>NC_051308.1:207812243-209130993 GCF_015220235.1 Choloepus didactylus | reverse complement strand
CAACCAACATAATGTGTTTTTGTTTTTGTTTTTGTTTTGCTCATAGAATATTTATTCATAATACTCAAAAAATCTGGAAACAGCTTAAATGTTCATCAAGAGATGAATAGATAAACAAACCATGTCTATCCATACAATGGAATAATGCTTGGCAATTAATTTTCTGATGAAACTTTTTCAGTTATCACACTATCTTGATTACCCAACTTTTATAGTAAGTACTGAAATCAGGTAGTGTGAATTCTCCAAATTTGTTCCTTTAAAAAAGAGTTGGCTGTTCTGGATCTTTTGGATTTCCACATCAATTTTAGAATCTACTTGAAAATCTATTTCTCTTTGATAGCCTGCTGAAATTTTGATTGAGATTGTAATAAATCTATCACTGATTTGGGAAAATTGACATCTTAACCATATTGAGTGTTCCATGCTATGAACATGGTGAATCTCTCTATAGATTTAGGTCTTTAATTTCTCTTTGCAATATTTTGTAGTTTTCCACTGTAGGTCTTATACATGTTTTGTTAAATGTATTTGTCAGTAGTTTTGAAGCTATTGTAAATAAGTATTTTATTTTTTGAAGTTAATGTAGATAAAATATTTAACTATTATTTTCCAAATTTTGCTGCTGGTGCTTAGAAATGCAATTTATTTTGTTATTTATCTTATATCATGTGACCTTATTAAATTAACGTATTAGTTCTAATAGTTTGTTCTAGGAATTTCATATCCATCCTTATCTTTTCACAGCCTAGAGTTAATATTGTGCCAATTCATATAAAATGTAAACATCTTGCAAATGTGTAGGTCCATTTACTACTCCACCATCCTTTATGTTATAATGTTTGTGTGTATAGCATCCACATACATTGTAACCCTCACTAGACACTTTTATAATTATAAATACAGTCATATGTATTTAAGATATTGTTCCACTGTTTCTTGGACTCCATGGCTTTTGAGCAGAAGTCTGCAGTCATTAGAATCATTGCTCACTGTATATAATGTATCATTTTTCTCTGGCTGTCTTCAAAGTTTGCTATTTAATTTTGCTCTTTAACAGTTTGACTTCGATATTTCTAAGCATGGTTTTCTTCATATACATTGTTTGTGGCTCTCTGAGCTTTTGGAGTCTGTAAATTTATGTCTCTTGCCAAATTAGAGAAATTTTCTGACATTACTTCTACATTTTTTAGACCCTATTTTCTTTCTCTGTCTCCTCTATTTCTGGAACTCCACTTGCCTGTAATTTGATAATATCCCACAGGTCCCTAGATTTTGTTAATTTTTTTTCAATCTGTCTTCTCTGGCTTCTTCAATTAGGAAAATTCTACTGATTTATAATAAATTCACTTGCCCTTTCCTCCTTCTCCTCCATTCTGCCATTCAATCCATTGAGTAAAATTTTTATTCAAATGTTTTATTTTTCAGTTTTAAATTTAAATTTGGTTCCTTTTAATATATTCTCTTTGGTGAGATGTCTTATTTTTCATTCATTTACCATTGTGTCTTCTTTACCTTATTGAACAGAGTTTTTTTTTAATTAAATTCAGTTTTACTGAGATATAGTCACATACCATATACTCATCCATGGTATACAATCAGCTGTTCATATTACCATCATATAGTTATGCATTCATCACAATCTTATTTTTGAACATTTTCCTTATACCAGAAAGAACAAGAATAAGAATAAAAAATAAAAGCAAAAAAGAACAACTAAATCATCCCCCTCATCCCACCTTACTCTTCATTCAGTTTCTAATGTTGATTTTTGAATCTTGTTATCCTATTTATATGTCTAGGAAATTTTGGTGACTTCTTGTGAGGGTTTTTAAAAAAATATATATGTATATATATTTTATTGAGATTGTTCACATACCATACAACTATCCAGAGATCCAAATTATACAATCAGTTGCCCATGGTACCATCATACAGCTGTGCATCCATCACCACAATTAATTTTTTTTTCAATTTTTAGAACATTTTCATTACTCCAGGAAAGAAATAAAGACAAAAAATGGAAATTCAAATCCTCCCATACCCCTAACCACCCCCCCTCCATTATTGATTCATAGTCTTGGTATAGTACATTTGTTACTGTTGATGAAATAATGTTAAAATACTACTAACTGTAGTATATAGTTTGTGATAGGTATATATTTTTTTCCTATATGCCTCTCTATTATTAACTTCTAGTTATACTGTCATATATTTATTCTAGTTCATGAGAGAGATTTCTAATATTTGTACAGTTAATCATGGACATTGTCCACCACAGGATTCTGTTTTATACATTCCTATCTTTTAACGTCCACTTTCCTTCTGGTGACATATGTGACTCTGAGCTTACCCTTTCCACCACCTTCACACACCTTTCAGCACTGTTAGTTATTCTCACAACATGCTACCATCACCTCTGTCCATTTCCAAATGTTTAAGTTCACGTTGAACATTCTGCTCATAATAAGCAACCGCTCCCCATTCTTTAGCTTCATTCTATATCCTGGTAACTTATATTTCATGTCTAATTATATATTATAATTAGTTCATATCAGTGAGACCCTGCAATATTTGTCCTTTTGTGTCTGTCTTACTTTACTCAATATAGTGCCCATTTTTCTTAAGATGGTTTTGTTCACACACCATGCATTCTGTCCTAAGTAAAACAATTGTTGGTTCCCTGTATAGTCATGTAATTATGTATTCACCATCATCACCACTATCTATATAAGGACATCTCCATTTCTTCCACAAAGAAGGAGGAAGAGTCAAAGAAGGCAGAGAGACAAAAGAAAAGGAAAAAAGAAAGGGAAAAAAAACATGACAGTTAGAAAGCAACAAAAGGAAAGACAGCATTAACCTAAAGTAGAATAAAGAGTCAGACAACAATGCCAGGAGTCCCATACCCTTCCCCTACCCTCCCCCCCCATAAGCATTTGGGTTTGCTATATTGCCTTTGTTATATTGAAGAAAGCATAATACAATGTTTCTGTTAATAATAGTCTCTAGTTTGCATTGATTGTATTTTCCCCCCAATCCCACCCTATTTTTAACAACTTGCAATGTTGATATTCATTTGTTCTACTTCATGTAAAAACATATTTGTACCTTTTATTACACTTGCTGAGCACCCTAGGTTTCCCTGAATTATACAGTCCCAGTCTTTATCTTTCATCTTTTGTTCTGGTGTCCCATATGGTCCCAACCTTCCTCTTTCAACCATGCTTATAGTCATCTTTGTTCAGTGTACTTACATCGCTGTGCTACTATCTCCCAAAATTGTTTTCCAAACCTCTCACTCCTGTCTTTTCCTTTCTGTCTTCAGTGCTTCCTTTAGTGTTTCCTGTAGAGCAGGTATCTTGTTCACAAACTGTTCGTTGTCTGTTTCTCAGAGAATATTTTAAGCTCTCCCTCGTATTTGAAGGACAGTTTTGCCGGATATAGGATTCTTGGTTGATGGTTTTTCTCTTTCAGTATCTTAAATATATCACCCCACTTCCTTCTTGCCTCCATGGTTTCTATTGAGAAATCCGCACATAGTCTTATCAAGCTTCCTTTGTATGTGATGGATTGCTTTTCTCTTGCTGCTTTCAGGATTCTCTCTTTATCTTTGATGTTTGATGATCTGATTATTAAGTGTCTTGGTGTTGGCCTATTCAGATCTATTCTGTTTGGGGTATGCTGAGCTTCTTGGATCCGTAATTTTATGTCTTCCATAAGATATGGGAAATTTTCATTGATTGTTTCCTCTATTATTGCTTCTTCCCCCTTTCCCTTCTCTTCTCCTTCTGGGACACCAGTGAGACGTACATTCCTAATTTTCATTTTGTCCTTAAGTTCCCGGAGATGTTGCTCATATTTTTCCATTCTTTTCTCTATCTATTCTTTTGTATGTAGACTTTCAGGTGCGTTGTTCTCCAGTTCCTGAATGTTTTCTTCTGCCTCTTGAGATCTGCTGTTGTATGTTTCCATTGTGTCTTTCATTTCTTGTGTTGTGCCTTTCAATTTCCATAGATTCTGCCAGTTGGTTTCTCGAACTTTCAATTTCTACCCTATGTATGCCCAGTGTTTTCATTATATGGTTCATCATTTCTGCCATATCTTCCCTAAACTTTTTGAATTGATTAAGTATTAGTTGTTTAAATTCCTGTATCTCAGTTGAAGTGTAAGTTTGTTCTTTTGAATGGGCCATAACTTCATTTTTCTTCGTGTAGGTTGTAGTTTTCTATTGTTTAGGCATGGTTTCCTTAGTTTCTTGGTTACCCCAATCAGGTTTTCCCATACCAAAATGGGCTCAGGTCCCAGAAGGAAGAAATATTCAGTATCCAGTTTCCCTGAGGGTGTGTCTTAGAAAATTGGTACACCCTGTGAGACCTCAAGTCACTGTGCTTTTCTGCCCAGCAGACAGCACTTGTCAGCATGTCACTCCAGGCTGGTGTAAGGAGGTGTGGCCCGTGGCTGTTTTACCCCAGGGCTCTGGGGTCTGGTTCTGAATGGAAGGCAGGTAGTAGAGCTGGGCCCCACCTCTTTCCTCTTAGGGAAGATAGTCTCCCTAGGAAGAGGTCATTAGCATTTGAGTGGTCTCTTTCTGCCTGTACTATCTCCATCCTTGTCTGGGGTCAGAGCACTGGGAACTGAAAATGGCTGAGACTTTCTCCACTGAGCCAAAACAGGGACAGAAAGCCCCCTTCAGGCCCAGTCCACGGCCACCCTCTGACTCTCCAAGGTCAGTCATCACCCAAAGCCTCTGTCTGCTTTTTGGGGATTCATAGCTTGTATGGAGCAGTCCACATTTGTTAATTGAAACTCCAGTTGCTCAGCTGACTGTATTCACTTGCTCAAAGAGAGCAGTTTACCATGAGGCTTTGCAGCTTGGGCCATGGGGGGAGGGGGCTCCTGGCTTGGATCCACAGTTTTTACTTACAGATTTTATGCTGCGACCTCAGGCATTCCTCCCAGTTCAGGTTGGTGTATAATGAGTGGACGGTCACATTTGTCCCCCACAGTTATTCTGGATTATTTACTAGTTGTTCCTAGTTGTTTATTAGTTGTTCTAGGGGGACTAAATAGCTTCTACTCCTCTCCGTGCTGCCATCTTAGAGCCGTTGAACAGAGTTTTAATAGCTGCTTAAAATCTCTGTCTAATAGTTTCAACATCTAGGTCATCCAAGAAGGGTTGGCTTCAATTGATGGTCTTTGCCCTTTAGGTTGGGTCACATTTCCTTGGTTCTTCTTATGTCATGTAATTTTGGATTATATCCTGGATATTATCAAAGATATGTTGTAAAGACTTTAAGTTCTTTGTCTTTTTATAAAGTGTGCTGATGTCTTTCTTTTAGCAGGTAATTTCAAACTTTTTCTCAACTGTTGCAAGATTTATGCTGTCAGTTTGGATTCCTGCCATCTGCCGCCAGTTTGTGTGGTTCAGGATTCACCCACAGAATTGTCCAGAATTTGTGCATAGAATTTGAAATTCCTCTTCCATCTCTCTCCTTTTTGCGATTTCTCCCACTCTCCAGCAGCTTTGGTTGCCTTTGATGCCTTCCTTTAATTTCTTAGTCTTCTCATATGAGTCCAGGTGTGTAGAAGAGGCACTTCCCAAATCTGGGTTTGTCACTTGGTGCAGCCAGTAGAAGTCACACTGAACCAGGCTGAGGAGGAAAAGCCCAACATAATGTTTTTGAGATTCATCCAAGTTGTTGCATTTGTCAGTAGTTCATACTTTTTATTGCTGAGTAGTATTCCATTGTATGAATATACCACAACTTGTCTATCCATTCTCCTATGGATGGAAATTAAGTTGTTTCAAGTTTTTAATTATTATGAATAAAGCTGTTATGAACATTCTTGTTCAGTCATTTTGTGGATATATGTTTTCATTTCTTTTGGAAAAAGAGTGGAATTTTTGAATTGATGTATATTTAACTTCATAAAAAATTGCTTAACAGTTTACCAGAGTAGTTATACCATGTTACACTCCATCCAGCAGTGTTTGACAGTTCTCGTTATTGTACCTCCTTGCAAATATTTGATATTGTCTTTCTTTAATTTTTGCTATCCTACTTTGTGCAAAGTTGTATCTCATTGTGGTTTTAAATTGCATTTCCCAGATGGCTAGAGATATTGAGCACTTTTTCATGTGCTATTTGTATGTCTTCTTTTGTGAAGTGTTTGTTCAAAAGTCTGTGCCCAAATTTTATTGGAATGTTTGATTTTCATTATTGAGGGTTGTGAGTTTTTAATATATTCTGTATACTAGCCTTTTGTCAAATATTTGAATTGTGAATATTTATTTTCTAAGTGCTGTCTTTTGATGAACAAAATTTTTAATTTTGATTAAGTGCTAAGTCCAATTTATCAATTTTTTTCCTTTAAGATTGGTGCTTTTTGTGTCCTATGTAGGAATTCTTTGCCAACCCTAAGATCACAAATATTTTCTCCTGTCTTTATATTATAAGCTTTATGGTTTTAGCTTTTACATTTAGGTCTAAAACCCATCTTGAATTAATATTTGTGTATTATGTGAGGTAAAAATTGAGGTACATCTTTTTTTCCCATATTGTGTTCAGTAGTTCCAGCACCATGTGTGGAAAAGACTTTCCTTACTTAATAGAATTGCTGTGACACCTTTTGTATTAGTTAGAGTTCTCTAAGGAAACAGAATCAACAAGAGATATCTATAAATATTTTATAAAAGTGTCTCACGCAACTGTGGGTATGCACGAGTCCAAATTCCATAGGGCAAGCAGCAAACTGGCAATTCCAGTGAAGATGTTCAATGAATTCCTCAGGCAGTGAACTGGAAACTTTGATGAACGTGTTCAATGAACTCCTCAATAATGAACCAGCAACTTTGATGTACTCCTCAGGAATCACTTTGCTGGTTAGCTGAAGAAGAAGTGAAGGTCTTCTATTTTTCTCACTTAAAAGTCTACAGCTGATTGGATTAAATCCAGGTAACGGCATTCTCTTGTGGAAGACATGCCCTTCGTTGATGTAATCAGTCACAGCCTTCTGGTTTATTAATCAGCCACAGATGTCCTTGCAGTAACGGTTAGGCCAGTGCTAGTCTGACCAGACAACTGGGTACCATCATCTGGCCAAGTTAACCTGGCCAAGTTGAACCTAACCATCACACCTTTGTAGAAAACAATCAATTAGCTGACTATGTGTGGATCCATTTCTGAGCTTTCAGTTATAATCCATGGGTCTGTTTATTTATGCTTATGCCAATACTACAGTGTTTGATGACTCATACTTTTTTAGTAAATCTTGAAATCATTTTTGTCCACGATTGTTTTGGCTATTCTAGGTCCTTTGCAAATTACATTTTAAAATTAGATTGTCGATTTCTACCAAAAAGAAAAACATGCCCAAATTTTTATCGGCATTGCATTGAATTATAGATAAATTTGGGATGTTGATATCTCAGGGCCATTGAGTCTTCCAATCAGTGAACATGGTATATCTTTCCATTTATTTAGGTCTTTTAAATTCTAGTTCAGTAACATCTTGTAGTTTTCAGAAATATATTCCCAAGAATTTTATGTTTCTTTGATTCTATCATAAATGGCATTCTTAAAATATTTAATTGCTAATATATAGAAATGCAATAAATTTTGGGTTTTCTTTATTTTTTCCCTTTATTAGTATGCTAGAGGTTTATCAGTTTTATTGATTTTTTTCAAAGAATCAACCTCTGGTTTTGTTAATCTCTCTATTATTTGTCTGTTTTCTATTTCATTGATCTCCACTCTTATCTTTATTATTTCTTCCTTTCTACTCACATTGGATTCATTTTTCTCTTTTTCTAGCTTCAAAAGGTAGATTCTTAGATAACTGATTGTAACCTTTCTTCTTTTTTAATATAAGCATCTGTTCTAGTTTGTTAATGCTGCCAGAATGCAAAACACCAGAGATGGATTGGCTTTTATAAAAGGGGGTTTATTTGGTCTTAAGGCCATAAAGTGTCCAAGGTAACACATCAGCAATCAGATACCTTCACTGGAGGTTGACCAGTGGTGTCCAGAAAACCTGTTAGCTGGGAAGGCACGTGGCTGGCGTCTGCTCCAAAATTCTGGTTTCAAAATGGCTTTCTCCCGGGACATTCCTCTCTAGGCTGCAGTTCCTCAAAAATGTCACTCTTAGTTGTTCTTGGGGTGTTTTTCCTCTCTTAGCTTATCCAGAGCAAGAGGCTGCTTTCAGTGGCTGTCTTCAAACTGTCTCTCATCTGCAGCTACTCTCTCATATTCTGTGCATTCTTCAAAGTGTCCCTCTTGGCTGTAGCTCCTCTTCAAAATGTCACTTAGCTGCACTGCATTCCTTCTGTTTGTCAGCTCATTTATATGGCTCCAGTGATGTAATTTAGACCTACCCTGAATGAGTGGGGTAACACCTCCATGGAAATTATCCAATCACAGTCATCACCCATAGTTGGGTGGGGTGCATCTCCATGGAAACACTCAAAGAATTACAATCTAATCAACACTGATATGTCCACCCACACAAGATTACATCAAAGAAAATGGTGCTTTGAGGGACATAATACATTCAAACCAGCACAGCATCTAAAGCTATAACTTTGCTGCTCTGTACCTGGCTTTAGCTGTGTTTCACAAATTTTATGGTGTATTTTCATTATTTTCTAATTTCCATTGTGATTTCAAAGGTGGACAGAAAAGGGCAGGCAGGCTAGGAAACTTGGGATCCAAGGACTGATACAGTGGTAAGTTCCCTGGGTTTTCCTTTTGCCACATATATCCCAGGCTTAGTGGTGAAGAAACCAGTAACCCAGAAATGCCAATGGGCACAGATGAAAAAGCTCTAACAAAAGTCTGCTCTCTGTAGCCAAGGACCAGGAATGGGTCAGCCTAGCAAGACAAAAGGCTTTAGACAATAATACCTCTATACTAGCTAAACACCATGGGAAAAAACTGTAGCCCCATCTCTACCCATACTAGCAAAAGTCAAGTGGGGAGCTAAGACTTCTACCCTTCCCAGGCTGTAACAAGGTGTCCCAACCCCCTGCCAAGGTGGTAATGAGGGAAACCTAGTAAAGAGTCAGGAATTTTGCCATTATTCAGCAGGATTGAGGCCATACCCAACCCCACTCACTGGGTATCTGCGGAAGCCATGTAGAGAGCAATAATAAAGAGATGCTCCTATGCCTCCCAGCCTGGGAGTTGTCAGTGGAGACCTAGTGGGAGCTGGAACTCCCACACCTGCCTTGTTTGTCAATGGAGGCTGCATGGGGATCTAGATTTCCACCCCCACTTGGCAGTAATGAGGCTGTGGCCCCTTCCCCTGCCAGAGTAGTATCAGAGGATGCTAACTAAAACAGAGATTTAAATAAAATCCAGAGTTCCGTAATGTAAAACCTGAAATGTCCAGGTTTAAAGAAAAATCCCATTTATACCAAAAACCAGGACCAATTCCAACTGAATGAAAAGACCATCAGTAGGTACCAACACTGAGATGACAGAGATTTTAAAATTATCTTTATTATAGTAGCCATCTGTGCTGTTTTGTATATATTATGTCACCCAGAAAAAGCCATATTCTTTAATGCAGTCTTGTGGGGGCAGATGTATTAGCATTGATTAGGTTGGAACCTTCTGATTGTTTCCATGGAGATTTGACCCACCCAAATGACACCTTTGATTAGGGTGTGACCTCTTGATTGAATGTTTCCATGGAAACATGGCCCCACCCATTCAGGGTGGGTCTTGATTAGTTCACTGGAGTCCTATAAAAGAGCTCACAAACCAGGGACTTCAGAGCAACTGAGAAGTGACATTTTGAAGAGGAGCTGCAGCCAACAGAGATATTTTGAAGATGGCCATTGAAAGTAGATTTTTGCTACTCCAGAGTTTACCTGGGAGAAACTAAGAGAATACCCCCAAACACCTAGAGAGAAACATCCTGGGAGAAAACCATTTTGAAACCAGAATCCCAGAGGAGATGCCAGCCACATGCCTTCCCATCTGACAGAGGTTTTCCGGATGCCATTGGCCTTCCTTCAGTGAAGGTACCCTATTGGTGATGCCTCACCTTGGATACTTTATGGCCTTAAGACTGTAACTTTGTAACCAAATAAATCCCCTTTATAAAAGCCAGTGCATTTCTGGTGTTTTGCAAAATGGCAGCATTAGCAAACTGGAACACCATCATAAAAATGCTTCCATGAGACTTACAAAAATAACTTGAAAAAATGGAAATTATTAGCAAAGAAATAGAAGATATAAAGAAGAATCAAATGGAATTTTTAGTATGGAAAAAATACAATAATGGAAATAAAAACTCAGTGGATAGAATCAGTAGCAGATTGGAAGGGATAAAGGAAAGAATCCATGAACTTGAAGGCAAAGAAATAGAAATTACCAAATTACCAAGTCTGAACAACAGAGAGAAAACAGACTGAAAAGAAAAATAAACAGAGCCTCAAGGACCTGTGGGACTATAATCAGAGTCCTGGAAATTCCTGTCATCAGAGTCCTGGAAAGACAAGAGAAAAGAGGGTCAGGCTTAAAAAGTACTTGAAGAAACAATGACTGAAAACTTCCCAAATTTGACAAAGCACATAAACTTACATATTCAAGAAGGATAACAGGAGAAACCCAAAGAAATTCACACCAAGATGCTTCATAGTCAAACTTCTGAAATTTAAAGACAAAAAAAATCTTGTGAGTGACACACACTACCTTACCTATAGGGAAAAAATAATTTGAATGATAGCAGATTCTCTACAGAAACCATGGAGACCAGAATGAAATGGCACATTTTTCAAGTGCTAAAAGAAATAAAAGGCATAAAATGGGTGAGAAATAAAACTGTCCTTACTTGCAGTTGACATGCTATTCTATACATAAAATCCCAAAGAATCTGTAAAAGAATTTTCAAGTGAGTCCAGCAACGTTGCTCATTACAAGATAAACACACAAAAATTAACTTTATTTGTATATACTAACAAGGAATGTCTGGAGAGCAAAATTAAAATACAGTACCATTTACAATTGCTCAAAAATAAATTTGGGGGGGTAATCTAACATCATTTAGCTATTTGGGAAATGAAAAATAAAACCACAATGAGATATCACTACATACCTATCAGAATGGCTAAAATAAAAAAAAATAGTGACAATGTCAAATGCTGGCAAGATGTAGAGAAATGAGCACTCATACATTTTTGGTGGGAATGTAAAATGGTATAACCACTCTGGAAAAGTTTGTCGGTTTCTTAAAAATCTAAACCTGCAACTACCATACAATCCAGCAACACCTATCCCAGAGAAATGAAAACTATGGTCACACAAAAACCTATATATATACTCAGATGTTTATAGCAGCTTTATTTGTAATTGTCCAAAACTGGAAACACCCATGTGCCAGTTTGAATGTATTATGTCCCCCCAAACACCATTATCTTTGATGTAATCTTGTGTGGGCAGACATTATCAGTGTTGATTAGATTGTAATTCTTTGAGTGTTTCTTTGGAATGCGCCCCATCCAGCTGTGGGTGATGACTCTGATTGGATAATTTCCATGGAGGTGTTGCTCCACCCATTTGGGGTGGGTCTAAGTTGAGTCACTGGAGCCATATAAATGAGCTGACAGACAGAGGGAACTCAGTGCAGCTGTGAGTGATGTTTTGAAGAGGAGCTACAGCCAAGAGAGACACTTGAAGAACACACTGGAACTGAGAGAGGAGCTTCAGCTTACAGAGACATTTTGGAGATGGCTTTTGAAAGCAGACTTTTGCTCTGGAGAAGCTAAGAAAGGATAAATGCCTCAAGAGCAACTGAAAGTGACATTTTGGAGAGAAGCTGAAGCCTTAAGAGGAACGTCCTGGGAGAAAGCCATTTTGAAACCAGAACTCCAGAGCAGATGCCAGCCATGTGCCTTCCCAGCTACAGAGGTTTTCCGGACACCATTGGCCATCCTCTGGTGAAGGTACCCGATTGCTGATGCATTACCTTGGATGCTTTATGGCCTTAAGACTGTAACTGTGCAACCAAATAAACCCCCTTTATAAAAGCCAATCCATTTCTGGTGTTTTGCATGCCAGCAGCATTAGCGAACTAGAACAACCCATATGTCCTTCAGCAGGTGAATGGTTAAACTGTGGTACATCCATACCATGGAATACTACTCAGTAATAAAAAGGAACAAACTATTTATGTATGCAACCATCTGGATGAATCTCCAGAGAAGGATGGTGAGTGAAAAAAGCCAATCCCAAAAGTTACATACTGTTTGATTCCACTAATATAACATTCTTGAAATGACAAAATTATAGAAATTGAAAACACAGCAGTTACCAGGATTTAAAGGGAGGGGGCTGGAAGTATGATGCTATAAAAGGGCAACTCAGGGGATCTTTGTGGTGATAGAAAAGTTCTGTATCTTCAATATCAATTATCCTAGTTGTGATAGTATGCTGTATTTTTGCAAGATTTTACCATTTGGGGTATATAGAATCTTTCTGTGTTATTCCATACAACTGTATATGAATCTATAATTATATCTTAAAATAAAAAGTTTAATTAAAAAAAGAATTTGTATTCTGCAGTTGTTAGATGTGTTCTATAAAAGTCAATTAGGTTAAGTTAGTTGATAGTGTTACTTAAATCTGTATCTTCAATGAATTTTGTCTACTTGTATCAATTACTAAGAGAGGAGTGTTAAAATCTCTACCTATAATTGTGGTTTTATCTATATCTCTCTTTAGTTCTGTCAATTTTTCTTTATTTATTTTGAAATTCTATTATTAGATGCATAAACGTTTAGGATTGTTATATCTTTTTGATGAGTTTACCCTTTTATCATTGGGAAATGTCCCTCTCTATCCCTAGTAATACTCCTTTTCCTGAAGTGCATTTCTCTGATTTAATATAGCCACTCCAGCTTTCTTTTAATTATTGTTTGCTTGGTATAGTCTTTTCCATCCTTTTACTTCTTAAATTTTTTTTTCATTTTTATTGTGAACTTTAACATCTATGCATAACTTTTACTTTTAACATATGTGACTTTATATCAAAAGTGTGACCACCTAAAATATAGCTGCGTCTTGCTTGTTTATCCATTTTAAGTTAAAGTAATTATTACTATGGTTGGGTTTATGTATATATTCTTGTTTTGTTTACTACTTTCCCCGTCTATGTTTCTGTATTCCTCCCTTTTCTGCCTTCTTTTGGATTGTGTTGATTTTTAGTATTCCTTTTTATGTTCTCCAATGACTTTTTACCTATAGCTTTTTTATTTATTTTAGTAGTTGCTCTAGCTATTAAAATATGTATTCTTTTTTTTTCTAGCGGCTTTATTGAAATATAAGTCACATACCACACAGTTCAGCCATGTAAAGTGTACAATTCAATACTTTTCAGTATATTCACAGAGTTGTGCAACTGTCACCACAATTAATTCCAAAACATTTTCATCACGCCCCAAAGAAACCCATACCCATTAGCAGTCATTCCACATTCATCCCTTCCCCCAGCCCCTGGCTAATTTGCTTTCTGTCTCTACAGATTTGTCTATTCTGGACATTTCTTATAAATGGAACCATATAATACGTAGGCTTTTGTGACTGAAGTTTTTCACTTAGCATAATGTTTCCAAGGTTCATCCATGTTGTAGCATGTATCAGTACTTCATTTTTTTAATTCTCAAAGAATATCCTGTTGTATGGATATACCACGTTTATTTATCCATTAATTGCTTGATAGACATTTAGCTTGTTTCCATTCTTTGGCAATTATGAAAAATGCTGCTATGAATATCTGTGTATATTTTTTTTATTAGAGCAGATATAGGTATACCACTATCCATTACCAAAACTTTACCATCACCCCAAAGAGAAACTCCCTACCCATCTCTCCCCATCCCTCACCCCAATTGCATACAATTTTTTGCGTACACCTATGATTTCATTCTCTTCAGTATATACCTAGGTGTGGAATCTACTTTCCTTCAAAAGAGGGAAAATATCCCCTAAGTCAAAATGTGTAGAGTGGAGTAGATTTAAAATGCCCGTTGGAGCTAGGGTAGAACAAATGAACTCCACGATCATAGGAGACACAGCTGTGCCTGGAACATACTAGAAACTAACTCAGTGCATATTTTTGAATGAATGCCCAAATGCTTACTCATTCTGATGTCTCCAATTAAAAGGCCCAGGAGGGGAACTGAGACAAAAATGGGTCTCCATCCATTCATTCTGTCAATCGATATAGCAGCACATAGTCCTCACTCAAATGCCACTTGAATTTAATCAGCTGTTTTGAGTTTCTTGGACAAAGATGGTGAAGACCCAACCCCTGTACAGGAGGATGTCACAGTCCAGTGGGTAAACAAAGTAAGCCAAGAGTCCTGCCATGAACAAAGGAAACATTATCCCTTTCATGATGCCTCTCACTTTTGGTGTTTTCTCTTTGAGCCAATGACACTTCCCCCAAATTCCTGGCCTGAGATTCCTCCCATCCCCAGGAGGAAGCGAGATTCCGTTGTCAGGAAAACATCCTGTTCCTGAGGTGCCCTGCTCCTGTCTGTTTGTCTGATACCAAGAAATAAAGAGCATCTTGTTTGTGGCCTTTTCTGACTATTGACCTATTTCCGCTGTCTGCCCCAAGGACAGTGCAGGCTGTGCTGACGGGCCAGACAGAGGGTTAACAAGCAACCCAGAGGGAAAAGGGGCTCAGGGGGGGACAATGCTGCCCTCACTGCCGTGGGGGTCCCCATCTGGGAATCTACAGCCATCTATGTTCTGTTGATTTGTCAACACATTCTCCTATCAGTTCCTGGTAGACTTTTTTTTTTTAATTGAGCAACTACTTTATTAAGATAGATGGAGCTGGGAAATGTAAAATAAGTGAAAGGGCACTTTAAAGTAACTATGAAACCAATCCATGGGGCCAGTTTGAATCATCTGTAGGTTTAGGTTTTGCCTGGGATAAGGTGGCGTCAAAAGCACTTCACAGCACACGACTTCCTGGCAGACTTTAGTTCTTAGAGTTTTAATATGTATCCTTATTTTTAAAGAAGATATTCATTGGTTCATTCATAAATGTTTATTGAGAACCTACCATGTGCCAGGCCCTAAAAGGGACCCAGAGACAAATACAACTTTATCTTGACCCTTGAGTGCCTCATCATCTAGCAATAGAGAAAGGAAAGTAAATAAACAGAGCTCTGTGTATGACTATTAAGGGGGACTGTAAGGAGATATATTAATTCTATTCTATCTCACATATGATTTTCTCAGAATACACACACACACACACACAGAGATATATGACATACTTTGTTTCAGTTGCGTTTCTTACACAGATTTTGTTCCCATCTGGATTACATGCAATCATATTTTAGTTTCACTTTTTTTTCAATGCAATTTTTTTAAATTTTGAAATAAATTCAAAGTTATAGGAACAGTTGCAAAAACAATACTAACCCCATTCACAGAATTCCATCATACCCTGACCCCCTCCCCCGATAGCTCAATCCACCAACTTTAACCTGCAGTCCCATCACTATTTCTTTCCCTCCTTCCCTATCTATCATCCATCATCTATTGCTCTCTCTTCTGAACCTGTGAGAGCTAGCTGCACACATCCTTGAACATACACTATAATTCACATATACACATTCCATGAACAAGAACATTCTTTTATGTAACCCCATTAAGTGCAGCTAAGAAGTACAAGAGATTCAACAATGATACAAAGCTTACATTCTATATTTCCTTTACCTTATGTCTCAACTGTGTCCCTTTGAGCCACCTGTCCTCTATCCTCCAATCCCATCCAAGTTTATCCTTGGCATTCAATTGTCATCTATTTAGACTGTCTTTTTTTTTTTTTTTTTAGTTGTGGAAACATACATACAGCCTAAATCTTCCCATTCCACCCCCTCCCTAGCCTTCCATTAGTGGGATTAATCACATTTAGAATGTTGTAATGCTCTTTCCCACCATCCATTACTAGAAATTTCCCTTCACCTCAAACAGCAACTCTACACTCATTTCTTAACTCCCCATTTCCCCTTCCCCCATTTCTCTTAACCCAAACTGCATTTCATCTCTATGGTTATATTCTCTGATAATTTCTTTGTGTTTACTGTGGGGCTTAAAATTAACCTCTTAAATCTATATCAATCTTGTTTTTCTTTGATACCACCTTCACTTCAATAGGACACATAAACTATGTTCCTGTACTCCTCCATTCCCCCACCTTTATATAGTTGTCTAAAATTACATATTTTACATTGAGTTCAAAACCACTGATTTGTCCTTAGAGTTTGTGTATTTTATATCATGTAGGAAGTAAATATTGGAGTTACAGTTCAAAAATTATTGACTTCTATTTGTATTCCATTGTGGTTGGAGAATGTGCTTTGAGTATATTCAATTTTTTTTTTTTTAATTTCTTGAGGCTTGTTTTATGTCCCAGCTTATGGTCCCTTCTGGGGAAAGATCCGTGATCACTAGAGAAAAATGAGTGTCCTGGTGATTTGAGATGTAAGGTACTATGTATGTCTGTTAAAATTCTCTATATCTCTTTCTCCTTTCTTTGTTTCTGTGTTGGTAGGGCTCCCTTTAGAATCTGATGTAGGGCAGGTCTTTTATTGGCAAAATCTCTCAGCATTTGTTTGTCTGTGAAAATTTTAAGCTCTCCCTCAAATTTGAAGAAGAGTTTTGCTGGATAAAGTATGCTTGGTTGGAAATTTTTCTCTCTCAGAATTTTAAATATGTCATTCCACTGCCTTCTTGCCTCCATGGTGGCTGCTGAGTAGTCACAACTTAGTCTTATGTTGTTTCCTTTGTATGTGGTGAATTGCTTTTCTCTTGCTGCTTTCAGAACTTGCTCCTTCTCTTCAGTATTTGAGAGTCTGATCAGGATATGTCTCGGAGTGGATTTATTTGGATTTATTCTATTTTGAGTTTGCTGGGCATTTATGCTTTGTGTATTTATATTGTGTAGAAGGTTGGAGAAGTTTTCCCCAACAATTTCTTTGAATACTCTTTCTAGACCTTTACCTTCTCTTCCCCTTCTGGGACACCAATGAGTCTTAAGTTTGGATGTTTTATTTTATCTATCGTATCCCTGAGATCCATTTCGATTTTTTCGATTTTTTTCTCCATTCTTTCTTTTGTTCTTTCATTTTCTGTTCTGTGGACTTCTAGGACATTGAGATGTTGTTCAGCTTCCTCTAGTCCTGTATTGTGAATATCCAGAATCTTTTTAATTTGGCCAACAGTTTCTTTTATTTCCATAAGATCTTCTATTTATTTACCATTGCAATGTCTTCTTTATGCTCTTCTAGGGTCTTCTTTATGTCACTTATATCCTGGGCCATGGTCTTCTTGATGTCATTAAATCCTTTGCTATGTTTTCATTCCTCGATTGTAGGTCTTTGATTAATTGTGCGAGGTACTGTGTCTCTTCTGATATGTTGATTTGTGTGTTTGGAGTTGGATTCTCCATATTGTCTGGTTTTATCATATGCATTAAGATTTTCTGTTGTTTTTTGGCCTCTTGGCATTTGCTTTGCTTGATAGGGTTCTTTCAAGTTGTAAAAAAAAATACCCATCTAATTTTTCAGAAACACAGTTTGGTGGTGCACTTTCTCTAACTAACCAGCAGATGGCGTCTGTGAGTCACCCGTACCCCTGAAGTCAGTTCTCCACCTTGTCCCCACGGTGTGTGGGGAAATGATTCTTGTGGGGTTCGGTTGGAGAACTCAGTTTAGTTGTGTTGCTGGCCTGTCCGCCCTGAATGTGGGGCGTGTGTATGGGTGGCCAGGGAGGAAGGACAGCTTTAATATTCAAATCCCCCAGGTTCCCGGAGATTCAAGGCTGCCGCAAGAGTCTAAGCCTTCATTTCATTTCAGCCCCAGACCCTCTCTCTCGCTGTCCCACAAACCACTGGACTTGGCGTAGTGTCCCTGGGTTCTCCGAGAGGGTCCCCCTGCCCAGCCGCGATCCTCCAGGACCTCTGCCGAGGGAATGCCATGCTACATCACCAGTGCATGCCATCCCTCAAGGGAAGCCCCGGGCCACCTGGCCGTGCTGGGGCACTTTCAGCCTGATGCAAAAATGGCTGAACAGGGCATCTCAACACCCCCCTCCTCACACAGTTCCTCCTTCCCAGCTCCGGGACAACTGGTGGAGCTCTGAGCTGTGGGCACCGCCCCGGGCAGGAGTTTATCCAGCCCTCCGGGGAGCTAGCTGCTAGCCACGGGGTTTCTTTCAGCTTCCCACTCTCCCCTCCGTTCCCCCGGCCCCAAGGGTATCTGCAGCGGGCTATCTTCCAGGCCACACACCGAGAGTCCGGCCCAGCCCCCTCTTGCTGTGTTTTACTGCATGGTTCCCACTATTGCAGCTGCAGCCGCTCCTGGGTTTTTCCCTTTTCTTTTTTTTTTTTTTTAAAGAGCCCTTCAGTCTCCAAACTCCAAACCCTGGCTTCCCCAGACTGCCACGTGGCGGCGGGTCTTCCATCCAGCTTACTCACTAGTTTCAGAATGCAGACTCCCGGTTTCACCAAGTATATGGCCCCTGGGAACCAGCAGACCCCGTCCAGCTGGTGCATCGCTGTAATCGGTATTCTGGGTCACTTTCTGGTTTTTATCTAGTGTTTTTCACAGAGGTGTTTTTTTGCCCTGTTTCACCTAGCCGCCATCTTCTCTGGATCAAAATATGTATTCTTGATGTATCACAGTTACCTTGAATTAATATTATACAACTTCACATATAATGAAAAAACCTTACAACATTGTATTTCCATTTTCTTCTTCCCATTCTTTGTGTTGTCATCATACCTTTTACTTTACGCATTATGTACCTCACAACATAATTGTTATTTTTTAACAGTCAATTGTCTTATAAAGAAATTAAGAAAGGGAAAAAATGAGTCTTTTATACTTACCCACATATTTGCCGATTCAAGAACTCTTCATTCCTTCCTTTAGTTCCAATTTTTCATATGGTAAAATCATTTTTCTTCTGCTAAATAATTTCCTTTAGCATTTCTTGTAGTGTGGATGTTTTGATGACAAATTCTCACCGTTTTTGTTTATCTGAAAATGCCTTTGTATTGCCATTTGAAGGATATTTTACTAACTATAGCATTCCAGGTTGACCATTTTTTTAAGCACTTTAAACATACTGTTGTATTATCTTTTAGCTTGTGTTATTTCTGATGAGGTCAACTGCAATTCTTATAGTTGTTTCCCGGTACAGGTTTAAATTTTGCCTATTATATCATGTCTTCTGTTTGTTTCTTTTTGTTTTCTTTTTACCCTAACTTTTCTTTGTCCCCCCCTTTCCCTACTTTCTTTTGGCTGCTTTCAGTATCTTCTCTTTTTTCTTAGCTTTTCAGCAGTTTTACTGTGATGTGCCTAGGTGTGGTTTTCTTTGTATTTACTTTTTTAGGATTTTCTGAACTTCCATCAAATTTGGAAAAATTTCAGTCATTATTTCTTCAAGTAATTTTTCTGCCCATTCTTTTATTTCCTTCTGGGATTCTAATTACATGTATATTAGACCACTTGATGTTGCACAGATTTTTTTTTTTCTCTTGCTGCTTCAGTTTGGGTAATATATATTGTCCAGTCTTCATATTCTTGTTTCCTGTCTTTTTGTCTTCAGCAGGATTTAATCTGCTGTTAAACCTATTCAATGATCTTTTCAGATGTTATATTTTTAAGTTGTAGAATTTTCATTGAGTTCTCTTTTTTGCATTTCAGTATCTCTCCTGAATTCAGCCATCTATCCATATTAAATTCTAAAATTTTAATATATATATTTTAATAGTTGTTTTAAATTCCTTTGTCTTCTCATTCTAATGATTGGGTCATATATGAGTCTGATTCTACTGATGTTTGTTGATTATAGGTCACATTTTCCTCCTTCACATGTCTCATAATTTTTTATTGTGGTTCAGATTTTATGTGAAAGAACAGTGGAGGATGAAATATGTATTTTCATATTTTGTTCTGTTTATTGCCAAGAGAATCTAAGCCCTTTCCTCTGTCTGGTGGTTAAGATGAAAGGCTGGTTATTCATATCCCCCTAAAGCTGTGGCTGAGTTCTGGCTGAGATGCAGCTTTAATTTGATTGAATTTACATCTGATTAGCCCAACTGCAAATGTCCCATCACCACTGCTGAGGGACTTATCTTTATTATCTTTGCAATATTTGAACTAGGAAAGAATTAAGCCACTGTTTCAGACCATTTTGTCTTTTGATTAAACTTCAGCAGAGCCCCAGAATTCAAGCTCAGGAAGGATGCATGTGTTTTTGTGACAGTATGTGCTGAGTGAAAAAAAGAAAAGAGGCTTTCTCCTTCTCACCCCACCCCAATGTCTCTGATCTCATCTACTCTCCCCTTTATTACCCTGCCTCCAGTCATGCTGTTCACCTCCCTACTCCTCAAAGAAGCTAAGAAAACTCTCACTTTAAGTCCTTTGCACCTGCCCAAAATGCTTTCCTCTTAAATTTCCACATGGCAATTTCTCTCCCTAAATTCAAATATCATCCTTTTAGAGAGGGCTTCCCTAACCACCCTACATACAAGAGCCTGCCTACCCTCATTTTGGCATTCCTTATTTCCCTTATCCTGCTTTATTTTTTTCTAAGGCATTTATGACCATCTGCCCTTCTTTGTATTTAATTTTTGGCAATCTCCAGAGAATCTCCAAATAGAGCTGGTGAGGCTCCTGGTAAAACTAACTTAGAATATTTTAGAACCTAGAATACTGTCAGAACTCTTTGGACTTTGGTGAAAGTGGTCTCTAACTGAACATATTTGATATTCTAGGAACTGTTGACCTTCAAGGACGTATCTGTGGATTTCACTCAGGAGGAGTGGGGGAGACTGGCCCCTGCTCACCAGAATCTGTACCAAGAAGTGATGCTGGAAAACTACAGGAACCTGGTGTCAGTGGGTAAGAATGGGCTATCCATATGACCATAAACTTGTCAATTACAGGCGAGTCATTATTTCTAACTCATTAAGTGTTGTAGATTGCCTGAAACTTGGCCTTGGGTTCTGTATTGCAGATGTCTTGTTCCTTTAAAACCAAGCCAGGATATAACTGGTTCTACTTCCTTGGAGGAACAACTTTATTTTGTAGAGCTAGAAATAGGACATGCTGTTGTGCTCCTTTCTGTTTCCAGAGGCCCTGAAGACTAGAGGAGTGGAACTAAATTCTGGTGATGCTATTTAGACCTCAGCGTAAACATTCATATTCTTTTTTTTTTAACTTCACAAGCAGGGTATCAACTTCCCAAACCAAATGTGATTTCCCAGTTGGAGAAAGGAAAAGAACCATGGATGACAGAGAAAGAAGGTCCAGGAGATCCCAGTTCAGGTGAGACCAAGACAGATAGAACCTTCTAAGACGTGTTCCCAGGTTGTAGGGATGGCTGAGCTACTGGACAGGGTAGGCGCTATCCCTGATTTCACCCCTCTCTCTGTTAACTCCATTCTTTACTTGATTCCTCCCCTAAGTCTCTCTGGAGTTGGATGGAAGAGAGGTCTTGTCCTCATTAAGTCTAAACTTGATTTTCCCTCTTTCTTCAGTATTTTAAGGCTGTATCAATCAAAGGCATTCCTCAAATCTTTAATTTTCTCTCTTGCATTCTATTTCCTATTTCCACTTTTTACTAACTTACTTTTTACAATTCAAGCTTCAACTATCATTCTTTTTTTAACTCATATATTTTAATTTTTTGTAATAACTATTTTATGAAAGCTCCAGTAAGAAAATTACCACCAGATTCCTTCTTATCAAATCCAGTGGTATATAATAATCGCCTTAAGCTTTGCTTTTATTATGAAATATTTTATACATTCAGAAAGACATAGAGAACAAATTCCATTGTAGCTTCCACTTAGATCAGAAATAAAACAGAGGTGAAACCCCTTTGTATCCCTCCCATCCCCCTGAAATAACCACTTTTCTAAATTTAAATATTGTCCTTCTTATATGTGTCTTCATACTTTTGCTATATATGTGTATATCCTTAAACAATATAAAGCATTTTTTTTCATGTTCTTATTCTTTAAGTAATTGGTATAGCCTGTCCAGTCGCTTTAAATAGTAACTGATTTTAGTAAAATATTTAGTTCAGAGCAATAATAAAAATGTCCAACTTCATTCAAAGTTAAATCTGTTCTCTCCTAGCTTGAGCCTGCTTCGGGCCAGGATGCCGAACTGGGGAGGGGAACATAGGCGGCTTCTTCTCTTCCCTGTCTTTTTCTTCTCCTTCTCTTCCCTCCCTGATTCAGGACCAAGATTAGGGGCCTGCAGGGGATAGACTTTATTACCGCCTCCATTCATTTAGAATTTGGAATTTTGGTGCTCCTTCTGTATTAAAAAAAAAAAATCTTGAAACATTAGTAATGGTGCAACAAATTGTCAAGTAAGGAAACCAGTCAGAATTTTAAAGGTTAAAAAATACTTTAATAGAACATAGCAACCATAGAAACCATTACAGTCTGGGTTTCTTACAAGTCTCTTTTGTATAATTAACACTTCCAGGGACAGATTAATAACTACAGGAAGCAGAATCATATATAAATAATACAAGTTTCAGTAAAAGACAGATTAATGTTCCTGTGAATGTTCTCAGTTCAAAACTCTAGTTTTGAAACTAGTGTCTCTCCTGCTGTCTCAGCGAGGAGAGGGCATCTTCTTTTTTTAATCTTTCTGAATTTGTTTTCCAAAAGTGCTTGTCAATTAAAAAAACTTACATTCTCAACACATTGTTCTGGAATTTCATTATTTAGTACTATTAGAAAGAGCAGGCCTGAAAGTCTCAAATTCTACTCTAAGATAAAGGGAAAGGGCAGGGAAAAATTTTTTTTAATGATATAAGAATAATGGCACATGTGATTCTTCTCCCCTCTTCAGCAGCAGATGTATAGTTGCTACTTTCTCTCATACCCCTCCTGGGAACCTTCACTGCCCTTCCAGTCATTCCCATAGTGCCTCCTCCAGCTGGGTGTGGGAAAGTCCCCTCCCTTAGGCCCTGGGCACTGGTGGACCTCTTCTCTGCTGGGTCACTTTGCCTGTCCAGGCAGCTTTCTAGTTCAGAACCCCTTGCTAGATGGCTCCAAGCTGTCTCCTTCCCATGGGCCCACTGCTTTCCCTATCATCCATGGAAGTGGAGATGGTCCTGATACAATCCTCTCTCAGTCTGTCTCTCTCCTCTGTGCTTCAAGGGAAGCTACATGTAGAGCTTCACAGTTTGAGACTTTTCGAAAATCAGAATCTTGATGCCCATCCTCATGTTCCCAAACTCCCATGTCATATTCTCTAAACAACCTGTGTTATGTTCTCTAAATGGCTTCCTGAAGCGGGAGAGCCTATCTTGGGATAAGGAGAAAGCACTCCCCACTCCTTTCCCATGGGGTGGAGGGAGGGATAAATGCTGTAACTCTCTCTGAAGGAACCCCTCTCTCTCCCTCTCCCTAACTTTCGTTTTTCTCTCTTCTCCTTCCATCAGCTCTTTAGTGTCTGGCGGAGATAATGGTTCGTGCTGGCAAAGCCAGTGTCATAATCCATTAGCATATCCTGTGTGGTGGTCTAGGACCTTGCTTTAGGATGTGGGGAATATTTGTCATCTACTGACAGTATCGTTCTTGCTCCTTGGGGCTTCAGATACATTTTAACATCCTGTTGCACTATCAAATGTAAGGCCATCTCTGTTTAAAATACTGTTCAAGATACTTTACAAATTTTATATTCATTTTACAGACGAGGAAATTAAGACCCTGAAGAAGTTAGATGATTTGCACAAGGTCATGTAGCTGCTGCACAGTAGAACTGGTGTTTGTTTCCACTGTTTCACACTGCAGCATTGTATTATGCTAACTTCACCTTCCTGCCATCATTTCCTCCACTGGCTATCTTAAAAACTGTGCATCCTGATCTCTTCCAGTTTCTCTTCTGGTTGACTGTTTTTTAAGTGCTTTTTAAACTGTATATCTTTTAATGCATGTATCATCCCTAAGGTCTATGTCTTTTACTTTACTCTTCTGTCTCTGTATGACAGCCTACAAAGGACTAATATGTTACAATGACTTCAACTCTTCTGTGTCTACATCCCCCAAATCATTGCCTCAGTCCTGGTCTCCCACCTCTACCCTGAGACTTTTCTAAGTTTGCCCTTGCCCGTGGGGCATCTCCAATAGGGTATTCCATTATTATGTGAACTTCATACATCAAAAATAGAGGCCATTGAAAATGATTGTATAAAAATGTAGCTTATGAGGGGTGACAATGTGATTGGGAAAGCCATATGGACCACACTCCCCTTTGTCCAGTGTATGGATGGATGAGTAGAAAAATGGGGGAAAAAAAAAGGCACCCGGTGTTCTTTCTTACTTTAATTGTTCTTTTTCACTTTAATTTTATTCTTATTATTTTTGTGTGTGTGGTAATGAAAATGTTCAAAAATTAATTTTGGTGAAGAATGCACAACTATATAATGGTACTGTGAACAATTGAATGTATGCTTTGTATGGCTGCATGGTATGTGAATATGTCTCAATAAAATTGAATTTAAAAAAAACAGAAGCTATCTTCTAGCCAACTCAAGGAAGCTCTGCTTCATTTCTTCTTTCAACCCAAGACTAAAATCCATACAGAAGCTATCTTCTAGCCAACTCAAGGAAGCTCTGCTTCATTTCTTCTTTCAACCCAAGACTAAAATCCGTACTGTCAGCCTGTACCCTTTCCTAAGTTTCGTATAACCAATCTTTCCCTCGTTTGCCAAGTTTTCTTCTTAGGAAATAGCTCTTAGACTCACTCCACTCTCCATTCCCATTTATATGCCTGATTTTCTTGCTTTGTTGATTTCCCAGATTTCTTGGTTGCATTTGTTCATGTCATGCTCTCTCTTCCTAAACATCTTGGAGGTTATTGCTGGATTTGGCCACGAGTATCATTCTATTTATTTTGTCGCTTCCATGTTAAGGAAACTTTGAGTCATTCTCTATTCCTGGTTCAAGTTATTCAAATACATTTATATAATTTTGATGCCATTTATGTTTTATCCAAAATTAATAGGCACTTTCTGTGAGCCTTTATTAGAATGGTCCCTTTATTAAACTCCCTTTATGTTACCCAGTTGGAAGGTATTGTTGTTTCTTGCCAGGACCTTGACTGTGCAGCGTTCAGACTGGGTCTTGCCTTTCCTTCTCTTTTCAGATCCATTTTCATTTTTTGGATCCTTTCTCTTTCTGTTTCTTAGTTTTCCTCATTTTGCTAAAATAGTTCTTTCAGTATTGTATACATAAAATAATAGAGTGTTGGAATCTGATCTGCCTCTGTCCTCTCTCTAATATTTATCCTCACAACCTGCCCTCTCCTAATTATCCTTTCCCCATTCAATTCAAAAGTATAGACTCTCCCCAATCTCTGACATCATCACACTGGGTATATAATGGCACCTTTAGCTTGTTTGCTTTTCTTAATTTCACTTCCCATTACCTCCCCAGGCTGTTTGACCATATTTAAATATAGTCAAAATCTCATGTACTTTAGATATAAGTACATGTACTCATGTACTTTAGATATATTGTTGTCTAAATCTCTATTCCATGCCCACTACAGTGATTTCTCAAAGCATAATAAATGAGTTATTTGCATTTCTTCATTTCTTTCAGACTTGAAGACTAAAACAGAAACTAATGAGTCAGCTGCAACGAATGACATCTCACAGGAACAGTTATATCATGGCATTGTGATGGAAAGGTTCATGAGGGATGATATCATTTATTCCACACTGAGAAAAGTCTCCAAATACGATGATGAGTTAGAAAGCCCCCAGGAAACCTGTAGGAGAGATGTAAGACAAGCCATCTTGACCCTCAAGAAGAGAAGCCAAGAAACTAACAAATTTAGGGAAAATATCTTTGTGAGTTCAAATGTTATTATAGAACAAAGAAACCATAAATGTGACACACCTAGAAGAAGGAACAAATACAATTTAGATTTGATTAATCATTCAACAAGTTATGTAAAAACGAAAACCTTTGAATGTAACGTATGTCTAAAAGTCTTCAAACAACCCATTCACCTTACAGAGCACATGAGAATTCATACTGGTGAGAAACCTTTCAGATGTAAGGAATGTGGAAGGGCCTTTAGCCAAAGTGCATCCCTTACTACACACCAAAGAATCCATACTGGTGAGAAGCCCTTTGTATGTGAGGAATGTGGCAAAGCCTTCAGACATCGCTCATCTCTCAATCAGCATCATAGAACTCACACTGGGGAGAAGCCCTATGTATGTGATAAGTGTCAGAAAGCTTTCAGCCAGAACATTAGTTTGATCCAGCATTTGAGAACTCATTCTGGAGAGAAACCCTTTACATGCAATGAATGTGGGAAAACCTTTCGACAGATTAGACACCTGAGTGAACATATAAGGATTCACACTGGGGAGAAGCCCTATGCATGCACTGCCTGTTGTAAAACCTTTAGCCATAGAGCTTATCTAACACATCACCAGAGAATCCATACTGGGGAGAAACCCTACAAATGTAAGGAATGTGGAAAAGCCTTTAGGCAGAGAATACACCTTAGCAACCACAAAACTGTTCATACAGGAGTAAAAGCGTATGAATGTAATCGCTGCGGAAAAGCCTATAGGCACGACTCATCCTTTAAGAAACATCAGAGACGTCACACTGGAGAAAGACCTTATGAATGTAATGAATGTGGAAAAGCCTTCAGCTATAATTCATCTCTTAGTCGACACTGTGAAATACACAGAAGGAAACCATTCCAAAATAATGTGTGAAAAAAAGATTATTCACAATGAGAACAGAAGCCTAATCTAGACCAGCCTCAGTCCTGCATTTTTGGGTCCTCTTCAACATTTTCTGTGGTCGCTTGTCAGACCCTCAGCAGCCAAAATGGTGAAGCAGATCTAGAGCAAGGAATATTTTCAGGCAGCCTTTTGAACGATGCTGGAGATAAACTTATAGTTTATTTCTCAGCCACATGGCCATGGCCTTTGCATAATAAACTTTCTTTCATTCCCTCTCTGAAAAGTACAACAAGGTAGTGTTCCTTGAAGTTGATCTGGATGGCTGTCCGGATGTTGGTGTAGAATGTGAAGTCAAATAAATGCATGCCAACATTTTGATTTTACAAAAAGGGACAAAAGGTGGGTGAATTTTCTGGTGCTAATAAAGAAAAGCTAGAAGCCACCAATAATGAATTAAGATAATCATGTTTCCTGAAAACATAACCAGCCATCAGCTGTTCAAAACTTAACTTGTAAATTTTTTTATTAACACACAAGAGAAAAAGATCATGTATACCCAACTACCATCTGATTATAAATGACAGTGAAATATTAATTCTACCCTTTTAAAAAAAAGCCTAGTCTAAAGTATCTATTCGAGGGTTTTAAATGTCAGGACTCAGGACTCATAAATAAATTTGAGGGATTGATATAATGATTCCAACTTTTTATTTTGCCCATTGTGTAAAAAAACTGCAGTGCTAACCACCAAGTACTCCTTACAGAGTACTAACTCAAGAATACAGGATGGTCCTTCAAACTAAATAAATTCAGCATTATAAAAAATTCACAACATAGTTGTTACTATGTTTCTGATTTCACTGTGGATGAACAGATTATTCTTCATGGACATTCATTGATTTACAGATCAACATTTGGGAACAATTGTTTAAAATACCACTACCCTTATTTTTCTAAATCCTTTTTTTTTAACAGGAAAAACTTGCACATAGTGTAATGTTCAAAAAGGCACAGAAGTTTGTATGCAATGTAAAGCCCCCTACCACTAAATTTTATCTGGAAGCAACCATTTTTTAACCAATTTTTTGTACACCCTTCTGGAGATTTTCTATTTATATCCAAGAGAATACAAATACAGTTTTTCCTTTTTCTTTTTAAACAGAATGGTAGCCTCCTATACAAACACATCTGAATGTTACTTTTATTACTTAACATGTCTTGGAAGTTATTCCACATCAGCATATAAAGTGCTTACTCATTCCTTTGTTTTCATGCAGGAAAATCATGCTGTTTTTAATAAATGAAACCAAAGAATATAAATAATAAACATCATACATTTTACAAAAAGTAAGATAATATTACCTACACACAGAAACACTCTTGGTTCTAAGAAAACAAAACATAAAACCTTACATCTCACTGAGAATTTATTTGTAACTTCTTGCTTTGCAAAACTGACAAGATATATTCCAACTTGACATTTGCTGTATACCATATAACACAAACACAACAAAATTGGTTTAAAAACTTTGTTGAGATAGATTTTTTAAATTAATGTAATTTCTGAGTCTTAGATGTTTAAATAACAAGAAACTTTTTGTAACATAGTATCACTTTGGACTGCAAGAGCAGTCTTACATCATAACTTTGCACCAAATTTTTTATTTTCAAGTTTTTCTTCCACTTTTGTCTTCCTTCAAACTTCTATCTAAATAAGTAGTTTTAATAAAGACAATGGAAGGGGTTAGGTTAGAATTTTTTTTTTTTTTGAGCTCTAGACACTAGTAACTCATTCCTCTGTGTCAATCTAGTTAGAAAATTCTGTGTAACACTCTATTATATGTTTCATGTGGATTTAGTGTTACCCCCTGGACTGGCAACAGAAATTGTTCTATACGTGCAGGGCTCTGAGCAATCTCAGGGCAAGGTGATCCGTACATCTCTTGGTGCAACACAACAGCTATCTCTGGGGGAGGGATTGTTATAACACTTCCTTGAGAAATCTCTTTCAATCTGTTTGGATAAATGTCTAATGAAAATAACTTGCTGCTTGCAAGTAATCTACTATTATTGGTAGTAGTAGTAGTTAATTACAAGCTATCTGCTACTTTATTATCCTCCCTCAGTTTATGTTTCCTCACTCTAAAACATTTCCCCAAAAATGGTTAAAAGAGATGTATTTAAAATTGTACCTTCATTCATCTTTAACGTCCTGATAATTGCCCATAAAACAATTAGTTCCCACAGGTTTATCATTAGAAGTAAAGGATCCACTATTTGAGCCTTTTAAAAAGAGAAAATAAATACTGCAAACACTTTCCGTTTTAGTTTTGGAAACTGTTTTTGTTTTTTGTAAAAAGAGGAATAAAATAAAAAAACAAACACTATCCTGCCTCTGGCCCCCAAACTTTGATGTTGCTGCTTAATATCTTTTCTGAAGAAGCATTCTAAAGCTACTATACCTCAAAGTATACAGCTATTTCTTTCTGAGCTGATGTCAAATGAATTGACCATGACACAGAGTAGAACTCCAGGCAACTAATGTCAAAAAGCTTGGGGACCACAACGAATGAAAACAAAAGCACATGTTCTAAATGTGAACAGGTCTAGAAGTGGTGGTCTAATCAGTTTCTAGTAGAACAATGGTTTCTTCAGCATTATTCTCAAGGAGATGATCACATCTTGGAAGGGCAGCAGTTTTCTGGGAGACAGAAAATATGATATACTCTGAAAGGTCCCAATCAGCATCTGCTTTTGTTTTGTTTTTAAAGAAAAGTCCCGAGTCAGCTTTCCTCCAAAGGCTGATGCTAATCAGAGCATCAGGAAATATTCCACTCTGCTCCTGGGCAGGGCCTCCCTTGTCAGGAAAGGTCTATTTAAAGATGAAGGACTGAAATCGGATGGTGTCTTCTCCTTGGTCCAGCTGTTTTCGTATTTGTGACAATTTCCAGTGTAATATCTTGATCCACTCATCAGCTTCTACTCCTGTCTTTGCACAGAGATAAAATGTCCTGAATGGAAATACTAAGCAAAAACAGTTTACCCTTTCCTGTGAGTAATCAAATTGTACAGCTGAACATTCTGTTAAGTCTAGGATCCGAATTGGTTCTGGTGACATTTGGTCTTTGAAATATTTCAGTTCATTCCTATGCAAAGTGAAACATCGTTTTCTATGTCTTGACTAGGCCCCCTTGTTTGATGA
This sequence comes from Choloepus didactylus, assembly GCF_015220235.1. Classification (NCBI taxonomy): domain Eukaryota; kingdom Metazoa; phylum Chordata; class Mammalia; order Pilosa; family Megalonychidae; genus Choloepus; species Choloepus didactylus. The sequence continues at coordinate 209,101,011 of NC_051308.1, read as the reverse complement.
GGTAAACAACTTTGGTGCCCAGAGAAGGAGCCATGGGCATGAGGTCATTTTCCATTCTTCCTGTTTGCATTGCTGTGTAATCGTGGATGGATTCATAAATGGAAGGTTCCTCCACTTTTCTTGGATAAGGATGTTTCAGAACAATCAGAGTGCCTGTTTTGCTTCCAATCAGAGGCTGGTTTGCAAAATGCTTGACAAAATCCTTCAAAGATGAGAATTCATTAAAGCCAAATTTAAATAAATATCCAGTATATTCAACATGAAAATGTTTGACAGAGTCTTTGGCTGTTATGGAGAGAGAGTACAGCCTGGTCCTTTTGTTACTGTCCCTTAGAAGGTAGCTTCCATCGGATCCATTTGAGAGAAGAGCTTCTGCTGCTTGGCGGGTGAGATTGCCATGATAACATCCCAAGTCTCGGAGCAGCTCAACTTCTCCATCTGATCTGCTCCACAGATCTGAGGGATCCTGGGCAGTCATCTTTCCTTCTAGAGGTTCTGCTCTGCCCATTCATGCTCTTCTCAGAAAGCCCCTGACAGGTGCTGTGGGGAAGAGGCAGCGAGAGACCGGCTCTGCTGCTCCTCACCCTCTCTTGTTCCTCAGTCTCATTCCTTTTTATAGCTGCATAGTATTCCATTGTATGGTGCCCTTTATTTAGTTCACTATGGAAGGATTTTGGGGTTATTTCCAGTTTTCTGTTTATACAGTGTTGCAATGAATAATATATGTTTTTATTTTTCTTACATGTAAATATATATGTGGGAGAAATTCCTAGAACTGGAATTTCTGCATTAGAAGGTATGTGCATTTGTAATTTTAATATATATTGCTATATTGACCTTCATAGTGGTTGGACCAATTTATTCTCTCACCAACGAGATATGGAACTATAGAAATCATGACTGGTCCTAAGGCTTCTCTAGAGCAACAGATCTACCAACCATCAAAGAAGCATGAGCTTATTGCAGTGTAACCTAGAAGTACCAGCTGAGCTGCATTCCTGTGGATGTTCTGATGGGCAGCACTTGCGATCCCTGGAACTGGAGAGGAATGTGCATCTTCTTGAATAGCAGCCAAGCCCACCAAGTTCTAAGCTGGAGAAGGAGACGCATCTCCACCAACTGCTCCACCTCCCTTAGCAAATATAATCTTGGCTGCAACCTCTTTTATTGGAATGGGGGAGAACCGACAATTGAGGCAGGGTACTTAGGATGTCAAGGTCTACTATGGATGACCGACTGACCATGCTTAGACTTTTATAGGATGGTTGTGTTCACTAGTTAAAATTAACACATGGAGGGAGACAGAAAGGAGGAGAGACATGACTTTCTAATAAAAAGGAATGAGCATTAATTAATTAGTTAACATTGCTTATTTTGTTGTGGTAGCTGAGCACCAAGGCCAGGGCCACCATAATTTCATGTTTATTTTTCAATCTGATAAAGTTTTGTTACTAAGTTTGTGTTTCTGTGAAATGTTAATGGAGTTTCACCCTTCTCCATCCCCGCAGCCACTATCCCAGTTATAACCCAAAGCCTGGCACTTAAGAACCTCTATAATATCTAGTCCTTCCTAATAGCTTCATCTTCTCCTTACTTTGCCCCTTCCCATATATACTCTGACTAATTTAATATGCCAATTTGGACTCCTTAGGTGGCAAATAGCAGAAACCCACTGAGGCTAGCTTAAGTCTCAAAGGAGGGTGTTTTAGAGGGATACTTGGGTACCTTATGGAATTCAGGGGCTATAATACATGCTAACAATGGACTGTGACCAGGACCTGAGGCACATTGGAAAACCCAGGAGGTTTTCTCTCTCCATTTCTCACCACTGCTGCTGCTGCTGCTACTTCTTCTCTTTCTTCTTTTTCTAAGAAAGCTGTTAATTGTGTGAATACAAACAGAAGACTTTCCCCTGGTACTTTACTGCATCTAGTAAAAACCCAGTATAACGGGATAAACTAATCACAGTAAGTGTTTCTGTTGTATATTACTAAAACTGAAGTGTTAATCTTAGGTGAATGTGAGGTCTAAATCACATTAATGAGATGTAATTTCAAAAGAAAGAAAATCAGGATGCTATAGGAAAAGTTGGCAGTGTGATTGGTGCTGTGGTAGGTCAACATGCTTGATAGGCAGCTTGAGTAAAAACTCTGAAAAAGCGTCTGGTTTACATCATCCCTACTTATATCATCTTCATTCTGGCTTTTTTTTTTTTTTTTTCCTTCCACCTCCTTGCAGATCGTGGTTAACTGCAGCACCAGGTTTTACATATATTCAGTGTTCGCCACCCAGACAAAAAGCTGTCTTCTCTTACTTCCAGCTCAGAATTCTGAGGAAGATCTCTTATTGGCAGTTAGGACAGGTGTCATCCCTAAGCAAATCCAACGTAGCAGAGATCAGCAGGTTCACGGGAACCGTGTGCTTGAGCGGTGGTGCTTAGGTGGTTGAAGGGGCAGGAGAGGGGTTTCCAGAAGAAGTTACTGTTCATAGAGTTCCAAATGCTACCCACTCAATGCCAGCACAGAGAGTAAGAATTTTAGTACTGTAAAGAGTGTAGGAATCCATCTAATTCAAACTTCTCATTTTATAGATGAAGAAATAATCACCTTCTTTATTCATGTCCTTTTATCTGAGTCACATTTTTTTCTCCCAAGTTTTCTAGCCAGGTTTTCAACCACCTGCTCTTAATGGCTTAAACTAGCTGCTCTTTGCCATTCTTACGAGGTTCACCTCTCAGATCTATTACTGCCCCAGAAGGTATTTATAAATCATGTTCTAGATCCTACTCCTGGTCTTTGCCTGTTATAAATGCGCCGTGAGGCGCCGGGGAAAAGGAAATACCTAGACCTTTCTCGGACACTGGCTTGGCCGTGGCTCTCACTAATGCCAGGAGACCCCGCCAGAGTGGAAGCTTAGAGGTCAGGTTCCGTTCTGAATTAAATGACACGCACAGATACTTAAGCGTGCCGGGAGGGACAGCCTAGCTTGAGAAAGCTCCCGGCAGCCCGCTTTTGGGTTGGGAACCCGCTCAGCCCTACGGCGAAAGCAGTTCTCCCCGAGCCGCAGGTCCGCGCAGACTAAGCGGCGCCGCTGAGGCCGCCGGAAGGGGCGGTCCTAAGGCAGCCTGGGACTGGTCGCCGGGGGGCTTTTTGCAAAGCGCAGACCGAAAGCCGCTTCCGGCAGCGCACTCTGCCCAACTTTCGCCAGCGCGTTGGGGGCAGTGTCCTGGAGCAGTTCCGAGGCCGAGGAGGAGCTGCATGGGATAAGCGGTTCGGCGGCTCCTCCGAGGTTAGGGAAGGGCTGGTGAGTGGGAGTGCGGGTCTTGGGGTGCAAAGTTTCGTAGTCCAGAAGTCTGTTCCTGTTGCCGCCGCGCCCCCCTAATTCGCTCTCGGGGTAGGAGCTGTTGCAGGACAGCGGCTGGTCTCCCCTCACAGGCCAGGCCCCCGTGGGTTCCGGACCCTTCGCCCTGGGAAGAACCTGAGGTTGGCTGGGACCCCTTCTCGAAGCGGGCGACCCCGTGCTCTCATTTTCGGCTCCTCCAGGACACTGTAGGAAGTGCCCCATAAATGAGGGCCCGTGTGGCGCGCCCGGGGAGACTGTGGTTTGGAGACATGGGAAAGCTCCCCTTTGAAGGGGGACTCTCGGAGCCACAAGTCAGGGCTGCACTGAACAGGTCAGGGTGTTGAGGGAGAAGGGAGTGGCAGTTCCACAGGCAAAGGGAACTCAGCAAAGAGGAAAACAATCCCCGACCTGAGGTCTCCTGCCCGGGCTTCTGGCCTGAGGATGGAGCTGGAAGAAGGAACCCGGAGGACCTCGGTTATTCTTTACCCTTTTACTTGCAGGGAGCAGGGGTTGACTCAAGTAACTGCATCCAGGGTATGGGGAAAATGAAGAGTTCATGGAGAACTTGCCCCAAGAGAGAGGCCAGCAGGCTGTGCAGTGTGGAACAGAGAGGAGGAAATGCCACAATGTGAGTAGGAGAAAGGACCAAAAAGTCGCTCTTCTACCTCAGCAAGGCTAGAGATGTTAATCTGGGTTCCTCCATGAAGACCTGGTCTCTCAGAGCCCCTTTCTCCTCTCCTCGCCTTGTCATCTCTGCATTCTGCCCTTCCCAGTGAGGAGCAGGATCAACCAAGTAAGTCCCAGGTGAGTAGGAGTTTCCTGTTTCCTAAAATTCAGTGACATTTATCAGGAAGAATGGATACACTGTCTCTTTTTTGGGAAGGGAAAGGAGATTCACATTTATTGAGTGCTATTGTGTGTGTGGTTTATCACTTAATCCTTTGGGTAGCTGAGTAGTATTGGAAGGAGTACCCTCATTTTGATGATGTTAGTAGCCTTAGGAAAACTAAAACCTTGCTCAAGATTACTCCAAAGGCAAGTAGCATACTACTAAGTATGACTACACTAGTCAGGGTCAGGATCAGAATCCAGATCTGTGCAACCTCCAAACTATCTCATTCACTAACCACTTAATGATTGTTGCCATACCTGTGTGCTTCCTATACTGTTATTCTCATATTTTTTTCTTTTTTACTTACATTTACTTAAAAATCAAACTTGTCCCAAGAAACAGTATCTGTGAAATTATGCATTTGATGGATAGTAACACATAAAAAGAATTTACAGCTTTAATAGCTCTAATAGCTTCATATTTATTCTAAGGTGTATTTTACTGTGTAAAATCATCTTGTGTCAAAGAGATACAGAGTACATTCTTTTGCATAGGAAAGTCCAGGCCACAATCTGAGTCTAAATTGGCCACCCCTAGATTATTGTTTTGTTCTTTTAAATGAATAATTCCACAAAAAAAATTGCCCCCCCCCCCCCCGCTTTGTGTCTTCTCCACAAGATATTTCACTTATCTGTTTAGGACTATTCCATTTTCAATCTCAATGTAGTATGCAAAACAAGTAGAAAGTCCCTCCCTACATTTTAGGAGCTTACACTCTCTCTCAGGAGTTAACGCATACACATCAAGTAGTCTAAATCAGTGCTGTCCAACAAAACTTTCTGTGATGAGGGGAACATACTACTATATCTGTGCCATCCAATAAGGTACCCAGTGCAACTGATGAACTGAAGTTTAAGTTTTTAAGTTTAATTAATTTAAATTTGAATAACCACATGTGACCAGTGACTACACTGTTGGACAATACAGGTGTAGATATTTAAAATAAAATATTTTCGTTTTCAACTGATTTGGATTTAGTGCTCTCCTCCTGAAAAGAAAGTGTAAGTATTGATTGCCATCTAACTTAGTTTCTTGTTAGAGGGCAAAGATTGTCTCCAACTTTCAGGGACTTGAAAGTTCACATAAAATAACTCATTTTGAAACTATTATTTAAAGCACATTTACAATTTAAGACATTTCGGCACATGTGCAGCATCTGTGTTTTATTACTACTGAAATAGCTTATAAACTGATAACTTTATAGTATATAAACAAAAGTCTTAGCACTGTATTACTTATGTTCTTTGCAAATAGCTTTACTTCCAGCTATATATGTCTTCTTTCATTAATAACATTTAGATTATTGTAAAAATCAGTTACGTACAACCATAACTATTAGTACCACTTTTAGGGTATCAGTTCTTCAGCTGTTACCATGGAAGCTGGTGCATTCATTTTATTCCTTGCTTCTTAGAATAGCAAGAAGAAGACACTTGGCTCATAGTTATCTGGATCAACTAAAGTTCTGTCCAATTATTTACTTTCCTGGCACCCAGAGTCAAATCCTAGAGAACTGGTCATACCTTGTTTTGTTTTCTTTTCTCTGTATTCAAGGTTAGACCTATGATGTTGGGGAGAAGGCTTAAAAAGAGTACCTTCATAAGAAAATTTGTCCGATTTCTTAAAAATTAAAAATTCTTAGAGACAAAACAATCAAATATAATGTGTACTCTTTGTTTCTTGGTTTAAAGAAAAGATATCCAAGACACTTTTAGGACCATTGGAGATATTTGAATATGACTGTAGCGTTAGGGAATTTTTATTAATTCTGTTAGATTTGGTAATAGTATTGTAGTTATGCAGGAAAATGAGCTTTTTGGAAATGTGTTTTGAAGCATTTAGATTTGAAGTATTATGATGTCCATAATTTACTTTAAAATAGTTCATCCCTCACCGCCCAAAATGCACACATGAAGAAAGTACAACAAAATGTCAACTGCTGTTATCTAAGATGGTTGTATATGATGGTTCATTGTTCTATTCTTTCTACTTCTCTGTAGGTTTGAAAATTTCCATAGCAAAAAGTTAAAAAATGAGTTCCTCTCCCTTAGTAGGGTAGTGAGATATTGAGTATGAAGCACTGGCTCAGTGTCTAATACACAATAACTGCACACTAAATATTAACTTGTTTATAGCAAAAACAGTAATATTTTAATAGTGCTTACTGACAGACATTTTCCATTATAAGCTAATTTATTGTGGAGGGAGAAAATAAATGTAATGGGAAACACCTATTTTTATAATGTTAGGAGGGTGAATTTATAAAGTCACTAGGAGTAAGCTAAAACCCACCAAGAGCTTTTATTCCATGCTTCTATTTTGTATATAAGTAGTATTTATCTCTAGTTGGTCTTTGCCTTTTACCATATTGTGTTCCTGAGAACTGCATTTAAAGACAGTAATTGTAGAACTGGTTTTTCTTAAGGAGCAGATTGTATTTGAGGTTTATTTTCCTGGTCAGTACTCTGTATCAAAGGAGTTGTGGAAGTGACCCATGGTAAACATTGTCCAACATTTACATATATCTATATTCACTTAAAATAATGAAATAATGTTCCCAGTCAAGAGAAATTTGACTTTTTTTTGCCTCCTTGGAACTTGTAAGTGCTTTTAAGAAAGTTTTTATGTGGATAATACATTTCTTTAACATGTTATGCAGGGTCTTCCTTGCCTAATCCAGAACTGTGGCCATGGCGGAGACTAGAGAAGAGGAGATGGTGTCAGGGAATGCCTCTGGGTTCTCAGATCTGAGTGACTCAGAGTTCCTGGAGCTAGAAGATGCCCAAGAGTCAAGTGGTTCAGTTAGCAAGCCTGGTCCTTCTTCTGAATTCCCAGGGGAAGATGGCAAGCCCATAAGCTTACAAAAGTGGAAAAGAAGATTGGATATCTCCTCACCCATGGAGCAATTCCACTTTAAATATTTGTATGTCACTGACCTGACGACTCAGAACTGGTGTGAACAGCAAATGGTATACGGAAAGGAGTTTCCTGGCTTCTTGACACCTGAGAAGGCAGCTATTTTAGAAACTGGTGCTAGCATTCACCTAGCTAGAGAACTGGAAGTTCATGATATTGTGACTATCCCCATTATCTCTAAAGAAGATGCCTGGGCAACTAAGTTTCTGAACATACTATCAATGATTCCTACCTTGCAGTCAGAGGGGTGCATCAGAGAGTTTCCAGTGTTTGGGGAAGTGGAGGGTGTGCTTCTTGTTGGGGTGATTGATGAGCTGCACTATACAGCCAAGGGGGAACTGGAACTGGCTGAACTGAAGACACGCAAGCGTCCTTTGCTCCCTCTGGAAGCTCAGAAAAAGAAAGACTGTTTTCAAGTAAGCCTATACAAATATATCTTTGATGCCATGGTACAAGGAAAAGTGACCCCTGCTAGCTTAATCCACCACGTAAAATTGCATCCAGAAAAGCCACTGGGGCCCTCAGTGCTGAGATATGCCCAGCAGGGAGGCTTCTCTGTGAAATCCCTGGGAGACCTCATGGAGCTGGGCTTCTTGTCTCTAACGCTGTCTGACCTCCCAGTCATTGATATCCTGAAGATTGAGTATATCCACCAAGAGACTGCCTCTGTGCTGGGTACAGAGATTGTGGCCTTTGAAGAGAAGGAGGTGAGAAGTAAGGTTCAGCATTATATGGGCTACTGGATGGGCCACCGAGAGCCTCAAGGGGTTGATGTGGAGGAGGCTTGGAAGTGCTGCAGGTGCAACTATGCGGACATCTGTGAGTGGAAAAAGAACGGTGGAGTGCTCAGGTCCACACTGGAGCCCCAAGCCAAAAAATCCAAGTGAAAAGAAGGTGTGTCTTCAGGAATTTTGATTCTTCCTGCTCCTAATGTATTCAACAGAGTAAAAGAGGACCAATTTCTGAGCTTGGCTTTCATGGAGTATTCTTATTTTGGCTCTTTTCCTATTTCCTCAACCTATAACCACCTCAAATCCAGGACCAAGGCTCAGGGGTGGGTGGGAAAGATTTGGGGTTATGCTGTCCCTGGAGCTTTGCTGTGGATTGCCAAGAAAATGGATGTCCATCATGGCTGGAGCAAAGGTATCCTTTAGCAAACATTACTTTTCTAAGAAAATTTTTCTGTTTCTGATAAGTCCCTTTCCTGTTTTTCCTCAGTCAAGGTTTTCTACATTTTACATAAGAAAATAAAACACTGTCCAGGACAGTTGAACTGATGACTTTTTTTTTCATAATCCCAATCTCTCAGGGATGACCACTACATATAGCATGGTTTATATTATTCCAAACTTTTAAATACATAAATACATAAACATATTTATGAATCAGAATTAGTGTAATGGGCAGACCAAGAATTTAAAATAAGCATGGTAAATATTTTCAAAGAGAGGAAGGAAAATGAAACAGGAACTAGAAGTCATAAAAAACTGAAAATATTAGATATGGAAAATATAATAAATGAAGTAACACGTAAGGTTGAGTAGTCACGTGATATACAATCCAGCAGTACCACTGCTAGGTAGATACTACGAGAAATTCTTATACGTGTATAAACAGGAAATATGAACAAGAATATACATTATAGCACTTTCACCATAGAAAAAACCTGGAAACGACCCAGATGTCCATCATCAGAAGAGTGGATGATGTGTTACAGCAGCCAAAACAAGTAAGCTACAGTGATGTGCAATAATGTGGATGGATCTTAGCAATACAGTACTGAGTGGAAAAGTAAGCCCCAAAAGATTACATACAGCATGATCACTTTTTATAAAGTGAAAAATCACAAAAATAAAAACAATTTAAGGAAAATAAAAGGTAGAAAGGGATCTCAATTCATATATTAGAAGGCAGTGGACCCCTTAGCTACAAATATCACTAAAGGGGCCAGAGGAAAGAATGAGATGGACACCACCTGGAAGGTAAGGACTTATTCTTGGAGACACTACTGGAGAATTTGCTGAAGTAAATGGAGGGGAGGGAAATTGGCCCGGGATAGTTTCTGTATTCACTGGAAATTCAAGAGCCAGCAGAACTGTTGTTGATGTGACTCTGTGCTATATATGAGCTGATAAAACCATAGTTTACCTGTGGAGGCCTTCTGAGCTACACATACTCTTATGGACAGTGGAAATCTTGTAATAACTCTTCCCATTTACTGATTATTATGTGCCAGGCACTGTGCTAAGCACTTTTTGTGGTTAAATCTATATAGCCATTATTATCACCGATGAGTGAACTGAGGCTTAGAAGGGTTATATAACTTACCCAAAGTCCCACAGTTTGCAAGTAGTAGACTCTAGCCTAGATATGTCTGACTTAAGTGTTTATGTTCTTAACCATTATGCTATGAAATTTCCTTCTAGCTGTTGTTAAGCTTTCTGGACTGTACGGTATATTCTAGGCTCCAGGAAGTTTGGAATCAAGCTGGACCGACGATAAACAGAATTAGCTAACAATCTTCAAGAAAAGAATGTGTTCAAGATTCTGTTGTATCATTTTAGTTATACTAGAAGCTTTAAGAAGAGAAAAAAGGGAAAATTAACTGGTTTCAGACAGTGGCATAGTCAGAATTCAGTAATTCCCTGAGATCTTGAACCCATATTTTAAACTAACATCTTCTCTTTCTCACAAGACAAATGTAGGCATCTATGGTTGGGGTATCTTGTTGCAGAATAATATTTTTACTGAAGAATCTAATAATGAGAATGCTGACTTCTTTCTATGTTGCTCTCATTTTCTATTTTGATAGTGAAGAGCCAGTTACTCCTTCTGAGATAGAAGTATATTTAACAATGTTTACCTAAAAACACTCAAGTACAATTTCCAAATAATAAAAAGTGGAAAGGCCTTACTATAATAACTGGGACAGATGATTTATACCCTTGGAGTCCCATATTAGAAAATTATACTGAAAGAGGAGCTACACAGTGAAAAGAACTGAATATTTTTTTAAAAAAGCAGGAAGTCCCTCTCAACCTTCTTAGATATAGATAATATGTAATCACCTAGTCCTCTTTGGAAACAGGATGGGCTGCAGCTGTTACTTTAATTATAGAGAAGTTGTAAATAATGTAGCAAGGTTGATTATAGTCCTAATTAAATGTATGTTTATTAACATGATGTAATGGCTAAATTAATCAATAGAATAAAATGAAAAAAATATATTCAGTTAGAAAATAGTAATCTCTTTTCTAATTTTTATACAAGTTAAAGTATGTTATATTGCTCTTACAAAAATAGCTCAACTAGTAAAAATATCAGTAGAATTTTACAGGCATTCAAGGCTAAGTCTTTGATAACATGGATACCTTCCTTTAATCTTGAACCACTCATGAATTGAAATGCTTCGCTTTGTAAGACATTTGTGCTCATAAAACATTATTGTAAAAACAGAATATGATTTAATTGACTGTAAACCAAAAATGCTATAAATTTTCTGTAACTGAAACAAGGGGGAACTCTGATCTCATGTCCAGCTGCATCTGGAGGAGTGAGGTCTCCCAGGCTTGGTAATGTATCCATTAATTTTTACTTTATAAACTTGTTCCTTTTACCTTAAGTGCGCCTTTAGTAAAAATGTGTTAAAAGTGAATTCTTGTCTTGAGTGCTCTTTACTTTTTTTTTTTTTTTTTTTTTTCTTTACTTTTAAACTGTTGTCTGTCTGTATACTCTTAATTGAGTGGAAGGTTGCTTAAAAGAAGCCCAAAGCCTTTAAATCATGACCTAATTAGGCTCAGGCCTTTTATAACGGAAATCATAGGTTTAAGGTGTAAAAAAACAAACCCGTTAAAATCTGTAACCCCCAGTATCACTGCTGTTGTTCCCCACAACAAATACCTCCCTGGTCTTCAGCCTCCACGTGTCTAATCATGTCTCTCTCCCTTGTGAATTCTGCTTAAGTGCCTATGCTCCAAATTATGGACTTCTTGGATATTTGCTCAGTGAGTGGGTGAATGATGGGAGACATTGTCACAACAAATATATATATATATAAAATAGAAAATCCCAAAACAATAGTGGTTAAACAAAATAGAAATTCATTTCTTTCCCATATAAAAGAAGCCTAGGTGCAATTAGTCCAGGTCTAGTGTGGTTCTCCTTTAACCAGGTTCCTTCTGTCTTGTTTCTGTGATGTCACATGTATCTTCTACTACATAGTCCAAAATGGCTGCCCAAGTTCCAGTCTTCCAGCAAAAAACTGGAAAAGAAGGGCATCTCTTTAAGGACACTTCCTAAATTTGTATCACCACTGCCACTTAGATACCATTGGCCAGAACTTGGCCACATGGTCATAGCTAGCTGCAAGGGAGGTTGGGATATGTAGTTTTTATATATACCCAGGCAAAAATGGGAGATTCTATGACTGTGCAAGAAGGAGAGAATGGATTTTAGGGACTGCTCACATTCTCTGCCCCACTGAGGTCTTCAGGAACAGAGCTGGCCCAGTTCGCCTTACTAGGGACCCTATACTCTTGGGGTAGAATGAGGGAAAGAGGAAGAGGTGAGCAGGAATACTCCTTACTTGACTCCCACAATTCCATCCTGACACCAAAATGTGTCAGAATTGATAGTTCCAGGTTAAGGCTTCCTGAGAGTCACTCGTAATTTTTAAAATTTTAAATCTGATGTCATCTGTTCTGTGGAATCTGAACAAATCTGAGGAAAAACATCAGGTTGAGAGTCAACTTTTGGACTTTGATATTTGCAAACCTATTGGAGGCCTGAAGGAGGAAGATACTCAAGATCATGAGATTCTTGGAAGCTTCAACTAATGATTCTGGGCATCTTATGGCACAAAGGAAAGAGCAAGCTTGAGAGGACCCAGCCAAAACAGATTCAGTTTTGGCCTTCATGCTTTGTGTAGTCTAGTGGATATTACAGACAGATAAACAGGCAATGACATAGTCATGTGAGACGAGCTACTATTGGGTAGTACAAGATACTAAGGATTCACAAAAGGACGTCTCTCTTGACTTTAAGATCAGTATAGTTTTCCAGTAGAAATGAAGATAACTGAGACCTGAACAGAGTGAATTAAGTGAATTGAGAGGGTTTGGGCAATATTTTCCCAGGCAGGGATAGTATATGAAACAGCAGGCAGAGAATATGGCAGGTTTAAGGATATGAAAAAAGTTCATTAAATTTAGGGAATATACTGAGAGGAAGTGGAGGAAATGAATCTGGGGAGGTAAGCAGGGCACAGATTATGCAAGGCATCATAAATTTTGTTTAAAATTTTGGACTCAAGGGGTTAATGGATTTCCTGCCTGTTTGCCCCTAATTTCTCTTTCTCAGTATCTTTGTAAAATAAGTGGGAGCAAAGTAGTATTCTAGAGAAGGAGCTGATTTGGTAAAAGTAAATGTATCACAGAATGATTTGTCTCAGGTTCATCTTAGATAGATCTGGGATTGGACTTGTAGTGATATCAGGACACCAGGTTGTGTGTTTTTAGCTCCTCAAATGTAGGTGCAAAAAATGAGAAGAGTGTGGGTGTGATTGCATCATTTTTGGTACAGAAGTGAGGCATAGAGGGCCTGTACATATGGGAGAAAGGGGAGGCTCCACCCCTTGGAGATCTGGATGAAGTAAAAGGTGAGCTAGGAATAATGGAACAGGAAGAATGGGAGGTTGTGTTTTGGAATAGGATGTTAGAATTTAAAGTTTCAAAAGTGTAGATGATCTGATAAAGATCAAATTCTAGAGTGTGGTTTTTGGAGACTTTATTAAAGGAAGGTATAAGTGTAGTTCAGTGGAATTAAAGATAAGAAACTGAAGCTAGGATGATGTTTCTTAGCTTACTTACACCCCACATTCACAGATTCTGCTAAGGAGGCCTAGGCATCAATATTTCTAGGATACTGAACTGGAATTGAAGTGAAGGTAATTGGAGTGAGGAGGTCAGAAAACTGACAGACCAGAGTAGTGTTTCTTAACTAGGAGTAAGCATCAAAATCAATGTTAGATATTATTAAAAATCATATGCCATTGTCTCACCTCTGGAGATTCTGGGCTGGGTCCAAAGCATCAGCATTTTTAAGCTTCATAAATGATTCTGGATGCACAGCTCTGGTCAGGACCCACTGGGTTAGGGCATTGATATGTTTTCAAATACTTTGACGTTACAAGAATTGGAGTAGAGATGAGTACAGTGGAGTGGTTTCAAAAGTACAGGAACAGGTGACTTGAAGTCAGTAGATGACACAAGAAGAGGCAGTTGGTAGTATAGATACATGTCCTGGATTTTTGCTTAATTTTTGAAATGCAATTTTTCTGGAATTGGCAGTGGGGATGAGAGAGAAACATACTTCAATAAAACTTGACATGGGTTACTCAAACCCAGAGACATAGCAGAACATCTTGGCTACCTTTCCATCTTCAATGTCAGCTTTGCATCTGTGGATATTTATGTGGATAGTTGTTCATTTGGGAGGAGTTTGGAGTTCCCTTTTGTTGTTTTAGGAACTAGGGGCGATGTGGCTACTAGCTACTGGTGATGTGGCTGTGGTCTTCAACAAGGAAGAGTGGGGACAACTGGACCCTTTCCAAAGGACCTATATAGAAATGTAATACTGGAGAATTAGGCAACTTGTTGTCAGTATTTAAGTGTTTTAGTTTCCTAGGCTGCTTAAGCAAATACTGTGTAATGGGTTGGCTTAAACAATGAGAAATTATTAGCTTACAGTTGTGAGGCTAAAAGAAAGGCCAAATCAAGGAGTCATAATGGCAATGCTTTCTCCCCGAAGACTGGCATTCTGGGGCTGGCTGCTGGCAATCCTTGGTCCTTGGTTTGTCACATGGCAAAGCACATGGTGACGTCTCCTGGACTCTTGGTCCCTCCCTTCTCTTCCAGGTTCCATCAATTTCAGCTTCTGGCTGCTTCCTCTGTGGCTTTCTCTCCGTCCTTCCATATTTCAATCTGTTTATAAAGGTCTCCAGTAATAGAATTAAGACCCATCCTGAGTGAGGTGGGCCACATGTTCTTAACTGACATAACCTCATAGAATGGTCCTACTTAAAATGGGTTTACACCCACAGGAATGGATTAAATTTAAGAACATGTTTTTCTGGGGTACAGACAGCTTCAAACTATCACAGTAAGGAAGACAGACTTTCTTTTATAACCAAAAATCTACCCATCAAGATGTTTTAGATTCCTCAACTGTTAAAAGCCATGGTAGCTCTTAAGGTGCTTACCTAAGCTTGGGCTTAATATTTGAGAAAATTTAGGGTAGAAGTTTGAGATAGAATGTTCAGTATTTCTGGAAAGCCAGAGATGGTGGGAAGAGATCTTTCTCCCAAGTATCCCCATTGTGAATTAGACCAAGCTCCGAGTTTATATAGCTAAGCCTATAAAAATAATAGCTCACATGTGAATGCTTTCTGTTCCAGCACTGTTCTAAGCACTTTGTGTGTACTAATTTATGTAATCCTGCTAAGAACCATATAATGTAGACATGATTTCTATCCCCATTTTATAGATGAAACTTGCCCATGGTCATTCTGTTAGCAACTGTGAACCTAGCAGTGGGGCTCCAGAGACTGTGATCTGAACCATTATGCTGTGCTGCCTCTTGGAAGCAGAGGGGTCACACAGCTGGAACAGAGGCAGCATGTCTCAGGACATTTTCTTGGTCCCTCACAGTCTCTTAACAAGGTTAGGAAACTGCTAGCCATACAGTTATTTGATCCACTCTTGGTTTTGGAGTTAATGTATCATCAGCAAGGCTGTATCTTCCTGGATTGGGAAAGCAGAATCAGTGCTGAGAACCAGTTTCTTAGCCTCTACTAACTAGCCAGCACCTAGGAAAACCCATTTCACCTCTGGGTATTATGCATTATTCAAAGTTCTTTAGTTTGTTGGGATGGAGTTTCCTTTTTCAGAGTCACATTTTATTTATATTTTAAAAGTAATACCCCCTCATTCTTTTTTTTAAATAGCTAGCTAAATTTTATTACATCCAAAAGGTTGATGTAGTATGCATCCAATCAAGATATCTTTTTAATGCATTTTTTATTGTAAACATTAACATATGTACGTAACAGTGGTAACTTTCAAAGTACTACTTAACAAGTAATTAGACAGCCGTTCTCAAAGAACATCATGAGTCACCGTTCTACAACTTCGTATTTCCATTATTGTAAAATATAACATAAATACATTTTTATCTTTTTGATAACAGAAATGGACACTTTCCATTTTCTACATCCTAAACCTCCTTGTGGGAGTGACAGATGTCCCACCCCTGCCAGGTTACCTGTTCCATTTTAACTCATTGCTGGCATGGACCAGGCATTGTACACACTGTGGTGATATGACAGATCCTGTTGCTGATATTCTCCTGGGCATTACCTTGGCTAAATCCTGCAGAAAGACTGCTCCTTGGTCTCTGCCAGCTTGAGGAGCACTCCATACAGAACTCCTGCTTCACCCGTTGGAGCACTTTCCCAGGTTCCCTCAGAGATCGGAAAGTATCCCCATTTCTAAACCTTGTCCTGTAAGAATTCAAATATCTATTGTATTGTATTTGTCATTCACTTGGGGGATCAGTGTTTTGTCATAGCATCTGAGCCAGAAACTGTTTCAGTCTAGCAGTATTCATCTCCCTCAGCCTTGGTCAGCACTGGAGCTGTACTATTATGGCCACACACCCTGCTTGCCATACTATATTGTTGACTGCCTAGTATATTTCCCATTCTGAGTGTTGAAGAGTAAGCTGCCCTGTTTGCTGTAAATATTCCCATTTCATGTCAGTTTTGTCAAAGGGTACCAAGAAGTAAGCATGCCCTTTTCTGGTCAATTATTTAGTCTAGGCATTGGTGCCAAGGAGTAAAACAGAGGAGATAACGTGGATATACAAGTACACATTTTATAACCTATACTAACTTAACCAGAATCAGTAGGAAAAGCAACCTATCAGTAGTACCCAAATGCTTTTCCTAGCAAGCAGGCTTGGATTAACCCTTTTTAACTGACTTTAAATTATTTTCCTTCATTACTTCATTCTTTATCCAAGGCATAAACCCTTCCCTATTGCCTCCAGACCCTTCCCCCAAGATTGAGTTAGTTGACCAGGTGTTTATATCATTTGTGTGTAGATTTTGCTGTACAAAGACACCCCATTGCCACGGTAAGAGTCACATGTGGGCAGTGTTGCCTTAACTATTCAATTAGAGTTTCTTTTTTGTTCTTGGCATCTCTCACTTTTGTGGTTAAAAGAATGTACATAATTCCACAGTTCTGTTTTCTCTTGTAGTTATTGGATTGTTCTTACAGTATCTTCTGAAGTTACTAATTCCTTTATTTCTATTAGCCAACAATTAGTTAATTTTTCTTTCCTGTATAGTAGATTCTCCTTACCCCCTTTAACAGTGTTGCAAAAATTTTCAAATAATACACAAGTGTATAAGAGAAAAAATGAAAGTCTACTGTTTAAGCTCATTTCCCTGAGGTAATGTGATGGGTAGGTTCATGTGTCAACTTGGCCAGGTGATGGTGCCCAGTTCAAGCAAGCACTGGCCTAACCATTACTGCAAGGACATTTGTGACTGGTTAATAAACCAGAAAGCTGGTTTATTAAATCATCAGTCAATTGACAGCATCTGTGGCTGATTACATCAATGAAGGGTGTGTCTTTTGTAATGAGAGAATTCAATCAGCTGGATTTAATCCAATCAGTTGAAGACTTAAGGGAGAGGAGAGAGAACTTTCACTTCTACTTCAGCCAGCCAGCCTCTCCTGGGGAGTTCATCAAAGAGCTTCATTGGAATTGCCAACTTAATGACTGCCCTATGGAATTTGCACTCTTGCATTCTGCCCTATGGAATTTGGACTCATACATCCCCACAGTTGCATAAGACACTTTTATAAAATCTCATATTTACAGATACCTTCTGTTGGTTCTGTTTCCCTAGAGAACCCTAATTAATACAGCTTGGTACTGGGAGTGGTTCTTGAGAAACAGAATCTTAAAATGGGCTTTTACAATTGGTTTTCTACTCTGATTAGATTCAAAGGCATAATGACTCCATTTCCAATAATCATGATGGCACTGACAGTCCATGGCATGAGTTGGCAATACAGATAAGCAAAACATCACCATTTGATTCTCCTTACCATACTCTTATACAAGGCAAGGCTCTGGGTGACAGTGTTTTAACAGAGTTTTGTGGAGTTAAGAGGTGTAATGATGTTGGCTGGCTGCTTTTAGTTATGCTGGATAAAGTTATAAGAAAAAGGGATGAGCTAAAGACTTCACATTTGAAACTTAAATGCCATGTGACAGATGTAAAGTTTTCTCTGTGTGCCCTGAAAGAAAATCTTATTTCCTGTGGCAGCAGACTTGAGATCTCTGGAAACCAGACCCAGAATCTCATTGTGCGAGTAGCAGATTTACAACATAAACTAAAATCTCAACCCCACAGGGTGTCTGCTGTTAATGTAGACATCGATTGGAAAAGAATGGGATCCTGAAAATTGGGATGGGGACATAGGGGGTGATAATGATGGCAGTGGGGGCATTGGAACCCTGGATTCTGCTGAGTCTTTGCTAGATATACTTGTAATAGTCTGCCCTGAGGAAACAGCACCCCACCTCTAGCTTGCCCTGAGGAAAGAGCCACCCAATTTCCAGACTGTCCTGAGGCGACAGCTACCTGAACTCCACTCTAACTTGAGGGAACAGATTCCTGACTTCCAGTCTGCCCTGAGGAGCCTGACATCCAACTTCCATCTAAAGAGATTAACACTTTAGTGCTTGCCAAACCTGTAGTCACCTCCCCTGGGGAAACAGCCTTTACTCTTCTGTCTGGGGAAATTAATCCTGTTTCACCAGATGAAACTGCAATGGAATACTCTGAGGTAATTGGCTTGAAGGATACTTCTAATTCTTTCCATGACACATCCCACCACTGCTCTTTTCTTCAAGACCCTATAACTAGACTAAAGTCCCAACAGGCCTCAAAAGGTGATGTACAAAGTGTGACCTATGAAGAAGTGCAGTATACTCCAAAAGAACTGCATGAGTTTTCCAATTTATATAGACAGAAATCAGGGGAATATTTGTGGGAATGGATATTAAGGGCATGGGATAATGGTGGAAGAAATATAAAGTTGGATCAGGCTGAATTTATTGATATGGGCCCACTTAGCAGAGATTCTGCATTCAGTGTTTTAGCTCTAGGGGTTAGAAAGGGCATTAACAGTTTGTTTGGGTGGTTGGCTGAAATGTGTATCAAAAGGTGGCCATCATTCCCTGAGGTCAAACTGCCAGAACTGGCCTGGTATAATGTAGAGGAGGGGATTCAATGTCTTAGAGAGATTGGAATGTTAGAGTGGATTTATTATGGAAGATCTGCTCACACACCCCTGGGATGTGTAGAGGACACACCGTTTACCAGGACTGTGAGGAATAAATTTGTGAAACTAGCTCCATCATTTCTGAAGATCTCTGTAGTTGCCCTTCTCTGTAGGTCAGATATTACTGTGGGAACTTCTGTCACCGAGCTGGAATCCTTAAACACAATGGAGATAATCAGATCCCGAGTTGGCAGAAGTCACTTGGCAGCAGTTAATTGCCAAGACAAGGTGGGCATAGCTACCAAACGGAAAACAGGCTCAAAGCAGCAGTCAAAATAATCCAACCTGCGGAGACTTGTGGTGCTGGCTAGTAGATCATGGAGTACCTAGAAGTAAAATAGATGGGCAGTCTACTAAATTCTTGTTTGATCTGTATTAGCAGAAGAATTCTAGGTCAAGTGAACAAAAGTCTAACTTGAATTACAAAAAGAGAGAGTCACAGCCCCTTAATCAATTCCCAGATTTGAGACAGTTTACAGACCCAGAGCGCCTTGAATGAGGGGAAGGCCAGGTACCCTTGGGGAAGAACCCTGTTACACTGCCAAAAACTTACACTGTTAATCTTCCTCCCAGCCTTCCTCAAGGGGACCTATGGCCTTTCACCAGGGTAACTGTTTACTGGGGAAAAGAAAATGATCAGATACTTCAGGTATTATTAGACACTGGCTCAGAAGTGGCATTAATTCCAGGAGACCCAAAACATCACTCTGGTCCACCGGTCAGAGGGCTTATGGAGGTCAGATGATTGATGGAGTTTTAGCTCAGGTCCATCTCACAGTGAGTCCAGTGGGTCCCTGGACCCATTCTTGGTTATTTCCCCAGTTCTGGAATGCATTATTTGAATAGACATACTCAGCAACTGGTAGAATCCCTACACTGGTTCCCTGACTTGTGGAGTGAGGGCTATTACAGTAGGAAATGTCAAGTGGAACCCACTAGAAGTGCCCCTGCCTAGCAACATAGTAAATCAGAAGCAATACTGGATTCCTGGAGGGATTGCAGAGATAAATGCCATTCTTAAGGACTTGAAGGATGCAGGGATGGTGATTCCCACCACATCTCCATTCAACTCTCCTATTTGGCCTGTGCAGAAAACAGATGGGTCTTGAAAGATGACAGTGGATTATCATAAGCTTAACCAGGTGATGACTCCAATTGCAGCTTCTGTTCCAGGTGGGTATCATTGCTTGCGCAAATCACCACATTCCCCTAGTAACTGGTATGCAGTTACTGAGCTGGCAAGTGCTTTTTTCTCAATAGCTATTCGTGAGGACCATCAGAAACAGTTTGCATTCAGTGGGCAAGGCCAGCAGTATACTTTCTGTCCTGCCTCAGGGATATATACACTCTCCAGCCCTATATCATAATACTGTCTTCAGGAACCACAAGACATCACACTGGTCCATTATATTGATGATATCATGTTGATTGGACCTCGTGAGCAAGAAGTAGCAACTACTATAGATTTGTTGGTAAGGTGTTTGCATGGCAGCAGATGGGAGATAAATCCAACAAAAATACAGTGGTCTACCACCTCAGTAAAATTTCCAGGTGTCCAGTGGTGTGGGGCATGTCTTCTAAGGTGAAGGATAAGCTGTTGCATCTGACCCTTCCTATGACCAAAAAAGAGGCACAATGCCTTGTTGGCCTCTTTGGATTTTGGAGACAACATATTCCTCATTTGGGTATGCTACTCTGGCCCATTTACCAAGTGACCAGAAAAACTTCTAGTCTTGAGCAAGGACTGGAACAACATGAGGCTCTGTGACAGGTCCAGGCTGCTGTGCAAGCTGCTTTTCCACTTGGACCATATGATCCAGCAGATCCAATGGTGCTGGAAGTGTCAGTGGCAAATAGAGATGCTGTTTGGAGCCTGTGGCAGGCTCCTATAGGAGAATCACAATGCAGGCCCTTAGGATTTTGGTGTAAATCCTTACCATCCTCTGCAGATAACTACTCTCCTTTTGAGAAACAGCTTTGGGCCTGCTATTGAGCCTTAGTAGAGACAGAACACTTAACCATGGGCCATCAAGTTACCATGAGACCTGAGTTGCCTATCCTGAGCTGGTTGTTGCCTGACTCACCAAGCCATAAATTGGGTGTGCACAGCAGCACTCTATCATAAAATGGAAATGGTATATACGACATAGGCCTCAAGCAGGTCCTGAAGGCACAAGTAAGTTACATGAGGAAGTGGCCCAAATGCCCATAGTCCCCACTCCTGCCAGATTACCTTCTCTTCCCAGCCCACAGCTATGGCATCTTGGGAAGTTCCTTACAATCAATTGAGGAAGAGAAAACTTGGGCCTGATATACAGAAGGTTCTGCACAATATGCAGGTACCACCCAAAAGTGGACAGCTGCAGCACTACAATCCCTTTCTCGAATGTCCCTGAAGGAAAGTGGTGAGAGGAAATCCTCCCAGTGGGTGGAACTTTGAGCAGGGCACCTGGTTGTTCACTTTGCTTGGAAGGAGAACTGGCCAGAGATGTGTTTGTATACTGATTCATGGCTGTTGTAAATGGTTTGGCTGGATGATCAGGAACTTCGAAGGAACATGATTGGAAAATTGGTGACAAAGAAGTCTAGGGAAGAGATATGTGGATTGTGCCAGTTTGGATGTATTATGTCCCCCAAAATGCCATTATCTTTAATGCAATCTTGTTTGGGCAGAAAACATATTAGTGTTGATTAGGTTGGAAACTTGTGATTGGATGTTTCCATGGAGATGCGACTCAACCAACTGTGGGTGAGAACTTTCATTAGATTATTTCCATGGAGGTGTTGCTCCACCCATTCAGGGTGGGTCTTTACTGGATCACTGGAGTACTTTAAAAAGAGCCACACAGGCCCAGACACAGAGAAACTGAGAGTGACATTTTGGAGAGAGCTGCAGCTGAGAGACATTTTAAAGATGGCTGTTGGAAGCTGATGCAGACATTATGGAGAATGCCATTTTGAAACACAACCTGGGAGCAAGCAGACACCAGCCACATGCTTTCCCAGCTAACAGAGGTTTTCCAGATGCCAATGGCCTTTCTCCAGTGAAGGTACCCTATTGTTGATGCTTACCTTGGACACTTTATGGCCTTAAGACTGTACCTTTGTAACCAAATAAACCCCCTTTATAAAAGCCAAATCCATTTCTGGTGTTTTGCATTCTGGCAGCATTGGCATTAGCAAACCAGAATATGGATAGACCTGAGTGGACAAAAAACATTAAGATATATTTGTCCCATGTGAATGCCCACCAGAGGGTGACTTCAACAGAGGAAGATTTTAATAATCAAGTGGATAAGATGACCTATTTTGTGGACACCAGTCAGCCTCTTTCTCCAGTCACTCCTGTCATTGCCCAATGGGCTCATGAATAAAGTGGTCATGGTGGTAGGGATGGAGGTTATGCATGGACTCAGTAACATGGACTTCTCATCAAGGCTGACCTGGCCATAGCCACTGTTGATTGCCCAATCTGCCAGCAGCAAAGACCCACATTCAGTCCCCGATATGGCACCATTCCCCGAGGTGATCAGCCTGCTACCTGATGGCAAGCTGATTACATTGGATCACTTCCATCATGGAAGGGGCAGTTATTTGTTCTCACTGGAATAAACACATAATCTGGATATGGGTTTGCCTTCCCTGCATGCAGTGCTTCTGCCAAAACTACAATCTGTGAACTTACAGAATGCCTTATCCACCATCATGCTATTCCACACAGCATTGCTTCTGATTAAGGAACCTATTCACAGCAAATGAAGTGAGGGAATGGGCACATACTTATGGAATTCCCTGATTTTACCATGTTCTCCATCATCCAGTGGCAGCTGGGTTAATAGAATAGTGAAATGGCCTTTTGAAGACTCAATTATGGCACAACTAGGTGGCAACACCTTGCAGGGCTGGTGCAGTGTTCTCCAGGAGGTGGTGTATACTCTGAATCAGTGTCCACTCTGGTGCTGTTTCTCCCATAGCCAGGATTAATGGGTCCAGGAATCAAGGGGTGGAAATGGGAGTGGCAGCACTCACTATCACTCTTAGTAATCTACTAGGAAAATTTTACTTCCTGTCCTGCAACCTTAAGCTCTGCTGGTCTACAAGTCTTAGTTCCAAAAGGAGAAGTGCTACCACCACGAAACACAATGATAATTCCATTGAACTGGAAATTAAGACTGCCACCTGGCCACTCTGGGCTTCTTATGCCTCTGAATCAATAGGTAAGGAAGGGGATTACTGTACTGGCTGGGGTGATTGATCCTGACAACAAAGGGGAAATAGGACTGCAACTATGCAATAGAGGTAAAGACAAGTTTTCCTGGAATACAGGAGATCCCCTAGGGCATCTCTTAGTACTACCATGCCCTGTGATTAAAGTCAATGGAAAACAGCAACAACACAGTCCAGGCAGGAGTACCAATGGCCCAGAAATTTCAGGAATGAAGGTTTGGGTCACCCCACCAGGCAAAGAACCATGGTCAACTGAAGTGCTTGCTGAGGGTAAAGGGAACATGGAATGGGTAATGGAAGAAGGTAGTGATAAATATGAACTATGACCACATGACCAGTTACAGAAATGAGGAATATGATAGCATGAATATTTCCTCCTTGTTTTGAGTATGTTTGTATTTGTCCATAAAGCAAATATCCTTGTTCCCTTCTCTATCTTATCTCCTTATTGTATGATATAATTTTTATTGTTCATTTTATAGTACTAAGTTATAGGCTATCAAGTTTAAGAGTGAATGTTACCCAAGCTATTGCACCCTATTCTGGAAAGATGTAGTGTGTTTCTGGTTGTATGCAGGACAGCTGAGTATTGTTAGGAGAAACATATTCCTGTTATTGTGTTCCATTTAGAAATTAAGTATACCTTAAGACGATGTGTATAGCTGCCAAGTTGACAAGGGGTGGACTGTGATGGTTAGGTTCATGTGTCAACTTGGCCAGGTGATGGTGCCCAGGTGTCTGGTCAAGCAAGCACTGGCCTAACCATTACTGCAAGGACATTTGTGACTGGTTAATAAACCAGAAGGCTCGTATTAAATCATCAATCAATTGACTGCATCTGTGGTTGATTACATCAATGAAGGGCATGTCTTCTGCAATGAGAATTCAATCAGCTGGATTTAATCCAATCAATTGAAGACTTGTAAAGGAGAAGAGAGAGAACTTTCACTTCTACTTCAGCCAGCCAGCCTCTCCTGGGGAGTTCATTGAAGACCTTATCAGAGTTGCCAACTTGCTGACTGCCCTACAGAATTTGGGCTCATGCATTCTGCCCTATGGAATTTGGATTTGTGCATCCTGCCCTATGGAATTTGGACTCATGCATCTTCACGGTTGCATGAGACAGTTTTATAAAATGTCATATTTACAGACATCTTCTGTTGGTTCTGTTTCCTTAGAGAACCCTGACTAATACAGGTAACTATAACCATTCCATTGGCCTTACTAGTCTGTATGCTAAAGTCACCTGCAATTTTATTTCAAGTCCATTCCTCTAACTAAAGCTCTCATCTCACAAGCCTAATTTGACAGCTAAACTTGGATACCTCACAAACCATCTCAGTCATAACAGGACCAAAGTTAAATTCATGATTTCCTACCTGTTCCTTTTCCTGTCATTCCCATTTCTCCATAAATAGCACCACTGACTACTTTTTCAAGCCAGAAACCTGGGAAACATCTTAATTCTGTCCTCCCCTCCACTTTCATATCATATCTCTAATCTGAACCCTTCTCTGCTCTTTATCTTGGGTGTGCAAAGTTCATGTCTCAATAAATTTAAAATATTATAATCATACAAAGTAACTTCACAACAATAGAATAAAGCTAGAAATCAATAGCAGAAGGAAAACTAGAAAATTTACAAATATTTGCAAATTAAGCAGCACAGTTAAAGAGCCAATAGATTAAAGAAGAAATCACAAGAAACTTAGAAAATACTTAGAGATAAGTGACAGTGAAAAGACAACATACCAAAACATATGAGATACAGAGACAGTAACGATTAGAGGAAAATATATAGTGATGAATGCCTTTATTAATAAAGAAGAAAGATCTAAAATCAATAATCTAACTTCATATCTTGAGGAACTAGAGAAAGAAGAGCAAAGTGAACCAAAATGAGCAGAAGGAAGGAAATAGTTAAAATTATCTGAAATACTGAAATAGAGATAAATGAAATAGAGAATGGAAATAAACAAAACCAAAGATGGTTCTTTTAAAAGAATAAAATTGACAAACCTTTGGATAGATTGACAAGAAATGAGAAAAGATGCAAATAACTATGATCAGAAATTGCAATTGTGACATAACAACTGATTTTACAAATAAATAAAGGATTATAAGAGAATACTGTGAACAATTGTACATCAACAAATTAGATAAGCTAGATGAAATGAAAAAATTCCTAAAAATACACAGTTACCTAAACTGTCCCAAGAAGAAATAGAAAACCTCAACAGAGAGTAACCAAAACCTCCCAATAAAGAAAAATCCAGAACCAGATGGCTGCACTGGTAAATTTTTTAAATTAAATTTAATTTTTTTAACTTCATCAAAAAATTAAAAAACAAACAATACAAAAACATTTCAAACAAAACCAAAACAAAGAAATAAGAAAAAACAAATAACCTAAAATAACTACATTGCTTCCAACATGTTCCTACCTTACCCCAAGAAAATAAACAAACTATAACCAAACAAAGGGATAAGAAAAACAAATAACCTAAAATAACTACATTGCTGCCAACTTGTTCCGACCATATCCCCCAAAAATTAACAAACCATAGTCGTTCCTGAGCATTCCCATAACATTAAGTTTACCCTCCATAACTTATCAGTTCTTATTAGATTATCATTCCCCCTTCACTATTTGCTGTCTATTGCTAGGTCTCCAACATTCTAAAATATAAACCATTTATTTTACATTTTTCACAAGAGTTCACATTTGTGGTAGCATACAATATCTCTCCTTTTGTGCCCGGCTTATTTCACCCAGCATTATGTCTTCAGGGTTCATCCATGTTGCCATGTTTCATGACCTCATTCCTTCTTACTACCACATAGTATTCCATTGTGTGTATATACCACATTGTGTTTATCCACTCATCTGTTGAAGGACATTTGGATTGTTTCCATCTCTTGGCAATTGAGAATAATGCTGCTATGAACATCGGTGTGCAGATATCTGTTCTTGTCACTGCTTTCAGATCTTCTGGGTATATGCTGAGAAGTGATGCTGGTATATTCCTTCCCCTATGTCCTGAGCATTTATAAATATTTACTAGAGATAGTCTGATTCTGGTGGGCATGTTTTGTAACATCCAGCTCACATCTTGGTGGTAAATCTTCCCCTGGCACGGAGGGAGTGAGGTTCCTCCACTCTAGCACAGAAATACAAGAGAGGGGTACTGCATGTAGAACATCTCCCTGCATTGGCCATGGATTGACAGATGCTGGCTTTGGAGAACCAATGCCTAGTAGTGAAGCTGACCTTGCTCTGTCTCTTCTCTATGTGTGTAAAACCTTGTTTCATTCAGTGCTGTGTGAGTTGTGCTTCTTTGGTGTGATGGTTAGGTCCATGTGTCAACTTGGCCAGATGATAGTACCCAGCTGTCTGGTCAAGCAAACACTGGCCTAACAATTGCTGTGAGGATGTTTGTGGCTGGTTTATTAAATCATCAGTCAATTGACTGCAGCTGTGACTGATGACTCACCAAAGGGTGTGTCTTCCACAATGAGAGAATGCAATTGGCTGGATTTAATCCAATTAATCAGTTGAAGACTTATAAGTGAGACAGATAGAGGACCTTCACTTCTTCGGCTGTCCAGTGAAGCGTTTCCTGAGTTCGTCGAAGTTGCCAGTGCATTTCCTGAGGAGTTCATCGAACACGTTCGTTGAAGATCCCAGTTCATTTCCTGAGGAGTTCGTTGAAGTTGCTGGTTCGTTTCCTGAGGAGTTCATTGGACATATTCCTTGGAGTTGACAGTTTGCTGACTGCTCTACAGAATTTGGACTCATGCATACCTACAGTTGTGTGAGTCACTTTCACAAATCTGATAGTCAGAGACACCTCTCGTTGATTCTGTTTCCCTAGAGAACCCTAACTAATACATTTGGTAACCCTGACACCTTTACTGGAGTGGGTTGACATCTCCTTGGGTGTCTCTCCTGACTGACAGAAGGCTACTTCCTCAACATGATAAAAGACATTTATGAATAATTCACAGCTAACATAATAATTAAAGGTGAAAGACTGGGAGCTTCCCCACCAAGATCAGATACAAGACAAGGATGCCCACTTTCATCACTGCTATACAATATTGTTCTAGAAATTCTAGCCAAAGAAATTAGGCAAGGGAAAAAACAGGTATCCAAGTTGGAAAAGAAGAAGTAAAAGTATCTTTGTTTGCAGACAACATGGTCTTGTATACAGAAAATCCAAAGGCATATACAAGAAAACGACTAGAGCTAATATTCAGCAAAATGGCAGGGTATAACATCAAAATACAATATCAATTGTGTTTCTGTACACTAGCAAAGAACAAACAAATGTGGAAATTAAAAACACAAGTCCACTTATAATAGCGTCTAAAAGAATAACATATATGTGATTAAATTTAACCAAGGATGTGAAAGACTTGTACACAGCTGAAAAAAGATTGAAGAAGACCTAAATAAGTGGCAAGACATTCCTTATTCATGGACTGGAAAACTAAATTTGTTAACATGTCAATATTACCCAAAGTGATCTACAAATTCAGTGCAATTCCTATCAAAATTCCAACAGACTTTTCTGCAGAAATGAAAAAGCTGATGTTCAAATTCATATGAATAACAAGGGGCTCCCAAATAGCCAAAACAATTTTGAAAAATAACAAAATTGGAGGACTCACAATCCCCAATTTCAAACTTACTACAAAGCTATAGTAATGAAAACAGTGTGGTACTGGCATAAGCAGAGACACATAGATTAAGGAATAGAATAGAAAGTCCAGAGGTATACTCATAAATTTATGGCCTAATGATTTTTTTAAAATTCAGTTTTATTGAGATATATTCACATACCGTACAATTATCCATGGTGTACAATCAGCTGTTCACAGTACCATCATATAGTTGTGTATTCATCACCCTGATCTATTTTTGAACATTTGCCTTATACCAGAAAGAATCAGAATAAGAATAAAAAATAAAAATAAGAAAGAACACCCAAATCATCCCCCATCCCACTCTATTTTTCATTTAGTTTTTGTCCCCATTTTTCTACTCATCCATCCATACACTGGAAGAAGGGAGTGTGATCACAAGGTTTTCACAGTCACACTGTCACCCCTTGTAATCTACATTGTTATACAATCATCTTCAGGAGTCAAGGCTACTGGGTTGGAGTTTGGTGGTTTCAGGTATTTACTTCTAGCTATTCCAATACATTAAAACCTAAAAAGTATCTGTATAGTGCATAAGAATGTCCACCAGAGTGACCTCTCAACTCCATTTGAAATCTCTCAGCCACTGAAGCTTTATTTCATTTCATTTTGCACCCCCCTTTTGGTCAAGAAGATGTTCTCAATCCCACAGTTCCGAGTCCAGATTCATCCCCGGGAGTCATATCCTGCATTGCCAGGGAGATTTACACCCCTGGGAGTCAGGTCCCACGTAGTGGGGGAGGGCAGTGAGATCACCTGCCAAAGTGGCTTAGTTAGAGAGAGAGTGGCCTACTGATTTTTGACAAGAGTGTCAAGTACACTTAATGGGTAAAGAATAGTTTCTTCAACAAATATTGTCGGGAAAACAATATCCACATACAAAGGAATAAAGTTGGATACCTACCTCACACTATATACAAAAACTAACACAAAATTGTATCAAGAACAACTTCTGGGAAGATGGCAGAATAGGAAAGGCAGAGCAAACTTCTCCCCCATAGAATAACTTGGGTAAAGGCAGAAAACAACTAGGACAGCAGTTCCAGGGTGTGAGCAGCCAGAGAAGTACCTCTACAATATATGAGGGAGGGGGATCTGGATGAAAATAGAGAAATTACAACTGAAAGAATGGGGTGAGTTTATTCAATCGTGACTATCTCTGGGGCTGGCAGCTACATGCCAGCTGGAGTGGGAGAGGGAGGAGCTCCACACTCCTGCACCCCCTTCTCTGCACAGCTGAGGAGATATGCCTTCTCAGTGTTGCAGCTAGGAGCTGTGTGAGGGAACTCGGGAACCAAGAGATTTGTGTTAACCACACACAGAGAGACCTTGCTGTGGTGCATACTGCCTACCTCTCAAGTTTAAGGCGAGTCTCTGTGAGAGCCTAGTTTTGAGGAGGATTGAGACCCTCCCATCGGAAAGAGAGGGGAGGGACACAAAGCTAAGCACACCTGATCCAACAATTAGCAAGTGAGAGAGACATCTGTGTCTTGCTGCATGTATCCCTTCTCCATAGAGGTCTGTGGTATGCATGGGTGGAGAGGTGAGGACAAGGGAGAGTGCCATATGGAATCACCAAGAGCCCCTACCCCACCCCAGAGACTCGCAGGAGCATAGCAGGCAGGGAATTTGTGGGCTGACTAAAATCAGGGCACTTCTGAGCTGGCTGAGGGCTGGGGAGGTGATACTTGCAGCCTCACAGCCTGAGATTAATCAACTCAGAAGCCTGGGAATCCCAAGACCCACTGTGCCCTCAAGCAGATTCCCCACCAAACTGCACTGTGCCCACCCCCCAACCCTGGGGCTGGTAATCTCCAGTGCACACAGAGAACTGCTGTGCTAATTGGATTTCCACCTAGCTTGGACCCTGTCCAGCATGCAGCCGCAGTCAGGGCAAAGCATGCTTGAGGGGTAGAGTTGGCCCAAGAGTGCCATCAGCTGGAAAGACAGGGAAAGTGCACTCTGGCAAATAGCAGTTCTGCCAAATTTTATACAGATGTCCAAATAGACTTGTGTGCTGGTTTGAATCTATTATGTCCCCTCAAAAGCCATATTTTAATCCAATCTTGTGGATGCAGATGTATTATGGGTGGGATATTTTGATTAGATTATTCCCATGGAGTTGTGACCCCGATAATTCAAGGTGGGTCTTGA
The DNA here is from genome assembly GCF_015220235.1 of Choloepus didactylus. Lineage (NCBI taxonomy): Eukaryota > Metazoa > Chordata > Mammalia > Pilosa > Megalonychidae > Choloepus > Choloepus didactylus. Next base: position 209,071,353 of record NC_051308.1, on the reverse strand, counting down.
TTAGTTTACTGCAGTCCTAAAGAGAACTTAGCAACTGGCACAGACCTAGATGCTTGGAGTTGCAGACAGAAGGACATGTGGAGATGCTAAGCTAAGAAATGAAGCCCAGAGTTTGCCCCAGAGAAGCTAAGAGAGGACCCCCAGCTGCATAGAGAGAAACACCCTGGGAAAACAAGCAAGGATGCATAGGAGCTGAGAGAGGTAAGCTAAGAGAGACAGAAGCCTAGAGACATTTTGGAGAAAGCCATTTTGAAACCAGAATCCAGGAGCAGAGGATCAGTAGATGCCAGCCATATGCCTTCCCAGCTGACAGAAGTGTTCCAGATGCCATTAGCCTTTTTTAAGAGTGAAAGTGTCTTTCTCTGGATGCCTTAGTTTGGACACTTTTGTGACCTAAGAACTGTAAATCTGTAACATAATAAACCCCCTTTAGAAAAGCCAATCTGTTTCTGGTATTTTGCATTTTGGCATCTTTAGCAAACTGGAACAGATTTTGGTACTGGGAGTGGGGTGCTGTTGAGTTTGCAAATACCAAACATGTTGGAACAGCATTTTAAATGGATAAGGGGAAGATTCTGGAAGAATTGTGATGATTGATAGAAAAGGACTAGATTGGTTTGAAGAGATTGTTGATTCAAATATGGACTCTTCAAATATTTCTGATGAGGCCTTGAACAAAAATGATGAATGTTTCATTTCCAAGTGGAAGAAAGGTAATCCTTATTTTAAAGTGGCAGAGAATTTGGCAAACTTGAGTTCTGGTGTCAGATGGAAGGCGGAATTTCAAAGCGATGAACTGGGATACTTAGCTGAAGATATTTATGTAAAGAAGAGTAAAGGGCTATGAAGAGTATCTGAAGACAGAGTTGGGGAAAACTTTCCAACCCTTCCAAACAAAATAATATGCAAATCAAAAGATATCTGTGCCAGTTTGGATATATTATGTCCGCCAGAGGAGCCATGATCTTTTAACCCAATCCTGTTGAGTGGAACCTTTTGATTGAGTGTTTCCATGGAGATGTGAATCAATCAACTGTGGGTGATAACTCTGATTAATCTGTATCCATGGTGGTGTGAACCCTGCCTATTCAGGGTGGGGTGGATTAGTTCATTGGAGTATTTAAGAGACCTAAGAGCCAACACAGAGGCTGATGCTGAGAGATGCTTGGAGTTGTGGACAGAAGTACATTTGCAGATCTAAGCTAAGAGATGAAGCCCAGAGTTTGCCCCCAAGAAGCTAAGAGAGGATTCCAGATACTTAGAGAGAAAAGCCCTGGGAGAAGAAGCAAAGATACACAGAGCTGACAGAGAGGAGCTAAGACAAAAGCCCAGAGACATTTTGGAGAAGGCCATTTTGAAACACAACCCAGGAGCAAAGAACCAGCAGATGCCAGCCACATGCCTCCCCAGCTGATAGAGGTGTTCCAGACCCCACTGGCCATACTTCAGTGAAGGTATCCTTGTGCTGATGCCTTAATTTGGACACTTTTTTGGCTCAGAACTGAAAATTTGTAACCAAATAAAAGCCAATCCAATTCTGGTGGTTTTGCCTTCCAGCAGCATTAGCAAACTTGAGCAATACCAATGAACTCCAAATAGAATTACTCCAAATAAACCCACTGTAAGGCATTTACTAACCAGATTGTAAATGCTGAAGAGGAGAAAGTCCTGAAAGCAGCAAGAGAGGAGATTCACTACATACAAGGGAAACCACATTAAAAAAAAAAAAAGTACTGACTATGCAGCAGGCACCATGGAGGTGAGAAGGCAGTGGTATGACATATTCAAGATTCTGAAAAGAAAAATTGCCAGCCAAGAATTCTTTATTCATCAAAGCTCTCCTTCAAAATTAAGGGATAATTTAAAATTTTCACAGACAAACAAATACTGAGAATTTTTTTTACCAAGAGACCTACCCTGCAACAAATACTAAAGGGAGTTCTGTCAGCTGAGAAAAAAAGAAGGAAATAGAAGTCTGGAGAAGGGCACAGAACTGAAGATTACTAGTAAGGATAACTAAAATTTTAAAAAAAAGAGGGGGATACAGATCTGACAAATAGAAACCAAAGATTAAGATGGATGATTCAAGAATTGTCTTCACACTAATAACAATAAGTGTGAGTGGATTAAATTCCCCCAATCAAATGATACAGATTGGCATAATGGATTGAAAATTATGATCCATCAATATCTATTTACAAGAGACTCATCTGAGACCCAGCAACACAAAAGGATTGAAAATGAAAGGATGGAAAAAATATTCCCTGCAAGCTACAGCCAAAAGAAAGCAGGGGTAGCAATGAAATAGACTTTACATGCAATGAAATAGACTTTACATTCAAAGATATCATAAGAGACAAAGAAGGACACTATATATTAATAAAAGGGACAATTCACCAAGAAGACAAAACAATCATAAATGTTTATGCACCCAATCAAGGTGCTCCAAAGCACATGAGGAGACTTCAGTACACCACTCTCTTCTATAGATAGAAAAACCAGACAGAGGATCAATAAGGAAATTGAGAACCTAAACAATGTGATAAGTGAATTAGACTTAATAGACATATATAGAGCTTTACATCCAAAATTGCCTGGATATACATTCTTCTCTAGCACTCATGGAATATTCTTCAGAATAAAGCATATTCTGGGGCACAAAAAAGACTCAAATATAAAAAGATTGAAATTATTCAAAGCACATTCTCTGACCATATGGAATGCAACTAGAAGTCAATAATCACCAAAGAACCAGAAAATTCACAAATATGTGGAGGTTAAACAACATACCCCTGAACAATCAGTGGGTCAAAGAAGAAGTTGCAAGAAAAATCGGTAAATATCTAGAGACGAATGAAAATGAGAACACAACATATCAACACCTATGGGATGCAGTGAAGGCAGTGCTGAGGGGGAAATTTATAGCTCTAATGCATACATTAAAAAGTAAGAAAGAGCTAAAATCAAAGACATAACTGAACAACTGAAGAAGCTAGAGAATGATCAGCAAACTAATGCTAAAGCAGGTAGAAGAAAAGAAATAAGGATTAAAGCCGAAATAAATGATATGGAGAACAAAAAACAATAGAGAGAACAAATAAAACCAAAAGTTTGTTCTTTCAGAAGAATAAAAAAAATGACAAACCCTTAGCTAGACTGACAAAAAAGAGAGAAGACCCAAACAAAGAAAATCAGAAATGAGAGGAGGGACATTACTGTGGATCCCAAAGAAATTTTAAAAATCATAAGGATATATGATGAACAAGCATATGCCAAAAATCTAGACAATTTAGAGGAAATGGATAATTTCCTGGAAACACATGAACAGCCTAGACTGACCCAAGAAGAAATAGAAGACCTCAACCAACCAATCAGAAGTAAAGAGATCCAATTGGTCATCAATAAAGTTTCCTACAAATAAAAGCCCAGGGTCAAATGGCTTTTTTTTGGTAAAAGTCATAGGGGGCTTTTACCAAACTTTCCAAAAAGAAATGACACAATTTCTGCTCAAACCTTTTCAAAAAATTGAAGAAAAAAGAACACTACCTAACTCATTTTATGAAGCTACAATTACTCTAATACCAAAACCAGATAAAGGTACTACAAGAAAGGAAAACTTACAGGCCAATCTCCCTAATGAATACAGATGCAAAAATTCTCCACAAAATACTTGCAAATAGAATCATACGCCATGACCAAGTGGGGTTCATTCCAGGCATGCAATGGTGGTTCAACATAAGAAAATCAATCAAAGTAATACAACACATTAACAAATCGAAAGGGAAAAATCAAATGATCATCTTGATAGACACTGGAAAAGCATTCAACAAAATTCACCATCCTTTTATGATAAAATCACTTCAAAAGGTAGGAATTGAAGGAAACTTCCTCAATATTATAAAGGGCATATATGAGAAACCTACAGCCAGCCTAGTACTCAGTGGTGAGAGACTGAAAGCCTTCCCCCTAAGATCAGGAACAGGACAAGGATGCTCACTGTCACCACTATTATTCAACAGTGTGCTAGATGTTCTAGCCAGAGTAGTCTGGAAAGACAAAGAAATAAAAGGCATCCAAATTGGAAAGGAAGAAGTAAAAATGTCATTATTTGCAAATGATATCATTGTAAATTTGTAAAATCCTGAGAAATCAATGACAAAGCTACTTGAGCTAATAAACAAATTCAGTAAAGTGGGCGGGTACAAGATTAATGTGCAAAAGTCAGTAATGTTCCTATATACTAGAAATGACCTAACTGAAGAGACACTCAAAAAAAAATTCCATACACAATAGCAACTAAAAATATCAAGTACCTAGGAATAAAACAAACCAAGGATGTATAAGACCTCTACAGAGAAAATTACAAAACTTTACTGAAAGAAATGAAAGAGGACCTAAATATGTGGAAAGATATTCCATGTTCATGGATAGGAAGGCTCTACATCAAGATGTCAATTGTACCCAAAGTGATCTACAGATTCAGTGCAATTCCAATCAATTCCAACAACCTACTTTGCAGACTTGGAAAAGTGAGGTATCAAATTTATTTGGAACGGAAAGGGGCCTTGAATTGCCACAAACATGCTAAAAAAGAACGAAGTGGTAGGACTTATACTTCCTGACTTTAAAGCCTATTATAAAGCCACAGTAGGCAAAACAGCATGGTATTGGCACAAAAATAGACATATTGATCAATGGAATCAAATTGAGAGTTTTGAAATAGATCCCCAGATCTATGGTCGACTAATTTTTGATAAGCACCCCAAATCCACTGAACGGGGACAGAACAGTCTCTTCAACCAATGGAGCTGGGAGAACTGGATATCCATATCCAAAAGATTGAAAGGGGTCCTCTATCTCACACTCTATACAAAAATTAACTCAAAGTGGATCAAAGACCTCAATATAAGACAGTATCATAAAACTCCTAGAAGATAATGTAGGGAAAATTTTCATGACTTAGTATGAGGAGTTAGCTTCTTAGACCTTACACCCAAAGCACAAGTCACAAAAGAAAAAACAGATAAATTGGAACTCTTCAAAATCAAAAGCTTCTGTACCCTCAAAGGACTTTGCCAAAAAGGTGAAGAGGCAGCCAAATCAACGGGAGAAAATATTTGGAAAACATATATATGATAAGGGATTGATATCCAGTATATATAAAGAAATCCTACAACTCAATGACAAAAGTACGAATACCCAATTATAAAATGGGCAAAAAGATATGAATAGACATTTCACCAAACAGGAAATACAAATGGCTAAAAGTCACATGAAAAAATTGCTCATCTTCATTAGCTCTTAGGGAAATGCAAATCAAAACCACAATGACATATCATCTCACATACCTATAAAAATGGCTGCCATTAAACAAACGGGAAACTACAAATGCTGGAGAGAATGTGGAGAAATTGGAACACTTATCCACTGCTGTTGGGATTGTAAAATGGTACAGTCGCTGTGGAAGACAGTTTGGCACTTCCTCAAAAAACTAAATACTGAGTTGCCTTATGACCTGGCAATTCGACTACTCAGTACATACCCAGAAGATCTGAAAGCAGTGAGGAACAGACAGTTGCACACCAGTGTGCATAGTGGCATTATTCACAATTGCCAAAGATGGAAACATTCAAGTGTCCTTCAGTAGACAAGTGGATAAGCAAAATGTGGTATATACATATGATGGAATATTATGCAACAAGAAGGAATGAGGTCCTGAAACATGTGACAACATGGATGAAGCTTGAGGACATAATGCCGAGTGAAATAAGTCAGACGCAAACACAGAGATATTGCGTGATTTAAATAACATGAATCCCCTAATAATGTAAAATCAGAGTCTTAAAATGTAGAATATAGGAGACCTAGAGATAGACAAACACTAGAGAAAGGGTAGCAGTTACCTAATATGTACATACCTGTTAACATGATTGAACTTAAAAGTATGAGAATGGACAGTAGTGATGATAGTTCATGATGGGATTATAAAATAACAGTGCTATATTGAAGGTGAACATGATTAAAATGTATCTCACAGATTAGCACTACAAATATAAACAAGTTCTTGCATGATCTACTTCAAAGGTATCACACTTGTACAAAGAGTTAAAAACAGAATGGTATATGGGAAAAATTACCTGTTGCATGCTATTGGGGGGGATAAGTTATGGGGTGTTTTGGGTTATGATAATTGCCTAAATTCAGAGTGATGATGATTGTACAACTAAGCGAAGATAACTGAGACATTGTTTGTTTTCTACAGAATATATACTATGTGAAATTAGGGACCTCTTACTTAATAAGTCAAGCCTTCAATCTTGAGGATTGCTCTTATGAAACTTATTTCTGTAAAGGGGAGGCTAAGCCTACCTATAATTATGCCTAAGAATCACTTCCAGAGAACCTCTTTTGATGCTCATATGTGGCCTCTCTCTCTCTTAAGCTCAACTCTGCAAATACATTACCCTCCCCCCGATGTTGGAGATGACTCCCAGGGATAAGCCTGGCCCTGGCATAGTGGGATTAAGAATGCCTTGTTGACCAAAAAGGGAAGAAGAAATGTAACAAAATAAGGTTTCAGTGGCTAAGAGATTTCAAATAGAGTCGAGAAGCTATTCTGGAGTTTACTCTTATGTAAGCTTCAGCTAGATATTGTAAATTGCCACAATATGCCAAGTCCCAACCAACAATATTCCCCCAAACATTAAAGAATAAGAAGGTCTCTACCCGAGACTCTATAAAAGTTTGACTCACTAAGTTTATTTTTCAGAAACTTAAAACTCCAGATTTTTCCTATGCCAGATAAGTCCCAAAAACCAAAGGCACCAGTCTCTTCAAGAGCATGAACCAGCTGCATCACCCTTACCCATAATGTCGATGCCTCTTTTCAATATGAACAAGTTAGAGCAGTCATTGCCTAGATATCCCTGAAGATTAAGACAGTGATCAAATGAGAGGGAAGAGTAGCAACAGACAAGATGGGATTTAACAAAGGATTATGACTACTGAATCATTATATAGGTATTTCTTTTTAGTCTCTAGTGTATTAGAACAACTAGAAAAGGAAATAATTTAAACTGTGGAACTGTAACCCATACCATATATTGAAATTTGCTCTATAACTACTTGTTAAACTGTACTTTGAAAGTTATTACTTTTCTGTATCTATGTTATATTTCAAAATAAAAAACGTTTAAAAAAATGTATCAAGATGTGTAGAAAAGTAGGGGAAGCAAACAAACAGACAAAGGTACCTAGTGTTCTTTTTTACTTCAATTGCTCTTTTTCACTCTAATTATTATTCTTGTTATTTTTGTGTGTGTGCTAATGAAGGTGTCAGGGATTGATTTAGGTGATGAATGTACAACTATGTAATGGTACTGTAAACAATCGAAAGTACAATTTGTTTTGTATGACTGCGTGGTATGTGAATGTATCTCAATTAAATGATGATTAAAAAAAAAAAAATGTATCAAGAACCTAAATGTAAGAAATAAAACCATGATACTCTTAGAAAACAACCTAGGAGCAAATCTTCATGACCTGGGATTCAGCAATGAGTTATTAGATATCACACCAAAAGTAAGGGAAATAAAAGAAACAATAGGTAAATGTGACTTCATCAAAATTAAAAACTTTTTTGTATCAAAGAACATTAAAAGAAAGTGAAAAGACAACCTACAGAATGGGAGAAAATAGTTGCAAGCCCTATCTCCAATAAGGGTTTGATATCCAGAATATATAAAGAACTGCTACAACTCAGCAAGAAGACAACCCAATAAAAAATGGGCAAAGGACTTGAATAAACATTATTCCAGAGAAAATATACAAATGACAAATAAGCATATGAAAAGATTCGCAACATCATTAGCTATTAGAAAAATGCAAATCAAAGCCACATAGAGATACCACTTGACACCCTCTAGAATAAAAGGAAAATACCAAGTGTTGGTGAAGATGTGGAGAAATAGGAACCCTCGTGCATTGTTGGTAGGAAAGTAAAATGGTGCATCCACTGTGGAAAACAATTTGGCAGTTCCTCAGAAAGTTAAGTACAGAATTAACATATGACTTGGCCTTCCCACTTCTGGATATATACCTGAATGAACTGAAAGCAGGCACTTGAACAGATATTTGCACACCAATTTTCACAGCAGCATCATTCACAATAGGCAAAAGGTGGAAGCAACCCAAGTGTCCATCAACAGATTAATGGATAAACAAAATGTGGTGCAGTATAAATATACAATGGAATATTATTCAGCCATGAAAAGGAATGAGATTCTGATACATGCTACAACATGGATGAACATTGAAGACATCATGTTGGGGGAGATAAACCAGACACAAGAGGACAAATATTGTATAATCTCACTACTATGAAACAATTAGACTATGCAAATTCATAGTCAAAAATTAGAATAAAGGTTACCAGAGGCAAGGTTTGGTTTGGGGTAGGGAATGGGGAGTTAATGCTTAGTTGGTGCAGAGTTTGTTTTGGTGTGATAGAAAGGTTTTGGTGAAGGATGGTGTTGATTGTGGCACAACACTGTGCATTAATGTGGTGCCACTGAATTATATACTTGAGGGTGGTTGAGATGGGAAGTTTTATGTTTTATGTATATGTATTACCCCAATAAGAATTCTTTAAAACAACCATAAAACTGTACAGCACAAAGAGTGTAAACTAAAGACTATAGTTAATGATATAATGATCACTCACAAATTGTAACAAATTTATCACACTAATCCAAAATGTTAATAGAGAATATTGTGTGAGGGGGCTGTATATGGGAAGTCTGTACTTTCTGCATGATTTTTCTGTAAATCTACAACTTAAGTGTTGGAGAGGATGTAGAGAGACTGGAATTCTTATGCACTGTTGGTGGGAATGTAAAATGATGCAGCCAATTTGGAAGACAGTTTGGCAGTTACTCAAAAAGTTAAATATAGAATGACATATGACCCATGTGTTAGAGGAAGGGAAGAGAATTGGAGGTCCATGGGTCCCAGAGAAGCAAGAGACCACGGGCCAGATAAGCTCTCAGAGAAGAATGGCTACATCAAGCATTGATGGGGATGAAACTAGTAGAAAATTTTACATTTATTCAATATTCAACAAATATTGCTGGGCTCAGGAAATAGAGTCATGAACAAAACAAATATATATCCACTTACAGAATGTATGTACTATGAGAAAGGAAAAGATAAGAGAGGAATCAAGACAAGGTTTTTGTTTGAGTAACAAGGTGGATAATGGTGCATTTACTGAACTGGGAGAGATGCTAGGCTGCGGTGGGGCAGGAATTAAGGGTTTGATTTGAATACATTAAATTGGAGATGGCTCTTAGATATCCAAAGGGAGATTTCAGGTAGGCATATGGATTAACGGGTCTGGAGTTGAAGGGAGAGTTAAGGATGGGAGATACACTTGTCAATTATTACCATTTAAATGGTATTTAGAGCCAAGGGGCTGAAAGAGATCATTTGGAGAGAGAAAAACTTAGAAAAGACCCAAGGCCAAACCCTTGGTCATTCCAACATTTGAAGGCAGAATAGAGGAAGAGTATTCAGTAAAAGAAATAAGGAGGTTGTTTCAGTGAGGTGGGAGAAACTAGCTGCATGAAATATTCTAGAAATCAAGAAAAAGGTGTATTTCAATTTTGTTGAATGCTATTGAGGTCAAATATGAAAACAGAGAGAGTCTGTTTGATTTGTGAATTGGAATTTCACTGATAACTTTACAAAAGTGGTGTCAGGAGTGTAGGCCAGGTCAAGAAGTTCAACTGGAGTGGGTTGAGGAGAGAATTGGAGGTGAGAAAATATAGGCAGCAACAACAAGCAACCCTTTAGAGAGATTTTTCTGTGACGGAAAGCTGAGAACTGGAACAACTGTTCGAGTGGGCTGTAAGTCAAGAAAGGATTTTTTAACAATAGGAGATAAAAATATGTTTTTATGACATTGAAACATCAGTAGACAATTGCTACTAATATCAAGTGGACTCAATCTCATTAAATGGAGCTTTAATCAACAAGGCAATAGTACTATGTTTACTTAATCCATTCACTCTCCCACATTCCTATGTAACTAACACTTGATAGAATCTACAATGCATCATTGTTTTATGTACCGCTAACAAAGAAAGAAAAATGCTGCCAGTTAAGCAATGGCAGGCAATTATTACAAGATAATTTCACAGGTGTGGAAATATGAAGTGTATCAGAATCGATGTAATATGGTATTTCTTATCTTTTCTCTCTTTAGTCCACCAGTACCATCTCCTAATCTTCACTTTCAGCTTCCTATTTCACAGAAAATGGAAGCTCTCAGAAGAGGACATCCTCTTCTCACAGCCAAATCTGTCCACCCACCTGCATCTGGACCTAAATACACTGCCTCTCTTTTATTTCAATTGATGAATTGTGTGTCCTTCTACTTAGAACTGATTCCTCCAGTTGTGTACTGTACCCCATCCCTAATCTCCTATTCAAGCACTTTGCTTCTGCAACTATCCTGTCTTTCCTGTATTATCAATTTTTCCTGTCTACTGTGTCATTTTAATTAGGATACAAGCATGCTGCATAACTTCTTCCATCTCTAAATTAGGAAAAAACCCTTAACCCCAAATCTACATCAACCTATGGTCTTATTTTTCTGCTCATCTTAGAAGCAAAACTTTTAAAAATCTTAAGTGTTGTCTATATTGGCTGTCTCCACTTCTTCTCTTCCCATTCTTTCCTTCCACTCTTATCAAAATTCCACCACTTTGTCAAAACCATGTGTCATCATCATCAGTGACCTTCACATTGCTAAATCCAATGAACAATTTTTTTTATTTTTAAACGCAATTTTATTGAGATATATTCACACACCATATAATCCATCCAAAGTATACAATTAATGGCTAACAGTATCATAATGTAGATGTGCGTTCTTTGCCACAATCAATTTAAGAACATTTTCATTACTGCAAAATAAAGAAAAAAATAAAAAAGAACACCCAAAACATCCCATACCTTTATCCCTCTACCCCCCTATTATTTATATATTTCTTTGTCTGTATTACTCACAATGATCAATTCTTTGTTGTCATCTTACTTGACCTATCAGCAGCCTTTGTCCATCTCCCTCGTGGATCATTTCTTTCTCCGTCTCCTTTGGGTCCTCCTAATCTCCCGGCCATATATATTGCATTGATAGAAGAAACCCTACTGAGTGAGGATAAATGATTCTCTTAGTCTACTGCTGGCTTCGATTTTCCAGTATTTTTAAATTCTGATGTCTATCTCGTCAAACGAAAATGAAATGTATACTTCCCTTTTAAAAACGTGAGCAGCTCTCTGTGCCGCCCCAGAGATTTCCCAGGAATCTTCTCCCAGAGACAGAAACCCATAACGACTTCCGGAAACTAACTCCACTGGCTTTATGGGAAATGTAGTTTCCGGATGGCCTACAACCCAGAGGACCGTGGGAACTTGAGTAGGTAGTTACTGCCGCACACGGGCTGTGGGGCGGTAGCCGATATACTGAAATTTTCGGACCGTCCCTGTGGGAGATGAGGTTGTGGGGTGCTTCTTTAGTTTACGAGTGATGCTGTCACCTGATCCCGGGATTAGAGCCGAAGCCGGGAGCGTCACGGTGAAAGAGTGTACGGTATGGCTCTGTGGGACTTGGAGAACGTAAGGGACGGGCGGGGAGAAAGGCAGGGACCGACTTGTGGGTTTACCAGGTCGAAGATAAAACTTCACAATCCCCAGGTGCTGTGACTTAGTGGTTGGGTGTATGAGGCTTGTTCAATTCTGGAGTCGTTCAGAGAAAGCACAAGCAGGGCTCAGACTGGCCCGGGGCGAGTTCCCAAGCTTGGGCAGGCTAAATTTGCATTCTTGGCCTTGTAGATAAAGGTCATGGTGTAGAAGTCTGCAACAAACTGTACCTATCCTGATTCCAAAAACACCGTTGTCCCTATCCGAGCCTGCGACAGGAAATTTTAAGCCATATCAAGGGAGCCAGGAAGAAAACTTTCTAGAGAAACTACTATGCACTCTTTCTAGGGTGTTTTTATAGCAATCATCTGAAGTAAATGTTACTATTTTACATATAAATTAACTGACGCTGAGGGAAGGGAAAGTGATTGCCTACTTGTAAGCGGAAGAGCTGAGATTCATAACCACATGGGTTTTTGTGGAAGGGAACAGTCTGAGCGTGGCCTGACACTTTTCCCTGTGACACAGGAATGAACCGTATGCTCCAGACCAGTCTAGGACGAATGATGAATATGGGCTGACTATCCTTGGGGCACCTTGACCTAAAACAACAACTCTAGCAGATAGTGATGTGCTGGCATATTCCTTCCCTTTTTGCCCTGAGTATATGTAAATATTCACAGAACTTGCTTGGCTAAGTGTGGGTTTTATGGCACCTGGCTAGCCTCCATTGCTGTATCTGTTCCCGGTAGGAAGGGAAGCAAGGGTCCTTCACTGCAGGACAAGCACAAGAGGGGTTCGAGCATACCATCTCCTGACATAGGTTGCAGATCAAGACTTGCTGGCCATGGGTGACACTCATTATTGAAGCTGACCTTGCTCTGCCTCTCTTCTATGTGAGTAAAGCATTATTCCATCCATTGCCTGTGTGAGTTGTGCTTTTGTTGGGGACCCCAACACCTGTAAGCCATGGAATGGGTTGAGATCCAAGGACTGCTGTTTCTAGTGACAGGCATTATTATACTCTTTGCTATCCTCCATGATGTGAAATTCCTCCCCTGGAGGTAGTATCAGGTGTCTCTTCCCTGAGGGTTTTCTCCAAATTTCATTCTATTTTACAACATAGTACCCTGCCTAAAACATAAAGTTAGGTTTATTCTTCTTTCTGAGCAACGAATGTTGAGTAAATTTTGATTTGTGGTTATTTTTTTCCAGAGTCTTTTGTTATATAGGTGTTCTCCAGAGAAACAGACCAAGATTTATTATAAGGAATTGGCTGACACCGCTGTGGTGGCTGGCAAGTTCAAGCTCTGTAGAGCAGCCTATGTGCTGGAAATTCTGTTAATGGTGATGCTGAAGTCCCTAAACCAAATTCCTTAGGGGAATCTGACTGGTAATTCCAGTGAGAACCAGTGCTGAAGTTGAGGCAGAAATTCTTTTTTTCTGACCTCTGAAATCCTCAGTTTTGGTTTTAAAGACAACTGATTAGCTGAGGAGAACTCTCCAAATTGCTGGGGGCACGCTCCTTTTCTGACTGTAGATGCAATCAGCTGTAGATGCAATCAACCAATTACAGATGCAAATCCCATTTATGAAATACCCTGACAGTAACACGTAGGCTACTGTTTGACCACATGACTGGATACCATAACCTAGCCAAACTGACACCTGAAATTAACCATCACATTTGGTATATCTGCAGGTTTTCCAGTGAAGACTGTATAACTGAAGCTGTGAGTCTCTCACACATTTTAGCCTTTTTAGGGACCCAGCAGTGCTGGTTAGGATTTCAAAAGACCCAAACTGGGTTTATGGGGCATAATGAGTTCCCAGAGAGAGAGAGAAATGGGTTTAGACCTTAAGCTGAAGACTTCAGCTTAAAAAAAAACAAAAAAATTTCATGCTTCCAGGAAGGCCCATCCTAATTTGAGATCTCTTCCAGGAAGGATAGTTTCTCAAGTTACTGAGCTTCAGAGCCAGGCTTTTAGTTTTTTTAACTCATCCATTATTATTTTCTTAGGATAAATTTCTGGGAGAAAAAAAAATTTCTACTTCAAAGATTAAGAACTTCTTGTTAGATCAGTAGGTCAGAAATGTACAATTTCCTTGTCCAAGCTACATATGTTCATAAAATAATCATAAGTAGAGATTGGTGCTTATGGAATATGGACTTTTCTGACATGCTAGAAAAATCATTCTCCCACTAGTTGGTGAAATTTTCCAAAGCTTGGAATGTAGGTACTTCTGAAACAGAGATTTCTACATTACAGACCTGGTTTCTCATGTCTTTCTATTCTCCCCATCTCTGCCCTCATAGATCTCTGTCCAAGAGCTGCAGAAAATGATTGACTTTCAGGTAAGGCAGTCAGCCATCTATTTATTTAGTCTTTTAAATATCCCCAAAATAATATGATAAAAAAGAAATATATAAATAGGGAAAATGTAGAGTGAAAGAACCTTAGGAAATCCAAGTCATAGGGTTTATACACAGAATAAATTTGACCCACAAATGTGTGCCCAGTCTTCCTGTCAGTCATAGAAAATGGATTCTCAACCAGTTTAAGTGTTGGCATTGTCTTTGAAGGTAGAGCAACACAATTTCCCAGGTAAGTAAAGTTTTTCCTGGCACATTTATCTGAAGAAAATAACTTCTAATGAGTTTTCATATAGATAATATAGGAAAAAATATTCACAGAAACAACTCTGTGATAAATATAACATCAGGTTCCCTGTGACTTTCTTGGAGTGTTCCCTAACTTGAAACTCCTGAGTAAGAGGAAAACATAGTGCCAAGCAGCACTAGATGAACTGTTTGTTAAACCCAGGTATATAGCCTTGTTAATGTCCACTTGATTCCATAAGTAAATCTTGTACTTTTTCCAAAATTGCTTGCTATTCTTGAGCATTTTGTCTTCCACATGAATTTTTAAAGCAGCTTGTTAAGGTCCATAAAATAGCCTATTAGGTATTTTTATAATGATTGCATAAAACTTAAAGATTAATTTGGAGAGAATTCATAACTTTTCAATGAGTCTTCTCCATTCAGTTTTTCTTTTAGGTTCTTCATTACAGTTTTACAGATTTTTTACTGTAATTCTTATGTATTTCTTGTTAGGTTTATTCTTACATGTTTATTCTTAATTTGCTACTGAGAATGGAAAGGATCTTTTTTCTTCATTATATTTTCTAACTGGCTATTCTGGTGTATAGGAAAGTATAGATTTATCTGTATTGACCTTATGTCCAGTCAATTTACAGAACTCTTATTGGGCCCAAAAGTTTTAGTTTATTCTTAGATTTTCCAGGTAGATAGTCATACACTCTGCAAATAGAGTTTTATCTCCTTCCTGTCCAATATTTATATCTCTTTTGTTTTCCCTTGCCTTATTGCAATGGCCAGGACTTCCAGTAACTATAATTTTGAAAGATAATTGCTAGCCAAAAATCTTTTGTTGCCCCAGATTTAATGGGAATGCTTCCAGTGTTTCACTGTTTCCTCTTATATTCTGGTAGATATTTTTTGTTTGCTTTTTGTTTACATCAAAGATTTTAAGTTTATGAAGATAGTTTTCATAAATTGGGAAATTTTTTTCTCATATCCTTTTTTATACTTATCAATAATGCCATATACTTGTTCCTTCTTTAATCTACCAGTTTAGAGAATTTCTAATACATTTCCCAATATCCATTTCCACTCTATATCAGGGTTGACAAGCTTTTTCTTAAAGGGCCAGATAGTAGACATTTTAGACATGAGGGCCATATAGCCTCTGCACAACTACTCGACTCTGCCCTTGTAGCTGAAGTAAATGAATGGTGTGGCCGTGTTCCTATAACATTTTATTTACAAAAACAGAAGGCCAGCCAGTGGGTGTAGTGTGCTGCCCCCTGCTCTTTACAGTCTTACCTATCTCTTTTGTGACAGATAAAGTAGCCACATGCCTTTAATTTCAGTGTGTTAAATATGTACCTGTATACATGATTCTGGCTTTATGACTGAGAGGATATATTTTATCTTATTAAAAAATCCATGCGTTCCTATTTTATTATGCTTATGTGGTATCTGGCATGTAAATCTTTCATAGCCCCTAACATCTTATTGCACTTAAATGTTTACTTTATTGGGTCTACTAGATTATAAGAGCTCTGTGGGCAGGAATAATTTCATTACTTTTGGTATCACAAGTACAGTGTTTAGTAGGTCCTCATTAAGTACTTTATAAGTGAATGAAGACAATAAAAGCAATATTTTGATAACTTTATTGAGATATAATTCACATATCATAAAATTCACCCAAAGTGTACAGTTCAGTGGTTTTTAGCATATTCACAGAATTGAGCAACTGTCACCACTAATTTCAGAACATTTTCATCACCCCAAAAAGAAACCCCATACCCATCGGCATTCATTCCCTATTCCCCTTTTCCCCAGCCCTAATCCGCTTTCTGTTCCTGTGGATTTGCCTATTCTGGACATTTCATACAGATGGCCAAATATGTGGTTGTTTGTGTCTGGCTTCTTTCACCCAGCACATTTTCAAAGTTCATCCATATTATAGCATGTGTCTATATGTCATTCCTTTTTTGTTGCTGAATAATATTCCATCCCATGGATATGCTATATTTTGTTTACCCATTCATCTATTTATGGACACCCAGGTTGTTTCCACTTTGGCACTACTATGAATAATTCCTGGTATGAACATTCATATACATGTTTTTTTATGGGCATATGTTTTCGGTTTTCTCATGGATATATACCTAAGAGTAGAATTGTTGAGTCATGTGGTAACTCTGTGATTTTCCAAAGTGGCTGCACCATTGTACAATCCCATCAGCAAGTTATAAGAGTGCCAACTTTTCCACATCTTTACCAATGCTTATTGTCTGTATGTAAATTTAGCCATCCTAGCAGGTATGAACTGGTATCTCATTGTGGTTTTGATTTGCATTTCACTAGTGATTAATGATGCTGAGCATCTTGTGCTTATTGGCCATATGTATGCCTTTGGAGAAATGTCTATTCAAATCCTTTGCCTGTTTTTAAATTGGATTATTTGTCCTTCTATTGCTAAATTGTAAGAATTTTTTATATGTTCTAGATACAAGCCTACCATCAGATACATGATTTTGCAAATATTTTCTCCCATTCTATGAGTTGTCTTTTCACTTTCTTGATGGTATCGTTTGAAGCACAAGAGTTTTAAATTTTGATGAAATCCAAATTATCTATTGTTTTATTTTGTTGTGTTTTTTTTCTGTCATATCTAAGAAACCATTTCCTAAACCAAGTTCCCAACAATTTACTGCTATGTTTTCTTCTAAGAGTTTTACAGTTTTAGCTCTTACATTTAGGTCTCTGATCCATATTTAGTTAATTTTGTATATGATGTGAGGTAGGAGTCCAACTGCATTCTTCTGCATGTGGATATTCAGTTGTCTCAACACCATTTGTTAAAAAGATTCTTCTTTTCTCAATGAATTGGCCTGGCACTGGTTGGATATTTTTATTATGATTTTTGTTTTTATGTTGTTTGTTTCTATTACAAAGTGTATTTCTGATTCAAGTGTATACTTATATACAGCTTTCTGCAACCTCAGTAATGAGCATGATATGATCATAAGAGACTGCTATGATTCTCTTGTAAATCCACTAATGATGCACACTTTAGTTTGAAGATGAATGTGCTGTTACAGGGATCAGTGACATTCCAGGATGTGGCCGTGGACTTCACCCCAGAGGAGTGGCAGCTACTTGATTGTGCTCAGAGGAACCTGTATTGGGATGTTATGTTGGAGAACTTTAGAAACCTAATCTCAGTGGGTAAGGACTGTGGGTAATTTTTCAGTGTAACTCATAGAGCACTACTAGAACCTTTACTTTAAGACATGTGAAAGCATGAACATTCTGAGTTTGTCCCTGAATTCATTGGTCAAGATTAATAATCCCCTTCAGGTACCATATAGTCTGAATACTCCTACCTCCCAAGTGGAGGTGAAAGGTCTTTTCTGTTCTAAAGCCCATTTGTCATCTTTTAAAGTCCCTGAGATTCAAGGAGGCACACCTGAGTTGCGAGGTAGTTGTTTGTCCCTAGCACTTTACCCCCAGTTCTGTGTTCCTTCCCTTTAACAGGGTGCCCAGTTACCAAAACAAAAGTGATCTTCAAGGTGGAGCAAGGGCAAGAGCCTTGGATGGTGGAGAGAAATTACCCATGTTGGAGCTATCCAGGTGAGTAAGAGAAAATCATGTAGATGGGAGTCTTTGGAATTGAGATACTAGTTGGTCTGTGAGGGAAAGACACCTTTGAAGTATGTTCCAGGAAGCACCTCTTAAATGCCACAGACCTTTGGAAGTGACTGGGTGCACTAGACAAAACATCGTCAGATCCATAAATAATACCTTCGTTTTTACTCTCCCCACTTAAGTGTTCATTCTCTGCTCAGAGTCTTAGTTTGCTAAGGCTGACATAACAAAGTGCCACAAACTGGGTGGCTTAAAAGAACAGAAATTTATTATCTCACAGTCTGGAGGCCAGAAGTCCAAAATCAATGTGTTGGCAGGGCCATCCTTCCTCTGAAGTCTGTAGGGCTGGCGGTGGCTTGCTGGCAATGCATGGCATTCTTTGGTTTGTGGTATAGCTCGATTTCTCCCTTTGTCACATGGCCTCCTTCTCTCCGTCTGTCTCCTGTGTCCTAACTTCCTCTTTTAATAAGGACATCAGTCAGATAAGGGCCCACCCTGATCCAGTTTGGCCTCTTCTTAACTAATAACATCTTCAAAGATGCTGTTTTCAAATAGGGTCGCATTCAAAGGACTGGGGGTTAGGACTTGAACATATCTTTTGGGGGACACAATTCAATCCATAACACTCAGCTTTCATATGGAGGGATATCCCTCTCCTCGCTCCTCTGGATCCTCTCACTGCTTGTTTCATTTATGTCCTTGCTTTGTTCTTTGTTCTCTTAATTCCTAAAATCCTCATTCTTCTCTCTTCAACATGATGACAGATCATTTTCTATATAGTCAATCCTTACAGTGTAGTCAGAGTTTGTGGATTTCAAGTCTTGTTTCACTAAACACTATCTGTCTAACCTTGGACAAATTACTTTGTAGCACAGTTTCTTTATTTATAAAATTTGTATAATATTAATCTGTTCTAGTTTGCTAATGCTGCCGGAATGCAAAACACAAGAGACGGATTGGCTTTTATAAAAGGGGGTTTATTTGGTTACACAGTTACAGTCTTAAGGCCATAAAGTGTCCAAGGTAACACCTCAGCAATTGGGTACCTTCACTGGAGGTTGAACAGTGGTGTCCAGAAAACCTCTGTTAGCTGGGAAGGCACGTGGCTGGCGTCTGCTCCAAAGTTCTGGTTTCAAAGTGGCTTTCTCCCAGGATGTTCCTCTCTAGGCTGCAGTTCCTCAAAAATGTCAGTCTTAGTTGCACTTGGAATATTTGTCCTCTCAGCTTCTCCGGAGCAAGAGTCTGCTTTCAGTGGCCATCTTCAAACTGTCTCTCTCATCTGCAGCTCCTGTGCTTTCTTCAAAGTGTCCCTCTTAGCTGTAGCTCCTCTTCAAAACATCACTCACAGCTGCACTGAGTTCCCTCTGCCCGTCAGCTCATTTATATAGCTCCACTGATCAAGTCCCACACTGAATATGTGGGGCCACGCCTCCATGGAAATATCAGAGTTATCACCTACAGTTCAGTGGGGCGCATTTCCATGCAAACAACCTAATCCAAACGTTCCAACTTAATCCCCACTAATTTGTCTGCCCCACAAGATTGCATCAAAGAATATGGCTTTTTCTGGGGGACATAATTCATTCAAACCAGCACATAATCCTTACCTCAGGATTCTTGTAAAGATTGTATGAGATAAATGCAGAACACTTCAGATAATTGGCAGAAAGTGTATAGTATATGTTAGTGATTTTTACTATTTAAAAATATGAGTAACATGCTCTTTCTAATATTATTTTTTTACTCCTTCCTTTTCTGGCATCATATTCCAAATATACCCCACCTTGGTCATCTCTAGTTTCACTGCTGACTTGGGCTATCTACCTAGTGCATCTTTCTGCTTCATTTGTTAATATGGATATCTTCCTGAAATCCTCCTCCAACTTTTAGTTGGTTCCTCACCCATCTATTCTCATTTTTTCTCACTGTTTATTCACCTTTTGCTTCTTCCCTTCTCTTCCATTGTTTGCACTTCTCTCCACAGTAACTGCCTCAGAGGCCTCATGATCTCTGCAGGCTAAAATTTGTTTTATGCCATTTCCAGCATCTTTGCCTCACCAGCTTTCTATTCCCATAATTTTACCTCATCTGACCTAATTCTCTATTTTTAAAATATAATCATTTTTTAATATTCTTCAACCTTCACCCTTTTCTTTAAAATAAAAGATAATTACTAAAGTCTGCTTTGCAGTCTCAAAATGACTGTGGCAAACTATTAGTTTTTTCTCTTAAAAGTTTTTTCTTAAGTACTATTGGAATTTATGGCCTATGCATTCAAGTATTACTTTATCCAAGACTGATTCTAATTAAAATTTTTCCTTTCCACAGAGACCATAGAAGAAGTATGTTACAAATGATTAAAACCCCAAACAAGTGTATTTTCTATGTCATATCTTATTTTTATCTTTTTCTCCTTTTACTTACCCTTACTGATAATCTTCATTTCTACACCCTCCTCAATGCCTCTCTCTCTTGTCTTTTCCTTTCAACCTGCAGAGCTCCCTTTAGTATTTCTTGTAGGCAGGTCTCTTATTCAAAAACTGAACTCTCTCAGTTTCTGTTTATCTGTGAATATTTTTAAATCTCCCTTATTTTTGAAGGGCAGTTTTGCTGGATAAAGACTTCTTGGCTGGCAGTTTTTCTCTTTTAGTACCTTAAATATATTATATCATTGCCTTCTCACTTCCGTGGTTTCTTATGAGAAATTGGCACTTAAACTTATTGAAATTCCCTTCTATGTTCCCTTCAAGCTTTTCTCTTGCTGCTCTCAGAATTCTTTTTATCTTTGGCATTTGACATTCTGATACGAATATGTCTTGGAGTAGGTCTATCGGGATTTATTCTGTTTTGAGTATGTTGCACTTCCTGAACATGGATATTTATGTCTTTCATAAGAGTTAGGAAATTTTTGGCCATTATTTCATCAAATATTCTTTCTGCCCCTCTTCCCTTTTCTTTGCCTTCTGGGGCACCCATGACACATATGTTTGTGAACTTCTTGATGTCATTCAATTCCCTAAGATCCTGCTCAATTTTTTCCATTCTTTTCTCTATCTATTCTTTTGTCCATAAGATTTTGATTGTTCTGTCTTCTAGTTCATAGATTCTTTCTTCTGCCTGTTCAAATATGCTGTTGTATGCCTCTAGTGTATTTTTAATCTCTTCTATTGAGTCTTTCATTCCCATAAATTCTGTTTTTTATTCTTTTTATACTTTAAAATTCTTCCATATGCACATCCAGTGTATTATTAATATCCTTTGTTTCTTTAGCTATATTTTCCTTTATCTCCTTGAATTGATTTAGGAGATTTGTTTGAACATCTTCGATTATTCCAAATTCTGTTTCTCCTCTGAAGTTTTAACTTGTTCCTTTGACTGGACCATATCTTCCTTTTTCTTAGTATGGATTGTAATTTTTTGCTGATGTATAGGCAACTGATTATCTTGATGAGTTTACTGTTAAGGTTGGTTTGTCTCCCTGGCTTAGGGTTTTATTGTTGATTAACTTTGTGTCAAGGCTCTTCTCTGACACTGGGTTTAACTTATTCTAGACCTTTAGAATTGGCCATGTTTAACTGATTAGATTTTTTCAGTTCTTCTTCATCTGATTCTTGCCCTGGTTATGCAGTACAGTTTTTAAGATTACACTATTTGTGCAGTTGTTTCACCCCCAGGGGAAAGTTTCCTTTCCTCTGTTCCTTCTCTGGGAGTCTTGATTTGTTCTGTTTTTCTTTTGCCTCTATCATTTTGTTTACTCTCCTTTTGTTGCCTCCAGCTGCTTTTGCCTGGAGGGCAAATTCTGGGATAAGAGTCACCCCAGAGAGGACTTTCCCAAGTCAGTATTTCCCAGCCTAAACAGGTCCAGGGACCCACAAAGGTGGTGCAGACCAATTCCAAAGACCCCTGGTGGGAGGGTCAGGAAAGACAGGAAAAAAAAAAAGCCTGTATGACAGCTCCCAAAAGCTGCACTTTCCTGGCCTGCCAAACAGATGGCCCTCTTCAGCATACTGTGCCCTGCAGCCCTAATGAGGCCTTGGGTCTTTCAACTTCCCCACTTTCACCCCTGTCAGGGGCAGGGTTAAAACAGTGACCATGGCAATCCGTGTCCAACACAGGCTAAAAAAGCAGTTCAGAGCTGGGACCCAACAATCTAAATTCACAGATCAAAAGCCATTATCAGTACTTGGCTGTGCCCACCACTTCCTTCTGTATCCATGGTAGCCAGCTAGGGACTGGACTTAGGTGGCTCACCTCGAGAATGGCAGATGGGTGCTGGCAGCCACTACAGAGCATACTACTCACAGTTCTTTACCACAGTTTCTCTGCCTCTTTGTTCCACTCTTCCCTGGATGTTGTACAGTGCTCACCCGGCCTCCAGGGCCCTAAAACAGTTGTTTCAAACAGTTTCTGTCTGTCCACTAGCTGTTTTGGGAGGTGGAGTGAGTCCTGGAGCTCCCTACTCCACTAGCTTCACTGGAAGTTCCACCCCCAAGTAAGTGTATTTTAGATTACCTAGAACCCCAACTCCTGACATAAACCAAATAAATTTCAGTTTCTGATATTTTGTGCCTGGGCTGTGTTCCTATGTTTGCTAATCCCATTCTTTTTTCTGATTCATCTTAGATGTTCCTGCAAAATTTTCCAAATTATTCCATTTTTCTTGTTATTCTCCTGAAAAATAAACTTGTTATTTCTTAATAACTATATTATGATATTCAAATGCCTTTTAATGCCATGTATAATATGATCCCATTTTGCTTATCCACAATTATCCATCTTAAGTCTGAGTTCAGTTTTCTCCTCTTTAATGATAACTCCAAACTAAACTGATCTCTACCTTCTGTGACCTCCCATCCCAAATCTGCTATGGCTGTACCATAGAAATTTGACGTATACTATCTGGGATTTTTAAAAAATCTGTGTGGCTTTTAAGGCTTGTTCTCTCATGATAATGCCCTGAAGAGAAAGTCCTATATCATTTTTTTCTTTGTACTGTTTGTGACCTGTTGGCTAAAGGAAAGCAGAAAACCCATAACTATTTTCCAGATTTGTAAATTATAGTCAGAAAGGCAAGATCTAGCCATATATTTTATATGGCTAGTGAATGCAAAACATTTGTTCAATACATGTTAACTTAGCACTTTTCTTCTAGTTAATTGTCAAAATGAATGCTACAGGCAGCAGCAGCTAACTTAGAAGTTCAGAGAAAAATGAAACTTTAAGTAGTATGCAAAGATTAGAGAAGTCTTATGTGTGTGTCTGTGTGTCTGTGTGTCTGTGTGTCTGTGTGTGTGAGCTCATGGAACAATGGCTCGTCCCTGAAAGAATATCTGAGTACTTCAGAAGATGAGAGGAGGAGATAGGTGAGGGAAGACAAGTTAGGGTGGTGAAGGAACTTGACCAAAAGATTGAAATTATTTAGGAGTCTAACATGCCTGAAATAGGTATCTGCTAAGGACTAGTGGAATACATTCTTAAATGCCATGAGTGAATTCATATCTTGTATAATTTTATTTACCAGTGTTATTATCCTGGATATTTTGGTTGGCTATTATTGGTAGGGATAACACAATATGCTGCTTCCCATTGGTTGAAGTAGAAAGGTAAGAAGAAAGGAACAAAATCCCCATACGCAAAACCACTCTATAAAGAAATGTGTACTACTTCTTTTAACTCACTACTCAGTCTCCCTCCACAGAAAATAAGAAGGCATGGAGCAAGAGGCCAGGAATGTTGTACATAGAAAGAACTTCAGGAGTGGGAAAATATAACACCACCCTCACTTCAATTTTTTTTTTTAATGGGGCAAAAGATTTAGGATTTGTAGGGATTTGAGGATAAGAGTAAAAAAGATGCAAAGCAGCTTTCTGGGGACTACATTGTTAGGCAGATGGAAAGTGGTATAGAAACAGTACTCATCAAAGGCATTCATATACAGAGCCCTGGCAGAATAAAAAGATAGTGAGCAGTCTGTCTGCTTGGGCTAAGGATTACTTGCCCTTGAATGATCTGCTGAACATTTATGTTCCTGGGCTTACAAGTACACACAAGAATGAATTCTAGCTGTAAGTACAGGTGCAGCCCCATCTACAAATATGCCTCAGCTGTGGTTTCAATGGGGGTTAGAGGGTTGTAGATACAGGAATGTTCCTAAAGAATTGATGTTATAGAGGGTGATTAAGAAAAAAGAGAAGTGAATGAGCAAGATAGGGAGCTAGCTTCCCAGGGTAATCTAGGAATTAGGTAATGAGGACTCTGGCTCTGATCTGCCTCCTCCAAACCTGATATTTTCCCCTTGTCTTGTTTAACCCTATCCATTAATTAGCTCTCCAAGATGGGCTCTCCTTATTCAGTGAGATATTGTGTACCTTGTTGAACAATCTTCGGACTTCCTTTGTACCTTAAACCTTGAGCCTTGTGCATATTTTACTGTCTTTCTACAGGTCACAAGTTAAGCCATTTGTTCTATTAATTGTCATTTGTCCTACTCTCATTTCTTCAGTAGCTATTCTTAAAGTTCAGGATCAAGGCAAACTCAGGACTTGCTCAGAACAGGAGACTAGATTTGAAACTATCATATGTTTCTTTCTATAATATGTTGGTGGAAAAATTAACTAGGAATGTTATATTGTACTCCCTTTTAGAATCTGATTGCTCACCTGTTGATGAACCAGAGAAGCACCAGGAAAGCAAAGACAATTTTTTGAAGTCAGTTTTGTTCATGTTCAATAAAATTCTAACTATGGAGGCAACTCTACAATTATAATATGGCACAAGTCTTAATCCTAAAAGACAAAATCATATAAACATAAATCAAATGGGAAGAGTTTGCAACCTAATTTAGACTTACTTAATTATTGTGGAAGTTATACTGGAGAAAACTCTTATAAATGCAACGAATATGGGAAAGCCTGCAAAAAGAAGTTGCTTTTCATTAGACATGAAAAAAATCATACAAGAAAAAAAGCCTATAGCAGGAAGTCACACCTTGTAACTCATCAGAAAATTCATAATGGAGAGAGACCCTTTGTGTGCAGTGATTGTGGGAAAGCCTATAGCAGGAAGGCACACCTTGTAACTCATCAAAAAATTCATAATGGAGAGAGACCCTTTGTGTGCAGCGATTGTGGGAAGGCTTTTATGCATAAAGCACAACTTGTGGTCCACCAGAGACTTCACACTGGAGAGAAACCTTATGAATGTAGTCAGTGTGGGAAGACATTCACTTGGAATTCCTCTTTTAATCAACATGTGAAGTCTCATACACTTGAAAACTCATTTGAATGTAAAGAGTGTGGGAAAACCTTCAGGTATAGTTCATCCCTTTATAAACATGCTAGATTTCATACAGGAGAGAAACCATATAGATGTATTGTATGTGGCAAAGCCTTTGGCAACACATCTGTACTTGTTACGCATCAGAGAATACATACAGGAGAGAAACCCCATGAATGTACTGAATGTGGCAAAGCCTTTATCAAGAAGTCTCATCTCCTTAGACATCAGATAACTCATACAGGAGAGAAGCCCTATGGGTGTAACAAATGTGGGAAAGCATTTTCCCAGAAGCCACATCTTGTTGTACATCAGAAAATTCATACATAACATTCATTTTTATGATAGGAAGAAGCCTTACATACTAGCTAAGTCTTATTAAATGGCAGAAAATTCATAGTGAGGAGAAATCAACAATTTGATTTTGGAAGATAAATTCCCATAAAAAGCCAGTTACGTTCTGTAAGTGATACTAAACATTTTACAGAAAAGATCAAAGAACATTGAATTATAAAAAATAGAACATAGAGCTTAGGAAGTAAGGATAAATTAAATAATCAAGAAATCAGTAAAAATCATAGTTTGCTATCCTTGGTTTTAAAAATTTTTATACCACCAATTGTATAATTATGAGTATAAAAATTTATGCCTTATACATTATATTTATTAAAAGAGTTTCTGTGGTAAATAGCACCATTTCTCTTCCAATCCTAGCAGTGATGTGTAGTTAATCAGTTGGGAAAAGTGTGGTTTAATATGTACTATGAAGTTATGTGGTATTTTCATCCATTGCTGGCACTTTAAGGGGCAATGGCAGTGTTACTGAATCTGAGTGTCCTCTTAAATTATAGAAGTGAAGACTTCTTGTAAAACTTATGAAAATGTTTTCTTATGTATGTAAAAAAGCAAAACAAAAATATTTAAAAATTATACTGATTGAGAAAAAGAAAGCAATTATTTATTGCAGTAAGTACTCAGAAAATTAAGTGTTTAAGTATGTAAATAAAACATTTGCACTTCAAATATTTCTTTTCTTTTTCATTTCTGTATCTACGTAAGATGTAAGCCTGGCTCAAGTAGTATTTAACTGGGGTATCATCTGAATTTGAGTTTAATAAAGTAAAGTGTCTTGATACTTTGCAACTTTCAGGGAAAGAGTTTTTTTAGATTTTCTAGGGATTTTTTGTACATAGATTTGTTTTGTTTTGTTTTTGTTCAGTTTGTATGTTTGTTTTTAAAGAAATCTATGCATGTTTACTTCTCAGGGATTCCTGGAATTTTCTGTATGACCGGCATAGGCATCATTAAAATGAGTTTTTTCTGCTTAGCAACATCATTTTGGAATGTCACATTATGTAAATTCTTTTAAGCAGATAAACCAACCATTTAACTATTTTAAGTTTTTATTGCTTTCCACAATATTCCTTGGTAATGCCTAAAAGCCTTTATGCCTTTTCTTGAGTTGTGACAAAACTCAGGTACCACATTGAGCTTGAACCTAAATTCATAAATCAACTATTTATTTTTAAAATTTAAACCTATTTACAACTATGCTGCTTTGCTTTTTCATTAGCCATTTTTTGAAGAGTAATTTTGATTAATGGCTATAAATGAATGATAGTGCTTTTTACAACAACCACACTATAATATAAAAATCTAAAGTAAGTCTTATCTTTCAAAGTTATTTCAGGAAGTTATATGTTAATTTCACTTGTGCAACCATAGTGACAGTTTCTTTTGGAATTGTTTTCAGAATTATTACTTCAGAATTATTTCATTTTACCAGCCACCTAGGAAAATCTTAAAATATTTATAGTTAACAGATTTGCCTTTTTTCAGCTCAGTTCTTTTCTCTCATTTCCTACATGAAGTCCTCATGTTGCCCTACTTAGCGCTTACTGTTCCCACCCTATCTTCTGTTTCCCTGGTCATGCCCCTCTTCTGTGCAACTTCAAACTGTACTTAAATCTAGAGGAGAGGATAGCCTTAGGACTCCACTGTTGCCAGCATAGTTTGAGATCCCCTTGATAGAGCAGCTTTGTAGGTCAATGTTGCAAGAAAGCACACAATTGTCTACTCTAGAATTACTGGGAATATGATGGAGCCCAAGGAGTCTTAATTTTAATTTATCAGGAAGCATGTATTCTGGGTTCCATAAATTAATTTGCTGTCTTCCTTAAGTGGGAGAAGTAATATACCAGAATTGGCCTAAATGGGAAATGGTAAATTAAAATTTATTTCCAGTACTAGACAAATATAAAGTTCCACCTAGAGATCTTCTATGACTGACTTCATTCTCTTCTTAGGCTGTGCAAGATTTTGGCAAGAAGAAAACCAAAACTATACTCAGTTCCACCCAAACATCTTAAATTCCTAGAACCCCCTAGCCTGTTTTTGCTCTGTGGCTGGAATAGTGTGCACAATCTGAGAAATCCCTTGATTCTTTTCCTCAACTCAAAAAAAAAAAAAAAATCACTCAAAAATACCATCTTTCTCTTTCATTTATGCATAGATGATACAATGGACCTTTTTTTCCCCAATGAAACTAATTTTTTCCTGATTATACATATACTAGTTTTTAAAATTTGTGTAAAAAGTATAATGAAAATAAAATGTGAAACCCCAATTTCTTGAGAAAAACACTATTAACATTTATTTTGTGACCATTTTTACATGCATTTCTTTATCCCCATGGATATGCATAATATTATAGAAGTTGGGTATTTATCATAATTCTTATTTTGCAGTTTTTTAAATGCAAGTTATTTATTCCTTCACTTTCTCCCCAGTACCCACTTACTCCCA
This sequence comes from Choloepus didactylus, assembly GCF_015220235.1. Classification (NCBI taxonomy): domain Eukaryota; kingdom Metazoa; phylum Chordata; class Mammalia; order Pilosa; family Megalonychidae; genus Choloepus; species Choloepus didactylus. The sequence goes on along the minus strand of NC_051308.1, from coordinate 209,043,326 downwards.
GATTATTTTTGAAGTGAATCCCAGACACCAGATCATTTCATTCATAAATACTTAAAATAGTTCTCTCTAAACATTAAGGATTCTTTTTAAAATACCACAGTAAAGTCATTATCTCTACTAATAAAAATTTATAATAATAAATTTAATAATACATTAAAATACTCAAATACAAATATCCAGTCAATACAGACATACCTTGTTTTATTGCACTTTGCAGATATGGAGTTTTTTATGAGTAGGTTTGTGGCAACCCTGCATCGAGCAGACTGTCAGCACCATTCTTCCAACAGCATGTTCTCATTTTATGTCTCTGTGACACATTTTGGTAATTTTCCCCATATTTCAAACTTTTTCATTATTATATCTGTTATGGTGATCTGTGATCTTTTGTTACTATTGTAACTGTTTTGGGACACCACAAACTGCACCCATATAACACAGTGAACTTAATAAACAAATGTGTGTACTCTGACTGCCCCACCAAATGATCATTACCCTGTCTCTCTCCCTCACCTCAGGCCTCCCTATTCCCTGAGACACAACAATATTGATTAGGCCAATCAATAACCCTACAATGGCCTCTCAGTGTTCAAGTGAAAGGAAGAGTCACACATCGCTCACTTTAAGTCAAAATCTAGAAATGATTAAGCTTAGTGAGGAAGGTATGTCAAAAGCCAAGAAAGGTAAAACACTAAGCCTCTTGTGCCAAATAGTTAGCCAAGTTGTGAATGCAAAAGAAAAGTTCTTGAAAGAAATGAAAAGTCCTACTCCAGTGAACACACAAATGATAAGAAAGTGAAAATGCTGATATGAAGAAAATTTTAGTGGTCTGGATAGAAGATCAAATCAGGTACAACATTCCCTTAATTCAATGCTTAATCCAGAGAAAAGTCCTAACTCTTCAATTTTATGAAGGCTGACAGAGGTAAGGAAGCTACAGAAGAAAAGTTTGAAGCTAGCAGAGGTCAGTTTATGAGATATAAGAAAGGAATCCATCTCTATAACTAAAAGTACAAGGTGATGCACATGCTGATGTAGAAGCTGCAGCAAGTCATCCAGAATATCTAGCTAAGATCATTGATGAAGGTGACTACATTAAACAACAGATTTTCAATGTAGACAAAACAGCCTTCTATTGGAAGAAGATGCCATCTAGGGCTCCTCTAGAGAGGATAAGTCAGTACCTGGCTTCAAACTTAAAAGGAGAGATTGACTCTCTTGTTAGGGGCTAATGCAACTGGTCTCTCTATGTGGAAGGCAAAGCTCGTTTACCATTCTGAAAATCCTAGGACACTTAAGTAGTAGATTTATGTGAAATCTGCTCTGCCTGTGTTCTATAATCGGAAAAACAAAGCCTGGATAACAGCACATCTGTTTACAACATGGTTTACTGAATATTTTAAGCCCACTGTTGAGACCTACTGCTCAGAAAAAAAGATCCTTTCAAAATATTACTGCTCATTGACAATGCACCTGGTCACCCAGTAGCTCTGAAGTTTTTTCACTTTCACTTTGAAGATGTACAATGAGATTTATTTTTCATGCCTGCTAACACAGCATCCATTCTGTAGCCCATGGATCAAGGAGTCATTTCAAGTTTCAAGTCATATTAGTTAGGAAGTATCTTTTTTAAGGCTATAGCTGCCACACAGTGATTCCTCTGATAGATGTGGGCAAAGTAAATTGAAAACCTTCTAGAAAGGATTCACCATCCCAGGTGTCATTAAGAACATTTGTGATTCATAGGAGGAGGTCAAAATACCAACATTAACAGGAGTTTGGAAGAAGTTGGTTCCAAACCTCATGGATGACTTTGAGGAGTCCAGGACTTCAGTGGAGGAACTAACTGCAGATGGGTGGAAACAGTGAGAGAACTAGTATTAGAAGTGGAGCCTGAAGAAGTGACCAAACTGCTTCAATCTCATGATAAAACTTGAATGGATGAGGAGTTGCTTCTTATGGATGAGCAAAGAAAGTTGTTTCTTGAGATGGAATCTATTCCTAATGAAGATGCTGTCAACATTGTTGAAATGACAACAAAGGATTTAGAATATTACCTAAACTTAGTTGATAAAGCAGCATCAGGGTTTGAGAAGATTGACTCCAATTTTGAAAGTTCTACTGTGGGTAAAATGCTATCAAACAGCATCACATATATTGCTCATGAAAGGAAGAGTCAATGTGACAAATTTCATTGTCTTATTTTAAGAAATTGCCACAGCCACCCCAACCTTCAGCAACCACCCCCGATCAGTCAGCAGCCATTGACGTCAGGCAGGACCCTTCCCCAGCAAAAAGATTAGATCTTGCTGAAGGCTCGGATGATGATTATCCTATTTTTAGCAATAAAGTATTTTTATTAAGGTATGTACATTGGGTTTTTTAGACAAAATGCTATTGCAACATAATATACTACTGAATAATGTAGATATAACTTTTATATGCACTGGGAAACCAAAAAATTCATGGGACTTGCTTCTTGCAGTATTTGCTTTATTGTGGTGGTCTGGAACTGAACCCAAAATATCTCCAAGATATGCCTGTATGTCCTCTAGAACTTGCTGGAAATCCACTGTTCACAGTGCTGGAGGATGTAATTCATAGTGTGATGTCTCACTGGAAGAAATCTACTACAGTTCTCAATGACCAGTGGGAAATGGGAGATGAGGATTGCCAGAAGAAGCTGCTACCTGTGGGCCATCAAGCACAGCAGGAGCCAGGAACTGGAGGAAGCTTCAAATGCTGCAGGGGTTGGAGACACTCCACTACAAAACTGACTCAGGGGTGATGCTGGGGAAGCTACTGGCCTGATTTACTGCTTATGGGGAAAACTGAGAGCCTTTTGGAAAAAAATCTAAATAAAACTCACCTTGCAGCAAGGATCAAATCAAGGATATGGTTGACACATAACTCATTAAAACTTGGAATAGTTTAAGATTTCTCAGAGAATATACCCAGTTAATGTTATGATGCCCATAAATACTTTAATTCAGATAAAAGAGCTGGAGATGGGGAGGGAGAGACTGAGAATGTGGTTCTCCCACATTGAAACCTAACAAGCTGGAAGTACTTGAATTAAAATGAGAAAGAGAGAGGGGCCTGTGGCCAAGAAAAAAGATAAATGTAGTTAATATAAAAATATGTTCAGAAAAGAACTGTTACTAGACAAATATAGCTGACTGGACTCACACAGGTAAAAGTCAATTAAGTTTTTGAGACAACTCTACTTCCTGAGCTAAAAGAGACTGCAATTTTTCAAGACTTAAAACAGCTCTTGGGACTTCCAGGAAGATTGTCAGATTAGGAGAGGCAGGGCAAACTTCTTCTCCATGGGAAAAAAAAAAAAAAACTAAATAAAAGGCAGAAAGCACCCCAGAACAGCAGTTTCAGGGTGCAGCCAGCTGGATAGGGACCCCTACTACACATACTGGGGACTTGGGTGGTGAGGCGAAGAGTCTGCATCTAAAGGGACAGGGTGTATATGTTCTGCCGGAACTGCTGATGGGAACTGGTGGTTGGAGATGGCTGCCAAGCACAGGAGGGAGCAGCTGTGCATCCATCTCAGCAATTGGCTGGGGAGATAACCCTTTACAGGCCTGTGGCTGGGAGTTCCCACGAGAAAACTCAGGATTCAGTGGACTTGTGGTGACTGCATGTACTCTTCCTCCCTGGAAGCCCATGTGTGCACACAGGATATGGGGAGAGACAGGGATGCCACATGAAAGTGCTGGGAGCCCCTCCCCAACACCAGAGGCTCATGGGTGCATGATGCAACTGAGTTAGAGGGTAAGACCCACAAACCTACAGCCCCAGAGTGGTCCAATCAGAGCCCTAGGAACAGCCAGACACACTGTGCCCTGGAGCAGTCTCCCTGCCAATCTGCACAGCGCCCGACCCCTATCCACAGGACAGGCAGTCCTTAGTGCACATGGAGAACCGGTGCACTGATTGGATTTCCACCTGGTTTGGACCCCACCCAGCACACAGGCAAAGTTGAAGGAGAGCTCTCTTGAGGGTAAGAGGTGGCTCAAGAGCACCATCTGCTGGGAGGACAGGGAAAGTACACTGCAGCAAGCAGTAGCTCTGCCAAATTGTGGATAAATATTCAAATAATCATGCATATCCCAAAATAATCTTATCAAGATAAGCAAATGCCCCAAGGACAAGAGAAAATTCTAAAGCACATGAAGAAACAAGAAGATATGGACAAGTCAAACAAACAAATTAAAAAGCCAGAGGACACACAGAACTTGGAGCAATTAATCAAAGAAGCACACAAAAATCTCCAAAACAACTTCAATGAGTTGGCTAAGGACATAAAGGACTTCATGAGACTTTAGAAGAGCATAAGGAAGAATTTGAAAAGTAAATAAAAATAGCAAAGCTGTTGGAAATAAAAGATACTATTGATCAAATAAAAAATATACTAGACACAAAACAGCAGATTTGAAGAGGCAGGAGAAAGAATACATGAACTAGAGGAGGGAACAGTTGAATGCAAACACACAAAAGAACAAATAGTGAAAAAATCAAAAGATTTGAAATGGATCTCAGGGAAATGATGGACAACATGAAGTGCACAAATATAAGAATCATTGGTGGTACAGAAGGAGAAGCATCAAGGACCAGGAAGAGTATTCAAAGGAATAGTTGGGGAAAACTTCCCAACCCTCATAAATGACTTAAATATGCAAATTAAAGATGCCAAATGAACTTCAAATAGAATAAATCCAAATAAACCCACTGAAGCTATACTAATCAGATTGTCAAATGATGAAAAGAAGGAGAAAGTCCTGAAGGCAGCAAGAGAGAAGCAATTCACCACATACAAGGGAAACCATGGAAGACTAAGTACTGACTACTCAGTGTGCACTATCAAGGTGAGAAAGTAGTGGTATGACATAATTAAGATTCTGAAAGAGAAAAATTGCCAGCCAAGAGCTAAGAATTCTTTATCCATAAATACTCTCCTTTAAAATTGAAGGGAAATTTAAAATTTTCACAGACAAAAAAGTGCTGAGAGTATTTGTTAACAAGACATCTGCCCTAAAAGAAATAATACTAAAGGGAGTCCTACTGGCTGAGAAAAAAAGAAAGGAGAGAGAGGTCTGGAGAATGGCACAGAACAGAAGAATATCAGTAAGGGTAACTTAAAGGAAAAACAAAAAAAGAGAGTGGAGGGAAAACAGATCTGACAAATAAAAACCAAAGGATAAGATGGTTGATTCAAGAATTGCCTTCACAGTAATAACATGGAATGTAAATGGATTAAATTCCCCAATCAAAAGATACAGATCGGAAGAATGGATTCAAAAGTTTGATCCATCAATATACTACTTTCAAGAGACTCATCTTAGACCCAGTGACTCAAAGGGATTGAAAATGAAAGGATGGAAAAAAATATTCCATGCAAGCTGCAGCCAAAAGAAAGCAGGGCTAGCAATACTAACATCAGATGAAATAGACATTGAATGCAAAGTTGTCATAACAGACGAAGAAGGGCATTATATATTAATAAAAGGGACAATTCAGCAAGAAGAAATAACAATCATAAATATTTATGCACAAAACCAGGTTTCTCCAAAGTACATGAGAGAAACATTGGCATAACTGAAGGAAGCAATAGACATTCTACAACAAGAGTTGGAGCCTTCAATACACCACTTTCTTCTATAGCTAGAACAACCAGGCAGAAGACCCATAAGGAAATTGAGAACCTAAATAATGTGATAAATGAATTAGATTTAATAGACATATATAGAACATTACATCCAAAATTACCAGGATATACATTCTTCTCTAGTACTCATGGAATGTTCTCCCAGATAGATCATATGCTGGGGTACAAAACAGGTCTCAATAAATTTAAAAAGATTGAAATTATTCAAAGCACATTCTCTGACCATAATGGAATGCAACTAGAAGTCAATAATCATCAAAGAAACAGAACATTCACAAATATGTGGAGGTTAAACAACATACTTCTAAACAGCCAGTGGTTCAAAGAAGGAATTGCAAGAGAAATTGGTAAATATTTAGAGACAAATGAAAACAACAACATAACATATCAAAACCTATGGGATGGATGGGGAAGGATGGTGGCATGGAGAGGAGTGGGGGCTGGTTTTTCCCCTGGAACAACTGGTGAATGACCAGGAACGACAGGTGAGTGGTCTGGAGTGTCTGCGAGGGGACGGTTGTGGCTGTCCACTCATCATGCACCGGCCTGGGTTGGGGGGAATGCCTGAGATCACAGCATGGAATCTTGGTAAAAGCTGCAGATCTGGGCTGGGAGTCCCCTCTCCCCAGGGAGCTGCAGAGTCTTGCGGTGCTGGAGAGCAGCACTCTCTGAGCATCACTTGCCAAGTGGGTCAGTGTAGCTCAGCTGAGCTCCAACTGAGGTTTTAATTAACAGGCATGGACTTCTCAATGCAGGCTACAAATCCCCAGCAAGAAGATGGAGGCTTTTGGTGGCGACTGACCTTGGGAGGCTGGAGGGTGGCCATGGGCTGGCCCTGAAGGGGGTTTTCTGTCCATTTTTTGGCTCAGTGGAGAAAGCCTCAGCCATTTTCAGTTCCCAGGGCTATGATGCAGATGGGGGTGGAGATAGCACAGGCAGAGAGTCTATTCAAATGCTAATGACCTCTCCCTCTAGGGGTTATCTTCCCCAAGAGGAAAGAGGTGGGACCCAGCTCTACTACCAGCCCTCCATTCAGAACCGGACTCCAGGGCCTGGGGGAGGATGGCCGTGGGCCACACCTCCTTGCACTTGTCTGGAGCTGCTGGCTGGTTGGCGCCACCTGCTGTGTGGAGAGGCACAGTGACTTGGGGCCTCACAGGGTGTGCTGATCTGGAGTGCACCCTCAGGGAGATGTGATGCTGTTACCTTCTTCTGGGACCTGGGCCCATTCTGTCCCAGTCAAAGGAATGAACTTGCACTTCAACTGAGATACAGGAATTTAAACAACTAATACTAGATCAGTTCGAAGAATTTGGGAAAGATGTGGCAGAGGAGATGAGGTGTGTGATGAGGACACTGGGCATGCATAGGGTAGAGGTCAAAAGTTTGAGGAAACAGCTGGCAGGGTCTGTGGAAATGAGAGGTGTGGCACAGGAGATGAAAGACAAATGGCAACAAGCAGCAGCGGATCTTAGGGGGCAGAGGAGGGCACTCAGGAACTGCTGGGCAAGGCACCTAAAAGCCTACACACGGGAATGGATGGAGAGGAGAATGGAGGAATATGAGTAGCATCTCTGGGAACTTGGGGACAGAACAAAATGCAGGAGTTTGTGTGCTGTTGGTGTCCCAGGGGGAAGGAAGAGGGGGCAAAAACAATGGTAGAGGAAATAATCAATGAAGATTTCCCATCTCTTATGAGAGACATGAAACTGCAGATCTGGGAGATATAGCATACCTCAAATGGAGTGGATCTGAATGGGCCTATGCCAGGACATTTAATAATCAGATTGTCAAACATTGAGGATGGGGAGAGGGTCCTGAGAGCAGCGGGAGAGGAGCAATCCATCACATACAGGGGAAGCGTGATAGGACTATGTGTGAATTTCTCAATGGAGGCTATGGAGACAAGAGGGAAGTGGGGTGATGTATTTGGGGTACTGAAGGAGAAAAACCACCAGCCAGGAGTCCTATATCCAGCAGGGCTTCGAATGTGAGGGAGAGTGTGGGGTATTCTCTGGCAGACAGAAGATGACAGAGGTTGTGGGCGGGATGCCTGCTCTACAGGGGGCACTGGGGGAAGCACTGCAGACAGAGGGTAGGGGACAAGAGTGAGAGGCTTGGAGGACAATTTTGGCACAGTGGTGTGGGTGCACTGAATAGGGATGGCTGTGAACGTGGTTGAGAGAAGAGGGTTGGGACCATGTGGGACACCAGAATGAAAGACAAGGGATGAAGTCTGGGAATGTATAGCTCGGTGAAGCCTCAAGTGTTCAATGATTGTAATAAAAGGTACAAATATGTTTTTGCATGGGGTGGAGCAGATGAGTGTCAACATTGCACGGTGTTGAGGGTGGAGAGGGATTGGGGGCAGAGTACAGTCAGTGAAAACTAGAGACTATGGTTAATGGAGGTATTGTATTATGCTTCCTTTAATATTTCAAGGGCAGTATACCAAAGCTGAATGTGTGGTGGTGGGGGGCATAGGGGAAGGGTATGGGACTCCTGGCATTGGTGATGTTGTCTGACTCTTTATTCTATTTTAGTTTAATGCTATCTTTCCTTTTGTTGCCTTCTAGCTGTCATTTTTTTCTTTCTCTTTTTTCTTTTTCTTTTGTCCCTCTACCATCTTTGACTCTTTCTCCTTCTTTGTGGAAGAAATGAAGATGTCCTTATATAGACAGTGGCAATGGTGCTGAATACACAAATAAGTGACTATACAGGGAACCAACAATTGTTTACTTAGGACAGAATGTATGGTGTGTGAACAAAACCATCTTTAAAAAAATGGGTTGGTGAAGAAACCTTGAGGACACAATATTGAGTGAAATAAGACAGACACATAAGGACAAATACTGCAGGATCTCACTGATATGAACTAATTATAATATGTAAACTCATAGACATGGAATATGAGTTACCAGGATATAGAATGAGGCTAAAGAATGGGGAGCAGTTGCTTATTATGAGCAGAATGTTCAACTAAGTTGAACTTAAACATTTGGAAATGGACAGACATGATGGTAACATGTGAGAATAACCAACAGAGCTGAATGGTGCATGAAGGTGGTGGAAAAGGTAAGCTCAGAGTCACGTATGTCACCAGAAGGAAAGTTGGAGGTTAAAAGATGGGAATGTATAAAACAGCAAATCTTGTGGTGGACAATGTCTGTGATTAACTGTACAAATATTAGGAATCTCTCTCATGAACTAGAACAAATGTATGACACTATAACTAGAAGTTAATAACAGAGAGGCATATAGGAAAAAATATATATACCTATTGCAAACTGTATACTACTACGGTTAGTATTTTAACATTCTTTCATCAACAGTAACAAATGTACTATACCAAAACTATGAATCAGTAATGGAGTGTGGATGATTAGGGGTAGGAGGACTTGAGTTTCCTTTTTTTTTTTTTTTTTTGTCTTTATTTCTTTTCTGGAGTAATGAAAATGTTCTAAAAATTGAAAAAAAATTAATTGTGGTGATGGATGCACGGCTGTATGATGGTCCCATGGGCAACTGATTGTACACTTTGGCTCTTTGGATCATTGTATGGTTTGTGAACAATCTCAATTAAAAAAAAAAAAACCCTGAGGGAAGTACATGGACACCATCCACATATTAAAAAGATGTGGTACCACACCAATGCAAGGTGTTAGTACTAGAGAGCTATTTGGGAACTCTGTATTTGATGCATGATTGTTTTGTAAACAATTTCTCTAATAAAAAAAGGAATGTGGAAGATTTACACATCTTGTCTTGGAAAAAAAAAACCTATGGGATGCAGCAAAGGTGGTACTGAGGGGGAAATTTATAGCTCTAAATGCATATATTAAAAATGAAGAAAGAGCTAAAATCAGAAATCTAACTGATCAACAGAGGAAGATAGAGAATGGTCAGCCAACTAACACTAAAGCAGGTAGAAGAAAAGAAATAACAATGATTAAAGCAGAAATAAGTGATATGGATAACAGAAACAATACAGAGAATAAATATAAACAAAAGTTTGTTCTTTGAGAAGATCAACAAGATTTGCAAACCCTTAGCTAGACTGACAAAGTAAAAAAGAGAGAAGACCCAAATAAACAAAATCATAAATGAGAGAGGGAACATTCTTGTGGATCTTGAAGAAACTTAAAAATTCAAAAGAGGATACTATGACCAACCATATGCCAATGAACTAGACAATTTAAAGGAAATAGATAATTTCCTGGAAACACATAAACAACATTGAGTAACCTGAGAAGAAATAGAAGACCTCAACAAACCAATCACAAGTAAAGAGATCCAATCAGTTAAAAAAAAAAAAAAAAAAAAAAAGCTTCCTACAAAGAAAAGCCCAGGGCCAGATGGCCTCACAGGGGAATTTTACGAAACTTTCTGGAAAGAACTTATGGTGATGATGTCATCAACATGGCAACATAAACAGCTACTGAAAACTTCTTCCAGAGATTCAATTAAAATAAAGGACAATTCTGAATTGTTTAAAACTCTGGAGGAGGATATAGACTGCAGAAAGAACCTGCATATGCTGAATTGAAGAAAGAGAAGAAATATCAGGTAGGAATTTTCTGTCCCAGACCAGCCAGTCCTCTCCCCTCCCCCTCACTCAGTCTCTGTGTGGGAAAGGCTGTCACTGTGCTGGAACCCTCCCACCAGGGACATAGATTTTAAAATCTCTCACAGCAATGAAAAATACGCTCTCTGTTTAAAGTCCCAGTGTACAAGGGAGGACATTTCAAGTTCCATATCAGTGAGGGACAAAGAGACTGAGAAAACATGGACAGAGACTCTTTCCAACCCTAGGTCTGAAAGCCCTCCCCCTATCCTTGAGGGAAGCAGGAGCTGGTGGCCATTTCCTTGCCCTGGAGACAGCTGGAGTTCTGGATTGGTGAGGGAGTACTCTGCCACAGGTAGTTCCCCACATTGAGTCAGATTTTGGCTGGCAAAGTGAGGGCATAGGAATCTCAGTTTGTCTTGCTGGGTCATACAAAGCCTGTGCTCAGAGGCAAAGCAGGCTCTGAGGATGAGTAAGTTACTGAACAGCGCCATCTGCTGGACAGCCCAGAAAATGCAAGAGAACAAAAATACTTTTTAAAAGATGCTTCAGACTCTTTCTTAGGAGCATAGAAGCAGGCCTACATGCCCGTGTGGAAACCCAGCCCTGCTTAGCTGAGAAATAGGGAAGACCCAGCTGTTAAAGCAGGGCCCCCAAACAAACCCAAGTCTTACTAGCTGGTGGAAAACAGAGCACCAGTGGAAGCCAGTAGATATGTATTACCACACACAGTGAACTTGCTGGGGTGCCCAGTGTCTACCTCCCAACCCTGTGGCAGGCCACAGTGAGGCCTGATTTGGGGGGAGGAATGGGGGACAGAGCCAGTCTGACAACTGGCCAGGGAGAGAAACAAAGAAAAGATAGAGATCAAAGTCGACCAACAAGAAAACCTTAGATAAAAGAGAGAAAACAACATCCAAAATAAACCAATCAAGAAAATCAGATGCCTAGACAGCAAAAAATCATGAGCCACATCAGGAGATGGGAAGATATAGCCTAGTCAAAGGAAGAAACTAACACCTCAACTGAGATTCAGGAGTTTTGAAACAAATAATTATAGATGTTCAAGCATATCTTTTAAATCAAATCAACGAGTTGAGAGAGAATGTGATAAAAGATTGAAGGATATAAAGAAGACACTGGGTGATCATGAGGGAGAATTCATAAGATTGAAAAATCAAATGGCAGAACTTATGGGAATGACAGTCACAATAGAAGAGATGAAAAACACAATGGAGACATGCAACTGAAGACTTGGAGAGACAGAAGAAAGGATTAGTGAACTGGAGGACAGAATATCTGAAATCCTGCACACAAAGGAACAGATAAGGAAAAGAATGGAAAAATATGAGCAGGGTCTCAGGGAACTGAATGACAACATGAAGTGCATGAATATACATGTTATAGGTGTCCCAGAAGGAGAAGAGAAGGGAAAAGTGGCAGAACGAATAACAGAGGAACTAATCAATGAAAATTTCCCAACTCTAATGAAAGACATAAAATTACAGATCCAAGAAGCACAATGTACCTCAAACAGAATTGATCCAAATAGGCCTACTCCAAGACACTTACTAATCAGATTTTCAAATGTCAGAGACAAAGAGAGAATTCTGAAAGCAGCAAGAGAAAAGTTATCCATCACTTATAAGGGAAGGTTGATAAAACTATGTACAGATTTCTCTGCAGAAACCATGGAGGTGAGAAGGCAGTGGTATGACATATTCAAGATACTGAAAGAGAAAAACTGCTAACCAAGAATCCTATATCCAGCAAAACTGCCCTTCAAAAATGAGGGAGAGTTTTAAATATTTACAGATAAACACACTGAGAGAGTCTGTGAATAGGAGACCTCCTCTACAGGAAATACCAAAGGGAGTGTTACAGACAAATAGGAAAAGACAGGAGAGATAGATTTAGAGAAGAGTGTAGAGATGAAGAAATCAGGAGATAGAAAGAGGGTAGAGATTGGGCATTTGATGTTGAGGGAGTAAAGAATGTTCTAGAGGATTGCTTATATAGCTCCAGAAATGGATAGCACAATACTGTGTTGGTAGCACAATATTGTAAGTACGCATAATAATAATAATAATAATAATAATAATAATAAATGACTGTGAATACAGTTAAAGAAGGGAGGTTAGGGGTATTTATGACACCAGAATAAAAGATAGAAGATAAAGATTGGGACTATATAACTTAGTGTAACTTAGAGTGGTCAACAAGTGTGATTAAATGTACAAATATAAGAATGTTTTTGCATGAGGGAACAGCAAAAAGGAATGAAGCTGTGAGTCATGCTACTAGATGAATGGACCATGGGGACAGTAGGTTGAGTGAATAAGCCAGAAATGACAAGACAAACATTAAAATGCCTCACCATTATGGACTAATAATAATGCTCAAGCTCTGAGAATTGAATCTGGGAGCATGGGTTATCAGGAAAAGGCTTATGTAAAGGTTCCTAGATTGTAGGCTCTTACAGCAGTCACATCTATTCATGAGTTGTAACAGTTATTTCTAAATTTTGAGATTCTGAGCTGCGTGATGTGGTCAGTTGCTGGAGCTTTGGGTGTCTGTGTGGCACCTGGAACTCGGAGCCAGAGTTTGGCAGCTGTGAGTGTTGGCACTGCCTCATAAATCAACTGTTAAAGAGGCTGAAAAGGAGATCAGACTTTGATTGGAGAAATGAATGAAATGGACTTGTTTAAGATTGAGGTATATCAGGCTGAAGGGTAAAGGACAATATTAACCATGTGTACTGGTTTGGATGTATTATGTCCCCCCAGAACACCATTATCTTTTGATGCAGTCTTGTTTGGGCAGGAGACTTTTGATTGGATGTTTCTGTGGAGATGTGATCACTCAACTGTGGGCGAGATCTTTCATTGGATAATTTCCATGGAGGTATGGCCCTGCACATTCAAGTTGGGCCTTGATTAGTTTACTGGAGCATTATATAAGCTCAGACAGAGGGAGTGAGCTTGCTACAGCCAAGAGGGACATTTGAAGAATGCACAGAAGCTGAGAGGGGAGCTGAAGCTTACAGAGACATTTTGGAGACAGCCTTTGAAAGCAGACTTTTGCTCTGGAGAAGCTAAGAGAGGACAAATGCCCCAAGAGCAACTGAGAGTGATATTTTGAGAGAAGCTGAAGCCTAGAGAGGAATGTCCTGGGAGAAAGCCATTTTGAAACCAGAGCTCTGGAGCAGACATCAGCCACATGCCTTCCCAGCTAACAGAGGTTTCCCAGACACCATTGGCCATCCTTCAGTGAAGGTACCCCTTTAACTTGGACATTTTATGGCCTTAAAACTGTAACTTTGAAACCAAACAAACCCCTTTATAAAAGCCAATCCATTTCTGGTATTTTGCTTAATGGCAGCATTAGCAAACCAGAACACCATGTTTTAAAACCTTTGCTTCTGTGTGGGACCAAAGGAAGAGCTGTTTATTTGGTGCAAAATCTATATTTTCTGTAGCACACTATATAATTTAACTTGTATGATCAGTTTACTTAAATACCATAATGGCATGGAACCTTGACTAGGGAGTGAGATCTTGTTGGTTTGTGTGGGTTAGCATGAAACCCTTGTACAACTCAGAGTAATTTGGGCAGAGAATAAGAAGTATTTGCAACACACACTTGAGGTACTGGGGGAAAATGCAGAAATATTAAACTTCCCCACTTGGGGAATTCCTGATATTCTCACAAGCATTGGGGACCACCAGCTTAGTAGGTTGAGACCTCAAACTTGTGGCTTGCCCTTATTAAGTTTGTTGCTGCAAAGGAGAGGCTAAACCTACTCATAATTTTGCCAAATTTACCCCCAGCTCAGATGTGGCCTCTCTCTCTCTAAGCCAACACAGCAAGTAAACTCACTGCCCTCCCCACTATGTGGGACATGACTCCCAGGGATGTAAATCTCCCTGGCAACATGGGACATGATTCCTGGGGATGAGCCTGGACCCTGCATTGTGACTGAGAAAGCCTTTGGGACCAAAAGGAGGAAGAGAAATGAAAAAAAAAATAAAGTTTCAGGGCCTGAGAGATTTCAAAATGGAGTCAAGAGGTCATTCTGGAGGTAACTCTTATACATTAAGTAAATATCCCTTTTTAGTTTTTAGTTTATTAGATTAGTTAGAAGAAATGTCTGAAACTGTTGAACTGCAATCCAGTATCCTTGATTCTTGAAGGCAAGTGTATAACTCTATAGCTTATATGGTGTGACCATGTGATTGTGAAAACCTTATGGCTCACACTCCCTTTACCCACTGTATGGACAAAGGAGTAGAAAAATGGGGACAAAAAGTAAATGAATAATACGGGGGAGGAGGAGTATGGGATGTTTTGCATGTTCTTTTTACTTTTATTTTCATTCTTATTTTTATTTTTTGCAGTAATGAAAATAGTCAAAAATTGACTATGGTGATGAATGCACAGCTATATAATCATACTGTGAACAACTGTTGTACACTTTGGTTGATTGTATGGTATGTTGTTCTAGTTTGCTAATGCTGCCAGAATGCAAAACATCAGAAATGGATTGGCTTTTATAAAGGGGGTTTATTTGGTTACAAAATTACAGTCTTAAGGCCATAAAGTGTCCATCAACAAAGGGTACCTTCACTGGAGGATGGCCAATGGCATGCAGAAAACCTCTGTTAGTTGGGAAGGCACATGGCCAGTGTCTGTCCTCTCTTAGTTTCTCTGGAGCAAAAGTCTGCTTTCAAAGCCATCTCCAAAATGTCTCTGTAAGCTGAAGCTCCTCTCAGTTTCAGTGTGTTCTTCAAAGTGTCCCTCTTGGCTGTAGCAAGCTTGCTTCTTCTGTCTGAGCCTATATAGTACTCCAGTAATTTAATTCAGATCTGCCCTGAATGGGTGGGGCAACACCTCCATAGAAGTTATCCAACCAAAGGTCTTGTCCACAGTTGATTGACTCACATCTCCATGGAAACACCCAAAGGATTCCAAAATCTAATCAACACTAATGCATCTTCCCACACAAGATTGCATCAAAGATAATGGTGTTTTGGGGGACATAATACATCGAACTGGCAAATATGTGAATATATTTCAATAAAAATGGTAATAATAAAAAAGAACTGACACCATTCCTGCTCAAACTCTGTCAAAAAAACAAGAAAAGGAATATTACCTAACTCATTTTATGATGCTAACATCACTCTAATACCCAAACCAGATAAATATACTACAAGAAAGGAAAACTATAAGCTTTTTTCACATATATATTCATTTCCCTGATGTACATATATGTAGAAATTCTCAACAAAATACTTGCAAATCAAATCTAGAAACACATTATAAGAATCCTACACCATGACCAAGAGGGCTTCATTCTAGTCATGCAAGGGTGGTTCAACATAAGAAAATCTATCAATGTAATACAGCACATTAACAAATTGAAAGGGAAAAATTAAATTATCACCTCAACAGATGCTGAGAAAGCATTCAGCAAAACTCCATTTTTTTTTTAAAATCACTTCAAAAAGTAGGAATTGAAGGAAATTTCCTCATTATGATAAAAGGCATATATGAAAAACCCACAGTGAGCCTCATACTCAATGGTCAGACTGAAAGACTTCTCCCTAAAATTGGGAACAAGACAGGGATGTCACCACTATTATTCAACATTGTGCTAGAATTTCTAGTCAGAGCCATCCAGGAAGACAAAGAAAGAAAAGCTATTCATATTGGAAAGGAAGAAGTAAACATGTCATTATTTGCAGATAATATGATTGTATGCTTGGAAATCCCTGAGAAATCGATGTCAAAGTTACTTGAGCTAATAAACAAATTCATCAAAGTAGCAGAATACAAGATTTATGTGCAAAAGGCAGTAATGTTCCTATACACTAGAAATGACCTAACTGAGGAGGCACTCAAGAAAAACATTTGATTCACAATAGCAACTAAAAAAAATCAAGTACCTAGGAATAAACTTACTGAGGATGTAAAAGACCTCTACATAGAAAATTACAAAACTTTAATAAAAGAAATCAAAAAGGACATAAATAGATGGAAACATATTCTGTGGTCATGAATAGGAAGGCTAAACATCATTAAGCTGTTAATTTTACCCAAATCAATCTACAGATTCAATGCAATTCCAATAAAAATTCCAACAACCTACTTTGTAGACTTGGAAAAGCTAGTTATCAAATTTATTTGGAATAGAAAGGGGCCTCAAATTGCCAAAAACATCCTAACGAAGAAGAACAACATGGTAGTACTTACACTTCCTGACTTTAAAACAGCATGGTACTGACACAAGGATAGACATACTGATCAATGGAATTGAATCAAGAGTTCAGAAATAGATCCCCAGAACAATGGTCAACTGATTTTTTATAAGGCCCCCAAATCCAATGAACTGAGACAGAACAGTCTCTTCAACAAATGGGACTGGGAGAACTGGATATCCATATCCAAAAGAATGAAAGAGGACCCCCTACCTCACACCCTATACAAAAATTAATGCAAAGTGGATGGAAGACCTCAATATAAGAAACATTACCATAAAACTCCTAGAAGATAATGTAGGGAAACATCTTTAAGACCTAAGAGGTATCTTCTTAGACCTTACACCCAAAGCACAAGCAATAAAAGAAAAAAATAAATAGCCTGTTGCGATGGCGAGCTAAGCCAGAGGATGTGCAGCGGCAGCGGCGGCACCGGCTACGAAGAGGACGGGGGCGGGCGCAGCGCGAGCCGAGCCGAGCCAGCCGAGGAACGCGGGCAGGGCGGCGCGGGGGCCCGGACTCGGCTGCCACTGTCGTCGCCGCCGCGCTGGCCCCGCGACCCCGCGCGCGAGCAGGAGGAGCCGCTGCCGCCGCGGCCGCGTCGCGCCCGAGCTGCCGCCGCCGGCGCGCGCCGGGCATGGTCCCCTTTTAAAGGCGCAGGCCGCGGCGCGGGGGACGGGCGCGAGGAACAAAGCGCCGGTGCGGGACCTGCGGGCAGCTCGGGGGCCGCGGCGGCCGCGGCGCTGCCCGGGCCGAGCCTCGCGGCGCTAGGGCTGGCTGGCCTCCGCGGGCGGGGGCGGTGGGCTGAGGGCGCACGGAGCTGCAGGGGCGGCGCCGGCCCGGCGGGCGGAGCGGCGCGGGCATGGCCGCGCGCGGCCGGCGCGCCTGGCTCAGCGTGCTGCTCGGGCTCGTGCTGGGCTTCGTGCTGGCCTCGCGGCTGGTCCTGCCCCGCGCCTCCGAGCTGAAGCGAGCGGGCCCGCGGCGCCGCGCCAGCCTCGAGGGCTGCCGGGCCGGGCCGGGGGCGGCTTCCCAGGCCGGCGGCGCGCGCGGCGATGCGCGGGGGTCACAGCTCTGGCCGCACGGCCCGGCCCCGGACGGCGGCCCACGGGACAGGAACTTTCTTTTCGTGGGAGTCATGACCGCCCAGAAATACCTGCAAACCCGCTCCGTGGCCGCATACAGAACATGGTCAAAGACAATTCCTGGGAGAGTTGAATTCTTCTCCAGCGAGGGCTCAGATACCTCGATACCAATCCCCATAGTGCCGCTCCGTGGCGTGGACGACTCATACCCGCCCCAGAAGAAGTCCTTTATGATGCTCAAGTACATGCATGACCACTACCTGGACAAGTACTAATGGTTTATGAGAGCAGACGACGACGTGTACATCAAAGGAGATCGTCTGGAAAATTTCCTGAGGAGTCTGAATAGTAGCGAGCCTCTCTTTCTTGGGCAGACAGGACTGGACACCACGGAAGAAATGGGGAAACTGGCACTTGAGCCCGGAGAGAACTTTTGCATGGGTGGGCCTGGTGTGATCATGAGCCGGGAGGTGCTTCGGAGGATGGTGCCACACATTGGAAAATGTCTCCGAGAAATGTACACCACCCACGAGGACGTGGAGGTGGGAAGATGTGTCGGGAGGTTTGCAGATGCAGCAGCTTTTTTATGAGAATTATGAGCAGAACAAAAAGGGTTACATTAGAGATCTTCACAACAGTAAGATTCACCGAGCCATCACATTACACCCCAACAAAAACCCACCCTACCAGTACCGACTTCACAGCTATATGCTTAGTCGCAAAATAGCTGAGCTTCCCCATCGCACAATCCAGCTCCACCGAGAAATTGTCCTGATGAGCAAATACAGTAACACCGAGATTCATAAAGAAGATCTGCAGCTGGGAATTCCTCCTTCTTTTATGAGGTTTCAGCCCCGCCAACGAGAGGAGATTTTGGAATGGGAGTTTCTTACTGGAAAATACTTGTATTCAGCTGCTGATGGTCAGCCCCCTCGAAGAGGGATGGACTCTGCCCAGAGGGAAGCCCTGGATGACGTTGTAATGCAGGTCATGGAGATGATCAACGCCAACGCCAAGGCCAGAGGGTGCATCATTGATTTTAAGGAGATACAGTACGGCTATCGTCGCGTCAACCCCATGTACGGGGCTGAATACATCCTGGACCTGCTGCTCCTCTATAAAAAGCACAAAGGCAAGAAGATGACGGTTCCCGTGAGGAGGCATGCATATCTGCAGCAGACCTTCAGCAAGATCCAGTTTGTGGAGCACGAGGCACTGGATGCTAAGGAGCTGGCCAGCAGAATTAACCAAGAATCTGGATCGTTATCCTTTCTTTCAAATTCCCTGAAGAAGCTTGTTTCATTTCAGCTCCCTGGGTCAAAAAATGATCACAAAGAACCCAAAGATAAAAAGATAAACATATTGATTCCTTTGTCTGGACGTTTTGATATGTTTGTGAGATTCATGGGAAACTTTGAAAAGACATGTCTTATTCCAAATCAGAATGTCAAGCTTGTTGTTCTGCTTTTCAATTCTGACTCCAACCCTGACAAGTTTAAGCATGTTGAACTAATGAGAGATTATCGTATTAAGTATCCTAAAGCCGACATGCAGATTTTGCCTGTGTCTGGAGAATTTTCCAGAGCACTAGCCCTTGAAGTAGGATCTTCCCAGTTTAATAATGAATCCTTACTCTTCTTCTGTGATGTTGACCTTGTGTTTACTACAGAATTCCTTCAGCGATGTCGAGCAAATACGGTTCTCGGCCAGCAAATATATTTTCCCATCATCTTTAGCCAGTATGACCCAAAGATTGTTTATAGTGGGAAAGTTCCCAGTGACAACCATTTTGCCTTTACTCAGAAAACTGGCTTCTGGAGAAACTATGGGTTTGGCATCACTTGTATTTATAAGGGGGATCTTGTCCGAGTAGGCGGCTTCGATGTTTCCATCCAAGGCTGGGGGCTCGAGGATGTGGACCTTTTCAACAAAGTTGTTCAGGCGGGTTTGAAGACCTTCAGAAGCCAAGAAGTAGGAGTCGTCCACATCCACCACCCTGTCTTCTGTGACCCCAATCTCGACCCCAAACAGTACAAAATGTGCTTGGGGTCCAAAGCGGCCACATATGGGTCCACACAGCAGTTGGCTGAAATGTGGCTGGAAAAAAATGATCCAAGTTACAGTAAAAGCAGCAATAATAACGGCTCGTTGAGGACAGCCTGATGCCCAGCTCTGCTGGAAAAGACACTTTTAATTCTCTAATTTATTTTTAAAAAGTTTTTTGTATGACAGTTTTTGAAGTCCATACAAGGTTATATTTTACACATGATTTTCTTACAAAGGACTCCTTTAAGATTAAGATTGAGCTTTTTGAACAAAAATGTGATCAATGTTTGCCTTTGAACACATCTTGCTGAACATTATGTAGCAGGCCTGCTTAATCATGACTTGAAACCTGATGAACAGAACTTTTTTTTACATTTCCTTTACAAACTCCCTTTGCTACAGTCCCACGGCAGAAAACATGGATGCGCCTGCAAAGTATTACCGTAACAGAACACGGTCACTCTGGAAAATATTCCGTTGTGTCTGTTACCATTGCACAGATTCTACCTTTTGTCTTTTTTACAATGATTTTTATTTTTTAAAAAAAAGCCATTTCATGTTTCAGTTGTAAAATAAGGAAACATGGTCATAGCTGTATTGTCACCTTAGAAAAGCTTTCCAAAGTTGATTGTTTCCCCCAAACTGTGCTTCCTGTGGTCCTGTAGGTATTACGGTGAGGGGAGTGAGGAAAGCAGAATGCATATGGCCCTTCTAGTTGTACACACGAGCCGTCACTGGGTTGGCCTAAATGGACCTGGCAATAAATTTCAAAAGGGATTTGGTGTTATCTCTCTTCCCGACCCTTCTCTTTAAAGGGTAAAATATTAATATTTAGAATGGCAAAGAAGAATTATTGTAATAAATCTAATGTATGCAAGCTTAAAGAAAAAACACACCCTGATGGAAACATTGGGGAAAAACTTGTACCTGGTTTTGTTCACTTCATCCTTCCTGTTTGTGTTATGTTGATGGAGGTGGTTATTTCATTCTTTAGTGACTGTTTTGTTTTCTCCTTTGTATCTGAAGTACCTTTAATTTATTTAATATCCATTGTTTCAAGCTCTGCCATTTCTGGAGTACCTGTTAGTTATTAGTATTTATGTGTAACAGGAGTGTGCACTCACTGTTCAGTATGTTTTACTTGCAGTAAACTGATCTCCAAAGATTTCCTTTTGAAAACATTCCCCTCCTTAATTTTTACATTCCTTACCGTTTTACTAAGTATTAAGTGTTCTTTGACAATTTTGGTGCTCATGTGTGTGGGAGGGGTACAGAAGTAAAATGAATCTGTCACTACATCAGAAAGTTTGTTATAAACTCACAGATCAAATGTGCCTTAATGAATTTTTTTTCATTTAGATTTCAAACAGTGATAGGATTACCATTTTAATACATGGCATTGGAGATCTGCTTATTTGTAAATAGCCTATTGCTCATTTGGAAAAATAAACCAGTGAACAATAAAAAAAATAATAATAAATAAATAGAACTCCTCAAAATCAAAAGCTTCTGTGCCTCAAAAAGTATTGTAAAAAAGGTAAAGAAGCCATCAACTCAAGGGGAGAAAATATTTGGAAACAATATATCTGCATATATATGCAGACTATATCCTGCATATATAAAAAAACATAGAACTCAACAACAGAGTACCAGCAGCCCATTATAAAATGAGCAAAAGATATGAAAAGGCATTTTTCTGAAGAGGAAATACAAATGGCTAAAAAAACACATGAAAAAAAAATGTTCATCTTCACTAGCTATTAGGGAAATGCAAATCAATACCACAATGAGATACCATCTCACACCAATAAGAATGGCTGCCATTAAACAAACAGGAAACTACAAATGCTGGAGAGGATGTGCAAAAATTATAACTCTTATTGCTGTTGGAATGCATAAGGGTACAGCTGCTGTGGAAAACAGTTTGGCAGTTGCTCAGAAAACTAGATATCAAGTTCCCTATGATCCAGCAATTTCACTTCTCAGCATATACCCAGAGGATCTAAAAGCAGTGATGCAAACAGACATTTACACACTGATGTTCATAGCAGCATTGTTCACAACTGCCAAGAGATGGAAATAATCCAAGTGTCCTTCAACAGATGAGTGGATAAACAAAATGTGGTATATACATATGATGGAATACTACGCAGCTGTAAGAAGGAATGAGGTCCTGAAACATATGACAACATGCATGAACCTTGAATACGTAATGCTGAGTGAAATAAGCCAGACATGAAAGGAGAGATATCGTATGTTACCACTGGTATGAACTCCTTGAACAATGTAAAACCAGTGTCTTCTAATATAGAATTTAGGGGACCTAGAGATAGACAGAAGCTAATGAAGGGGAATGATAACCTAATATGTACAGATATGTTAATGAGGGTGAACTTAAATTTAGGGGAATGGACAGGGGTGATGATTGTTCATTAATGAGATTATAAGTATTATTGCAGCATTGAAGTCTTAACAGGATGAAAGGGGTTGTTTATGGGCATGTATCCCACAGATTAGCACTAAAAATATAAATAAGTATTTGCATGATATACTTCTAAGATATGACACTGGTACAAAGAGTTACCAACAGAGTGGTACATGGGAAAAACTACCCATTGCATATTATAGACTATATTTAATAACAATAGCTTACCAGTACTATACTAATACTAGGGATGAATAATTCGGGGCTGTAAAGAGCTTTGAGGTGTTTTGTGTTATGATAATTGTTTAAAACTGAGAGTGATGATATTGTACAACTAAGTGAAGATAATGTGATTATCTTGGACAGAATATATGCTATGTGAAATTAGGAACTCCCTACTTAATAAGTCAAGCCCTTGATCTTGAGGCTTGTTTGTGCGAAACTTAAGGCAGTAAAAGTTTGGAGGCTAAGCCTACTTATATTTATGCCTAAGAGGCACCTCCAGAAAACCTTTTGTTGCTCGGATGTGGTCTTTCTCTCTTTAAGCCCAACTCTACAAATAAACTCATTACCCTTCCCCCTAAGTCAGACATGACTCCCAGGGGAGTTATTCTCCCTGGCAACATGGGACATGACTCCCAGAATGAACCTGCCCCTGGCATTGAAGGATTGAAAATGCCTTCTTGACCAAAAGGGGGAAAAGAAAGGTAACAAAATAAGGTTACAGTGGCTAAGAGATTTCAAATAGAGTCGAGAGGTTATCCTGGAGATTACTCTTATGCAAGCACCAGCCAGATATCCCAAATGGCCACAGTATGCCAAGCCCTAACAAACAGTAGTCCCAAAATACCTAGGTCCCTATCTGAGACTCTATAAAAATTTCACTAAGTTTGCTTTTCAGCAACTTAAATCCCCAGAGTGTTATTATGCCAGATAAGTACCAAAACCCAGAGGCAACAGCATCTCCAAGAACATCAACTAGATGTATCCCTCTTCCTTATAATGTCAACACCCCTTTGCAATATGAACAAGTTAGGGTGGTCACTGATGTCCCTAGACATCACTAAACATCCCTGAAGATCGAGAAAGTGATTAGACAAGAGGAAGGGGTAGGAACAGACAAGATAGGATTTAACAAAGAATTACAAATATTGAATATATATATTATATCATATTATATTATATTATATCATATTATATTATATTATATTATACATTTAGATGCTAGTGTGTTAGAATAACTAGAAGGAAATAACTGTAGCCTATAACATTCTTTGAAATTACCTATATAACTGCTTGTTAAATCATACTTTGAAAGTCATCACCTTTCTGTATATATATTATATTTCACAATAAAATAAATTGTACCTAAAAAAAAACAGCTCTTGGGGCCCCAATTGTCCACACACAGAAAGTGGGCTAAGGAAGATGCCCAAAGACGATATATTCCCCCAAGTCCTTCAAAGATGCAGACAAGGAAGATAATGGAAAAAGGAAGAATTTTCCAGAGGTTGCTACCAAGGGCCATGGCAAATGATGAACAGTAATGAACAACAATAAGGAACAAAAGCTGCTCCCAGAAAGGAGAAACAAGCCCTAAACAAGGTTCATTTCTTACCCTAAGGAAGGGGAAGTATTGTATTCTGAATTACAATGGACTATTTTTTCACCTTTCATTGTGGGAGTGTTTTGTGTCTGTTTCTTGTCTGTTTCTTTTACCCTGTTCCAATACAGATCACGTGAGGTACAGAAAACTTCTTTTGGTTCACAGAACTTCTGATACAGAGGAGCCACATCTGGACTTGATGATACAAAGACTACTACTTATTTTTAGGCTACTGTGCCTTATACAGAAATCCTGAACTTAGAGTTTGATACTCTGACTGGATGGGGCTTTTTGGTTTTCTTCTTTGGGGAGACAGTGACTGTATTTTGCCTTCAGGAGGGCAAGTGACTTGACCACTGGTGATCACTGATTGTTAATGCATTCAACAAATATTACTAGCACTCTACCTTCTAGGTACATGGTAGGATTGAATTTCCTACTTTCTTTGTGTTTGAATGGTGCCAAGGGATTTAGTTCTGGCTCATGAATTATATACTAAAGTTATGTGTTACTCCCAGTCCTAGCATTTAATTCCTATGTGTGATGGGTAGATTCATGTATCAACTTGGCCAGGTGATGGTACCCAGGTTTCTGGTAAAGGAAGCACTGGCCTAACCATTACTGCAAGGACATTTGTGGCTCTTTAATAAACCAGAAGGCTGGTTTATTAAATCATCAGTCAATTGGCTGCAACTGTGACTGATTACATCAATGAAGGACATTTCTTCCACAATAAGAGAATGTAATCAGCTGTATTTAATCCAATTAGTTAAAGCCTTTTAAGTGAGACAGATAGAGGACCTTCACTTCTTCTTTGGCTAACCAGTGAAGCATTTCCTGAGGAGTTCATCAAAGTTGCCAGTTTGTTCCCGCAGAGTTCATCGAACACGTTCATTAAATTTGTCAGTTCGCTGCCTGAGGAGTTCATCGAACATCTTCATTGGAGTTGCCAGTTTGCTGCCTGCCCTATGGAATTTGGACTCATGCATACCCACAGTTGTGTGAGACACTTTTATAAAATCTTATATTTATAGATATCTCCTGTTGATAGGGTTTCCCTAGAGAACCCTAATACAACTTAGTACCAGAAATGGGGTGACCCAGACCTTCATTCCTGAAGTTTCTTGGCTATTGGTAGTCCTGCCTGGATTGAGTTGTTGCAGTTTTCCATTGACTTTAATCACAGGGCATGGTAGTACTAAGAGATGCCCTGGGGGATCTCCTGTGTTCCAGGAAAACTCTTCTTCACCTTCATTGTGTAGTTGAAGTGCTATTTCCCCTTGATAGTTAGGATCAATCACCCCAGCCAGTACAGTAATCCTCTTCCTTTCCTGTTGATTCAGAGGCATAAGAAGCCCAAAGTGGCCAGGGGGCAGTCTTAACTTCCAGTTAATGGAATTATTGTTGTATTTCCTGGTGGAAACACTCCTCCTTTTGGCACTGACACTTGTAAACCAGTAGAGCTTAAGCTTGCAGGAAGCAAAAATTTTCCTAGTGGATAGTGATAGTGATAGGAGTGATAGTGAGTGATAGTGAATGATAGTGGGTGGTGCCCCTCCTGCTTCCACTCCTGAATTCCTTGACCCATGAATCCTGGCTATAGGAGAAATAGCACCATAGAGAGGATGCTGATTCAGAGCATACACAGCCTTCTGGAGAACACTGCCCAAGTCCTGCAAGGTATTGCCACCTATTTGGCACCATAGTTGAGTCTTCAACAGGCCATTCCACTGTTCTATCAACCCAGCTGCCTCCAGATGATGGGGAACATGGTAAGACTGGAGAATTCCATGAGTATGTGCCCATTCCCTCACTTCGTTTGCTGTGAAGTGGGTTCCTTGGTCTGAAGCAATGCTGTGTGGAATACCATAATGGTGGATAAGGTGTTCTGTAAGCCCACAGTTGGGAGTTTTGGCAGAAGCATTTCGTGTATGAAAGGCAAACCCATATCCAGAGTATGTGTCTATTCCAGTAAGAACAAATCACTGCCCCTTCTATGATGGAAGTGGTCCAATGTAATCAACCTGCCACCAGGTAGCAGGCTGATCACGTTGGGGAATGGTGCCATATTGGGGACTGAGTATGGATCCCTGCTTCTGACAGATTGGGCAATCAGCAGTGGCTGTGGCCAGGTCAGCCTTGGTGATGGAAGTCCATGTTTCCAAGCCCATGCATAACCTCCATCCCTACCACCATGACCACTTTGTTCATGAGCCCATTGGGCAATGACAGTAGTGGCTGGGGAAAGAGGCTGATTGGTATCCACAAAACAGGTCATCTTATCCACTTGATTAAAATCTTCTGCTGAAGTCACCCTCTGGTGAGCATTCACATGGGACACAAATATCTTCATGATTTTTTGCCCACTCAGAAAGGTCTATCCACATACCTCTTCCCCAGACTTGTCACCAATTTTCCAATCATGTTCCTTCCAAGTCCCTGACCATCCAGCCAAACCATTAGCAACAGCCCATGCATCAGTATACAAATGCACCTCTGGCCAGTTCTCCTTCCAAGCAAAGTGAACAACCAGGTGCACTGCTTGAAGTTCCACCCACTGGGAGGATTTCCCCTCACAACTGTCCTTCAGGAACATCCCAGAAAGGGGCTGCAGTGCTGCAGTTGTCCACTTTCAGGTGGTGCCTGCATATCGTGCAGAACCATCTGTAAATCAGGACTGAGTTTTCTCTTCTACAGTCAACTGATCGCAAGGAACTCCCCAAGAGGCCATAGCTGTGGGGTGGGAAAGAGAAGGTAAGGTGGAAGGAGTGGGGGCCATGGGCATTTGGGCCACTTCTTCATGTAACTTACTTGTGCCTTTAGGACCTGCCAGAGCTCTATCTCATATATACCATTTCTATTTTATGATGGAGTGTTGCTGTGCACACTCAACTTTATGGCTTGGTGGGGAGGACAACAGCCAGCTCATGATAGGTAACTCAGGTTTAATGGTAACTTGCTGGCCCATGATTAAGCATTCTCTCTCTACTAAGGCCCAACAGCAGGCCAAAAGCTATTTCTCAAATGGAGAGTAGCTATCTGCAGAGTATGGTAAGGCATGACTCCAAAATCTTAAGGGCCTGCATTGTGATTCTCCTATAGGAGCCTGCCAAAGGCTTCAAACAGTATCTCCATTTGCCACTGACACTTCTAGCACCATTGGATCAGCTGGATCATATGGTCCAAGTGGCAGACCAGCTTGCACAGCAGACTGGACCTGTTGCAGAGCCTCATCTAGTTCCAGTCCCCAGTCAAAATGAGAAGCTCTTTTGGTCACTTGGTAAATGGGCTGGAGTAGCACACCCAAATGAGGAACTGTCGTCTCCAAAATCCAAAGAGGTCAACTAAGCATTGTGCCTCTTTTTTGGTCATAGGAGGGGCCAGATGCAACAGCTTATCCTTCACTTTAGAAGGGATATCTCAACATGTCCCACACTAGTGGACACCTAGAAATTGTACTGAATTGGAAGGTCCCTATATTTTTGTTGGATTTATCTCCCATCCTCTGCCATGCAAATACCTTACCAACAAATCTATAGTTGCTACTTCTTGCTCACTAGGTCCAATCAACATGATATCATCAATATAATGGACCAGTGTGATGTCTTGTGGGAGGGAGAAATTATCAAGATCCCTGCAGACAATGTTATGACATAAGGCTGGAGGGTTGATGTACCCCTGAGCTAGCACAGTAAATGTATACTGCCAGCCTTCCCAGCTGAATGGTCTTTACTAACAGCTATTGAGAAAAAACATTTGCCAGATCAATAGCTGCATACCAGGTACCAGGGGATGTGTTGATTTGCTCAAGCAATGATACCACATCTGGAACAGCAGCTGCAATTGGAGTCACCACCTGGTTAAGCTTATGATAATCCACTGTCATCCTCCAAGACCCATCTGGTACCAGGAGTGTTTCTTGAGAAGCAGAATCTTAAAATGGGCTTTTACCATTGGTTTTCTACTCTGATTGGATTCAAAGGCACTAATGACTCCATTTACAATAATCAAGATGGCACTGACAGCCCATGGCATGAGTTGGCAATGGAGATATGCAAAATATCACCATTTGATTCTCCTAATCATACTCTTGTATGAAGCAAGGCTCTGGGTGACAGTGTTTTTGACACCTTAACAGAGTTTTGCAGAGTTAAGAGCTATAATGATGTTGGCTTGTTGCTCTTAGATATGCTGGATAAAGTTATAAGAGAAAGGGAACATGGAACGGATAGTGGAAGAAGGTAGTGATAAATATGAACTATGACCATGTAACCAGTTACAGAAACGAGGACTATGATGGCATGAATATTTCCTCCTTGTTTTGTTATGAGTATGTTTGTATTTGTCTGTAAAGCAAATATCTTTGCTTTCTTTTCTATCTTATCCCCCTATCATATGACATAAGCTGTATTGTTCATTTTGCAGTATTTAAGTTAAAGGAAATCAATTTTAAGAGTTAATGTCACCCAAGGACTTGCACCCTATTCTGGAGAGATATAGTGCATTTCTGGTTGTATGCAGGATGGTGGAGTATTGTTAGGCAAAATATATGTCTGTTCTTGTTCTCTACTTAGAGATAAAGTATAGTTTAAGATGATGCATATAACTGTCAAGTTTACAAGAGGTGGACTATGATGGTTAGGTTCATGTGTCAACTTGGCCAGGTGTCTGGTTAAGCAAGCACTGGCCTAACACTGGTACCCAGGTGTCTGGTTAAGCAAGCACTGGCCTAACTGTTTCTGCAAGGACATTTGTGGCTTGTTAATAAACCAGAAGGCTGGTTTATTAAATCATCAGTCAAATGGCTGTAGCTGTGACTGATTACATCAACAAGGGGCGTGTCTTCCACAATGAGAGAATACAATCAGCTGTATTTAATCCAATCAGTTGAAGCCTTTTAAGCGAGACAGATACAGGACTTTCACTTCGTCTTTGGCTAACCAGTGAAGCATTTCCTGAGGAGTTCATTGAAGTTGCCAGTTTGTTCCTGTGGAGTTCATAGAACACGTTCATCGAAGTTGCCAGTTTGCTGCCTGCCCTATGGAATTTGGACTCATGCATATCCACAGTTGTGAGACACTTTTATATAATCTTATATTTAGAGTAATCTTTGATTCTGCTTCCCTAGAGAACCCTAACTAATACGCTACGCTTTTCCCTCTGGCATGGTAATGGACAGCATTCAAGATGGTGACTATGCTTCGAGTCTGGGTGTTCAGTGACTACAAGGAGCAGAGTCCCATGCTGTCTTGCAAGGAACATGTAGCAAGGTCAAGAGATAAATCTTTGTTGTTGTAAGCCCCTGAGTTTTGGGTTGTGATAACTGAACTATTGACCATGACCTCATTCACCCAATTCTAATTAGCTCAATAAAATTTAATTAAACTAATTAATTCTAAAGACTGAAGAATCTTAATATCAGGAATGTACCTGAAAATATTCCCTTTACATCTGTATTTTATCTAGTAAAATAAATAATTGTCTCTAATACACTAACTTAAAACACATACAGATTCCTGATTTTCCGTAACAGAGTGCTCCTTCTGGAATAACTTAACTTCAATCACTTTACATCACTTTGTCATTCTACTCGATATTCAGATTCCTGAGTGGATGTAATTAGTCTAGATTGGATAGCATGCTCATACCTAGGTAGGAGAGCAGGCTTCCTTGATTTGCATTACCACCAAAATCCCATGTAAAAGGAATAGCACAGTCTCCCAAAAGAAAAATAGGGTTCTGTTACCAAAAGAAGGAGGAAATGGGGTTGATCCTTTGGTAATATAACCACAGTGCAATTATCAAAATCAATAAATTTAGCACTGATATGATAGTATTATCTAATCTTCTGTCTAATTGAACATCCCTGACCATTCCAATAAGGTTCTTTTCAAAATATTTTTAAACTTTTGAATAATTTTAGATTTACAGAAAATTTCAAAGGCAGTGCCGAGAGTTCTTATGATGTTAACCTCTTGAATTACCAGAGTACATTTGTCAAAACTATGAAACCAACATTGATACATAACTATTAACTAAACTCCATACTTTATTCGTATTTCACTAGTTTTTCCACAAATGTCATTTTTATGTTCCAGGATCCCATTGAGGATGACGCCGGATACAGCCAGGTAAACTGCTGGATGAACTCGAAGATCAGTCCTGAGACACCGGGATTTCAAAGAGAGAAACAACTTTATTGCAGTTGCAAGGCAAGGAGAACAGGAGATAATATATTAGTTCTGTTTCCCCTGAATTGGAGAAACTTTGGGTTTTTATGAAATTTAAACAAAGGGAGGTGGAGTTAGTGATGTTAGGATGTTAGAAGACATTGATTGATTTGTACAATTGGAAGCGTGTAGGCGTGGGCCCCAGAGGCTGCTTTTGAGAAAAGCTGGCTGGGGCGAGCGAAGGGTTACAGGTTACAAAGGGGTTGTAATTTGCTTAATTAACAGTCATTAGGAACTGGCAAAATCAGTAGGGGTAATACATATGGTTTTAGGGTACCACGGATTTGTAAATATTTCAATCCACATAAGACAATAAGGATGCTAAGGTAAAAGGTTGTAAATCACTTAATTAACATGAGATAACAAGCAAAGGGATTAAGCTAAACAAAGTGGACTATTAAGAGCTATTAAGAACTGACTGGGATATGTATGATAAAATAAGGGGATGGGGGTGGGGCAGCCCAAGTTAACTCATTATTGTCCAAATACAAGGTAAAGACTATGCAGTTAAAAAACAGCATCAACATCAAAGAAACAAGTGAGTGTAACAGTTACAGATAGTTGCCTCTAGCTACTTCAAAAGGCTAACATACATCAAGGCTGTCAGTTATTAATTCTTAATAACTTGGTTTCAAGGATACCACATTGGCTAATACTGACCCTTTTAACATTTTTTTCCCAGTCCAGGATTATCCACTGCATTTAATTGTCATATCTCTTTAGACTTCTTTAATCTGGAAGAGTTCTTCAGCCTTTCAACATCTTCCATGACATTGATATTTTCAAAGAGTACAGGCCAGTTATTTTGTAGAATGTCTCTCAGTTTTATTTCTCTTATGTTTCCTCATGATTATATTCAAGTTATGCATTTTTGACAAGTATATCACATAAGTGGTATTCTTCTGAGTGTTTCACGTCAGGAGGCAAATAATGTCAATCTGTAACATTTTTTGACGATTTTAATATTGATCACTTAGTTAAATTGGCATCCATCAGATTTCTCCATTGTAGAATTACCACTTTTTTCCTTTGTAAATAAACAATTTACAGAGTAAATATCCTATTTTTCATCAAACTTTTCACCCACTAGTTTTAGCAGTCTAAATCTCTAGACAAAGCTATTTAGGTTCTCCTTCCATCCCCCTCCCCCCCTGAAATTTTTTCAGAGAAACCAGGTCTTTCTCCTATTGTATTTCTCACAATCTGGATTTTGCAAGTCCTGGTTTTTTAAACCCACTCCAAGCAGGCTTTCCCCCATACCACTTCATCGAAACTGTTCTTTCACAGTTACCAATAAAATTCTAATTGCTAAATACAATGATGAATTGTTAGTCTTTATCTTAATTATCAATAGTTGTGACAATGTATCACTCCTTTGAAATACCTTTTTTTCACTTGGCTTACAGGACACCACATGTTCTCAGTTTTTCTCCTACTTCACTGGATGTTTCTTTTCAGTCTATGTGCTGATACTTTCTCATCTCTACCACCTTTTAATTTGGGAATACACCAGGGCTCAATCTGCTTTTCTCTTTCTAGCTCCCTTCATTAGTAACCTCATCAGTTTTCATGGCTTTAAAGTCTACCATTATACTAGTAACATGCAAGTTTATATCAAGTGGAAACTCTCCTGAACTCAAGGCATCTTTGCTCAACATCACCAACTTCATCTCTAATAAGACATCTCAAATGCAACCTGTTGGTAGCATGAAAAAAAAGTTTGGCTAGTCTTTGGCCCCAGTTTCTGAAAGGTAACCTCTACATCTTTGGAATCTCTCCTGATAGGAGTTTCTTTTTTTATTGATGTGGGTTCAGGACCACACATGATAGTTCATAGGCTAAGGAGATAACAGGATGGTGTCAGTCACACCTGGCATCTTAAGGTGAGGTCTGGCCACACCGGAAAAACTAATCATGTGATTAGATGTTTGGAGATTTGAGCCATGTCATGTTAGCCTGACCTCCCCGACCCCTGGGAGGAAGGCCTGCAGACTGAGTTCAACCACGTAGGCATTGATTCCACCAATCATGCCTATGTGTAATGAAATTCCATATAAATTAGGGATACTCAGAGCTCCACTCAGAGCTTCCATGATGGAAAAGATATATCTTCTGTGCTGAGATGTTGTGTCAGTTTAGATATATTATGTGCCCCCCAAAGCCATATTCTTTAATGCAATCTTGTGGGGGCAGACATATTTATGTTGATTAGGTTGGAATCTCTTAATTGAGTGTCTCCATGGAGATGTGACTCAATCAACTGTGGGTGAAATGTTTGATTAAATTATTTCCATGGAAATGTGGACTGCACCCTTTAAGGGTGGGTCTCGATTTAATCACTGGAGTCCTATAAAAGAACTAACAAACAGGAGCTTAGAGCAGTCGAGAGGGACATTTTAGAGAGAAGCTAAGAGCTGACACTGACGCTTAGAGATGCTTGGAGATGCAGACAGAAGGACATTTAGCTATGAGGTGAAGCCCAGAGTTTGCCAGCCATGTGCCTTCCCAGGTAACAGAGATTTTCTGGACACCATTGGTCATCCTTCAGTGAAGGTATCATCTGTTGATGCCTTAGTTTGGACACTTTTATGACCTTAGAACTGTAAATTTGTAACTTAATAAATCCTCTTTATAAAAGCCAATCCATTTCTGGTGTTTTGCATAACACAGCATTAGCAAACCAGAACAGATGGTGATGCATTCCAACTCCATGTGGAGAGGACATAGGAGTTTGTTTAAGATACTCCCAGTCCTCACCCTAGTTATATCTTTTGGCTTGTTCTTCTTAGTATCCTTTTACTAAAATGAAACTATAATTGTAAGTATAGCACTTTCAGTGAGTACCATGAATTATCAAACCTAGGAGGTGGTGGGAATCTATGAATTTGTAACCAGTTGGTCTGAACTGCACAAGGCCTGGGCCACTAAACTTGCCACTGGTGCCTGAAAGGAAAATCTGGTAGAGGATTGCCTTTAATCTGTGGAGTCTGGTCTAGATTGGGTATTAGAGCCAGAAACAAATTGAGTTACTGCAGTCTTTGCAGTTGGTGTTAGAAGCTGTTTGCAGTTGTAGACTGAACTTTTGCAAACCTTTATAATGTCCAAAATGGAATTCCTGATCTTTCTTGTTTCCCTCTATGTGCTCCACTTGTAGCTTTCTCCTCAACTGATAACAACTCCATCCTTTCACTTGCTCAGAACCAAAACTATTCATCCTTGAATCCCCCCTTTCTGACATGCTTTACATACAATCCACAATAAATCCTGTGGATTCTATCTTTGAAGTAGACTTTGAATCCAATTACTTCTCATTACCTCCACTGCTATTACCTGGTCCAAGCCACTGTCATCTCACTTTTTGATTATTGTAATAACCTCCTAATTTGTTCTACTCTTAATCCCCTCCAGTTTATTCTTCACACAGCAGCCAGAGTAATTTTATTAAAATTTTAGTCAGGTTGATATGGACACAAGCGGTGGGTTCTCTGCCCAATGCGCATAGCAGCCAATATCTGATACTAGGGTTTCAAAGACAGAGAGTTTAATGCTATGCATGAAGCAGGAGAGCAGATGGCCTATCAGCCCCAAAATCTGTCTCCTCAAGTCTAAGGAGTTCAGGGTCTATGGATTCAAACAAGGGGAGATGGAGTTGTTACCATTACATTAGTAAGTACACGGAAAGCTGATACCAGGCTAGAATAACCATTACAATAGTGAGTATAAACAGGGCCAAGACCAAGCCACAACCACCGTTACAATAGTGTGTATAAACAAGGGGGTGACTAGCTGAGTTTCAGTAATTTCAGGTATTAACTTCTGCCTGTTTTACAATATATAAAGAAAAACATCTCTATAATGATTTAGTAATCAAAATCCTTTGATTCTTAACATTTCAGTTATAAGATCATGCCACTTTTCTGCTCAAAATTTGTTAGTAGTTTCCATTTTCACTCAGAGTAAAAGCCCAAGTCCTTACACTGATTACAAGGACCTCCAAATCTGGGCCTTCCCCCTCTTCTATTGTTCTCGCATCTCCAGTAACCCAGCTCTCCTTGCTGTTCTTAACACATGTTTGGCTTCAGGGTCTTTGCTCTTGCTGTTTACCTAAAACAGTTTTTCATCTGGCATGAGCTTGCAACTTTACTTCCTTCAGGTCTTTGCTCAAACATCTCCTTCTAAGTGTGGCCTTCCTTGACTACGATATTTAAAATTGCAATCCTCCCCTACTTCTTATCCCTTTTCACTGTGTTATTTTCTCCATAATGCTTACCAGTATGTAACAAAATAGAACATGAGCTCCATAAGGGCTAGTATTTCTGTCTGTTTGGTTCACTAGTACAGAACTAAAACAAAGTTTCAGGCAAAAGTTTCAGGTATAGTAGGAGATCAATCAACATGTTTTGGTTGAATGAGTATTTAAATATTTGCCTAGAATAAGGCCCTAGTATACACACAGAAAAAAAAAAAAAAAGGAAAAAAGGGATTGAAGGAAATTGTAAAATGGAAATTGTCCCAAATCTGGTCTGGGAAAGAATTTTTGCATACTATAATTCACAAGTTACTTTTGGGAAATATTAGCATTCCTGAGAAGCAATTTTTAAGTTACTTTAATGGGATTAAGACTAGTTCTGGAACTAGTCACCCACCCACCCTGATGCCTGTCAGTTAAGAGACAAGAAATCAGATATATTCTCCTTTGGAGCTAGCCAACAGTATCTAATCATTCTCTTTTCCTATATAGTCTCTTCCTTGAGTGAATCTTGGAACTGGTCTCTTGCCAATTCAGCAGGATTGTAATAAAATCCTTAAACATGTTTACAACTAGATTGTCGGGGGCAGGGGTGGGGAGCGGTGTTTAACAGGCCTCTAATACATCATTTTATATACGTCTGTATTTTAAAACTATTTACAGTTAAGGTATATATAAGTTATGCCCGTATTAGTGAAATAAATTTAATTCTTTTAAAAGACAGAAGAAACCATATTTGGTAATAGCATATTTTCTTTTTAATAAATTATTGTTTACTACTTGCAAGTATTTAAAAAAAAGTATCATGTCTATGTTAATAAGCAAAAACTACATGCGCGTTTCCTTTCAAAACAACCAGAACCCTCCATGCAGCCCTAGCGATTCCAAGCTAGAAATCAACCCTATTCTGAGATAAAATTTTTGAGACCATCCGGAAATAAGCTCCATGAGCCTTATGGGAAATGTAGTCTCAGATGGTTGGAATAAAACCCGGGCGTCCCTGGGAAAACTGAGGGGAAAAATACTTCCGCACACGAGCAGTGGAGAGTTGAAGTGTTCTCCGTTCCTTGGGCTCGACCGGTGACACTTCAGTGCTTGGGGGACACCTGAAAGGCAGAGACCAGCTTGTTGACTCATGGAAAGGAAAGAAAATTTTACGTAACCCCTACGCGCGGGGGCTTTCGACTCAGAGGAAGCCCGGCAAGGGCGGAGCAGCTTTGCTGAGGGCCCCAGGTGTGGCGAGGGTGTCCTGCGGCGTAGTTTGCCTTGCTGTTGCGGGTTGTGTGTGCTACCCTGTGGGGAGGCTGTGCCGTTGCGTTGAAAACTGTGCTTCGCCGCCTACCAGGAGCCTTTTGGCTTGCAGACAACAGTAAGCCCCTTCAGGGTAGCGGAGAAGAGAACCAGTATATCCAGGAAACTGCTGTATGACAGACATGGTGTCATGCACTTTTAAAAGAGCATGACGTTTGTTTCTTACAGTTACCCTGTGAGGTGAGTAACTTCATTCTTTTACAGAGAGGTGTGACGTTACCTGTTTTAAATTAACAGCTAGTAAGTGGAGGAAATGGTATTCGAACTTATTTTCATTCTTATTATAAGACAGTACTCTGCCTAAAACAATGAATTCATAGTATTCTTTTTTCTAAGGAGTGAATGCTAAGTAAATTTGAATTTGTGATCATTGTTTTTGAGAGTACTCTTGGTGTCTCTGCAGGGAAGACTAATTGAAGCTGTGGGTCCCTCTTGCACATTCCTGCCTGTCTCGGTCTCCAGCTGCCCTGGTTAAAATCTACAAAAGTCTAACCTAGGGCCACAGGAGATGGTGAGTTCATAGAATTGCGGTCCAACGTGCAAGTTCCAGCTGAAGGATTTGTTGCTTCTCTGCCCTCCAGTCTATCTTTCTTTTCTTAGGAAAGAAGAAAGAGATTAATCCTCGGAAGAGACTCTCCTGACTTGGGACTTTTTACACTATTTCAGGACAGAGACAACTCTGTCTTTCCTAGCTAAAGAAAGTAGGGCTTCACTGGTGGTGTTACATCTAGGGACTATGAAGGATTTTGGAGTGTCCCAAACATTTGAGGAGAAAGGTGAGAATTATAGAAGAATGGAGGGTATGGGAAAATGGTCAGGATTCATAGGAAAAAGAAACTTACTGGAGGAGATTGAGTATGTTCAAGGTAAAGAAGAATCAGGAGCTATTACTGAAGACATTCTACTTTCCTAATCTCTCTCTCTCTTTACACACACACACACACACACACACACACACACATACAGTCCCTCTCTCTCTCTCATTGGCTCTCACAAACATTCACATTTACAGCAGGGCATTTCCTTCATTTCCCATTACTTTCAAGATTAAGCTGGCCCCATACTATTTCAGTGGTCACACTTGGCCTCAGTGGATATACTATAATAGTTTATATAATCACAAACTGGTAGTACTAGAATGACTTTCGGGTTTTTTCTAGTTCTGGCTTCTTCATTTTAAGAAGGAATAAAACTAACCCTAGATGGTAGCTGAGTGCTTAGAATCTCACAGCAGAAATTAGGCCTGAAATCCAGTCTTAATTCCCAAACCGTTCCTGTTCATTTGGTCCAAAGTTGCTTAATAAGTTTCTTTTGAAAAACTATAACTGGAAAGAACCAACAATAAAAGAAGTTCAATAATTCATTCATCAAATATTTGCTGAGTATCTATTGTGGATCGAACACTGTTCTGGTGCATGGTATACCACAATGAACAAAACAAAGTCCCTCCTTTTCATGGAGGGAGATAAACAAAAACCAAATAAACAATTTGAAACATTATCTGTCATCTGCGTGATAAGTGCTTTGGAGAAAAAGCCAGAGTAAGGGAATACAGAGTGATTATGACAGTGATGGTGGTATATGAGGTGGTCAAGAAAAGCCTTTTTGGTAAGTGACTCGTAAGCAGAGACCTAAAGGAACTTAAGGAGTGAGCCATGCAGTATCTGGGTGTATCCTGGGGACAAACAGTCCAGGAAAAATAAATGTACAGAGACCCTGAGCTCATCAAGCTTGGCATTTTGGGGGTACATCAAGGAAACTAAATGGCTGATCAGAATGAGCAATAAGAGAGTGACTGGAGGATTGAAGTAGATGAGCTCATCAGAGGTGGGGTGAAGATGGTGTAGGGCCTTGTAGACCTTGGTTTAAAAATATTTGTACAATTAAAAAACTAATGCATTGTAAAAACATTGGAAAGAACAAGTAAAAGAACAAAATAAAAGTTACATATAATCCTGCTATCTTTACAACCCTAAACAATGATTATTTATATTTTGATGTATGACCCCCCGCCCAGGATTGTGTGTGTGTGTGTGTGTGTATAAAAACTTAATTTTAAATAATTTCAAAATTACAACTTGTACAGAGAACTCCAAAATACTGCCACCCGGATACCCAGATCCATCAACTTTTAACACTCCACAATTGCTGTATCCTTCCATTTGTTCTTCTATCCATCTATCCATTCATCCATTGATTTATTTGTTATAATAAATGCTCCTTGATACTTAATACTTCCATGTATATTTCCTAAGAACAGGGATATTCATTTATGTAACCAAATTAACTAGTTATCAAGTTCAAGAAATTTGACATTGATGTAAAGCTTACAGTCTATAAATAACACAAAATTTTCCATTTTAACCATTTTTGAAAGTACAATTCAATGAGATCAATTATATTGATAATGTTGTGCTACCTTTACCATTGTGCTTTACCAAAAACTTTTCATCACCCCAAAGAGAACTCTATACTCATTAATAGTAATTCCACATTTTCCCCTACTCCAGTCCCTGGTAACTGCTGATCTACTTTCTGTCTCTGAATTTGCTTATTCTAGGTATTTAATATAAGTGAGATCATACCATATTTGTCTTTTTGTGTCTGCTTTATTTCACCCAACACGATGTCTTCAAGGTTCATCCATGTTGTAGCATGTGTCAGAATTTCATTCCTTTTACAGCTGAATAATCCATTATGTAGATATACCACGTTTTGTTTATGCATTCATCTGTTGAGCTACACTTACACTGCATCTACCTTTAGGCTATTGTAAGTAATGCTGCTATGAACATTGGTGTATAAATATCTGTTCTAGTCCCTGCTTTAAATTCTTTTGGATTATACCAAGAAGTGAGATTACTGGGTCATAACCGTAATTCTGTGGGCAACCAAACTGATTTCCATAGTGGCTGCACCATTTGACAATCCCACCAACAATCTATAAAGGTTCCAGTTTCTCTGCATCCTTGCTGACACTTAT
The DNA here is from genome assembly GCF_015220235.1 of Choloepus didactylus. NCBI lineage: Eukaryota > Metazoa > Chordata > Mammalia > Pilosa > Megalonychidae > Choloepus > Choloepus didactylus. The sequence continues at coordinate 209,004,890 of NC_051308.1, read as the reverse complement.
TATTTTGGGGTAGGGTGCAGTGGCATCTCATTGTGGTGTGAAGTAGCATCTCATTATGCATTTCCCTGATGACCAGTGATGTTTAGCATCTTTTCGTGTGTTTATTGGCCATTTGTGTGTCTTCTTTGGAGATATGTCTTTTCAAGTTCTTGGCCCATTTTAAAATTGGGTTGTTTATCTTTTTGTTGTTGAGTTGTAGAAGGTCTTTATATATTCTGGATATTAAACCCTTATTGGATATATGATTTTTAACTGTTGTCTCCCATTCTGTAGTTTGTCTTTTCACTTTCTTAATAATGACCTTGGATACACAGTTGTTTAAAATTTTGATGAAGTCCATTTTATCTGTTTTTTCTTTCGTTGCTTGTGCTTTGGTATCATATATAAGAAATCATTGCCAAATTCAAGGTCATGAAGATTTTCCTGTATGTTTCTTCTAACAGTTTTATTGTCTTAGCTCTTATATTTAGGCTGTTGATCCAGTTTGACTTAACTTTTGTACATAGTGCAAAGTAGGGATCCACTTTCATTCATTTGCATGTGGATAGCCACTTTTCCCAACACCATTTGTTAAAGAGCCTATTCTTTTCCCTTTTTCATGTACTTGGCAACCTTAGTGGAAAATCAGCTGGCCGTACAGGTCCATTTCTGGACTCTCTTTCTATTCCATTGGTCTATATGTCTCTCTTTATACCAGTACCAGACTGTTTTGATTACCATACTTTGTAGTAAGTTTTGAAATGGGGAAGAGTAAGACCTCCAACTTAGTTTCTTTCAAGATGTTTCTGGCTGTTTGGGTCTCTTTGCCAATCCACCTGAATTTCAGGATCAGCTTTTCCATTTTTGCAGAAAAGGCATCTGGGATTTTGGATTTGCATTGAATCTGTTGGTTGCTTTAGGTAGTATTGACATCTCAACAATAAGAGTCTGTACAGCATCATTTTTAATGACTACTAGTTTTCTACCCTTTGGCTAAATCATGATTTTTTTTTTAAACCAACTCCCTATTAATGGACATTATTGCTATTGCTGGTGTTTTCATATCATAAGCAATGATGTGAAAACATTACTTTTCACCCTTCCCTTCCCTTTTTTTCTTTTTTAAAAAATAATAACTAAATTTTATTGAATGTTTACCATGAGCCATGTATTGTTCTAAATACTTTACTTACTTCTCATAAAAATTCTATGGTATGGGTACTGTTTTGTTTTTTGCAAATAAGAAAACTGAGATATTAAATAGTTAAGTACCTTTTTCAAGGTCACAATTTTAGGGTCACAATAAAAACTTTTATGTATCAAAACTATTAAATGGAAGAACTGAATTTAAATCCAGGCTGCCTTGCTCCAAAGCCCAGACTTAAATCCATTTTTGTATTCATCCATTTTTATTTCTTTAGGATAAATTTCTGGGAGAAAACAACCACTAGATTGGAGATTAATGATAAATTGTCAATAGGACAGAAATGCACTCATCTACCCAAGGGAGCATCATTGTCCAAGATTCCTTTGGTCAGATATCAGAGTCAGAAGTAAACATGTCGGTGCTTCCAGAACATGGACTTCCCTGACTTGTTTGAAACATTCTCCCCTCAGTAGCCTTCTCTGTAGTTGGTATATGATTAATCATTGCTAGATTGGTAAGGTAGGGAACTCTCCTTGCCCCCATCTTTTCATGGATCTGTAGAATTTCCTAAGATCATCTAAAAATGATCTGTTTCCAGGCAAGACAGACATCCATCCATTTTTTCATTCAAATTCCACTTTGTTTTCCAGTGGATTTGCAATGAATTATAGTAATTCATATAAAAGATAAGGATATAAGCAGGAAAAATATGGGTTGAAATAGAGATTTAATAGAAAGTTAGAAAACTAATATGCAAGCCATAGTTTATAATGTTAAAATAAAATTTTGTATTTAATCTTGGCAGTCATAGAAAAAGGATACCCAGTCAGTGAAATCATTGGCCTTGTCGGAGAGAATAAGGTATAACAATTCTATAGATAAAGATTTTCCTGGCACTTGATATGAAATAATTTTTTGATGAGTCCTTATATAAGAGTTTGGTAATAGATGCAGTAGCTGCTTTCCTCTGACCATTCCTTAGAGGATTCCTTGCTTTAAGTAGAGTAAGGGAGCACAAAGCAGTGCTCAGTGAACTTAATATTTTCTTTCTCTCTCACTCCGTATAAATACATTTTAGATGTTTAAATATGATTTTGTTCTCACAGATTTTAATTCTGAATCAAGTGCAGAGTAGTTATTAGCTATGCTGTATAACTTATTGTATATCCTGAACAATGAATATAATCAGAGGAATTGATCTGAAGCCTCTTTGTATCTCCCAGTGGTGGACAGTACAAGTTGAAGGTAAATGTTCTGTTACAGGGATCAGTGACATTCCAGAACATAGCTGTGGACTTCACCCTGGAAGAGTGGCAGCTGCTTGACTGTGCTCAGAGGCAGCTGTATTGTGATGTGATGCTGGAGAACCTGAGAAACCTAATCTCAGTGGGTAAGGACAACTTCCCTGTTTAACTCGGAGTTGACCAACAGTGCCCTTCCTTTAAGACTTGTGAAAGCTGTGAACATTCTGAAGCATTAATAAGTTTAGCCCTTATTAACAATTAGTTTCATTAGTCAACAATTATTAATCTCCTTTGGGTATCAGGTAGTCTGAATGTGTTTCCACTTCCCAAGTGGAGGAGAAATGTCTTATCTGTTCCAAGGCCCATTTGTCAGCCTTTAAAGGCTTTGAGAATCAAAAAAGCAGAAGTGAGTTGTGAGGTAATTGTTTGTCCCTATCACTATGTTCCTGGTTCTGTGTTGTTTCCCATGAACAGGATGTCCATTTACTAACACAAAAGTGATCTTCAGGGTAGAGCAAGGACAAGAGCTTTGGATGGTGGAGGGAGAGAACCGATGTTGGAACTATCCAGGTGAGTGACAGAAAATCAGGTGGATGGGAGTCTTTGGAATTGAGATCCCAGTTGGTCTATGAGGGATAGACACCTTTGAAATACTTTCCAGGAAGTACCTCTTAAAAGCCACAAACCTTTGGAAGTGACTGGGTGCATTTGACATAATATCATCAGATCCCCAAATGATATCTTCACTTTTATTCTCCCCACTTAGATCCTCTTTGTTTAGCTTTTGTTGTGGAGCAGTGTACCTCTCCTTTCTATTTTGTATCCTCACACTACCTGTTTCATCTAGGTTCTTACTTTGTTAATTCTTAAAATCCTCATTCTTCTTCCTTCTTCAACATGATCACAGATCTTTGTCCATATAGCTAGTTTGTACAATGTAGTCAGAGTGTGTGGATTTGAAGGAATATAGAATGATATAAGAGTCCAGAAGTGTTGCATTAATAGGGCTTCCTTCCAATGGAAGGAAAGCTTAGAAATAGAGAATTGTCTTCTTCCCCACTTCCCCAATTTATTATATAACTGGACTTAGCATTTGTAGGGTTTTGAGCCTAGCAGTGATGATGTTATATTTGACACTGTTTTAGTTTCCTGGTCTGTTCAAGCAAATACCATTGGGTTAAACAATGGGAATTTATTAGCTCATGGTTTAGAGGCCGGGAAAATGTCCAAATCAAGGCGTCATCAAAGCGTTGCTTTCTTCCTGAACCCAGGCATTCTGGGACTGGCTGCAAGTGATCCTTGGTCTTTAGTTTGTCACATGGCAAGGCACACAGTGGCCTCTTCTAGCCTCTCCCTTCTCTTCCAGGTTCCACTGATTTCAGCTTCTGGCTGCTTCCTCTGTGGCTTTCTCTGTCTGAATTTCATTCTGCTTGTAAAGGACGCTAGTAATGAGATTGAGATCTATCCTGATTGCACTGGGCCACACCTTAAGTGGAGTAACCTCATCAAAAGTTCCTACTTACAATGGGTTCACACCCACAGGAATGGATTAGATTTAAGAACATGTTTTTCTGTGGTACATATAGCTTCAAACCACCACAGACATGATGTGGTGTCGTGGTAACAGTAGTCAGAATTACCTTACCCACAAAGTATACAAAAGCAAAGGCCAGTATGGACTAGAACTCTTGTGTTTCAGGTCCTGAGGATTAATGGAAGCCATAAATTTGGAAACCAAAATGTGAAATTTGAATTGAAGAGTATGGGGTCAAGGGCAAAGCAGGGCTCCAGACCTATTATACTTGGCAGATTGAAAGAGATTATAAAAAGCAGGATTGTTTATTAGGAGAAATTCATATCCAGGAACCTTGCTAGAATAAATTGATAAAGACAAATGGAATTTGCTTCTGGCCTCTTTTAAGTGTCCTGCTGGACTTCTGAATTCCTGGGTATATATCAGCATTAGAGAATAAATCCTAGCTAGAAAAGGAGTTGGAGAACTTTCTACAAATACTCCTCAACTGTAGTTTGGATGGGGTCGGTGGCAGAGAATATAGGAATGTTCCTATAGATAAAACGGAGTTGATGATTTGATGATTCACTTGGCGGTTGTGTGCAGGATAAGGAAGAGGGGCAATTTAATTTTTTTTCAATTTAGTTTTTAGATGTTGTAGACTTTGGCTCTGATTGAACTTCTCCAGTCAGTCCTCCTCCTCTCATTTCCCCATAACACCTTTATCTCCTGTTTCCTTGATTACTTATTTATTCCTCTAAGACTGGTCTCCCCATTCTCAGGGCTCACCTGCATCCTTGTTGAGAGTCCTTTTTAACTTCCACTGTCTTCATTATGACTTGACTTTGTGCCTGTTTCACCATCTTTCATGAATTGGAAAGTCATAATTGTAAGCAGAAGTTACTTGTTCTCATTATTGTCTGTTTTCTAGAAGCCCCCATTTCAGCAGTTTTTTCTTAGAAGCCCAGGGGCAGGGTAAATACAGGCTATTTTGTTGTCCAAATGGGAAACTAGACCTAAAACCAGAGGCTTCTTGAAATTTCTTTCTATAATATATTGGAAAGAATAACGGGAATATTTCATTTTACTCCTTTTTAGAAGTTGACTGCTTACTTGATGATGAACTAGAGAGACAATGGGGAAGCACAGATAATTTTTTGAACCCAGATGTGTTCACTTTCAAGGAAACATTGACTAAGGAGAAAGTCGAAAATTATAATCCAAATATAAATCTTACTTCTTCAAGAAAAAAACATGAATGTGAATCAAATGGAAAGAGTTTGGAACCTAATTTCGACTTATTCAGTTATAATAAAAGTTATGCTAAAGAAAACACTTATGAATGCAATGACTGCGGGAAAGCTTTCAAAAAGAAATGTTATCTAATTAGACATAAAAAACAACATTCAAAGAAAAAAACCTTTGAGTACAATGGATGTGAGAAAGCCTATAGTAGAAAGGCACACCTTGTAAGTCATCAGAAAATTTATAATGGAGAGAGATGCTTTGTGTGCAGTGATTGTGGGAAAGCCTATAGCAGGAAGGCACACCTTGTAACTCATCAAAAAATTCATAATGGAGAGAGACCCTTTGTGTGCAGTGATTGTGGGAAAGCTTTTATGCATAAAGCACAACTTGTGGTCCATCGGAGACTTCACACTGGAGAGAAACCTTATGAGTGCAGTCAGTGTGGGAGGACATTCACTTGGCACTCCTCCTTTACTCAACATGTGAAGTCTCATTCACTTGAGAACTTATTTGAATGTAAGGAATGTGGGAAAACCTACAAGTACAGTTCATCCCTTTATAAGCATGCTAGATGTCATACAGGAGAGAAACCATACTGTTGTAGAAAATGTGGCAAAGCCTTTGCAAACTCATCAGTGCTTGTTATGCATCAGAGAATTCATACAGGAGAGAAACCCCATGGATGTACTGAATGTGGCAAAGCCTTCATCAAGAAGTCTCATCTCCTTAAACATTGCTTAATTCATACGGCAGAGCATCAACATGAATGTAACATATGTGGGAAATTTTTTCACCGGAAGCCAAACCTCATTTTTCATCAAAGAAGTCATAAAAAAAAGGAAGGCTTATGAATGTGGGAAAACTTAAAATCTTAGGCAAGAGAGAATTAATAATTGTTAAAACTCTATTGATTGAGTATGGAAGAGCATGTGAAATTCATATTCTGTGATATTACTAATTTTATTAAAGATTACAGAAAAATTTGAATTATATATGGTAGACAATTTTACTGTTGAGTATAAAACTTGGGAAGTTGTGAAAAATTGAATGATCATGGCATCAGAGTGACAATTACATGTATGCATTGCCTCTGATTTATGACTTTTACACAAATGCTAGAATTGCTTCAGAAATCTATACTTAGGTTTGAAATATATTGTGCACATTATACAAAATTATACCTATCAAAAGAATTTGTGGTAAACATTTGTCTCTTCAAATCCTAAAAAAATCACTATTTCCAAACTTTTGACACCGAATATTCTAGTGTATATATTTAGCTACACTAAAGCTTTCTATTGTTGACTTCATTCTTTTCTTCACCAGCATAACCTTAAGCCCAGAATATGATTATGATTTGGCAAGAAGAAAGCCACAACTGTTACATATAGCTCAAAATGAGCATGATATTGAATCTCTAGAAGGCTGTTTTTCTTTATTTGAAGTCTGTGTCTTTGTGTAGTTGTCAAAATCATGTCTGAAACAGCCACACATAATGTACACAGACTACCCTTTTACTTTTTACATCCACTTTCCTTCTAGAATATGTTATACCTTGAGATATTTTTACTTTTACTTTTTCTCCTATTTAACAGGAACAGTCAGAAATGTCACTTTTGGTGGGGGAAAAGAAGAGGGAGTTTTTGCTTAATGGGTGCAGTTTCTGTTTGAGATGATGAAAAGTTGGGGTAATGTATGTTGGTGATGGTAGCATAATATTGTGAATGTAATTAATATCAGTGTACACTTGAAAGTGGTTACAATGGGAAATTTTGAGTTGTGTAATGTTACCACAATAAAAAGTTTAAAAGAAAATGCCACTTTTTTCGTTTAAAGTATCTATATTCAGACATTTGATAGATTTTTCCAATATAAAAGAAAGGTTAATTTGTATGTTTATACAATACCTCCTCATTATATACATATTTAATTAATTTAATTTTTATATATTTAATATATATATTCCAAAAATTTGATCAAGAAAATACCACCTGAAATCCCATGTTCCCGAAAAAACACCATTAACATTTTAGTGATTCTTTTGTCCTGAATCTCTTTATATCTCTATATAAAATGAAGAGATTTTACATAAGTGGTATTGGGATCATATAATATATATCATAAACACAGTAAGGTGTTTTAAAATATTTTCTTTACTTACTTGTGTCCCTTCCCCCTCAACTATTCCCCATACACAGAAATTTTCTCCCCATACCTAGTCTCATAAATAGGAAAGTGTTCAAGTGATTTTTTTTAGAGAAGAGGGATTGGCTTCCTCCCTGCCTTAGGAGAAGGAAAGAACAAATCTGTATGTTCAGTGCTCCCAAAGTTTGGGGGCCAGGATGCCCATCAGGACCTCTCAGCAACACTGGGTGGCCCAGTGTCACACGTCCTCCTTAGGAACCAAACTCTACTAGATATTCCACATTCTGATCCTTGCCTAGGGACTCTTTGCTGCTGTTTACTAACCTGTCCTCCTACAAAAAGAGAAATTGCTGTACCAGTATGCTCATCCCTGACCTGGAACAGATTTCTTCACCTTAGTGTGGAGCAAGTTGCTACATGGTGTGTCATGGGAACAGGTTCAGGCACAACTGAGATTCTCAGCAAATGACTACTTGATTACTTACATAACTCAAGGGGTCCAAAAGAGCTGGGAAAAAGGTTCTATTGTGCCCAGTCCTCCAGGGAGGGCAACTGCTCAGATCAGGGTTGGTGGATGGTGGCTCTGTATGCCTTGCTTCACATCAGAGATGAGGGATCTGTTGCTGCTTGAGTTCTGGGTGCTTATGCAACCTAAGGGTAAGAGGGCCCTGCCACTGAGCAAAAAGCATGTATCAAGCAAACTTTGTGCAGAGTTCCTGCCCTGACAAGCAGCTGGGACTGCCTGTTCCTAGTTATGGGGTCAAGGGATTGTCAGACCATTCCATTTCTGGGTAGCTTGTTTTTTATGATTGAGAGCCCCAGGCTGTGAAATGGAAACATACTGAAACATCTGCATGCAAACAAGCAAGAGGGGGAAAGGATGGGAGTATGCGAGGGCTGGGAGATGGCCACAGAGCATGCCCATGACTTCCTCAGCACCTAAATATATGTGTGGATCTCAGGTGGCTGAGAATTTCCCTGAGTTTACCATTCACAGACGCTTGCTTGAAAGCTTTGGTTCAATAAGAAGAAAATTGAACCTAGAGGGAAAAGGAATGCAAGAAGCAATGATGACCAAAAATTTTAAACATGTTGGTGAATCTGAATTAGTTGTTGACTGTAAGTGATTGAAATAATGACTGATTTGGGAGAGGGCTAGAAGTAAGAAGAAATGAATGTACTAGATAATAACATTGGAAAAGTGGGTGGAATCAGGGCAAAAGTGTTATAGAGTGCTTGTTCTGGGAAAGGGGAGAAATGAAACCACTTAGAACTGTGAGATCTCAGAAAAAAAGTCTAACATATAGAGGGAATTTCTGACCCAGAGGCTCCACAGCTTATCTCACAGAAACCAGATGGGCCATAAAATACGGGTTGAAGACTGTTTAAAAACTCCAGTCATGGTGGCGCCTCAACCCCCAAAAGGTCTGCTCCCTCCAAATAGATAATGCAGCTGCACTTCAAGGCCCGCTCCCTCCAAATAGATAATGTAGCTGCACTTCAAAGGAGAGTAGTGCGTCAGAACCCTAGAACCAATCAGCTCAGAAGATGGTAAGCTCTCAGGTACAGGAACCACTCAGCAGACACCCTTCACATCCAATGTGGTTTTTATTTCTTTCTCTTTAAAAATGCAGCTCTCAAAAAGAGAGCTGGAGCCATTTTCTTTCTTTTCACTGGCTCCCACCTGCTTTCTTCCTCTAATAAATCTTCAACTTTCTACTTAAAGCTTTGACTGACTGCATTGTGTGGATTCTTAAACAACTCCGACCTAACATCTGGTGCCAAAACCTGGGATGGAGGTTCGACTGAGGCTTAAGTATCCGGCCCCTTAGGGGCAACAAGACAGTCTCTTGGTCAGCCCCGTTCGGAGGACCGACTGCAGTTTGAGTTTCCTGGCCCCTCGGGGCAACAGGGCAGCCTTCCAGTCGACTCTGTTCCCCAAACTACACAGTCGTTCAAGTTTCCATGCAATCATTGGCTTGAGTCTATCAACTCAAACCGCCTTGACGCAATGCCGGCTGACCCCCATGGCTCTCAAATATCTACAACTAATTCGGCCCTAGATAAGTGATGTCTTTCTGTCCAGATCCTCCCTTGAGAGTTTTGTTCAGTGTCCCAGGGACACCTCAGCCCACCCCAGCGTGTTGCCTAAGCCCGCTCTAACATGGTGCCCGGCTTCGTAAGCCTGGAAATCTGAGCACTCAGTCAAAACTCTCCAATGCTCCGGGAGCATGTTTCCACATTGCAGCAGTCAAAGTAACTTGGGGGATGCTTTGAGCGAAAAACTGCATGCGATTTCCTAATCCCCAACGACAAACCGGGGACGCCTGCTTTGTTGTTGTGACAGATCGTACAGATCTGGGTCATTAGTCTCACTTGAGCAACGTTTTGGGTGGCCTCTGTAAGCCTCCAAAAGAGCAGGGGGACTGTGAGCCTCTCATGGGTGATTTCCATAAGCCTCCCATGAACATAGCCCCAATTCTTGTCAGCCTCATCCGAGGAGACCGTAAGCCTCCAAAGGAGCGGGGGGACTGTGAGCTTCTCACGGGTGATCTCCGTAAGCCTGCCCTCATAGGAGCAGGCCTTAGTGTTAATTATGTTTTTACGCTGCAACCACATCACACTGGCAATTATAGCTCTAGGAGGTATCTTCTTTGTACAGTTGTTGTGGTGCAGCATTGTTGGTTTTCTGGGAAACAGGACAGTGGGCTCCTGGGTTCTATTGGCCTGTTTTACAGCACAGTCTGGCACTATGTAGCAGAGCCAGTCTGGAGGCAGTCTTCACTGAAAAGCTAAAGTGATCGAGTCTTTTTTGGCAGGCAGAGGCAAAGGTGTCTGTAGTAAAAGATGTTTTCAGTAACAGCATGTTCATATCTACTTCTGGAGCACATCCATGTGATGTGGTTGACCCCCTTATAGTTCTAGGGGGTACAGAAATGGTCTCACTAATAACTCTGATGGGGAGAGAGCATGCAGTCACAGTACTAGGAGCCTGGTGTAAACATGCAAGCAAGCACTTCAATTAAAACAGAGGTCTAATTTTTCTTCACATTTTTACTAGGGTTATGTTAGATAATGGGTAGAACATAATTTATATATTTGCCTTGCTTCTTTTTAAAAGTTTTTCTTTGTTGTTGAAGATGAAGCTCTGACTTGTAGCTAACTGCAAGCACTTTTAGAGAAGCATCAGAGTAAAACAATGAAACATACAAGGAAATTTGGCTGTTTTTGTGAAATAGAACACTTTAAAAATAACTAAAATCATAACTGGCAGAACTATATTGTTTGATGTTATGCAGATTAGTAACCAAAAAGAAGTTTTTAATTTTTATAACAATGTCTAAATTTTTTTCTGCAACTTATAACATATTACATGAATTTCGTTATTTTTAGCACTTCAATTTTTTAAAGGTGAATGACCAAATTCTTTGTAACTGTTGGGAATAAAAAGATATTCTTAGAGCTTGACCTTGAGAAAGCAAAATGTTAAAAGTTGTCAGGTTTGAAACAGTATTTTTTTATTTAACTAAAGTTAAGGAAAGACTTAACTCTTTTAAAAGTGGGAAGACAATATTTTTAAACAACCAAGACATGATAAAGTTAACAAGAAGTGCAAGAAGTTATTTTGATAAAACAGATTTTCTGCCTTTTACATTGATTAAAATATTTTCTGACAAACAGACAATGACAGTTATTTGTGAGCAAGATACCTGCTCTACAAGAAACACTAAAGGGAGCACTACAGACAGAAAGGAAAGGACAGGAGTGAGAGGTTTGGAACACAATTTTGGGAGATAGCACAGCAATGTGGGTGCACTGAACAAAGATGATTGTGAGTATGGTTGAAGGAAGAAGGTTAGGAGCATATGGGATACCAGAAGGAAAGAGGAAAGATAGAGACTGGGACTGTATAACTCAGTGAAACCTAGGGTGCTCAATGATTGCGATAAAAGGTACAAATATGTTTTTACATATGAGGTAGAACAAATGAATGTCAATATCGCTAGTTGTTAAAAATAGGGTGGGATTGGGGGAAAACAATCAATGCAAAGTAGAGACTAATTAACAGAAACATTGTATTATGCTTCCTTTAATATACCAAAGGTGATATACCAAAGCTAAATGCATATGGGGGGGGGGCAAAGGGGAAGGGTATGGGACTCTTTGCATTGGTCATGTTGTCTGATTCTTTATTCTGCTTTAGTTTAATGCTATCTTTCCTTTTGGTGCTTCCTAGCTGTTGTGTTTTTTTTTCTCTCTTTCTTTTTTCTTTCTCTTTTGTCTCTCTGCCTTCTTTGACTCTTCCTCCGTCTTTGTGGAAGAAATGGAGATGTCCTTATATAGATAGTGGCAATGGTGGAGAATACATAAATACGTGACTATACAGGGAACCATCAATTGTTTACTTAGGATGGAGTATATAGTGTGTGAACAAGACCATCTAAACCAAAATGGGTTGATGAAGAAATCTTGAGGACACTATGTTGAGTGAAATAAGACAGACACATAAGGACAAATATTGCAGGGTCTCACTGATGTGAACCAATTATAATATCTAAACTCATAGACATAAAATATAACTTACCAGGATATAGAATGAGACTGAAGAATGGGGAGCAGTTGCTTATTATGAGCAGAATTTTCAACTAGCGTGAACTTAAATGTCTGGAAATGGACAGAGGTGATGGTAGCACATTGTGAGAATAACTAACAGTGCTGAATGATGTGTGAATGTGGTGGAAATGGTAAGCTCAGAGTCACTTATGTCACCAGAAGGAAAGTTGGAGGTTAAAAGATGGGCATGTATAAAACAGTGAATCTTGTGGGGGACAATGTCCATGATTAACTGTACAAATATTAGAAATCTCTCTCATGAACTAGAACAAATGTATGACACTATAAGTAGAAGTTAAGAGAGAGGCATATAGGAAAAAAATATACCTGTTGCAAACCATATACTACAGTTAGTAGTATTTTAACGTTCTCTCATCAACAGTAACAAATGTACTATACCAATACTATGAATCAATAATGGAGGGGGAGTGGTTAGGGGTATGGGAAGATTTGAGTTCCCTTTTTTGTCTCTATTTCTTTTCTGGAGTAATGAAAATGTTCTAAAAATTGAATTAAAAACTTGTGGTGATGGATGCACAGCTGTATGATGGTACTGTGGGCAACTGATTGTACACTTTGGATCTTTGGATAATTGTATGGTATGTGAACAGTCTCAATTAAAAAAACTAAAAAAAAAACACTAGGGTTTTTAGTAGGAAACATTAAAAAAAAGAAATGCTCAGCATCTCAGAATTTAGAAATAACCATTACAACTCAGGAATACATGTAGCTGCTGTAAGAGCTTACAATCTAGGAAGCCTTCCCCTGATAACCTATGCTCTCAGACTCAATTCTCAGAGTTTGCACATTGTAGCTAGTTCATATTAGTGAGGCATTATAATGTTTTTCCTTCCACTTCTGGTTTATTTCCCTCAACATACGGTCCTCAATGTCCATTGACCTTACAGTTTCACTCCTTCTTGTAGCAGCTCAATATTCCATTGTTTGACAGTTCACCATTCCATTCATAAGTGATGTACCCTTAGGCCACCTCCATCCACTACAAACCATGAATACTGATACCATAAACCCCACTGAGCAAACGTCCATTCGTGTCCCATTTTTCAGTTCTTCCAAGTATACACCCAATAACCAAGTTGCAGGACCATATGGCAAGCCCATGCTTAGCTTCCTGTGGAACCACCACACTGCCCTCCAGATGGGCTGCACCATTCTACTTTCCCACCAATGGTGATAAGGTACATCTCTTTCTCCATACTTTCTCCAGCACTTGTATCCCTCTGTTTATTTTTTAGATGGTTTTATTTACATACCATACATTCCATCCTAAGTAAACAGTCAGTGGTTCCCTGTATAATCACATAGTTATGCATTCACCAACACTATCTATATAAGGACATTTACCAACACCATCTATATAAGGATTTCCATTTCTTCCACAAAGAAAGAGAAGAGGCAGAAAAAGTAAAAAGAAAAAAGAAACAGGAAAAAAATGTCAACTTAAAAGCAACAAAAGAAAAAATAAAATTAAAATAAAATACAATAAAAAAAGTCAGACAACATTACCAATGCCAAGAATCCCATACTCCTCCTTTATATCCCCCTCTTATAGATATTTAGCTTTGGTTTATTGCCTTTGTACAATTAATGGAAGCATATTACAATGTTACTGTTAACTATAGACTCTACTTTGCATTGACTGTATTTTTCCCCAATACCACCCCATTTTTAACACCTTGCAACATTGACATTCATTTGTTCTTCCTCATGTAAAAACATATGTGTACATTTTATCACAATCATTGACCACTCTAGGTTTCACTAAGTTATGCAGTCCCAGTCTATCTTCTATCTTTCCTTCTGGTGTCCTACATGCCCCAACCTTCCTCTTTCAACCGTATTCACAGTCATCTTTGTTCCGTGTACTTACATTATTGTGCTACCATCACCCAATATTGTGCTCCAAACCTCTCTCTCCTGTCTTTTCCTATCTGTCTGTAGTGCTCTCTTTAGTATTTCCTGTAGAGCAGGTTTCTTGTTCACAAACTCTGTCATTGTCTGAGACTATTTTAAACTCTCCATCATTTTTAAAGGACAGGTTTTCCAGATATAGAATTCTTGGCTGGCAGTTTTTCTTTTTCAGTGTCTTAAATATATCATACCACTGCCTTCTTGCCTCCATGATTTCTACTGAGAAATCCACACATAGCTTTATCGAGCTTCCCTTGTATGTCATGGATTGCTTTTCCCTTGCTGCTTTCAGGATTCTCTCTTTATCTTTGACATTTAATAATATGATTATTAAGTGACTTGGCATAGGTCTATTCAGATCTATTCTGTTTGGGGTATGCTGTTCTTCTTGGATCTGTAATTTTATGTCTTTCATAAGAGATGGGAAATTTTCAGTGATTATTTCCTCTGTTATTGCTTCTGCCCCTCTTCCCTTCTCTTCTCCTTCTGGGACACCCATGACACATATATTCATGTCCTTCATGTTGTTATTCAATTCCTGAGATGCTGCTCCTATTTTTCCATTCTTTTCCCTATCTGTTCTTTTGTGTATAGGATTTCAGATGCCATATTCTCCAGTTCATGAATCTTTTCTTCTGCCTCTTGAGATCTGCTGTTGTATGTCTCCATTGTTTTCTTCATCTCTTCTATTGTGCCTTTCATTCCCATAAGTTCTGCCAATTGTTTTTTCAAACTTTTGAGTTCTTCCTTTTGCTTTCCCAATGTCTTCTTTATATCCTTCTTCTCTTTTGCCATATGTTCCCTCAACTCATTGATTTGATTTAGGAGATTTGTTTGATTAATAATTAGTTGTTTCAGTTCCGATATCTCAGTTGAAGTGTAAGTTTGTTCCTTTGGGCCATATCTTTGTTTTCCCTAGTGTGATTTGTAATTTTTCATTTTCTAGGCATCTTGTTTCCTTGATTACCCCAATCAGATTTTCCCAGACCAGATGGGCACAGGTCTCAGGAGGATGCTGTATTCAGTATCAGTTTCCTTAAGGGTGATACCCAGCAGATTGTCAGATTTTCCTGTGAGGCCTCTAGTCTCTGTGATTTTCCTATCCTGCCCAACAGGTTGTGCTTGTCAGCCCACAGCTCCCCATGGGTGTAAAGAGGTGTTGTCCCTTTAATTCTCACTGGACCCTGTCCTGGCCAAGGGCTGAGAGTGTCAGAAGCCAAGTTTAAGTTGTTTCTGTTTTTTTCCTCCCCCAGGCCCTGGGTATCTGAATTCTCTGGGGAGGACCTTTTATTAGGGAAGATATACCCTTTAGAGAATTAATCATCTACACTTGAATTCCTCCTCTGTGTCTCTGACTCTGTTAATTCCACCACTGCTGACAATTTAAAATGCCTGAGGCTTTCTCTAATGAGTTACTTAGAATGAGAGGGGAAAGAAGGAAAAAGAGAGAGAGCCCTTTTCCAGAGCTAGTCCTCAGCTCTCCCAGTTTTGCCAGTTGACCAGTGTTGGTACCCAGTTCTGTGACCCTTTTTGGGGGGGGATACAGTAATTTTCCAGTATTCTGCACTCAGCTGTCTCCAAAAGCCTGTTTTTATTTATTTATTCATTCATTTATTTATTTATTTGTCTATCAGCCCTGTCTCCTCTCTGCCAGGAGGAACCTCAGGTTCCTTTCCTGCTTGCTCCAGGTATATCTGTGCTTGTACCTTGCACTCAGTAGTCCAAATTTGTTAATTAAAACTGCAATTGGAGCTTGGTTGACTTACTTTCCCTTGCTCCACTTAACCCGCTTTTTTCCACAGGGATGTATTTCAGCTCAGCCTGCTGTGCCGGTGGGGGGTGGGGGGTGGGGGTTGGCACCATCTCTGCAGTTTGGTGAGCTTTACTTACAGTTCTATGCTGCAATCTCAGCCATTCCACCCATTCCAGGCTGGTGTATGATGTGTGTCCAGTCACAGATGTCCCTGAACAGTTGTTCCAGACTATTTACTAGTTGTTCCTGGCTATTTACTAGTTGCCCCAGAGGACTAACTAAATTCCACATCTCTCTATGCTGCTATCTTGCCCTGTCCTTCTCCTCTTTTCTTAATGAAAGAGATCTAAAAATCTGTACTTTTCAAAAGCAGAGACTATCAAATTGGTGTTTTAAATCCAGATTTAAGCTGCATACAAGAACCATACAGAAAGGCTGAACAGAACAAGACCCTTCAAGCAAATCATAGGAAGTTAGCATAGCAATATTAATTGATATAGACCAGGGTGCAGCAAACTTTTTCTGTAAAGGGTTAGACAATATTTTAGGCTTTGCAGGCCATACACTGTCTGTTGCAACTATTCAACTCTGTCCCTGTAGCCCCAAAGCCACCAGAGATAATATGTAAACAAATGAGCACAGCTGTGTTCTAATAAAACTAGTTAGTATACTATTGCAGTAGGCCATACAAAGAATGGCAAAGGTATGAGCCAAGTCAGTGGTACTGAGGGATGGAGAGAAAGCATTATACTGAAAGAAGATTAGAAGAGAGAAATGAACAAGTCTTTATATCAATGCATGTGCTAGAATTGAAAAGCAAATAAATTGCTCAGGATTTGGCAAATCAAACTCCCCCCAGGTGGTGGAAATGTAAATTGGCATAAACTTTTGCATCACATTTGGCAATATAAGTTAAAAGTCTGAAAATTGTTCATACCATTTGACTAAGCAATTCAATTTATAAGAATTTGCCCTAAAGAAGTAATAAGAAATTTGGTAAATGATTTATGTACAAAGACGTTTATCACTGTGTTATTTACAATTGCAAAGGTTAGTGCAGTGGGAGATTTATTGTGTGTGTAGGTGTCTGAGGGGGTGGTTTCTGTATATGGTATCATGTCATCTACAAATAGAGAAAATTTTACCTCTTCCTTTCCAATTTGGATGCCTTTTATTTCTTTTTCTTGCCTAATTGCTCTGGCAAGAAAGTCCAGCACAATGTTGAATAACAGTTATGTTGGGGTATCCTTTCTTGTTCCTGATCTTAAAGGGAAAGTTTTCAGTCTTTCACCATTAAGCAGGATGTTAGCTGTGGCCTTTTCATATATGCCCTTTATCATGTTGAGGAAGCTTCCTTCTGTTCCTAGTGTTGTAACTGTTATTAAAAAGCAATACTGGATTTTGTCAAATACCTTTTCTGCATCAATTGAGATGATCATGTATGTGTGTGTATTTTCCCCTAATGTTGTGTATTACATACGTTGATTTTCTTATGTTGAGCCACCTTTGCATAGCAGGGATAAATCCCACTTGATCATATAATTCTTTTAATATGCTGTTGGATTCCATTTGTTAGTATTTTATTAAGGATTTTTGCATCTATATTCATAAGAAATATTGCTCTTTAGTTTCCTTTTCTTGTGATATCTTTATCCGGCTTTGGTATCAGGGTGATGGTGGCTTCATGGAATGAATTAGAAATTGTTCCCTCCTCTTCAAGTTTTTGGAAGACTTTTAGCAGAATTGGAGTTAACTCTTCTTGGAATGTTTGGTAGAATTCCCCTGTGAAGCCATCTGGCTCTGGGCTTTCCTTTTTTGGGAGGTTTTTGTTTACTGATTCAATCTCTTTACTAGTAATTGGTTTGTTGAGATCTTCTTTTCCTCCTTGGGTCAAGAATTTGTCCATTTCTTCTAGGTTATCTAGATGAACCAGTTGTTCATAGAATCCTTGTATAGTCCACTTTATTTCAGTGGAATTGGTAGTAATGTCTGCCTTTTCATTTCTGATTTTCATTATTTGTATCCTCTCTGTTATCTATCTATCTATCTTTCTTTCTTTCTTTCTTTCTTTCTTTCTTTCTTTCTTTCTTTGTCAGTCTAGCTAAAGATTTGTCAGTTTTATTGACCTTTTAAAGAAGAACTTTTGGTTTGCTGCTTCTCCTATTGTTTTGTTGTTGTTGTTTTCTATTTCATTTATCTCTGCTCTAATCTTTGTTATTTCCATCCTTCTGCTCACTTTGGGTTTAGTTTGTGCTGCCTTTTCTAGCTTTTCCAGTTTTGAGGTTATGTCTCTGATTTGAAATATTTCTTCTTTTTTAATGTAAGTATTTAGAGCTATAAATTTTCCTCTCAACACTGCCTTTGCTGCATCCTATAAATTTGGGTTTGTTATATATTTATTTTTATTCACCTCAATATATTTTCTGATTTCCCTTGTGGTTTCCTATTTAACCCATTGCTTGTTTAAGAGTATGTTGTTTAATTTCCACATATTTGTGAATTTTCCATTTATCCATGTGTTAATGATTTCTGGCTTCATTGTGTTGTGTTGGAGAAGATACATTGTATGGTTGCAATATCTTCAATATTTTTCGTGACCTAAGATGTGGTCTATCCTGAAGAATGATCCAAGTGCACTCAAGAAGAATGTGTATTCTGCTGTTGTCGGGTGAAGTGTTCTATACATGTCCACATATGTCAGTTAGGTCTGGCTGGATTACAGTGTCATTGAAGTCTTGTATTTCCTTATTGATCTTCTGACTGATGGTCTATCCATAATTAAAAGTGGTGTATTAAAGTCTCCTACTATTAATGTAGAACTGTCAATTTCTCCCTTCAAGTCTGTCAGTTTTTGCTTCATATATTTCAGGCTCTGCTGTTGGGTACATATATATTTATAATTTTTATGTCTTATTGTTGAACTGTCCCCTTTATCAGGATATAATGACCATCTTTGTCCCTCATAACTCTGTTTTACTTAAAGTGTACTTTATCTGATATTAGTTTAGCCCTGCCAGCTCTCTTTTGTTTACTACTTGCATGGTATGTTTTTTTCCATCCTTTAACTTTCAACCTACTTGTGTCTTTGTATTTAATGTGAGTCTCTTGCAGACAGTATATAATTGTGTCATTTTTTAAATTCATTTTGCCAATGTCTGTCTTTTGACTGGATAGTTGAATCCATTTACATTTCAAGCCACCACTGATAGTGTAGGACTTTCTTCTTCAATTTTGCTATTTAGCCTTTGTATGTCTTATGCCTTTTTTGCCCCTCAATTTTTCTGTTAATGCCCACTTTCATATTTACTAGATTTTTGTGTCGTACCATATTGAGTGCCTCTCTTTTCTATCAGGATATATTTTTCATCTATTTTTCTTGTGGTTACCATGCGGTTAAAATTTAACATACTAGAAAATAACAAATCATATTTGATTTGATACCAACTTAACTTGAATAGCATACACATATACTTTTCCTATATCCCTTAGCCCCCCACCAATTTTTTATACTTACCACATATATATACCTTTATATATTTTATGTCAAAACCCATAGATTTATAATTACGTTTTATGCATTTGAATTTTAGCACCTGTAGGAAGAAGTGGAGTTACATAGAAAACAATACACTACAATAATACTAGCATTCATAATTACCCAAATGGTTACCTTTACTTTTCTTTATGCCACTTTGAACCACTGTCTTGTGGTTACCTTTACTTTTCTTTATGCCACTTTCTCTTCGGTCTGAAAAACTTCCTTTAGCATTGCTTGTAGGGCAGATCTCATGGTGATCAACTCCCTCAGCTTTTGTTTATCTGGGAATGTCTTTATCTCTCCCATATTCTTACAAGAAGCTCTCACTGGATACAAAATTCTTGATTGGCAGTTGTTTTCTTCCAGCACTTTAAATATTTCAACCCACTGCCTTTTTGCCTCCATGGTTTCTGATGACAAATTGACACTCAATCTAATTGGGACTTCCTTGTACATAACACATTGCTTTTCTCTTGCAGCTTTAAGAACTTTCTCCTTGTCCTTTGCATTCAATAGTGTGATCAATATATGATGGGGTGCATTTTTCTTCATGTTTATCCTGTTCAGTGTTCTCTGGACTTCTTAGATGTACCTGTCATGTCTTTTGCTAAGTTTTGGAAGTTCTCTGTCATTATTTCTTTTAATATTCCTTCTGCCCCTTTCTCTCTTTCTTCTACTTCTGGGACTCTCATAATGTGTATAACAGTATGCACGATGATGTCCCAGAGATGTCTTAGACTATTTTTGCTTTTTATAATTCTTTTTTCTTTCTGCTCCTCAGCTTGATTCATTTCAAGGTCTTGTCTTCAATTTCACTGATTCTTTCTTCTACCAGCTCCATTCTGCTCTTGAAACCCTCTTGGGAATTTTTTATTTCAGTTATTCTGGTCTTCAATTCTAGTAGTTCTGTTTGGTTCCTTTTTAAAATGTCTATCTCTTTACTAAGATTTTCATATTGCTCATTCATTGTTTTCCTGATATCCTTTAGTTCTTTCTCTGTATTTTGTATCATCACCTTGAGCATTTTTAAGATCTTCTTTTAAAGGTTGTGTTTGGTTTGTCCACATTCTGGTCTTCTTCATTGGTGTTTTTGGATTTTTATCCTTTTCCTTTGGATGGGCCATCATTTCCTGTTTCTTTGTTTGTCTTGTATTCTTTCTCTTGTTTCATACTGTACATTTTAATATTCTAAAATGTTAACACTGGGATTTATTCCCTGGGATGTCTGTTTCTTGATTTTGTAATCAGCTGGTGATAAGACAGATTTTCTTGAGCTTCAGCCCTCCTTTCAGGAAGGTCTGCCCAAGGCGAATGTATTGTGCAGGGTCCTCCATGTCTTTTCTGGGCTGTGTCTTGTCCTGGGCTTGTGTTTGTTGTTTGTTTTGGAGTTCCCCTCTTTACAGGAGTTTGAATGCTCCCCTCTTTTTCTGAGGAGACACACCTCCCTCTCCCAGGTGTTTAAAACAGGCAGGCCTTTTCCCCAGACTGTTTGTTTCTATAGTTTCTTACATTCTTTTTGTTGTTTCAAGCTGCGTTCATCTGGAGGGCAAATTCTGGGAGAGAGCAGGTATGCCACAGAAGAATTTCCCAAGTCATTCTTTCCCAGCCAAAACAGGGTCAGGGCCCATGAATGGGGCACAGACCAGCTCAAAAGTGTCCTGAGGCAGGAGGGGTGCCAAGAGTTTCTTCCATGGCTCCCCAATTCTGAGCTTTCTTGGTCTGCCTAGCAAATGTAGCTCTTCAACTAACTGTCCCCTGCAGCCCTGAGGAAGTATAGTGTCCTTAAGTCTTCTCTGCCATGGCCTTTGTCCTGAGTGGGTTGAAAAAATTGCTACCCTCAAAGCCAGGCCCCAAGCAATCTGAAGTCACTAATCAAAAGCCATGATCAGTGATCAGCTGTGCCCACCCCTGGTCTTGAGGAAGAGGATTTTTATGTCCCCTTCTGTCACCAGTGAGTTAGCCAGGGGCTGGACCCCATGCCCCCCTGCCATAAGAGTCAGGATGGATGCCAGCAGCCACTGCGTGGATACTGCTATTTACTGTTCTTTCAATAATTTATCAGCCTCTTCCTCCTGCTCTTTCTAGATGCTTTACAGTGTTCTTCTGGCCTCCGGGGTTTCAAAATAGTTGTTTCAGACAGTTTCTGCCTGTTTAATAGTTGTTCCAGTGGAAGGCATGAGTCCTGGAATTCTGAACTCTGCCATCTTCCCATAATCCCTCAAACCAGAGGGATTTGTTACCTAATCTCAGAAGTGACATCTTATCATTTTTTATATATTCTGTTGGTTAAAAGGAGTTAGTAGGTTCAGCACACATTCAAGGGGAGGGGATTATGCAAAGGCTTGAATATCAGGTGGAAGGGATCACTGGGGATCATTTTAGAGGCTGCCTACTAAACCCAATATTACAATCTCTGATGCAGAGTGGGAAAAACTGTGCATTGGCTCTTTAAAGATTCCTTTTGGAAGTGATACACATTACTTCTGCTCAGATTTTGTGGCCAAACAAGTCACATGGTCACCCCTAATATCCAAGAGTTGGAAAAGTGCAGTCCTACCATGTGATGGGAAGAAGGGACCCAGAATATTTGTGAATAGCACTAATGAAAAATTTTGATACATCTATGTGCAAGATATGATGCAACTCTTAACAGATATTAAGTGGGATTTGTCCTTCAGCCTGGGATGGAGGCTAGAATCACAACTGAGGCATTAAAAGTACCCCACATTGTAAAAGGAGCCACAAACAATTGGGGGCCAGACAATCTCTCCATTTCCAGGACTTATTAAAAGATAACTAAACCAGTTTCTCTATCTTCGATCATCTTTGCAGACCTCACCAGCGTCATCAATCAGCCTTGGAGGAGAATGTTGTGGCATTTGACTACAAAATTCAAACGAGGAGGATTCCAAGAGTGTCCTTCATGGAGATTGGAGATGCTTGCAATAAAGGGTTGGAAGCATGTATTTCTATCCTCTGTGCCTACTGTGGTCTTGGAGCTAAACAGCAAGGCAGACAGCGGCCGAGTGGACACTATATTAAGTTTAATAGCTGGGGGTAGGGGTCGGACAGCGGGGTGCAACTTCTCAGCCGGGCACTTTGTAGGAAGAAGGGCCCGACGTATCGGCCCTTTGCGACTCCACCTTTGAACGCCTGCCCCAGAGATACCTGTACAGGCCAGTGAGCCCAGGATGCTGTGACATTCCAGAGAGGACTACCACAGCACCGGTCAAATGAAACACGTGTCCCTGCCTTCTCTCCTAGTCTCCAAACTCTAAGAAGCCAGACTGAAAAGTCAAAGGGCAGGCTCTATTCCATCCCGCTCCGCCCCACCGGGAGCTCGTAAGGAGGCATCAGCCTCTACATCTGAAGGAGAGAGAGGCCATGACACTCCCTTGTAGGATCCTAGGAACTAAAATTAAAAAGTGATTTTTCTACCACTTGGTAAAACTAACGAAGAGTTTCCAAACCTTAAAGCTAAAGCGTGAGGGTCGCAGAGCAGGTAACAAAAAGAGCTGTCGTGGGAACCCTGCAGCACCACAGCCGCATGCCGCAGGGTGTTGTGGGAGGCACCGCAGGGCTCTCTCCGCGCAGGCGCACTACAATCGCGGCGGCGGGCTTGGGCGCCCGGGAGGTGAGTTTGGGCGGCTTCTGGTGCTGCCGCAGGTATCGCTTCAGGACTGCGATTTTAAGGGCACCCCGGATAAGCAGGAAGATGGAGATCAGTGGGCCAGAGCGGGAGTGATACTGAGGGACTTGAAATCCCAAATCCAGGGCTCGGGGAGCGATCGTCCCAAAAAGAGTGTGTGGCGTGCGTGATTTGGTTGTGAAGGATCGAATCCTTCTAAGTTCTCTAAAGCAGTTACTTCATTCAGCCCTGCTTATCTCAGGCAGGAGCATTAGTAGGATCTGCCACCTGAGTGGCGCCGGGATTCCTTCTTCCCCCAGTAGCCTTGTGTCCCCCTACCCCGTGCAGATCAGCCACATACTTCTCACAGAGCAGTGTGTGCGGGTGCTTCCACCCTTTGGGGCCTTAGATTTCTCCCTCATACATGTTTGGTTGCCTGTCCTGCAGTCCCGGTGAGCAGAGCTCCCTACCTGACTTCTTTCAGGAAAATTTCCTGGGAGGTGCTTAAGTGTAAAACTTGAGCCGGGCTAGGTTTTTTACCGTGGGAGTCCTGCTGCGGGACAGAGATTTGGGACTCAGGAGAAGGATGCTAGCCAAAGTAAAGCTGTCCCTGAGCTCATACATCCCGTCTGCAAAAGCCATGCTTTTAATAATGAAGGCAGCAGGAACCCATCTTGAGAGGACACACGTATAACCCGAGGCCTCCTGCCAAAGCTACTGAGCCAAGGCTGGGTTCTAGAGGAGGAAGGGGTTTTGGAGCTGCTGGGGCTGCCGAAGTTACCGACCACTTTCAGAGAAGGAGAGACCATGGAGGTTTTGACTCTAAAGAGAGGGGAGAGAGTAATTTGAGCAGATAATAAAAAATATATTTACAGCCTCCCCCTCCCTAGCCCCGAGGATCTGGAGGTAGGTGCGGAAGTGTTGGACTTCCCCACCTGAACTGGTGTTGATGTTGTCACAAACATTGGGACTGGCAGTTTGATGTGCTGAGCCCTTGATCATGAGACATGCCCTTATGAAGCTCGTTACTGCAAAGGAGAGGCTAAACTTGCATATAATTGTGCCTAAGAGTCTCCCCCTGAGTACCTCTTTGTTGCTCAGATGTGGCCCTCTCTCTCTCTCTAACTGAGCCACCTCAACAGGTGAACTCGCTGCCCTCCCCTCTACGTGGGACCTGACTCCCAGGGGTGTAAATCTCCCTGGCAATGCAGAATATGACTCCCGGGGATGAATCTGGACCTGGCATCGTGGGACTGAGAGTATCTTGTTGACCAAAAGGGGGATGCAAAATGAGACGAAATAGTTTCAGTGGCTGAGAGATTTCAAATGGAATCGAGAGGTCACTCTGGTGGACATTCTTATGGACTATATAGATAACACGTCTTAGGTTTTAATGTATTGGAATAGCTAGAAGTAAATACCTGAAACTACCAAACTCCAACCGAGCAGTCTGGACTCCTGAAGACAATTATATAATAATGTAGATTACAAGAGGTGACAGTGTGATTGTGAAGACCTTGTGGATCACACCCCCTTTATCTAGTGTATGGATGAGTAGAAAAATGGGGATAAAAACTAAAGGACAGATGGGGTGGGATGGGGGGATGATTTGGATGTTCTTTTTTCACTTTTATTTTTTATTCTTGTTCTGGTTCTTTCTGATGTAAGGAAAATGTTCAGAGATAGATTGTGGTGATGAACGCGTAACTATGTTATCATACTGTGGACAGTTGATTGTATACCATGGATGATTGTATGGTGTGTGAATGTATTTCAATAAAAGTGAATTTAATAAAAAAAAAAAAGAGGGGAGACTAATGTGAGATAGTGAACAACCTGTAGTGTGGAAAAGATGACCTAGGGTAAGGTGATTGAAGGAATGGTTCAGGTGAGAAGGAAACAGTTGTCTCAGCTGGCTGCTCTGGTTGCTCCAAAAGCAGGCCTTATCTCTCATGGCTTGTTTCTCCTCCAGCTCTGCTTCCTTAACACTCTGACCTTGCCCAAGAGGAGGAAGAAATGACCAATTCCCAGGTGAGATGCATTTTCCTTTCTCAGTCCAGTCTACTCTGGAGAAAAGAGATAAATTTTCTTTCTTACTTAGGAAAGGGGAAGGAAACCAACTTTTATGGAGCATTTACTGCATGCTAGATGGACAAAATTGACTTTTAATACTCACAACAGTTGTAAGAAGTGGATATTATTCCCATTTTACAGATGTGGCACCAGGTTCAGTAAGCCTAAGAGACTTGTTAAGGTCACCAAACTAATAAATAATGGAGTCAGGACACATCTGTTGCCTCTGCTGTATGTGCTGTGGATGGATAAGTCTTCTCATCCAGGGACTGAGCCTAAATTGTTCACATCTAGAGGGCTGGGCATAATCTGAAATTGAGTATTCCAGAGAAAATGTTTTTTCTTCTTGCTTGGTGCCCTAATTAGGGTTTGGTCTCTTCTCCACCTAACATGTCACTCATTCACCATCCACTTAGGGCCACTCTGGGCTCAGTTGTAAGAACAGAACAAATAGAATTGATACAGTTTTTACCTCAAACAGTGTTTGGTATCTTTGGGAAGATAAGGAACACATAGATGAAATAGTGAATACCGTATCATGTATACATCAAATATAATGCAGGGAAGTCACACCTAAATGTCACTTTGAGGAGTTTAGTCAGTGGTATCATTACTAGAGGAGGGGAAAAATTTGTGTAGACTGGAGTGATTAAGGAAGACTTGCTGAAGGAGGTAAGCTTTCATTTCTTAAAGAGGTTTGAGTATATGGTTAACTTGTAAACCTCTTTCAAATGTTTACCTTAGGAAAGTAGGTAGAAAGCCAGGAACTGCGTGGACTGGACACCACAGAACAATCTGATGTTGGGCATACTTCATACAACACTCATGAAAACGTGGAACTGCTAAGATAAGCGAAATCTGTAAGTTTTTGTGGCCAGGGGACCCACGCCCCTCCCTGCCAGGCTCAGTCCCGTGGGAGGAGGGGCTGTCAGCTCCGGAAAGGAGAAGGGAGAACTGCAGTGGCAGCCCTTATCGGAAACTCATTCTACTGATCCAAACTCCAACCATAGATAGACTGAGACCAGACACCAGAGAATCTGAGAGCAGCCAGCCCAGCAGGGAGGAGACAGGCATAGAAAAAACAACACGAAAAACTCCAAAATAAAAGTGGAGGATTTTTGGAGTTCTGGTGAACATAGAAAGGGGAAGGGCAGAGCTCAGGCCCTGAGGCTCATATGCAAATCCCGAAGAAAAGCTGATCTCTCTGCCCTGTGGACCTTTACTTAATGGCCCTGGTTGCTTTGTCTCTTAGCATTTCAATAGCCCATTAGATCTCTGAGGAGGGCCCTTTTTTAATTTTAATCCTTTTTTCTTTTTCTAAAACAATTACTCTAAGAAGCCCAATACAGAAAGCTTCAAAGACTTGCAATTTGGGCAGGTCAAGACAAGAGCAGAACTAAGAGAGCTCTGAGACAAAAGGCAATAATCCAGTGGCTGAGAAAATTCACTAAACACCACAACTTCCCAAGAAAAGGGGGGTGTCCGCTCACAGCCATCATCCTGGTGGACAGGAAACACTCCTGCCCATCGCCAGCCCCATAGCCCAGAGCTGCCCCAGACAACCCAGTGTGACGGAAGTGCTTCAAATAACAGGCACACACCACAAAACTGGGCGTGGACATTAGCCTTCCCTGCAACCTCAGCTGATTGTCCCAGAGTTGGGAAGGTGGAGCAGTGTAAATTCACAAAGCCCCATTCAGTCATCATTTCAGCAGACTGGGAGCCTCCCTACACAGCCCAGCAGCCCAGAACTGCCGTGGGGGGATGGCACTCACCTGTGACATAGCACAGTCATCCCTCAGCAGAGGACCCAGGGTGCACAGCCTGGAAGAGGGGCCCACTTGCAAGTCTCAGGAGCCATACGCCAATACCAAGGACTTGTGGGTCAGTGGCAGAGACAAACTGTGGCAGGACTGAACTGAAGGATTAGACTATTGCAGCAGCTTTAAAACTCTAGGATCACCAGGGAGATTTGATTGTTAGAGCCACCCCCCCTCCCTGACTGCCCAGAAACATGCCCAATAGACAGGGTGGGCAACACCAACTACACACGCAAGCTTGGTACACCAATTGGACCCCACAAGACTCACTCCCCCACTCACCAAAAAGGCTAAGCAGGGGAGAACTGGCTTGTGGAGAACAGGTGGCTCGTGGACGCTGCCTGCTGGTTAGTTAGAGAAAGTGTACTCCATGAAGCTGTAGATCTGATAAATTAGAGATAAGGACTTCAATTGGTCTACAAATCCTAAAAGAACCCTGTCAAGTTCAGCAAATGCCACGAGGCCAAAAACAACAGAAAATTATAAAGCATATGAAAAAAACAGACGATATGGGTAACCCAAGCCCAAGCACCCAAATCAAAAGACCAGAAGAGACACAGCACCTAGAGCACCTACTCAAAGAACTAAAGATGAACAATGAGACCATAGTACGGGATACAAAGGAGATCAAGAAGACCCTAGAAGAGCATAAAGAAGACATTGCAAGACTAAATAAAAAAATGGATGATCTTATGGAAATTAAAGAAACTGTTGACCAAATTAAAAAGATTCTGGACACTCATAGTACAAGACTAGAGGAAGTTGAACAACGAATCAGTGACCTGGAAGATGACAGAATGGAAAATGAAAGCATAAAAGAAAGAATGGGGAAAAAAATTGAAAAAATCGAAATGGACCTCAGGGATATGATAGATAATATGAAACGTCCGAATATAAGACTCATTGGTGTCCCAGAAGGGGAAGAAAAGGGTAAAGGTCTAGGAAGAGTATTCAAAGAAATTGTTGGGGAAAACTTCCCAAATCTTCTAAACAACATAAATACACAAATCATAAATGCTCAGCGAACTCCAAATAGAATAAATCCAAATAAACCCACTCCGAGACATATTCTGATCACACTGTCAAACACGGAAGAGAAGGAGCAAGTTCTGAAAGCAGCAAGAGAAAAGCAATTCACCACATACAAAGGAAACAGCATAAGACTAAGTAGTGACTACTCAGCAGCCACCATGGAGGTGAGAAGGCAGTGGCACGATATATTTAAAATTCTGAGTGAGAAAAATTTCCAGCCAAGAATACTTTATCCAGCAAAGCTCTCCTTCAAATTTGAGGGAGAGCTTAAATTTTTCACAGACAAACAAATGCTGAGAGAATTTGCTAACAAGAGACCTGCCCTACTGGAGATACTAAAGGGAGCCCTACAGACAGAGAAACAAAGAACGGACAGAGAGACTTGGAGAAAGGTTCAGTACTAAAGAGATTCGGTATGGGTACAATAAAGGATATTAATAGACAGAGGGTAAAAATATGGCAAACATAAACCAAAGGATAAGATGGCTGATTCAAGAAATGCCTTCACGGTTATAACGTTGAATGTAAATGGATTAAACTCCCCAATTAAAAGATATAGATTTGCAGAATGGATCAAAAAAAAATGAACCATCAATATGTTGCATACAAGAGACTCATCTTAGACACAGGGACACAAAGCAACTGAAAGTGAAAGGATGGAAAAAAATGTTTCATGCAAGCTACAGCCAAAAGAAAGCAGGTGTAGCAATATTAATCTCAGATAAAATAGACTTTAAATGCAGGGATGTTTTGAGAGACAAAGAAGGCCACTACATACTAATAAAAGGGGCAATTCAACAAAAAGAAATAACAATCGTAAATGTCTATGCACCCAATCAAGGTGCCACAAAATACATGAGAGAAACACTGGCAAAACTAAAGGAAGCAATTGATGTTTGCACAGTAATTGTGGGAGACTTCAACACATCACTGTCTCCTATAGATAGATCAACCAGACAGAAGACCAATAAGGAAATTGAAAACCTAAACAATCTGATAAATGAATTAGATTTAACAGACATATACAGGACATTACATCCCAAATCACCAGGATACACATACTTCTCTAGTGCTCATGGAACTTTCTCCAGAATCGATCATATGCTGGAACATAAAACAAGCCTCAATAAATTTAAAAAGATTGAAATTATTCAAAGCACATTCTCTGACCACAATGGAATACAATTAGAAGTCAACAACCATCAGAGACTTAGAAAATTCACAAATACCTGGAGGTTAAACAACACACTCCTAAACAATCAGTGGGTTAAAGAAGAAATAGCAAGAGAAATTGCTAAATACATAGAGACGAATGAAAATGAGAACACAACATACCAAAACCTATGGGATGCAGCAAAAGCAGTGCTGAGGGGGAAATTTATAGCACTAAACGCATATATTAAAAAGGAAGAAAGAGCCAAAATCAAAGAACTAATGGATCAACTGAAGAAGCTAGAAAATGAACAGCAAACCAATCCTAAACCAAGTAGAAGAAAAGAAATAACAAGGATTAAAGCAGAAATAAATGACATAGAGAACAAAAAAAAACAATAGAGAGGATAAATATCACCAAAAGTTGGTTCTTTGAGAAGATCAACAAGATTGACAAGCCCCTAGCTAGACTGACAAAATCAAAAACAGAGAAGACACATATAAACAAAATAATGAATGAAAAAGGTGACATAACTGCAGATCCTGAAGAAATTAAAAAAATTATAAGAGGATATTATGAACAACTGTATGGCAACAAACTGGATAATGTAGAAGAAATGGACAATTTCCTGGAAACATATGAACAACCTAGACTGACCAGAGAGGAAATAGAAGACCTCAACCAACCCATCACAAGCAAAGAGATCCAATCAGTCATCAAAAATCTTCCCACAAATAAATGCCCAGGGCCAGATGGCTTCACAGGGGAATTCTACCAAACTTTCCAGAAAGAACTGACACCAATCTTACTCAACTCTTTCAAAACATTGAAGAAAATGGAACACTACCTAACTCATTTTATGAAGCTAACATCAATCTAATACCAAAACCAGGCAAAGATGCTACAAAAAAGGAAAACTACCGGCCAATCTCCCTAATGAATATAGATGCAAAAATCCTCAACAAAATACTTGCAAATCGAATCCAAAGACACATTAAAAAAATCATACACCATGACCAAGTGGGGTTCATTCCAGGCATGCAAGGATGGTTCAACATAAGAAAATCAATCAATGTATTACAATACATTAACAAGTCAAAAGGGAAAAATCAATTGATCATCTCAATAGATGCTGAAAAAGCATTTGACAAAATCCAACATCCCTTTTTGATAAAAACACTTCAAAAGGTAGGAATTGAAGGAAACTTACTCAACATGATAAAGAGCATATATGAAAAACCCACAGCCAGCATAGTACTCAATGGTGAGAGACAAAAGCCTTCCCTCTAAGATCAGGAACAAGACAAGGATGCCCGCTGTCACCCCTGTTATTCAACATTGTGCTGGAAGTGCTAGCCAGGGCAATCCGGCAAGACAAAGAAATAAAAGGCATCCAAATTGGAAAAGAAGAAGTAAAACTATCATTGTTTGCAGATGATATGATCTTATATCTAGAAAACCCTGAGAAATCGACGATACAGCTACTAGAGCTAATAAACAAATTTAGCAAAGTAGCAGGATACAAGGTTAATGCACATAAGTCAGTAATGTTTCTATATGCTAGAAATGAACAAACTGAAGAGACACTCAAGAAAAAGATACCATTTTCAATAGCAACTAAAAAAATCAAGTACCTAGGAATAAACTTAACCAAAGATGTAAAAGACCTATACAAAGAAAACTACATAACTCTACTAAAAGAAATAGAAGGGAACCTTAAAAGATGGAAAAATATTCCATGTTCATGGATAGGAAGGCTAAATGTCATTAAGATGTCAATTCTACCCAAACTCATCTACAGATTCAATGCAATTCCAATCAAAATTCCAACAACCTACTTTGCAGACTTGGAAAAGCTAGTTATCAAATTTATTTGGAAAGGGAAGATGCCTCGAATTGCTAAAGACACTCTAAAAAAGAAAAACGAAGTGGGAGGACTTACACTCCCTGACTTTGAAGCTTATTATAAAGCCACAGTTGCCAAAACAGCATGGTACTGGCACAAAGATAGACATATAGATCAATGGAATCGAATTGAGAATTCAGAGATAGACCCTCAGATCTATGGCCGACGGATCTCTGATAAGGCCCCCAAAGTCACTGAACTGAGTCATAATGGTCTTTTCAACAAATTGGGCTGGGAGAGTTGGATATCCATATCCAAAAGAATGAAAGAGAACCCCTATCTCACCCCCTACACAAAAATTAACTCAAAATGGATGAAAGATCTCAATATAAAAGAAAGTACCATAAAACTCCTAGAAGATAATGTAGGAAAACATCTTCAAGACCTTGTATTAGGCGGCCACTTCCTAGACTTTACACCCAAAGCACAAGCAACAAAAGAGAAAATAGATAAATGGGAACTCCTCAAGCTTAGAAGTTTCTGCACCTCAAAGGAATTTCTCAAAAAGGTAAAGAGGCAGCCAACTCAATGGGAAAAAAATTTTGGAAACCATGTATCTGACAAAAGACTGATATCTTGCATATATAAAGAAATCCTATAACTCAATGACAGTAGTACAGACAGCCCATTTATAAAATGGGCAAAAGATATGAAAAGACAGTTCTCTGAAGAGGAAATACAAATGGCCAAGAAACACATGAAAAAATGTTCAGCTTCACTAGCTATTAGAGAGATGCAAATTAAGACCACAATGAGATACCATCTAACACCGGTTAGAATGTCTGCCATTAAACAAACAGGAAACTACAAATGCTGGAGGGGATGTGGAGAAATTGGAACTCTTATTCATTGTTGGTGGGACTGTATAATGGTTCAGCCACTCTGGAAGTCAGTCTGGCAGTTCCTTAGAAAACTAGATATAGAGTTACCATTCGATCCAGCGATTGCACTTCTCGGTATATACCCGGAAGATCAGAAAGCAGTGACACGAACAGATATCTGCACGCCAATGTTCATAGCAGCATTACTCACAATTGCCAAGAGATGGAAACAACCCAAATGTCCTTCAACAGATGAGTGGATAAATAAAATGTGGTATATACACACGATGGAATACTACGCGGCAGTAAGAAGGAACGATCTCGTGAAACATATGAGAACATGGATGAACCTTGAAGACATAATGCTGAGCGAAATAAGCCAGGCACAAAAAGTGAAATATTATATGCTACCACTAATGTGAACTTTGAAAAATGTAAAACAAATGGTTTATAATGTAGAATGTAGGGGAACTAGCAATAGAGAGCGATTAAGGAAGGGGGAACAATAATCCAAGAAGAACAGATAAGCTATTTAACGTTCTGGGGATGCCCAGGAATGACTATGGTCTGTTAATTTCTGATGGATATAGTAGGAACAAGCTCACAGAAATGTTGCTATATTATGTAACTTTCTTGGGGTAAAGTAGGACCATGTTGGAAGTTAAGCAGTTATCTTAGGTTAGTTGTCTTTTTCTTACTCCCTTGTTATGGTCTCTTTGAAATGTTCTTTTATTGTATGTTTGTTTTCTTTTTAACTTTTTTTTCATACAGTTGATTTAAAAAAGAAGGGAAAGGTAAAAAAAAAAAAAGAAAAACAAGGAAAAAAAGATGTAGTGCCCCCTTGAGGAGCCTGTGGAGAATGCAGGGGTATTGGCCTACCACACCTCGATGGTTGCTAACATGACGACAGACATAGGGGACTGGTGGTTTGATGGGTTGAGCCCTCTACCGTAGGTTTTACCCTTGGGAAGACGGTTGCTGCAAAGGAGAGGCTAGGCCTCCCTATGGTTGTGCCTAAGAGCCTCCTCCCGAATGCCTCTTTGTTGCTCAGGTGTGGCCCTCTCTCTCTGGCTAAGCCAACTTGAAAGGTGAAATCACTGCCCTCCCCCCTACGTGGGATCAGACACCCAGGGGACTGAATCTCCCTGGCAACGTGGAATATGACTCCCGGGGAGGAATGTAGACCCGGCATCGTGGAACGGAGAACATCTTCTTGACCAAAAGGGGGATGTGAAAGGAAATGAAATAAGCTTCAGTGGCAGAGAGATTCCAAAAGGAGCCGAGAGGTCACTCTGGTGGGCACTCTTACGCACACTTTAGACAACCCTTTTTAGGTTCCAAAGAATTGGGGTAGCTTGTGGTGGATACCTGAAACTATCAAACTACAACCCAGAACCCATGAATCTCGAAGACAGTTGTATAAAAATGTAGCTTATGAGGGGTGACAATGGGATTGGGAAAGCCATAAGGACCACACTCCACTTTGTCTAGTTTATGGATGGATGAGTAGAAAAATAGGGGAAGGAAACAAACAGATAAAGGTACCCAGTGTTCTTTTTTACTTCAATTGCTCTTTTTCACTCTAATTATTATTCTTGTTATTTTTGTGTGTGTGCTAATGAAGGTGTCAGGGATTGACTTAGGTGATGAATGTACAACTATGTAATGGTACTGTGAACAATCAAAAGTACGATTTGTTTTGTATGACTGCGTGGTATGTGAATATATCTCAATAAAATGAAGATAAAAAAATGTTTTCCTTATTTTGTTGTTGGTAATTGCTGTATGGCCTAGTAATGTGATCAGTTTTTATAAATGGTTCATGTATGCTTGAGGAGAATGCATATTCGCTAAATGGTAGTTGCCAACTTCTGTATGTGTCCATAAGATCTGACTTGTTCACATTTTATGCATCTTTACTGATTTACTTTTATTAGCTTGATCCATCAATAATTGAGAAAAATGTGTGGAATCTCTGAGTGGTAGATTTGTCTCTGTAGTCATTCTGTGTTTTATTGTTTTTGTTTTTCAGTAATAATTTTATTTATTAATTTTTTATTAGAGAAGTTGTGGTTTACACAATAGTCATGCATAAAATACAGGATTCCCATATACTACTCTGTTATTAAACACTTTGAATTGGTGTGATACGTTTGATACAATTAATGAAAGGACATTTTTACAGTT
Organism: Choloepus didactylus; assembly: GCF_015220235.1. Classification (NCBI taxonomy): domain Eukaryota; kingdom Metazoa; phylum Chordata; class Mammalia; order Pilosa; family Megalonychidae; genus Choloepus; species Choloepus didactylus. The sequence continues at coordinate 208,971,157 of NC_051308.1, read as the reverse complement.
GTGCTCTTAACTATGGTCTTTGGTTTAATTTAGGGTCCCCTGTGTTGTGAGATTCTGTGCATTTTTAAAAAAAATTTTTTTTCTAACAACATATATACATCTAAAATTTCCCCCTTTAATCACATTCAAATATATAATTCACAGCTGTTAATTATGTTTATAATGTTGTGCTACCATCACCATCATCCATTACCAAAACTTTTCCATCGTTCCAATAGAAACGCTGTAATTTTAAGCCTTATTCTTGGAGCTTCCTACTCCTCCATCTTCCTACAATTCTTCCCCTAGTCCTTCCGTTTTTGCTTTTTGTAATTTAAGGCTATTTTATGAGGCACATACAAGTTTTGAATTGTCATATCTATAAATATCCCCATATAGTGACCTTTTCTTTTACTAATGATGCTTTTTGTCTAGAAATCCATTTTGTCTTATATTAATATGGCTGTTCAACTTTCTTTTGGTTATTTGCCTGGTTTTTCTTTTTCTGTACTTTTACATTCAACTTTTCATGCTCGTATGCTTTAAATATGTCTCTTGTTAACATCGTGAAACTGGATTCCTCCTCAATCTGACAATCTCTGCCTTTTTAATTGTCAAGTTTAGTCCATTTGTATTTGTTTTAGTTATTGATATATTTGACATGTCTTTACTATCTTACATTTTAATTTAATTTACTCAGTGTTCTGTTTTTTCCTCTTCTCTTACCTTTAAAAAATTATAACTATAATGAAATAGCATTTTTTCCACCTGTCAAATTGTCAGAGATGCATTTTCTAAAAATATATTCTGGTAAAATCAGGACTACCAAATACTTCTAAATTAAGTTTTTTGCCACAAAGTTTTTGGAGGACTTTTGGAAATACGTATGAAAAGTTTTAAAAGAGCCTGTTATCTTTAACCCAATAATTCTGCTTTTAGTAATATACCCTAAGGGAAAGATCTGATAAATGCATAAAATTAAGTACAAGAATGTAACTTAGAGTGTCATTATAGTAATGAAAACTGGGAAGCAACCTTCAGAGTCCAACATAGTAGTAGGACTGTTAAATAAATTATGATATAGTTATGAGATGAACCAGTGCACAACTATTAACAATTCAGTTATAGAAGAATAAATATTATGGGGGAATATTCATGATGTTTTCATTGAAAAATGTTAAAAAAGAAATTGTAAAGAATATTCCCAATAGTATTTATACAAACATACATACATAAATGTGCCCAAATGTAAATAGTTATCTTTGGGTGATACAGTTATATACTTTGTACTTTTTTCTGTATTTTCTCTTATTTTCCATTTTATATACTGAATATTAGTACTGTTGTTCCTAGAAAATAGCAAATGTAAAGGTACTATGCTTTTCCCTTTTGGGGGTGGAGATATTTGAAATGTTTATTGTTTATTATCACATTTTCTTTCCGTAGATGAATGGCAATTATATCAGTACATAGCCTAAGGAAAAAGTCATAATTTAAGCATCTAGCCTAGAAATACAAGCCAGTACTCTGTTAAACTAATGGGCTAGATCAGAGAGTCAGAATTGCCAGTGCACTTATGTTATATAGAAAGAATATGTAGCAGTTAGAAAAAATCCTCAGCGCCAAGTGTATACCCAGCACAACCGTACTGTACAGACATTCTAAAAGCAAGGAATATGAAGAAGAACCAGAGATTATTCTTTCTGTATATCTAGTAGATCATAGGCTTAGAGGTTTCAGTAATAGCAACTAATTTATATGTGCCTGTACTATTCATTATATGTAGTGTCATTATAGATAAAAGACATTTCAACACTGCAAGTGATTTTTAAGCATACTCTATAGCAGTAGAGCCATATATACACTTGACCTTACTTCTCTCATAGTTAAAATAAACTCTAGAGTTGGACATTAAAAACTGTGGTTTTAGGCATTTATAATAGCAAGTTTCTGTTTTATTTAGGAATAAATTTTACAAAATAACAAAATGTAACTAATGTGATTATTAAATATTAAGAACAAATCCAAATTTATGTATGTACCTGAGTAAATATAAAAAACTACGTAACAAATATTGTCAGACTTGAATATATTCATTTTCATAAACAGTTCCCAAATCTTCTCATAATTAAGAATTGAAAATGACTGTTAAATATGAGCATGCCTGATTACTCGGAATTTATTTTGATCAGATTTGTTTCTCAAGTTGCTATAGCTCTAGATATAGTAATTTTGCATTAATTCACTGCATTGCAATGAATGCTTTATATGGCAAATAGGTTTGTGATGTATTAGAATCAAAATTAAAATAGAGGATAAGTATCCAGAATATACATTTTAAGTGTCTTTAAGTCACATATAATACATAATTTTAGAAAACAAGAGTTGCAAATGATAGACTAAGCATTAATGGTGTTGATGGTTGAATTTCGAAGCTGATAAATTATTAGTGAATTACTTTAAAGATTTACAAAAAGACTTTGAATTTCAATTTTAAACTTTCCGTAGTACAACGTAATCTTTCTCCTTGGAACCATAGTAAATATAAATAACCACACCTAAAGATCTATCACATCTTACTCATAGTAGAAGTTTTATAGTGCAGTAATTGGGAAGCAAAGCACTGACTTTCAAGTAATCCCATAAAATAATTTTTAGTTCATGAAATACCTGCCTGCCCATTGCTAAAACTACTGATTCTTATCAAGGGCATTTAAATACCCAGCAGCTTTGTTGAGATATGGATGTAGCTATGTTTGTACTTGGTATTTAATCTATAAGGAATTCCAAAAATCTATGTATTTGCTTGAAAGTAGGAATGTCTTCTTGATCAAATGAAAATTTTACATTTTGTGGAAATGAGGGTTAAAAGACTATCAGTATGATCTATTGGAAGGGTTCTGAACTACAACACTAATGGTTATTCTGGTTTTTTTTTAAATTAATGTTGCATATTGATAGTGTTATTTTCCTTTAGGTTCATATTTTGTCCCCTTATTTCACTGATGTATCCTTAGATACCTAGAACAACGTCTTTTGTGTTTTTTAAATTAGAAGTTGGTCTATTTTGTTAAATGCTGTTTTGCCTTTCTCTGAGATGGTCATATGGATTTTCCTCTTTCACTTGCAATGATTTGCAAGTATATAATAGATTTTCTAATGTCAACTCTATCAGTCTAAGTTCTTAGGCTCAAATAATCAAATCTCACTCTAGCTAAAAGGAATTTATTGAAGGATATTTGGTAGCTCACCAAATCTCCTCAAAGGCCAGAGAAAAATGTCTGGAAGAACACACAGTCTGGAACAATGCTCAAACCACACAGCAGGACTGTCCCAGTGGAGAGACTACTGCTGCTGGATCAGACACCACAGCTTGCACTGATGACCTAGAATACCAGATACCATCCCTAGAACCTTTGCCCCCTGCTTCAAGAAGCTGGATGTCTCTGCTTCCACCCTTACCATTTCCAGCTGCTAGCTTCCAAATTTGAAAACTTGTGCAAGTGCATCTGATTGATAGACCCAAGCTGCAAGGGATGCAGGGAAGTAAGTTTCTGGCTTCTACCTTGGAGACAAACAGATTCATATGTTGAAGAATTCCGTATATGAAGGGTGTTCAGAAGTGCTGGGCAGCCAAAAATAATGACAGATCAAGTAATCCTTGCATTCCTTTAATAATAAAGTTATCAGTTAGCCTGCCTAATTAGGCAGCATTCAAGGAACCTAACTTTGAAATGTAATATTAATAGAACCTGGCTATGTAAGTATATAAAGAACATGGACATTTCCAAATAAGTATCTAAAGCACTAGTATATATACAGATCTGTGTGTCGTTGTGGGGAGTGCAGGAAAGAGGATTTAGTTAAGGCTGGCATACAAGTTTTGGGCAACTGGGTGAATGGTGGTACGCCTCACTGAGATAAGGAACAGAAGAGATTGAGACAGTGTCTGTGTGGAGGGTGAGAATTGTAAGACAGTTTGAAGTGCCCAGAGGACAAACAATTAAAGAAATCTAGAAGGCAGTTAGCTGTCGAGATCTGAGAGATAGCCTAAAGACACAAACTTATGAGTTGTCACCATGTATATGGTGATTAAAGCTATGAACTTCTTTGTGATCATCCAGTTGATAAGTGAGAAGAGAGGAAAAAGAAGATAACCAGAGAAGAGCCTTGAGGACAACAAATATTTAAGGAATGGACACAAGAAGAGGATCCAGAATAGAGGTTAAATTGCAGGAAGGCAAGAGGGGATGAGACCAATTAGGAGGCACTGGTGAAAGATCATGTGGCTCAGAATAAAGTGGTAGCTATATAGATAAAAGAAATATTAGAAAGACTTAGTGATGAATTGGATGTGAAGGATGAGGGAAGAAGTCAAGGATGATTCCTGTTTTTCTGGCTTGAATATCTGGGTGGTGGGAGGTGTGAATTCCTGAGTTAGGGACATGAAAGAGAGCACTAGACAGCACTTCAGCACTATACTTGAGGGCCATTTTAAACAGTGAAATCACTAACAAAAAGTAAAACAATCCAAAAACAAGGCACTAAATATACCATGCAAAGGATACTTATTTATAGTGTGAGAGCTGAAACAGGGAGAACATTGCCTCAGCTTGGAATTTGCACATCAGGTGACACAAATTTTTCACTGCTCTGTTAATGACCATGAAAGTGCCACTACTGATTTTGGGGTTACAAATAAATTTTAGCAACTAGGCAAATTCACAAATATGGAATCTTCAAATAATAAGGTTCTATTATATTTCATTTGGTAGATATTTATTGATTTCCTACTGTGTATCAGGCACTGTGCTTCACACTGTATATTCTTTTTTTATCTTCATTTTATTGAGATATATTCACATACCACGCAGTCATCCAAAACAAATCATACTTTCGATTGTTTACAGTACCATTACATAGTTGTACATTCATCACCTAAATCAATCCCTGACACCTTCATTAGCACACACACAAAAATAACAAGAATAATAATTAGAGTGAAAAAGAGCAATTGAAGTAAAAAAGAACACTGGGTACCTTTGTCTGTTTGTTTCCTTCCCCTATTTTTCTACTCATCTATCCATAAACTAGACAAAGTGGAGTGTGGTCCTTATGGCTTTCCCAATCCCATTGTCACCCCTCATAAGCTACATTTATATATAACTGTCTTCGAGATTCATGGGTTCTGGGTTGTAGTTTGATAGTTTCAGGTATCCACCACCAGCTACCCCAATTCTTTGGAACCTAAAAAGGGTTGTCTAAAGTGTGTGTAAGAGTGCCCACCAGAGTGACCTCTCGGCTCCTTTTGGAATCTCTCTGCCACTGAAGCTTATTTCATTTCCTTTCACATCCCCCTTTTGGTCAAGAAGATGTTCTCCGTTCCACGATGCCGGGTCTACATTCCTCCCCGGGAGTCATATTCCACGTTGCCAGGGAGATTCAGTCCCCTGGGTGTCTGATCCCACGTAGCGGGGAGGGCAGTGATTTCACCTCTCAAGTTGGCTTAGTCAGAGAGAGAGGGCCACGTCTGAGCAACAAAGAGGCATTCAGGAGGAGGCTCTTAGGCACAACCATAGGGAGGCCTAGCCTCTCCTTTGCAGCAACCGTCTTCCCAAGGGTAAAACTTATGGTAGAGGGCTCAACCCGTCAAACCACCAGTCCCCTATGTCTGTGGTCATGTTAGCAACCATCGAGGTGGGGTAGGCCAATACCCCTGCATTCTCCACAGGCTCCTCAAGGTAGCACTACATCTTTTTTTTTCCTTGTTTTTCTTTTTTTTTTTTTTTTTTTTTTACCTTTCCCTTCTGTTTTAAATCAACTGTATGAAAAAAAAGTTAAAAAGAAAACAAACATACAGTAAAAGAACATTTCAAAGAGACCATAACAAGGGAGTAAGAAAAAGACAACTAACCTAAGATAACTGCTTAACTTCCAACATGTTCCTACTTTACCCCAAGAAAGTTACATAATATAGCAACATTTCTGTGAACTTGTTCCTACTATATCCATCAGAAATTAACAGACCATAGTCATTGCTGGGCATCCCCAGAACGTTAAATAGCTTATCTGTTCTTCTTGGATTATTGTTCCCCCTTCCTTAATCGCTCTCTATTGCTAGTTCCCCTACATTCTACATTATAAGCCATTTGTTTTACATTTTTCAAAGTTCACATTAGTGGTAGCATATAATATTTCTCTTTTTGTGCCTGGCTTATTTCGCTCAGCATTATGTCTTCAAGGTTCATCCATGTTCTCATATGTTTCACGAGATCGTTCCTTCTTACTGCCGCGTAGTATTCCATCGTGTGTATATACCACATTTGATTTATCCACTCATCTGTTGAAGGACATTTGGGTTGTTTCCATCTCTTGGCAATTGTGAATAATGCTGCTATGAACATTGGCATGCAGATATCTGTTCGTGTCACAGCTTTCTGACCTTCCGGGTATATACCGAGAAGTGCAATCGCTGGATCGAATGGTAACTCTATATCTAGTTTTCTAAGGAACTGCCAGACTGACTTCCAGAGTGGCTGAACCATTATGCAGTCCCACCAACAATGAATAAGAGTTCCAATTTTTCCACATCCCCTCCAGCATTTGTAGTTTCCTGTTTGTTTAATGGCAGCCATTCTAACCGGTGTTAGATGGTATCTCATTGTGGTCTTAATTTGCATCTCTCTAATAGCTAGTGAAGCTGAACATTTTTTCATGTGTTTCTTGGCCATTTGTATTTCCTTTTCAGAGAACTGTCTTTTCATATCTTTTGCCCATTTTATAATTGGGCTGTCTGTACTATTGTCATTGAGTTGTAGGATTTCTTTATATATGCAAGATATCAGTCTTTTGTCAGATACATGGTTTCCAAAAATTTTTTCCCATTGAGTTGGCTGCCTCTTTACCTTTTTGAGAAATTCCTTTGAGGTGCAGAAACTTCTAAGCTTGAGGAGTTCCCATTTATCTATTTTCTCTTTTGTTGCTTGTGCTTTGGGTGTAAAGTCTAGGAAGTGGCCGCCTAATACAAGGTCTTGAAGATGTTTTCCTACATTATCTTCTAGGAGTTTTATGGTACTTTCTTTTATATTGAGATCTTTCATCCATTTTGAGTTAATTTTTGTGTAGGGGGTGAGATAGGGGTTCTCTTTCATTCTTTTGGATATGGATATCCAACTCTCCCAGCCCCATTTGTTGAAAAGACCATAATGGCTCAGTTCAGTGACTTTGGGGGCCTTATCAAAGATCAGTCGGCCATAGATCTGAGGGTCTATCTCTGAATTCTCAAATCGATTCCATTGATCTATATGTCTATCTTTGTGCCAGTACCATGCTGTTTTGGCAACTGTGGCTTATAATAAGCTTCAAAGTCAGGGAGTGTAAGTCCTCCCACTTCGTTTTTCTTTTTTAGAGTGTCTTTAGCAATTCGAGGCATCTTCCCTTTCCAAATAAATTTGATAACTAGCTTTTCCAAGTCTGCAAAGTAGGTTGTTGGAATTTTGATTGGGATTGCATTGAATCTGTAGATGAGTTTGGGTAGAATTGACATCTTAATGACATTTAGCCTTCCTATCCATGAACATGGAATATTTTTCCATCTTTTAAGGTCCCCTTCTATTTCTTTTAGTAGAGTTATGTAGTTTTCTTTGTATAGGTCTTTTACATCTTTGGTTAAGTTTATTCCTAGGTACTTGATTTTTTTAGTTGCTATTGAAAATGGTATCTTTTTCTTGAGTGTCTCTTCAGTTTGTTCATTTCTAGCATATAGAAACATTACTGACTTATGTGCATTAACCTTGTATCCCGCTACTTTGCTAAATTTGTTTATTAGCTCTAGTAGCTGTATCGTCGATTTCTCAGGGTTTTCTAGATATAAGATCATATCATCTGCAAACAATGATGGTTTTACTTCTTCTTTTCCAATTTGGATGCCTTTTACTTCTTTGTCTTGCCAGATTGCCCTGGCTAGCACTTCCAGCACAATGTTGAATAACAGTGGTGACAGCGGGCATCCTTGTCTTGTTCCTGATCTTAGAGGGAAGGCTTTCAGTCTCTCACCATTGAGTACTATGCTGGCTGTGGGTTTTTCATATATGCTCTTTATCATGTTGAGTAAGTTTCCTTCAATTCCTACCTTTTGAAGTGTTTTTATCAAAAAGGGATGTTGGATTTTGTCAGATGCTTTTTCAGCATCTATTGAGATGATCAATTGATTTTTCCCTTTTGACTTGTTAATGTATTGTAATACATTGATTGATTTTCTTATGTTGAACCATCCTTGCATGCCTGGAATGAACCCCACTTGGTCATGGTGTATGATTTTTTTAATGTGTCTTTGGATTCGATTTGCAAGTATTTTGTTGAGGATTTTTGCATCTATATTCATTAGGGAGATTGGCCGGTAGTTTTCCTTTTTTGTAGCATCTTTGCTTGGTTTTGGTATTAGATTGATGTTAGCTTCATAAAATGAGTTAGGTAGTGTTCCATTTTCTTCAATGTTTTGAAAGAGTTTGAGTAAGATTGGTGTCAGTTCTTTCTGGAAAGTTTGGTAGAATTGCCCTGTGAAGCCATCTGGCCCTGGGCATTTATTTGTGGGAAGATTTTTGATGACTGATTGGAACTCTTTGCTTGTGATGAGTTGGTTGAGGTCTTCTATTTCTTCTCCGATCAGTCTAGGTTGTTCATATGTTTCCAGGAAATTGTCCATGTCTTCTACATTATCCAGTTTGTTGCCATACAGTTGTTCATAATATCCTCTAATAATTTTTTTAATTTCTTCAGGATCTGCAGTTATGTCACCTTTTTCATTCATTATTTTGTTTATATGGGTCTTCTCTCTTTTTGATTTTGTCAGTCTAGCTAGGGGCTTGTCAATCTTGTTGATCTTCTCAAAGAACCAACTTTTGGTGATATTTATCCTCTCTATTGTTTTTTTTGTTCTCTATGTCATTTATTTCTGCTTTAATCCTTGTTATTTCTTTTCTTGTACTTGGTTTAGGATTGGTTTGCTGTTCATTTTCTAGCTTCTTCAGTTGATCCATTAGTTCTTTGATTTTGGCTCTTTCTTCCTTTTTAATATATGCCTTTAGTGCTATAAATTTCCCCCTCAGCACTGCTTTTGCTGCATCCCATAGGTTTTGGTATGCTGTGTTCTCATTTTCATTCGTCTCTATATATTTAACAATTTCTCTTGCTATTTCTTCTTTAACCCACTGATTGTTTAGGAGTGTGTTGTTTAACCTCTAGGTATTTGTGAATTTTCTAAGTCTCTGATGGTTATTGACTTCTAATTGTATTCCATTGTGGTCAGAGAATGTGCTTTGAATAATTTCAATTTTTTTAAATTTATTGAGGCTTGTTTTATGTCCCAGCATATGATCTATTCTGGAGAAAGTTCCGTGAGCACTAGAAAAGTATGTGTGTCCTGGTGATTTGGGATGTAATGTCCTGTATATGTCTGTTAAATCTAATTTATTTATCAGATTGTTTAGGTTTTCAATTTCCTTATTGGTCTTCTGTCTGGTTGATCTATCTATAGGAGAGAGTGATGTGTTGAAGTCTCCCACAATTATTGTGGAAACATCAATTGCTTCCTTTAGTTTTGCCAGTGTTTCTCTCATGTATTTTGTGGCACCTTGATTGGGTGCATAGACATTTATGATTGTTATTTCTTCTTGTTGAATTGCCCCTTTTATTAGTATGTAGTGGCCTTCTTTGTCTCTCAAAACATCCCTGCATTTGAAGTCTATTTCATCTGAGATTAATATTGCTACACCTGCTTTCTTTTGGCTGTAGCTTGCATGAAATATTTTTTTCCATCCTTTCACTTTCAGTTGCTTTGTGTCCCTGTGTCTAAGATGAGTCTCTTGTATGCAACATATTGATGGTTCATTTTTTTTGATCCATTCTGCGAATCTATATCTTTTAATTGGGGAGTTTAATCCATTTACATTCAACGTTATAACCGTGAAGGCATTTCTTGAATCAGCCATCTTATTCTTTGGTTTATGTTTGTCATATTTTTCCCCTCTGTCTATTAATATCCTTTATTGTACCCATACCCAGTCTCTTTAGTACTGAACCTTTCTCCAAGTCTCTCTGTCCGTTCTTTGTTTCTCTGTCTGTAGGGCTCCTGTAGTATCTCCAGTAGGGCAGGTCTCTTGTTAGCAAATTCTCTCAGCATTTGTTTGTCTGTGAAAAATTTAAGCTCTCCCTCAAATTTGAAGGAGAGCTTTGCTGGATAAAGTATTCTTGGCTGGAAATTCCTCTCACTCAGAATTTTAAATATATCGTGCCACTGCCTTCTTGCCTCCATGGTGGCTGCTGAGTAGTCACTACTTAGTCTTATGCTGTTTCCTTTGTATGTGGTGAATTGCTTTTCTCTTGCTGCTTTCAGAACTTGCTCCTTCTCTTCCGTGTTTGACAGTGTGATCAGAATATGTCTCGGAGTGGGTTTATTTTGGATTTATTCTATTTGGAGTTCGCTGAGCATTTATGATTTGTGTATTTATGTTGTTTAGAAGATTTGGGAAGTTTTCCCCAACAATTTCTTTGAATACTCTTCCTAGACCTTTACCCTTTTCTTCCCCTTCTGGGACACCAATGAGTCTTATATTCGGACGTTTCATATTATCTATCATATCCCTGAGGTCCATTTCGATTTTTTCAATTTTTTCCCCATTCTTTCTTTTATGCTTTCATTTTCCATTCTGTCATCTTCCAGGTCACTGATTCGTTGTTCAACTTCCTCTAGTCTTGTACTATGAGTGTCCAGAATCTTTTTAATTTGGTCAACAGTTTCTTTAATTTCCATAAGATCATCCATTTTTTTATTTAGTCTTGCAATGTCTTTATGCTCTTCTAGGGTCTTCTTGATTTCCTTTGTATCCCGTACTATGGTCTCATTGTTCATCTTTAGTTCTTTGAGTAGGTGCTCTAGGTGCTGTGTCTCTTCTGACCTTTTGATTTGGGTGCTTGGGCTTGGGTTACCCATATCGTCTGTTTTTTTCATATGCTTTATAATTTTCTGTTGTTTTTGGCCTCGTGGCATTTGCTGAACTTGATAGGGTTCTTTAGGATTTGTAGACCAATTGAAGTCCTTATCTCTAATTTATCAGATCTACAGCTTCGTGGAGTACACTTTCTCTAACTAACCAGCAGGTGGCATCCACGAGCCACCTGTTCTCCACAAGTCAGTTCTCCCCTGCTTAGCCTTTTTGGTGAGTGGGGGAGTGAGTCTTGTGGGATCCAATTGGTGTACCAAGCTTGCGTGTGTAGTTGGTGTTGCCCGCCCTGTCTATGGGGCGTGTTTCTGGGCAGTCAGGGAGGGGGGGTGGCCCTAACAATCAAATCTCCCTGGTGATCCTAGAGTTTTAAAGGTGCTGCAATAGTCTAATCCTTCAGTTCAGTCCTGCCACAGTTTGTCTCTGCCACTGACCCACAAGTCCTTGGTATTGGCGTATGGCTCCTGAGACTTGCAAGTGGGCCCCTCTTCCAGGCTGTGCACCCCCTGGTCCTCTGTTGAGGGATGACTGTGCTATGTCACAGGTGAGTGCCATCCCCCCAGGGCAGTTCTGGACTGCTGGGCTGTGTAGGGAGGCTCCCAGTCTGCTGAAATGATGGCTGAATGGGGCTTTGTTAATTCACACTGCTCCACCTTCCCAACTCTGGGACAATCAGCTGAGGTTGCAGGGAAGGCTAATGTCCACGCCCAGTTTTGTGGTGTGTGCCTGTTATTTGAAGCACTTCCATCACACTGGGTTGTCTGGGGCAGCTCTGGGCTATGGGGCTGGCGATGGGCAGGAGTGTTTCCTGTTCACCAGGATGATGGCTGTGAGCGGACACCCCCCTTTTCTTGGGAAGTTGTAGTGTTTAGTGAATTTTCTCAGCCACTGGATTATTGCCTTTTGTCTCAGAGCTCTCTTAGTTCTGCTCTTGACTTGACCTGCCCAAATTGCAAGTCTTTGAAGCTTTCTGTATTGGGCTTCTTAGAGTAATTGTTTTAGAAAAAGAAAAAAGGATTAAAAAAAAAAAAAAAGGGCCCTCCTCAGAGATCTAATGGGTTATTGAAATGCTAATAGACAAAGCAACCAGGGCCATTAAGGAAAGGTCCACAGGGCAGAGAGATCAGCTTTTCTTCGGGATTTGCATATGAGCCTCAGGGCCTGAGCTCTGCCCTTCCCCTTTCTATGTTCACCAGAACTCCAGAAATCCTCCGCTTTTATTTTGGAGTTTCTCGTGTTATTTTTTTTCTATGCCTGTCTCTTCTCTGCTGGGCTGGCTGCTCTCAGATTCTCTGGTGTCTGGTCTCAGTCTGTCTATGGTTGGAGTTTGGATCAGTAGAATGAGTTTCCGATAAGGGCTGCCACTGCAGTTCTCCCTTCTCCTTCCGGGAGCTGACAGCCCTTCCTCCCATGGGACTGAGCCTGGCAGGGAGGGGCGCAGGTCCCCTGGCCGCAAAAACTTACAGATTTCGCTGATCTCAGCAGTTCCACGTTTTCATGAGTGTTGTATGAAGTATGCCCAAAGTCAGATTGCTCTGTGGTGTCCAGTCCACGCAGTTCCTGGCTTTCTACCTACTTTCCTGGAGGAGTAACTAAAACATACAGCTCACCAGTCCGCCATCTTGCCCCGCCTCCGCTGTATATTCTTTTAATTGGTAGTTGAGTATGCAGCTCTAGGACAGGCTTTTGGTCTCATCTGCCAATGTATATTAGAGAATTTTCAGCATTCAGATGGCATTTGAAGCTATCAGAAAAGATAAAAATCACATAGGGAGTGAGTAGAGAGAGAAGAGAGTCTAGCATCCACCTCAGGGAACACGAACATTGATGAGTTGAGTAGAGAGGGAGATTGAGAAGGAGTGATCAGGGAAGTAGGAGGAAAATGGAGTGACTATGGTATCCAGACCTGAGAGGAGAGAGTTTTGAAGAGGACCATGTCATCATAGTGTCAAGTAATGCCAATAAGTCAAGCATGAAAAGGAGTCAAAACTTTCCATAGGATTTATCAACAGGGAGGTCATTAATTATTTACCTAAGGATGAATTTCTAGAATTGGAATTGCTGGATCAAAGGATATGTTTAGTAAATACTGCCAAATTGCCTTTCAAAAAAGATTGTTTCAGTTTATACTCTTTTCAGCAATATATGAGGGTACCTGTTTCCTTACGCCTTCATTATAATGGGTATTATAACTCTTCTTAATTTTTGCCAAGTGGATAGGGAAAATAATATCTTGTTAATTTAAATGTCCATTTCTTTGGTAATTTGTCAGGCAGGACATATTTTCATGTGTTTATTACCCACTTATTTTTCTTCTAGGAATTATCTGTTCAGGCTGTTTTTCTTTTGCCCATTTTTCAATTGGAGCATTTTTTTCTTTTTCTTATTGATTTTTTAATGTAATTTTATTGAGAAATATTCACACACCATACAATCTATCCAATGTATATAATCAGTGGTTTATATAGTATCATCACATAGTTGTGCATTCATCACCATGATCATTTTTAGAACATTTGCATTACTGCAGAAAAAGAAATAAAAAGAAACAAGAAAACCCCAAAATTCTCATAACCTTTACCTACCCTCCCCCTTTTTGACCACTAGTATTGTGCTCTACACCCAATTTTAAGACTTACAATAGAGGTAGGTTAACTAAGACAGTGTTGTATTGTCAGAGACAGATATATAGATCAGTAGAACAGAAAAAAAACATCCAGAAGTAGATCCACACAAACACCGGCAACTGACTTTTTTTTCTTGTTATATAGTTCTACAATCATTATTGAAGATCAGGGCTACTGGATTAATGTACTTCAGGTATTTCCTTCTGGCTAGTCTAAAACACTAGACACTAAAAATAAATATCTATAAAATGAGTCAGTAGTCACAATCATTTGTTAAATCCTAATTTCTCAGTTTACCTCCTCCCTCTCATTTGATCATTCTCTCAATCTTTGGGGATATCTAGGCAATGACCATTTTAACTTCTTCATGCTAGAAAGGGGTGTTGACCTTATGAGGTAGAGAAATGAAAGTGGCTGATGTTCTTGGAGAGACTGGTCCTCTGGGTTTCAGGGCTTATCTGGCATGGGATCAATCTAGAGGCCTTAAGTTTCTGAAAAAAATAAATCTATTAAGAAAAACTTTTACAGAGACTTAGAAAGAGCCCAGGGCACTCCCTAGGGTTTTCAGGAATACTGTTGGTTGGGGCTTGGCATACTGTGGTAGTTTGCAGTGTCTGGCTAAAGTTTGCATAAGAATAACCTCCGGAATGACCCCCCTACTCTATTTGAAATCTGTTAGCCACTGAAACTTTATTTTGTTCCTCCTTTTGGTCAAGAAGGCATTCTCAAACCCATAATGCTAGGGCCAGGCTCATCCTCGGGAGTTATATCCCATGGTGCCAGGGAAACCCTGGGAGTCAAGTCCCATTATGGGGGAGGGTAGTGAGTTTATTTGCAGAGTTGGCTTAAAGAGAGAGGCCACATCTGAGCAACAAAAGAGGCTCTCTGGGGGTGACACTTAGGCATAATTATAGGCAGGTCTAACTCTACCATTGCAGAAATAATTTTCATAAGGGCAAGCCTCAAAATTGAGGGCTTGGCTTATTAAATTAGGAGTTTCTAATGCTTGAGAGAATATCAGGAATTCCCCAGGTGGGGAGGTTTAATAGTTCCACATTTTTCCCCAGTCCTTCAAGGGGTCTTTGCAAATATTTTTCAGTTTCTGTCCAAAATACTCTGGTATGTATGTGGGTATTACATTAACCTGTACAGAATAATAAGATCTCATTCCCCACTCCAAGTTCCATGTAATTAGGTTTTTAAATAAATTGACCAGACAGGTTAAGTTAGATAGTGTATGTGCCAGTTTGAATGTATTATGGCCCCCAGAAAAAGCCATATGCTTTGATGTAATCTTGTGTGGGCAGATGTATCATTGCTAATTAGATTGTAATTCTTTGAGTGTTGCCATGGAGATGTGCCCCACCCAACTGTAGATGATGACTTTGCTTGGATAATTTCCATGGAGGTGTTGCCCCACCCATTCAGGGTGGGTCTAAATTAATCACTGGAGCCATATAAATGAGCTGACAGAAGGAACTCAGTGCAGCTGAGAGTGACATTTTGAAGAGGAGCTACAGCCAAGAGGGACACTTTGAAGAGTGCACAGGAACTGAGAGAGGAGCTTCAGTTTACAGAGACATTTTGGAGATGGCTTTGAAAGCAGACTTTTGCTCCAGAGAAGCTAAGAGAGCAACTAAGAGTGACATTTTTGAGGAGCTGAAGCCTAGAGAGGAATATCCTGGGAAAAAGCCATTTTGAAACCAGAACTTGGAGCAGACACTGGCCACGTGCCTTCCCTGCTAACAGAGGTTTTCCAGATGCCATTGGCCATCTTCCAGTGAAGGTACCTGATCATTGATGCATTACCTTGGATGCTTTATGGCCTTAAGACTGTAACTGGGTAACCAAATAAACCTCCTTTATAAAAGCCAATCCATTTCCGGTGTTTTGCATTCTGGCAGCATCAGCAAACTAGAACAGTGTGCTACAGAAAATTTAAATATTGGACCAAATAAACATCTCTTCCTTTGGTCTCACACAGAAGTTGAAGTTTTAAAATACAGACAATATCATCCTTTACTCAGTGTTCTGATTTACGTTAGTCCTAGGCAGGTCCATTTCATTCATGTCTCTATTGAAGTCTGATCTCTTTTTCAGCTTCTTTAACAATTGCTGTATAGAGTAATGCTGACTTTCAGAGCTGTAGAACTCTAACTCTGAGTCTCAGGTGTCACACAGATATCCAATTTTCCAGGAACTACCAGGTTATACACAAAGAGCACAGAATCTTAGAATTTAGAAATAACAGTTAAAACTCAAGAATAGAAGTGACTGCTGTAAGAGCTTATAATCTAGGAACCTTTACAGTGCACCTTATTTGAACATTCTGAACTCCTTAATCATCGATTGTCCAATTTCTGCCCACTTTCTATCTCTGATAGCCTGTGCACCTCGAATTCAATTGTCAGAGTTTGCTCATTATAGTTAGTTTATATTAGTAAGACCATAGATTATTTGTCCTTTTGTTTCTGGCTTATGTCACTCAACATAATGTCCTCAATGTTCATTCACTTAATTGCATGCCACACTATTTCATTTCTATCTGAAGCCATTCAATATTCTGTTGTATGTATCTTACTGATTTTTTAGCTCTTTATATTATTAGGGTTAATGAGCTTCTGCATAGGATATATGTATATTTCTTATTTTTTTTAATTGTTCTTTAAATTATGCTTATGGTTTGGGATGGAACTCTGAAATCCCTGATATTCTGTCTACCCTTTCTCAATGTTGTCAGGTTTACCCTTTGTACTGCATACCCTGACCCTGGTGTAGATGCTTGCTCACTGAAGAGAAATTCCTGCTTATTGGTGTTTTAGGTACCCGTTACATTCAAGGATGTGGCCATGGACTTCACTGAGGAGGAATGGGGGTGACTAGACCCTGAGCAAAGGGACCTGTACAGAGAGGTGTTGCTGGAGACCTATGACAACCTGGTCTTAGTGGGTGAGGACAAAATCTCTTGGGAGAATTTTTATTTTCTTGGTTGTTAAAAGTTCTGGGTGCTTAAAATGTTTAAGCTAGGGCATGAGATTAAATATCAGAGTTTCTAAACCACTCTTAAAGAAAGGAAAAAGACATGTTGTTGCCTAAGTAAAAATCTGAGTTTCCCCTCCCCCATTTGTATTTATTTATTTTAAAAGAAATTTTATTGAGCTAAATTCACATACCATATAATCCATCTAAAGTGTGCAATCAGTGTCTTCTAGTATATTCCCAGAGTTGTGCTTTCATCAGCACAGTCAATTCTAGAATATTTTCACCTACAACAGGGTTCACTATGTTATGTTTCATCCTCTGGCTTTCCTTCTAGTGACATACACAATGCTAAACTTTCCCTTTCAACCAAAATCGCACCCACATGTCATTGCTGTTAATTACACTCACCATAATGTGCTACCATCAACTCTATCCATTTCCAAACATTTACAATCAACCTTATTATAAATTCTGCACAAATTAAGCACCAGCTCCCCATTTTCTGCCCTCATTCTATCTGCTGTCAACCTACTTTCTAGATATTAGCATCATGAGTTTCTAGTTAGATTTAGTTCTTATTAGTCCTTTTGTGTCTGACTTTAATTCACTCAACATCCTCAAGGTTCATTCACGTTGTCACACACGTCAAGACTTCATCTTACAGCTAAATAATATTCCATCATATGTATATACCACATTTTGTTCATCCATTCATCAGTTGATGGACACCTGGGTAGTTTCCATCTTTTGGCAATTGTGAATAATGCCGCTATGAGAATTGATGTGAAAATGTCTGTTTGCATCCCTGCCTTCAGTTTTTCTGAGTATATACCTAGTAGTGGAATTGCAGGATCATATGGCAGTTCTGAGCTTCCTGAGGATCCAGCAATTGTCTTCCACAGTGGCCATATCATTTTAGATTCCCACCAGTGAATACATGTTCCTGTTTCTCCACATCCTCTCCAGCACTTTTAGTTTTCTGCTTGTTTAATAGTGGCCATTCTAGTAGGTGTGATATGATATCTCGTTGTGGTTTTGATTGTTATTTCCCTAATTGCTAGTGATGTTCAGCATCTTTTCATGTGCTATTTAGCCATTTGTATTTCCTCTTTGGAAAAAATGTTTTGCCCATTTTTAATTGGGTTGTTTGCATTTTTATCATTGAGTTGTAGGATCTGTTTATTTATCCTGGATATTAAGCCCTTATTGGATGTGTGGTTTCTAAATATTTTCTCCCATTGAGTTGGCTGCCTTTTCACCTTGTTGACAACGTCCCTGGAAGCACAAAAGTCCTCAATTTTGAGGAGATCCCATTTATCTATTTTTTCTTTCTTTGCTTGTGCTTTGGGTGTAAGGTTTAAGAAATCACCTCCTACAATAAGATCTTGAAGATTCTTCCCTACATTTCTTCTAGGAGTTTTGTGGTTCTGGCTTTTATATTTTGGTCTTCAATCCATTTTGAGTTAATATTTGTATAAGGTATGTGATAGGGGTCCTCTTTCATTCTTTTAGATATGGTTGTCTAGTTCTTCCAGCTCTATTTGTTGGAGAGACTGCTCTTTCTCAGTTAGGTGGACTTGGCAGCCTTGTCAAACCTTGAGGGTTTATATCTGAACTCTCAATTTGATTCCATTGGTCAATATGTCCATCTTTATGGGAATTCCATGCTGTATGTATCACAGTAACTTTGTAATGTGCTTAAAAGTCAGGAAGTGAGTATCCTCCAACTTCAATTTTTATTTCCAAGATGTTTTTGGCTATTTGGGGCCTCTAACCCATTCAAACAAATTGAATTATTGGCTTTTCCAATTCTGCAAAGTAGGCTGTTGGAATTTTGATTGTGATTGCATTGAATCTCTAAATCAATTTGGGTAGAATTGGCATCTTAATGATAGTCTTCCAATCCATGAATACAGAGTATCCTTCCATTTCTTAAGGCCTTCTTTGATTTCTTTTAGCAATGCTTTGTAGTTTTCTGAATACATGTCCTTTACATCCTGTATTGAGGATTTTTGCATCTATATTCATTAAAGAGATTGGTCTATAATTTTCTTTTTTTTTTGTAGTATCTTTGTCTGATTTTGTTATTAGGGTGATGTTGGCTTCATAGAATGAGTTGGTTAGCTTTCCCTCCTCTTCAATTTTTTTTTGAGGAGTTTGAGCAGGATTGGTACTAATTCTTTCTTGAATGCTGGGTAGAATTCACATGTGAAGCCATCTGGTCCTGGACTTTTCTGTTTTGGGAGCTTTTCGATGACTGACTCATCTCTTTACTTGCGATTGGTTTGTTGAGGTCATCTATTTCTTCTCAAGTCAATGTTGATTGTTTATGCTTTTCCAGGAAGTTGTCCATTTTCATCTACGTTTTCTAGTTTATTAACATATAGTTGCTCTTAGTATTTTCTCATTATCTCCTTTATTTCTGCAGGGTCATTAGTTATGTTTCCTTTCCTTTTGATTGCATCTGCTCTCTTTCTCTTTTTTTTTTTTTTTTTTTTTGTCAGCCTAGCCAGTGGTCCATCAATTTTCTTGATTTTCTCAAGGAACCAACTTCTGGTTTTTTTGATTCTCTCTATTGTTTTCCTGTTCTCAATTTCGTTTATTTCTGCGCTAATCTTTGTTATTTCTTTCCTTCTGTTTGCTTTGGGGTTAGTTTGCTGTTCTTTCTCTAGTTCCTCCAGGTGAACAGTTAAGTCCTCAATTTTTGTTCTCTCTTTTCTTTTAATATAGGCATTTAGGGCAATAAAATTCCCTCTCAGCACCACCTTTGCTGCATCCCATAAGTTTTGATATGTTGTGTTTTCATTGTCATTTGCCTTGAGGTATTTACTGATTTCTCTTGTAATTTCTTCCTTTACCCACTGGTTTTCTAAGAGTGTGTTGTTTAGTCTCCATATATTTGTGAATTTTACAATCTTCTGCTTGTTATTTATTTCTAACTTCATTCCATTATGATCCAAGAAAGTGTTTTTTATAATATCAATATTTTTAAATTTGTTGAGACTTGCTTTGTGACCCAACATGTGATCTATCCTAGAGAATGTTCCATAAGCACTTGAGAAAAATGTGAATCCTGCTGTTGTGGGGTGTAGTGTTCTATATTCTGTCAAGTCTAGTTCATTTATCTCACAATTCAACATTTCCGTTTCCTTATTCATCCCCTGTCTAGATGTTCTGTCTGTTGATGAGAGCAGTGTACTGAAGTATCCAACTATTATTGCAGAGGTATCTACTTCTCCTTTCAGTGTTCTCAGTGTTTGCCTCATGAATTTTGAGGCACTTTGACTTGGTGCATAAATATTTATGATTGTTATGTTTTCTTGATGAATTGACCTTTTTATTAATAGATAGTGTCCTCTTTTTCTCTTTTAATTGTTTTACTTTTGAAGTCTAATTTGTCTGATATTAATATAGCTACTACTGGTTTTTTTCTGGTTGCTATTTGAATGAAATATATTTTTCCAACATTTCACTTTCAGCCTATTTTTGTCTTTGTTTCTAAAGTGAGTTTCTTGTAGACAGCATATAGCTGGGTCCTGTTTTTAAATCCATCCTGCCAGTCTGTGCCTTTTTATTTGGGAGTTTAATCAATTAATATTTAGTGTTATTATCGTAAGGGCAATACTTTCTAATACCATTTTGTCTTTTGGATTTTATATGTCATGTTTATTTTTTCCTCTTCTTTTACCCTTCCTGATAATCTTCATTTCTACACTCTTCTCCAAACCTCTGTCTCCTGTCTTTTCCTATCAGCCTGAAGCAGTCCCTCTTGTATTTCTTGTAGTGCCGGTCTCTTATTCACAAACTCTCTCAGTGTCTGTTTGTCTGAAAATATTTTAATCTCTCCCTCATTTTTGAAAGACAGTTTTGCTGAATATAGACTTCTTGGTTGGCAGGTCTTCTCTTTCAGTATCTTAAATATATCATACCACTTTCTACTCTCCTCCATGGTTTCTGCGGAGAAATCTGTACATAGCCCTATCGAGCTTCCCTTGATGTGATGGATTGCTTTTTGCTTGCTGCTTTCAGAATTCTCTCTTTGTCTTTGACATTGGACAATCTGATCAGTAAGTGTCTTGGAGTAGGACTATTGGGATCTATTCTGTTTAGGGTACGCGGTACGTCTTGAATTTGTAGTTTTTGTTTTTCATAAGAGTAGGGAAATTTTCAGTGAATATTTCTTCTATTATTCTTTCTGCCCCCTTTCCACTCTCTCTTCTCCTTCTGGGACACCCATAACACATATATTCATGTGCTTCAGTTGTCACTCAGCTTGTTCTAGTTTGCTAATGCTGCTGGAATGCAAAACACCAGAGATGGACTGGCTTTTATAAAGGGGGTTTATTTGGTTACACAATTACAGTCTTAAGGCCATAAAGTGTCCAAGGTAACACATCAGCAATCGGATAACTTCACTGGAGGATGGCCAATGGTGTCCAGAAAACCTCTTTTAGCTGGGAAGGCACGTGGCTGGCATCTGCTCCAAAGTTCTGGTTTCAAAATGGCTTTCTCCCAGGACATCCCTCTCTAGGCTGCAGTTCCTCAAAAATGTCACTGTTGGGAGTGGGAAAGACCCTAGCAGCTCACGGGGTTCGTAAGCCGGACCACTTTTGTGCTCCTTTCCATCCCGGGGCAGACCCAGGCGGCCACCTCACTGGGAATGTAGTTGGTGCAGGCGCAAAGCAGGACCGAGTGGTGGCCCGGGTTCCCGCTCTTGGGAGCGGATGGTCACTCCCCCGAGGGGAGGGGAGCCGACCAGCCTTCCTTGGGTTGGGGACCCGGCGGGCTCGCGGCAGGGACTCACCTGTCGCACTCACACCCATCCCTGTTGGATTCGTCGGCGTCACCGCCACGGACTTCGCTTTGGGACATGACCAGATACAGTTGGTGATTCCACCTTTTCCTTATAAATTAATTCTTGTCAGCTCCTTGGGATTTGAAAAGAAAATGCCTGGTGTAATACCAAATGAAAGTAATGGGCTTTCAAGAGGTAGTCCATCAAAGAAAAACAGACTTTCCTTGAAGTTTTTTCAGAAAAAGGAAACTAAGAGAGCTTTGGATTTCACAGATTCTCAAGAAAATGAAGAAAAAGCTGCTGAATATAGAGGATCTGAAATAGATCAAGTTGTACCTGCAGCACAGTCCTCCCCCATAAACTGCGAGAAGAGAGAGAACTTGCTACCATTTGTGGGATTGAATAATCTCGGCAATACTTGTTATCTTAATAGTATACTTCAGGTATTATATTTCTGTCCTGGTTTTAAATCTGGAGTGAAGAACTTATTTAATATTATTGCAAAGAAAAAAGAAGCCCTAAAGGATGAAGCCAACCAAAAATTAGATAAGGGAAATTGCAGAGAAGATTCGTTGGCAAGTTGTGAACTGATATGCAGTTTACAGTCCTTAATCATTTCAGTTGAACAGCTTCAGGCTAGTTTTCTCTTAAATCCAGAGAAATATACTGATGAACTTGCTACTCAGCCAAGACGACTGCTTAACACACTCAGTCTGGGAAAAATAACAACCAGCCAAGGATCCAAAGGACAATCTAAAGAAAATGAATATGATCTTGAAGAGGACTTGGGGAAGTGTGAAAATGGTAACACTTTAAAGGTTAATGGTTGTGGACTTGAATCTTCAGGGAATAATGTTAAACCCATTAATGTTAATGAAGTTAAGCCCATAAACAGAGGTGTGGAGCAAGTTGGTTTTGAGCTAGTAGAGAAATTATTTCAAGGTCAGCTGGTATTAAGAACTCGTTGCTTGGAATGTGAAAGTTTAACAGAAAGAAGAGAAGATTTTCAGGACATCAGTGTACCAGTACAAGAAGATGAGCTTTCCAAAGTAGAGGAGAGTTCTGAAATTTCTCCAGAGCCAAAAACAGAAATGAAGACACTGAGGTGGGCAATTTCACAATTTGCTTCAGTGGAGAGGATCGTTGGAAAGGATAAATATTTCTGTGAAAATTGCCATCATTATACCGAAGCCGAGTGAAGTCTGTTGTTTGACAAAATGCCTGAAGTTATAACCATTCATTTGAAGTGCTTTGCTGCTAGTGGCTTGGAGTTTGATTGTTTTGGTGGTGGACTTTCCAAGATCAACACTCCTTTATTGACATCCCTTAAATTGTCTCTAGAAGAATGGAGCACAAAGCCAACCAATGACAGCTATGGATTATTTGCAGTTGTGATGCATAGTGGTATTACAATTAGTAGTGGCCATTACACCACTTCTGTTAAAGTCACTGATCTTAACAGTTTAGAACTAGATAAGGGAAATTTTTTGGTTGACCAAATGTGTGAAATAGGTAAGCCTGAACCATTAAATGAGGAGGAAGCACGGGGAGTGGTTGAAAATTATGATGATGAAGTGTCGATTAGAGTCAGTGGAAATACACAGCCAAGTAAAGTTTTGAACAAAAAAAAATGTAGAAGCTATTGGACTTCTTGGAGGACAAAAGAGCAAAGCAGATTATGAGCTATACAACAAAACATCTAATCCTGATAAGGTTGCCAGTACAGCATTTGCTGAAAATAGAAATTCTGAGACTAACAGTACTAATGGGACCCATGAATCTGATAGAAACAAGGAATCCATTAACCAAGCAGGCATTAACATAAGTGGATTTGAGAACAAAATTTCATATGTAGTGCAAAGCTTAAAGGAGTATGAAGGGAAATGGTTGCTTTTTGATGATTCTGAAGTGAAAGTTACTGAGGAGAAGGACTTTTTGAATTCTCTTTCCCCTTCTACATCTCCTACATCTACTCCTTACTTGCTGTTTTATAAGAAATTGTAGAATGAGTGTATTTTCCTTGTGTATATATTAAACAGACATGGACAAACATTGGTAAATGTAATTACGGTAAAGAGTCTTTAGCTTATCTTTGGAAGCTACTGGAATTATTGGTCTCTCTAGGTTTTTATATAAATAGTGAAATTTGAATTACTGAAAACCATGTTAATTTTTAGAATTCACTTTTCTTACTAGAGACTAGTGACACATTAGCTTCTGGGAACAAACTTGTATAGATAACTTAAACGAATTATCCAAAATGGAAGCATTTAAACACTTTCAAATTTACACCTATCTTTTGTGTTTCCTTTTTAAAATAAAGTGCTCATATTTGTATTCTCCATATTTTGGAGTAATTATCCACATGATGTTTGTAGGTCCTGTGGTTTTTCAGCGAAGAAGCAGAAGCTCATTCAGTACATTTAGTTTTATAACACAGATGTGAAGCCAAAACTTTGATGGGCTGTATCAGAGGCACAGAGAGTCTAGATGTGTGTATTCACAATGGTGTTCATTTTGTGCCTTGAAACACTTCTAAAGTGTCTCAGAAAACCTGGACAGTCCCCTCCTCTCTTTAGAAGAATTTTATATGTATTTATGAAGATGATTCTGTACTCTAGTAAACTAATCTTTTTGGGCATGGACTAATTTGTATCTCTTCATAGTCATATTCTGCACGATCTGTATATAATACATCAAACTTAAGAGTTGTGACCTTAAATTTAACTTTTTTTAAAAAACTGGGAGGTCAATAAAATTTGAACTGCTTAACTGTGTATACAAAAAAAAAAAAAAATGTCACTGTTAGTTGCACTTGGGGTATTTGCCCTCTCTCAGCTTCTCCAGAGCAAGAGTGCTTTCAACGGCCGTCTTCAAACTTTCTCTCATCTGCAGCTCCTGTGCTTTCTTCAGGTGTCCCTCTTGTCTGTAGCTCCTCTTCAAAACATCACTCACAGTTGCACTGAGTTCCCTCTGCCCGTCAGCTCATTTATATGGCTCCACTGATCAACTTAGACTCACCCAAAATGGGCGGAGCAACACCTCCATGGAAATTATCGAATCAGAGTCATCCACTCACAGCAGGGTGGGGCGCATTCCAAAGAAATACTCAAAGAATCACAATCTAATCAACACTGATAACGTCTGCCCACACAAGATTGCATCAAAGATAATGGCATTTGGGGGAACATAATACATTCAAACTGGCACACAGTTCCCTAAGACCCTGCTCATATTTTTCCATTCTTTTCACCATCTGTTCTTTTATGTGTATGAGTTCAAATGTCTTGTCTTCCAATTCACTGATCCTCTCTTCTGCCTGTTCAGATCTACTGTTGTATCCCTCCATTGTCTTTTTCATCTCCTCCATTATGCCCTTTATTCCCATAAGTTCTGCCATTTGTTTTTCCAAGTTTATGAATTCTTCTTTTTGGTCATCCAGTGTCTTCCTTATATCCTTCATCTCTTTTGCTATATCTTCTCTCAGTTCATTGACTTGATTTTTGAATTGATTAGGAGATTTGTTTGAACATCTTTAATTACTTCTTCCATTAAATTGGTTTAGCATTAGTTCCCTGATCTCGTGTATCTCAGTTAAACTATTAGTTTGTTCGTTTAGCTGGTCCATATTTTTATGTTCCCTAATATGGCTTATTATCTTAAGTTGTCTAGGCATCTGACTTTCTTGATTAGTTTATTCTGGAGCTCATTTTCACTCTTTTACCTAGGATTTTCATGTTGGTTGGCTTTGTTCTCTAACCTTTGGTGTTCTGTTCAGCTTATTCCAGACCTCTAACTTAGGTTCTATTCAGTTGATCAGAGTTTTTGACCTCTTGTTTTTCTGTTTCTTGCCCTGCCTCAATGTAGCCTTTTTGTGTGAGTGTCTCCTCAGTTATGGTCAACCCCAGTCAGGTTTTCCCAGTCAAGAGAGGGCCAGGTTTCAGGAGGAGGGTATGGAGTTTCCTTGAGAATGAGACTTTCCTGTGCGGCCTTTAGAGTCTGTGCTTTTCCTATCCTGTCCAGCAGGTGGCACTTGCCAGCTCGCAGCTTCCCCACCAGTGTAAGGAGGTATGGAGCCTTTAGTTCTCCTGGTGACCCTGACCCTGTCGGGGGTGTGGCTGACTGAAGTTGGTTTCAGAATTCCAGCCCCTGGGGTCCGAGTTCCCCATTGATGGCTGCCACTCAAGCTGGGCCACACACCCCCTTTTCTTGGGGAAGTTATGCCCTTTAGGGAAATGTCTCTCTCCCTAGACTTATTTATCTTTCAGCATTATCTTATCTCTGCTCTTGCCTGGGCCCAAACTGCAAGTCTTTGAGGCTTTCTGTAATGGGCTACTTAGAATAGTTATTTAAAAAAAGAGAGAGAGAAAAAGAAATAAAAAAGAAAAAGAAAGGCCCATTATAGACTATTTTAAGAAAAGTGTTTTAATTCCATCCTTGCAGTTCTCGTGGGCTATTGAAATACAAAAGGACAAGGAGTTGGAAAGCAACTGAAGAGCAAAGAAGAAACCAAAAAAACCCCAGCTTTTCAGAGAAGGCTTGCATATGTGCCAGATTCTGTTGGAGTCCAGCCCTTGTCCATATTATGGTCACCCCCAACTCCAAAAGTCTCTGTTTTTGTTTTGTTTTGTTTTGTTTTTTGCTGTTTTTGCTAGCCCTATCTCCTTTCCACCAGACTGACTGCTTCTGATTCTCCAGTGTCTGGTCTCAGTTTATCTACGGTTGGAGTGTTTGTTCAGCAGTCTGAGTTTGTTAATCAGTTCTGCAACTGGGGCTGGGTTGAGCCTCCCTTCTGGTTCCCAGCACTGATGGCCCCTCCTCCCTCATGAAACCAACCACAAAACAGTCCGTTGTGCCTGGCAGAGAGGGACACAGGCCCCCTGGCCGCAAGAACTTACAGATATCACTGATCTCAGCTGCTCCATGTGCTCAAGACAGTTGTATGACGTGTGTCCAAACTCAGATTTCCCTGAGGTGTCCATTCCACACAGTTCCTGGCTATCTACCAGCTGCACTGGAGGAGTAACTAAAACCCACACCTCACCACTCTGCCATCTTGCCCCACCCCTGCCACACACTGGACATTTTAACATTTTAATGTGTTAACTCTCAATTTAGTTCCTTAGGTATCTGTTCCTTCAGTTTGTATCCAATTAGTGTTATGACAGAGATTTTCTTGAATACCAGGAGCTAACAACAACAAAAAGAATAAAGAAAAAAAGGAACACCTTTCCCAGTGTTTGCAGATTGGTCTCTCTGAGTAATCTCTTTCAGAGCTTAACTAGTCCAGCAATGAGCCTAAAGAAGAGATTAAAGAACCCCAGGGGAAAGCATAGGGTTCTGTCTGGTTTCTGAGACAGAAATGTTCTGGGCACATTTGCATGGCTTTAGGAATTCCTTCATTCATACAAATCTGAAGTCCTTCCCCCAAGATATAGTCATTCCTCCCAGTCCCAGGAGCTATATCGTATATCTTAAAGGTCATAATCCTTTGCCCCAGGCCACTGCAATTTCATTGTTTTCTTACACTGTTTTAGCTGCCCTGTGAGCCACTTCTTCATCCAGTACAAGTTTTGGGATGGTGAGCCAGAGATGCGTGTCCTCTTTCTGTCTTTCAGGTTTTCACCAGACTGATTGATACAGATATACATGCACCCTGGTATGCACATGAGAGTTACTCTGTCCCATCCGGAACTGGGATCAGGGACACACACAAACACACACACACACACACACACACACACACACACACACACACACACACCTGCAACTAGGAGCATGGACTAGGTCCACACTGAGCTGGGGAGAGCAAGCAAAGGTGCCAAAGGTTTTCCTACCATTTTTAAGTTGCCTTGTTTTTGAGTCAGCACTCTCTCAGTTACAGCAATCCTTTAACTGATTTCTGAAGCTTTGAGAAAGATGGCCCTGCCAGTTTTTGCTTGGTGTTAAAAAATTCTGTGGGGGATGAAACCCTGAAGCATCTTAGTGGTATCACTCCTTTTTATGACATTTTATTTTGATGAATTTTGGGTTTGGCTGAAGTACTTCCTTTTGTTTTGTTTTGTTTTGTTTTTCTCACACATCTAAAAATTTATTTATTTTTCCCATACAGGGTAATCATCAACTTAAGTTTAAGATTCTGGACTCATACTCTTTTTCCCTTAGGACTCTGAAGACATTGAACCATTGTCTTTTCTCTTTTGATGATCAGTAGAGAAATCATGCCAATCTTATTCTCATTTCAAGGGAACTAACCTGATTTTATTTTTTAATATTTTGTATGCTTATAAGATGTTTTCTTGATCCTTGAAATTCAGAAGTTTCATCCAGATATGTATATATATTAGTTAGCCTTTGTTTCAGCATTACTCCATGGCACTGAGGGTGGGGAGTGGTGGTGTTTACTTCAATCTGAAGAACCAAATTCTTTTTCAGATTATGTGCTTTTGTATTATTTCTTCTCTGTTTTCTTTTTCTGGATTTCTTATATGTATATAAGATCTTCTGGATATATCCTTCATTAATTAATATTTTTCTCATAATTTCATTTTTAAAATCCTTTTCCTGTAAGTTCTGATAGAATTCTTCAAGTTGAGCTTTTAATTGACTTACATAGTTTCCTATATTCTCCAGTCTGACATCTATTGTTTGCAGCCTCCATTGAGATTTTTAATTTGACAATCGTATTTTTTCATCATTGAAAACATTTTCTCATTCTCAAAGCATCCCCTTTTCCACACAGGAAAGAAACTTCACAATTGTGCTGAGTGTGGCAAGAGCTTCAGTTGGAGCACAGACCTTCGCTATCATCAGAGAATCCACACAGGAGAAAAACCTTTCATATGTGGTACATGTGGCAAGGGCTTCAGTTATAACACAAATCTTTGCATTCATCAGAGAGTTCACACAGCAGAGAAACCTTTTAAGTGTGAGGAGTGTGGCAAGAGCTTCCATCAGAGCTCCAATCTTCGCATTCACCAGAGAGGCCACTTTGGAGAGAAACTCTACAAATGTGATAAGTGTGGTAAGGGCTTCAGTCAGAACATAGCTCTTCAAGTACATCAGAGAGTCCATACAAGGGAAACCATTTAAACATGAAATGTGTGGTGAGGGCTTCATTTAAAACGCAAATGTTTGTGCTCATCAGAAAATCCACACATGAGAGAAATCTTTAAGTGTGAGGAGTATGGTAAGGACTTTGTGATGGTTTATTTCATGTGTCAACTTGGCTAGTTTATGGCATCTGGTTGTTAAGTCAAAGCAAGCACTGGTCTGATTGTAAGGATATTTTGTATATGGATTAGCATCTATAATCAGTTGATTGCATCAATGGCTGATTCTATTTTACAATCACCTAAAGCGATTGTCCTCAGTGATGTGGGGGAGTCTCATCTAGTCAGTTGGAGGTCTTAAAAGCCAGAACTGAGGATTTCAGGAAACAGAAAGAAGAATTTCTGCCTCAACTTCAGTTAGCCACCTTCCCCTGAAGAATACGTACTTGCCAGACTTCAGAATTACTTTTAGTAGAGTTTCCAGCTTGTGGCCTGCCCTACAGAATTCAGATTTGCCAGCCCCTTTTGTCACATGAGCCAGTTCCTCATAAAAAAGCACTTAATAATATATGTAAATGCATATCCTATTAGTTCTGTTTCTCTGGAGAACCCTGACTAATAGAGCTCCAGTTTTTTCATTCAATCGATAGTGGAATGGAAGAGAAACTGTACAAGTGTGATGCATGTGATGAGGGTTTCACTCAGAGCATGGGTCTTAAATAATATACCCAAAAGATAAACCATTTACATGTGATAAATATGCTAAAGTCTTGGAAAGAACACTAACCTTCAAGTTCATCAGCAATTCTACACAGGAAAGAAAATTTTCAGATGTGCTAAGAGTGGTAAGTAAGGGTTTCATTTAGAACACAGATCTTTTCTATATCAGAATCCACACAGGAGAAAAACCATTCAAATACAATATATATGATAAGGGCTTCAGGTACAGCATGAACCTCCATGTTCATCAGAGAGTGCACAGGTTTCTTGTGTATATGAGAAGTGAGCTCAAGTCTTGACATTCATCAGAGTTCACTTGGGGGAAAAAAACCAGTACCTACAAATGTGGAGAGTTGATTCCCAGTACATTGCTCTCCCTGGAGGTCTTTGCTGACCAGAGAATGATCTGTAGTGGGTGGAGATGGACCCCAGTGACGTCAGGACCAATTGGGAACAAAGGTAGAGGAGCTACTTTGAAAGGTTTTGGAAGGTACCTCCTTGCCTCAATATTTCCCCAGCTTGGCCCATCATCCCTCCAAAGAAAGCATCATATATAAAGACAATTATAAGGCTGACCCTATTCAATAGGCATAAATTAATCAGAGAAGATAGCTGGCACCAAAGAGGGAAGAATACAGTAGAATAGGAAGGGGTCAATGACCCAGACTCATCACTAAATCTGGGCAGAGAAGAGAATAAGTTTGTCAACATTTCCATTGAATCCCACACATAACAGCAGCCACTTTTAGGGAAAGGATATCCAAAATTAGAGTTCTTTGGGCTAGTTAGGAGTATAACTAATTGAGCTGTCCAGTTGGGAAATGGGGCCAGTGTCTCCAAGGGCTGTGATCATGACTGGCACATGGGAGGCACTCACATACCATTGAAGGAATTATTTTCTTTCTTCCTCTGTTTTCCCTTTTTGTCTCTCTCTCTCTCTCTTTTTTCTTTCTTTCTTTCTTTTTTTTTTTTTTTTTTGGTCTTTTCTTTCTCTTGGCATTTAGATTTGAAAAATATTTTAAATTTACAGAAAAATTCAGAAAATATAACTATTTTCTCACTACTGAGATTGAAGAGATGTTAGAATTTTTGCCATGTTATCTTCAGATCTCCTCATGCCTCATCTCTTCTCTCCAGTCTGCTCAAAGGTAATTATTATGCCCATTACTATGTATTATTTCTGTGTATGTTTTTATATTATTCTGTGTTTGTCCACAGTATGAAAATTTAACATAGATTTTATGATCTTGTATATTATTTTTTTGCAATTTGCTTTTTCACTGAACATTACATTTTTGAGATTTTTTTAATGTCTGATTATTAGAACTAATTCATTGATTTTAACTTCTGTCATGTTCTAATTTATCAGATAGATATTCTTTTCAGTAGATTCTTTGTATATCTCTGTGGTAGTAACATACTTTCAACTATTACAGCTTTAGAGAAATTGTCTTGGCTGTTTCAATTTCATCTTAATATAAACATTTCTTATAAATTTTAGGATCAGCTTGCCAAATTCCTTGAAAAAAAATGTCAGATTTTTTTCTCTTTGGAATTGCACAGCTTTTTTGTTATTGTTTTTCTTTCCTTTCATTCCTCCCATTGGATTATGTTTTCTTTTTTCTTTATTCTCTCTTTATTTTCCTCTACAAGATTAGTCATTGCATTTTTCTCTTCTTTTGCTGTACGTTACATTGCATATAATATAGATTTAGTAATATAGAGTAGAACACTTTACTTATCCTTCTCCCATGTTGCATGTAATCGTATAGAGTTTTAATTCCATCATGGTTTTTTCTCATTATTTGTCATTATTATTATTGTTTTAAATATCTTCTGCAAGTTTGGACTAATTTGCATTTCTACCAGTTTCATACCACTGGTTCTTGCATTTCTTCCTTCCTTCTGAGTTCAGTTTCCTCAGCCTTACAGAGAAGAGGCAGCTTGTATAGTGATAAAAGCACTGACTACAGCCAGACTACCTGGGTTTGATCAGCTCTGTTGCTCTCTAGCTGTAAGACCTTGAGCAGATTACTTAATTTCTTTGTGCCTCAATTTCCCCATCTGTAAAGCAGGAGTGATAATAGTGTCTATTTCATGGAGTTGTTATAAGGAGCAAATAAATTAATCTTTGTAGAATGATTAAAATAGTGCCTGGTATAGATTTTAAGCTTTATAAAAGTGTCTGTTACATAAATAAGATAAATAAATCCCTCAGTCGTTTTTCAGCAAGGTATCTGAAAGAATAAATTATGTAGTTCTTTATTTTTCCCTTACTTGAATTATAGCCTAGCTTGATATAGAATTCTAAATTGACATTTATTCTCCCTCAGCAATTCCTCAGCCTCTAGTGCTGCTATTCAAAGTCTGTTATTAGTCTAATTGTTGTTCCCTCTGAGGCAGTCTGTCTCTTTTCTCTGGTTGTTGTTTTTTCCTTTGAAATAAATTCAAACTTACAGTAACAGTTGCAAAAATAATACAAACCCCATACACAGAACTCTGGCATACTCCAACCCCCCTTCCACCGATACCCTGATCTACCAACTTTAATATTTTGTCACTTTACCATTTCTTTCTTTCCCTCCCTCCCTCCCTCCCTGTCTATCATCCATCATCTTTTGCTGTCTTCTGAACATATGAGAGCAAATTGCTCACATCCTTGAACAAATAATATAATTCACATATACATTTCCTATGAACAAGAATATTCATTTATATAATCACATTAAGTATAGTTAAGAAGTTCAAGAAATTTAACATTGATATAAAGCTTACATTCTATATTTCATTGTTTTTTTATGTCCCAATTGTGTCCTTTTGAGCCTTTTCTCCTCTGTTCTTAGATCTCATCCGGGATCATCTATGGCATTTAATTGTCATTATCTATTTAGACTGTCTTTTTCTTCAGTTGTGGAAACATATATACAGCATAAATCTTCTCATTCCAGCCCCTCCCAAGCATTCCATTTAGTGGGATTAATCACATTCACAGTGTTGCAATGCTGTTACCTTCCCACCAGCCATTACTAAAAATTTCCCCTCACCCCAAACAGAAACCCTACACTCATTTCTTATTAACTCCCCATTGCCCCTTCCCCCATGTCTTGTAACCCATACTCTACTTTTCATCTCTATGGTCATATTCTCTGATACTTTCTTTGTGTTTACTGTGGGGCTTAAATTTTAACATCTTAAGTCTATAACAATCTTGTTTTCTTTGATACCAACTTAACTTCAATAGGACACATAAACTATGTTCCTATACTCCTCCATTCCCCCACCTCTATGTAGTTCTTGTCAAAAATTACATATTTTACATTGAGTCCAAAACCACTGATTTATCATTATACTTTATGTATTTTAGATCCTGTAGGAAGTAAATAGTGGAGTTACAAATCAAAAATACAGTAGTATTGGTATCTATATTTACCATGTGATCTTTACTGGAAATCTTTATTTCTTCATGTGGTTTCAGTCAATTGTTTAGTGTCCCTTCCTTTCAGCATGCACAATTCCCTTTAGCATTTCTTATAGGACTAATCTACTGGCGATGAAGTCCCTCAGCTTTTGATTATCTGGGAATGTTTTCCTCTCCCCATCATTTTTAACCTCCAGGTGTTTGTGAATTTTCTAAGTCTCTGATGGTTATTGACTTCTATTTGTATTCCATTGTGGTCAGAGAATGTGCTTTGAATAATTTCAATTTTTTTAAATTTATTGAGGCTTGTTTTATGTCCCAGCCTATGGTCTATTCTGGAGAAAGTTCTGTGGTCACTAGAAAAGAATGTGTATCCTGGTGATTTTGGATGTAATGTTCTATATATGCCTGTTAAATTTCTCTATATCTGTCTCTCCTTTCTTTGTTTCCCTGTTGGTATGGCTCCCTTTAGTATCTGAAGTAGGGCAGGTCTTTTATCAGCAAAATCTCTCAGCATTTGTTTGTCTGTGAAAAATTAAAGCTCTCCCTCAAATTTGAAGGAGAGTTTTGCTGGATAAAGTATTCTTGGTTGGAAATTTTTCTCTCTCAGAATTTTAAGTATGTCATGCCACTGCCTTCTTGCCTCCATGGTGGCCACTGAGTAGTCACTACTTAATCTTATGTTGTTTCCTTTGTATGTGGTGAATTGCTTTTCTCTTGGTGCTTTCAAAACTTGCTCCTTCTCTTCAGTATTTTACAGTCTGATCAGAATATGTCTTGGAGTGGGTTTATTTGGATTTATTCTATTTGGAGTTCACTGGGCATTTATGCTTTGTATATTTATATTGTGTAGAAGGTTTGGGAAGTTTTCCCCAACAATTTCTTTGAATACTCTTTCTAAACCTTTACCCGTCTCTTCCCCTTCTGGGACACCAATGAGTCTTATATTTGGATGTTTTATTTTATCTATCATACCCCTGAGATCCATTTTGATTTTTTTTATTTTTTTCCCCATTCTTTCTTTTGTTCTTTCATTTTCCGTTTTGTGATTCTTGAGGTCGCTGAGTCATTGTTCAGCTTCCTCTAGTCTTGTACTATGCGTATCCAGAATCTTTTTAATTTGGTCAGCCGTTTCTTTTATTTCCATAAGATCATGTATTTTTTTATTTACTCCTGCAATTTCTTCTTTTTGCTCTTCTAGGGTCTTCTTCATGTCCTTTATAACCTGTGCCATGCTCTTGTTGTTTGTCTTTAGTTCTTTGATTAATTGCTCTAAGTACTGTGTCTCCTCTGATCTTTTGATTTGGGTGTTTGGTTTTGGGTTATCCATATCGTCTGGTTTGTTCATATGCTTTAAAATTTTCTGTTGTTTTTGACCTCTTGGCATTTGCTTTACTTATGGCTATGTGGTTCTCGCTGCCATACCTGCAACCACTTTGGGTTTTTTTAAAAAAAGAACTAGTCAGCCTCCAAATGCCAACCCATGGTTTCCCCACACCGCAGCATGGATGCCAGACATTCAGCAGGCTCACTCACTCATTTCAGAATGCAGACTCCTAGTTTTACCAAATGCATGGTCCCTGTGGATTTAGCAGACCTTGTCCAGCTGGTGCATCACTGGAATTGGTGTTCTGGGTCACTTTCTGGTCTCTATCTAGTATTTTTCATGGAGGTGTTTTTTCGCCCTGTCTCTCCTAGCCGCCATCTTAGGTTCTCCCTTCTCTTGTTGTTTTTAAAATTACTTCTTTATTTTTAGGGTTCTTTTAGGATATGAAGGATTATTCAGACACCAACCTCTAATTTGTCAGATGTATAGCTTGGTGGAGTGCACTTTCTCTAACTAACCAGCAGATGGCGTCTGCGAGTCACCTATTCCCCTCAAGTCAATTCTCCCCAACTTTGTCTTTGTGGTGTGTGGGGGTCTGGTTCTTGTGGGGTCCAATTGGTGCACCAAATTTGGGTGTGTTGTTGGTGCTGTCTGCCCTGAATGTGGGGCGTGTGTCTGAGCTGTTAGGGAGGCAGGGCAGCTTTAATAATCAAGCCTCCCAGGTGTTCCTGGAGATTTAAGGCTGTTGCAAGAGTCTAAACCTTCATTTCAGTCTCGCCACAGATTGTCTCTGCCACTGACCCACAAGTCCTTGGTATTGGCATAGGGTCCCTGGGATTTCCGGGTGGGTTCCTCTTCCCAGCCATGCCCTACTAGGGCCTCTGCTGAGGGAAGGCTGTGCTACGTCATAAGTGCATGCCGTCCCTCAAGGGAAGTTCTGGGCTGCTGGGCTGTGTAGTTGCGTTCCCAGCCTGCTGTAAGGATGGCTGAATGGGGCGTGTTAATTTCCCCCTTCTTGCACAGCTCCACCTTCCCAGCTCTGGGACAATTAGCTGTGGGTGCATGAAAGTTTACTGTCCACGCCTGATATTGTGGCATGGGCACGGTATTGCCGGAAACACTTCTCGTCATACTGGGTCCCTTGGTGTGGCTCTGTGCTGTGGCCCCTGCACTGGGCAGGAGCGTTCCCAGCCCACCAGGAAGATGGCTGCAAGGGGCATGGTTTTTTCCCCTTTTGGCTCACGTTTGCCCTCCTCGCTCCGAGACAACTAGCAGTGAGTGCGTGAAAGGCTATAGTTGTGTGGTTCTCGCTGCCATATCTGCAACCACTTTGGGTTTTTTTAAAAAAAGAACTAGTCCGCCTCCAAATGCCAACCTATGGTTTCCCCACACCACAGCATGGATGCCGGATATTCAGCAGGCTCACTCACTCGTTTCAGAATGCAGACTCCTAGTTTTACCAAATGCATGGTCCCTGTGGATTTAGCAGACCTTGTCCAGCTGGTGCATCACTGGAATTGGTGTTCTGGGTCACTTTCTGGTCTCTATCTAGTATTTTTCATGGAGGTGTTTTTTCGCCCTGTCTCTCCTAGCCGCCATCTTAGGTTCTCCCTTCTCTGGTTGTTTTTAAAATTACCTCTTTATTTTTAATATTCTGCCATTTCACTACAATATATATAGGCTTGGATTTATTTATTATTTTTCCTAATCAGGACAGATTGTGCTTCTGCAGTTTTATTTTCTATCTTATTAATTTTAAAAATCTTTATCATATCTTTCTTCTTTTAGGTTTAAATATTTTTTCCTAGCTTCTTGAGTTGCATGGTTAAAGATTATTTATTATTAACCCTTCTTGTTTTCTAATAAATGCAATTCAGTGAATTACATTTCCCCCAAATACTTTGGCAGCATCCTTTCCAGAACACACTTTGGCAATGTGTATCAAAAGCCTTTCAAATGGTTATACCATTTGACTCAGAATTTCATGTCTAAGAATTTATGTTAAGGAAATATTCAGATGAATTAAAATGATTTATATATATAAAGAGTATACATTATCATGTCATTTATATTTTTTAAAAGAAGGGATTACTTTATTAAAAGATTGTTTAAATCATAATATATCTATATGGTGTAGTATTAGCCAGTAAGAAAAATTATATTTGGGGGTAATTTTTAATGACTTAGGAAAATCTATGTAACATGGCAGATGTGAAGACACATACATGGATGAAAAAATTGGAAAGAAATATAGTAATATATTAATAGTGTCAAAGGGTGACTTTTGTTTTTTATTTTATATATAATATTGGTTCTTATTACAAAATGATATATGTCTGTTGTAAAATATCAAAACATTGTGAAGAAAAAGTAAGTTTAACTAAGATCATGAAATGGTTTTATTTTTTGCAGTCTTCAACCATAGTCTTTTGAATTTCTCTGAATGAATGAAAATAAATTTTGGGTGGGAAAGAGAGACCCTGAGGCAGGGCTTTAGGAAAGCTGGAGGGTTTTCCTCTCTCTAGAATAGGCTCAGTTCTCTGAGAAAGAATACAAACTGGGTGAAAGATTACAAACTAATGAAAATATTTGCAGTTCATATCACAGGTAAAAGGATTCCTTTTCCTGTTTATTAAGAGCTCTTAGAAATCAAGAAGAAAAAGTACAAAAACTGTGAAGGAACTGTTCAGAGTTAAAGAATTACAAATGGTCCTTAAATGCATCTCATGTTATGGAAAATACAAATCAGCACCATGCTGAGAAACCGTTTCCAACCTATCAGATTAGAAAAAAAAAAAAAGGAAAAAAAAGTTTGAAAACTCATTATTTAGTGAGGCTATGGAGAAATAGACATTTTCTTTCATTGCTCTTGGGGGTACAAAATAGAACAACTCCTATGTAGAGGAACTTGATATCTGCTAAAACTATAGGTACATTTGTATACTATAAGTTTAGATATAAATGTATAGGAACATCTACTTTTTGACCTAGATATCACATTTCTGAGAATCTATTACACAGATACACCTGAACATATCCTCTGAAAATATTTGGCATTGCTTCCAGTAGTTAAATATGGAAAATAACATAAATATCCATCAATATGGACTGATTTGTTAAACTTGTTGGTACACCACACAGTGGTATACTATGAAGCTATAATAGAGAGTAAGGAAAATGTTCTTATTGAAATGGAAAGATCTCCAAGGTAAATTATTAAATGAAAACTGTAAGGTGAAGAATAGTATGTATATAGAATATAAATATAAAACACTTTTTTGTAAGAAGGGGAATGAAAATATATATCCATATTTACTTATATTTCCCTAATGTCACACTGCAAGAATAATAAGGGTCTAATAACATGGTTGCTTGAGGGAGCCAGGGTGGGAGAGAGGCTTCTCTGTATACTTTGTCCTTTCTTTTATGTACTTTTTAATAAAATTTGACTGTTGAATGATTTGAGCATATTACCTACATTTTAAGTAATGCTGAATTAGGGTCCCCATATCTTTTCAGCATTTGTTCATATAATAATATTGTAATATAATAATAATTAATTATGTGAAGAATTATTTTTAATAAAATATTTTATATTTAATTTTTATATCTATTGGTTTGTCTGG
The DNA here is from genome assembly GCF_015220235.1 of Choloepus didactylus. NCBI lineage: Eukaryota > Metazoa > Chordata > Mammalia > Pilosa > Megalonychidae > Choloepus > Choloepus didactylus. The sequence goes on along the minus strand of NC_051308.1, from coordinate 208,933,631 downwards.
TTTTCCTTTTTTGTACTATTTTAATCAGGATTTAGTATTATGGTTATGCAGTCTCCAAAGTGAGGTAATACACCTAAATAAAGAGGAGCAAAATAAATCCAAAGCAAGCAGAAGGAAGGAAATAAGGATAAGAGCAAAAATCAATAAAATTGAAAACAGAAAAACAATAAAGAAAATTTCAAAAGACAAAAGCTGATTCTTCAAAACAAATCCATAAAATTTATAAGCCTCTAACCAGACTGGCCAAGAAAAAAAGAGGGAAGATACAAATTACTGACATAAGGCGAAAAGAGAGGACATCACTACTCTCCTCACAGACAATAAAAGAATAGTAAAAAAAAAAAAAATTTATGAACAGCTCTGGGCACATATATACAACAATTTAATGAAATGTATCAATTCCTTGAAAGACACATATTACCAAACTTCATTCAAGGAGAAATAAAGTGAATTCTATTAAAGAATCTAATTCATAGCTAAAAAAACTTCCAAAAGCAAAAACTCTAGGTCCAGATGGTTTCACTGGAAAATTATACCAAATATTTAGGGAAGAAATAACACTAATTCTTCATGGTCTCTTCCAGAAAACGGAAACGGAGGCAACAGTTCCAGCTAATTTAATAAGGCCGGTATTACCCTCATATCAAAACTAGACAGAGACAGTATAAGAAAAGAAAACTATAGTTCATGATCCCTCGTGAACACAGATGCAAAAATCCTAAAAATATTAGCAAATCAACTCCAGCAATATATAAAAAGATAATATATCACAACTAAATGGGGTTTATCCTGGGAATACAGGGCTGGTTCAACACTTGAACCATTCATTACATTTTGTAGACTCATTAATGTAAATTCATTACATTTTGTAGACTTACCATGAGCAGCCACATAACTATATCAATAGATGCAGAAAGAACATTTGACAAAATTTAACATCCATTTGTAATAAAAACTTAAAAAACTAGGAATAGAAGGGAACTTCTTTAATCTGGTAAAGGCCATTTACAAAACACCTACAGCTAACATACTAAATGGTGAAAGATGGAATGCTTTCTTCCTAAGATTGGAAACTAAGGCAAAGATGGCTACTGTTATTACTCCCATTCAATATGAATATGCTGGAAGTTTTAGCAAAAGCAGTAAGGCTAAAGACAGAAAAGGCATTCAGATTGGAAAGGAAGAAATAAAAATCTATTGCAGATGATATGATTGTCTATATCGAAAATCTCAAGGAATCTACCAAAAAAAAAAAAAACACAACAACAACAATTAATAAGTGAGTTTATCAAGGTTGCAGGATACAACATCAATATACAAAAATCTATTGTGTTTCTTTTCATTAACAATGAACAACTGGTAACCGAAATTTTAAAAATGAGTACCATTTATAATAGCTCCAAAAAAAAAAAAAAAAAGGAGAAAGAGAATTCTTAAGTATAAGTTGTTTTATAGACTAAAAACTACAAAATGCTTATGAAAAACGTGAAGAGACCCATAAAATGGAGAGACATACCATGCTCAGAGATTGGAAGACTCAATATTATTAAGATGTCAGTTCTCCCTAAATTGACCTATAGATTCAATGCAATCCCAAACAAAATCCCGGAAGGATTCTTTAAAGACAGACAACCCAATTCTAAAATTTGTATAGAAAGGTAAGGTAACTAGCCAAGAAAATCTTGGAAAAAAATAACGCTGGAGGACTCATGCTACCTGATTTTAAGAATACTGTGATGGTTTCAAGCTGTATGTACCCCAGAAAAAATCATGTTTAGAAAAGATCAGCTAATCCATTCCTGTGCATTTAGACCTATTGTGTGTGTGGAGGGGGTACCTTTTGATTAGATTAGTTCAGTTGATGCATGCCCCAGTTGGGTCTTAATCCTCTTACTGGAGTCTTCTTTGAGAGGGTAAAAGATAGAGAGAAGACATAGAAAAAAAGTCCCAGAGAAACTGAGAGAGGAAGCCATTGAAGCCAGACACTGGAAACAACAAAACCCGTGAGAGAAGGGAGATACCAGCAGATGTTGCCATGTGCCTGACTGCGTGACAGAGGAGCTGAGGATTGCTGGTCTTTGGAGAGAAAGCATCTGATGCCTTGACCTGGATATTTTCACAGCCTAAGAACGGTAAACTTGTAAGTTAATAAATCCCCATAGTAAAAGCCAACCCACTTCTGGTATATTGCATTTTGTCAGCTTTAGCAAACCAAAACAAATACCATAATTCTATAGTAGTCAAGACAGTGTGGTGTTGTCAAAGGCATTACAGAGTAATGGAAGAGAATAGAAAATCCAGAAATAGAGCCCACACAAATGCTATCAACTGATTTTTGATGAAGGTGCAATGGCAAGTAATCAGAAGGACAGTCTTTTCAACAAATAGAACTAGAACAACTGGACAGACATATGAAAAAAATACAACCTTGATATACACTTCACAGTGTTTGCAAAAATTAACTCAAAATGTACTGTAATAAAACTATAGTGAGATACTACTTCACATTCTCTAGGATGGCTATAATAAAAAAAAGACAGACAGTAACAAGTGGTAGTGAGAAAGTGGAGAAATTGGAACTCTGCATTGTTGGTGGGATTGTAAAATAGTGTAGCCTCTTTGGAAAATACTCCAGCATTCCTCATAAAGTTAAACATATAGTTACCATATAATCCAGCAATTCCACTCTTAAATTTATACTCTGGAGAAATGAAAACATACATCCACACCAAAATCTGTACATGAATGTTCACAGCAGCATTATTCATAATAGCTTAGAAGTTGAAACAACCCAAATATTCATCAGCTGAATAGTGGATAAATAATATGTGGTATATCCATTCAATGGAGTATTATTTGACAGTAAAAAGTAATGATGTACTGATACATGTTATAACATGGTTGAAACTTGAAAACTTTATGCTAAGTGAAAGAAGTCAGTCACAAAGAAATACATATTGTATGATTACATTTATACAAAATGTCCAGAATAGGTAAATTTAAAGAGATAGAAAGTATATTAGTGGTTGCTTAGGGCTGGGGTGGGGGAGGGGAAAGGGGATTGATTGCCAATGAGTTCTGGGATTTTTTAGGGGAGACAAAAATGATCTAAAGTTAGATTGTGGTGGTCATTGTGCAAATTTGCATATAATAAAAAAAGCTGATTTGTACACATAAAATGGGTGAATTGCATGGTATGTAAATTATATCTCAATAAAGGTATTTTAAAAAATTGATCATCACCTAAACTTAAAACATGATATAAAACTAGAAAACATAGGGGAAAAACTACTTGACTTTTAATTGTGCAAGGAGTTCTTAGATAAGACACCAAAAGCATAGTCCGTAAGAGAGAAAATTTGATAAATTGGAATTCACCAAAATTAAAAACTTTTGTTCTGCAGAGGACACTGTTACGAAAATAAAAAGATCAGACACAGACTGGGAGAAAGTATTTGCATATCACATATCAGATGAAGAAATATATCCAAATTATATTTTTTAAAAAACAACCCTCAAAACTCAACAATAAAAATACAAGCAACCCAATTAAAAAACAGAAATAATATGAAGGAAATTTCACCAGACAAGATACATGGATGGCAAATAAGCACCTGAAAAGATGCTCGGCCTCATTAGTCATTAGTGAAATGCAAATTAAAACCACAATGAGATGTCATTACACATTGTGTTAGTTATCCATTGCTCTGTAACAAATTACCCCAGAACTTCATAGCATAAGACAACATACATTTATTATCTCAGTTTCTGTGGACAAAAATCAAGGACAGCTTAACTGGGTCCTTTGCTTTAGAGTCTCTCACAAGACTGCAATCAAGGTGTTGGCCAGGGTTGTGGTCTCAAGGCTGGACTGGGAAAAGATCTGCTTCCAAGCATGGTTATTGACAGGATTCAGTTACTTGAGGGGTATTGAACTGAGAGCCTCAGTTTCTTGCTGACTGTTGGCTTGAGGTTGCCCTCAATCCCCTGCCAGGTGGCCCTCTCCATCATGGCAAGCATGCAAGAAAAGCCAGAAGGAAAACACCAGCAATACAGAAGTGACATTCTTTTTAACCTAATCACAGAAATAACACCCCGTCATTCTTGCCATATTTTATTTGTTAGAAGCAAGTCAGTAGGTCCAGCCCACACTCACGGGGAGGGGATTATCCAAGGGCGTGATTACCAGATTCATGAATTTCATGGGAGCCATGTCAGAAGCTTCCTACCACACCTCTCTTAGATTGGCTAAAATTAAAGTACAGACGGTACCAAACACTGGCAAGGATGTGTAGCAACAGGAACTCTCATACCTTGCTTGTAGAAATGCAAAGTGATACAGCCACTGTGAAAAACAGTTCGGCAGTTTTTTTAAAAGTTGAACATACAGTATATAACTCAGTGATTCTACTTCTAGGTATTTACCCTGGAGAAATGAAAACTTGTATTCACACAAAAACCTGTACATGAATGTTTATCGCAGCATTATTCATGATCGCCCTAAGCTGGAATCACCTAAATGTCCTTTATTGGGTGAATGGATAGACAAATTGCGGTATATCCACACAATGGAATACTACTCAGCAATAAAATGGAATGAACTATTGATGCATACAACCATATGGATGAATCTCAAATGCATTCTGCTTGGTGAAAGAGCCCAGTCTCCAAAGGTTACATACTGTATGATTCCATTTATATGACATTTTGGAATAGGCAAAAATATAGAGGGAGAAAATAGAAAATAGAGCTGTGGTTGCCAGGGTCTGAATTCAAAGGGATAGCATCAGGAATCTGTTGGTGTGATGGAATATTCTATATCCTATCTGTTGTAATAGTTACAAACATGTATGCATGTGTCATAGAACTGTACTCATAAAATACTTTTACTGTATGTAATTTTTTAAATTAAAACAAAGTAAAATATGATATTCTGTGCTTCATTCCACCTAGTGCTTTCTGCCTGGCTAAACCTTACTTTGATATTTAACTTGAATTCTGTTTTTCCTTGAAACCTTCCATGACTGAGCACAAATCTCATGAAAATAATATTTGTTAAGTGTTTTGATGTTATAAGGTGTAGAAGGGATTAACTTAATGTTCTGTTTGTGAAGAAGCAATAAAAGGAGTTGAAAAGAAAAAAAGATTTTATCAGTCCTGTAACAGAAATAACAATAAAAACCAGAAGATCTATTGTGGAACATTCTAGACCCCGATGAGACAGAGGTCTCATGGAGAGGTGGGTTCATAACACGACTCATCTAGTGGTACAGGATTCTGTCAAGAATGCAAGTGATCATGGAGGTATGAAACTTAATACTGTTTTTCTGGGTAAGAATGCACGCAGTCCAAAGCACTGTATAAAGTCGTGTCTATTGAGGTGTGTGAAAGTTTCCACTTTAACCTGTCTTACAAAAGTATATTTGGTTTTTCATAGCTTGGTTTGCAAGCCACCTATATCAGAATTGCTCATGGTGAGTACTGGAGTGTAAATAATACCTTAGTGTACAAAAATATCAGTGTACATAATAATCACCTGAAGGGATTTGTAAAAATGCAGGTTCCCAGGCCTCACCCTCTGTCTACTTAATCTATAGATGTGGAGACCAAGGATCTACATTTGTAAAAGCCCCCCACCCCCTTTGCAGGGGATTATGTACACTAAAAGAGGAGAAATACTGCTCAATGGAATGTTTGGGTAGGGTTAAAGAAACACAATCTTTGGTTGCACTTTTGCTAGTCCTAAATCCACTGTATAAGGAAATGTTTACCAATGAATTGATTGAAGCCAGGAAATAAAATTCAGGGGCCTTGAAAATGCTAACTGACCCAAGGAAATATTAACAAATAGCTGTATGACATCACTCATGATGATATGGGTGATGATTATGAATGGAAATTAATGAGGACAAGCAACCACAACTTGGCTTTTAAATCACGTTATTTCTAAAGTTTCAAACAGCATTAAACATAGTTTGGTATGGGAACATACAATTTGATAAGGGGGATCTGTTATGAGTTTACAATATATGAAAAATTAAAAACAGATTCAGAAGCTCCTGTATTATAGTAGTATAATAGTTAAATTATCTTTAGTGCCATAATGGTTACATTAGAAACATCACATAAATTCAGTGAACTGAACTATTCTGTACTGTCTGTGGCACCAGCTTATTTAAGGCAAATAGTCATATGGAATAGCATGAACAGGCAACTTATACCCTAATGTGAGTCTGTATCAGTGGTTCCCAAATGTGGCTGGACATCAGAATCAACTCTACTACTTGCTAAATATATGGCTATCCTGGGTCCCACTCCAGGAAGCTATAATTCAGCATTTCAGTGAGGAGGCCAGACCAGGCCTAAGAACCAAGTTTGGGAACTGCTGCTTTAAACTCCTTTACTAAATGGAAAAGGCTGGTTAATTCAGAATCTTGGTCATGGAAATTAAGATGGGGCTTGGAAAATCCTGTTGAAAAGTACTGATGCTGTCAGAGTTTCCAGGGGTAGTAATTAAGGGAAGCAAAGGAATCAGACAAGAAGAGAGTTTCCACTTGTGAAAATGGTTAGGCAGTGGTAAGTTGAGTTTTTACAGAAATCCATGCTCACCTGCCTTGGGGACAATGAAAATGTTCCACAAGTACTGTGTAAAGAATGGAAAAGTAATTTTGCACTTGTCAGAAAATGTTTCTGGTATGGGAACATTTTCACTCTACTGGTATGCAGCTGTTGGTCCTGTGATAAATAAGCCTCCTTTTCTGATGTGGTACATAAGAATGAGTGAACCAATAGGATCCAAGCACCCACTACCAGCTTCTGATATGGGAACCTTAAGGTGATGCTCTGATACTTTTTCAAAGACATTCAGTAGAACTCAGTAAGGAGCAGTCATCTGGGGAGGGGCAAAGAGATCATAGAAGATTGAACAGTTGTCAAGGGCAGGACTACTGTGGTGTCCACCCTATTTTGATAACATTTAACACTGGATTCCCAGCAAACAATTAAGGGTGGGGACCCTTCAATAGACAAGTCACGGTCATGAGAAGCCTCCTCTTCAAGCTCTTTACTAGGCACACTTCCCTGGGCATAAGGCTGGGAGATTTTGGGTGTGGACAGAGAAATCACCATTTTTGGGGGGGTTCATTTCACCCCCAATAAATACACCTTTATTTTACGTATCTGATGTTGAGCGTCTAATTTGATCAGTCCATATGGATAGGTTTAGAAGGGTGGGGATAAACCATTCTTCTTACCCTCCTCTGACTCCTTCAGCTAACCTTTGGAACACCAAAATATACTGGACAAATTTACCCAGAAGCAACTCAAGCAATTTCTTTATCAAGCCTTTCTCTTAATTTAAAATTTCCTCAAATAGGAAATCATTGTGTTGTTTTTTAAATCTTGGTTTATGCTGAGCCTTGTTTGTCCTGTTCATAAATAGTCTCTAAGAGTGTGGTTCTTGGTAATCTTTGCTGGATTTCTTATGTTTAGTCCCTTGACCATCCAGAATTCTGATTCCAAGTTCTTTCACTCAAATTTCAAGACCATGGATTGTTTCAAAGACTCTCAGTGGACACAATGATAAACAAGCATTGAATAAGTTTCTAAAAGATGGTATAAGCAGAGGAAAATCTCAGTGTGGTTTCACTGAGGTAGATTTTGTAGTGCCAGGTAGCTACCATTCTGTCCAACTCTGTAATTTTCCCTCTCCACCAATTCTGAATATAATTTTTAGCACCTCTCTGCTTTTGGAGTTCAGAGCCAAGCTTTCCTTAATTCAGCCATATTCTATTTAAATGAATTGCAACCCTCAAAATGGATTTGTATAACCTGATATTCATTTTATTCCCAATATTGTTAACCTTACAGCCATAAAAACCTTGGAGTCACTTTATTCACATGCTCTTAAATTTTTCCAAAGCTTCACTTACCCATTCAAATTGACTTAAATACAACCATAAATTGTCCTTGACAATCTAATTGGATGGATATAATTTAATAGATGTTCCTTCATTGAAAGCCACTCACTCATTCAACAAGCACTCATTGAGTGCCCACTCTGTACCAGCAATCTGATGTGTGAAGGTTGGCTCGCACATTCCTCTTCTGTGTAGACTGGAAATGCTTGTCCTCTGTGTGATTTAGCCAAAGTTGTCCAGAACTACATATGTCACTTTAGCATTTTGGAATTTCAATAAGAATTGTTATTTTAGAGGACATCAGAGAGATCACTTGGAGCATAATTCCTTTTGTTCATCTTTTAGAAGTAATTGGAATTCACATTTCATGGAAGGCATTCAGTGATAGCAGGATAAAGTATGGATGGCCTAGAAAATTAGGTAGAGGTTTCTATGACTTGAAGCAAGGAATAAAGAATCACCAGGTGAAGAATAAACTAAATTGGATGTTTCAGGTAGAAAATCCAGCAGAGACATTAAAATCATTTATCAAGAGTGTGATAGCAATAAATGCTAGTAAGAAATTTAATATTCAGTCATGGGTGAAGCAGAGCTATCTCAGCATTGTCCAACAGGAAGGGAGAGTATGGGAAGATCTAAGAACTATTTCCCAAGAAAAACTAGAAAACAATGGGGAAATTGGTGGTATAAAATACAGTATTCATTGAAACTGACACCATGTTTTTTAGGAGATAATGTTATGAAAATGGAAAGGTCAGCCTTATTCCAAGGGTTACTTTCAAATAGTAAAGAAACAATGAGTGTGAGTTTTGGTCTACAGTCTAACTGGTATTCGGCTACCATCTTCCCCTGTTGGTGGCTATATAACTTTACAAATGTTACTTAACATCACTGGCCACCACCTTTGGTCTTTCTAGTTTGGGTTCTCTGGCATCCACACTCCAATAATTCTTCAACTTCCTTCAGATCTGCTAGGCACTGATGTCCCCCTTCCCCCACTTTCCTACTATCTATCCCTCTTCTTCTGTCTCTACTTTCCTCTTTTTCCAGCATAAATTCCATGGTCCATCATTATAGATCTTTGCAAACAGCTTCAATCTCTCCCCTTTCTCCATCCACCATTCTAATCTAGGAAACCCCAAACTCTCAATAAACCCAATTCTCTGACTTTGCTGGGCCTGAACACAAGCAGTTGATTGTTGCTGGAGAGAAGTCAGACAACATAGACTGGTTTCACTTAAATCCCCTGACTACAAATAGGTGTGTTGAATGAGCACCACTCATGACATTATCAAAACTAATTTTATTTTTGTCTCCTACCATCCCTATAATATTTATTTAATAGATGTGATGGTTAATTTTATATATCATCTTGGCTGGGTTATGGTATCCAGTTGTTTGGTCAAGTAAGCACTGGCCTATTTGTTACTGTGAGGGTATTTCGTACATGGATTAGCAGCTAGTCGGTTGATTACATCTATGGCTGATTGCATCTACAATCAACTAGGGAGGTTGCCCTCAGCAATGAGGGGAGTCTCCTCATCCAATCAATTGGAGGTCTTAAAGCAGAACTGAGGATTTCAGAATTAAAAAACAAGAATTTCTGTCTCTACTTTAGCCAGCCAGCCAGCCTCCCTTGGGGAATTCAACATCACCTTCATTGGAGTTTCCAACTTGGCAGTTTCTCCTGGGGAATCCAGTTTCACTTCCATTGAAGTTTCTGACTTGCAGCCTGGAATTCAGACTTGCCAATCCCCACAGTCACATGAGCCAATTCCTATAATAAACGCATATCTATGTGTATCTATCTATGTATGCATCCATCCATCCATCCATCCATCCATTCATCCATTTCCTGTCGGTGCTTGTTTCTTGGGAGAACACTAACACAGTGGAGTAACCTCCTTCCCCAAAGGAAATTCCAGCCAACTCATAACTTTTCTACTCTTAGGATATAAACAATCCTACAGTCACCTTAGTTCCCAAACACTGTCTTGACATAGTGATTAGAATGTCCAGACACGACTTCGTTCTGAGTTCTTCCACTTCCTCATCTGGGAACTGCTTCAGGCAGGAGGAAGTCAGCAATTGGGAGGGACTTTATCCCTCTGCTTGCTGTCTCCCTGCTCATTTCCTCCCTGATTCATTAACTACTGTTTGGGACCTGCCAGAGTCTAAGGACACAGGAGAAAGAGGAAAGCAGTGAATTAGTACTGTTGAAATCTAGTTTCAAGCCCTCTGGTAGGTGACTATAGTCAACACTCCCATGGGTGCTTTGGTGGTTATTCATAAGTTTCTGGTTGCTGGTGTCTCTCTCCTTTAGTATCCTTGACTCAAATGAATGCCTCTCCCTTCTGGGTGGCTGCTTGTGGATTCCTTCAGCCCTGGCATCAAGCACTGCTTCTCCAGCCTCTCCCTGCTGAGATCTCCTCAGCCCTCCAGACAGCCCTGTTGAACCAAAACCAAGGTGGCACCATGCCAGCTCCCTTTCTAGCATCGGGCCCTCAACATTGTGCATCCCCTTGCCATGGCACACTCCAGGACTGAGACTCATCCCAGTGCAGCAATATGTTCTGACCTAAACAGTTGATCAGTCCTCCTCAGGCCCTCTAGATTTCCATGTCTACAGTCTGCTATGGCTTTCCTGGGTGTCAGATAGGCTGTAAGCCTCTTTGCTCCCAACTCAGGGAACACAGTTCAAAGGTCTCATGGTGGGTACTTTGAAGTCCTCCTCACTAGACTTGGATTTGAGGGTAGCATTCCCTCACCACACCTCCAAAGTGGAGGGAGAAATCTCCAGCTTGGCATCAGCAACAGTTCTCAAAAAAAAAAAAACCACGTCACTAATCTCTGAATCTCTGCCCCCTTTTGAGATCCTTGGTCTGGCTGAGGCTTTGAGGAGTTCTGGAAGAGATTCTTAGACCATTTCCTTTGTAGATCCTGCTAAGGTGATTTGGCCCCTGACTGGACCAAATCATCTGTTGTATCTTATTTCACATCTATCATATCTTATTGCCTAATCAAAACTTATATTTTAGCAATCAATTTCACTTCAAAGGGTACTCAGTTCCACCCTGGAATTCTGCATTTCATTAATTGGCATGCTGCCCACTTTCCAAGACAACTACTTGACAGTGGTATCTGCAAAGCAGAGCTAGGGTTCAAATCCTTATAGCCAGTGACCTCAGGCAAGTAATTTAACCTGTGTGCCTCATTTCCTTACCTGAAAAATGGGCTGGAAAGATACTTACTTCACAAGTTTGCTGTGAGAATTAAATGAGTCGACATCAATACAGTGCTTACAGCCATACCTGATATCTAGTAAGCACTCAATTAGTGTTAATTATTATTACTATTTTTTCCTCTTTCTGTAAACCAGCTCCAGCCCACACCACTCTTTTGATGACTTTGCCTCATATTTTGTAGAGAATAAAGGCAACCACAAAGGAAGGCCCTCTTTTTCTTGCCACCAAATCTACCAGTGTGCCTGCATCTATACTAATCTCTTTCCTCTGCCCGTTAAAACAGAAGCAGTGTCCTTGCCAACTGTCCTAGTTTGCTAATGCTGCAGAATGCAAAACACCAGAGATGGACTGGCTTTTATAAAAAGGGGGTTTATTTGGCTATACAGTTACAGTCTTAAGGCCATAAAGTGTCCAAGGTAACACATCAATAATCGGGTACCTTCACTGGAGGATGGCAAATAGCATCCGGAAAACCTCTGTTAGCTGGGAAGGCACATGGCTGGCGCCTGCTCCAAAGTTCTGGTTTCACAATGGCTTCTCCCAGGACATTCTTCTCTAGCAAGCTTGCTCCTCTTCAAATAACATCACTCACAGCTGCACTCCCTTCAGTCTCTTTGAGTCAGCACATTTATATGGCTCCACTGATCAAGGCCCACCCCGAATGGGCGGGGCCACACCTCCGTGGAAATATCCCATCAGTTATCATCTACAGTTGGGTGGGGCGTATCTCCGAATCCAAACATTCCAACTTAATCCCCACTATTATGTCTGTCCCACAAGATTGCATCAAAGAATATGGCCTTTTCTGGGGGACATAACACATTCAAACCGGCACACCAACTCCCCATCCAACCTGTGTTCAGAATCCCACCCCCATTTATCTTCAGGGACTTCATTTCTTCAACTCCTCCCTCTTTCAAGTGTCATTGATTTTCCCCTCTGACAGCATGCAGACATCTTAAAAAAGAACAAAAGCAAACAGCAACAACAAACCAACCAAACAAGAACAACCAAACAAACGCTTCTTCCTCAACCCCTCATTCCTTGGCAGCCTTAAGGATGGGGTGGGATAGCAGAAGAGAGATTCCACATTTTCTTCTCGGGGTTGCTGAGAAGAAAAAATTGTTGGTAAGTGATGTAGGGTCCTAAACACCCAGCCTAGCTTATAGTAAGCACATGAATGTGAGCCGTTTTTATTACCATTGCTATTATTATTGTTAATTTTCATTTCAATGCTGCCAGAGTGGAATCTCTTAAAAAGATATTTTAAGCAATGATTTGGGATCCACATTCAAGATCTAATTCAATAACTCACTTGAAGTGAAGAACGGACCCCTAATGTACCTGTTCCCACATGATCAATCAGGGACAGCGTCTTCTTGTCTGCCAGCTGGCAAATTCTAATTATCTCATTCTCTTTCTTAATATTTTTCTTTTTCATTAATTTGTCTGCATATGAAAGGACCACATATTTTAAATACTTCGAAGACAACTTTGATATGTGGACAGATGAGTAGAAAAGTAGGGACAAAAGGTAAATGAATAATAGTGGGGGGTGGAGGGTATGGGATGTTTTGGGTGTTCTTTTTTTACTTTTATTTTTATTTTAAATTTTTTTTGGAGTTTGAAAATGTTCAAAAATTGATTGTGGTGAATGCACAACTATATGATGATGCTGTGAACAATTGTACACTTTGGGTGAATGTATGGCATGTGACTATATCTCAATAAAATTGCATTTTAAAAAATTTTGAGCATCAATAATTTCAGTATGCAGAACTTTGGCTCTCCACCTCCCACCCTATTCAGGAGTTTCTGGGGACACTTGTTTTTTTCCTTGCAGTGCCCCTCTTTTCTTTGGACTTACATTAACTCAGTTCTTTGGGGATGTGGCAAAGACAGGCAGTTCTCATTCAGAAAATATTTTCTCATTGAAATTTTTTTTATTTACTTGTTTTACAATTTAAAAGCGAATACTAAAAATCAAATACTAACTCCCACCCCTTGCCAAGAATACTCCAGTCTCACATAAGTTTAGCATCTGAAGATTATCATGCTCATATTGTCTCCTGGGCTTCATGGCAAAGGATTTTCTTCCTCACTTTTGGCTGCTGCTGGATAATGTTGGTACTCTGCCTTCAGCTCCCATGTGTTCTTGTGGGGCCCCTTTACATTCCTAACACCTATTTCATTCAAGATTTCCTTCAGGTACTCCACAGGTTGCCCAGTGATGTCCACCAAGTCTTTGACGTTATAATACTGGTGTTTCTCAAAGGCAGAAAATAGCACGGTTAAAACCTGGTCTTTATCAATTCGCACTCTCTTCCCATCTTCTTTCTTTTTCTTCTCATATTCGATATTGTAGTGATGATTAGCAACAGGTTTATAATTGGTTGTGACAACCTTGTCCAGTTTCTGTACAGTTCTGGCAGGTTTGGAAGATTCCTTTATTTGCATCCTCTTGAGTCTCATGTAGTTTTCACCTACAGCAGGTCTGCATTCCATTCGCTGTACCACTGTTCCTGCTAATGAGAGCTTGTCCTGGGCACCCTCGGTCAGTACTGTGAGTATTTGCCCTCCCAGCTCCTGCAAGAAAAACTGATGCTCCCTGGGAGCAGTGGCTGGGCCTGGTTGTCCATCAATGTCGATGTTTGTAAGTTCCTCATTCAAAGTAAATGACAACTCAGTCTTTCTTTGATTGTTGGTAATCCGCAGCTTCCCTAATTCACCTCTTCCGGAAGCTTTATGCCACTGTTGTGACAGGTATTTAGGAACCTTCACTAGCCACATCTGGTTGTTCTGTCGAATCCCTTCCAAGTCGAGTTGCATTCTCTGAGCCATGGGTCTGCTGCCTTCAGATGCCACGTGTCCTTGAGCTGAGGGTGCAGAGGATGGGTGAGTTAGGGATGCGAGGGAGAGCAGCAGCACACCAAAAACAGCACGGCTCCACTGCCCGGACCCAGGAACCTAGCAAGAAAATGTAAAACACATGCAGAAATGTTAAAAGATAGAATGGCAGAGTTTTAGAATCCAGAGAATGCTATAGGAAAATTGCTAGACTATTCATAATAAGGAAAAATTAGAAACCACCTATAAAAGTGGGAAGCTTGACAAATACGGGTGGTACATCGTCCCAATGAAGTACTGCAGCCATTAAAAAAGAATACAATGACAACATTTTATTTTTCTTAATAAAACCAGTAAAACTAAACTAAATGCTACTTTCACCTTTCGGTTAAGCTCTGTGGAAAAGTAGTTCATGTGAATATACGTGAAATGTTCTCAAGCATTTTGAATAAACTGTGGTCATAAAATTGAAAAAAAAAAAAAATACAGTAGCTCTTATCTACTGACACGGAAAATCTTCCAAGATACAGAAATCTCCTTCAGGCCCTTACTCAAATGAGCCCTTTGCAGAGAGGCCTCCTGATCACCCTATTTAAAACTGTAACCTCCTCCTATTCCCATCCCTCTCCTCCGCTGAATTTTCTGAGCATCAGTCGACATGAAATATACTGGATACTATTTTTTCTCCCTTTCCCACTAGACGGTAAGCACCACGGGGTCTGGGTTTGTGGCTGTTACAGCTGTAAGCATTCAATTATTTTATTTTTTGAACTAAGGAAAAATCTTATTTAATCGGTTTGTTCGCTGTAAATAAATCGAGTGGATGGTGCGTTCCCGGCGCGGGGAGGCGTGGGCTGCCCAGTGTCCCCGGTACCGGAACACCGTACCCCACTCCGCCGACGCTCAGAGCCCCAGCGACTAGGGGGAAATGGCCCCGCCACAGAATAAGAGGCGAGGAGCGCCTCGGGTTGGGGACGCGTCCTCCTGCCACACGGAGCCTCAGCTAGGTGGCGTCGCCACCCTGCTGGTCACCAGGGCGCGGCAAGGCGACACGGGGAGAGTCGCTGAGACCAGGGTGCCTGCCCCAGCTCACCCACCCATCCCACCTGTAGGCGGCGGCGTCAGGACGCCGGGGCGAACGGGTTCCAGGTTCTAGACCGCCGGCGCCCGCAGCTGGCAGGCGGGCAGCGCCCTGGCTCCCTGCTCCTAAAGCCTGCGGTGGAACAGTCACCCCATAACGGCAGTAACCTCTGCCCTGGGATATTTTCTCGGACCAGAGTGGAAAAACCTTCAAATATGACATACAATACAAACCAGGAGGAGCTAAGAAATTGCATTTCTTGGGATAACCTCTTAGGTGCCTTCTCATCGTGCCTAAGGCAAAGAGAGCAAATATGTGCAGAAGGTGCATAACTTTACAAAGGGAAAAGGAGGTAGGACGGCCTTCCTCCCGGGTCAAACTCACCAGAGCTGGCTTGAAAGCTGTGCAGGGCCAGAGCTTCCAGAGTCGGGGGTCACTGCTGAGCAAGGGCTCCCTGACTTCCCCAGGCTCCTTTTCCTTGAGAACAGGAACAGACTCCTCTACTCTGCCTGCACAGCTCTGTTTATTGTCACCTTTTGGGAGTTCCCTGATTGGATTAGATTACAGTCCTCCAGAGAATCCCATCTCCTTGATTGGATTATGAATGTGTCCCATATCTCCAAAATCATACAATCAGGGTGAGTAGCTCTATGGATTAGTTCATCCACTGAACTAATTTTCTTTAATTCTCCAGCTTAGGGTGGGTTAGTGTGGATGGTAGCTTGCTTTGGCTCCCTTACAAAGGTCACAAGATGCAGTACTTAGGCCCTCTGAAGAGTTTTTAGACATATCAGTCCTAGTCACCATGGACCCTGACCAGCCATATCCACCACTGAAATTGCTCTCACTACTCTGTGCAAAGTGTCCTTCTTTTACTTCTCTGATCACTCCATTTGGGTTCCATGATACCCCACGCCCCTGGGTTTACTCCTGCTGCTCAGGCTGCTCATTTCCAGCTTCTTTGTGGGTTCCTGTCAGTCTGTCTCGGGTTATAAATGCTGTTCTGTCCTGGGTGCTGTCCCTTCTCACTCTACATACTTTTTGAAGATTATATTCCTGCTGATGTCTCACATCAATATCCATAGCTCAGACCTCTCTCCTGAACTTCTGGTTGACAACCCAAATGCCTACTATTGTCCTACAATGTACTCCACCTTCCCCTACCCCAATCCCACCCCCAGTTATTTATGTATTCCACTACTTTTTAAACCTTTTTTCTAGTAACACACAGCTCAAAATTTTCCATTTTAACCACAATCAAGTATAAATTCAGTAGTATTAATTACATTCACAATATGATGTTACCATCTCCAATACCCATTACCCCTACTTTTTCATCACCTCAAACAGAAACTCTTCACTCTTATATTAAGCTATAACTCTCTCTTCCCATCCCCTTCACCCCCACCCCCACCATAAACTATAAACTGCCATCTGTCTCTGTGAAGTTTGCTTCTTCTAGGTATATCATGTAAGTGGAATCATACAGTATTTGTCCTTTTATGTCTGCTTACTTTACTCAACGTGATGTCTTTAAGGTTTATCCATGTTATTGCATGTATCAGAACTTTATTCCTTTTTACAGCTGAATAATATTCCACTGAGTGTACATGCCACATTTTGTTTATCTATTCATCTGTTGATGAACGCTTGGGTTGCTATCACCTTCTGGCTATTGTAAATAATGCTGCTGTGAACATTGGTATACAAATTCCTGTTCATGTCACTGCTTTTGATTCTTTTGGGTATATACCAAGAAGTGGGATTGGCAGTCATATGGTAATTCTAGCTGCATCATGCTACAGTGCTACCAGAAATGTATAAAGGTTCCTATTTGTCTGCATCCTTGCAGGCACTTATTATTTTCTGTATTTTTAATAATAGCCATTGTGGTGAGTGGTATCTCATTGTGGTTTTGATTTGCACTTCTCTGGTGACCAATAATGGTGAGCATCTTTTCATGTACTTATTGGCCACTTATATATCTTCTTTGGAGAAATGTCTTTTAAGTCCTTGGCCCATTTTTTAATTGGGTTGTTTGTCTTTTTGTTGCTGAGCTGTAGCAGGTCTTTATATATTCTGGATATGAAGCCATTATCAGATAATGTGGTTTGCAATTATTTTCTCCCATTCCATAGGTTGTCTTTTCACTTTCGTGATAGTGTCCTTGTATGTGCAAAAGTTTTAAATTTAGACGAAGTTCATTTTGACTATTTTTTCTTTTGTTTCTCATGCTTTTGGTGTCATATCTAAGAAATCACTACCAAATTCCAGGTTATGAAGGTTCCCACATGTTTTCTTCTGGACTTTTATGGTTTCTGCTATTATTTTTGAGTTCTTGATCCATTTAGAGTTAATTTTTGGGTATGGTGTGAAGTAGGAGTCCAACTTAATTCTGTTGCAAGTGGACATCCAGTTTTCCCGGCACCATTTTATTGAAGAGACCTTTTTCCCAATTAATGTTTTGACCCCCTTGTCAAAAATCAGTTGGCTATGGATGTATGTGTTTATTTCTGAGCTCTCAATTACACTCCATTGGTCTCTATGTCTATATACCAGTACCACACTGTTTTAGATTACAGTGGCTTTGTAGTAAGCTTTGAAATTGGGAAGTGTAATACCGCCAACCTTGTTCTCCATTTGCAATATTGATTTGGCTATTTGGGGCCCTTATAGTGCCATACGAATTTGAGGATCAGCTTTTCCATTTCTGCAAAAAAGGCTGCCAGGATTTTGTTAGGTATTCACTTCATTCTTAATAGGTCAAACTAGAACCCATCACCTTCTCATTCCTTTTCCCCAAAACAAACCTGTTCTTCCAGTATTTCCCCATCCACCTGATTGCCCAAGCCAGAGACTTGGGTATTAAGTTTGATTTCTCCCTGTACCTCACTCCCACATTCAATGACTTGGTGAGTCCTGTCCATTTTACCTCCTTAATTTGTCTCAAATTGTCCTCTCCATCCCCACACCCTGTCCCAGTTTGGGCCATTCCATTTCTTCTCTCTCTTAAATTGGTGCAATAGCATCCTAAATGAATTCCATGCTTCCCTTTCAATATATTCTGCATTTTTCTTTTTTAAAAATGGTACTAAAAATATCCTTCTACTTCTTAAAAGCTTTCAGAAGCTCCCCAACTTTTGCAGAATAAAGTCCATCCTCTTTACAGTGACTAAGAAGGCCCCTTCAGAAGAGACTGCTGCTCAGCTCTCCAGCTTCATCTCTTGCCAGGACCTCCCTAAAACTCTACTAATAATAAGCTTGTAAAGTCAGTGAAAGCTCTTTTGCCCTCTCTTGTCACTAGGTCTTCTTCAGTAGTGCTGTTTCTTTCCCTGGATATTCTGCCACCATGACAACCTCATCCCTTTAGCTCAGCTAATTCCCATTCTTCTTTAAAATGTTACCTGAAAGGTCTCTTTCTCTTTCCAGATCTGGCAGATCCGGCATAGGTACCCTCCTATGCATTTCCATAGCACCCATGCTTCTCCTATCAGCACTGATCACACTGTTTCCAATGACCTTGTGCTTATTTGTATCTCCATTAAATGGTAATCACTTATGACAACAGACTGTATCTGTCTTGTTCCCCACTGAATTCCCAGCACATAGAAGTTGCTTAATAAAAATTTGCAGCATGAGTAAAGGATTGATGGGAATATTAAGCTGGCATTGACTTTTTGGAAAACTATTTGGCTATTGAAACAAGAACCTGTCTGTGCTGGTTTGAATACATTATGTGCCCCCAAAAGCCGTGTTCTTTAATGCAATCTTGTGGGGGCAGATTTATTAGTCTTTTGATTATCTTGGAAACTTTTGATTGAGTGTTTCCCTGGAGGTGTGATTCACCCAGTTGTGGGTGATACTTTTGATTAGATTATTTCCATGGAGGTGTGGCCCCACCCATTCTGGTTGGGTCTTGATTAGTTCACTGGAGTATTTAAGAGAGAAGCTAAGAGCCGACACAGACCCAGATGCTTACTGATGCTGGGAGATGCTTGGAGACGCTTGGAGATGCAGACAAAAGGACATTTGGAGATGGTAAGCTAAGAGATGAAACCCAGAGATTGCCCCAGAGAAGCTAAGAGAGGAGCCCCAGATGCTTAGAGAAAAACACCCTGTGAAAAAGAAGCAAGGACACAGGAGCTGAGAGAGAAGAGTGAAGACAGCCTGGAGACATTCTGAAGAAAGCCATTTTGAAACATGACCCAGGAGAAAAGGACCAGCAGACACCAGCCATGTGCCGTCCCAGGTGACAGAGGTGTTCTGGACACCATTGGGCATTCTTCAGTGAAGGTATTATCTTGCTGATGCCTCAGTCTGGACACTTCTATGGCTTACAACTGTAACTTTGTAACCAAATAAATCCCCTCTATAAAAGCCAGTCCATTTCTGGTATTTTACGTAATGGCAACTTTAGCAAACCAGAACACTGTCCCTCACATATATTTCCTCTGGGCAACCAAAACAGACGGTATAGCATAGTGAGAGGCTGAAGCTCATGTTCTGGAGTTAATTTGCCCGAGTCCAAATCCTGCCTTTGCCATTTACTTGTTGTCACTTAACCAGAGTAAATAAAGCAAGCAGAATAGGACTTTGGAAAAAGTATAACAAATACCCCCAAAAGCATCATAGACATTAATCAGCTAAAGGGCTTGGAAATTAAAATTTTAATCTGAAATTAAATATTTAATAGAAAATCTGCATAGCAGGGTGGATGCCTGTGAAGATGAGATCAGTGAGCTGGAAGATTAAGCCAAGAAACATTTTCAAATTATATCCCCAAGGTACAGATATTAAAACTTTCAGTGGAAAGTTAAGAAACAGGTCCAGAAGTTCCAACATAGGAGTCTAAACAGGAGTTCCAGGAGGAGAGAAGAGAGACTGGAGAAGAGAGAATTCTCAAAGCAATGTTGGGAAAAGAAATTTCCCAGAACTAATGAAATTGTCAGGTGGAAAGACTTCACCAAGGGCTTAGCAGGATGAATGCAAAAAGCAATATTGTGATGAAATTTCAGAAACCAAATAAAACCCCTGGTGAGGGAGTTTTCTTCCTGTTCTGTTCCTTTCCTGGGCATATGCATGGACTTTCTCATGGGGCAATGAAGAAATGATTGGATAGTTTCCATGGAAGTGTGGCCCTGCCCATTCAATGTGGGCCTTGATTCATTTACTAGAACAATCTATAAGCTCAGACAGAAGGACCGAGCTTGCTACAGCCAAGAGGGACACTTTGAAGCATGCACAGGAGCTGAGAGAGGAGCTGCAGATGAGAGGCAATTTGAAGACGGCTGTTGAAAGCAGACTCTTGCTCCAGAGAAGCTGAGAGCACACAGATGCCCCAAGAGCAACTGAGAGTGAAATTTTGAAGAGGAACTTTGGCCTAGAGGGGAACGTACTGAGAGAAAGCCATTTTGAAACCAGAATTTGGAGCAGATGCCAGACATGTGCCTTCCCAGCTAACAGAGGTTTTCTGGACGCCACAGGTCATTCTCCAGTGAAGGTACCTGATTGTTGATGTTTTACCTTGGACACTTTATGGCCTTAAGACTGTAACTTTGTAACTAAATAAAACCCCCTTTATAACAGCCAATCCATTTCTGGTGTTTTGCAATCTGGCAGCATTGGCAAACCGGAACAGTCATTTAATGGGAAGAGCACAAAAACAAGTGCTAGGATGTCCCTCCTCCAATGGGTTCCCATTTCAGAGTGAAAATCTAAGTCCTTACATTGGCCTACAGGATGCTCAAGATTTGACCCCCTGCCCTCATTCCAACTCTGACCTCCTCTGCTACTCTCTGCATTAGCTCTTCACTCAAGGCACACTGACCTCAAACCTGCAGGACCTTTGTGCTTACCCCTCTGCCTGGAATGCTCTTCCCCAGATAACTGCACCACTTACCCTGTCACCTCCTTTACATCATTGCTCAAATAATCCACCTTCTCAACAAGGCTTTACCTTCCTGTTGCTATATCTAAAATTGGAACACAGGACATCATCTCCCAGCACTCCCTAGCTTAGGTCCCCACTTAATTTTTCTCTAACAGCACTAACTCCATCCAACTTACTGCATAAGTTGCTTGTAAATTTGGTTTAATGTCTCTCTCTCCCCCCACCATCAGAATGTAAGCTCCATGAGTGCCTTTCTCTCCCCCCACCAGAATGTAAGCTCCCTGAGAAGATGGATGTTTGTCTTTTTGTTCACTGATGTATCTCACCATGGATGGGACTAGAACCTGGCACATTGTAGATACCCAATAAATGTCTGTTGAATGAAAGAAAAAAAAAAAAAAAAACAAGTGCTAGGAATTCTGATCCCTGTAATGTTACTCCCAAACTGTATGACTCTGGGCAGGTATCTACCCTATCTGGGCAGTTTCTTTTCCCTTAAAATGGAGGTAACATCCCTGCCCTGTGACTTCCAATGAGACAAACAGTGAGAAAGTACAGGCTCTAAATTCTCCTTTACCCCTTTCCCTGATCCAGAACCTTCCTTCCCAGGTTCCCATAATGCAGGCCTGAATTTGAGCTTAATTGTTGCCTGGTGAGGGAGTTTTCTTCCTGTTCTGTTCCTTTCCTGGGCATAGGCATGGACTTTCTCATGGGGCAATGAAGGGCTATTTGCCAGTTCTGGCAATGGCTAGCCAGGGATAGAAGGTGCTTCCCAAGGCTTCTCACAGGATGAGACGAGAGTGACCAGCTCCACTGCCTTTATCTAGGGTAGACTCTGTTATGTTAGTCAGAGGGGCTCCTCTACTCCCTGGAGAACCCTACACCTTTGACCCACTACCTTGCCAGTCTGGGCTTGTAAGAAGAACTCTGGATTGGGTTCTGTCCAAACTGTGCCCCTAACTAACTGTTGGGTGACTTTAGACAACCCTCTGGCCCTTTCTTAATTTATAAAATGAAGGAGGTTGTACTCAAGGATATCAAAGGTCTCTTCCAATTCAAATATCCTAGAATCTTTGACTTTCTTTTAACATAGAATATGAGTCATAATGGAATCAAGCAAAGCAAGAATTCAGAACACTGAACGCATCAAACAGACCCTCCTTTCTCAGCTGAGAGCCATGCAGAAGAAGCTGCCCTGTCTCATTCCTGCTCAACCTCCTCTTCACCATTCTACCCCTGCTCCAGCTTTGCCTTCGGCTCCCTCCCTTCCCCCTGGTCTGCCTCTTATTCCTATGACTTCCCTTTCTCTTCATCCTGTGCCTGCGTCTGTTGCCAGTCACCCAAAACAACTTGGTCCTCTTCCTACCTCATGCTCCAACCATCTCCCTCCTCTTACCAGTTTTCCCCCTTCCCATCTCCCTGCTTGGGTCACCTCCACGCTAGCCTGTCCCCCTGTTCCTCCCACCACCTGCCTTCCTCCTCTCCCTCTCCCTTCCATTCGCCGCCCCTTCCGACTTGCTCCCCTCTTCTCCCACACCCCTCCCTTTACCCCTGCCTGTCCTCCTCACTCCACCTCTTCCCAAAGCTACATGGGCCTTGGGCCCAGATAGGCCTCTTCCACTCTTGCTAAGTCATCTGTCCCAAGCAGCCCCCACTGGTACTGATGATTCCCACCATCCATTGTGGAGGCCTGGTGTCCCTCCCAGTGGGACAACTCAGAGCTCCTGGGAAAGCAGTGCCCAGCAGCCTGGTGACCTGGTGGACCTGGGGGCAATGGGTGATGACCAGCAGTCATACGACAGAGGGGACCTCTGTCAGGTAGAGCCCCTTTCCCAAGGCTTGGGTTCTCAACCACCATCATGTCTTGGTTTTCAGGCTGCCTGAGTCTACTGTATGTCTCCATTCCCATTCTTTGCATCAAATATAAAAAGGCATGTTGTTTTTACATAAGAGAGTCTATAGGGCAAATTACAAGTGGACTGTTATTTCTATTTGTGTGTGACGTGGTCAGTCCCTGGAGCTTCGGGAGTCTGTGTGGCATCTGAGACTCAGAGCCAGAGTTCGGCAGCTGTGAGTGTCGGCATTGCCCCATGAATCAACTGCTAAAAAGGCTGAAAGGAGATCAGACCTCAATTGGAGATATAAGTGAAATGAACTTGGTTGAGGATTGGGGTAGATCTGACTAAAGGGTACAGGATGATATTAATCGAGTTTAAAATTTTGACTTCTGTGTGGGACCAAAGGAAGAGATGATTATATGGTGCAAAATCTATATTTTCTCTCGACACACTATATAATTTTAACTTGTATGGTCAGTTACTCAAATGCCATAATTGCAGGAAACTGACTGATGAGTGAGACCTTGTTTGTACAGGTTAGGATGAAGCCCGGATACAACCCAGAGTAATTTGGGCAGAGAATAAAAAGTATTTACAAAGCCCCCTTGAGGGACTATGAGAAAATGTGGAAATATTAAACTTCTCCAGCTGGGGAATTCCTGATATTCTCATAAGCACGGAAACCACCAGTTTAGTAGGCCAGGCCCTCAATCTCGGGGCTTTCCCCTACAAAGCTTGATCCTGCAAAGGAGAGGCTAAGCCTACTCATATCTGTGCCTAGCAGTCACCCCCAGAGGGCCTCTTTTGTTGCTCAGATGTGGCTTTTCTCTCTAAGCCAACTTGGCAGGTGAACTCACTGCCTACCCTACCCCCTATGTGAGACTTGACTCCCAGGAGTATAAATCTTCCTGGCAATGTGGAACATGACTCCCGGAAATGAACTTGGACCCTGCATCATGTGATTGAGAAAGTCTTTTGGACCAAAAGGGGTTGGAGAATTGAAAGAAAATAAAGTTTCAATGGCTGAGAGATTTCAAATGGAGTTGAGAGGTCATTCTGGAGGTAACTCTTATGCATTATATAAATATCCCTTTTAAGTTTTTAGTTTATTAGAATAGTTAGAAGGAAATATCTGAAATTGTTGAATTGCAATCCAGTATCCTTTATTCTTGAAGGCAGTTGTATAACTGTATCGCTTATATGGTGTGACCAAGTGATTGTGAAAACCGTATGGCTCACACTCCCTTTAAACAGTGTATAGACCAATGAGTAGAAAAAATGGGCACAAAAGTGTAGTTCATAGTTTGCTTTAGGTGTGTTTTTCCCCATATACCACCACATTACTAACACCTTATAATAATGACATATGTTTGTTCTAGTTCATGGAATAACATTCTTATATTTGTATTATTAACCAACTTTATCATCCAAAACAGGGTTCACTGTGTTGTACAGTCCCATGTTTCATCCTCTAGCTTTCTTTCTTGTGACAAACATGACCCTAAACTTCCCCTTTCAATCACAATCACACAGACGAATCAGTGCTGTTAACAGTACTCATCATAGTGTGCTACCATCACTCTATCCATTTCCAAGCATTTACAAACAATCTTGTTAAAAATTCTGCACAAATTAAGCATCAGCTTCCCATTCTATACCCTCATTCTATTTTCTGGTAACCTATACTCTAGATATTAACCCCATGAGTTTGCTCATTATATTTCATTCATATTAGTAAGATCATACAGTATATGTCCTTTTGTGTCTGACTTCATTCAACATAACATTCTCAAGGTACATCCATGTTGCATACATCAGGACTACATTTCTTCTTACAGGTAAATAATATTCCATCATATGTCTATACCACATTTTGCTTATCCACTGATCAATTGATGGTCATGGGTTGTTTCCATCTTTTGGCAATTGTGAATAATGCCACTATAAACATCAGTGTACAAATGTCTGTTTGAATCCCTGCTTTCAGTTCTTCTGAGTATATACCTAGTGGCGAGATTGCTGATCATATGGCAGTTCTGTACTTAGCTTCCTGAGGAACCGCCAACTGTCTCACACAGTGGCTATACCATTTTACATTCCCACCAGCAGTGAGTACACGTTCCTATTTCTTCATATCCTCTCCAACACTTGTAGTTTTCTGTTTGTCTAATAGTGGCCATTTTAGTAGGTGTGCAATGGTATCTCATTGTGGTTTTGATTTGCATTTCCTTAATCGCTAGTAATGTTGAGCATCTTTTCATATGCATTTTGACATTTGTATTTCCTCTTCTGAAATGTATCTATTCATGTCTTTTCCCATTTTTAAATTGGGTTGTTTGTCATTTTATTGCTGAATTGGAGTATTTCTTTACATATTAGATATATGGTTTCCAAATATTTTCTCCCATTGCGTAGGCTGCCTTTTCACATTTTTGACAAAGTCTTTTGAAGCACAAAAGTTTTCAATTTTGAGGAGGTTCCATTTATCTATTTTCTTTCATTGCTTTTGCCTTGGGTGTCAAGTCTAAGAAACTACTGCCTACCACAAGATCTTGAAGATTGTCCCCTACATTTTCTTCTAGGCTCTTGTATTTAGGTACTTGATCCATTTGAGTTAATTTGTGTATAAGGTGTGAGATAGGGGTCCTCTTTCATTCTTTTGGATATGGATATCCAGTTCTCTCAGCAACATTTGTTGAAGAGAGTGCTCTGCCCAATTTGAGTGGACTTGGCAACCTTATCAAAAATCAATTGATGTGGATGTGAAATGAAACAAAATAAAGTTTCAGTGGCTGAGAGATTCCAAATGGAGTCAAGAGGTCACTCTGGTTTGCATTCTTAGGCACTATATAGATAACATTTTTTAGGTTTTAATGCATTGGAATAGCTAGAAATAAGTATCTGAAACTATCAAACTGCAACCCAGTAGCCTTGACTCTTGAAGATGATTTTGTAGCAATGTTGCTTACAAGTGGTGACAGTGTGATTGTGAATGCCTTATGGATCACACTCCCTTTATCCACTGTATGGATGGATGAGTAGAAAAATGGGAACAAAAAACTAAATGAAAAATAGGGTGGAGGGGGGATGATTTAGGTGTTCATTTTTACTTTTATTTTTTATTCTTATTTTTACTTTTTCTGGTAAAGGAAAATGTTCAAAAAATAGATTGGGGTGATGAATGCACAACTATATAATGGTACTGTGAACAATCGATTGTACAGTTTGGATGATTTATGGTATGGGAATATATCTCAAGAAAATTGAATTTAAAAATCAATTGAAAAGAAATTAATTGACTATCAATGTGTGGGTCTATTTCTGAACTCTCAGTTCAGTTCCATTGATCAATATGTCTGTTTTTATGCTAGTGCCATGCTGTTTTGACCACTGTAGCTTTGTGATATGCTTTAAATTGAGGAAGTGAGTCCTCCAACTTCATTCTGCTTTTTCAAGATGTTTTAGGCTAATTGGGATCCCTTACCCTTCAAAATAAATTTCATAACTAGCTTTTCATTTCTTCAAAGTAGGCTGTTGGAATTTTGATTGGGATTGCATTGAATCTGTAAATCAATTTGGGTAGAATTGACATCTCAATGATATTTAGTCTTCCAATCCATGAAAATGGAATATCCTTCCATTTGTTTAGGTCTTCTTTGACTTCTTGTAGCAGTGTTTTGTAGTTTTCTGAATACAGTTCCTTTACATCCATGATTAAATTTATTCTTAGATATTTGATTCTTTTGGTTGCTACTGTAAATGGAATTTTTTTCTTGATTTCATCCTCAGGTTGCTCATTACTAGTGTATAGAAACACTACTGATTTTTGGTCTTGTACCTTGTCACTTTGCTGAACTTGTTTATTAGCTCTAGTAGCTTTATTGTAGATTTTGGGGGGACTTTATATAAAAGTCCCCCCAAAAAGTGAAACTTTTACTTCTTCTCTTCCAATTTGGATGCCTTTTATTTCTTTTTCTTGTCTAATTACTCTAGCTAGAACTTCAAGCACAATGTCAAATAACTGTGTTGACAGTGAGCATCCTTGTCTTGTTCCCAGTCTCAGTAGGAAAGTTTTCAGTCTTCCACCATTGAGAACAATGTTAGCTGTGGGTTTTTCATAGAAGTCTGTTATCATATTGGGGAAGTTTCCTTCTATTCCTATCTTTCTCAGTGTTTTTCTCAAGAAAGGATGCTGGATTTTGTCAAATACTTTTTTCTGCATCAATTGAGATGATCATGTCGTTCTTCTCCTTCGATTTGTTAATGTGGTGTATTGCATTAATTTATTTTCTTGTGTTGAACCACTCTTGCATACCTGGCATAAAACCCACTTGATCGTGGTGTATAATTCTTTTAATGTACTGTTGGATTTAATTTGCTAGTATTTTGGTTAGGTTATTTTCATCTATATTCATTTGAAAGATTGTTCTGTAATTTTCTTTTCTTGTAGTATCTTTATTTGGCTTTGGTTTTAGGTATTAGGGTGATGTTGGCTTCAAAGAATGAAGAATTAAATAGTGTTCCCTCATCTTCAAATTTTTGGAAGAGTTTGAGCAGGATTCATATTAATTCTTGGAATGATTGGTAGAATTCACCTGTGAAGCTGTCTGGTCCTGGGCTTTCTTTCTTGGGAGTTTTTTGATGACTGACTTAATCTCTTTCATTGTGATTGGTTTGTTGAGGTCTTCTATTTCTTCTAGAGTCAATGTAGAGTGTTCTTGTGTTTCTAGGAAATTGTCCATTTCATCTAAGTTGTCTAATTTTTTGGCATACAGTTGTTTATAATATCCTCTTATGATCTTTTTATTTCTGTGATATCAGTAGTAATGCCCCTCTCATTGCTGATTTTATTTATTTGCGTCTTCTCTTTTTTTTGTTTTTTCTTTGTCAGTCTAGCTAAGGGCTTGTCAATTTTTTTGACCTTCTCAAAGTATCAACTTCTGGTTTTGTTGGTTCTCTTTATTTTTTGTTGTTGTTGTTGTTCTCAGTTTCATTTATTTCTGGTCTAATCTGTTATTTCTTGCCACTGCTTGCTTTGGGATTATTTTATTGTTCTTTTTATCATTCCTCCAGGTGTTCAGTTAGGTCTTTTTTTTCACACTCAGTTTTCT
Source organism: Choloepus didactylus (assembly GCF_015220235.1). Lineage (NCBI taxonomy): Eukaryota > Metazoa > Chordata > Mammalia > Pilosa > Megalonychidae > Choloepus > Choloepus didactylus. Next base: position 208,905,700 of record NC_051308.1, on the reverse strand, counting down.
TTTACTGTGAAAGATTTAAATTTCAGATTAAATTTAACCCATTAAGGCCACATGATTTGTACTTACATATACACACATATATGTACATGTTCTGAAGAATTTAGCTATCTAGCTGGCTCTTCTCTGTTCCATTAAACCACCGGTTACCTTGTCTGGATCACCAAGTGCCTTTGGATATTTGTTGTCAATCTTATCAACAGTATCAAGTGATTGGAGGACACATATTCCAATTAGTATTGGAAATGCTGATAGCCATAGGGCAAATGAATTTAATTCCTACTAAAACAATGTAAGGGAGTGTATTAGTTAGGGTTCTTTAGGGAAACAGAATCAATGAGAGGTATCTATAAATATGAGATTTATAAAAGTGTCTCACACAACTGTGGGTATGCACTAGTCCAAATTCTGTAGGGCAGGCAGCAAACTGGCAACTCCAATGAAGATGTTCGATGAACTTCTCAGGAAATGAACTAGCAACTTCAACAAACTCCTCAGGAAACATTTTGCTGGTCACCTGAAGTAGAAGTGAAGGTCCTCTATCAGTCTTATTTAAAAGTCTTCAATTGATTGGATTAAATCCAGCTGACTGCATTCTCTCATTGTGGAAGACACACCCTTCGTTGACATCATCAGTCACAGCTGCAGCCAATTGACTGATGATTTAATAACCCAGCCTTCTGGTTTATTAACCAGCCACAAGTGTCCTCACAGCAACGGTTAGACCAGTGCTTGCTTGACCAGACACCTGGGTACCAACAACTGGCCAAGTTTACACATGAACCTAACCATCACAGTCCGCCTTGTCAACTTGGCAGTTATACACAACACCTAAAACCATACTTTATCTCTAAGTAGAGAACAATAACGGACATATATTTCCCCTAACAATACTCTGCCATACAGCGTACAACCAGAAACACACTAAATCTCTCCAGAATAAGTTGCAAGTCCTTGGGTGACATTAACTCTTAAAATTGATTTCCTTTAGCTTAAATACAGCAAAATGAACAATACAGCTTATGTCATATGATAAGGGGATAAAACAGAGAAGAAAGTAAAGATATTTGCTTTACAGACAAATACAAACATATTCATAACAAAACAAGGAGGAAATATTCATGCCATCATAGTCCTTGTTGCTGTAACTGTTCATGTGGCTGTAGTTCATATTTATCACTACCTTCTTCCACTACCTATTCCATGTTCCCTTTACCCTCAGCAAGCACTTCAGCTGGCCATGGTTCTTTGCCTGGTGGGGTGACCCAAACCTTCATTTCTGAACTTTCTTGGCCATCAGTAGTCCTGCCTGGATTGAGTTGTTGCAGTTTTCCATTGACTTTAATCACAGGGCATGGTAGTACTAAGAGACGCCCTAGGGGATCTCCTGTATTCCAGGAAAACTCTTCTTTACTTCCATTGTGTAGTTGCAGTGCTATTTCCCCTTGATAGTCAGGATCAATCACCCCAGCCAGTACAGTAATCCCCTTCTTTGCCTGTTGATTCAGAGGCATAAGAAGCCCAAAGTGTCCAGGAGGCAATCTTAACTTCCAGTTCAATGGGATTATTGTTGTGTTTCCTCTTTTTGGAACAAAGACCGTAGGCCAGCAGAGCTTAAGCTTGCAGGGACAGGAAGCAAAAATTTACCTAGTGGATCACTGGGAGTGATAGTGAGTGGTGCCCTCCTGTTTCTACCCCTTGATTCCTGGACCCATGAATCCTGGCTATCGGAGAAACAGCACCATAGAGTGCATGCTGATTCAGAGCATATACAGCCTCCTGGGGAACACTGCCCCGGCCCTGCAAGGTATTGCCACCTAGTTGGTGCTGTAATTGAGTCTTCAACAGTCCATCCCACCATTCTATCAACCCAGTTGCCTGATCATGTCATTTTGGGGTCCAGGGGGTGGAATGTGCCAGTTTAGATGTATTATGTCCCCCCAAAATGCCATTATTTTTGATGTGTCTTGTGTGGGCAGGAAACTTATTAGTGTTGATTAGATTATAATTCTTTGATTGAGTGTTTCCATGGAGATGTGACCCTAACTGTAGGTGATAACTCTGATTGGATAATTTCCATGGAGGTGTGGCCCCGCCCATTCAGCTTGGGCCTTGATTAGTTTACTAGAGCAACATATAAGCTCAGACAGAAGAAGTGAGCTTGCTACAGCCAAGAGGGACACTTTGAAGAGTGCACAGGAGCTGAGAGAGGAACTGCAGCTTACAGAGACATTTTGGAAATGGCCTTTGAATACAGACTTTTCTCCGGAGAAGCTAAGAGAGGACAAACGCCCCAAGAGCAAATGAGAATGATATTTTGAAGAGGAGCTGTGGCCTAAGAACATCTAGGGTAATCAACTCCTCCAGTGTGCCTGCAACATTCCTAGATTTAGCGTTGGAAAGTCACACATTCAGGGGACCCTAGTCCCAGGTAAAACAGGACAGTTGGTGTTCTAGTTTGCTAATGCTGCTGGAATGCAAAACACCGGAGAGGGATTTGCCTTTAAAAAATGGGGGGTTATTTGGTTACACAGTTACAGTCGTAAGGCCATAAAGTGTCCAAGGTAACACATCAGCAATTGGGTGACTTCATTGGAGGATGGCCAACGGTATCCGGAAAACCGCTGTTAATTGGGAAGACACGTGGCTAGCATCTGCTCCAGAGTTCTAGCTTCAGAATGGCTTTCTCCCAGGATGTTCCTCTCTGTGCTTCAGTTCCTCAAAAATGTCACTCTTAGTTGCTCCTGGGGTATTTGTCCTCTCTTAGCTTCTCCGGAGCAAGAGTCTGCTTTCAACGGCCGTCTTCAAACTGTCTCTCACCTGCAGTTACTCTTTCTTTCAGCTTCTGTGCACTCTTCAAAGTGCCCCTCTTGGCTGTAGCAAGCTCGCTCCTTCTGTCTGAGTTTATATAGTGCTCCAGTAAACTAATCAAGGCCCATGCTGAATGCACGGAGCCACACTTCCATGGAAATAATCCAATGAAAGATCTCACCCACAGTTGAGTGATCACATCTCCATGGAAACATCCAATCAGAAGTCTCCAACCCAATCAACACCAATACATTTCCTGCCCACACAAGACTGCATCAAAGATAATGGCATTTTGGGGGAAATAATACATCCAAACCAGCACAATTGGTCACCCTAAGAATACTACTCACTCCTTCCACAGCATTGCTAGTGAAAACAAGGCTTTTCTAGAGCATAAGGCTATCTTTACGGGCATCAATCCTAAAAATTTTTAGTAATGCCTAGTTCCTCCACGATTTCTATATAAAAGGCCAGAACTCCAGAAGTATAAGGGTGTCAATTTTAAGAACACTTGGGAGTACTCAAGCAAACCAATGAGCAACATATAAAAGTTCACCCTCAACATCTGTTTTCAGACAAATCCTCTGAAGTGGAAGTGGTATGATAATTTAACCAGAGGTTCTTCTGGTTTTGTCCAGTCATTTAGTATTTTACTTTACCTTTGAGATTTTCAGAGCTAAATGAATAGTCCAGTTTTGTATGCCTTTTCACATTCTTTTTTTTTTCGGTGAAAATACTATATGCCAACTGCTTCCCATATCCTTGCTTCATATTGAAAAGATCGCCAACTGGAGATATTTCCCTCAGATTATAAAAGCTCAGAATTATGTAAATTTTAACTGTGCTCCATGAGAAAGTCTGGCCTTGAGAAAAGATGGCAAAATGAATATTCTGATATGAACATTTTATATTGTCTACAATGCTGTGATCTAGTTCGACAACTGCAAAACTGCTTCCATCTCTAGCTTTTCTTTTTCTCACCCTTTTGTATAAAATAATATTATAGCTTCACTGTCAAAAATAAAAAGATACAAATATTTTTGCCTTAAAAGTTAGGGTAAAAAAGCAAAAATAAAACCTGAGGTAAAGTTGGTTATTTTGAGTTCTGCATTTTGCCAAAATTCATGAATGTTACCTATTTGATCCAAATGATAATTAGTTCTCCTGATTTAAATGGCTCTATATATTATTTACATAAATCAACAAACGACTACATTATTAATGTAGGTACATAGATATACTGGAAAGGAGCATATTCTTTCTCACCAAAACTTTTTTCAGTTTGAACAATCCAAGAATATGAATAATGAGTGGCAAACATATTTTCTTAGGGACTTATTGAGGCAAAAAGTCTTTTTGGGAGAAAGAACAGAGACTATAGTAAGACTTCTGTTCCTACAGACAAATGCTCAGAATCAACTTTATGCTACAGCATCATAAAAAAAACTTAATATAGAACCAGAAATATGGGAAGTTACCTAGTGTCCCAGTTTGCTAATGCTGCCGGGATGCAGAACACCAGAAATGGATTGGCTTTTATAAAGGGGATTTATTTTGGTAACACAGTTACAGTCTTAAGGCCATAAAGTGTCCAAGGTAAGGGGGTACCTTCATTGAAGGATGGCCAATGGCACCGGAAAACCTCTGTTAGCTGGGAAGGCACATGGCAGGCATCTGCTCTGGAGTTCTGGTTTCAAAATGGCTTTCTCCTGGGACACTCCTCTCTAGGCTTCAGCTTCTTTCCAAAATGTTACTCTCAGTTGTTCCTGGGGCATTTGTCCTCTCTTAGCTTCTCTGGAGCAAAAGTCTGCTTTCAAAGGCCATCTCCAAATGTGTCTGTAAGCTGCAGCTCCTCTCTCAGCTTCCGTGCATTCTTCAAAGTGTCCTTCTTGGCTGTAACATGCTCCCTCCTTCTGTCTGAGCGTTTTTAGGGCTCCAGTGAACTAATCAAGGCCCATGCTGAATGGGCAGCACCACCCCTCCATGGAAATGATCTAATCAGAGTTGTCACCTACAGTTGGGTGGGTCACATCTCCATGGAAACATCCAATCAAAAGGCTCCAACCCAATCAACACCAATACGTTTCCTGCCCACACAAGACTGCATCAAAGATAATGGCATTTTGGCAGACATCATACATCCAAACCAGCACACCTAGTGACTATCACTGTAAAAGAGCCAAAAACCTTGAAGCCACAGGGGGAAAGGAAAGCAGTTGAGTATGAATCAGAAAATAAATAACAGTTAAGTATTTTTATAATTTTAAAACTTCATTTTTGTCCTTAAATCAATATATTATGGATTTTGTTTGTTCAATAAATTATCTTCATTAATTTAAAATAGGAAGTACACCCCCATCTCCCACCCCAAAGAGCAAACTGCAAATTTTGGAGAAACTAAGAATTCTTTTTTTTTGGGGGGGAAGGGTAGGAGAATGTCATTTTTTGGAGAAAAATTAAAAGTCCTTTGTGTGGACTCCCATAGCAGCAGCATTATTCTTCCAAGAGCTCTTTACATCTCAACCCATGGTGAAATTCTGTATCTGTTGTGGTTCTCAAGGCAGCAAACACAGTGCATTGACGTTACCTTAGGCCAATACATTCTGGCTAGATGCTTGCTCTGTGAGTCAGGGATGGCCCAAAGAACCTTGGAAAGTCCATTTCTGTTAACCACTGCTAAGAAAGTCAGGTGTGACTCACCTTCAAGCTATCCTTACGTAAAGAGAACTTGACTTGGTAGTGGTATTTCCCAGGGTATCTTAAAGCAGCAATTTTGCACTAGGGGGAGAAGCAAGTCGGGGAGCAATCTAGCATTATATATATATAAAAAAGTTAACCCCAAGTTAGTACCTTCCAGGGACTGCTGGATATATAATTTAGTGGAGGGGTATATGGCAGAGGTTTTTTTCATGTTAACAGATTCCAGGTGTCAAGCTGCCTAAAAATGGCATACTAACAAAGCTGCCATATTAGCACTCTGGCAGAATTACAAAAGAAAAAAAATTACTCTGATAAATTTCTGTCCATGAAAGGAAAATGTCTGCAAACAAATTAAGAACATTTTACTGAGATCTGAGATTGAAACAACTGACTGATTCAGCATTCCTAAATGACCCCTACTGATAGTTCTTCTAAGTGTATACATATATGTAAATTCATACACACATTATATATTTTATTTCCTACTAAAAAGATTTGAGGCAGTTCTATATATATAAAGTTAGCTATAATATCCAAGGTAAAACAATTCTGACTCAAGTAATTATGTGAACACATTAGACAAGTTCTTATCATAAAGGCTATCACAAGGCTATCTAGAACAGCTCACATTTCCTGGCTGAGATGGTCATAAAATAGGAATTTCACTCCAAGAGTTTGCCCCTCATTCTCTACACATAACAGGTAGTATGAACAAACAACACAAACATGAAAACCTGAAAAGGAAGATATAGAAAGAACTGAATAGCAGTTGCTGACTACCTCTGGAGAAACACTCTGACATCATTCTTTTGATTACAATTCAATATGCCCCAAGACAGAAATAGAGCTAGTATAATAGGGAAATCACTGACTGCAATTGCCAGAGAAGTTCATAATTCTAACCATAATTTAAATAGAACCTGATGATTTATGCCATTTGCCAGTTACAGAGACATTCCACTGGATAGAATTTCTGAGACCAATATGAAAAACATCAGTCCTCGTGGGGAAGAAATTAGGACTCTGGGCAGAAAAAGCACCCTCCTTTTTGCTCATTAGGAAAGTTCAGAGAGAAACATTCTGATGTATGTAGATAAAACAGTTTGCAGGGGACAGGTCTTTGATTTTAGCTCCTTCTTCCTTCTTAATGTAGGCATTTAGGGTATAAATTTGTCTCTCAGAACTGCCTTAGCTGTATCCCCCTAAGTTTTGACACATTATGTTCTTCTTTCCATTTGTCTCAAGATATTTACTGATTTCTCTTGCAATTTCTTCTTTGACCCCTGATTGTTTAAGAGTGTGTTCTTTAATCTCCATAAATTTGTGAATTTTCCAGTCCTCTGCCTGTTATTAATTTTCAACCTCATTCCATTATGATCAGAGAAAGTGCTTTGTATAATTTCAGTCTTTTAAAATTTATTGAGACCTGTGTTGTCACCACCATGTGGTCTATCCTGGAAAATGACCAATGACCACTTGATAAAAATATATGTCCTTCTGTTTTGTGGTGCAATGTTCTGTATATGTATGTTAGTTCTAGTTCATTTATCATATTCAAGTTCTGTTTCCTTATTTGTCCTCTGTCTAGATGTTCTATCCATTGATGAGAATGGTGTATTGAAGTCTCCAGTTATTATTGTAGAGATGACTATTACTCTCTTCAGTTTTGCCAGTGTTTGCCTCATTAATTTTGGGCACCCTGGTTAGGTACATAAATATTTATGATTGTTATTTCTTCTTGGTGGATTGCCCCTTCTATTAATATATAATGTTCCTCTCTGTCTCTTATAAAATTTTTACATTTAATGTCTATTTTGTCCGATATTAGCATAGCTACCTCTGTTCTTTTTTTAGTTACTATTTGCATGAAATATCTTTTTTCCAGACTTTCACTTTCAACTTATTTGTATATTGGGTCTTAGGTGAGTCTCTTGTAGACAGCATATAGATGGATCATTTTTTTTTATCCATTCTGTCAATCTCTCTTTTGATTGAGGAGTTTAATCCATTAACTTTCAGTGTTATTACTGTAAAGGCACTACTTACTTCAACCATCTTTATCCTCTGTCTTCTATATTTCATATCTTGTTTTTGTCTCTCTTTTAACCCTTTTAGTTACCCTTATTGATAATCTTCCTTTCTTCACTCTCCTCCAAGTCTTTCTCTTCTCTCTTCTTTTCAGCATGTAGTACTCTCTTTAGCATTTCTTGCAGGGCAGGTCTCTTGTTAATGAACTCTCTCAGCTTCTCAGTTTATAAGTGAATATTTTAAATTCTCCCTTGTTTTTGAAGGACAGTTTTGCCCAATAAAGCATCTTGACTGATAGTTTTTCTCTTTTGGTATCTTACATGTATCATACCACTGCCTTCTCAACTCCATAGTTTCAGATGAGAAATCAACGCTTCATCTCATTGAGCATCCCTTGTATGTGATGGATCACTTTTCTCTTGCTGCTTTTCAGAATTCTCTCTTTATCTCTACCAGTTGACCATCTGATTAGTGTGTGTCGTGGAGTAGGTCAATTCAGAGTTATTCTGTTTGGAGTAGGTGTACTTATGTCTTTCTTAAGATTTAGGAAATTTTTGGACATTATTTCCTCAAATATTCTTTCTGCCCCCTTTCCCTTCTTTTTTCCTTCTGGAATATCCATGATATGTATGTCTGTGTACTTCATGCTAGCATTCAATTCCCTGATCCCCTGATCAATTGTTTCCATTCTTTTCTCTGATCTTTTGTCTGTTCAATTTGAGATGTCTTATCTTCTAGCTTCTGATCCTTTCTTCTGCCTGTTCAAATCTGCTGTTGTATCCTCTGGCATAGTTTAATTTCATCTCTTATGCTTTCATTCCCGTAAGTTCTGCTATTTTTATTTGCATACTTTCAAATTCTTCTTCATGCTCACCTACAGAGTGATCTTTAGCCATATTTTCCTTTATCTTCTTGAGTTGATTTAGAAGATTTGTTTGAACATCTTTGATTATTTTTTCCAAATTCTGTATTTCCTCTGACTTTTTGTTTCTTTGTCTGGGCCATAACTTCCTGTTTCTTGATATGGCTTGTAATTTTTTGCTGATATCTGGGTGTCAGATTATCTTGATGAGATTATTCTGATGGTTGGTTTCTCTCTCTTGTCTAGGATTTTGTTGTTGATTGGGTTTATGTTCAGGCTCATCTTTGACACTTGGTTTGTCAGTATTTCCCAGCCAAAACTGGACCAAAGACCTATGCTGAGGGCACAGACCAGTTCCAAAGGGCTCTGGAGAGAGGGTCAGGAAAAATGCCCAAAAGACTTTTCTTCAGCTCCCCAAGGCTGTGCTTTTCTGGCCTGCCCAGTAGATGGCACTATTCAGCAGCCTATTCCTTGCAGCCCTAGGAAGGCAGGGTATTTTTAGTCCTCTGGTGGCTCTGCCTCTGATGCTGGTTAAAACAGTTGTGCAGCAGCACCTGTCCAGGACAGGCTAAAGCAGCTGGACTCAGTGTTCTAAATTTGCCAGCCAATAGGTTGGATCAGTACTGGGCCATGTTCCCATCTCTTCTTGGGGAGCGGGACTTCTGTGGCCCTCCCAGTCCACAGCAGCCCATCAGGCAGGGACTTGCCTCACAGGCAGACGATAGACACCAAGAGCCACAGTTGAGTGAGCTACATTTTTTTCACCATGGTTTCTCAGTCTCTTCATCCTACTTTTCCCTGGATGCTGTGCAGTACTCCCTGGTCTCCAGAGCCACAGAACAGTTGTGTTGGACAGTTTCTGTCTGTCCACTAGCTGTTTTAGATGAGGATTGAACCCTGCAACTCCCTATTTCTCCACCTTCCTGGAAGTCCCTCCACAGCACTCTGTTTTTAAGATTTAAATATGTGTGTATATATATTCTCTGCTTTTAATTTCTGCACTGTACCCCTTAGGATGTGCTACATCACAGGCCTCCATTTTCCCAGTGATGAACTCCTAGATTGCCACTAACTTGCCACCACAACAGACAATTCTGAAATGACCATCCTTTTATATGACTACTTTTGATGCCATCTGAAACTTCTCTGGGATAAGTACCTAGGTCTGGGACCACTGGGTTAAAGGGTTACTACATTCTAATCTTGCATCACCCAAGTATGAGTGTTCTTTTGGGATGAGAAATCGTTCATCATATATATTGAGAAAACCAGTTCAGTAAGATCCCTCTGGGCCATTGATAGGCCCAAGACCTAGAAAGTGAATAATTTTATCAAACCACATGAGAGCTTTTGGTTTTATTGAAATGAAGACTTATAACCAGCTTATATTTTACAGATTTTCTTGGATTTCAGTAATTCTTTTTATAAATGTGCTGGTTTGTATATATTATGTCCCCCAGAAAAAGCCATATTCTTTGGTGCAATCTTGTGGGGGCGGAGGTATTAGTGTGGATTAGGTTGGAACCTATTGGTTCAGTGTTTCCATGGAGATGTGACCCACCCAACTGTAGGTGATAACTGATTGGATAATTTTCACGGAGGTGTGGCCCTGCCCATTCAGCATGGGCCTTGATTGGTTCACTGGAGATCTTTAAAAGTTCAGACAGAAGAAGCTCACAAGCCAGCTGTAGCTGAGACAGACATTTTGAAGATGGCTGTTGGAAGCTGTGCCAGTTTGGGTGTGTTGTGTCCCCCAAATGCCATTATCTTTGTGGTCTTGTGTGGGGCAGAGGTTTTGGTGCTGGTTAGATTTGTTGGAATGTGCCCCACTCAGCTGTGGGAGATGATTCTGATGCGATGTTCCCATGGAGGCGTGGCCCCGCCCATTCGGGGTGGGCCTTGATCAGTGGAGCTATATAAACGAGCTGACTCAGAGAGAGGGAACTCAGTGAGTGCAGCTGGGAGTGATGTTTTGAAGAGAAGCAAGCTTGCTAGAAAGGAACATCCTGGGAGAAAGCCGTTTTGAGGCCGGAGCTTTGGAGCAGACGCCAGCTGCCTTCCTAGCTAACAGAGGTTTTCCGGACACCACTGGCGGTCCTCCGGTGAAGGTACCCGATTGCTGAGGTGTTACCTTGGATGCTTTGTGGCCTTAAGACTGTAACTGTGTAGTGAAATATACCCCCGTTCGATAAAAGCCTGTCCATCTCTGGTGTTTTGCATTCTGCAGCATTAGCAAACTAAAACAGAAGCTGATGCAGACATTTTGGAGAATGCAACCTGGGAGCAAGCAGACACCAGCCACATGCCTTCCCAGCTAAAGGAGGTTTTCTGGATGCCAATGGCCTTTCTTGAGTGAAGCCACCCTATTGCTGATGCATTACCTTAGACACTTTATGGCCTTAAGACTGTAACTGTGTAACCAAATAAACCTCCTTTTATAAAAGCCAATCCATTTCTGGTGTTTTGCATTCCAGCAGTGTTAGCAAACTGGAACAATCAATCAATGGAGTTTTGAGGCAAATACACTCATATATAAATCAAGACTGTAGGCTCTCCATTCCATCAACCAGCAAACATTAGCCAATGAGTAAATGCCCATAGTTCAGCTTAATTTATAAAGGAACTATTTCCTTGAGAGGCTTATTCTGCAACCTCTTTACAACTTGTTCTTTTGGTGCTTTTGTTAATATTTCTATTATAGTAGTTGTGTTATATGTCAGTTCACAGTGCTCACACTTTCAGAAGTTGGTAGGATCTTTAGCAAGTTCCTTTTCTCCTTCCCTTTTCCCCTGCCTTGTTGGTTGGCCAGTCTTTAAGGGCATCTCCCTTTGTAATTGTCCCTTCACACCTGGGCTTCTGGCCAGGGTTTATGGCCAAACCATGGAAGATGCAGGGCCAGTGATGGCTAGAGAAGAATACAGGGGCCTATGCTCAGAGAAACCATGACTCAAGTTTCCTGAGTTACTTCCTGCCAGGCCCACTACTCATCTGTATCCAAGAAGTCCAGAATAATCTTCTACTTCACCACCACAACTTTCCCACTCTGAGAATCCACCTCCTTCAGGAATGGAGAAGGTTTCTAATCATTCCCATAAAAGTGGTGACCTTCCCAAATGGCCCTTGTCCTGGAATTTGCAAGGTAGCAAGGTTTGGCAGGTAATGGTGGTCTACAGCCTACACAATATAAGCATCTGATTTACAGATGATATTTTAAAATAGACATTACTGAGTAATAACTTACATAAAGTCAAATGCACCTATTTTAAGAGTAGAGTTTTATGCATTTTGATAAATGTATATACTCATGTAATCACAACTGCAATCAAGATACAGAATATTTCTATCATCCTCCCAAATTCCTTTGTGACCCTTGTTGCAATCAATCTCCCTATCCACCACCATTTTGATTGGCTTTTTTTCCCTTATAATCTTGCCTGTTTTATAATTTCATATAACAGTATTTACTTTTTTGCGTCTGGTTTATTTCATTCAGCACATATTTTTTTGCAAATCATCTATATTGTTCCATATATCAGTATTCATTCTTTTTAGTGCTGAGTAGTATCCCATTCCATTAATATACCACAAGTTGTTTTTCCATTGCACCTGTTGCTAGATATAATGGTTATCAATTTGTTGCCTCTCAACTCCAAATATACCCTTCATAACCTGCTCTGCAATAATGGGAAAGACCCTTTAAGCATTTTTCCTTTTCAGTGAACACAGTAGTGAGCTTTGCCAGTAGATAGCGCTGGAGGGACTTTGCAGGAGGAATAAGCTTCTTTTCCTGGCTCCAGTGAGCTTCTGGTTTGCTTCTCTTTCTCCTACTGCAAGGCTGCCAGAGGCAAATGCATAGGGACATCCAATAGGTTCTGCCCTGGCTGTACATTCAGAGCACATAGTGCCCCAGCCCTAGTCCAGAGCCCACCTCACTGAAGTCCACCCATTGTAGATACTGCACACCTCATGCCTTGCACCACCCTGCCAGTGAGTGGGCACTTGATGCCCCACTCCCTCTGTGTGCCAGCCTGTCTGCCTTGGCCCACCATCACCCTAGAGGGTTCTCTCCAGTGGCCCTCCAGACATGGACACTGCACCCCGGCAAGCAGGCTCCCAACCCTAGGGCTCACTTTGTGCATATGCCTGCCAGTCTTGGCCCACCCGCTCTCCAGAGCCATGTTTCCTACTTACCTGGAGACTGTGGACAGTCTGAGCATGGTCCACTTCTTCACCATCCATGGGGCTTAATAATTTTATGTATTAAAATTTCCTTGTTCAAATTACTGAGTAGTTTCTGTATTCTGATTGAACCCTCACCTGATACCTTAGACATTTGTATTGTTTCCAGTTTGGGGCTGTTAAAAATAAAACTTCTATAAACATCCTTGTCCAGGTTTGAGTGGACATATGTTTTCATTTTTCCTGATAAACCTGCAAGAGTGTAATTGCTGAGTTGTGTGGTAAGTCTATGTTTACCTTTATAAGAAATTGCCAAATTATTTTCCAAAGTGGTTGTACCATTTTATATTTCCACCAATAATCCTGTGCCACATCTCCATCAACACTAGTGGGAGTCCCTGTTCTTAATACTTTGCATTAGTGTGGCACCTTTGTTACAGTTGATGAGATAATATTATTATAACTATACTATTAACAATTTACATTAGGGTTCACTGTGTTGTATAGTCCTATGGTTTTTTAAAAGAATTTTTATTCTAGTAACTTACATGCTACCTAAAATTTCCCCCTTTTAAACATATTCAAATATATAATTCATTGGTGTTAATTATATTCACAATGTGATCCTACCATTACTACCATCCATTACCAAAACTTTTCCATCACCCCAAACAGAAATTCTGTACCAATTAAGCATTAACTCCTATTTTCCACAGTGGCTGCACCATTTTAAATCCCCACCTCCAATGAACGAGCGTTCCTATTTCTTCACCTCCTCTCCAACACTTGTTATTTTCCATTTTTTAAACACTAGCCATTCTAGTGGGTGTAAAATGGTATCTCGTGGTTTTGATTTGCATTTCCCTAATCACTAGTGATGTTCAGCATCTTTTCATATGCTTTTTGGCCGTTTGTATATCTTCTTCAGAGAAATATCTATTCAAGTCTTTTGTCCATTTTTTAATTGAAGTTGTCTTTGTTGCTCATTTTTAATTGGGTTTTCTTATTAAGTTATTTTCTTATTATTGGGTCTTAATGTCTTTCAGAGAGAAGAAATTTTAATTTTGATGAAATCCAATTTATCTTTTCAAAAATTTTTAAGATTGGTTGGGTTTTTTTTTTTTTATGTTCTAAGAAATCATTGCCTGTAATGAAGTTCTGAAGATTTTTTCCCTATGTTTTCTCCTAGAAGTTTTATAATTTTAACTTTTGTGTTTAGGTCTATGACCCATTTTGAATTAATTTTTGTGTGTAGTGTGAAGTAAGGATCAAGGTTCATACTTTTCCATTCAGATATCCAGTTGTTGCATTACCATTTGTTGAAAAGATTATTGAATTAATTTGGCACCTTTGTCAAAAATAATTTGACTATGTAAAAGTCTATTTCTGCACTCCGCATTCCGTTCCATTGTTCTGTATGTCCACCCTTGTGTCAATACTACTTTGTTTTATAATAATTCTTGCAATCAGGTAGCATAAGACTTTCAACTTGGTTCTTCTTTTTCAAAATTGCTTTGGCTGTTCAAAGTCCCTTGAATTTCCAAATAAATTTTAGAAGCAACATATCAATTTCTATGAAAATCCTGCTGGGATTGTTATTGGGAGTGCACTGAATCTAGAGGTCAACTTGGAGAGAACTGACATCCTAATAATACTGTGCCTTCTAATTCATGAATATACATTACTCTCCATATATTGCTTTATTGATTAGGACTGACTCTACAATGTTCAATAGAAATAGTGAGATCAGACATTTTTTACTCAAGGACAGTGGCAAGGGGAAATCCTCCCAGTCAGCGGACCTTTGAGCAATGCACCTGGTTGTTCATTATCCTTGGAAGCAGAACTGGTCAGAGGTGCATTTGTATACTGATTCATGCACTGTTGTTAAAGGTTTGGCTGGATGGACAGGGATTTGGCAGCAGCATGATTGGAAAATTGGTGACAAAGAGGTCTGGGGAAGAGGTATGTAGATAGACCTTTCTGAGTGGGCAAAAACATGAAGATATTTTTGTTCCATGTGAATGGTCACCAGAGGGTGATTTCAGCAGAGGAAGGTTTTGATAAGCAAGTGGATAAGATGACCCATTCTGCAGATACCAGTCAGCCCCTTTCCCCAGCCACTCCTGTCATTGCCCATTGGGCTCATGAACAAGGTTGTCATGGTGGTAGGGATGGAGGTCATGCATGGGCTCAGCAATATGGACTCCCACTTACCAAGGCTGAACTGGCTACAGCCACTGCCGAGTGCCCAATCTGTCCATAGCAGAGACCCACACTCAGTCCCTGTGCCAGTTTGAATGTATTATGTCCCCCCAAATGCCATTATCTTTGATGTAATCTTGTGTAGGCAGATGATTAGATTGTAATTCTTTGATTGAATGTTTCCTTGGAGACGTGACCCACCCAACTGTAGGTGATAACTCTGATTAGATCATTTCCATGGAAGCGTGGCCCCGCCCATTCAGTGTGGGCCTTGATTAGTTCACTGGAGCCTTATAAAAGCTCAGACAGAAGGACCTAGCTTGCCACAGCCAAGAGAGACTCTGAAGAATGCACAGAAGCTGAGAGAGTAGCTGCAGATGAGAGACAGTTTGAAAATGGCCAATGAAAGCAGACTCTTGCTCCAGAGAAGCTAAGAGAGGACAAACACCCCAAGAGCAACTAAGAGTGACATTTTTGAGGAACTGCAGCCTAGAGAGGAATGTCCTGGAAGAAAGCCATTTTGAAACCAGAACTCTGGAGCAGACACCAGCCATGTGCCTTCCCAGCTAACAGAGGTTCTCCAGATGCCATTGGCCATCCTCCAGTGAAGGTACCCGATTGTTGATGCATTACCTTGGACACTTTATGGCCTTAAGACTGTAACTGTGTAACCAAATGAACCCCCTTTTATAAAAGCCAATCCATTTCTGGTGTTTTGCATTCTGGCAGCATTGGCAAACTAGAACAATGACCATGGGGAAAATAATAGCACTTACCTCATGAAATTACTGTAATGCTTAAAAATTTTAATATATGTGAAGCACTTAAAATAGGCCTGGTATTTGGTAAGTGCTGTAGAAGTGTTACTAGTATTATCTCCAAGCCACATTGGCTAGAGCAAGACAGGTGCAGGCCTCAGGTGGTAAAGGCTTTTCTTATCACCTATGGGCCTGTGATAGGGAGGTTTGGCCTGAGGTGCTGTCCTTCCCACCTCTGATGTATTAGAAAGAGTGTGGACTCAACAGGCTTAGGCTTTTAGCTTAGCTTTACTACACTGATTGTATAGCTTTGGGAGAGTTACTTAAATTCTCTGAATTTAACTCTTTAGTGTTAAGGAGGAGATAATAGTACCCATTTCTATGGTTTTCAGAGTTTAATAATAGATGAAAATCCCCCAGTCCCCAGTAGGAACAAACACATGTGTAGTCTCTGATCACCTCCTTAAGAACCCTCCCCATTCCCAATATCTCCACCTCCTGCAGTATCCTTGGGATCTTCCCCTTGGCTGTCCCATGTGCACCAGACCTCTTATAAAATAGATGTCCTTCCTTGACATACCAGGATACTGAACACTGATGTCATCACTAAACACTATGATCAACATTTTGTGATTGAAAAGTTAAACATCCCAGTCTGAGGATGACAAGCTGGATGGAGAGACAGATGGTAGAAGGAATGACAAAGCAGAGGTGATGATGTTTGATCTGAGTTTTGCAGGAACAGAGACTGAGGAAGGTGGGATTGTGGGGACCAGGGGACATGGTAAGTTGATAAAGCTTGGTGCAACAGGGCAACCAATATTGATTGAATCAGGTGTCTTGTTGATGAATTGTTTTATAGATGGAAGTCTCATCTTCTCTATCAATCCTCTGTTCATGTGGTGATTGCATAATTCAGATTTATTAAGTAGGGATGAATTTTTCCCTTTTCAAGCTTGTGCACTTGACTTTTGTTTTAATTTTGAAGTCTAATTTGTCTAATGTCAATATAGCTACTCCCACTTCTTTCTGGTTGCTGTTTGCATGAAATATCTTTTTCCAGCCTTTCACTTTCAGCCTAATTTTGTCCTTGTGTCTAAAGTGAGTTTCTTGTAGGCAGCATATAGATGGGTCTGCCAGTCTGTGTCTTTTTATTGGGGAGTTTAATCCATTAACATTTAGTGTTATTAATACTGTAAGGGCAGTACTTTCTTCTACCATTTTGTCTTTTGGATTTTATATGTCATGTCTAATTTTTTCCTCTCTCTCCTTTTACCCTTCCTGATAATCTTCATTTCTACAGTCCTCTCTGAACTTGTCTCTACTGTCTTTTCCTGTCAGCCTGTAGCACTCCATTTAGTATTTCTCATAGTGCCAGTCTCTTATTCACAAACTCTCTCAGTGTCTGTTTATCTGAAAATATTTTAATCTTCCCTTCATTTTTGAAGAACAGTTTTGCTGAATATAGAGTTCTTGGTTGGCAGTTCTTCTCTTTCAGTATCTTAAATATATCATACCACTGTCTTCTCACCTCCCTGGTTTCTGCAGAGAAATCTGTACATAGTCTTATTGAGCTTCCCTTTTATGTGACAGATTGCTTTTCTCTTGTTGCTTTCAGAATTCTCTCTTTGTCTTTGATATTGGGCAATCTGATCAATAAGTGTCTTGGCGTAGGTCTGTTGGGATCTTTTCTGTTTGGGGTATGCTGTACTTTTTAAAAAAAAATAAATTCAAAGTTACAGGAACAGTTGCAAAAACAATACTAACCCCATACACAGAATTCCATGATACCCTGATCCCCCTCCCCCGATAGCCCAATCCACCAACTTTAACATGCTGTCACATCGCTATTTCCTTCCCTCCCTCCCTATCTATCATCCATCTATTGCACTGTCTTCTGAACATATGAGAGCTAGCTGCACACATCCTTGAACATACACTGTAATTCACGTATACACTTCCCATGAACAAGAACATTCTTTTATGCAATCCCATTAAGCACAGCTAAGAAGTACAAGAGATTTAACAATCATACAAAGCTTACATTCTATATTTCCTTTTCCTTATGTCTCAACTGTGTCCCTTTGAGCCTCCTGTCCTCCATTCTCCAATCCCATTCAAGTTCATCCTTGGCATTCAATTGTCATCTATTTAGACTGTCTTTTTTTTTTTCAATTGTGGAAACATATATACAGCCTAAATCTTCCCATTCCACCCCCTCCCTAGCCTTCCATTAGTGAGATTAATCACATTTAGAATGTTGTAATGCTCTTTCCCACCATCCGTTACTAGAAATTTCCCTTCACCTCAAACAGCAACCCTACACTCATTTCTTAACTCCCCATTTCCCCTTCCCCCATTTCTCTTTACCCATACTCTACTTTTCATCTCTATGATTATATTCTCTGGTAATTTCTTTGTGTTTACTGTGGGGCTTAAAATTAACCTCTTAAATCCATAACAATCTTGTTTTTCTTTGATACCACCTTCACTTCAATAGGACACATAAACTGTGTTCCTGTACTCCTCCATTTCCCCACTTTTATATAGTTGTCTAAAATCACATATTTTACATTGAGTTCAAAACCACTGATTTGTCATTAGAGTTTGTGTATTTTATATCATGTAGGAAGTAAATAGTGGAGTTTCAGTTCAAAAATTATTGACTTCTATTTGTATTCCATTGTGGTTGGAGAATGTGCTTTGAGTATACTCAATTTTTTTTTTAATTTCTTGAGGCTTGTTTTATGTCCCAGCTTATGGTCCCTTCTGGAGAAAGATCTGTGATCCCTACAGAAAAATGAGTGTCCTGGTGATTTGGGATGTAAGGTACCATATATGTCTGTTAAAATTCTCTATATCTCTTTCTCCTTTCTTTGTTTCTCTGTTGGTATGGCTCCCTTTAGTATCTGAAGTAGGGCAGGTCTTTTATTGGCAAACTCTCTCAGCATTTGTTTGTCTGTGAAAAATTTAAGCTCTCCCTCAAATTTGAAGGAGAGTTTTTCTGGATAAAGTATACTAGGTTGGAAATTTTTCTCTTTCAGAATTTTAAATATGTCATGCCACTTCCTTCTTGCCTCCACGGTGGCCACTGAGTAGTCACAACTTAGTCTTAAGTTGTTTCCTTTGTATATGGTGGATTGCTTTTCTCTTGCTGCTTTCAGAACTTGCTCCTTCTCTTCAGTATTTTACAGTCTGATCAGAATATGTCTCAGAGTGGGTTTATTTGGATTTATTCTATTTGGAGTTTGCTGAGCATTTATGCTTTGTGTATTTATATTGTGTAGAAGGTTTGGGAAGTTTTCCCCAACAATTTCTTTGAATACTCTTTCTAGACCTTTACTCTTCTCTTCCCCTTCTGGGACACCAATGAGTCTTAAGTTTGGATGTTTTATTTTATCTATCATATCCCTGAGATCCGTTTTGATTTTTTCCATTTTTTTCTCCATTCTTTCTTTTGTTCTTTCATTTTCTGTTCTGTGGACTTCTAGGACACTGAGACTTTGTTCAGCTTCCTCTAATCTTGTATTGTGAATAGCCAGAATCTTTTTAATTTGGCCAACAGTTTCTTTTATTTCCATAAGATCTTCTATTTTTTTATTTACTCTTGCAATGTCTTCTTTATGCTCTTCTAGGGTTTTCTTTATGTCACTTATATCCTGGGCCATGGTCTTCTTGATGTCTTTAAATCCTTTGCCATGTTTTTGTTCCTTGATTGTAGTTCTTTGATTAATTGTGCCAGGTACTGTGTCTCTTCCAAAATCTTGATTTGTGTGTTTGGAGTTGGATTCTCCATATCAACTGGTTTTATCATATGCATTAAGATTTTCTGTTGTTTTTGGCCTCTTGGTATTTGCTTAGCTTGATAGGGTTTTTTCAAGTTGTAAAAAAAAGATACCAATCTAATTTTTCAGAAACACAGTTTGGTGGCATACACTTTCTCTAACTAATCAGCACATGGGGTCTGTGAGTCACTTATACCCCTCCAGTCAGTTCTCCACCTTGTCCCTGTGGTGTGTGGGGAAATGATTCTTGTGGGGTTCAGTTGGAGAACTCAGCTGAGTGTGTTGCTGGAGCCATCCACCCTGAATGTGGGGCATGTGTACAGGTGGCCAGGAAGGAAGGGCAGCTTTAATATTCAAATCCCCCAAGTTCCCAGAAATTCAAGGCCGCCGCAAGAGTCTAAGCCTTCATTTCATTTCAGCCCCAGACCCTCTCTCTCGCTGTCCCACAAACCACCAGACTTGGTGTAGTGTCCCTGGGTTCTCTAAGCGGGTCCCCCCACCCAGCCGTGATCCTCCAGAACCTCTGCCAAGGGAATGCCATGCTACATCACCAGTGTGTGCCATCCCTCAAGGGAAGCCCCGAGCCACTGGGCCATGCAGGGGCACTCCCAGCCTGATGCAAAGATGGCCAAACGGGGTGTCTCTACACCCCCCTCCTCGCACAGTTCCTTCTTCCCAGCTCCGGGACAACTGGCGGGGCTCTGGGCTCTGGGCATGGCCCCGGGCAGGAGTTTATCCAGCCCTCTGGGGAGCCAGCTGCTAGCCGCAGGGTTTCTTTCTGTTTCTGGCTCTCCCCTCCATTTCCCCAGCCCTGAGGGTATCTGCAGCAGGCTATCTTCCAGGCCAGACACCGAGAGGCCGGCGCAGCCCCCTCTTGCTGTGTTTTACTGCGTGGTTCCCACTATCACAACTGCAGCCACTCCTGGGTTTTTCCCCCTTTTTTTTTTTTTAAAAAAAGAGCCAGTTGGTCTCCAAATGCCAAGCCCTGGCTTCCCCAGACCGCTACATGGCTGCGGGTCTTCCAGCCAGCTTACTCACTTGTTTCAGAATGCAGACTCCCAGTTTCACCAAGTATACAGCTGCTGTGGAACTAGCAGACCTCGTCCAGCTGGTGCATTGCTGTAACTGGTATTCTGGGTCACTTTCTGGTTTTTATCTAGTGTTTTTCATGGAGGTGTTTTTTTGCCCTGTCTCACCTAGCTGCCGTCTTAGTTTCTCCTGCTGTACTTCTTGAATCTGTAATTTTCTGTCTTTCATAAGAGTTGGGAAATTTTCAGTGAATATTTCTTCTATTATTCTTTCTGCCCCTTTTCCACTCTTCTCCCTCTGGGACACCCATAACATGTATATTTGTGCAGTTAATGTTGTCACTCAGATCCCTAAGACCCTCTTCATATTTTTCCATTCTTTTCACCATCTGTTCTTTTGTGTGTATGAATTCAAATGTCTTGTCTTCCAATTCACTGATTCTTTCTTCTGCCTGTTCAAATCTATTGTTGCATCCTTTCTGTTCCAGTTTGCTAATGCTGCCTTTTTGCAAAACACCAGAACTAGATTGGCTTTTATAAAGGGAGTTTATTTGGTTATAAACTTACAGTCTTAAGGCCATAAAGTGTCCAAGATAAGTCATCAACAATTGGGTACCTTCACTGGAGGATGGCCAATGGTGTCCAGAAAACCTCTGTTAGCTGAGAAGGCATGTGGCTGGTGTCTGCTCCAGAGTTCTGGTTTCAAAATGGCTTTCTCCAAGGACATTCCTCTCTAGGCTGCAGCTCCTCAAAAACATCACTCTTATTTGCTCTTGGGGCATTTGTCCTCTCTTAGCTTCTCTGGAGCAAAAGTCTGCTTTGAAAGACCATCTCCAAAATGTTGCTCTGTAAGCTGCAGCTACTCTCTCAGTTCCTGTGCATTCTTTAAAGGGTCCCTCATGACTGTAGCAAGCTTGCTCCTTCTGTCTGAGCTTATATAATACTCTAGTAAACTAATCAAGGTCCACACTGAATGGGCATGGCCACACCTCAATGGAAATACTGAACCAATAGGTTCCAACCTAATCCACACTAATACATCTGCGCCCACAAGATTGCATTAAAGAATATGGCTTTTTCTGGGGGACATAATATATACAAACCAGCACACCTTCATTGTCTTTTTCATCTCCTCCATTATGCCCTTAATTCCCATAAGTTCTGCCATTTGTTTTTTCAAGTTTATGAATTCTTCTTTATGATCATCCAGTGTCTTCCTTACATCCTTCATCTCTTTTGCTATATCTTTCCTCAGAGGATTTGTTCGACCATCTTTCATTAGTTCGTCCCTCAGTTCATTGAATTGATTTTTCATTAGTTGCCTCAACTCCTGTATCTCAGTTGAACTATTAGTTTGTTCCTTTGGCTGGTTCATATCTTCATGTTTCCTAGTATGGCTCATTATCTTAAGTTGTCTAGGCATCTGACTTTCTTGAATAGTTTATTCTGGAGCTCATTTTTACTCTTGTACATAGGGTTTTCTTGTTGGTTGGCTTTGTTCTCTAACCTTTGGTGTTCCATTCAGATTATTCTAGACCTCTAACTTAGGTTCTGTTTAGTTGATCAGAGTGTTTCACCTCTTATTTTTCTGTTTCTTGCCCTGCCTCTTTGTAGCCTTTTTGTGTGAGTGTCTCCTCAGATATGGTCAACCCCAGTCAGGTTTTCCCAGTCCAGAGAGGCAGTCTCAGGAGGAGGGTATGGCGTTTCCTTGAGAATGAGACCCTCTTGTGATGCCTTTAGATTCTGTGCTTTTCCTTTCCTGTCCATCAGATGGCACTTGCCAGCCTGCAGCTCCCCCACCGGTGTAAGGAGGCTTGGAGCTTTTAGTTCTCATGATGACCCTGACCCTCTTGTGGGCATGGCTGACTGAAGTTGGTTTCTGAATTCCAGCCCCTGGGGTCTGAGTTCCCTGAAGGAGGGCTGCCACTGGTGCTGGACCATGCCCCTCTTTTCTTAGGGAAGTTATGCCCTTTAGAGAATTGTCTCCCCCTCTAGACTTATTGCTTTGTCTCTCAGAGTTATCTTAGCTCTGTTCTTGCCTGGGCCCAAATTGCAAATCTTTGAGGCTTTCTGTAATGGGCTACTGGGATTAGTTATTAAAAAGAGAGAGAGAGAGAGAGAGAGAGAGAGAGAGAGAGAAAGAAAGATAAAAAAAGAAAAAAGAAAAAGAAAGGCCCAGTATAGACTATTTAAAGAAAAGTGCTTTAATTCTGTCCTTGCAATTCTGATGGGCTACTGAAATGAAAAAAGACAAGGAGTTGGAGAGCAATTAAGGAACAAACAAGAAACAAGAAAAACTGGCTTTTCAGGGAAGGGTGCTGGCCTCCTGTGTTTGCTTATGTGCCTGATTGTATTTGAGGCCTGCCCTTCTCCATATTATGCTTACCCCCAACTCCAAAAGTCTCTATTTTTATTTGTTTGTTTTTTGCTGTTTTTGCTAGCCCTATCTCCTCTCTGTCGGACTGACTGCTCCCAGATTCTCCAGTGTCTGGTCTCAGTTTATCTATGGTTGGAGCTTTTGTTTAGCAGCCTGAATTTGTTAATCAGTTCTGCAACTGGAGCCAGGTTAAGCCCCCCTCTTGGTTCCCAGCACTAATGGCCCCACCTGCCTTAGGAAACCAGTCACAAAACAATGTGTTGTGTCTGGCAGGGAGGGGCACAGGCCCCCTGGTCGCAAGAACTTACAGATTTCGCTGATCTCAGCTGTTCCACATGCTCAAGACTGTTGTATGACGTGTCCAAATTCAGATTTCCCTGAAGTGTCCATTCCACACAGTTACTGGCTATCTGCCAGCTCTCCCAGAGGAGTAACTAAAACCCATACCTCACCACTTCACCATCTTGCCCTGCCTCTCTGCAATCCATCCATTTTTGAAGTGCGGTTTGTGCTTTTGAAATATTAAAAGTCCTTCCTTGCCCTTAGTTCATGATGATATTTCTTCTACATTTTCTGATAATAACTTTACATTTTATGTTCAGTGTAAAGTTGGGTCTATTAAACCATCTAGGCTTCATTTTTGCTCTTGGTTTATGTAAGGGTACTTTTTTTTTGTCTAGATAATGAATTAGTTTTTCTAACACACATTTTAAACAATCCATTTTCCCCCCATTGTTTTGTGGTTCTCTCTTTGTCATATATTAGTTTCTCAGTCTTTTGAGTTCTCTCATCTTTAAACAGGTTGATTTAGCCATTCATGGACTTGTATCCATGCATGTAAATTGTAATTTTAGTTCTTAAAATACCAACTGAAATTGTTATTTAGATTACATTGAATTTATAGATTAATTTGGGTAGAGTTAATATCTTTATAATGTAAACTATCTCATCCAAGGATAGGGAATTTCTTTCCATTTATGCAAATCACCAACTCTTTATTCAAATTTGAAAGTTCTCTCCATTCAGGTCTTATATATTTTAAGTAATTCCTAGATACTTAATTTTTATTGCTATTGTGGGTAACATCTCATATATTTTTATTGGTTATCCCTATTATAGGAAAATGCAATTAACTTCTGTCAGTTGATCAATGTCGCTGAGTGTTAAAAAATTGATTCCATTTTTTAAAAATTAGGTAGTTACCAAATTATCTATAAATGATAGCTTTATCTCTTCTTCAATCCTTACACCTTTTTTATAGCATTGTCCAGGGCTTTCAGAACTATGGTAAATGGTAGCAATGAGAGTGGTCCTCCTTGTGTTGATCTTAAATCTTAAAGGGAGTGTGTCCTAAAGTTTTTTTGTTAATATGTTTGCTATAGGTTTTTGGCATATAGCATCCATCAAGTTAAGAAGTTCCCTTCTATTTGCTAAGAGTTTTTTTATCATAAACGGGATTAAATCTTATAAGATGCTTTTTCTACATTAGGATAATTATATGATTTTTCTCCATTGGTCTATTAATATAATGAATTACACTGATAATTTTTTCTGATATCAAAACATCCTTGCATTGCTGGGACAAACATTACTTGATGATGATGAATTATTTTGTAATACACTGTTGAATTTCATAGTTTGCATTTAGGGTTTTTTAATCTACTAGATCCTATTTCTATTCTCTTAGTGTTGACTCTATAGAAATTTTAGAATGGATACTTAAGGAAGACAGGATATTCAATATGTTTAATCTCCTTGAGAACATTCCAAGCACCAACTTATGTGCTATTGCTATCCAATATTTTAGTTCATGCTTATCTTTTTAAAATTTTACAAATTAAGCATTAGTATAGTTTTTTAATCTGTGTTTATATTTATTCATATATTTCTTATCTATTTAATTGTTCACTTTCCTTCTTACAACTCAGCCCTTCCATCTAGGGTTGTTTTCCCTAATAATAGGAAACATACCATTTACTATGTGCCAGATACTGTTCTGAGCAGTTAAACATATTACCTCATGTTAATCCCCCAATAGCCCTATGAAGTACATACTGTGCTCCTTCTGTCTGAAGACCAACCTTTAGAATTTTTCTCTGCATCTGTTTTTGTTGTCTGACCTTTTGTCCTTTTTTCTTTTTTAAGAATTTTGCTGGGAAGGAGCATAAACAGTCTTAAATTCATGAGAGTGTATGCAATGTCTCAAGGAGTGAGTGGAAGTGAAAAAGAAGTAAAAGACAGAACCCTGCGGCAGGGGCAGTGGGGGGCATCAGAGCTCATATATTGGTCTCATGAACCCGCCATAAAGAGATGATGCCCACTGGAACTGCAAGTCCAAGGACCAGATCCAGAGCCAAGACAGTGGAGGTCACCCTGGAGGGCTCTTGGGATGGAAGATGCCAGCCTTTCCCCAAGCAAGCACATGCTCAGACATAGCTATGGTTCTCTTATCTATCTTCTGCAATCCTTACTCCAAAACCTAGCCCAAGAAGGACAATGGCTTTGCTTAGAACTAAATGCTAACATACCTTTCTGCCCCTCTGTGCTGTAGGAGTCATGATTCCTGTAGTTCATAACACTGGGGACTAACTGCTGTTTTTACTGCTTGTATCAGTTGTGTCTAAAGTAAGCAAGACTTGACTCAGTCATAGGCCTGCGCAGAAGCTGCTGGCTCAAGAGCTCAGAAAGAAATGAACAGTGTGCTGAAAGCAGTGGCCTTAGCTCCATCTTATCTTCCCCTCTATTGGCTGTGGGCATCCCCCATGAGAGTCTATGAGAATAGAAAGCTTTGAGGGACTGTAAACAAGGACCCTGAGAGCCAGAGCTGGGTAACTAACTAGACCAGTCAGAGCCCGTGGCACAGGGACATCCCTAATGGCAGTGGAGTTTCACCAAATAGAAGTGACAGGTCTGGGTCATGTCTTTCATGCCTTGTTCTGAGACGTGCTGCCATCTCCTGCCTCTCAGCCAATGGATCCTTTTCCTCCTAGTGTAAGACCAAGTCACCTGGAACCCTGTTTTCTCTCTTCTAGAAGAATCATCTACAGAAAGCAACACAAGAAGCCACTTTCAAACTGACTTTAATCATTTTTTGCTGCCCAAATACTGTACATGCAGAAGCCGTGTGAAGAGTTGTCTCCTCAAGGGAATTGGCAAGAATGTACACAACAGCCGGCAGTCCTTCCCAGCTGTCCACCTGCCACCCAGGAATCACAACAAGTTTGGAAAATGCTGCACATATAAAATGTATAGAGCACAGATACAAAAGGCTATTTGCTTCTTATCTAAACAGTGTGCTTGTCAGGCCCTAGCAGCTCTCTCTTTCTTTACAGGATGCATTTGGAAATTCTAAAAAGGGGGTTCCTGCCTCCTGTGGATTTACATTCTAAAGGAGGTTGACAGATCAGGCCAATTTTCCAAAGCAGCAGCCACTCTGTCTACGAGGTGACGTCCATCAAAAGGACATTCTGGAGAGAGGAGAGTGTTCTTACAAAGCAAAACATTTTGAAGGGAAATAAGTTTCCTCTCTCATCCCATTAGAGAGCATTTCCTTTAAAATTCTCAGGTCTTCAACTTTTCCACTGATGTCATTCTAGAAGCAGAAATGAGGAATGGCCCAGCCTCATCGCTGGGGGTGGGGGTGGGGGTGGGGATGCAGATAATGACCTACTCAGGATGCAGCTGAGGTTGTGACATCATATCAGCAACCTGAACATTGTCCATTTGTAGACAACCCTAGTCATTTCTCATCACTACATAAGAATAAAAGGGAGCACAAACGACAAAGAGGTGAAAGCAGAGTCAGTTAGGATTCCCAGAGTTCTGGTTGGAAGCAGCATCTGGGCATGGACTGGATGAGGTCTGGCACCCAGTTTGGGCACAAGGGTTGAAAGAAACCAGCCCACGGAACCAAGTGCCAGGTACACCAGCCTCACAACCATCATCTCCAGATCAGAGAATTTCAAAAGCTGGAGGGAACCATGGAGCAACCAGGTAATGTTCTGATTTTGCAGATGAAGAAGCTGAGGCCCAGAACAGTGAAGAGTCTTGCCCAAGGTCACAGTTCCTGGCAAAACTGTATATAACAGCCTTGGATTCCCACAGCCAGCTGCTCAGGTCATCGACCAATGGGTGGATGCTCTATTGCCCTGGAATTCCAGGGCCCATTTCTGTTAGCCAAGCTGCCTGGAACACAGTGCAGCTCTCCCAGCCTCAGGGAAACTGGCCAAGTTTCCAGCTAAGGCCATGGAAGGTTTTCCCCAATGCAGTAATGCTCAGGTTTTTCAACGATCACTCGCCCCAAGCCAGTCCAGGCCTCTGAGAGAACACAGGTTTCTCTCGCTGGTGTGGCTTCCCTTGCAGGCACAGCCATGCTGGGCCCCAAAAGCCCAAGCTCAGGGTTGGGGGGAGAGGGAGTTGCTTTGCTACATGGAAAGATTAAGCCCTTTGTCAGAGAACAAGGCCCCATTGTCACACATGCCAGCATATGAGCTACACTGTCCAGCTCAACCGGAAGAGTGGGTGCCCACAGAGGCCGAGTTGCTCTCTTTGGCATCACTGACATTGCTCTGAGATGCTCAGGCACTCTTTCAAAATAACCCTTTCCCAGTCAGACCAGGCCACTCCTGCCCCCATCCAGGCCTCACCTACCCTTTCATCATGATTGTTTTGTTTTGCCCCAGTCTTTTCTGGCCGGAGGGACAAGGCAGGGAAGCACTCAACATTCTCTTCTCCTCCCTGGTCCTTCAATGAAAGACAAGCAAGTGCAGAAAGCAGCATTTTAAAGAACCTTTTATGTACCAGGATATTGGAGAAGAAAACTGAGGAGGTGGAAGTGAAAGACAGGCAGGGGTAGGCAGGGAGGCAGGCCTTTTCTCTTCCATCTCCCTGCAGCCACTGCAGAAATGCTACTGGACAACCTCCTAGCTCCAAATGCGTGCCATCTCTCTCCATCCAGGTGGAGGACAGCTCATCTACAATGTCAAGCAAAGGCAGCAATTTCTTGCACAGGGTTTGCACAGTACTGGAAGCAATCAGAGAAATTCAAAAGAGCAGACTTACTAAAGTCCTGCTGCTTTCTAGGCTGAGGAAGATGTGGGATATGAGGTATTAGGAGCTCTAGGACCCCAGGGGAAGAGGAGCTCAGCATCTCTTGGGCATTGGGGCAGGGGGTAAGAAACCCAGCTGCATGTCAGGGCTCCTGGTAGCACAGTATAAGATTGTGCTACATTTCATTTCCAAAGAAGTACCTTTGAAAGTCTTTATTGTCTTTGAAAAGGGGATCAGGGTGGGAGTAGTTTCTGCTGTCCTCAAAGCTGGCAGTAAAGGGGAGCTCAGTCATTCTTCCCCCGGTAGTTGCCATTCCCCTGGCAAAACCAGCTTGAACTCAGGGCTCTAACTGGCAGTGATTCCAGGGGGGATGAGCTATTGGAGTGCCCCCTCTCTGGAGCACCTACATTCTACCTTAGCCCCCATGAAATGCTGGCATTGCCTGGGACTTACTGGATACCGAGGCTCCCCAAGTGTTCCTCTCCTAGTGGAACTGGGGTTGGAAGAGACTGGATGGGGAGTGGTTTGGGAGCTGGGTCTTCTCTGAAGGATCAAATCCTTCTTGTCAAACCAAGACTTGGTCCCATTGACTGGAGACTGATTGATACCAAAGTCCCATCACAGACTTCCCTGTAGGGAGGGAAGGAGGCTCTGCAGGGAGCAGCACAGACGAACAGAGCAGAAACCTGAAGACAGATGCTCTGAATCATCCCCATCCATGCCCACAGCAGAGCCACTCCTGTCTCTGTCACATCCTCTCTCCCATAGGAGACAAATCCTGCCTGAGCAGAGGAAGAGGGAAAGCCCTCATTCTAGACTGGCACCGGCTTTCACCTTGGCTGAGGAGGCAATTGGAGCCAGGACACTCTACCTGGCAGGGAGCTGACCCCAGTGTAGGGAGAACTCTGGGGGAATCATGTTTCTTCCTTCCTCACCGTCTCCTCCTCAAAGGGCAGATGCTCCCTCACCCCAGGAAGGCAGGGCTTACAGCTCGACTCTCTCCTCTCCTGGGACAGGCTAGCTCCTGAGCAGCTTCTCAGTCAAGCCCATGCTTCCAGGATGCAGAGAGAGAGACTTTATCCTGCCACTCGCCATCAGGCATACACCACAGCCCCACACAACTTCACCCTCATGGGGGAAATCCAGGTGAGGATTAGGAATTTATTTGGTGCCACAGATTAAAAAGAATAATTCCCCAAGGTCAACTTGGGGAGAGCTGCCTCCCATTAGAGAGGTGGAATGGTAAAGCAGCCCACTCCTGGGCAGTTTTGGGAGCCGGGGATGGCAGGCAGATGAGCCCAGGTTATCTATGCATCAGGCCCTGCTTTGGCTAGAACTGTGTTAACCCGTCCTCAGCGGCAAGGGGCACCGTGGCCTACAGCTGCCCAGTGGCAGCTTCCCTGCCTTCTTCCTCTATCTTCCCAGGCCCCTAGAGGAAAGAGGGTATTGCTGTTCCCCCATTCCCTGGGGGCGAAGGCTTGCCTGGGTGTAGACACTCCAGGCTGCATGAGCAACTGTCTACACTGGCCTCTGGATCACTAATGAACCTACCACTTCATGGTCTTGGCTGTTTCCACACCTTCTTGAGGGTGACTGCTCTAGAGGTGAATACATCACAGTCGGGGGACAAACATGCCCTTCTGCGAGAGGGTCTTCTCCCCCTCCCCCCACTAAGGTCAAACAGTACAAAGACCTTTGCCCCAATTTTAGGAACATGAGAAATGCCTGCATTACCCAGTCCCAAGCAATGGGATTGGGAAGAAAATTTCTTCCTAAAGAGAAAACTCAACCCAGCTGCCCCCTCACCATCCTGCATCACACACGATGCCTCTCTTCTCTACTAAGAGAAGGGTGGAGGCTCAGGTGGGAGCCAAGCACCCAGGAGCTAATTGTTTACTGCCTCCCTGCCTCTACCCATTCTTTGTCTGCAGGCAGGACCCAGGAGTCCCGACTTCTTCCCCGAAGTTAGAGGGCTCAGGTTTCAGCCTGATGCAGATGCTGCCATCTGGACTGAGGGGGGCCCTCCCTAGAACCCACCTTCATCCCATCCAGCTGTGATGAGGACTGGAGCCCAAGCACTCAGGCCAAGAGACCTCTCCACTGTCACCCTGGAAGCTCTCCCTCTGCCTCTGGTACCTGGGCCGGAATCATTTCCGCACTTGGGACTGATGTCTGGGGAAGAGGCAGAAAGAGGGCCTCCCCATGCCTTGACCCCCCCACCCCCTTTGCTACCTCCTTCCTCCCCACCAGAAAAGGACCCAAGGGCAGCTCTGTCCACCACCTGGGCCATGTCTCACCTTTTACTCTCACTCTAGAACCGAGGGGGGAGAAGGACAGGTTCGAGCATTCCTGAGCCAGACTTCAGGATTCCCAGCAAGCATCTCACAAGGTCCAGTCCAGGAATCAGTCCCTACCAGCAGGGTCAAGTCAGGGTTTGAGGAGCTCTGAGAAGCTCCAACCAGACAAGGGTGGTGGGAAAGAAAGCAAAGAGCAGGGAAGGTGCCTGGAGGTCAGGCCACTTTCCAGAGGGCAGCGACGGAGGGCAGAAAGGCAGGGAGTCTGTATTGCTTGTACAGAGCTGGTGGCTGGGGGAGTCCAGAGTCCAGGGCCAGGCTGCCATGGACCCAGGAGGCTGGAGCCCAAGTGATCCTGAGCTCCCAGACAGGGACTGGTGTAGAAATGGGCAAAACATAGAGCGCCAAATGAGCATCTTCATGCAGCCAATCCCCAAAGGTCAGGGTTCTCAACAGTGGCTTAGAACAAGCCAGCCTCAGCCCTTCTCACTAAAGCAAACACTTCTACCCTCCGAACTTCCTCCCCAAGCCATGCCCCAACAGGGATGAGCCCGGGGTGGGGGGGCAGGGCCCCCCTCAGGGCCTGGAGAGGACACTGCTATCTCCAGGGACTATCTGCTTTGGCAGATAATATCTCCTCTGAGGCTGGCCTCCTGGATGTCAAGACCCTCCTGCCCAAGCCTCCTGGGGCCCACTGGAAGAGCTCCTTTCGCATGTTGGAGCTGAGAAGGCTTGCAGGGAGGGAGGAGGTGAGGAACAAATGCTAAGGGAGGCATCTGGCACCTCCCTCTAAGGTATGTGGCCAGCTCCCCTGGGAACCAAGACCTTGTGTTTTGCATGTGGGAAACAGGCACCCTCAGCCCAAGGGAGAAAGCACTCAAAGTCCTCACCTCCCAGGGCATCTTCTGATTCCCCTGGGGCCCTGGCCAGGGCACTAGATGAGCATGCTACATGCTGCAGAATGCATGTAATGGGAAGAGCAGCCAGAACAGCTCGAGTGGGGAGAAGGGGTGTCGGGGTGAGGTGAGCTTCCCAGAGGGGCCTCAGTGCGGCCAGCTGCAGTGGATGCTACATTCCTCAAAAAAGAGCAGCAGTGCTGGGGAGAGGCAGAGGGTGGAACAAAGAACGAGAACACCAAGAAGAGGCACAGGTGGGAACACACAGGCTGTGCCCCAGCCACAGGACCGGGCAGGATCGACCGTCGGCCGCATCCCCTGCTTCCATCCCTGGAGACGCCTTTGGGTTTCTTTTCGAGATACAGAGAGACAGAGATTTCAGCTCATGTAGTCACCGGGACTGACTATACCCAGACAAATGAACATATATAAACGCGGTCACATAGACTATACATACACACACAAACACGCACACACACACACACACACGCTACAGTCTCCACTGCCAGCTGGGGCGAGTCCAGTAGCCAACAGGCATGCAGCAGGGCAAGGGGTCCAGAAAGACACGAAGACTATGTACAGGGAGGGGGTGGGGGATCAGCTGGCACCCCTTCCCACACCGCCATCCTGGCCTCTCTTCCTGAGGTCCTTAGGAGCATGAGGGGCTGGTGGCACTCTCCAGGGAGGACTGGGAAAGGCGCCTGGTGAGGGAGCCGAGTGTGGAGTCTGCCACTGAGGAAGTGGGGAAGAGTTTGTACCAGCCGGTGACCGTGGCACTCAGGTCCAGCTCGTCCAGCATGATCTGGGCCATGCCCATGAAGCACTTGTGGTCCATGCGGCCGTAGTCTCCCCAGACAATCACCTGCAGGTAGAGGGGAAGGGTGGGAGGGGCTGAGCCGCCTCCCCACTCCAGGGCTAGGCAGTAGGCCCAGGAAACTGCAAGTTTCTCCAGGGCTCAGATGGGGCAGAGGGCACCAGAACTGACTGTGGACATCAACTTCCTGAGCACTTACAATGTGCCAGACCTGCTCCTAAGGCCTTGCCATGCATCAGCTCCCTCATCACAGTGTGCCAGTGGGGTAGGGGTACCGTATATTGTGTCCATTAAGCAAAACTGCAGCTAGAAAGGTTAATTAACTGGCCCAAAGATAACAGTAATTCGTAACAGAGCTGGGACTGTGTCTGACTCCAGAGCCTCTCAGCACCCCAGATGAGAGCCTTCCCTAGGAAGGAGCCGACTGGAGCCCTGGGTCAGAGCCCAGCTCTGCCATAGGCTCACCCTCACTGGCCTCAGTGTTCCCATCTGTAAAAAGGGGATAGATTAGCTCAGTGATTTTAAAACTTGTGCTTTTATCAGAGAACCCTTTTTTTCAAAATGGAATCCCAACACATATAGAAACAGATTAAAAGAGTTTGACCTGGTTGAAGTTGTGGGGCTGGGGGGGTGGGGAGGAGCTACTCAGCCTCTCCCTTTCCCTCCAAGATTGCCCTCCACAGAACCCTAGAGTTCTGCAGTTCTTGCTGTTTGCACCTCCAAAGGCCCATGCAGATAGCCATGGAAGCACCTCAGCCCAAAGGCACAGCCTTAGACGAGAGTTGGACAGCCCCAGAACCCAGAGGTTCTAGCCCCTCCTCAAGCACCACCATGAATACTGAGAGAGCAGCTGTCCATGTGCCAGGCACGATGTTCTGTCCTTTGCATGCAATCTCATTTAATCGTCCCAACACACCACCCACAGCCAGTAAGGAGCTGAGCTGGAATTGGACCTCAGGACTGAGTGCAGAGACTAATTCACCACCGTGCTGGTGCACCTCAGTCTCTTCATCTACAAAACAGGCATGGTAACCCCTCCCTCCCAGGGCTGCGGCAAGGGGCAAACAGCAGAAGGTGTGCAGAAGGGCTGTGCTGCCCTAAAGCCGTCGGGATGAGAGCTGACTTGCACCCCACTAGCTGAAACCTCAACCAGTCACTTCATCTCTCTGAGACTGTTTCCTCTTTGTCAAATGGGACAATCATTTCTCCTGCACAGGAGCATTGTGGCGACTAAATGGATTCACATTTGGACAGCACCCAACACAATCCTGGCACTGAGCAGATGTTCAATAAATATTGGCAATTGTCAGGTGCAGGAGAAGGCAGTGGCCAAGCAAATCCTGGGCCCATCTACTAGCTGTGTAACCTGACCAATCCTTTGTAGACTTTGGTTTTCTTACAAATTAACTGGGGGCAATGATACTTCACTGGGGTCTGAAAAGAAATGAGTAATGAATATTAATGCACCTGTACAGTGCCAGGCACAGGACAAATCATAAAATGAAAAGTCTTTAAATTACAACTTCCAGCCTCTGAGGGTCTCCCCCACCCACCCCTAACACTCACCTGCAGCACCTTGCCCTGGGGCCCCTCGTCAAAGAGCAGAGCTTGCTGGTACAGGGGGTCACAGGTCTTCTTGGCCACCTTTGTCTTCTTCTTGGCCAAGCAGGCCCCATTCTCAAGCAGATAAACCTTGATATAGGTGGCTGAGGGATGGGAGAGAGCATGGGGAGGGGGTCCCAGAGAGGCTGCTATGACCTGCCCCACTGCCTAACCTCCAGGTGATCCCGGAGGTGAGCAGGTTGACTAGGGTGAGCTGACCGGTGGACAGCATGGAAGAGGCTGACTCAAACACTGACTCATCCATCCTCCCCAGCTCCTCACACCCCTCTTCACTGGTCTTTGAGGCAAGCCACAACTCCAGTGCCGAGAATATGGATTCAGGCCAATGGGATTTGCTAGACCCAGAGCTCAGCTGCATGCCCCTCCCTGCCAGGCCCCCATTTCCAAAATCCCTCCCCAGCTGCTCAGCCTCACCTGGGAGGGATTTGGAGCCTGGTTTGGGGGTCAGACCCCGAGCTTCAATCACTTCCACCTCCAGCTGGCCGCTCCGGTCCATGATGGCAATGTGCACATCCCCTGCAAGGGAGGAGAGGGACAGTCCAGGCAGAGGACAGTCTAGACTGGCATGCCAGCCTGCAGAGGATGCTACATCATCAGAAAGGAAACAAGGTGGAGAAAACAGCGTGTGCCAGAACTCCTCTTGGGAGACCACTTTAAGCTGGGAAATACTTTGATAGGTCACTTGGGGTTACATGCTTGGGTAACAGCAAATGGCTGCTAAACTTCCATCTTGGTCAGCTAAGCTGGGAACTTCTGTTTTACTGAGCAAACTAGGCTAGTTTGGGAGCAGAAATGAACTGCTCCAGAAGACAGATGGGAGGCTGCAGGCTCAGTGGCTCTCCTCCCACTTTCCCTACACAGCAATCCTCACTGTTTCCCTAAATATACGTTGGACAAATATTTAAAGAACATCGCTTTGAAGAGATACCAAGCCCTGAGCCTGCCCAGGGCATGAGGCCTTATCTGGGAATGAGGGCCTGGTTCTTACTACGTAGGCACCTTTGCCAAAGGAGGGAGAGAAGGCCGGCAGACTTCCTGGGTACAGAGGCCTCCCCACCACGCTCCCAGGAGATGGACTTTCCAGCTGGGGAAGGGTTGTGTGTGTGGAGTCATGTGAGTTACCTGATTTCTGGGAACTCTCAGCTTTGTTTAACAGGGGTCAGAAGAATTTGAAATTTTGTATTGTTCACTTGGGACATCCTTCAAGAGGGTCAAAAATCATAAGCCTGATCCAGACAAATTAAAATAGGCCAGATTTTGGGTTTGGCCACCTGTTTTAGATTCTGTGAGCCATCATGCAATTGTTTGCATTTGCATGCTTGGGACAGAGTTCACCTCCCACCTACCAGCTAATCCTGACCTCCCCATGGGGCAGGAGGCCGAGTCTCAGAAATTAATCTCCTTCATGTCTGCCATTCCTAACAAGGTAAGTGAATGCAAACCTGTCCTTCCCATTTTGGGGCACGAGGGGGCACCACACACAAACGATCTTGGCTGTAGTGGCTCACTGACCAGAAGAGTGGTTGACTCTTCTCTGCCTCCACACCATGGCTGGACCCAGAGCATGGGGTGGGGGAGGTGGGGGGAAGGCTCCCCAGGCCCTTATGAGCTGGGAGCAAGAGCTGGGAATCAGCCAGACCCAACTCAAGAGTCAGATGGGAGCGGACCTTCACCCTCTGAGAGTCCCTGTGGGCCCTCTTCCAGCAGACAGGGCTTCCCATGTGATCACTTTTCAGACAGGGAAGGACAACAGACAGAGTCCAGGCCTGGAATGGAACCCCAGCTCCACAGCGTGACACTGCAGGGCCCTGTCTGCCCCTCGGCTTCCTCATCTGCTATGAGGGTGAAAGATCAAGCACTGTCCAGAGGAGGGCAAAGGAGTCCTCTGAGTGGGGACATCTTGGCCAGACCCTGCTCAGGTCAGACTGATGGGAAAGGAGGTAGAAGAAAGGAGGCATCTCTGGGAAACCAGGCCTGGGGAGGAGCTGCTTGAAGCCAACAGGCCAATATGGGGAGGAGGGGGGGAATGGGAATGGAGGAGGGAGGCAGGGAATGCGCTGATCTGAGAGCTCACGAAATGAATCAGAACTGCAGCTAAGATGACCAAGCTTAGATTTAGGAAGTACTTCCTAGCTGCAGGGAAGAAGGATGGGAAAATTACTAGAAGGCTTCTAGGTTCTTGGCACTGTGCTGCGAGTAACAAGTCAAATAAGACACAGTTCCTAGGAGTTAAACACTCATGCAAGGCATCTAATAGGAATTCAATAAATAGCCATTATTTTGCAGAACCAAGGTGGGTGTTATTCCCATTTTACAGATGAGGAAACTGAGGCTCCAAGAAGGGAAATGACTTGCCCGAGGTCACATGGAGAATGAGTGATGGAATAAACTCCATGAAAGCAGATGCTGTGACTTTTTGCTCACCATCGTGTGCCCACCCCTAAGCAATGCCCGGCCCTCAGTAAGCAGTAGAGAGTGGGTGAGTGAGTGGGGAGGAGAGGCAGGCATGGGCTGTAAGACTGCAAGGTAGCCGCTGAGAACAGCTGGAACCCCTCTCCTTTGTCAGGGGGAATGACGACGGCTGTGCTGACTCCTTTTTGCTGGCACAAAAACCCAAGTGAGGGCTCCTTTTTGCTGCTCCCATCGCATCAGGGGCCCTGCTGAGCTCCTACGTGGCGCCCACGAGGACTCACCCATCGGCGGTGTTGCCAGCGTCTGTCGCCCCACGATCTGGGCTGGCCCTAGCCCATCCAGGAAATCGCTGAACTGGCTCTCGGCCCCCAGCCGGGTGGTGGGGAAGATGAACCTAGAGAAGGAAGAGGGAGGGGTGTGTGAGGGTGTCTGGGCAGCCTTGAGGTGGGGGGGCGGGGAGGGAGGGGGCAGCAGGATGCAGTTGTTCTACCCCCTGGGCACTGAGCTCGCCCCTTTGTGCCTCAGTTTCTCCTCTGCATAATGCAAGTGAACCATTCTAGTGGGGGACAAAAAGAACTGTTCATTTCTGCACATAAAAAAAAATACTTTGGTAGTAAACTTGGGTATTCTGGTTAAAAAATGAGAGATGTTAATTATAGTATTATTTTTCCCTTCACTTCCAAATATCATGAGAGAAATGAGAAGATTGAAGAAGAAACCAGATTAAAAAATGGTTTAAAATATATTTTTCCATGTACATAGATTGTGTAATGAGTCAATCAAGACAATGAGGATAAAGAGACAAGGGAGACAAAGGAACAAAGTCCTTAAAAAGAAATAAAGAAGCCAGAGAAGAATCAACAGTGCAAGTCCAGGGATTAGTCCTAGCCAGGAGGTGGGATGTAAAGATATGGAGACATCTTAAGGTGGAAGAGAGAGAATTTGAAGGTACTTTAATGGAACATTATTTATACTTTCAATAAACACAGTAAAACTTCAAAAAAAAAATACTTTGAAAACATTAGACTCAGTGAAAGGATGAATAACTATTGTTAGATTACACATATATGAATTATCTAGAATATGCAAATTCATAGAGACAGCAAGTAGATTAGAGGTTACAGTGGCGGGACGGGGGGAATGGAGAATTACTGCAGAAAAGGAGTTTCTGTTTGGGTTGATGGAAAAGTTATGGTAGTAGATGGTGATGATGGCAGCCCAGAAACGTGAATGTAATTAACGCCACTGAACCGTACACTTGAAAAAGGTTCAAATGGCAAATTTTAGGTTAGAAGCGTAAACAAAAATTACTTACAGGTCACTTCAGAAAGACGCTAATAAGAATAACATCATGAAGGTATTTAATCCTGAAGGACCAGGGATTTCTTAGGTGGTCCTTAAAATGCAGGGCTTGATAGATACCTGTGTCCTCACTGGGGGGTGTTAATGGCAAGAACCAGAGACACGGGTCAGAAGCCCCTATGCCTGGAAGAAGTTCCAAGCTGAAATTTGAGCTGACTTTAAGTCTGATATTCGAGTCAATAATGTGAGGTGGTGCCCAAAACAGCAACTGAGACCGAAATAACGTAATTATAGGGTTGAGATCAATGGCAGTGACCATGGGCGGTCCATGACTGGGGGGCGTGTGTATGCTACAAATAACGCCACGAACTGATAGTGATGGAAAAGCTAACCAGGTGCCCATTCTACACAAAGTGTGAAGGGCATTTTATATCATTTAATCCTTTCGGCCACTCTGTGTGGTAGGAGCTATTACCCAATTTTACAGATGAGAACACTGAGGCTCCAAAAGGTGAGAGACTTGCCTTACCTGCGAGAAGGACTTGATGCCCAATTAACAGGGTTATGATGAGGAGGAGGGGAGCTGGGGCCTGGAAAGTTCCCGACCCACAGGAAACAATAAAGGGCGTTATTGTCGCTGCTGTCATTATCATCAAGTGATACAGAAGGAAATAACCGTTCCTGGACCACCCAAGTATTCAGATGGGAAAGAGCAGCCTGGAGCTACAGGAAGACAGAGGGCCCAGGTACCTGATCGCTAGGAGAGGGGGATGGAGAGAGGCAGAGAGACCACAGCAACCCAAGACTTCTCAGCTCCAAACCAAACCGGGTGACTACAGGAACAAGGAGGCAGGGAGGAAGGCGGGGGCCGTGGGAAAGGGATGCGCGGCTGCGGGGGCTGCACGCACGTGCCCTCAGAGCTGTTGCTGTTGGTGCTCCCGTCGGTGGACTCCCGGCTGCCCTGGCGCGTGACCCGGCTTCGCAGCTCCACCGCAATGCCGGTCTCTGTGCTCCGCCGGATATTGCTGCGCAGTTTCTTGGTGGTCCCTTCTGTGACCCTCCCGCCCCAAGCAGAGAGAGGGAAGAAGGTCAGGTCACAAACCAGTCTTCTCGGAAAAGGCTGCCAAAGTCACCTTCTTGGAAAGGGCAGGGTGAGGGGCAGCTCTGACCGGAGGCAGGGGCATGGCTGAAGTGACCTCTAGGGCTGGTCTGCAGCCTGAGACACCTGGCTCTGCTCAGGGCAGGGACACAGATGAAGCAGACTAGAGAGATGGCTGGAGGCAGAGCCAGGATGGTGGGTGTGGGAACCACTTGGCAGATTCCCAGCCCTGCAGCCCTCCTCTTGTCAGACTCCCCTGACACCCATCTCCCACTCCCTTTCAGTCCTTGCCCCAAAGGATTAAGTGTTCCACCCTCTCTAGTCTGGAAAGTTTGCCTTCTATGGGAATCCCAGATTTACTTTCCCTCTTCCAGGTACCCTCACAGACCCTATCACCCTCAGACCCTATGACCCAGCTCTCCAACACCTTCACAGACTATCAAAAACCCATGTGAAGCCCAGCCCCTCTCAAACTCAATCCCTTCTCAAGGCCGGTCTGACCATGAAGAGATGGAGAGCCCATTAGGAAGCAAGAGCAAGAGAGGGACTGCTCAGTTGACCTGAACTGACTCTGGCTGTGAGAGCGAGGTCTTCAGAGGAGCCCCCGAAGTGTGCAGCAAGAGCCCACCCTGTGTCTGCGCACCTCCGGTTCAGAGGGCTCTCCACCAGACGCCAGCTCCCCTCCTCAACCTTGCAGAGAACATGGAGCACTTTCCTCCCCTATCAGCGCGCCATCCTGCCTGGGTTTCCATGGCAACTTCCTCAGCATTGCAGTGTGGTCCCTCTAGACGCCCTCTCCTCATGGGGGGGGGGGGGTGGGGGGAAGCTGACTGGCAGAGGGTGTGCCGGGACTTCCCCTGCTGAAACTTGGCTGCCTGAGGCATTTGATGGGGAGGGAAGTGGCACTCAGATGGAGACTGTACCAAAGGAGCCATTTGCTGTCACTGGTTGGAGGCCCAGGCAAAGTAAGACTGGAATTGCCTGCAGGGATGGGGAGAGGTGGGTGGGGGGTGGGGCAGATAGCGTCACCCCGTAGATAGCAGTGGAGAAGGGGGAGCTGCTTACCCCAACAGCCCTCTCTCCCACCCACATCCAATAGTGGATCAGGGAGGGGACGTTTAAGGCCCCAGCCTGAGAAAAGAAGGACTTTATTCTACCTGCTTGACTTGACTTATCTTTTAGGAAGTCCCCACTCAGGGAGGGAAAGCTGAGAGGGCTGGCATCGCTAGTGGATTGGACAGGGGTGGCTGGGCTCAGGGCAGTAGGTGAGGAGGAATGTCTTCTCGGAAATCACCCCAGCTTCTGGGATATTGAAATAGCTAGCATATCCAGGAATCAATCAGTCCATCAATATCTCTCTCTCTCTCTCTCTCTCTCTCTCTCTCTCTCATACACACACACACACACAGACTCACATTAGCTCATAACTGTTTCACACAGCTAGGCATACACAGACACACACAAGTGCCTTCTACATACCAGGTCTCATGTATATTTATACAACAGTCACACAGCCCACACCTTGTCCCACCACGTCTTAGCCACACATACACACAATGTCCTCTGTCACATAAAGTCAAGTCACATACAAGTGACCTTCATACCACAGCACTCAGAGCTGAACCCATCCACTTAGTCACCAACATAGATGAAAACCCACAAAGGGTGTGTGAACCACCACTCAGAGGACCGGATAATAACGTGGGTCTGGGGGACTCTCCCTGTCCCTGGTTCCTAATTCTCACATCCCTTCTAACCCAGTTAGAAGACAGACGGATTGGGGGGTGGGGTGGGACTGTAAGTCATTTTTCCTTCCCGTCACAAACCCCCCCACCCCCAACACACACCCTGAGCTGAAGCCAGAGCCTTATGACCTCTTGACCCCCATCCTCCCTCTTTTAGACCTCAGGAAAGCTTTGACCCATCTGGGAGCAAATTTACCTTCCTTGATTAGACTTGCCCAACCCAATGTGAACTCTTGGGTGCGGGAGTCATGGAATCCTGAAATGTTACAGATACTTTATTGAGCCTTCTCCCCATTTCATAAATAGGGGGGCCTTGGGCCCAGGTGCTGACAGAACTGGAGCTAGACCCCCGGCCTGCAGATTCCCAGACTAAGGGTCTCCACTATGATATGCTACTTCTCACTGCACTGCACTAAGTCCCCTCTCCCCCATTTATTTCAGCTGTGATTTGGCAGAGATTAAGTTCCATATGCTCTGAGTGGGGAGAAGCATCTTGCAACCTCAGAGAAGATTCCTCTACAGGATCTTACCTGTCTAGCTTCCGATCCCCTGTCGATCTGAGGAATAATTTTATATAGCCTTTCTCTCTAGAAAACAGGGCCAAGTTGCTTGCAATAATTCTGTGATCCCTGGAGATGACAGACTCCAGGAACCATCCCATCTGTCCTGCTGTATCATGACAAGGGAGGGGCAGTTCCAGCCTCCTGCAGCACTCTCAATGGCATTTCCTGGAATGGTCTTGAGCCGTCCCCCAACCCAGAGTCCAGAGCCTAAGCGGTAAGAGTCACTGTCCCTGGTACTGAAAAGAGAAGCTCCATTTGTTCAGGGGCCGGGACAGCCCAGGAAGGCCCATGTGGACTCAGCCTGTGCTAGGCCAGAATCCACCCTTGTCTTGGGACCCCAAAGCTCTGATTCCACCCTCCTCACTGCCCCCCACAGCCTAGAGATTGTTAGACCTGTAAGGAAACTTGGAGAGAGTATTTTTAGCTTTATTTTACAGAAGGGGAAACTGAGGCCAGTGGGAAAGTAACTTTCTCAAGGTCCCATGGGGAGTTATAGAGCCAGAACTAGTCCTGTAAAGTTTTGGGATGAGGTTTCTGAAGGCCACTCTAGGGTACTATGAGGAATAAACAGGAAGGGGGGAGGCAGAAGGCAGGGGAAATAGAAAGAGCCTGATACAATAGTCTGGGCCAGAGATTATGGAACTTGAACTAGGACAAAGGCTTTGAAACAGAGAGGGGGGATGGGTGGGG
Source organism: Choloepus didactylus (assembly GCF_015220235.1). Taxonomy (NCBI): domain Eukaryota; kingdom Metazoa; phylum Chordata; class Mammalia; order Pilosa; family Megalonychidae; genus Choloepus; species Choloepus didactylus. Next base: position 208,864,483 of record NC_051308.1, on the reverse strand, counting down.
CTCAGTGGTAGGATACGGATAACCTGGGAGAAGGGAGGCCTCTGGGAAGGGCAGGCACCCCACATCCCCAAAGCCTGACTAGATCTAGGAGGGGAGTTCCTCCCCACTTCCCTTGGCCCAGCCCTGCAGGGAACTGAGCTATCCCATCCAAGGGCAGCAGGGGACATCCTTCTAGGATCTTTTCCCAGAATGGAATCTCTAGGACCAACACATCCCTCTGGGGACAGACTCTCCCACTCAGGATGGGACTCCCACTGCCAGAGAAGAACCTGAAGGATAGGGACAGGCCCAGACCAAGCCCCACTTGAGGCACCCAAAGCTGGGACAATGGCAACCTCAAGGTCTGGGAGAAAAAAATGGGGAGATAGAATTATGGATGGGAGAGGAGTATGCTGCAGGGAAGGGGCAGGGAATTCACTTGTTTCTTGGTCCTACTGTGTGACCATGGGTAACAACAATAGTATTGCCCATTGGCTGAGTGTCTACTAAGTGCCAAGCATGAGGCTGGGCACCATTGCACATGCTATCTCAGCTAATCCCCTGGACAACTCTGCAAGGCATGCAATATTGTCCTTGTTCTGCAAACAAGGAAGCAGGCTCAAGTCACCCAGCTAGGTGTGGCTCTGAAGGCTGACTGCAGGCCCAGGATGCCTCATCAGTAAAATGACTACATAGAGAACTAGATGATCTCAAGGGGAGGGAAGTGGCTATTAGATGATTCACAGAGAACTTCAGTTAGAAGGGCATCTGGGCACTCCCCCTGGCTCCAGCCCCAGGACCTCAGCTGTGCCCTCAAATACCACAGAGACAAGTGATCCAGAAGCCCATGATGGTTTATCTCTGCTCAAGGCTAGCAGGTCTCCTGGGTGTCTGCTCTAATCCCTGCCTGCTGACTGAAGAATCTGGATAGGTGGACAGTTGCAGGCAGATCACTGGAAGGTCTCCCAGTGCCTCAAGCCCTTGCCTTGGCCTTGAAAAACTGTCCCTCCAAATCCCTTTGGGCACAAAAAGGCCTTTGGGCCTGAAGCTGAATAAGTTGGATTCCTGGGCTTGGTCTCTGGGAGCTAGACTCCTGGGGCCCAACACTTCCACGGTGTCTAGTCTTCATCCCCTATTCTTAATCCCACCCTTCAGTCCTATCCCAGCCCTTCCTATCCCAGCCCTACTCCTGGGTCCCCAAATCCCCATCTCTCCATTTCCCTGACTCCCTGGTGCCAGGCCTACACTGCATCTTCAGAGGCCACACCCACCCTGGGGGCACTGATAACCTAAACCCCCTCCCTCCCTAATAGGCCCCTGAGCCAGAAACCACATCCTAGCTTGATTTCTGGAAAAGACCATCCCACGTGCTCCTGTAGAGGACTTTGTAAAAATCTATTTTAAGGCCTGGAAAAGTCCCCCACCCCCAGCCCCAACTGGGAGTCTTGATGAGCATTCTCTCTGGATCCCCCGGCACCCCCGCCCCCTTACCACCCCCATCCAGCTGCCTATTTGAAGGTTTCTTGGGGGAAGTTGCTACTCTGAGCGAAATAAGCAGGAAGAGATTTTAAAACAAAACCAGCTGGCGTCTGGGCTGGTGCTGCAAAGTGAGGGAAGCAGGGTCTTGGAGGGGAAAGCAGGCTCCTCTGTACTGTGGGGTCCATGTGTGACTCCATGTGACCAGGTGGGTCACCCAGAGGTCTGAGCATAACTGGGATTCCATAACTAGGTGCCTGGGAAAGTAGAATGTACTTATCAGGATGTAGCTGTTAAGGGGTACATGGATGTGGCTTTGGGAGGCATGTGTGTATGCATGAGTGACATCTTTCCGTGACCATGGGCACGTCCAGTTTATGTGCACACGTGTGACTGTGCTTCTGTGATCTGGGGCCATGCATCTGTGCCCAGAGGACTGTGTGCGTGTGATTTGCATGATTGGTTTCATTTGTGACCATGTGCAGTGTGACCAACCATAGTGTGCTTCCTGGACAATATGGGTGGCACTATATTTATGTGACCATGCAAGGCAGGTACATATGTGTGGGTATGTCTCTCTTGTGATGCCGTAACATATATATGACTGTGACTATATTTGTGTGGCTGTTTGGACTTAAGTAATGTGGCAGTGACAGGTGAGACTGAATCTTGTAAATGTGTGTCTAAGACTGTGGTGTGACTGAGCATGGTGCCAGGAATACAGTGGTTGCTCAAGAAATCATTACTGATTGATGTGCATCTGTGTGTGGGAGGCAGTGGGGTGTAGAGGTCAAGAGCCCAACTGCCCAGAGTTTGAATCCAGGTTCCACTGCTTTCTAGCTGTGTGGTTTGGAGCATCTTACTTCCCTTCTCTGTGCTTCAAGGCTCTGCATCTTTAGTGCCCGCCTCACAGAGTTATATGAGGATTAAAAGGGTCAGTAACATGTACAAGTCTTGGAACAGTGCCTGGTGGGTGCTAACTGCTATATAAGCATTTGTGGGTGTAGACAGGTGGACACAGGGTCTGCACAGGTCAGGCTGGTCCCGGGGTATCCTGTCCACACAAAGTGCCCCCCACCTACCCACACCTCCTATCCCCTCGGAATCCCGTGCCTCCTCACCAGGCTGGGGGAGCTGGAGTGTGCTCTTGCTCCACTGTGTCAGGCCCACGATGGCCACCATCTTGGCGCCGAGGCTGCTGCGCCGCTTCTTGGCGGTGGTGACGCCGGCCCCGCCCCCAGCCTGCTGGGCGCCGCAGATTTCTCCGCTGATACTGCAACTCCGCACCACATTTCTGGAGGCCGAGGCCGAGGCCGGACCCGGCTCCCCGTTAAACATGGTCCTGGGGGCGGCAGGGCCTCAGGGAGCTCTGTGGCGGGGGAGACAAAAGGGTCCTGCATCAGGCCCCGATTGCACTCGTCTGCAGCCTCACCACTTCTTAGCTGGGTGACCTTGGGCAAGTCCGGCAGCCTCCCTGAGGCTGTGGGGAGTAAATGAACACATATATGTAAGTCTCAATAACTGGGACTATACTTCCTCTTCTTAGAGCACGGCTGGGAGGAAACTGGCGCTTGACCTGGTTTGGAGGTGAAGACTGAGGCCATGGAGCCAGATTGCCTGGTTAGAATTCCAAAGGCCTCAACACACTAGCCGTGTGACCCTGTAACCCAACATCTTTGTGTGCCCGTGCACTAAAAGCACTTACCTCATAGAACTGTTGTAAGAATTCATTTCGATAGTGCATATAAAGTGCCTAGGACATAGGGAAGATATTCATCAAGTATCAGCGATTTTCACTTTCATAGCAAATCATAAGAGCAGGGGAAATAAAATTGGTTCCGGCATGTATGGACTCTGGAAAGGGTCATCTTGCTTGAAGGTGATGGCACAGAAAAATATACAGAAGCAGGCAAAAATCACCCTCAATTGCACTTCTGAGAGGCAGCCATAGAAGCATTTTCACCTATTTCCCTCAGTCTCTGTTCTGTGCATTTTTCAAAGTAATTGCACTCAGGCTGCAAATACCATTTTATATCCTGAGATTTTTCATATAATGTTATAACATAAGCATTTCCCAATGTCATTAACACTTTGTTTAAACATTTTAACACCACCCCAATAATCCATTGTATAGAGATAGCATAATTTACTTAAACATTTTAGCAGTTACCGGGCAGATCAGGTCTTTCTCCCCTCTCCCTCTCTCTTTTCTCTATTTTAAATAACATTGCAGCAACGTCTTTCTACACTAATTTTGTCAGCTTATTTCCTTAGGACAAATTCCCAGAAATAGAGTTCCTGAGAGTGTGGACTCTGCTGGTACCTCCCCAGCATCCATGCCCCCTTCCTGCTTCCTGACAGGGTGCTGGTTTTGTCCGGGTACCACCTCCTCCCTTGTTTTAGAGGTGGATCCTGATTAGTTTAGCCAATCAGGAAATGACAGCAACTGGTCCAAGAGTGGATATGACTAAGTTGGCCCAGTCAGACTTAAGGGGAAGATTTGGATTCCAGGCTTACAAGAGAGGTGGGTGTCTGTCCCACCCACCCACCCCCATAGCCCCTCCGCCTGGAGAGGGCCCAGCCCTAGGATGTAGACAGTGCTCCTGAGACCAGCAGAGCACAGAGACAGAAAGGTCCTCAGGCCAGGCCTGCAGCCTGACTTTCTCTGATCTTCTCCTTAGCTGACATAGGATATCTTCTATTGCTCAGGTCAGCATGAAACCAGGTTCTCTGTTACAGCCCAAAGCATCCTACCTGATATCGAGAGCATACCGTTTTGTGGACTCTTGGAATATATTGCCAAGTTTCTTTCCAAAGTGTACACATTTATGCTTTCCATAGCTGCATTCAACAAATATTTGAGCCCTTAAAATGCCAAGGCCTATGCTGAATGCCAATTATACAGCAGTGAACCAGGATGACTTGGTCCTGCTCTCCCAAAGCCTCTAGTCTAGGAGGAGAGACAAATAGTAAATAACTAATCATGCAGTTAAATATTTAATGATGGTTATGATAAGTGCTAGGGAAGAGGAAGGCAGAAGACTCTGAGAACCACTCTGGGGAAGCAGGGGCAGCAGGTGTCTGGTGGCTCTGCTTTGTACAGAGGTGGCATGTCCAGCTGTCAGTCTCTACTACTTTGCTGCAGAGCCTGATGCTGTGGTCTATCTCCTTTGCTCGGGCAGAATATAGGAAAGGCAGCTGTTCTGGCAGGTTCTGCATCCAGCACCTTCCTGGCCTGGCTCTGGACCATGGTGCTTTTCCTGAAGCACCTGCCCATCTCAGGATTCAGGGCACTCTGCTTGACCCCAGAGGGAGTCAGTCTCTTCAAAAGGACACAGAAAGGGGAGGGCCAGTGGGAGTGGGAGAAAGGAGGCACCATCCAGCGGATGAGGAAGACAGCCCTGGAGAGCTAAGAATGGCTGCCTGGTCACCCAGTCAGTGTGGCTCCTGCCAGCCTGGTGAATCAAAGCTGACAGTGGGGATGGGCGAAAGTCTTGTTTTGCCTTCTTTTTGGCTCCCTGGGCTGCTTTTGTGCACCCTGTGCCATGTCCAGAGTCCCGGATTATATTTCTCCATCCATCGCCCATCAACACTGCAGCGAATGGAAAGTCCCCCTGGACTTTGGCCTATGATGATCTCTTCTCTTTAAGTTTCCAATTCTAGTGCCAGTTTGTATGTTTCAGGGTATCTGCACGTTTTGCAGTGGAAGGTGGGAGAGGGCTTATCTGATACTGTACATCTGCCACCATGTACATCTAATTTACTCTTTATAGGATTTCGGTGAGGCGTGAAGTTACCTCCATATCACAGATGAGAAAACTGGGTCTCGGAGATATCACGGCCTTGCCAATCCTACTGAGCTAGGAACTGGCAAGGCCTGGACTCAAACCCAGGCCTCCTGTTTCCACAAAGAGGCAGCCACACTCAGCAGCCCCTGTTCCTTCAACCCAGGGCTCAGCCACAGCTGAGAGCTCATCACCCCAGTTCAGGACTTTGCCTCAGGACTCTGGGCTCTTTGGGAAGACTGCAAGGAAAGGTATCTGTTATGAGAAAAGAACCCTGTGGCCCAGGTTCCCACTGCAGGGGAGAACATCTGAGGGGTAGCAGAAGCCCCACCCGAACTGTAGCTGGAGAAGCAAGCAGCTCCCAGGTGCCACTTCCATGAAGCTTGAGAGCCACCATCCCTTGCCCCTCCCCCCTCCTCCCCGCCTCCCACCCCTCCCACCCCAGAGTGAGAAGGGAAGGGGGGAAGGGACAAAATTCCTGACCCTGCCAACCCAGGAGCTCATGTTTCCTCATGAATAATGAATAGTACTGACAAGCAGATGGCTTGACATTCAGGATTCTGCACTATCCAGAGCTGCTTTCTCATCTTTAACCACCCAGGCATCTCCCACAGGGCCTGGAGAGCTGTCAAATGGCCTGGGAGGGCCTAGTCTGGCACGCTGCTCCCCACGGGAACCAGGAACCCAGGTTCAAAGCACTGGACCCAAGGCCTTGGGCCTGACTCCCTGGTCCAGGAGTCCTGTCTCGGGCAGCCTGGGAGGGTTAAGAGTCAGGAGATGGGATTGCAATGTATCAAAGTCCCAGTGCAACCTTCTCTGGGCCTTGGTTCCCTGGTTTCCTCATCTGTGTGTAAAATGAAAGAGCTGGATTAGGTGATCTCTAAAGTTCCTTCCAACTGGGAGAGCCAGAGTCTGTGAACACGTACTGTGGTAGCGAGCTCGGAATCGGGGCTCTAGTTCACTTTCTGGCAGTAAGTCAGCTCAGGAAGGACAAGACAGAAAGCCAGGGTCACCCAGCCCCCGTGAGGAGGGAAGTCCTGCTGCACAGCCACCCCTGAGCCATCAGACCCAGGGATGGAAAGGAGCAGCAGGAGACCACGGGGGCAGGACACAGAATACAAACTCTCACATACTGGCAGTGCTAAAGGATTGCTGAATGAACCACATCCTTCCCACCTTCCTCTGAGCAGGAATGTCCTTTTCCCAACCCAGTCCATGTCACCCCAAGGAAGGAAACCTTCCCACATCTCCCTGGGTCATGGAGACCTCACACTGAAGTCCTCCTTTTTACTACTACATGAGCAGCAGAACTTTGCCATGATTTATCCTTCAGGGAGGACTATCCACCCCCCCTGCCTCCCATCCCAAATCCTGCCCAAACTCAGTGCCAGCAGATACCTTTCAAGCCTCCCAGGAAGTAAGCTTAGTGTTTTCTTTCCAACCCTCATGTCCCGCCTCTACCCTGGGGTCTCAGTATCCCAAACCCTCTCCCGAATCCTAACAACAGCCAGTCTCAGGCTCCTGAAACCCTCAGTTCCTTTGAGCCTTTTTTGAGAATCAGTGAGGCCACTCAAAAGCCTATGATGAACCTAGCCACCCACCCTTGCAACAGGAAAGGCCAAAGAATCTGTGATAGCCTGATGGACTGTTAGGTCGGAAGGGATAGCAAATCAGACTCTTACCACTCCTCCCAATCGTCCACCCCAGCAGACATCGCTAATCCATCACTCTTTCCCATCGAGGCCAGATTTAACCTCAGAAGCCCTCTCAACACAGAACCCCAACACAATTGACCAGAAACAACATCTCATGAGAAAAACTATTTGTCATCCCTATTCCAGCCTGAGCCTTTCATCTTCATAGTAGGAAATCAAGGTCCAGATAGGGGAAGGGACTCGCCCAGGGTCACAAAGAAATTTAGTGGCAAAACAAGAGCTCCAACTCAAGTCCCCTGACTCCCAGGTTCCCCATCACCTTCCTCTAAGAAAACTCAAACTCACCAAACTGATGAATCCCAGCGTGGTGCTCTGCATCACCGGGGGCTGTGCCCCTCCCGCCAGCACACTCCTAGGGCATTTGCATAAGGCTTCAGTTAACTTCTGCCTGGATACCAATTTTCGAGAAATGAGGTGAAGGCAATCAGGGCAGGCTCCCAAGAGGAGGTGATGTAAGAAAAGGGGCTGTAAGGGAAGAGGGGAGTTTAGAGGAAGGACTAGGTTAGACGTCTGCCCTCAAGGACTTCCAGTAGCTTGTGGAAGTAAAAAGACAAGACTTTGGAGCTAGCTGTGTGATATTGGGAAAATCATTAAAATTCTCTGATTCTCTGTTTCCTTCTTTGTGAAACTCAAGTCAAGAGTCCCCTAATCAGGTGCTTCAATCTCAAACTGCTGTGAAGCCTCACCCACAGCTTGAAGACTTAACGCACCAGGAACTCATCCAGGGCCTACAGGTGAGGTGCTCTGTCCTTCTCCCCTCCTTCCTCCCACTAATATGTCCCTCCCCAGACACTCTGTGATATGTCCAGCAGTCAGCAATAGGGGTGGAGGGAGGCAGGGGGCACTCCTGGCTCTACCACCAGCCGTGTGACTCTGAGCAACTCCTCTTCTATACAGTGGTTCTAATTACCACCTGGACCCTGCCTGAGTTCCCAGGCTGGACTGGGGATCAGATGAGATATTGAAGGGCAGGAAGGCATAGTGATTAAAAACATGGGCTTTGGAAGCCTACAGACTTAGGTTCAAAACTTAGATCTGCCACTTACATGTCATATAACACAGGAGAACTTCCTTAACTAACCCTGTGAGCCAACTACTCCTCATCTCTAAACTGGGGCTAATAACATCTGCCTTAGGATTATTCATAAAATTTTTAAAAATAACAATTAGTACAGGTGGGCAATTATATTCTTAGTAATAGTGGCATTGTAATAGGTAAAGGACTATGCAGGTGTTAATTCCTAGTGATCTGGATCTCACACCAGGTGCAACCACTTTGGGAGAAGGCCCAGAGACTAACAGGATCACTTCCCATCCAGACTCTAGAATAAGGGTGGGGGTCAGGGTCCCTGCTCGTCTTGGTTCAGGCAGGAGCTGGCATGTGAGGCTGTGCTCTTCTCTGCCAGCATCTCAGCTCCTGGCCTCTTGCTGGCATTCGAGACCCCTGCCCAACCTTAATCCAGCACCAGGACTACACCCCATATCACATGTGCACATCTGTGCCCATGCCAGGGCAAGGCCTGCCTCCACACTCTCACAAGAGAGCGTTCCTTGGCTGTAGCCTTTCCCTAGTCAGGAAGAGACAATGGCTGATGGTTAGTGTGTGATGGGGGAGGCATACTGAGCCTCTGTGGGGAGCACCCTGTGCCAGCTCCTCTCCTCTGTCTCCCCAAACCAGGCTCAGATCACACGTGCACACACACAGAGTGACAGGGCACAGAATGTCAAATATGCGATCACACACCATACAGACCTGCAAGACACACTTAAAAACACAGTCATATGAGTACACTGATATGCGCATGCACACACACCCCCACCAAGATGCTCAGCCACACAAAGGCATACAGAAGCATCCACACTGACAGCCATAGGTATTCCCGGACTCACATGTGTGTACACACTTGCACACACCCATGCATACACCCTTTCCTCGGCACCTACCCTGCCCAGAGAGGCAGGAAGGGCCATCCCTTCAGCGGGCAGGGAAGTGGAAAGTGTCTTACCCCTACCTGTGAGCTCCCTTGGCTGAGACATGTGCACCAGCTCTGAGCTTGTGCGAGCTCGAACACACACTCACACACACTTCAGGGCCCAACCTCACCCTCTTGGTCCCCATCCCTGCCAGACTGGACAAAGGAGTTCATCGGTGAGGAGCTCATGTGGTGAGATGAGAAGGCTGGCAGGGAGCAGCTGCTGTCTCCATGGCTACCAAGCTGACCCACTTCTCCTCTACCCTGCCTGGCCCACCCAGTCCAGGCAAGGGGGAACAAGCAGCTTTGGGCAGGGTGGGCCTTCTCCCATCACCCCCAGTGGGGTGGCCCTCTAGGGTCTTGTACAGGAAGGCAAAATAGACAGACTCCAGACATCCTGTGAGGGGAGCAAGTTGAGGACACAGCCCCTGCAGACCCCAGCCCCAGCGCCTCTCCCAGCATGGGGCCTCTGGCCTCAGGGGCCCATGTGGGTCATGTGCCTGGCCCTGGACACATTCTCAGCCACAGTCCTCAAGGGAATGCAGGGGGTTGGATGGCCTGGCCCAAAACTGTGTCCCCCAGGCTCCAAGGTCTCAGGACACCCAGGTTGAGGCAGACCCAGAGCTGGGTGAGTCAGGCTTACCCTCTCCCGTCCAGCCCCAGGGGCTGCTAGGGCATGGCCATGCTGCCCTCCTCAGACAGGGTTGCCATGTGTCTTCTTTCAGCCCGGGGGCTCCTGCGACACGGCCGTGTGTCCTCCCTTAGAACCGGGAACACAGGAACAACACAGCCCTCAGGGAGCTTGTGAGCAGCCACATTCCGGATTAGGCCTAGTAGACAAGCTGCAGCCTGCCCTTGAGTTCCCCCCGCCCATCGAGTGGTGCAAAGATGGCGCCCACATCCTGCTTCCGCTTTGTGATGTATGTGACAACCCTCTGTATTCACCAATCATGCTTGTATGCGTGGCGTTTGCCCATTGGATATACGTAAGGTTTATAAGAAAGTTCCCGGGCAGAGCTCGGAGAGACAGCCCACAAGGAGCCGCGCCTGACGGCCGCATCGAGGTTGTTCTCCCCCGAGGCGTCTTGCCCCGGGCGGAACCTGTAAAGAGGATGATTGCCTAGTTCCATTAAAAGCCTACATGCTTCACTGCTGCGAGTCCAGAGTGATCACGAGTGCGTCGGGTAAGACATTGTCCGCACCCTCTCTCCCCTTATCTCTCTGGTCCCCATCGCCGGCCGACCGAGGACTCGAGGCGGGGCGGAGAAAGCGCCGGACAAGTGGTGGCCCGTACGGGGAACCTCATTCGCGTTCCCCTCGCCCCGACGGAGACGTGCTCCCGGGATCCGTGGCTTGACTTCCGCGACTGATCACCGCGAGAAGGTAAGCACCCCTTTTTTTTCGTGCGAGGACTAGGGCCCGTGGGCGTTCAGGTAGCCCCGGGGACTCGGAAGAGCTCTCCGAGTGATTAAGAGATAGTGCCGACTGCAAGCATGGGGCAGTCTGAAAGCTTACCCCTATTAACCCCCTTAAAGACCCTTTTGAAACAGTGGGGTATCTCAGTTAAGAGAAGCTCTCTCCAGCGATTTTTTGATGATGTGGCCACTTTTGCCCCCTGGTTTCCTTGTTCCGGCAGCCTTAATCTGCCCTCGTGGATGAAACTTGGTCATGATATAGACTGAGCGCGCCAAACGGGTGTTTGTTTGGACCCGATTCTAGTCCTTATATGGGAGACTGTTCGTGCAGTACTTGAGTTAGAATCAGCCACTGGCCTAACTACGCCCACTGCCTTGTTGCAGGCGTGACATGCACTCCAAGAGGCTCAGTCTGTTTCGTCTGCGGAGGGCTCCCATAAGGGCAAGCCGCCGGAGTCGGATGCTAGTTCTGATAATTCTGACTCAGGATCTGAGAGTGAGGCAGACGAAGGGCCGGAAGCGCCTCCGCTGATTGATCTAGAGGGACCTCCTGTTTCACCCACGCAGCCCTCCGCCCCACCACCAACGGCTGCTGCGCCCCTGAGGATGCACCTGCATCCGGTGGACGGTTTCAGTGGTTCCGTAAAGGGCCCGTATAGAGAGCTCCCTCTAGCGGTCATGCCGAGTAGATACCCTGGCCCTCCCGTGCAATGCCCAGAATCCCCACCCGATTACGCGGATCCTCCGCACCCTTCACCCAATAGGAGGCATTTTTGGAGGTGGAGCCTTTTCACCACATTCAGACCTTTTGGCGTTCTGGGCGGCTACCGACCGCTGCTCAATGAACCCGAACCAGCCTCCGAGATGTTCCCAGTCATTATCAATCAGCAAGCTCGTAATCATGAACCCTATGATTGCAAGCTCTTGAAGGAGCTGAGGCAAGCCGTCCATCAGTACGGCCCTAACGCCCCTTACACCCTGAATATGGTTGAAAACCTCTCCGCCCTAAATCATACACCTGCAGATATCCTTCAGCTGGCTCGCTCTTGCTTGCCTCCTGGCAGGTTTATCGATTGGAAGGCGTGGTTTGAGGAGTTAGCTGAGGAACAAGCCGCAAGAAACGCTGTGGCAAGGCACGGCGGGTGGAATGCGGATATGCTTTTAGGGAAAGGTGCTCACGCCCAGAATCAGACAGGATACCCCCAGGAGGTTTATGCCCAAATTTTTCGCTGTTTCATAGGGGCTTGGAAAAAATTGACAGGGGAAGGAGAGGCGCAGGCTTCGCTTAGCGGCATACACCAGGGTCCCACAGAACCTTTTGTAGATTTTGTAGCGAAAATGCAGACTGCGGCTGAGAGGATTTTCTCAGATCCAATGGTTGCAGAAACTGTGGTTAAGCAGATGATTTTTGAGCAATGCAATAAGGAGTGCAAGGTTATCCTGGCACAGAATAAGGGAAAGAGCTTGACAGAGTGGGTTCGGCTTTGCAGGGACGCTGGCAGCCCGTTAACTAATGCGGGGCTGGCTGCTATGTTAGCCAGCTCCTTACAAGTAAACACAAAGGACCCCAGAGCTTTAGAGGTAAAGCCAAAAAGATGCTATGGCTGTGGCCAGCCCGGTCATTTTAAGAGAGACTGCCCCAATAAAGATCAACCGCCTGCCGTTCAGCACCTCCGCGGGCCACGTGCAGTCACTAGGCTGTGTGGCCGCTGCCACAAGGGGCCTCACCGCGCCGAGGACTGTAAGTCAGTCTTCAATGCGCAAGGAGTACGCCTTTCTGGTCGTCCTGAGCAAGATTCAAAAAACGGGCAGGGGGGGTCCACCCTTGCGGTGGGCCCCCAAACACACCAGCGGGCGATGCGGCTCCCATCCAGACCCGCGCATCTATCAGCAGGATTGGACCTCCGTGCCACCTCCGGGCTCGTACTAACTCCAGCTATGGGAGTCCAATTGGTGGGGACCTCTTTCAGGGGGCCCCTTCCAGTAGGAACCGTGGGGCTTATATTAGGGAGAGCATCCATAGCGTTAAGAGGATTAACAATTGTGCCAGGTGTTGTAGACTCAGATTTCACGGGTAATGTCCAGGTTATGGTACAGTCTCTGCAGGGTACTCTGGTCATTGCAGAGGGTGATAAGTTAGCACAGCTTCTGCTCTTGCCCAGCCTGCATTCAGTCTTTCCAAGCAAGCCAGGACAGAGGGGGAATAAAGGATTTGGATCCTCCGGAGAGGTTTTTGAGGGTCTTCAAATGTCCCTGGAGTCTCGACCCATGCTGACTCTTAAAGTGCAAGGCCGAGCCTTCCTAGGTCTGTTAGATACCGGAGCAGATAGGTCGATTATAAGACAGCAAGATTGGCCCCCCGCTTGGCCAACGAACCAAGCGGAAGACACTCTCAGAGGGATCGGCCAAATCTCAACGCCCATGATGAGTGCCGTTACCCTCCACTGGGCGGATGAGGAAGGACACCAAGGCAGTTTCCAGCCTTATGTGCTGGCCCTGCCTGTTTCATTATGGGGAAGAGATATTCTAGCTCAGATGGACGTAACATGGAAAGTTAAGGCTCCAGTCTGGGTACCTCAGTGGCCCTTACCTCAGGAAAAACTTTCAGCATTGCATGCTTTGGTGTCAGATCAGTTGGAGAGGGGGCACATCGTCCCTTCCACGTCACCCTGGAACACCCCTGGAGGGATGTTCTGTCGGGGCAATGGAAAGGTCCTGACCCAGTGCTCAGCTGGGCCAGAGGCTCTGTTTGTGTCTTTCCCCAGGAACCAGGACGCCAACCAGTGTGGGTACCGGAGAGATTGGTGAGAACCGTGCAGTCGCCTGAGAACACCAAAGAACTGCAGCCTGACGGGTCGTTAAACCCCCAACGTGACCTGTTGGATCCAGTCCTCAACTCGCGTGATGAGCGGTCAAATGATGTCGACGGTGTCGACCACTCCCCAGCAGACCGGGAAGAGGGCCAGGAATATTGACCTTTTTTCCCTCCTGGTTCTCTTGGCCTAATCTGACCAACTGGGTTCTTCTTGCTGTGGGGTTATTAGTAGGTTTGATCATTGTTAAGAGTTTGCTGGAGCGTTTGTTTCAAAGACAACAGCAATTACGTGTTACCGCCATGATGGCCATGTCCTCTGCCTGTAACCCTCCTGATGACTATAGTCCCTCTGCCCAGCACCCATCCCAACCACTCGAAGCGGGGCATTTGGGGGCAAGGTTCGCAGCTAAGTATTTGGCAAAATCCCGGATATAAATAATCGGCACCAGTGGTCCTATTTTTGTCTCAGGTAGATCTCTTGGGCAGAGTCCTAGTTGTGGCCAGACGGGACCCCTGCCATTGCACAGAGACACCTAGTGACGCCCTCGACACTGGCTACCGTTCTCCTAACCCTCTTGTCCCCCAGTTGCGAGACTGAGTACTGCAAGGAGAGCCACATGGTTTCCAGCTCATGGGCTCTCCGGTCTCTATATGAAGTGAGCATTCTGGTCGGTGCCAGAGGCCCCGCCGCAGTATGGCCGGGACCTAGTCCAGACTCCCCAAAGCACCAAAACATACGTTGTGGGCCATCTAGGTCCACGGGAGCACATTCATCACTGGAGACACTGGGGCATCAAAATAAAAACAAAAAGGGGGAGATGTGAGCAGCCACATTCCGGATTAGGCCTAGTAGACAAGCTGCAGCCTGCCCTTGAGTTCCCCCCGCCCATCGAGTGGTGCAAAGATGGCGCCCACATCCTGCTTCCGCTTTGTGATGTATGTGACAACCCTCTGTATTCACCAATCATGCTTGTATGCGTGGCGTTTGCCCATTGGATATACGTAAGGTTTATAAGAAAGTTCCCGGGCAGAGCTCGGAGAGACAGCCCACAAGGAGCCGCGCCTGACGGCCGCATCGAGGTTGTTCTCCCCCGAGGCGTCTTGCCCCGGGCGGAACCTGTAAAGAGGATGATTGCCTAGTTCCATTAAAAGCCTACATGCTTCACTGCTGCGAGTCCAGAGTGATCACGAGTGCGTCGGGTAAGACATTGTCCGCACCCTCTCTCCCCTTATCTCTCTGGTCCCCATCGCCGGCCGACCGAGGACTCGAGGCGGGGCGGAGAAAGCGCCGGACAGGAGCTCAGTCTTGTGAGGATACAGCCTACAAAGCAGAACAAATCACTCCTGCTTGGCACCTCCCATAGCTTCCCACATCGTTCAGGATAAAGTAAAAACCCCTTACCAAGGCCCACAGGCCCCCATGAACTGGCCCCTGCCTACCTCTCCTATCTCCCAGCTCACCCATGCCTCTTGCCCCTACTCTGTATTCCAACCACACTTTCTTTCTTTTCATTCCTTAAAATTGCCACTGGCTCTCCTGTCTGCCTGGAATGCTCCTCTCCAGCCTGCCTCTGCCCCCATGCTCTGGGGACCCCGTACTTGTCTGCCACAACTCCTTTGCCCAGCTAATCCCTACTTATCACTCAGTACCAACTGGAATATCTTTTCCTCAGAGAGTCTTCTCAGATGGGATCAGCCCCCTAACATGCTCCCCAGAAGTCTGTACTGTCCCCACTGTTCCTAACTTGTTCAGTGCCAGTCTCCTGCCCCCCACCCACCTGACTGTGAGCTGCTTAAAAGCAGGAACCATGTCATCTTTGCCACCCCAAATTCCTAGCGCCTGACACAGGCCTGGCATATAGTAGGGGTCTGTAAATATTTGTTGAGTGAATGGATAGCAATCTAAAATAAACATTAAATTAACAGTATTTATTGTTGGATAGTAGAGTTATGAGTCATTTTTAGTTTCTTCATGTGACATATTGTGTTTTCTAAAGTTACTCCTTTGGAAACTGTATTAATGTTATAATAAAGAAAAAACAAATATTTTTTTTTTCTTTTTAAAACCTACATTAAACTAACAGACATTTCTACCAGTGTGTGTTTTGTGAAGAGGGAAAAGTTCTGTGATATGCTTGATAACTGCTTTTTTATTGATTCACTGATTTCTTCTCGTATCATTCGAGTGTTTTCCAGAGTCACATTTACCAACTGTGAGCCATGAAGTCTTGTGGGGCAAAGACTCCAGGTAGGAACGGTCCAGGCAAGGCATGCATCCCTCTCACCTCCACCCACTCCCACCCATAGTCCACGGGATCTGGCACCCATCTCCTGACAGGGGCTACTAGACTTGGCACAGGAGAACACCACCTACCCAGGCTGACAGCCGCCTCCAGACCGAGGCAGGATCTTACCCTCACTGGACATTTACAACCTGGGGATCTTGTTGAAATGCATATTCTGATTCCATGGGTCTCATGTAGGGCCTGAGATTCTGCATTTCTAACAAGCTCCAAGGTGATGCTCATGACTTGATCCACAGACCACCCAAGATGCAGACAGTTAAAGAGGAAATGCACCTGTTGTTCTGCAGAAGGAAAAGACACTTCAAGATGAGGGAGACCAGAGAAGGCATCAAGAGGAAGTGCATTGCAAAACTCCTCAAAAGACTGCTGGGATTTGATGAGGCAGAGGTGACAGAAAAGAGGTGGGAGCTACCTGGAAAAGTCCAGATAGAAAACCATTATGCTCAGAGGGTGGTGAATAAAGCAGGGTGGTTGAAGCAGGAGATGGGTTTGGTTGTAGAAGAGAGGCTGGAAAAGTGGTCTGGGAATGGCTTATGAAGGGCTTTGAATGCTGGACTAAGAGGTTTGGCTTTAGTCCTATAGGTAGTGAAATCTGACATGACTTAAAGAAGATGTTTTACAGAGTTCAGTGTGACCCTGAGTGCAGAATCAGAGGAAAGCCTGGTAGCAGGAAGAGTGGTCAGGAAGCCTCTCTACCTGTGCAGGTAAGAAGGGTCACACTGCTGCAAATAGCTCAGGTGAGAAGAGGAAAGGAGTGAGCAGAAACAAGGGTGGGAGAGGATGCCTAAAGGTAATGAAGAGGAAAAGTAGAAGAGGGGGGAAATGGAATCCAAAGTGACTTACAGGAAGGGTGGGGGCTGAGAGTACCATCAGCAGAGCTTGAAGTGCCAGAGGAAAACTCTGGGTGAAGGGGAAAATCAGTCCTCATTTTGGACATGATGAGTCTGAGGTAATACTGCAAATCCCAGTGGAGGCACTGGGTAGGTAAGTGTATTCACAGCTGTTGCTCAGCAGAGCAATGTGAGTGGGCAGCCTTTGGGTGTTCCTCAGGAAGGTGGAAACTGGGGTGTGGAAAAGAAGGAGAATGCCCAGAACAGAGTGCAGAGTGAGGAAAGGGCAGGAGGAAATATCTACAGAGAGGTCTGGGGTGGGATGGGCTCCACTGAAGGAGGATTGGTGATTGGGAGTAAGAGGTCTCAGAGAAGATGCTGTGACATGCGTGTGGCCAATCTGGAGTCCTGGCCAGCCCAGGATGAAGGAGGAAGGCCACCAAGATGTAAGGTGGGAGGGGAGGGGCGCCCTGATTCCCACCCAGGAAAAAGAAATCCATGAAGGGGACCAGGTCTCCTGGGAAGGGTCTGGGCTGCAGCAGGGTTCCAAGCACTTATTCCAACTCAGCTCTGAAACAAGAAAGGCAATCCCCACACACACTTGTGTGTGCACATGCACTTGCACACTCACGTGGCTACAAAACCCCCAGGACAGAGCAGAGAGGGGGAAGAGGTCTCTAGGTCAAAACCTCGTTGCCGGTGATAATATAATTTATTATCAAGTCAGGCCCCTTTTGGGAGTGAGCAGGGACGCTATTAACAATCGCACCTGGACTGCCGATATAAATGAGGACTGTCCCAGGTAAACCCAGCCGTATCTAGTATCCTCCAGAAGATGCCCATTTGGTCCCTCTGCTCCCCCTTACTAGATAGAGTGTGGGAACTGACAGGCGGCAGGGGTAGGCAAAGCTCATCCTGAGAGGCAGGGCCCCTGCTGACAATATTTGTGGATAGGAAAACGCTCCCCTCCCAGACCCGCCCTAGTCTGAGCAACGATGGCCCCAACCGGGAGAGACGCAGCAGCACCACGGACAGCGGCGGCGGCTCGCGCCCCGCGCACGGCCCTCCCCTCGCCGGGCGCCCGGGTGGGGCGCGAGCCAGGGCCGCCGGCTCGGCGGGATCAATATTTCATGGGGGGGAAGGGGCTCTGGTTACCAGCCCCGCGCCGAGCCGGAAGGCGCCGCCCGCGCCCGCTGCCTGCCCTGGAGACCGTCGTCGGAGCCCAGCATACCCCCGGCCCCAGCCCAGACAGACCTGCCCCTCATTCCCGGCACACATGCCGCATCCTCAGCCCCTTTCCAGGGCGCAGACCCGCGTGCATGCCACACGCCTTCACATGGCCGCTCCGACACACCACTTGGCTGGACACACTGTACAAAGAGGACTCACAACACGCACACACCACACCCTGCATGCAAGCCGCCTAGACAGGGCACTCAGACATACTGCGCGTGCTGCGCCCGCAGGCACACACACACAAACACCATATGCGTCACAGATACACATTACATGGAGATGCGTCCACCACAAACCCACATGCACACCACACAGACACATGAGACACTCCACCTCACTCACAAGCTGCACAAAACTCACTCACAGAGACCCTCAGACATATGGCTTGGAGCTACATTCACCACCAACACACATGCACATCATACACACATGCGCAGACACAAACTTAAATGCTACAGGGAGACTCTCTCCTCTCTCTCTTACACACACACACACACATCACATACTATACCTTCATAGAAATCCTCAGGCACTTATCACGGACACACAAGCACACATCCTACCTTCTATCCAGAGTCCCTTCTGGTGCCCAGGCTGGCCCTCCCACTGTGGACATGGGATGGGGAAGGACACAAGCAGGAACTTCCCTCCTCCCCATCTGCCTTCTCATCTTTGGCCCTAGGCTTGGGACCCATCAAAAATCATGTGTGTCCTCTGGAGCCTTCTAGAGTCTACTTCCCAGTCCCAAGGGGCAGGTAGCCAGAGAGGCACAAAGAGGTGGGTAAGAAGCAAAGAGCAGAGGAGAGAGGACCCTTGAGACTCCAAGGCCTCCTGACTTAGTCCCTGGGCCCAAGCTCTGGGGCATGAGGCTCCATGGACTGCCTCACCCTCCTCTGTGGCTCCCACAGCCTGAGGGCTCCCTGGGACTCAAGGCCGCTGGGAGGGCCTGAGGCCCTGAGGCCTGTGCTCTGCATGGGACCAGGAGAACTGTGGAGTCTGAAGTTCCTTTGCCCCCCAGGAGCTCCTGAGTCCTGGCTTCAGATAAAAGGTGGCAGCCTGCCCCACCCAGATACCCCAACTCCAAGAGCTCCCCTCTCAAGCAGGCTGTGGGTGGCAATGAATACAAATCCCCCTGTCTGCAGGAAAATCATGACAGGATTTTCCAACAGAAACCTAAGCCAGGGCACGAGGTGCAAGGAGGGATCAGGCTGGCACAGCAGAGAGACATCCCCAAATTTTCCAGGTGGGAAGAAAGGACTTCCAAGATTATCTAGGCCAACAGTCCACGTCTCTGACAGCCCATACCACTTCCCAATTCTACTGTATACCACCTAAACAATTTCTGAGAAATGCACATATTCCTATATTACTCATTCTTTTCTTTAAATTGACACTTTTAACTTAAATACATTTATTTTAAATAAACTTTTTTTATGACTATAAATATAAAGCCAATGTCACTAATAAAACCAATATAGTAAAAGCAAAGCTATATTATGAGATTTTAACCATGTGGAGTTGCCAGTCAAGACTTTGAGCCCAGCCTGTGATCTCTCTGTTGAAAAGGGAGAGCAGCAACTGTCTGAAAGGTGTTAAAAATAGACTAACAATAAACTGACACCTTTTTCCTGGGAAAATCTTGGCCTTGACAGAGTTAAAGAGAACCAACTTTCTTACTATGTGAGTCAAAGCAATGCAATGGCAGGTTCGTGAGCCATTGAGGGTCATCTGGGGTCTCACTGAAGGCACCTCCCCATGTCTTAGGCTGCTCAAGGCTTTCCCACCCCCTGCAGGAGCTCGGGCACAGTGGCCAGCTGGCGTCCTGTTTGTTGCCACAGCCCTTTCTGACAACAAAACCCTTTAGAAATTGCTCAGCTTCCCACTTACAAATTATCATCACACCCACTACCTCTATCAGCCTCAAAGCAGGGGTTACCATCCCCATTTTTGAATATGAAAACTGAGGCTCAGAAAGGTTAAGAGACTTTCCCAGAGTCACACAGCTAGCACAGGGTGCATCCACAAGTAGCAGGAGATCTCTCAACATTCACCAAATGTGTTTCTACTCTATCCACATCCATCTGTCCCACAGACAGGAGCCCTTGCTCCAGGTTGGTCCCGCACCGGGCAGTGAGGAAAGAAGGGGGGTGGAAACCTGGGATCTGCCTGGGAGGCCCTCACAATCCCAGAGGGCAGACAGGCAATTGGCAAGCAGCTGAGGTAAGAGCAGTTAAGCTCTTTTACTCTGGAGTCATGCTGTGTGACTTAGCCTGTTAATGCCACCTCCCTGTGCCTCAGTTTCCTTGTCTGTGAAATGGGGATAATAATAGTGCCCATTTTATGGGGTATGATGATTAAGTGAAATAATGCATGAGCATCGGGTCTGGCAGAGATGCAAAAAATGTTTATCATTAGGGAAATACAAAGAATAGAATCAATACATGTAAACAGTGACTGGGAAGGGGAGCTGGTGTGGTCCTTCATAGAAGAAAGGAAACGAGTTAAGTCTTAGAGGATGAATAGGATTTTGGCAAGGTGACGTGTCCTGACTGCTCATGCCTTCTTCCCCTGTACCCACCCTGGCACTGTCAGGATTCCAACAGATGCCTTTTGAGGTACTTGCCCAGCTAATAAACATCCTCTTTCTCTGAGGTGGTCACCAATAGCCATGTTTGCATGTCTGACTTTGTGACCCCTCCTAGCTGGCTGCATTTAATTGGACCAGGGTGGGCACCTGATGTACTCAGAGCCAATCAGATCAGTCTGGAATTGGATCTGCCAAGCCCTGAGTTCTGAATGTGGCTAGAAACAGGGGTCACAATACAGGAGCTGCAGGTGGCTCGGTGCCTGCAAAAGGAGAAAAAACCCAGTGTGTAGAGACAGGAAGGTGAAGACAAACCAGCTGGGAGAAACACAGACATGAGAAGATGCAGAGAATGGCTGCTTCAATTTCTTCTGGCCTGCCAGGTTCCACCGTGCCTGGTGCTATGATTTTTCTACCCCTCCACTGCCAGGCATCCCTTGTGTCCTGGTAATTTAAATGCTTCTTTATTACTGACACTAGCTTTACTTAGTTTCTGTGTACAAACAAAGATCTAATTAAGACAGGGGAGAAGCTGAGAGCTGGAGATACAAATAAGAACAACCCTGAAGAAAAATAAGCACTGTGCCTGAGCTGGAGAAGCTGTTTAGTGGGAGACAATGAGAGAGATATAGACTCTGTATTCATGTGGCCAAGGAAGAGGGGCGCTAACTCTGTCCAAGGAGGAGGAGAGGCTTCACAGTGAAGGTGGCAGCTGAGCTGGTTTGGAGAACGAAAGATGTTCTCCAGGGAGACAGAGTGGGGGGTGGGGTGCATTACAAGCAGAGGGAACAGCAAGTGCAAATGCACCGAACTACAGAACAGCTTGGCGTGTCAGAGGAAGTATCAGGAGTTCAAAGGCTGGTGGGAAAGCAGGAAGGATGACGCTGGAGAGGCAGTCAGGCCCAGATCATAAAGGGCTTGGAATATCATGATAACAAGCTGAGGCCTTTTCCTGTCAGCAATGGGGAGTTATTGAAGTATTTTAAGTAGCAGGGGGTGGCAGGGTCAGTTCTGTGTTTTAGAAAGATTGCTTTGGGGCTGCACAGGGAAAGGATTGGAGGAGGCACGCCTGGAGGCAGGGAGATGCTGTAGGAATGCTTCATTTATTCCTTTCATTCATTGAACAGTTCCTTGCTGTGTACCTACTGTGTGCTCACCAAAAACAGGACTCCTAACCCCACTGAGTTCACCATCTAGCAAGAATGAAAGACAATGAAAAAGTAGTTCAGTTATCATAAGTGTCATGAAGAAATACCAGGTTCCATGGAGGGGGCGGCATTTGTTTACAGGTTTTAGGCTTCCCTCAGGAAAGGTATCTGAAGGATAAGTAGGAGTTACTTGGACATGGGGTGTGTGTGTGTGTGTGTGTGTGTGTGTGTGATGCATTCCAGGATGAAGGAATGGCATGTGTGAAGGTCCTGCAGCTTGTGGGAGAGGGAGAATGGTACAAGACAGTATACAAAAGGCAGGCAAGGACCAGATCACACAAGGCCTTCCTTGTAGGCTACATCAGTGAGTCTCGCTTTCACGCCAAGGAAATAAGAAGTCTTGGAAGGGTTTTAAGTAGGGAAATTACATGATCAGACATTTATCTTTATAAGATCACTCTGGATACAGTGTGAAAAATGAAATGGAGTTGGGGCAAGAACAATTTGAAGGCTGTCACAGTGGCCTAGGTGAGAGCTGATGGGAGTCTGGAGGGGGTGGGTGGGAGAGGGCTGACAGACTAGAGATTTCCAGGCGAACTAACAAAACTCGCTGAGGACTGGGTGTGGGATGTGGGGGTGAGGGAGAGGGAGAGGGAGGTGTCCAGGAGAACTTCCAGCTTTCCCGTTTGAGCGAGTGGGTGGATGGTGGTGCCAGAGATGAGCTAGGGACACCGGAGGCGGAATTGGTTTGGGCAGGTGGTGCTGGGGAGCTGGGTTTGGACCTGAGACTGATTATCTATGACCCATCTAAGTGTAGTCCAGCAAGCAGTTAGACATGCAGGTCTTGAGCCAGAAGAGATCATTAAAGTCAAGAGAGTAAATGAAATTACCTGGGGGTGGAGGGGTGGGGAGTAAACAGTGAGAAGAGGACCCGGGACAACTCTAAGGAACCATGACAGCCGGCCTGGGGGTGGTGTGACCAGAAGCTCTGAGCTTGGAAAATCAGAAGCACTGAAATCCAAAAATTACCTTCTCCCAGCCCCAAGAGGCATCTGGCTTTGGCTTCTCTTCTCCTGGCCCAGCATCACACTGTTGGCACATGGACTCCTCAGCTGAGAGTCTTCCCTTCCTGGCTAATTCTTCCTTCTGGACAAATTCCTTTTCACCCTTTAGACCCAGCCCCTCCTACGTGAAGACTTCCCTGGTCAAGGCATGCACCTGGCAGTCTGACAATCTGGGTTTGAATCCCAGCTCTAGCCCCTCAACAGCTGTGTGACTCTGGCCAAGGAACTTGCCCTCAGTTTCCTCATCCGTACAACAGGGATAACAGCAGGACTAACCTGTTTGCAGAGGAGGATGTGACATGCTTATAGGGTGCCTAGCAGTGGTAAGCACTAAATAAGCATCATTATTATTGACATCCACACACCCCAGCACAGTTATGCCCTCTGCCTTCTGCCTCTTCCTCCTGGGACCTCCTGGGAGGTCTGTGTCTCCCCTACTTCTTCCTATACCTGCCCCTATCCAATTTGCAGGACCCAGTGCAAAATAAAAAAGTGGGTCCCCTTATTCAAAATTATCAAGAATTTTAAGCGGTGACAGTAGAACGTTTAAACCAAGCATGGAGGCTTGAGTGACCAGAGTCATGACGCCAGCCTTGCCCCCATCCCTAGGGCCAGCCCCAACTAGGTGTCATCCTCTCTGCAATGGAATAAAAATGCCAACTGACATTGAGATAGGGCTTTATGATTCCCACCTAGAATTTCACTTTATCCTCCCCATAGAAATAACATCAAGCCCATTTTAGCATTGAGGAAACAGAGGTTCAGAGACAGGGAGTGCCTTGCCAGAGGCCACCCGGCAGTTGAACTCATAGCTGGGATGTGAACACAAGCCAGCCTGGTGCCAAAGCCCTGCCCCTCGTCCTCTAACTGCCAGGGAAGCTCGGGGGAGCTTGGCCCCAAGGGCTGAGCTTGGAGCTTCATCAACAAGGCTGAGAGGCACCTCAGCCCAGAGAGAGGGAGCAGCTGGGACTGGGACTGGGCCCCTCCCTCCTGGGGCAAGTCACATAAACAACTGGCTCCCTGGGCACCAGGCTGTGCACAGGGAATGAGCTAAGAGAGGTCAAAAGGTCACCTGAGAAGGCTCTGTCTGCAGGTCCTAACCCCAGCCCACACCCTCTGGAACTCTGACCCAGCCTCCTCTGCTTAAAACCCTTCAGGGGAAGCCACTGGCCTCGGGATAAATTCCCAGATCTTTAGTGTTCTGGCTGTGCTGAGGCCTACCCCACTCTCTGCCCTCTCTCCATCTCCATCCTCCCTCTATCCCGAGGGCCTCCCTTCACTAGGGCCGTAGCACATACTCTTCTCCTTCCTCAACCCTTCATCTTTGCCTCAGCTCCCTTTCATCTTTCATACCTCAGCCATCCCTTCCTCCGGGAAGTGTTCCTAAGGCAGGAACAGCACCCCCAGGGACAGATTCCCGAGGCTCCCTGAATCCCTCCTTTTAACACACACCACCTGCACGATGACTGGCTCTGGCTCATCTCCTCCCTAGAAGGGAGGCTCATGACGGAGGGGCTGCCTGCTCTACAGAGCATGGCACATCAGAGGCGTGCAGAGGGCCACCTGCATCTTCCTGAAATGGAGGCAAGAGGCCCCTGCGTTCTTTCTCCTCTTCTCTCCACTCCTCCCCAATCTTCTTTTTTCTTGCCCGAACATCTTGAGCTCAAGGTGTCAGGAGCCCAGACTAGCAAAGGAAAGAGAACTACCTTACAGTATGCGCCCTCTCCCTGCCAGCCCTGGGCTGGGTGCTGCACGTCCAGTGGGGTGGGAGCTGGATGAGTATAAAGCGTTTTTGTTTTCCAGAGGAGACAAGCCTCAAGTGGTAACAAAGCCTGGGAGTGGAAGATACAGGACTTGAACTCAGGTCTGGCTAATGCCCAAGTACCTGGCTTCCTCTCTGCCCCAGACCATGCAACCCCCGTGACTCACCATTTCCAGCCAGTGCACCCACAACCAGAGAGTTGTTGTTTCTAACCTGCAGCCTCACTTCATAAACACCCCAGCCAGCAAAGCTCCTCTGTCAGATCAGCAAAATCCCCCGTGTAGGAGACAGGCCCACTGTCAGTGAGAAGACAGTTCAGAAGTCACCCTCTCCCCCGACGCAACAAAATGCCAGCATGGGAGAAACATCTCCCCATGTCAGCCAAATGCTAGCGGGGCAGTCACCCCATTGTCAGCAAAATGCCAGCCCAGGAGGCACATCCTGCACCCATGTCAGCAGAATGCCAGTAGCAGAGACACTTCCCTGCACCCCGCATCTGCCTGGGCCTGTGACATGGGTTGGGGGTGCACAAAGAGAATCCTCCAAGGTGTTGCTACTAGGGTGGGGGAGACTCTAGGGCCAGAGCTGCTGCTGCCTGGGGGGAGGAGGCTGCAACTAGGGAGTGGGGCAGACTAGGGTGAGAGTTCTCACATGGCACTAATGAAATCAACCACCAGCCTGCTCCCCCCTCCCCAGGGACCCTCCAGGCTCCAGCTGATGCAATGCCCAGGCCGGATAATTGTTTTCTTCCCTCCTTAAAGGGCCAGCTGCTGTTGTGGCTGCAGACATCAATCAGACCCCTGAAAGACCCCTTAGAGTGTAGCATCTGGGCAAGGAGAAGGAGAAGCACAGAGAATACCAGCTTTAGGTCTGGGCTCTGCAGAGAAAAATCCAATTAATGTTCAAAGACCAGAGGGTAGGCAAGCAAAGGGGTTTAGAGTGATAATAGTTGACTGTGACAGTGTCCCAGCAACCCAAACACACACACACGCACATACACACACACAGCCCTGGGAAAGGACCACACCTGCCTTGTCCCTGCTGGATCCTTAGCACCTGGTTCCTGCAAGCCTGCCCCCGGTGAGTCCTTGGCACAGGACTTGCTTGTGTGGTCAGCAGTTATCTACTGAGCTCCCCTGAGTGCCAGGCACTGTGCTAAGCAGTTCAAATCACCATGTCATTTACTCCTCCCAACAGACCTAGAAAGTGAGTCTGTTTTACAGAAGGAGGCTCAGAGAGGGGAAGTGATTTCCTCAACATCACACAGCTAGAAAGTGGCAGAGCCTGTATTTGAAGCCAGGTTTGCCCAACTTTAGGTTCCATATTCTGCAAAGGGTTGGGTAGGTATGGAACCCCAGAGTTGGAGACCTCTAAGCCAGGCAGCCTGCAGACCCCTCCCCACCACCCTCAACCAGGGACTGTCCATTAAACTGCCCATATGCCCCCAGGGACAGTTGGCAGCTGCCTGATTACAGACTAATAGGTGGATGGCAGCAAATGTGGCGGCTGGCTAGTTAACCCCTTGGTGACCAGACCCAGCCCAGAAATACCCTCCCTCTACCACTTCATGCCCCAGAGACTCCAGACTTAAGAATCATCATCATGGGCAGAGGACAGGGATAAAGGGACAGGAGACTTCCTCCCCACACCCAGACACCACCTCCAGGGTTGGGGTGGTATGTTGACAGCCACCCAGGTTCCCCAGCCCTGAAGGGCCACATCCAAACAGCCTGCAGGTGGCAGTGCCAGCCAGGGCCCCTTGTTCTCTGGCCTTGGGCACAGCAATGCCCACCCCAATCTAGAACCACAGATGCAATGGGCCCACCTGGATTTCGATACGTAGGACACTTGGAAGAAACCCTCTCTTCAGTACTGGGCTGTCCAGAGAAGGTGATGGGGGGTGGGGTCCAGGCAGCCAGGAGGTCAGCCAGGGAGGATACCCTCCCCCTGAATGAGAAGATGCCCAGGTTGCTCACTGAGGGTCTTACGAAGCCTCCCTGCACTTAGGCTCCCCACTGTGAAACTGACCAACTGCCTTTCCCAGATTCCCAGAAGCCCCCTTTTCCCACCCTAGGGCTGGGGTGAGCACCACTCCTTCATCTGGCAGGGGTCCTCTGGGCACCGTAATGGTGTCACATCGGAAGAGAAGAGTGACTGCTTCCCAACCAGAGCACTGGGCAGCAGGGAGAAAGGCAGGCTGCCTCCCAGCTCCCTTTCCAGGAGTGATTTTAAACACTTTCCATAAATGCCATTCAAGGCAATGCTGTTTAGGATCAGGGCCCCAGGTGCTCTGAGGATCAGCAAAGAACTCAAGGCTCTGAGGCCCCCACCCCATTTTTCAGGCTTCCCTCGAACACTCCATGGCCCCCTCTCACATCCTAGCCCCCACCCCACAACCATCCACACGCTGTGATCATCCCCACGGGCCTCCGCCCTCCCAGACTCTGCACTCATTTCCCTACGTTGCACCTCACCGCCAGAGCCCCCCCCCCCGCAACCTATGTTTTCCCCGTCACCTGGACCCTCGCTTACCCCCGACCACTGTAGCCCCCTCCCCACGTCCACTCCCGGGCGAGCAAGGCCTGCTGACTTACCCGAAGGTGTGACGGGGGTCCAGCCGGGGAGAGGGGCTCAGCAGGCCGAAGCGGCCCCACCAGGCGGGGCAGGTGCTGCCCCGGGACCCCGCCCCGCGGACCCGGCGGTGGGCGCGGCCCGGTCCCAGGCGGGCGGCGGACTGCGAGGGGGCAGGGACGCGGGGCGGGGAGGGGCGGCGAGGGAGGTTCACGGGGGCATCGCCCGCCACCGGGCTGGGCAGCTCTGCTCCGCCCGCCTGCGCTGCCGGCTCCGCAGCCGCCACGGTTCTCACCGCCGCGGGGTGCAAAGCCCAAGCTTTGGCTGGCGGGAGGTGAGGAGGGAGGCGGGGTCTGCTGGGGGCGGGGCCTCTGTCTGGTGGGCGGGGCCACCGGCTGGGCGGGACCCACGAGGGGCGGGGCCTAGGGGAATCCGGAGCGTCTAGGTTTGCCTAGTTGGGGGCGACCTATGCTAATAAGGTTTTGTGGGGGTGGGCCTCGAGGCGGCGGGATCTAAGGGGCGCCTCAAGCCCCTCCATGTCCCTGGGACGCTCCTGCCCCACGCCTGGCAGCCCTCTCCACCACCACCTCTACCTGTTCTTTCTCTTCCTTCGTTCCTTTCTTTCTCACCTCCTAGGACCTCACTGACATCGCGGTTTCCCCTGCCCCAGCCTGCAGCAGGACACCCTAGAAACAGCTTGGGCCCTGCAATCTGGCCGACCAGATCCAAGGATGTCAGATGGGGAGAGAAGAGGGAAAGAACTTACAAACATAAAGTCCATTTTATAGATGAAAACACTGAAGCCCAGCAAAGCGGAAAGACTTGCCTGAGTGCCTGCTATGAAGAAAAAGACTTTATAATGTCTCTCTCAGACACAGAGAAGGGAGTAGGGTGACCTGCCCTGAGACCACATTAACCTCCCCTCTTCTGTCCTCACTGTTTGTCCAAGGGCAGTGGTTTTGAACTCAGGTCGATTTTGTCCCCCAGGGGACATATTGCATTACTTGAAGACATTTTTGGCTCTCACAACTAGGGGGTGCTACTGGTGTCTAACGAGTAGAGGCCAGAGATGCTGCTAAACATCCTATAATGCACAGGACTCTCCCTCACACCAAAGAAATAATCAAAATGTCAATAGTGCTGAGAGTGAGAAACCCTGCTGTAGGGTCTGGCATCTGCCTTATTGAACTTGCAAGTCACCCTGGGACCTGAGGAGGATGCCGTAGAAAGTCTCTCCTAGGGACACGCCTGCCCAACTTGCTGTATTTAATCATGCTTAGGGCTGGTCAATTCCACTCTTGGGCTCCAGTGTTCTCAATTCCATTCATTTACAGAGGGGACAATATTATTAATATTTGCCTTCCTAATATTTTGCTAGAGGCAGACATAAAAGTAGAGGGGATGAATTAAAGTATGAATGGGGAGTGGAGGTGGGAAGAAATAGGAAAATTAGTGGGATGAAATGACCCTCCTGGGGATAGCTGGCTGTGTTTTCTCCATACCTCTTGCCCTGCCTCATCCCTTTTCTCCAGGTCTGTGAGAAGGATAAAATGAGGTCCAAGAATGTGGAGAGGCTGAAGCTGGGTCCCACAGCTGGTCAGAGATGGAGCAGGGATTTGTCCTTTTGTTCATTTATTAATTAAGCTTTTGTTATTGTTAAATCCACATCAGGCCTGGAGGTAGGGCATGTGTTGTGGAAAATGCTCTGGAGAAGGAAGAGGGATAGATTAAGGAAGGCAAGATGGAGGCCAGGGAAGTAGCTGGAGCAATTATGCAGGTGAAGGATCAGGGGGTGGGGGGAGTAGGGCCTGTGAGGAGTGGGATAGAAGGGAGGAGTCAAGTTGTCTCCATGTACCTCATCACAGGACATGTAAACGGGGGCTCCCTTTGCTGGTAAGAAAGAAACGTTGGACTTTCTCTCTGGAGAAATGTGCAAATGTACATTTTACATCCACTTTCAGGGACTACAAAGCTCCATTTTGGCTTCCAGAAGGATTGGGTTGCGGGTGTGATTAGATTCTTAAGCTTATGTAGAATAAACATCCAGGAATTACAAAAAAAAAAAAAAAAAAAACTATGAAAAAAGTAATGAAATCTAGGGAAAGTCGTGATTTGCCTTACCTGATATTATAAAGTCAGTGTATTTAAAGCTGTATGATATTGACAAATCAGTGGAACACAATGGAGTATAGAAATGGATCCAACCACACAAGGGAGTTCAATGTATTTTAAAGATAGTACTTCAAATAAGTGGAGGAAAATATAGGTCTTTCAATAAATGAGTGAAATAACAGGCAAGTCGTTTAGGGAATAAAAGAAAGCTACATCCTTACCCTAACCCGAAATAAATTCCAAGTGGAACAAATATTTAAATAATAAAACCACAAGTTACCAGAAGGAAACAAGTGAATATTTTAATAATCTTGGAAATGTAAAGCCTTTCCAAGCATGATGAAACCTAGAAGCCATAAAGGAAAACATCGATAAATTTGACTATAAAAATTTCTATAGGGAAGAAATGACCATAAACCAGTTTGAAAGACAAATGACAAACTGTAGAGCATAGATCCCAGGCGCCATCCACTCAAACCGCCCCTTGGGCCTGCCAGCCCCGCCCCCAAGTCAGGAAGATGCGGAGCAGGAGGGACAGCCGAGGCTGTGAGAGTCGGCGCCGAGCACTTGCAGAGGCTCCTCCCACGGCTCCCTGGCCCGCGCCCACCTGGTCAGGGGCCGGGAAGCCCTGGAAATCCCAGCCTGGCCATCTGGGTCCACAGCAGGTGTCTTCGCACAGCAGAGCCAGAGGCGGCCGGGAGGCTGCTCACCACCTCCCTCGTGTGCTCATCTTGGGAACTGCAACCCTCTGTTCTAGCCCCTGCAGCCTCCGGCATTAAGGCGGAAATTTTTTTTCTTAAAATAAATAGCTAATTTTTTGAGGGAGCTAATCATGCTCCAGTCATTGTCCCAAACACTTAACATAGTTATTGCATTTGACCCTCAAAACAACTCTTCGAGGTAGGCGCACTTTATTATTATCTCCATTTGGCAAGGCAGAGCCATGAGGCTTTGAGAGAAGTGACTAGTCCGATCTCTAAGTGATGACACAGGTTTTAACGTCTGATTCCTGTCCCCATCTTTTAATGTGAGAAAGTCACGTCCTTGGGGGACTTCAATAAAGCAAACGATTTTTGAGGCTTACCTTGATTCAGGCCTTGTACCAGATGCTGGGGTTACAGAATTGAGGAGAACCGCGGGAGACAGGCAGAGAAACATTTCTGATATAGTGAACTCTGGAAACACAGCAGAGGTACCCAGAGATGACCTTGAAAATAAGCCTTCTGGAGTTGTGGGAGGCATGAGGAGAAAGAGTGGGGTGTGGTGGAGGAGCAGGGGTCTATGTGACCTGAGTTTGGGGATTGGTTGGAGATGAGGCTGGACAATTACACCAGGACCAAGTGAAGGAGCTTGGATATAGAAGAGATTGGGCACAAAGGTTTTGAAATCTTTCGGTTTGACTTGGTGCAGGAGCTGCCTGCTCTGCCAACCCAGGTGACTGCTTTGTTTGAATCAACCAGGTCAAAGAGTCAAGGATGTGAGTAAGAGCCTGTGCAAAGGCCCTAAAGTTGGTTCTGTGAGTCTCAGTTTCCTCATCTGTATAATAGGGATATTCAGAGTTGTGGGGATTAAATAAGTTAATATGTGTAAAAGATCTTAGACCCGGGACTAGGGCACAGTAAGTTCTCCATGTTTCCATAAGTTAATTCAAAAACAGTGGGAAGCCACTGAAGGGTTATCAGCAAGGGAGTTAAATGAGAAAGTAGCATTTTGAAAATGTCACTCTGGCTGCAGAAAGGAGCATGGATTAGAATAAGGAAAGAGCAGATCCAGGGGAAACTAATGAAGAGACTTTCAGGGATCCACTGAGAACTGTAAGGCATTTGGACCAGGGGGGGAACAAAGAGAAAATGGAGAGATTTTGTAGTTTTGGTTGTAGACTTGGGGGCTCCTAGCTTTTGGCCCAAGCAGCAGGGTGGGTGGAAGCCTGGAGGAGGACCAGGCCTGGGAAAAATGCTGAGTCCAGTTCTGACCATGTTGAATTGGAGGTACTGTGGGCATTCCAGATAAGGTATGTGTGGGCAGCTGATTAGTCTGGAGTTCAGAGGGGAAATCAGAGCCAGAGACCTAAAATTGGGAAATGTTGGCAAATAAGTGGTAACTGAACCTCCATCATGCCCTATGTGAAATTATAAAAGATAATTTTTAAGATTTCTATGGACTCTACTATGTATAGGATTCCAAGTGTTGAGGTCAGTAGGACCCCAGAGACAGAAATATCATGTGACCTGAGAGATTTGGCAGAGGCTCTTTGAGGATATTTGCTATTCTTTCATCTAACTATCTTTTACTGAGCAGCTTCTAAGACCTAGATGCTGTGCCAGGCAGGAGATAGAATGGTGAACAAGACCCAGCCCTTGACCTCAGAGAATTCACAGCCTGGTTGGGGAAACAGACAAGGCAAAAGCAAATGCTAAATGGTATGCCAAGTGCCCTGTGCCAGTTTGGATATATTATGTCTGCCAAAACTCCATGTTCTTTAATGTAATTTTGTTGGAGCAAACGTATTTAGTCTTGATTAGGTTAGAACCTTTGGACTGGGTCATTTCCATGGAAATGTGACTCGCCCAACTGTGGGTAATACCTTTGATTTGATTATTTCCACGGAGGTTTGGCCCCACCAATTTAGGGTGAGTCTTGATTGATTTACTGGAGTACTTTAAGAAGAGCCACACAGGCCCAGACACTAGCTGCAGTTAAGAGAGACATTTTGGAGAGTGCCATTTTGAAACACAACCTGGGAGCAAAGGAAGAAGACGCCAGCCATGTGCCTTCTAAGACAACAGAGGTGTTCCAGACGCCATTGGCCATTCTTCTGTGAAGGCACCCTATTGTTGGTGCCTTAGCTTGGATACTTTATGGCAGTAACACTGTAAACAAATAAGCCCCCTTTATAGAAGCCAATCCATTTCTGGTATTTTGCTTAACGGCAGCATTAGCAAACCGGAACACACCCTAAGGCATATTTGGAGGACCAAGGAAGGCTTCCTAAAGGAAGTGACCTCTAAGACAAGACCTGAAAGTCAGGCAGAAGATAGCCACATGTTGGTGTAGTTGGTGGAAGGTTTTATTTTTTAATTAAAAAAAATTTTTTTAGACAAGTTGTAGGTTTACAGAAAAATCATGCACAAAATACATGCATGATATAGGTTCCCATATACCATCCTATTATTAACACCTTGCATTAGTGTGGTACATTTGCTACAATTGATGAAAGAACACTTTTATAATTGTACTATTAACTATAGTCCATGATTTAGAGTTCACTGTGTTGTACAGTCCTATGGTTGTTGTTTTTTTTTATTTTTATTCTAGTACCATATATACAACCAAAAATTTCCCTTTTTAACCATGTTCAAATATATAATTCAGTGGTGTTAATTACATTCACAATGTTGTGCTACCATCACCATCATCCATCCTCCCAAATAGAAACTCTGTAGCACTTAAGCATTAATTCCCTATTGCCTATCCCCACCCTCGTCCCTGATAGCCCGTATTCTAGTTTCTGACTCTAAGAATTTGCTTACTCTAATTATTTTATATCAGTGATATCATACAATATTTGTCCCTTTGTGTCTGGTTTATTTCACTCAACACAATGTCATTAAGGTTCATCCATGTTGTTGCATGTATCAGAACTTCATACCTTTTTATAGCTGAACAATATTCCATTGTGTGTATGTACCACACTTTGTTTATCCATTCATCAGCTGATGGACACTTGGGGTGCTTCCATCTTTTGGCAATTGTGACTAATGCTGCTATGAACATCAGTGTGCAAATATCTGTTCGAGTCCCTTTTATCAATTCTTTTGGATTTATACTTATAAGTGGGATTGTGTGGTGTTATTTTAAAGATCCTCACTTTTCCCTCTTGAATTTTTCACTTTGGACTCTACCTATGGACCCCCAACTTCCCCAAACACCCATGTACCCCTCTCGCACCTTAGCCCCCATCCCACTGTCATCACATATACTCTGCTCTTCCCATGCCTCCCTATCCCCGTCCCAGCACGCTCATATCCTTTGTTTAGGAACAAAGACCCAGGCAATAGTATTTGCATTTCTTAGATTCTGTTGAATGTACCTTCTCCTGGATCATCCCCCTTAGTGCTCCTCTGGCCTCAACTCCACAATCCCTGCCAGGGATGAAACTAGGCTGGGACTGGGGTGCAAAATTTAGGGAGGAAGTCACTCTCAGGGTTGTACCTCGTGCTCCCGGCCCTGCTCCTTTCTCACACCCTCACTTCAGCCCTTCTAGTGCTCATGTCAAGCTGTTCACATATGTGGTACCCTCTGTTTACAATGACTCCCCCCTACCCTGTTTACCTGCTGCTTGGGCTCAGCTCAGATGACACATCCTTCTTGCAGTCTATTTTTCTCTCCAGCCATCCTTGCACTCCTCCTCAGACCAAGATGGTCCTCCTTGCTCTAACAGCATGGCAAAAGCTGGCTCTCACAGCGGTGAGCAGAGCAGGCTTTGCTCTGCCATTTATTATCTGTGAAACCCTCTCTGAGACTATTTCCTCATGTGTAAAACGTGGTACCTACTTCCTAGGACAGCTGGGGAGGTTAAATAAGAAAATGTATATAAAATGGTCAGCAGTGATCAGAGTACACGGTACTCAGTAAGTGGAAGCCATTGCTATTTGTTTATACTTCTGAAGCACTCATGTCTTCTAATTATTTTCCTATCTTTAGCTTCACTATATCATAAACTCCTCGGCAAGGGAGAGGACGAGGTGGAGGATCTTCAGGAATGACATTTAGCAGGCATGTCTGCTGCATAAATAAATGAAAGAAATGACAGATTCCATGAGAAAAGTCCTGGGCAGGAAGTCTGGATCCTTGGGCTCCAATTGTATTGTCCCAGTGATGGTGTATGCCTGCCTGACTCACATCCACTTCTAAGAAAAGTTGCTCAGACCACAGACCCTTCTCGGGCTATGCTCTAGACCTTTTGACCCCTCCAGCCTCTAAGTTTGAGCAGATTGGGTCAGTACCTCTTCCAGTTTGCTAATGCTGCCAGAAGGCAAAACACCAGAGATGGGTGGCTTTTATAAAAGGGGGTTTATTTGGTTACACAGTTACATTCTTAAGGCCATAAAGTGTCCAAGGTAACTATCAACAATCAGGTACTTTCATTGGAGGATGGCCATTGGCATCTGGAAAACCTATGTTAGCTGGGAAGGCATGTGGCTGGTGTCTGCTCTGGAGTTCTGGTTTCAAAATGGCTTTCTCCCAGGACGTTCCTCTCTAGGCTGCAGTTTCTCTCCAAAATGCCACTTTCAGTTGCTCTTAGGGCATTTGTCCTCTCTTAGCTTCTCTGTAGCAAAAGTCTGCTTTCAACGGCCATCGTCAAACTGTCTCTCATCTGCAGTGTCCCTCTGAGCTGTAGCAAGCTTGCTCCTTCTGTCTGAGCTTACATAGTGCTCCAGTAAACTAATCAAGGCCCATGCTGAATGGTGGGGTCACACCTCCATGGAAATTCTCCAATGAAAGATCTCGCCCACAGTTGAATGATCACATCTCCATGGACACATCCAATCAAAAGTCTCCAACCCAATCAACACCAATATGTTTCCTGCCCACACAAGACTGCATCAAAGATAATGGCATTTTGGGGGACATAATACATCCAAACCAGCACAACACCTAACTCAAGGGTAGCTATTTCATGTTAGCTGGTGACCTCTCACCAGTTGCCCAGCAGAGACTGTCCAATTAGATCCTCTTGTAAACAAAGGAACAGAAAGAAATTGTCAGCTGGAAGAGGGAGCTGAAGTAGAGAGGTCAGACACAAGCAGGCCTTGGCCAGTAGGGCCGTGTGCAAGCCGAGATAAGAGGGACACAGAACATGAGTAAGCAGAAACCTGTTGGAATGGAGGTGAAAAAGGAGCAGTCCTGTCCAGAGATGGGGAAAGGATGAGGAGAGGGAGACTGAATAGAGTGGTGGAACCTAGACCTGCCTGATTGTTGCTGAAGTTTCAATTCCATTTCATGTGTGTTCTTATAAGAAACTCCTTTATACTTGAGCTAGATTGAGTGGGTTTCTGTTCCTTGCAGTCCAGTGAGCCTGACTCTACTGTGTTATCTTGGCAAGTTCTCTGAGCCTCAGTTTGACCATAATCCCTCTAAGAGCCTCTGTAGATCAATGTTCTGTTACAACATTGTGTAGAGGAATTGGTTTTTAGATTGTTGGCAACTGAGTTCAGTATTAGTTACGGAGCACTCCTGACATCCTGGCTCCCAAAATAGCTTGGTAGCTGGTTAAAGAGCCTCTTAGAGGATCCAACGCACACCTGTGTTTGAACCTGAGCCCTGCTGATACAATCAGCCTCCCCCTTCAATTGCATCCTTTGTTGGATCACAAAGGAACTGAAGAACCAGGGCTGGTGCTTCTCCAGTGTCTCTTGGCTGCTGAATGCCCTATTTGCCCCCTTAAGATTTTCCTGGACCCATTTCAACATTTCAGAGGATTCTAGTGCCAGGTCTGCACCAAAGAAAGTGCCACCCCAAGAAGAATTTGAACAAAGAAAGTTTCCTTCTTCAGTATTAAGATTGCCTGCTTCCAGCTGTTTGGCTCTCATCCTGTGCCCTCTTTCATCCTCCTAAGCTAATAACCATTCTGATAATAATACTTCCTTGCTTTTGTATGGTGCTTTGTACTTTCCAAAGCACTTTCATGCTTACTATCTAATTTGGTACTCACAGAAACCCAGGGAGGATGAGAGAGAAGGGGAGTGGGTAGAGAATAGTATCTATCATTTCTCCCATCCCTTCTACCCCCTTAAAATAATTTATTTTAAAATGAAATTTAAAGAATTTATCACTCTTCTCTTTTTCAAATGAATGGAAATATTGAGACCCAGCCAGTTACTTGCCCAAGATTACAGAGCAAATTAATGTTTACATTAGATTGAAAAGATTTCCAATTATAGATCACACTAATGCTTGCAGTCCTCTTCTCAGGACTTGACTAATACTGCCTTGCAACACACTATAGGCCATGACCAAGGACTTCTAAGAAAAATGGTTTTCTTGGCACCACTTCTCCTTTGAGACCTTCAGGTGTCATTCACAACCTTACACCTCCAATCCCTGCAGAGACTTGGCTACCCTTCTGGGGCCTGGGTAGCATCAGGAGCCTATAGAAGTAAGCTAAGTTGGATGTAAGGGTTTTGTAACAGTGCTTCACATATTGACAAGGATAAATATTCTTGGAAGACTCAGTTTTTTGTCTGTTTGGTTTGTTTGTTTGTTTGTTTGTTTTTTAATTACAGAGCACTTGGTAGAAGATAAGAGAGAAAAGGTTGAGAACTGTTGGTATATCCCTCTGTGAGCATCTGGAAAAAAGAGGAAGAGGAGGTAACAATCTCTACCCCTCCTCCCTTTCTAAACTCTACTCTGCAGCCAGGGCATCCTTTCCTGGCCCCTCTGTTTTGCACCCACTTGCCAACCATGCTCATTGCTGTGCTCCCACCGTGCTATTCTGGAGACCATCCCTTACAGCCACAACATGAAGTCAAGTTATTTTGGGAGGCATGCAGTAAGCTCTCCGTAATACACTTCCGGTAATTAGGGATAGATGAGGAAGCAGAAAGGAATGGAAGCTTTTCCTGTGCTTGCTCCATGGTCTACCCTTACTCTTATCCCAATGCCCCAGCTGAGAGCTTAGTGTGCCACTCTTGTGGTATAACCCAGTCCAACAACTGCAAACAGCACAACTGGGAAGTTAGTAATTGCAGTCAACTTATCCAGGGGTCAGTTCAATGCTGTGCCAGTTGGGGTGAAAATAAGAAAGTAGAAAATATACTCAGAATTTCAATCAGAGGGATTTTTTTTTAATTGTGGTAACCTATATACCATGCAAAAGTCCCCATTTTAACCTCTTTCAAGGATACAGTTCAGTGACATTAATTATATTCACAATCATCCATTACCAAAACTTTCTCAACACCCCAAACAGAAACTCTGTACCCGTTAAGCAATAACACCCCACCCCCTACCCCTTAGTAAACTATAATCTGCTTTCCATCTCTATGAATTTGCTTATTCTAAATATTCAGATAAGTGGAATCATTCAGTATTTGTTCTTTTGTGTTTGGCTTACTTCGCTCAACATGGGTCATCATATTATCACATGTATCAGAACTTTATTCCTTTTTACACCTTAATAATATTCCATTATATGTCTATACCATATTTTGTTTATCCATTCATCGGTTGATGGACATTTGGGTTACTTACAACTTTGGGCTATTGTGAATAATGCTGCTGTGAACACTGGTGTATAAGGATCCATTTGAGTCCCTGCTTTCAGTTCTTTTACGTATATGCCAAGAAGTGGAATTGTCAGATCCTATGGAATTCTACATTTAACTTTGTGAGGGACTACCAAACTGATATCCACAGCAGCTGTACCATTTTACACTCCCACCAACAGTGTACCAGTGTTCCTATTTCTCCAAATCCTTGCTAACACTTGTTATTTTCCATTTATTTAATAAACATCTTAATGAGTATGAAGTGGTACCCTATTGTGGTTTTGATTTTCATTTCCCTAATGGTTAATGAAGTTGAATGTCTTTACACCTGCATGTTTTCTCTGCAGAAATATCTATTCAAGTCTGTGCTAGTTTGAAGTTGTTATGTATCCCAGAAAATGCCATGTTCTTTTAATCCATCCCTGTGGGGGCAGACTTATTCTGGGTGGGGCCTTTTTTTATGCAATTTTATTGAGATATATTCACATACCATATAATCATCCAAAGTGTACAATCAGTTGTTCATAGTATCATCACATAGTTGTGCATCATCACCACAATCAATTTTTTGAACATTTTCATTAATCCACAAAATAAGAATAAAATAAAAAAATAAAAATAAAAATAAAAATTAAAAAAACAACCCAAAACATCTCATACTCCTTCCCCCCCGCCATTATTCATTTACTTTTTGTCCCCCTTTTAGCTTCTCATTTGTCCGTACACTGGATAAAGGGAATGTGAGGCACAAGGTTTTCACAATCACACAGTCATACCATATAAGCTATATAGTTATAAAATCATCATCAAGAATCAAGGACACTGGATTGCAGTTCAACTTTTTCAGGTATTTCCTTCTAGCTATTCTAGTACACTAAAAATTAAAAAGGGATATCTATATAATGCATAAGAATAACCTCCAGAATGACCTCTCAACTCCATTTGAGATCTCTCAGCCACTGAAACTTTGTTTAATTTCTCTTCCCCCTTATGGTCAGGAAGGTTTTCTTAGTCCCACAATGCTGGGTCTAGGCTCATCCCTGGGAATCATGTGCCACATTGACAGGGAGATTTACACCCTTGGGAGTCATATCCCATGCAGGGGGAGAACAGTAAGTTTACCTGCTGAGTTGGCTCAGAGAGAGACAGGCCACATCTGAACAACAGAAGAGGTACTCTGGGGGTGACTCTTAGGCACCATTGTAAGTAGGTGTATCCTCTCCTTTGCAGTAACAAGCTTCATAAGGGCAAGCCCCAAGATCGAGGTCTTGGCATACTACAATGGTAGTCCCCAGTGCTTGCGAATTCCCCAAGTGGGGAAGTTTAAGTGTTTCCACATTTTACCCCAGGCCCTCAACGGGGCTTTGCAAATACTTTTTATTCTCTACCAAAATTACTCTGGGATGTATCAGAGCTTCATGCTAACCTGTACAAACCAACCAGATCTTATCTCTTATTCAAGGTTCTGTGTAATTATGGCATTTGAATAAACTGACCATACAAGTTAAATTATACAGCGTGCTACAGAAAGTATAGATTTTGCACCAAATAAACATCTCTTCCTTTGGTCTCACACAGAAGCTGAGGTCATAAAACACAGTAAATATCATCCTTTTCCCTTTATTCTGGTTTCCTTAGTTCTAATCAAGTCCATTTTGTTCATATATCTAATTGAAGTCTGATCTTTTTTTCAGATCTTTTAACATTTGCTCTATGGGGTAATGGCTCTGAGTCTCAGGTGTCACACAGATACCCAAAGTCCCAGGGCCCAACCAGATTATACACAAACAGATTATACACAAATAGCTCAGCATCTCAGAATTTAGAGAAAACTATTACAACTCATGAATAGATGTGACTGCTGTAAGAGCTTACAATCTAGGAACCTTTACCATAAGCCTTCCCCTGATATCCCATGCTCTCAGATTCAATGCTCAGTTTGCACATTATATTTAGTCCATATTAGTGAGGTGTTATAATGTTTGTCTTTTTGATTCTGGCTTATTTTACTCGACATACTGTCCTCAAGGTCCATTCACCTAGTTGCATACCTCACAACTTCATTTCTTCTTGTTGCTGCTCAGTATTCCATTGAGTGTATACACCACAGTTCACCATTCCATTTATCGGTTGATGTACCCTTAGGCCATCTCCATCCATTGTGAATCGTGAATAAGGCTGCCATAGACACCAGTGTGCAATGTCCACTCATGTTCCTGCTCTCAGTTCTTCCAAGTATAAACCCAGAAATGGGTTTGCAGGAACATATGGCAACCCCAGAGTTAGCTTCCTGTGGAACCACCACACTGCCTTCTAGCTGGGCTGCCCCATTCAACTTCCCTACCAACAGGGAATATATACATCCCTCTGCACATTTTCTCTAGCGCTTGTATCCCTCTTTGTTTTTTAACAGTTTTATTCACTTACCATACAATCCACCCTAAGTAAACAATCAGTGATTCCCAGTATAATCACATAATTATGCATTCACTACCACAATATATGTGAGGACATTTCCATCTCTTCCCCAAAGAAAGAAGAAAAGGAGAAAATAAATGAAGAATAAGAATACAAAAGATAGAAGAAAAATAAAAATAAAATACAATGAAAAGGTCAGACAACATCACCACCACCAAGAATCTCACATCACTCCCTTAGATCCCCCTCCTATACACATTTAGCTTTGGTATATTGCCTTTGTTAAATTAATGGAAGCATCTTACAATGTTACCATTAACTATTGACTCTAGTTTGTATTGATTGTATTTTTCCCCTGTACCATTCAATTTTCAATGCCTTGCAATGTTGACATTCATTTATTCCCCCTCATTTAAAAATATTCTTTTATTTGTACATTTAATCACCATCACGGACCACTCCAGGTTTCGCTAAGTTATAAAATCCCAGTCTTTATTTCCTATCTTTCCATCTGGTGTCATACCTGCCCTTAGCCTTCCTCTTTCAACCATACTCACACTCATCTTTGTTCAGAGTACTTACAATATTGTGTTACCATCACACAGTATTGTGCTATCCATTTTTGGATCTATACAATCAATCCTGCTGAACTTTCTGTACTCTTTCAGCATCTCTAAACTCTCTCTATCTCCTGATAACCCGTGTTCTCAACTCTCGAATTTTGCTCATCAATGTTAGTCCATATTAGTGAGAACATACTGCATTCATCCTTTCATTTTGGCTAATGTCACTCAATGTAATGTCTACTGTCTACCATTTTGTCTTTTGGATTTTATATGTCATATCTTATTTTATTTTTATTTTTCCCTCTCTTTCTCTTTTTACTGTTACTGAGAGTCTTCATTTCTACACTCTTCTCCAAACCCCTCTCTCCCTTCATTTCCTATCTGCCTGTAGTGCTCCCTTTAGTATTTCTTGTAGACAGGTATCTTGTTCACAAACTCTCTCAGTGTCCATTTGTCTGAAAATATTTTAAACTCTCCCTCATTTCTGAAGGACAGTTTTGCCAGATATAGAATTCTTGGTTGACAGTTTTTCTCTTTCAGTATCTTAAATATATCATACCACTGCCTTCTTATTTCCATGGTTTCTGCTGAGGAATCTGCACATAGTCTTATTGAGCTTCCTTTGTATGTGATGGATCGCTTTTCTCTTGCTGCTTTCAGGATTCTCTCTTTGTATTTGACATTTGATAATCTGATTATTAAGTGTCTTGGAGTCAGTCTACTTGGATCTATTTTGTTTGGGGTAAGCTGAGCTTCCTGGATCTGTAATTTTATGTCTTTCGTAAGACACAGGAAATTTTCAGTGACTATTTCCTTCATTATTCTTTCTGCCCCTTTTCCCTTCTCTTCTCCTTCTGGGACACCTATGACATGTATATTTGTGTGCTTCATGTTGTCATTCAGTTGCTGGAGACTGTGCTCATATTTTTCCATTCTTTTCCCTATCTGTTCTTTTGTGTATAGGATTTCAGCTGTCTTGTCTCCAGTTCATGAATCCTTTCTTCTGCCTCTGCATTTATTTTTCCGTCAGCCCCATCTCCTCTCTGGAGTGACCTCAGGGTACTTTCTCTGGGTTTATCTGTGCTTGTAGCTTTATTCAGTAGTCCAAATTTGTTAATTAACACTGCAGTTGGTGCTTGGTTGAGTTACTTTCCCTTGCTCCAGGTAGCCTGCTTCTTTCTCCCACAGTGAAGTTTTCCAACTCAGCCTGCTGTACTGGTGGGGAGGGGGAGGGCACAAGCTATACTGTTTGGGGAGCTTTACTACAGCTCTATGCTGCAATCTCAGCCATTCCACCTATCCAGGCTGGTGTACAATGTGTGTCCTGTCATGGATGGCCCCCAACTGTGGTTCCAGACTATTCACTAGTTGTTTCTGGCTATTTACTAGTTTCATTTCACATCCCCCTTTTGGTCAAGAAGATGTTCTCAATCCCATGAAGCCGGGTCCAGATTCATCCCCGGGAGTCATATCCTGTGTTGCCAGGGAGATTTACACCCATGGGAGTCAGGTCCCATATAGGGGGGAGGGCAGTGAGATCATCTGCCAAGTTAGCTTGGTTAGAGAAAAAGGGCCACATCTGAGCAACAAAGAGGCACTCAGGGGGAGACTGTTAGGCACAATTATAAGCAGGTTTAGCCTCTCTTTTGCAATAACAAGCTTCATAGGGGCAAGCCCCAAGACAGAGGGCTCAGCATATCAAGCCATCAGTCTTCAATGTTTGTGAGAACATCAGCAACAATCCAGGTGAGGAAGTCCAACACCTCTGCATCCTCCCCCAGCTCTTCGGGGGGGGGGGGGGTCCCGAATATATATTTTTATTCTGCACCCAAATTACTTTGGAATGTGTTGCTATATCACTATACAGACCTACCATAGCTCACTTCCTATTCAAAGTACCATGTAATTATGGTGTTTGAACAAACCGACTGTAGAAATTATATTGTTTAGAAAATATAGATCCTACACCAAATAAACATCTCTTCCCTTGGTCTCACAGGGAAGTTGAAGTTTTAACACACAGTCAGTTTCAACCTTCACCCTTTGGCCCAATTTGCCCTAGCCTTAACCAGGTCTGCTTCATTCATATCTCTAATTGAAGTCTGGGCTCTTTTTCAGCTTTTTTTTTTTTTTTTAACAGTCGCTGTATATGTCAATACTGACATTCCTATCTGCCGAGCTCTAGCTCTGAGTTTCAGGTGTCACACAGATACCCAATGTGGAACATTGTTTTTGAAGTGATGCTGCTAGCAGAACTACCAAAAGTCACAGGAGCCTGCAGCTTCCCGCTGCTGCCCTGCCAGTACTCCCGACACTGCTGGAGCCTGTCACCACCAAATGCTGGAAATGATGAAGGTCTTCAAGCCCATAACCACCAACTGCTTTCAGAGCCTCCACCAGATGCAGAGATGAGTACAATGTTTTCACCTTTCCTCCCAATATCCAATCTCCAGGCATCTGATTTCCCACCCATACTTCCCATTGGTCCAATCTGATAGGAAGCCAACTGGTAAAGGTCGTCTGAGAAATGTAGTTTTGAGGGTCCAGCCCCCTTCATTACAAAGTAGTATTTGTGTTAGTCATTAGCCAGTGTGCTCTCTGCTCCATTTTTAACAGAGCACACAGGCTAATGACTAAGACAAATACTACTGAAACTTTCAACTTATTCTGACCCCTTAAAGGTAATATGTAATGGACATTAGTTGAGTACCTCATTTCCCCATTTCCCCTATCCCAACAACACCTGACTTCCTTTCCAGTACCCTTGTGTTTCCAGGAAGCTGACTCCATCAAGGTAAAGCAGAGCTGAGCCAATCAGGGCACTCTACCCACTGGAAAGAATGAAGGTTCAGAGTGATGAACCTTTGTGAACTCAGCCATTCCAGACAGAGTGAATTTCAGGGTTTTTGCTGGAAGGCTGGCATACAGACTCTCATTTCCTTGCTAACCAAGGAGGAGGATGTGTGCAGGCTCTGGGACCTGTTGGCAGTCATTTTGGGATAAAAGTGGGAACAGAAACTAGGAACAAAAGAGTAGCCCTGAAGACTAAGGATATTAATTTTTTGACACATGTATAACCCAGGTGCTGCAGCCACTCTTTGGGAAGCTCCGGCATAGGATGCCTGTCTGCTACAAAGCAAGGCCAATTTACAAGCATTATGGAAAATTCTGAAAGAGAAAGTTCTGGTGATCAGCCACTTCTCCTATGGTCACACCCTTGACCAGTGGCTTTTTTACACATTTTTTACTGTATCTTCAATAAGAAATAAATTTTACACTGTGGCCAGCACACACATAGATGCATATGTAACTGATACAGCTGAAACAGAAGTTTCACAGTTTCCACAGTATTTACCCTTACTATGTGCAATTAATTCATATTTTCAATACTAATATATTCCATTTTTTTTAATCATCATTTTATTGAGATATATTCACATACTACGCAGTCATACAAAACAAATTGTACTTTCGATTGTTTACAGTACCATTACATAGTTGTACATTCATCACCTAAATCAATCCCTGACACCTTCATTAGCACACACACAAAAATAACAAGAATAATAATTAGAGTGAAAAAGAGCAATTGAAGTAAAAAAGAACACTAGGTACCTTTGTCTGTTTGTTTGCTTCCCCTACTTTTCTACACATCCATCCATAAACTAGACAAAGTGGAGTTTGGTCCTTATGGCATTCCCAATCCCACTGTCACCCCTCATAAGCTACATTTTTATACAACTGTCTTCGAGATTCATGGGTTCTGGGTTGTAGTTTAATAGTTTCAGGTATCCACCACCAGCTACCCCAATTCTTTAGAACCTAAAAAAGGTTGTCTAAAGTGTGCGTAAGAGTGCCCCCCAGAGTGATCTCTCGGCTCGTTTTGGAATCTCTCTGCCACTGAAGCTTATTTCATTTCCTTTCACATCCCCCTTTTGGTCAAGAAGATGTTCTCTATCCCACGATGCCGGGTCTACATTCCTCCCCGGGAGTCATAATCCACGTTGCCAGGGAGATTCACTTCCCTGGGTGTCTGATCCCACGTAGGGGGGAGGGCAGTGATTTCACCTTTCAAGTTGGCTTAGCCAGAGAGAGAGGGCCACATCTGAGCAACAAAGAGGCATTCAGGAGGAGACTCTTAGGCACAAATACAGGGAGGCCTAGCCTCTCCTTTGCAGCAACCGTCTTCCCAAGGGTAAAACCTATGGTAGAGGGCTCAACCCATCAAACCACCAGTCCCCTATGTCTGTGGTCATGCCAGCAACCATGGAGGTGGGGCAGGCGAACACCCCTGCACTCTCCACAGGCTCCTCAAGGGGGCACTACATCTTTTTTTTTTTTTTCCTTGTTTGTCTTTTTTCTCTTTTTTTTTTTTTTTTAACTTTCCCTTCTTTTTTCAAATCAACTGTATGAAAAAAAAAAGTTAAAAAGAAAACAAACATACAATAAAAGAACATTTCAAAGAGACCATAGCAAGGGAGTAAGAAAAAGACAACTAACCTAAGATAACTGCTTAACTTCCAACATGTTCCTACTTTACCCCAAGAAAGTTACATAATATAGCAACATTTCAGTGAACTTGTTCCTACTACATCCATCAGAAATTAACAG
Organism: Choloepus didactylus; assembly: GCF_015220235.1. Taxonomy (NCBI): domain Eukaryota; kingdom Metazoa; phylum Chordata; class Mammalia; order Pilosa; family Megalonychidae; genus Choloepus; species Choloepus didactylus. The sequence goes on along the minus strand of NC_051308.1, from coordinate 208,819,847 downwards.
ACCATAGTCATTTCTGGGCATCCCCAGAACGTTAAATAGCTTATCTGTTCTTCTTGGATTATTGTTCCCCCTTCCTTAATTGCTCTCTACTGCTAGTTCCCCTACATTCTACATTATAAACCATTTGTTTTACATTTTTCAAAGTTCACATTAGTGGTAGCATATAATATTTCTCTTTTTGTGCCTGGCTTATTTCGCTCAGCATTATGTCTTCAAGGTTCATCCATGTTGTCATATGTTTCACCAGATCGTTCCTTCTTACTGCCGCGTAGTATTCCATCGTGTGTATATACCACATTTTATTTATCCACTCATCTGTTGAAGGACATTTGGGTTGTTTCCATCTCTTGGCAATTGTGAATAATGCTGCTATGAACATTGGCGTGCAGATATCTGTTCGTGTCACTGCTTTCCGATCTTCCGGGTATATACCGAGAAGTGCAATCGCTGGATCGAATGGTAGCTCTATATCTAGTTTTCTAAGGAACTGCCAGACTGTCTTCCAGAGTGGCTGAACCATTATACAGTCCCACCAACAATGAATAAGAGTTCCAATTTCTCCACATCCCCTCCAGCATTTGTAGTTTCCTGTTTGTTTAATGGCAGCCATTCTAACCGGTGTTAGATGGTATCTCATTGTGGTCTTAATTTGCATCTCTCTAATAGCTAGTGAAGCTGAACATTTTTTCATGTGTTTCTTGGCCATTTGTATTTCCTCTTCAGAGAACTGTCTTTTCATATCTTTTGCCCATTTTATAATTGGGCTGTCTGTACTATTGTCATTGAGTTGTAGGATTTCTTTGTATATGCAAGATATCAGTCTTTTGTCAGATACATGGTTTCCAAAAATTTTTTCCCATTGAGTTGGCTGCCTCTTTACCTTTTTGAGAAATTCCTTTGAGGTGCAGAAACTTCTAAGCTTGAGGAGTTCCCATTTATCTATTTTCTCTTTTGTTGCTTGTGCTTTGGGTGTAAAGTCTAGGAAGTGGCCTCCTAATACAAGGTCTTGAAGATGTTTTCCTACATTATCTTCTAGGAGTTTTATGGTACTTTCTTTTATATTGAGATCTTTGGTCCATTTTGAGTTAATTTTTGTGTAGGGGGTGAGGTAGGGGTCCTCTTTCATTCTTTTGGATATGGATATCCAACTCTCCCAGCCCCATTTGTTGAAAAGACCATTATGGCTCAGTTCGGTGACTTTGGGGGCCTTATCAAAGATCAGTCGGCCATAGATCTGAGGGTCTATCTCTGAATTCTCAATTCGATTCCATTGATCTATATGTCTATCTTTGTGCCAGTACCATGCTGTTTTGGCAACTGTGGCTTTATAATAAGCTTCAAAGTCAGGGAGTGTAAGTCCTCCCACTTCGTTTTTCTTTTTTAGAGTGTCTTTAGCAATTCGAGGCATCTTCCCTTTCCAAATAAATTTGATAACTAGCTTTTCCAAGTCTGCAAAGTAGGTTGTTGGAATTTTGATTGGGATTGCATTGAATCTGTAGATGAGTTTGGGTAGAATTGACATCTTAATGACATTTAGCCTTCCTATCCATGAACATGGAATATTTTTCCATCTTTTAAGGTCCCCTTCTATTTCTTTTAGTAGAGTTATGTAGTTTTCTTTGTATAGGTCTTTTACATCTTTGGTTAAGTTTATTCCTAGGTACTTGATTTTTTTAGTTGCTATTGAAAATGGTATCTTTTTCTTGAGTGTCTCTTCAGTTTGTTCATTTCTAGCATATAGAAACATTACTGACTTATGTGCATTAATCTTGTATCCCGCTACTTGGCTAAATTTGTTTATTAGCTCTAGTAGGTGTATCGTTGATTTCTCAGGGTTTTCTAGATATAAGATCATATCATCTGCAAACAATGACAGTTTTACTTCTTCTTTTCCAATTTGGATGCCTTTTATTTCTTTGTCTTGCCGGATTGCCCTGGCTAGCACTTCCAGCACAATGTTGAATAACAGTGGTGACAGCGGGCATCCTTGTCTTGTTCCTGATCTTAGAGGGAAGGCTTTCAGTCTCTCACCATTGAGTACTATGCTGGCTGTGGGTTTTTCATATATGCTCTTTATCATGTTGAGGAAGTTTCCTTCAATTCCTACCTTTTGAAGTGTTTTTATCAAAAAGGGATGTTGGATTTTGTCAAATGCTTTTTCAGCATCTATTGAGATGATCAATTGATTTTTCCCTTTCGAGTTTTTAATGTGTTGTAATACATTGATGGTTTTTCTTATGTTGAACCATCCTTGCATGCCTGGAATGAACCCCACTTGGTCATGGTGTATGATTTTTTTAATGTGTCTTTGGATTCGATTTGCAAGTATTTTGTTGAGGATTTTTGCATCTATATTCATTAGGGAGATTGGCCGGTAGTTTTCCTTTTTTGTAGCATCTTTGCCTGGTTTTGGTATTAGATTGATGTTAGCTTCATAAAATGAGTTAGGTAGTGTTCCATTTTCTTCAATGTTTTGAAAGAGTTTGAGTAAGATTGGTGTCAGTTCTTTCTGGAAAGTTTGGTAGAATTCCCCTGTGAAGCCATCTGGCCCTGGGCATTTATTTGTGGGAAGATTTTTGATGACTGATTGGATCTCTTTGCTTGTGATGGGTTGGTTGAGGTCTTCTATTTCTTCTCTGGTCAGTCTAGGTTGTTCATATGTTTCCAGGAAATTGTCCATTTCTTCTACATTGTCCAGTTTGTTGCCATAGAGTTGTTCATAGTATCCTCTTATAATTTTTTTAATTTCTTCAGGATCTGCAGTTATGTCACCTTTTTCATTCATTATTTTGTTTATATGGGTCTTCTCTCTTTTTGATTTTGTCAGTCTAGCTAGGGGCTTGTCAATCTTGTTGATCTTCTCAAAGAACCAACTTTTGGTGATATTTATCCTTTCTATTGTTTTTTTGTTCTCTATGTCATTTATTTCTGCTTTAATCCTTGTTATTTCTTTTCTTGTACTTGGTTTAGGATTGGTTTGCTGTTCATTTTCTAGCTTCTTCAGTTGATCCATTAGTTCTTTGATTTCGGCTCTTTCTTCCTTTTTAATATATGCATTTAGTGCTATAAATTTCCCCCTTAGCACTGCTTTTGCTGCATCCCATAGGTTTTGGTATGTTGTGTTCTCATTTTCATTCGTCTCTATATATTTAGCAATTTCTCTTGCTATTTCTTCTTTAACCCACTGATTGTTTAGGAGTGTGTTGTTTAACCACCAGGTATTTGTGAATTTTCTAAGTCTCTGATGGTTATTGACTTCTAATTGTATTCCATTGTGGTCAGAGAATGTGCTTTGAATAATTTCAATCTTTTTAAATTTATTGAGGCTTGTTTTATGTCCCAGCATATGATCTATTCTGGAGAAAGTTCCGTGAGCACTAGAAAAGTATGTGTATCCTGGTGATTTGGGATGTAATGTCCTGTAGATGTCTGTTAAATCTAATTCATTTATCAGATTGTTTCGGTTTTCAATTTCCTTATTGGTCTTCTGTCTGGTTGATCTGTCTATAGGAGAGAGTGATGTGTTGAAGTCTCCCACAATTATTGTGGAAACATCAATTGCTTCCTTTAGTTTTGCCAGTGTTTCTCTCATGTATTTTGTGGCACCTTGATTGGGTGCATAGACATTTACGATTGTTATTTCTTCTTGCTGCATTGCCCCTTTTATTAGTATGTAGTGGCCTTCTTTGTCTCTCAAAACATCCCTGCATTTGAAGTCTATTTTATCTGAGATTAATATTGCTACACCTGCTTTCTTTTGTCTGTAGCTTGCATGAAATATTTTTTTCCATCCTTTCACTTTCAGTTTCTTTGTGTCCCTGTGTCTAAGATGAGTCTCTTGTATGCAACATATTGATGGTTCATTTTTTTTGATCCATTCTGCGAATCTATATCTTTTAATTGGGGAGTTTAATCCATTTACATTCAACGTTAAAACCGTGAAGGCATTTCTTGAATCGGCCATCTTATCCTTTGGATTATGTTTGCCATATTTTTCCCTCTCTCTATTAATATCCTTTATTGTACCCATACCGAATCTCTTTAGTACTGAACCTTTCTCCAGGTCTCTCTGTCCTGTCTTTGTTTCTCTGTCTGTAGGGCTCCCTTTAGTATCTCCAGTAGGGCAGGTCTCTTGTTAGCAAATTCTCTCAGCATTTCTTTGTCTGTGAAAAATTTAAGCTCTCCCTCAAATTTGAAGGAGAGCTTTGCTGGATAAAGTATTCTTGGCTGGAAATTCCTCTCACTCAGAATTTTAAATATATCGTGCCACTGCCTTCTCGCCTCCATGGTGGCTGGTGAGTAGTCACTACTTAGTCTTATGCTGTTTCCTTTGTATGTGGTGAATTGCTTTTCTCTTGCTGCTTTCAGAACTTGCTCCTTCTCTTCTATGTTTGACAGTGTGATCAGTATATGTCTCGGAGTGGGTTTTTTTGGATTTATTCTATTTGGAGTTCGCTGAGCATTTATGATTTGTGTATTTATGTTGTTTAGAAGATTTGGGAAGTTTTCCCCAACAATTTCTTTGAATACTCTTCCTAGACCTTTACCCTTTTCTTCCCCTTCTGGGACACCAATGAGTCTTATATTCGGACGTTTCATATTATCTATCATATCCCTGAGGTCCATTTCGAGTTTTTCAATTTTTTTCCCCATTCTTTCTTTTATGTTTTCATTTTCCATTCTGTCATCTTCGAGGTCACTGATTCGTTGTTCAACTTCTTCTAGTCTTGTACTATGAGTGTCCAGAATCTTTTTAATTTGGTCAACAGTTTCTTTAATTTCCATAAGATCATCCATTTTTTTATTTAGTCTTGCAATGTCTTCTTTATGCTCTTCTAGGGTCTTCTTGATTTCCTTCATATCCCGTACTATGGTCTCATTGTTCATCTTTAGTTCTTTGAGTAGCTGCTCTAGGTGTGTCTCTTCTGGTCTTTTGATTTGGGTGCTTGGGCTTGGGTTATCCATATCGTCTGGTTTTTTCATATGCTTTATAATTTTCTGTTGTTTTTGGCCTCGTGGCATTTGCTGAACTTGATAGGGTTCTTTTAGGGTTTGTAGACCAGTTGAAGTCCTTATCTCTAATTTATCAGATCTACAGCTTCGTGGAGTACACTTTCTCTAACTAACCAGCAGGTGGCGTCCACGAGCCACCTGTTCTCCACAAGCCAGATCTCCCCTGCTTAGCCTTTTTGGTGAGTGGGGGAGTGAGTCTTGTGGGGCCCAGTTGGTGTACCAAGCTTGCGTGTGTAGTTGGTGTTGCCTGCCCTGTATGTGGGCGTGTTTCTGGGCAGTCGGGGAGGGGGGGTGGCCCTAACAATCAAATCTCCCTGATGATCCTAGAGTTTTAAAGCTACTGCAATAGTCTAATCCTTCAGTTCAGTCCTGCCACAGTTTGTCTCTGCCACTGACCTACAAGTCTTTGGTATTGGCGTATGGCTCCTGAGACTTGCAAGTGGGCCCCTCTTCCAGGCTGTGCACCCCGGGTCCTCTGTTGAGGGATGACTGTGCTATGTCACAGGTGAGTGCCGTCCCCCCAGGGCAGTTCTGGGCTGCTGGGCTGTGTTGGGAGGCTCCCAGTCTGCTCAAATGATGGCTGAATGAGGCTCTGTTAATTCACACTGCTCCCCGTTCCCAGCTCTGGGACATTCAGCTGAGGTTGCAGGGAAGGCTAATGTCCACGCCCAGTTTTGTGGTGTGTGCCTGTTATTTGAAGCACTTCCGTCACACTGGGTTGTCTGGGGCAGCTCTGGGCTATGGGGCTGGCGATGGGCAGGAGTGTTTCCTGTCCACCAGGATGGTGGCTGTGAGCGGACACCCCCCTTTTCTTGGGAAGTTGTGTTGTTTAGTGAATTTTCTCAGCCACTGGATTATTGCCTTTTGTCTCAGAGCTCTCTTAGTTCTGCTCTTGATTTGACGTGCCCAAATTTCAATTCTTTGAAGCTTTCTGTATTGAGCTTCTTAGAGTAATTGTTTTAGAAAAAGCAAAAAGGATTTAAAAAAAAAAAAAAAAAAAACGGCCCTCCTCAGAGATCTAATGGGTTATTGAAATGCTAATAGACAAAGCAACCAGGGCCATTAAGGAAAGGTGCACAGGGCAGAGAGATCAGCCTTGCTTCGGGATTTGCATATGCGCCTCAAGGCCTGATCTCCGCCCTTCCCCTTTCTGTGTTCACCAGAACTCCAAAAATCCTCTGCTTTTATTTTGGAGTTTTTCGTGTTGTTTTTTTTCTATGCCTGTCTCCTCTCTGCTGGGCTGGCTGCTCTCAGAGTCTCTGGTGTCTTGTCTCAGTCTATCTATGGTTGGAGTTTGAATCAGTAGAATGAGTTTCCGATAAGAGCAGCCACTGCAATTCTCCCTTCTCCTTCCTGGAGCTGACAGCCCCTCCTCCCCCGGGACTGAGCCTGGCAGGGAGGGGCGCGGGTCCCCTGGCTGCAAAAACTTACAGATTTCGCTGATCTCAGCAGTTCCACGTTTTCATGAGTGTTGTATGAAGTATGCCCAAAGACAGATTGCTCTGTGGTGTCCAGTCCACGCAGTTCTTGGCTTTTTACCTACTTTCCTGGAGGAGTAACTAAAACATACAGCTCACCAGTCTGCCATCTTATATATTCCATTTTAAAAGTAAAATCTGGCTGCAAGCCTCTAAATGATTTCATTATCTACTGATAGATTGTGACCTACAATTTGAAAATAAATTATCCTATACCACACCATCATCCATTGCTACAAAATTTCTAAAATCCTGATTTTAAGCATCCAAACTTTTCTGTTTCCACACTTCCTATGCGTTTGTCTTCTTTCTTGTTACTCTGTAGAAATGTCACCATGTCCCAGCTGCTATCAGAGACCAACCCCATCACCAACAACAACCTGTGCTCTCCTTTCTCCTTCTCAAGGATATTCTTTCTCTTTTGCATTGTCAGGTTCCTTTTGCCTACTGGATTATTTCCATATTTACAAACTTGTTCTAGAATGTCCCACTTTAAAATAAAAAACAAAAACAAACCAAAAGCCCTCCTTTGACCCTATTTCAACTGCTACTTCCTTGAATTAAACCAGAGTAGGTATAGTTGAATGAGACAGGAAGCAGTTGTGTGATCTAGAGGTGAACCCAGAAGAAGGATGAGGAATTTGGCAAGAAGACAAGTAAGTAATGGGCATTGAAGGGAGAGGAAGGCATATGCGTGAATGGATAGAAATCAGAAGTGAATTTCAACCCTGGAACCACCTTCCTTAAACTCCTCTTTTGAACCTCCTTCTGCTCCCTAATTCCCAAACTCTTGCTGCTGGAGTCTGGACCCTTGGTAAGCTTGTGTTTAACCCTGGCCCTGACATTTTCTAAACTGGGTGACTTTGGACAAATTACATCTCTCTAAGTTTTCTTATCTCTAAAACGAGTCTAGTAAAACCTTTCTCATTGTGTTGGTTTAAGGATGAAATGAAATCAATGCATTCTAGCTGTTATTATTATCAAGGCTTTCCCCTGTCCTTCAACAAATCTTACTCCCCAGCTGATAATAATGACCATAGTGATCACTTGTTGAGCAATTCCTCTGTGCCAGGCAATGTGCATAGGGCCTTACAAACAGGGTATCCTTGACAAGAAGGATTCCCTGGCACCTTCTCACCTCTGAGTTTCCTCCCTCTGATAACATTTACGGAGTGTCTACTATGCACCAGGGAGTGGACTGCCTTACTTGCATTCATCCGTTCAATAGATGTTGACTGGCAGCTACTATAGTGCCAGGCACTTACCAGATACTGGAAATACCAAGATGAACGTTGCTCTGAACCTTGAAGGACTCACAATCTAGCCACACAGGAATTACTATGTAATGAAAGGACGTGTGTGGGATGTTTTTTCCTTTTGGCTTCCCTGGCCTGGGTTCCCCCATCTCAGACATGCTCTTCTGCCATTGTGGCTTCCCTGGTCTAGGCAACTCCACCTTTGACTCCAGACCCCATGACAGACAACATTTATAATTCTGTTTCTCTGGTTTAACCTTGTAACATGTCTTGATCTTCAAGACATACCTTTTAGTTTTCAGCCCCCATGCGGCCACTAGGATTAACGGGAGATAAATTTTGCACTCCCCACCTCTCCCTGCCTGGAACCCCCTGCCAGAGGAAAGGGCCTGAACAGACTTCCAATACGTAGGTAGGAAGCTGGTCTGGTTTGTGCCCTATCACACCTTTTATACCTCTTAAATTCATTCTTAGTCTTCTTTTTGCTAAATCCAATGGACTTTGACCCTTTTAAGTCTTTTTATTCCTTTCTCTCTTTGTGGCATCATAGTTGACTGTTCTTTGCATCTTACATCTCTTCCAGCTCAGAGAGGTGAAGTAACCTGCTCAATTCATGCCACTGAGTTATGGAGCTGGGACTCAATTCAGGTCAGAATGACTTCAAACAATGCTATAACTGATGTTTTAGTTTCCTAGGCTACTTAAAGCAGATACCATGAAATGGGTTTCCTTAAACAATGGGAATTTATTTGCATACAGTTAGAGGCCAAGAAAATGTCCAAATCAAGGAACCATCAAGGCAATGCTTTCTTCCCGAAGACTGGCTGTTGGCAATCCTTGGCTCCTCTGCCACATGGCAAAGCACATGGTAGGCATTTGCTGGTCTCTCCCTTCTCTTCTGGGTTTCATTGCTTTCAGTTTCTTGCTTCTGCGGCTCCCCGCCTCCATCTGTATTCATTCCATTTATAAAGGATCCAATAAGGGGATTAAGTCCCATCCTGAATGAGGTGGGTCACAACTAAATTGAAGTAGCTCTTCAAATGGTCCTACTTACAGTGAGTCCACACCCACAGGAATGGATTAACTTTAAGAACATGTTTTTCTGAGGTACACACAGCTTCAAACCACCATAACTAGTACACCATGCGGCCTTCCAAAGCAGACCAATATAGTTCTGTGTAGTCCAATACATTGCCATTAGTTACATGCAGCTATGTAAATTTAAATTAAAAACAAATGAAATTAAAAATTAATTTCTCAGTCATACTGTCACATTTTAAGTGCTCAAAAGCTACATGTGGCTAGTGTTTACTATACAGGATAGTGCAGATACAGAACATTTCCATCACCACAGAAAGTTCTAATGATTAGTATCATTTTAGATGAAGGTTCTGTCCTCTGACCCCTTCTCTTTACCCTTTCTCCCTTTACTTCTTCTCAGGGAATGGACAGCCACTGTTTGGTCTGTCCAGTCCCTTACCCCTTCATTCACATGGTTACAGTATAGCCATGTTTATACATGACCCTCACCCCCCCCCCACCATGTTGATTGGTTCAGTGGTGGACAAAGCTAACCTAACCAGGAACTCATCCTCCCAGGAACTCATAATTGAGTCTGAGGTTCTAATCGACTGGCTGATGTTTTGCATGGAGAGAATAAAACCAGGAGCCATGGGTGACCATGTTTTCTGTAATACAGAATTAGGAAAACTGGTCTTCCAAGAAATAAAGAAATTACAAGTTACACATATTGGGGAGAATTGGATCTAGTAACTCAAAGGATGTTAGGGCTGTCTCTTTCTCCCAGCTCTGCCTTCTTCCATGGTGCCTTCATGCTCAGACAGTCTCTCTCCAGAAAGCCAACCACAGCTCCTTATGACTCAAGATCTCCAGAAGAGAGATCTTATCTCTCCTATGTCTATATTCCAAATCTTTAGGAAAGCTTTGCTTAGATTAGTTTTGGTCATGTTCAGAAACTGACCTTTCTTAGCAAAGTTTCCTAGAAAACAAAGCCTGAAGAAGGGATTAGTGCAAAAGCTTTGTATGGGAGGCACAATCTGGGGCAGTGAGAATGAGGGAAAAGGGAAAGCAGGAAAGGATGGGGAGCAATGCAAAAAAAATGTTTGTTGTCTGCTTCTTCACAATGAGCTGTGAAGTGACTCAACTGGTCTCTTAAGAGGTACACCCACTTGACCATGCAGGATGTCTCCAAGCAGGTTGTATGGAGAAGTTATACTTTGAAACAACTCATCAGAGGAAGGAGGGGAGAGCAGATTGTCCTGTCCTGCTTCTTTTTGTCTCTTGTCTCTCATTGATGAGTTTTTTCTCATGGGTAGTTAAATCGTCTGTTCTTCTAGGTTGCTTCATTTGCCCTTCAGCAGCCACTCATGAGGCCAGATCCCATGCTCTGTGCAATGGCATATCATCAGGGACTGAAAGTTATAAGAGCAGCCAGAGACTCCATGTATGCAACTGCTTGGCCTCAGGCAGCAGAACTGTAAGGCTAGGCGGATTGTTGGTCAGCCATGTCTGTGGCTGAAGTAGACCAAGTGACTCATGGTCAGGGAACAACATGAAGCTGAGAGACTTTGAGGAGGCCCTGGGCCAAGATGCAGATATCATTATGATTGGTTATCCTGTGGCTGATGGGGCATATAGGAAAAGTACTATGATAGGAAGCATCCCATCCCCTCTCCTTCCACTCGGTTCAGATCATCAGAAAATAGGAGTTCTAGACAATGTTAAATGCAAGAAATTTATTGGGGTAAATACCTGTGAGAGAAAATGTGGAAGGAGCTGCAGAAGACTGGGAAAGCCATCAGACTATGATTTAGGTGTCACCCTGAATGAAGGAGAGAACGAACAGATGTTTTAAATAGAAGTATCTTAGACCGCAGTGTAGTTTTAAGGAAAGTTTGGCAAGGCCTTGAGCCAAAATCATCCACCAGAAGAGTGCTGCTTATCCCAGGAACAGGTCTGTCCTAAAATCCCTGCTATCGTTAGTCACTGCCTAGGAACAGCCTGTGGGAAGCAAGGCCTGATAGTGAAGGGTGAAAGACTTCGGAGCTCAGCAGCTGGACTGTTGGTTAATTTTGCCTCCCTCAGTTAGAAATCTGAGAGGTACATTCTTATGGCCTCCACACCTTGCCTGCCCAGCACTACATTCACAGAGATAAAGGATGATTCTAAATATATATGTGTGTGTGTATGAATGTCATTACCAGTTGAAAGGGCAAGGAGTGTTGAGCAGATCAGGCAACAACTGTTCATACCATCACTTTCAATGTCTTACTTGTAATTCAAACTCCACATGTCCAAACCAGAACTCACAACTTCTCCATCTGATTCTTCCTCTGGAGACTACCATCCTCCTAGGTGTAAAACCTGGGAGTCATATTAAACTCCCTCATTTCTCTTGCCCCCCACCCCTATAATAGCCAATCAATGGCAACATCACTTCTACATTTGTGTCTTCTTCCCTTCATTCACACTGCTACTGATGTGTACAGATCCTCATTATATCTTTTTTAAACTATTGTGGAAGTCTCTAACTGGTCATTCCACAATGTTATTCCATTCTATTCTCTCTGCCACATTGTCTTTAAAAACAGTTTTGACCATGTCACTCCTCTTTGTAAAAGCTTCCACCACTAACTCTCTATAGCAGAAAATAAAATCCAAGGCCCTTTCTTCATCTGACCAAATATATCTTTGCAGATGATTCTTCTCTCACCCTATTTTCTCAACTGAGGTGTGGCTTAAGGAAGTCCAGTTGGCCATCCACAGTGCTATAACCTTGAAGAATTCACTGTCATCCTGAAACTGGTCTTCAACCTTGCAAACTCAGAAGCCTGGTTTTAACTGAAGCAGAGAGTGGAACCATCTCCCAGGGTTGCTCTTGTATGCACGAAGCTCATAGAAACTGATATGAATATACACCAGAATCCAATTGATTAATTTATAATGAAAAATACAACTATCAAAAGAACTGGAATCCTCTAGGTGGCAGATAATTGAATTCTGCCCGTTTAGGCAAGACCTTTGCTGGATGAGCATAGAATCATACCAAGAAAGCAGGTTGATTTTAAGAAGCATTTCTTAATTGAGGCAGCCTGACATATTCTCACCCACCATAGGGAAACAGGGCTTTGAGGGTCAATATTGGTGCTTGCCTCTATGTTTGCCCTGCTTGAGGCTGCCACGGCTGATCAAGCCCTTGGTTCACAGAGTCTCTCCAAACAGGGTACCGAGCGATTGATAAACAAGATTGATCAGGCTTCTGTTTATTAAATTACAATCACATCTTATTACTTTTTTGAGATTTCTCCCAGATGAACTGGATCAGTTTGGGTTGTTTTTGATGATGTTTGTAGACAGGCTCTTGTTTCCCCACAAATAGCTAATTTCAGGGCACTAACAACCAACCAAAACAGTCTCAGTGGCTTACAAAACAAAGGTTTATTTCTCACATTACATGACAGTAGCAGCTCTGCAGTACCTCTTCACTCTGGGACCAACCTGGAGAAATAGCTCTATTTGGGACTTGCTGCTCTAATTGCAGAGGAAAAAAAACACAGCAGAATCGAGATGGCTCATCAATTTCTGCCCAGAGTGGCTACTGCCACTTCTACTCACACTTCATTGATCAAAATAAGCCACACAGCCAAGCTTGATGATACTAGTGTAAGAACTATAATCTTCTCCTAAGGACAAGTCAGATAAGGAGGGTCCTAATAAGGGAGGGGCACAGAATATTGATGATAATACAGTCTACAACAAGGACTATTCAGTCTGTACACACCAGTATGGCCATTACCGGTTAAAATACTGAAATACTTTAGTACTATAACAGCTGCTGTTCCAAGCCTCCTGACAATTCTGGAATCCCCTGGTACTGACTATTCACAAACTAGCAACTTAGAGTTAGCATCTAGCAGACAGGGATACCTCCAGGACCTTACTTGGGCTTTTAATCTGCTTAATTAATAATTCCTGAGTACTCCTTGTGGTTAAATGTTTAATATCATCCTTGGCTAATTTCCTCTACTATATACTGTTTTGTTTTTTGTTTTTTTTTATGTAGATTTTTATTAGTTTAATTTTAAGGGCAATCTGATTTCCAAGCTCTTGGGACAGAGTATAGGGGCTACAGCCCCTATGTGCAGACAATACTTAATTATAACAATAGTAATAATTTGAACTGCTTCCTACACATTTTTACATTTCTTTCTGTAACATAGTGTATCAAATGTAATGATTGCTCAGTAAATAAATATTTATAGAAAGACTTACCTGGCTTTTTCCCCCTTAGCTAAGTTTATCACTCTATTATCTCAACATACAATTTCTTATTTTGGGTTCCCTGTTTTTATAAATGTCATTTCTTATGTCTGTAAATGTCATTATCATTATCATGAATTTTTTCTAACATTTTGCAATTTGCAAAGCAGTCTTAGGTACACTATTTATTTAATCTCCCAACACTCCCAGAAGGTAGGAATTTGATCTCAGAAGAAACTGAGACTCAGTGAAGTCAGGTGACTTAATACCTACTTAGGTTTCCTTCCTTCATTCATCAAATATTTATCAAGTGCCTAAAGTGAGATTTATTGAAGTTGGACTTGAAAACAATTTTCCTGAATTTAAGTCAAAGGTTTATTCCAGTCTTCTCAGCTACTTAATCACTAGGGTCACGAATCCAACAAAAGGAAGTAACAGTGTGTTTTTATTGTTGAGGTGCCTGCAACACAAGTCTCAGAAAGGTTCCAAAGCCACTTGTAAAATTCAAGGTTACCGTCAGCAAATGCAGTACCATTTCTTTCTGCGCTTGCTACCTAACTGGCTCATTGTAGATAATTCCATTCAGTACATTTTTTATTGATTTTGACACAAACTGTGGGGACTTTCAAATTGGGTTCGACACAAACTGTGGGGGCCTTGCTCAGAGCAAGTTACTTAATCTCTTCAGCTTCAGTTTTATCATCTATCAAATGGGAATAACACTAATGCCTTCCACCTAAGAGGTCCTGAAGTATGAAAAGGAACTACATGCTCATTGTAGCTGTGGTTTCCAATTGTCTCCGATTAAGTTTTAAACTCTGCATTCAAAAGAAAAAAAATAAGGTCTTTGTTGACGTAGGGTTACAAGCTGACCCATTCTTGGTAAGTACAGTTCTTTATTCTGGAGTATATAATTTAGTCTTGTGTTAAATGCCCTACTTATGAGTTTATGATGCTAACACTCATCTTCTTTAACGGCGCGCTTACTTAATTGGCCATTCCTATGTCGTCCTTCGTCTCCAAGTTGTTCTTCCCCCTCAAATTACAAAACAGAACTACTGATCCCTAAAATTCAAAGTGTGCGCAGAAGAAATCTACAAGGACGCACGGCCTATGTAGGTCACCAAGCAACGCCTCCCCCTGCCCCCCGAGAGGCGGAGTCAGAAAATTCACGGCTCTCACGCCACCTCACCGGGTCTGCGTCCCTTCCCAATTCTCGCGAGACTTCAAGCAACTCGGCGTTTGCGCACTACAAGCTATTGGGAGTCGAGGCGCCGAGGGAGGGGGAGGGGGAAGGGGAAGGGGGAGACGGTGCAAACGGCACGGCCGCCATCTTGTTTGTGCCCCCGCTTCGCGCGCGCTCCGTTCTCCGTGACGCACGCTTCCCCCTCCCATCTGCCCTTCCCGGGCCGCTGCAGGAGCGCGGGGCGGCTCTTGCTTTTCCCTGGACTCCTGAGCAGAGGCGTGTGAGTGTGCGGGAGTGTCTGTGGGAAGGAGGGTGTGAGAGGTGAGCGGCGGCGGGGGGAGGGGCAGCGCTTCCCGCCTTGGGCGGAGACCTCACTTCCCTCGCGCAGCCGCTCCCGAAATTCGGTCTGGGCTGCCCCGTGCCATGTTATATTCTCGTCCGACTCGCCGCTGTCGCCGCTGCGCTCGTGGGGTCCGTGCGCCTCGTCGGCCCGGCCCGCGGGCTTTCTCCCATTGGCGGAAGGCGACGGCGGGGGGGCTTGTTCGTGATTGGTCGGTGGCGGGGAGGCCGCGGACCTGGCACCTTATTGGTCGCGGTGGCTCCGGACTGGGGGGTGATGTAGGAATAGGACGCCACAGGGGCGATGACCCCCTACGACGCAGGCGTGGGATGGAAGTTGGGGGCGAGCCTAGAGGCCTTAAGGGGGAAGGGAGGGTGATTGTCTGGGAAGTACTTTTGGGGCAGCTTGGGGTATGGTCTGGAGTGGGGGGGCACCTCTAATTACAGAGGTGTCCTATCTGGAACATGCGTGGTCCCAGAATGGGGGAGTGCAAGCCCTCGGGTGCCAGTCTTGGGAACAGCGAAAACCGAGTTACAGGCTGTGGGATTCTTCTAGATCCAGGGGTGCTAGATGTGGAGTGTGACAGAGTTTGGGAGTGACCCTGAAGTCCTTGGATGCCAGATCTGAGGGCATGATGTAGGAGGAAAGGGCATCAGGGCCCTAACTACACTATAGGATCGGACAGGGATTTTGCTACAGAGTGCGAGCGTTGAAAACTTGAAGTTCAGGTAGATCCCTGGAGTCTAGAGTTACCAGACTTGGGATCTGATGTAAGGAGGAGGTAAACAAGACCCAGGCTAAGAGAGGGATCCTGTTGGAGAGACTGAATGCCAAGCCCAGGAAGAACGGTGAGGCATTAAGTAGTGTCATATTTATAAGACTGAGAAAGTCCAATATAGGAAGCATTTGGGGGAACATTTTCAGACTTGGGAAGTATATTAAAAGAGCAGTTATAGATTATTGGGTCTTGGCACCGGGCAGCTAGTTTTGAGTTGTTGGATATGGAATTTGCCTGCTTTAGGAAGGATACAGGTAGGGGCTGAGTTTCCAAAGCTACACTTTGTAGCAAATATTAGGTACTCGACAATTATTTGTTGAATTAATAGTTCGTTAGGTTCCCTTTGGAGGAAGGGAGCTTAACAGAGATCCTGGGTTTTGGCTCATTTACCTCCTTTTATATGTGCTGCCCATGCACTTTTTTATCTTTTTAAATAGGCAGCTCCAAACTGAAATAAACCAGTGCATAGCTTCTTGCATCTTATCTTAAGTAATAGGACTTGTCAGCACTTTCTGGTTCATATTTCAACAAGCTTTTGTTCGAATCCCAAGTTGCTAAGAGTCTGCTTGCTGGGAGTACATTCCTTTTCCACTGAATTCTGATGACTGGGATTGTTTTACATTTGCTTATGCGATGTGGGGACCATGGAAACACATTTATGTTAAAACTCTGTGTTTTCATAATTTGTTTTTACTTGTCTATAGTAGATGGTCCTTTCTAGCTTTAGA
Organism: Choloepus didactylus; assembly: GCF_015220235.1. NCBI lineage: Eukaryota > Metazoa > Chordata > Mammalia > Pilosa > Megalonychidae > Choloepus > Choloepus didactylus. Next base: position 208,803,788 of record NC_051308.1, on the reverse strand, counting down.
TGAATGTTGCACTTCATACCCATTTCAAGAATCTCCTGTGGTTTCAAATTTGGTCAGTTTTATGTGAATGCAACTAAATTTCTAAGAAAGAAGTGGAAAAAGAGATTACAACACTTACGTTAGGTAGGCATTACCACCCCCATATTGTAGATGAGGAAATTGAGGTTCAGAGAGGTTAAATGACTTGCCCAGTGTCACTTAGTAAAAGTTTGAGCTGAGATTCAAACCAAAGGTGCCTGATGCCAAAGCCTGTAGTTTTATTTGCTATATTATGTTTGACTAGTCATGGGACTTGCCAAACTCTCAGATAGTTTTACATTTCAAAGTGGATTGCCTTACTGTGATTTCTGTGTATTAAAATAATTAAAACAAATTAATAAGAATTTGTTGTACTGTCACAAGGATTCAGACCACAGAATTGCAACCATACAGACTAAGGGTTCTTCGACTGGATACTTCAGTTATATTCCTTGATTTCTGTTGTGAAAGGGAAGATTTAGAAAGTAAATTACTGGATTTTTCCTGAACCAAGGTAGATAACAGGAAAATACATATAGAAACTTTAAGAATCTAGATTCTTTAGAACAAGGCTTCAGAATATTGCCAATACTATCTTTCTGTATATGGAAGTGATTTATGCCATGCAGTGAGGAACTACCAAGTGCACAGTGTGAAGAGGTCACTAGATAGCTTTTCAGATATCATCAGTTTCTTAGGATGTTTGTTACCAAACACCAGGATTTATCCAAAGGCCTAGCACCTTCTTCAAAATATGGGATACTGAATCTAGGGTTTATTTATTCAGAATGATTTGTAAAATTATTTTCCAGTTTTGCTTGGAAACCATCTAATAATTCAGGTTTCAAGAGGAGACCAGTGAATTAGAAGTTTTATTCTCAAAACACTGCAGTGTGGAAGATAGGCAAAGCTTCAGGTCGTAATAGGGCTTGTCATGTGTTTGCTAGGCAGGGAATGGACTGTGTTTTGTGCATTAGTCATCTCAGCCTCATTCTACTCAAATCATTAATCAACTGTGAAGAATATTATGACATACATAATTTAGTTTATTAATAAATCTAGACAAGATTATGGAAACAAGTGTATGTGTATATATATATATGTGTATGTGTATATACACGAATACGTATACATATGTCTTTATTCAGCAAACATTTCTCGAGCACCTGCCATTCAAGTGACCACCTTCATTCCATATTAATCCTTACACCCAAGGTCTCTTCACTTGCTGGACCTTGTTGTCCAGCATTGACCACCTCAGAAGTCTTGAATCCCAGGAAGTCTTAGGAGGACTGAGTTAATATTAAAAACTTGTGAACCTCAGTTTTGTTTGCTAAGAGAAATAATATTAATGCTTTATACTTTGTGGACTGTGTCCCTGTGATCTTAATCCTTATAACAAATAATTCTATTATCTCATTTATGCTTACATAGTTTTCATTTCAATTAGTTGTACTAGGGAAGATACAGGTTCTCTTATCCCCATTTCAAATACATAGAAATGGAGGCAAAGTGAAATGAGAGGCCATGCCAGATGTCTTTTTGTGGCAGTTTTGAAGTTCACATCTCTTGTCTTAGTTCAGAGCCACTAAGGATCTAGGGACTAAATTTAGGAATAGTAAGTATCATAGTTCCTACCTTTTATTAAATGCTTACATTGTGCCAACTAGGTTATAAATTCATTGTCTGTATTATCATCATAACAGTATGTGCTAGGTACAGTAACCACCCTCATTTTACATGTAGGGAGACTGAGGCACAGAGAGGTTAAATAATTTGCCCAAGGTCACACAGCCAGCGAATGGGATATTAAGAATTCAAACAAAGGTCTATAACTTTTAATTCCGACACAATTTGTGTAGTCTTTACTCTTAAACACTATGTTATCTTGACTGCATAGAATGTTATGGGGGAAGAAATCCTTGCATCTGTGCTCAGGAAGTGTCTTTAGATTCCTTCAAGCTTTTTCTTTAGTACCGAGGCCCTAAAGAGTGAAATGACCTTGAAAAGGTCACTTAGCTGTTCAAGACAGAGTCAAGTCTAGCCCAGATCACTGGATTCCCAGACCATTGCTCATTACACTGGACATGTCTCATTGCCTCTACTGTGGAAGCATTGACTTGATGGAAGAGATGACTCTAAGACATCCTCAGTGTTTTGACAAGTTTGCCTCATTCACAGGAGGTTGAATGGCAGAGTACATTATTAGAGTCACCAGTGCCCTTCCTGAGGTTCATTCCAGCTGTAGGCATACAACCTAGGAAGGACATTCCTTAGCCAGCAAGTTGTTCTTTTCCATTCTATTTCTTGTGCTCAAAGCAAACTGGTTGTGAGTTATCTGATGTATTACAGTCTCTCTTTTCATTTTGTTTGTTCAGTTTTTCATGCATGCACTGTGACAAGCTCTGAAGGCTACAAGGTCATTTCAGTATTTTCTCTCAGAGCCTCAAAGCACTTAACATAATTTAAGTAGATTAAAATACAGGAAGAAATAGATTTAAAATACTCTGGCCAAAAAGTGCCTTTGGTAGGGGACAGTATACTTATGATATTAAAGTCAGACCTGGGAAAGAATTCTGTCTCTTGCAGATTCGTTTACCCTGTCTGTGAGCTGGGGACCAGATTCTTAACCTCTCCAAGCCTTAGTTTCTTCCTCTCTAAAGTAGTAGTATTAATACCTACCTACGGGGTAATTGCGAGAATTGAATACAGTAACGTTAGGTGCTGTCACTGAGTGGACATTAATAAGTGAAAAAACACATCACTTTCCTTTTAGAGCAGTATAAAATCCGTTCAGGCAGCCAGTTAAAGCTTTCCCGATGAGGAAGCCTTTTGTAATTATCTGCTTTGTTATGTACAGTAAGATCTCTGCATGGTGGAGCGACTACTTGACATGAAAGAAACTCATTTAGTTGTGCTGATGTGGTTTCACAGCTGATTTTCAGTGGATGGGTATGACTGCACAAAGGAGTAGGATCACTGGTTTCAAGGAAAGATTGACTCCTGATTTCTGTAATGATTCTGATGAGATGAAAATTTTTTCATATTTTCCAAATAACAATGATTATTAAAATCCAGAGCAATCAATTTTATGTTTCTGCCTAGAAGGAGAGATTTGCATTCGTTTTAAAAAATTATTCTAATCATAAAAATTGTCTGTTGAAGGAGGACTGTCTTTTCAGTCTATGTGATTTGTAGTCACCTGGGTAACATTTCCTTTGAAGTAAGCAGGAAGAAACATTGTGGAATGGTTAAAAAAAAAACAAAAAACAACTCTGCCTGCAGAAATTTTTGCCAAGTTGCAAAATTTGCTGCACCTTTCCCACACTTCTTCATGTTTTAGCAGTGAGGTACCTGAGAGTATCGAGGCACCTGTGCTTATTTTTGATATGAGGGTTATATTTTCCATTTTGGTTTAACTTTTTGTCTGCAGACAGATTACTTCCAAATCCACTGTACTTTCTTTTATGCCATGAAAACCAGCTATTGGATAGACTCCAGCTGCAGTTTAGAGATAGGTTAATAACTAACCTTTGCATTTGAATGTTTCCAGTAGAATAGTAAACCTTTTCATTAAGGTTAATGAAAATAATGGTTAATGATAACCATTTTGGAAGGTCATCAGAATAGAGTTGCATATAGTCTTCTTTTAGTACCACTGAAATTTGTAAGTTGCCTTAGAGCAGCATTTCCTAAGGTTCATTAAAGGTTCACATCCATGTCTAAGGTATATAAGTTGTCCTATTTAAATGAATACTCTCCATTTAAAATCAAAAATATATCCTTATAAATCAGATTCAAGAATTGTTCTCTTCTTAAATACTTTCATAGTATGAACTGTAAATTATGATCATAAGCAGTGCTTCAATAAGAGAAATGGGATGACCGATGGGAAATATTGGAGGGGGGAATATTTTGTATCATGTCATTGGCATAAATATATTAGAGTTATTGAAGGTTTTCACAGTCTCTAGTTACTGTTATCCCTGTGTCAGATTGTCCAGTGATAACATACATGAAGTAAGATTCTTTGCCCAGTGCTGAGAAAATATATCCCCTCACCACTGATATGATCTGCCCATTTTAAAAGAGAAAGGGCTGCAGCACGTATCTGCACAGTTGAATGTCTTTGTCATTTTTAACTGTCTTAAAAATTATTATTGTACCCTTAGGTAAGTAGCATAGAATTTGCTTATTATCAAATGGCAACATTGGGGCCTTTTTAAGAAATAAAGCATGCTTGATTGGCAATAATTTGGGAAGCAGAGAGTTGGTATTTAATGCCATTTTCGGTAGTATTAAATTAAAAAGGAAAATGGTATAATGTGTATAAAACTAACCATTTTGGAAGGTCATCAGAATAGAGTTGCATATAGTCTTCTTTTAGTACCACTGAAATTTGTAAGTTGCCTTAGAGCAGCATTTCCTAAGCTTTTCCATTTAATGTTAGTTCTATACAGTGCTAATAAGTGTTCCTCTGAGAGTGAAAAAAGTATCCTTGACAAAATAATGGCAAGAGTGAAATGAATTTCTTTACTGCAGAATTATTATTCATAGTTTTGGTATTCATGTACCCTAAGGCCTTTCAAGAGGGAAGATACATTATGCAGTGTTCTCCATCTTTTTTGGCCATGGAACTCTGTTCATGAGAATACCTGATAAACATTTCATGTTATGACTGGTATGTAGTGGAGCTCACTGGGCAGTTTTGGTTTAACTTGGCCAATTGTGGAAAAGAATTTTTTTGGAACATATGTCTCCCAAGTAATAAATATATTTATATATATTTTTATTTATTTAATACAGGATTCCCATATTCCACTGTATTAAGACCTTACATTGGTGTAGTGCATTTGTTACAATTGATGAAAGCACATTTTTATAATTGTACTATTAACTGTAGTCCATGGTTTAACTTAGGGTTCACTGTTTGTGTTGTGCTTTTCATGGATTTAAAATATATATATATTATTCTAGAAACATATACAACCTAAAATTTCCCCTTTTAACCACATCAAATATATAATTCACTGCTGTTAATTATGTTCACAGTGTTATGCTACTGTCACCACCATACATTGCCAAAACTTTTCCATCATCCCAAATGGAAACACACTGCACATTTTAAACCTTAATTCCTTTTACTTACCCCCACCCCATCCCCTGGTAACCTATATTCTAGATTCTGACTCCATGAATTTGTTTATTCTAATTATTTCATATCAGTGAGATCATACAACATTTGTACTTTTGTGTCTGTATTATTTCATTCTCACTGTGCATGTTGCCACATGTCTCAGAACTGCATTGCTTTTTATGGCTGAGTAAGATTCCCTTGTGGGAATATACCACATTTTGTTTATCCATTCATCGGTTAGTGGATACTTGGGTTGCTTCCATCTTTTGGCAATTGTAAATAATGCTGCTGGGAACATCAGTGTGAAAGTATCCGTTCAAGTCCCTGCTTTCACTTCTTTTGGGTATATACTTGGAATTGAGATTGCTGGGTCATATGGTAATTCTGTACTTAACTTTCTGAGGAATTGCCAAACTGTTTTGCACAGCAGCTGCACCGTTTTACATTCCCACTAGCAATGAATGAGTGTTCCTATTTCTCTACACCCTCTCCAACACTTGTAATTTTCTGTTTTTTTTTTTTTTGTTTGTTTGTTTGTTTTTAATAAAAGCCATTCTAGTGGGTGTGAAATGGTATCCCACTGTGGTTTTGATTTGCATTTCCCTAATGGCTAATGATGTTGAACATCTTTTCATGAACTTTTTAGTCATTTATCTTCTTTGGAGAAATGTCTATACAAGTCTCTTGCCCATTTTTAAATTAGGTTGTTTGTCTTTTTGTTGTTGAGTTGAAGGATTTATTTTCATATTCTGGGTATTAAGCCCTTATCAGCTATCTGATTTCCAATTATTTTCTCCCATTGTGTAGGCTGTCGTTTTACTTTCATGTTAAAAGTCCTTTGATGCACATGAGTTTGTAATTTTGATGAGGTTTCCCGTATTAGTCAGGGTTCTGTAGGGAAGCAGAAACAACAGAAAATATCTGTAAATATCTGATATTTATAGATATGAGAAATGTCTCCATGCAACTGTGGAGATGCACAAGTCCAGATTCTGTAGTGCAGGATGTAAGAGTCTGAATTCTGTAGGGTAGATTGCGAGCTGGCACTCCAATGAGGGTCTTCATTGAATTCCCCAGGAGAAGCTGGCTGGCTTAAGAAGTGAAGGTTCTCTCTCTTCTCCCTTAAAAGTCTTCAACTGATTGGATTAAATCCAGCTGATTGAATTCTCATTGTGGAAGACACTTCGTTGATGCAATCAGCCAGAGATGCAATCAGTTGACTGATGGTTTAATAAACCAGCCTTCTGGTTTATTAGCCAGCCACAAGTGTCCTTGCAGTAATGATTCGGCCAGTGCTTGGGCACTGGGCACCATCACCTGGCCAAGCTGACACATGAACCTAACCATCACAGTCGCATTTATCTCTTTTTTTGCTTGTGCTTTGGGTGTAGTCTAAGAACCCATTGCTTAGTACAGGGTTCTAAAGATGCCTCCCTACATTTTCTTCTAGGAGTTTTATGTTCTTACTCTTATGTTTAGGTCTTTGATCCATTTTCAGTTGATTTTTGTATATGGTGTGAGGTGGGGGTCTACCTTCATTCTTTTGCAAATAGAGATCCAGCTTTCCCAGCACCATTCGTTGAAGAGACTATTCTTTCCCAATCAAGTGGTCTTTGCCCTCTTGTCAAAAATCAGTTGGCTGTAAATGTAAGGGTTGATTTCTGAGCTCTCAGTTCAGTTGCATTGGTCTATGTGTCTGTCCCTGTGCCATTACTATGCTATTTTGATTACTGTAGCTTTGTAATAAGTTTTAAGATCAGAAAGTGTGAGTCTTCCAACTTTGTTCTTCTTTTTCAAAACGGCTTTGGCTATTTGGGGCCCCTTAACTTTCCATATAAATTTCGTGATTGGCTTTTCCATTTCTGCAAGGAAGGTGTTGGACTTTGATTGAGATTGTGTTGAATCTGTAAATCACTTTGGGAGTAGAATTGACATCATAACAATATTTATTTGTTTAGGTCTTCTTTGATTTCCTTTAGCAGTATTTTGTAGTCTTCTGTGTACAAGGCCTTTACATTCTTGGTTAGATTTATTCCTGGATATCTGATTCTTTTAGTTGTTATTGTGCATGGATTTCTTGATTTCTTCTTCTGATTGTTCATTACTAATGTATAGAAACACTAATTTTTGGATGCTGATCTTGTTCCCCAACACCTTGCTGCATTCATTTATTAGCTCTAACAGCTCTGATGTGGATTTTTCAGGATTTCCTGTACATAGGATCATGTCATCTGCACATAGGGAAAGTTTTGCTTCTTCCTTTCCAATTTGATGCCTTTTATTTCTTTTTCTTGCCTAATTGCTCTGGCTAGAGCTTCAAATGCAATCTTGAATCACAGTGCTGACAGTGGGCATCCTTGTCTTGTTCTTAATCTTAGAGGGAAATCTTTCAGTCTTTCACCATTAAGTATGATGTTAGCTGTGGGTTTTTCATATATGCCCTTTATCATGTTAAAGTAGTTTCCTTCTATTCCTAGTTTTCTAGGTGTTTTTATTAAGAAGGGGAGCTGGATTTTGTCAAATGCCTTTTCTGTGTCAATTGAGATGATCACGTGGTTTTTCTCCTTCATTCTGTTAATGTGATGTATTATGTTAATTGACTTTCTTATGTTAAATCACCCTTGCATAACTGGGATAAATCCCACTTGATCATAGTGTATAATTCTTTTAATGTGCTGTTGGACTTAGCTTGCTAGTATTATGTTGAAGATTTTTGCATCTCTGGTCGTAAGGTAGTGGTCTGTAATTCTCTTTCCTTGTGTCTATCTGGCTTTGATATTAGGATGATTTGGCCTTGTAGAGTTAGAGAGTGCTCCCTCCTCTTCAATTTTTTGGAAGAGTTTTGAGCAAGATGGGTGTTAATTCTTCTTGAAATGTTTGGTAAAATTCTTCTTGAAATGTTTGGTAAAATTCTTCTGTGAAGCCATCTGATCTGGGCTTTCTTTGTTGGGAAGTTTTTGATTACTGATTCCATCTCTTTACTATTATTGGTTTGTTGAGATCTTCTGTTTCTTCTTGAGTCAGAGTAGATAGTGTGTGTTTCTAGGAATTTGTCCATTTTATTTAGGCTGTCTAATTTGTTGGCATACAGTTGTTTATAGTAGCCTCTTATAGTCCTTTTCATTTCAGATTTTTATTTCTGATTTTAGTTATTTGTGTCTTCTCTCTTTTCTCCTTTTGTCAGTCTAGCTAAAGGTTTGTCAATTTTATTGACCCTTTCAAAGAACCAACTTTTGGTTTTGTTGATTTCCTCTTTTTTTTTTTTTTTTTTTTTTGGTGGTGGTGGTTGTTCTTTATTTCTGCTCTGATCTGTTATTTCGTCCATCTGCTTCCTTTGGATTTGGTTTGCACTTCTTTTTCTAATTCTTTCAGGTTTGAGGTTAGGTCTGATTTTAAATCTTTTTTTAGAGCATTTAGAGCTGTAAATTTCCTTCTCAAGCATTGCCTTTGCGGCATCCCATAAATTTTTGGTATGTTTTATTTTTATTTTCATTTTCATCAAGATATTTCCTAATTTTGCTTGTGATTTCCTCTTTAACCCATTGGTTGATTAAGAATATGTTGTTTATTTTCCACATATTTGTTAATTTTCTGTTTCCCACTGTGTTCTAGCTCCATTGTTCTGTGGTTGGAAAAGATGCATTGTATGATTTCAGTATTTTAAAATTTTTTTGAGTCTTGTTTTGTGACCTCACATATGGCCTTTCCTGGGGATGATCCATGTGCACTTGATAGGAAGACACATTCTGTTGTTGGGTGAAGTTTTCCGTATATGTCTGTTAGGATTCGTTGGTTTATAGTATCATTGAAGTCTTGTGTTTCCTTATTGATCGTCTGTCTAGATGTTCTATCCATTGTTGAAAGTTGTATATTAAAGTCTCCTATCATTAATACAGAACTGTCTATTTCTTCTTCCAAATCTGTCAGTATTTGCTTCATATACTTGGGGGGCTCTGCTGTTAGGTGCATACATATTTATAATTGTTACATCTTCATATTGAATTGACCTCCTTTATCAGTGAATAATGACCTTTGTTCGTTGAATCTGGTTTTGACTTGAAGTCTATTTTATCTGATACTGGTATAGCTATCCCAGCCTCTCTTTTGGTTATTACTTGCATGGTATATTTTTTTTCCCATCCTTTCACTTCAGCCTACTTATGTATTTGAATTTAAGGTGGAGTCTGTTGTAGACAGTATGTAGTTTGGTCATGTTTTTTTATCCATTCTGCCAGTCTCTGCCTTTTGAGTGGAGAGTTTGAATCCATTTACACTTAAAGTCACTACTGATAATGCAGGACTTTCTTTTTGTCGTTTTGCTATTTAGTGTTTGTAAGTCTTATTCCTTTTTTGTCTCTCAATTCTTCTGTTAATTGCCTATCATATTTATTTGATTTTTTGTATCATACCATACTGAGTTCCTTTTCATTTCTATCTGAATGTATTTTTCATATAATTTCCTTGTGGTTATTATGGAGTAAAGTTTAACATCTAATATACATGTCTCCAAAGTAACATAGACTCTTAAGGATGGATGTGATTTCAAAGGTCATCTAGTCCATTTGCCAGTAACAGTAATGTAGCAGCTAACTTTTTTTTTTACCAAAATATTCTCCATTCATCTATTTTTCAAAATCCCCTACTATACCTCCAGTAACTAGATTATTGCAGTATCCTTTTTTTTTTTTTTTGCTCTTAGTCATCTAGAGTGCTGCCATCCTCCAACCCTGCCCCCTTCAGCTTTTCTCCACATTGCAACCAAAGTGATCTTTTAAAAGGGTAGTTCTGATTTTACCAATCTCAGGTTTAAAAGTCTTCAGTGGATCATCATTGTCCTCAGAAAAAAGTTCTAGTATATTAGCCTTGTCCAGCCCATTACCTTTCTCACTTTACTTCTAGCCTCTGCCTTTGGGCATACCGTACTACAGCATTTCCAGGAATGTGATACTTTCTGTTGGTTCCAGGCCTTTACACATGCAGTTTGCTTTGTTCTTTCTGCCCTGGCAGGCTTTTATTCTTAGGATCTTAATTCTCCCAAGAAGCCTTTTCTGGCCAGCTTAAGATTGCCTATGTGCTTCTATGTGTTTGCTCCTACTCTTAAAAGACAGCATATGATTACCTATTTTAGCTTTTCTCCTTGAGGTCAGGGACTCTGTCCTATATAGGGTCCTCAGAGCTTAGTTATCACAGGGCCTGTGCATATAAATATTTACTGAGTGAATAAAATTATCCTTAATCCTTACAACCTTGCAGTATGTTTTACAGTATAGAAAACTGGCCTCAGTTGAGTTAACTAACTAGCCCGAGGGCCCTCAGCTGAGAGGTAGTGAAGAGAGATTAGAATCTAAATCTTTCTAGCTGCAAAACCTGGACTTTTCCCCTCTGCCACCCACCCACATCTGCTCTTTCTCATCTTGCCTTTACATATCTCTGTCAATTGTTCAAACAGCCTGTAGTTAACAACTCCATCCATGGCTTCTGAGGTGGTTTGTGCATCTTTGGACAGTTCTGATATAGAGAGAGCTGACATAGGTCTCACAAGAACAGTTTTCCATCCATTGGTCTTAATTTATGCTTTGGAGAATATAGCTTACTTTTAAAAAATAAGTATTTCAGAATTTATAATCTGCTTAAGGTCTCATTATTTTATTTTATTCATTCATTAATTCATTCATTGAACAAGCATTTACTGAGGAGTGCCACATTCCTTATTCCATTGATATTACCGTTTCTCAAAATGTTGCTAGAAATTTTTGGGGAATTACCTTCAAAACTTCTGTCAGGTACTTTTGACAATGTCTTGGCACATTTTTTTTTTTAAACTTCAAAGATGGATTCAATTTGGGAAATAGCTAGTAGTTATTCACTACCAAGTCAGATGAAAGATGTGGTCTAAAGTTCCAATCTGTTGGCCCTTGATTTTTTTTGATCTGCTTAATAATTTTTTAAAAAATTCGAACTAAAAGTTAAAATGAAAAGATTTGATATTTTAAGAATCTAGTTTTTGCTTCTTTTAAACAATCTGAAACTAACCGCTGTGGGGCCAGCATTGCTGTACAGCCATTGTTGGATGGAGCTGAGTAGTGGCTGCCCCTTTAGATGGCACATGGACTGTCCAACTTTCCTTAAACCCCACTATTCCCTATTACTTCCTTGCTACTAAGGCTGAGGTCGGATTTGATTTATATGTCTGTGCTAAGCACTGGGGATATGGAGATAAATAAGCAGAGTTGTTGCTTCAAGAAACCCTTCTAAGTAGTATAGAAATGTTAAAAAGTAATTATGTGTGCTATGTGAAGTAAGCCAGGCACAAAAGGGCAAATATTGTTTCGTTCACTTATATGAAATATGAATAAGTAATTCATAGAGACAGAAGTAGATTAGAAGTTGCCAGGGACTGTGAGAAGGAGGGTGAGGTAGAATGGAGAGTTAATTGCTTAACAGGTACAGAGCTACTGTTTTGGTAATTACGGTGGTGATGGTAGCACAGCATTGTGAATATAATTAGTACCACTGAACTGTTAAAATGGCAACACTTAAAATGGCACATTTTATGCCATAAAAAATTATGCCAATAAAAATTAATTATATAAGTGCTATAGTCAAGTGCATATTTAAATATTGAGTACCTACCACATGCCAGTTACCATGCTCAGTTCTTTCACTTAGGTCAGTTAACTTCAACACTCTTGTGGTTAGTGTTATTTTTTTTTTTCCATTTTACACATGAAGAAATGAGCTCAGAGATGGTTAAGTAACTTGGCCAAGACCATATAGCTAGTAAGTAGGTAGCTATGATTCGGAGTCGGTCTTCTGACCAGGAGCATCACTTCCCACCCTGCCTCCTTTGAGAGCATTGACACTTCAGTCACATAACCAGAGTCATAGATTTTGTGATCTGGGTGTTTTTTAGGATGAGAAGATACAGTTTTCTGGTATCAAGGGCTGTTGAGATCCAGGACCAGAGAAGAATGTGAGTTGGAATCTCAGAGATTCCACATAGTCCAGAGTAACGACACGCCAGAGAAGAGAACGCTGTAGTAAATGAATCAGTCAGGCTGCCAAATGGAAATTCAAGGATAATTTGAGTTCTCCTCCTTCCCTCTTGCATCTTGAGGCTAAGGTGGCTGTTGATAAGAAATAGTCGAAGTGTTTTTCCTGTAAACTGCCAAGAACTATAAAAGCCATGCTGAAGACCTTCACAAAGTTTGGAGGGACAAGGTTGGTTTTATCTGGTACATCAGAAGTAGAGTTGAAGGGCGGACTTTTGGAACAGTAACCAGACTTCAGCTGGGATTGGTGGGGAAAGCGCTTCTGAGGAAGACTTTTAGTAGCGCTGATAGTCCTCCCACATGCCCTTTATGGCTGTGGAATTGCTGTCTGGCTGCAGGATATGCTGGAGATAGAAGAGACTCTCTTAAAGTAGCTTTAGGGTCTTAAGCAGGGCTTGCCCCTCTCTGAGACTTAGCCCATCTGTAAAACAAGGAAGCTGGATTGGATGACTTTTAGTACTTTGTGTTTATTTGATGCTTATCTAGGCACAGTACATTGTGCTTTATAAACTTCAGCTCATTTATTCCTTACAGTGGCTCTGTGATATGGATGGTGATGTCTGTATTTTACAGATGAGGAAGCTGAGGCTCAGGGTTAGTCTGAGGTCATACAATTAATTACCAGGAGCCAGAAATACAATTACAGGAGCCAAACTAGCTCTACCTGACTCCCAAGTGCTTAGTTGCTTTGCCATACTGCCACTAATTACTAGTCCTGTGATGTGAACATGTTCTCCCTGTGCTTTTGGGCTTTTTGGTTTTCTGCCTTCTGTTCTGAGGTAGATAGCTATTCAGAATTTGTCATCTAAACATTTCAGAAAAGAACCACAGTATCTGTAATTCTATGTAACCTTAGGCGCGCACACCCCTCTCCTGTTAATATAATAAAACTCTTATTTGGATGCCATAGTGAAATTGTCTTGCAATCCCTTAATAGTTCAACATATACTGTTATTAATAATTTATTTGTTAGCGGACTCAAATCCTTGTGAATTATAGATGTGATTTGTTACTGGTTAAATGTTCTTAATTAGTAATAAAATTTATGTCAACTTACAGAGTTCTATTTTGGTTAGATATTTAGCTAGGCCTCTAATACATCAAACTCAGTACTAGTCAAATTTTAATTTTTAAATGAATGAAGTTGGGTAATGGTTTATGCTAGCTGCATATAATACGTTACACCTAAGGATTTCCTTGGATGTGCCATGGGTGTGCCATGTTTTGGTAAGTGGTCTCTTTCCACTGAACCACCCTAGGTTGAACCTGAGTTTGCATCCTAGATGTATGGCTAGGGACCAGTTGTTTAACTCCTCTGAACCCCACTCTTTGACATATTTAAGGGGATTGTAGTGGGGATTAGAGTGGTAATGTCTGTAATATACCTGGCATTTAGTTGGTGTTCAAAAATTATTTCATCTCAATGTGGGAAATGAGTGGACTGAGTGTAGAGAAGTTAACATGCCAAAGTGATTAGACAGAGCATCTTGGTCCTATTTCAGGGCTCTGCCAAATCTCTGCAAATGCCCAGAATGACCTCTCATGTAAGGTCAACCAAGAAGTTTCTAGAAAAGATCTTACCTACCTATCAGGAAGCAGATCTAAAGAAATTGTTAAAGGCCTCAGGTTATGGGCGATGTTTTTACTTGAATATTTCGTAAAAAAAGAAAAAAAGAAAAGAGACATGTAAATTGATTTTCACCATATTAAAAGCCTTGTCTTAAAACCTAACCTGTTGAGCTCAGAATCTACAAGCAAATCTTTGCCCAGCACCCCTGAATGTCTTCAGTAACCACAAGTCAAGTAAGAATATTTGTAATATGTCTCCTGAGATCAATCCTGCTGTATACTCATAAAAATGTGGTAGAAAAAGTTTATCCTCTTTGATATTAAAACTATCGTGTTACAAGCTAATTAGCAACATTTTGTGACCACCCTAATAAGCTAAACATTGAACCATAATGTACTTTAAACAGTATATTTGTTTATGTTCTGTTGTAGTTGTCAATTTTTTCCCATTGTGTTTCTCTCACTGGGTTCCTGGTTGACATTTTGGAAGTGCCACCGTCTCTGTCGCTAACTTCATGCATTACCCTAGAGTTTTCCTGTTGAGATTAGTGTTTCAAAATAAAGTGTGTTTTGCCCTGGTACTAATCTAATCTGTGCTTTAAAAATTAGCATGGACATAATGACAGATGACTTTTTAGAAATACTGCATACTGTTGTATGGCCATGGGTATCACTCTTGGTTACTGTTAAAGAAACTGCATTTTCTTGGGAGCATTTGTATTAACGCTACCCAGTTTTCTTTTTCTTCTATTAATGCGCAGCAGGTAACTGAAGATAGTTAAGTTACAACTTTCCAACCTTGTGCACATTGCTTCTCTGGTTCACTGCCATAGGATACTGTAGCAGTATCTTACAGACATCTTTGATGACCAATCAAAAGCAGTTAAATTACCTTAAATTTTTTAAATGGAACTCTGACAACCAATAAGAAATCTCTTGGGTGGGAACTGTCTCGACCTTTACATGTGATTTTAAGAACAATTCTAAATTTTCAGTATCCTCTGTTTGGGAAGCACACAAGGCCCTATTGCATCTACTATGCGCATTTGCCCTGCCTTTCCAAGCCTTATGTTCCCGGTAGTTTGAAGTCTGGATCTGACCCCTGTTCTGCTTCTCAAGGTAACTTTAAAACAGGAAGTGTACAAAGGAGGTAACTGATGACGTCAATAGCCAATCGTGGCTTTGTGTTCTTAGCCGATAAAGCGGTTCAGCCAATGGGAACACTTTGGAGGCAAGGTTTGGTGTCAAATAGCATGCTAGATTGAATGCCTTTGACTGTTAAAGTGGAAGGAGGCTGCAGGGCTTCATTGGAGCCTCGGAGTTTTTCACTGAGGCAGGGGTCAGCTCAAAGACAAAGAAAAATGGCGAATAGTTTGTTGGGGGGTGGGGGGGACAGCTGTTCGGGTTTTCACTGGAGTGGACATTCCAGACTCAGGTTTCTGCATCTCCTGCTGCCTTTTGTTTCCTCCGTCCTTTTGGGGGGGTTGGGATAGGAGTGACTTAAATTCTCCCTGTTCGAGGAGATATAAATAACTACATGTAAAATTAATGCAGTTCCCGGTAAGTTTAATTTTTTTGTTTTGTGTTGAAATGATAGAAACTGTTTAGCTTCAGAGAGTGTAGACAAGTTGCACTGTTTCAGAAAATGGCCACTTAACATTCCATGCATACCTTTTGGTGCACCTAGAATACCTTGCTCTGTTTAGATTTTGCATGCCCTTCAACTAGGATTTCTTTTCCTAGTGAGTATCGACAAGATCAGGTACATGAAGAAAGGGTAATCATTTTTGAGGGGCACACAAAAGCAGAGCACTTTTTCTTTGCATTGGGTAAACTTAACTGTTTTCTAAATAATTTTCCTTTGTTCAAGTGCACTGAAGCTTTCCTACAGAATAAGCTGAGCTGTTGTAAGAGTTTTTCTGTTTCCATGCACTTTGCTGACATCTGTGTTTTCAGGGGTGGAGGCAATAGCTTTGCTGTTCTGAATTTGTGTAAAAATATGATTTGCACTGATGCAGGTTCTAATGGTGAAAGGCCCACATGCCAATGTGAAATTTTCCTTTAACTTTCTTGATTTACCTCTCTGTCTCCAGATTCTAATAAGTATTAATTAATTTGGTGACAACCTTTCTGTTTTAAAATGCACATATAAGCTTAGAATGCTGGACAGAAACATACTTGTCGACAGTATTGGTAGCGACCAGAGCAAATCTTTTTCCCACCAATTTCAGCATTTTGTCAGCTGCTGATTTGGGTCTTTGAAATGTTATGAACAAAATGCTTTTCATTTTCTGTATGACATTTAAAATACTAATTGACCTGCAGTTTGTGAGTAAGAAAGTTAAAAGTATAGGCACCCTATATTTTGTCCTTGATAATTTTTTTTCTTCTTTTGGGATATGAAGTTAATGTAGGTTGCTAACGTTTTTACCAGACAGTTCTTGTGAATAGTGGAGTCTTTCATCCCATGCACTAAGATCTATAATACAATTGATAAATAAAAGCAATCCTTTGTTTTCTTTATATTTGCAAATACAGAATGAAGGTCATTGAAACATTTCTGCAGCAGACTCAGTGTGGAGCAGTGAGCCAACAGCACACTGTGCCTGGGTGGGGAAAAGGAGCCAGCCCTACTAGAGAAGTTTGGAGGGTGTTGATTTGCCTTCCCCTTGGTTCCCCTCGAGTAAAGGATTTACCTGAGAGGATCAAAAGGGATTTTAAATTTTGAGCTTTTGGAGTTGGAGCGGTGTAGCAGTCAAAGTTTGTGGATGCAGGCCTCTGTCGTTGCTCACAAAAGTGACCTTGAAAAACTGCTGAGGAGTTGAAAGATTGAAGGACAAAGTTTGTTTATACAGATTGGACTGGAAAACTCTATCTAAGATGAAAAGAGACTGTACTTCTGATGTTCAGGTCTAGTGGTTAGTAGGAATATGTTATAAATTCAAATTAGGAGTTTTCAAGCAATAAGACAATAGGGCAGCATTCTCTCTCCCAGTCTTCATTCCTTCCTCCAGCAAAAATTTCTAAATCCTTTGGAATTGAGTGAACTGCCAACAGACTCAATTCCTTGCATGCTACCTTGTCTTTGTAATCTAGAGAGTTCTTAGTGATGAATGGTATTTCAGGAGTTCAAAGTAGTTATGTTTGTGAAACTTCTTTAGTGGGGGTTGGAATGCCTCTGGTAAGAAAATGGTCATTCTGGGAGGTTAAGTCATACGAGAAAGGAGTATGTGTAAAGGATTACATTTTAATAGAGGCAGTTTTAATTTCAGTTTAATTTTTACCAGTCATTAATTTATTTGTTATTAGTTTCTTCAGATTTTATATATGATTCAAAAAACGATTGTAGCTACTGAATGATCATACTGGCTCTGGGAGAAGGCCTAGAACGGGAGGAAAAGTGAAGGTGGGGCACAGTATGAGGCCTGGATAAAACTGTGTAAACTTGAGAACCTTGTGAATTTACCTAGCAACTGCCTCTAGCCTGGGTTCTTAACCTTTTTAGGATCATGGACTCCTTGAAAATCTGACCCACTACCTAGAAAAATGCACATGGTCATGCCTAAGCAAAACTCTGGTGACTAAGTATATTTCCCAGTATATGCTGAGAAAGTCATTTATATGATCTTTTTTTTTTTATTTTAACACTTCAGGTAGATAAATGTTTCTCAGAGAAATGAAGAAAACTGCTTTCAGAAAGAGCAGAGACCTACTAGAGCTAACTATAGCTCAGACCAGGGTGGGACGGAGGAGTTGGGGAGGCTTAGTCACAGTCTGAGATTTGGGCCTTTATTTACTCTGATTACAGTATTTGAGGCAGTGTGGTGCAGTAGCAAAAGCAGGCAATTTGAAATCAGGAGACCTGTGTTCAGGTTCCACTCAGCTGCTAGCAGTTCTGTGAGCTTGAGCAAGTCAGTGGTTTAGTGTCAGCTTCCTCATGTATAAAAATGGGACCTAAAAATACACCTTTCTATTTAGTGTTGAGTCTTAAATGAGATTATATAGTCAAAGTGTTTTGCAAATCATGAAATACTACCTAAAAATTATTACTAATCCAAAATATTTGGGGGTTAAATGCTTTTGAAGATAGGCATAGTATCAAAGGAAAAATGCTAATATTTTAATATATTTACAAAGGAGCTTATTTAAACCTAAAAAATCTCTTTTTAAACTGGTTCCACATGCCTCCAACTGCATATGCTTGCTTACGCTGACACGACTGTTTCTATTTAATGAGTGCAAGAGAGGGACTACTAACCTCCCACCCCCTCCTCCAAGAATTTTAACCCCTGTCAAAAATTAAGGGCCTCTCAGAATAAGATGAAATAGTAGTGCTGATTTTTTTAAAACCCTTATTAGACTTAGGAACCGCTCATAATAAGAACTAGGAACCTGTTCTGATTTTGGATACTGAGCTTTGCATTAAATACAGGTGAGTTATATTGGTTGCAGGTGTTTACCAAGCAGAGGTTACCTTTTTAGTTTGTGTACCAAATATTTATAAATGTAAAAAGAGCCATTTTTATTTGTTTGCCTTGTGGTCATGTGATCTCCTTTCAAGCTTGGGAGGTGGTTATAGTTTACAAAGTGATAGCAAGCAAGTAAATGTTAGGATGAAGATTTTTAAAAAAATAATATTTGGTCTCGTCAAAATATAAACACTAGAATAAATTTCACATAGTCATTTATAAGGGGTCTACATGAATGAAATGACGTTTGCCCATCCCTATCACCAATAATACATACATACATACATAGCTTGAATACTCCTAAGTTAGGCTGATAGGAATCATTTAGGGATCTAGCCTGGTTTCCTTTAAAGTGGGGAAATTGAAGCCCAGAGAAGCTAAGTATCCTAATCAAGGTCTTTTAGCTTTTTAGTGGCTGATCTATGCAAGTTTGAATATTCTGACCCCCAGTAAGTTCATTGTGTATTTCTTTTACTACTCCAGGTTGTTTCACTTTTATTTTTCAGTTTCTTTTCCTTTTGGCACATCTGTACAGGTTTGCTATTTGGACCCTCTGGCACAGAAGGAACAAAGAGAAAATGGGCCATGGAAGAGGTTTAGCAGTCTTATTGGGGGTCTGTTGGTTAAAAAGTGTGTCGTGACAGCAGGCTTACAGTCCCTTTTGGGATCTGAAGATCTCTTGCCTCAGCCAATTGCTTATTCAGGAAGCTGAGAATCAGCTAGGAGGCTAATGGTGCTCACCTGGCTGAGGTGTCCCAGAGAACTGGGTTCCTTTTATGCATTATAAGGAAGTAACCTAAGGTAAACAAACACAACACCTGCGTGCAGTTAGTGTTTTTTAACACACCGGAAGAACAAGCTAATTCACAAACAAGTTTGGTCCTGATTCTTCAAGTGAGTCATTAAACTATTCTGTATTTAATAAACACATTTTAAGCATTTGAGCATTTTAAGCATTTGACAAGACTAAAAGAGAAATCAGCACTGGTCAGCCAAGTTAACATACTCGCCCAATAATATTTTAATTATACTTTTTCTCATCAGCAAAGCGTTATTACTTGTGTATGTGAACATGTGAGACTGGATAGTCTTGGATTTTTTGTTTTTGTTCTTATTTTGCATTTTCTCTGAAAGACCATGATCCACTTGAAATTTTATTTTCCTCTCTTGTATTTGGGTTTCTTTTCATCACCTTCACATATTTGAACAAAAGTCATATTTTATTGAAAGAATGAGAACTTGAATGATGTAAGTCATGTGTTTCCCAGAAGTTTAGTTCTCTAACTTTTAAAACAAAGTTTTATTTTGAAACAATTTTAAACTTATAGGAAACTTGCAAAAGTAATATAAGATTCATACAGATAACTCCAACATACCCTCCACTCAGATACACGGATCAATCAACTTTTCAAATTTTCCACATTTGCTGTATCATTCTCTTTCTTTATCCATCTATTATCTTTTATCTATTTTCTAAACATTTAAGTATAGGTTGTAGATATCATGCTCCTTGAACACTTAATAATTCCATCTGTATTTCCTAAGAACACCCTTGTTCTTAGGTAACCACCTTAAGTACAGTTACCAAGTTCAAGAAATTTAACATGGATCTAAAGCTTACAGTCTCTATTCCTTTTTTTTTTTCATATGCCCCAATAATGTCCTTTGGGCCTTTTTTTCCTCTATTATTAGTTCCAGCCCAGGATCACCTATTGCATCTAATTTCATTATCTCTTTAGTCACTTATTTTTTTTAAATTGTGGAAGCATATATGCAACATAAACTTTACCATCTCAGCCATTCCCAAGTGTACCATTCAGTGGGATAAATCACGTTCATAATGTTGTGCTACCCTCACCACCATCCATTACTAGAACTTTCCTATCACCCCTAAAAGAAACCCTATATCCATTATGTATTAACTCCCCATTCCCCCTCTCTTGGCCCTCACCCATGGTAACCTTTACTCTGTTTTCCATCTCTGAATTTGCATATTCTGGCTATTTCATATAAATGGAATCATACGATTTCTGTTCCTTTGTGTCCAACTTATTTCATTCAACGTGATGTCTTCATGTTTCATCCATATAGTAACATGTATCAGAGCTTCATTCCTTTTTAAGGCTGAGTCATATTCCATTGTATGTATATACCGTATTTTGTTTATTCAAATGTCTGATGGATATTTGGATTGCTTCCACCATTTAGCTATTGTGAATAATACTGCTATAAACATTGAAGTATTTTCTTTTTATTCTTTTCTTACTGCTGCCTCAAAAATTGGGTCCAGCTCTTTAGAACTTGGTTAGATTCTATTTGTATTATCATCCTCATCTTCCTGTCTCTCCCTGTGGTACTGCAAAGTCAGGCCTCACTGTTCAATAATTGACCAAAAGTTTTTCTCTGTTCAGAGTCTTTATTGTATATTAAATTGTAGTTCCAAAGTCAGCAGTGAAAAAAGTGCAGTTGAAGGATAAGAAATGAAGGTAAATTCCATTGTAAAGGAAGAACTAAGGAAAAAAAAAAACGCCTAGTAAATGTTTAACTTTAGAATGGCATAACATAGCTTGTGACCTTGTGTTCCTTAGTTCAGAGGAAGAAAGGATACTAAAATAACCATAGCAAACAGCAGTGCCGATTCATTCTGTTATCCTTTTTTCTTGGAAGTACCGCAATTTTGGTCTCTCCCCATGGTTTCTACTATGAAAACTAAGGGGAAAACCTGCTTAAACAGAAATACCCAGATAAAATGAATTTTTCCTTTATATAGTTATTATCTTTGAGGAAATACTGAAGTTAGATGTTTTGAACTTGCCTTTCACTTATTCAGCAGACTTTTAGGATATCTCTTTTATACAAAGACTTTGAAGATACATACAAATTCAAATTTTGTGCCCAGGGATCTAACAGTTTAATAGGATAATAGGAGAGACTTACAACACTGGTATATGTGTGTGTGTGTGTGTGTGTGTGTGTGTGTGTGTGTGTGTGTCAGATATTAGAAACTGATATGCAAAGTAGCCAGAATTCAGAGGAAGGAGAGACTTTCACCTCTGGCTCAGGAATGAAAAAGGCTTCATGACACTTTAACTGGGCCTTGGACTCAGGGAGATAGGGACAAGTGCGTCCCAGGCAAGTTCATGATTTAAAAACTACAGTTCAGGCTGGAGAGCAGTAAATGGTCCACTCTGCTTAGAGCAGAGATGAGTTGGAGGCAGAAGGGAATGGTGAAAAAGTCTGGAGAAGTAAGCTGGGTTCAGATGCTGGAGGGTCTCAACTACCAGGCTAAGAAATTTGAACTTTCTCCCCTTGACATTTGTGAACTGTTCCAATTTGCTAGAGCTGCCATTTTGCAAAATACCAGAAATGGATTGGCTTTTATAAAGGGGGTTTATTTGGCTACAGATTTACAGTTCTACAGCCATAAAAGTATCCAACTAAGGCATCAATGAGAAGATACCTTCACTGAAGAACAGCTGATGGCATCCATCTGGAAAACCTCTCTTAGCTGGGAAGGCACATAGCTGGCGTCTGCTCCAAGGTTCTGATTTCAAAATGTTTTTTCCAGAATGTCTCTGGGCTTGTCTCAGATTCTCCAGAGCAAACTTGGGGCTGGCATCTCCAAAGCAGTCAGCTCCCAAGCATCTCTACAAAAGTCTCTCAGCTACAACACTGAGCTCCTTCTGTCTGTGTGCTCTTATAGGACTTCAGTGATTTAATTAAGACCCACACTGAATGGGTGGGGTAACACCTCCATGGAAATAATTTAATCAAAAATATTACCTACAGTTGGGTGAATCACATCTCTATGGAAACACTCAATCAAGAGTCACACTGTAATCAGAAAAATTAATCTGCCCCCACAAGACTGCATTAAAGAATATGGCTTTTGGGGGAACATAATATTTCCAGACCAGCACACGAACCATTGAAGATTTGGGGTGGTAGGTTGATACAGCATTATCAGAGTTGTCCTTTTACATGATTTATTAGACATCATTATGTAGAATGAATTTGAGTTAGAAAACACCAGGAACTGGACAACACAGTGAGTTCATATGCTAGGTTCACAACCCTTATAGGATTGTTATGAAGGTTAAAAGAGTTAATGTAAAGGGCTTAAAACCATGTCTGGCACATAGTAAATGTTCAGTAAGTATTAGCTATTATCACTAGCATTATTTTTATTATTACCTGGAGGTGCTGAGGGCCTGAAGAGAATATTAGCAGTATGAGGAAAGGTCAGGAGATGGGCACTGTTGGACATTGTTATTACAGAATTTAGCAGTTGATTAGAATTGAGAAACAGGAGAGAGAGACAAGGATGACTATTGGATTTCAAGCATGGATGAGTGGAGAATGACTGTCTTTAGTAGAAACAGTAAAGTTAGAGCAGGTTTGGGGAAAGAGGAAGATAAGTTTGATTTTGAACACAAGGAGTTTGAGTTCTGAGTAGCTTTTCAGTTGGAAATGTCCAACAGGCGACTAGCTGTACATGCAGGATCAGAGCTTTGGAGAAATGTAAAAATTGATCATGTATATTTGGAATTTAAGCTCATAGAGATTATAGCTGAACCTGAGGATAGATGAGAGAGAATCAAGGGAGAGAATGGAAAGAAGGACTGGAAGAATCAAGTGTTATGTCAAAGATGGGAACAACAAAAGGTCTGACTTTGAAGTTGAGACATCCAAAAATGAGCGTGGCATAGTCCTCTAGATCAGTGGTCTCTAAGCTGTTTTGATTCTCACCCCTGTTACTAAAAAAATTTCTCAGCAAGCAGTTCCCGTATATCAGTTAGTGTTCATCACTCTAAAAAGTCACTTGTTCGTTTTTTGAGTGTTAGTTTAAACTAGAGAATATTTGCAACTCCTCTTACCTGCCATACATAGTAAAGTAAAGGTATCTCTGTTAGCCCACATTTTACCCAGAATACTTTGAAGATTCTGTGTGATATATGACCTTATGACAGGTTGAATGAGGGCACCAGCATCAGCCCATATTTTAAATATTCAAAAAGGTAATATTAACAGTTTCTGTGTGTCCCTTATGACAAAGATATGAAATATTGCCCCAAAAAATGAGATTAGGAGAAAAGATTAAAAATATTGATGGCCTTCACGTACTCTGAAGATGTTCAGATATTTCCCTAAGATGTTATCTCATATTTCCTTGAGATTAATATCTGTGTGTTTATGTATATGTATGTGTGCCTGTGTGTATACATTCAGTGCAAATACTGGAATTTTTTTCCCCCTGAGCTGCATCAGGCTTAATCTTACTGGTGTTAGCGTTGTAAAATCTCAAATGGCAGCATGCTGTATGAAGCCTCCCATAAATTCACATGCAGGAATTTGACCACATTTGCTTATTAGCTAGTAGTTTATAGCCACATGATCATGATTGCACCTGTGAGCAGCACAGACAGTAAATTACCAGAAATGGGACCAGCCCCATCTGTAGGATTTAGCAGAATTTTTGATATAAAGAATCTATATTTAGTTTCTAGGCTAAGTATCTTGTAATTATCCTCAATCTAAAATAAAGGAAATAAAAATTTTTCACTAGAGAAATAGTGGTAAATTTACAGCCTTTTTACCTGATTATTTATATCCTTAACTTTATGATTGTTTTTCTCCTGGTAATTAACTGGCCAGATGCCCACAGAGCCTTGCCCATGAAGCAGTGTAATGGCATGTTATGTTTTTATGAAACATAGTACTTTATTTATAGTTAATGAAGTGGTTTCATACACATTCTGTCATTTAGTATTTACCTAAGCTTGGTAGGACAGGTCATTATCCCCATTTCATGGGTGAGGAAACAAGTGGTAGAGCCTAGTGACACAAGCCCAGTGCTCTTTGCTTTGTACCTTGTAGTTATATTCAAGCTATAGATGTATCCATTTATGGGACTGATTCTTCCCCTCATGGAATCTTACATTATGGGGCTTCTTAATGTACTGATCATAAAAAGAGCAAATATAGAGTAATTAATTATTTTTTAAGTATTGCTAAACAAGATAGGTGAAACAGCCACCTTTCTTTTCAAACCAAAGCATGGTACAAATAGATACTCTATGAGCACTACCAGTATGTTGGGAAATTGTCTTTAGTGAATCCTAAATTCACTAAGGTCAAATAAATAGTTGAAGGACTTTTTCCAAATAGGTATAGCATTAAAGGTGTATTAGGTATTCTATGGCACTCCTTAGCTGTGTACATGCAGACCTTGTGGTATGTATTGGGCACCTTCCAAATTTACTTTATTGTCTTGGACCACAGAGATTGGTATTCTTAAATGAGCCATGGTGTTCTCAAATGATCAGTTGCTTTAGATTTCCTAGCTGTGATGAAAGTATTTATTCTTTCTTTATAATGGTTGCTTTAACCCTAGTGGAGTAGTTAGGAAAGAGAAAATTCAGATTTCTTGGAGTAATGTCTGCATAAATAAAGTAACACTGTCATCATTTTCACAACATACCAACAATTACGGTTTCAAAACCTGTATAGAATTTAGCCAGGTGATCTGTCCCCTAAGTGTGTGGCTGTGGAAATATCTCTAACAAGGGGACTGGACTGCTGCTGTTCTTCTGAACTACATTGACATTGAAAAGATGCAGTGACTTCCTATCACGAGGCCCCCAGGGAGTGAACTTGATCTACCAGGCCTTTCCATCGCCATTGTTGGTTGGTGAGCAGATGTCTTGGGAGCTACTGCAGCTTTAACAGACTTGAAAGCCTTAAGTTTTCTTGTTTAAGCTCTCCATTTTGAAATGTGTAAGAATTTGGCAACTTAGCATTTTGAAGTAAAAGTAAAAGGCTTGGTGGATTCATGTTCCAGGCTGAGAAAACCTATAGGTTCTTAAGTTTTTGGTCCTCATCTCTACTGAGTTATCAGTTCTAAAGTAGGAGGAGGACATGCAGTCAAAGAGCACAGAACTGAGAATCAGGAGACATTGGTTTTAGTTCCAGCTCTGAGATATATTTGCTCTCTGACCTTGGGCAAGTCCCTCATTCTACCTGGATGAAGTGTCTTTATCTGTCAGTTGGGAATATTAAGACCCGTGCTGTCTGTCTTATATGTTTGTAGTGAGAAGTGAGATAAAGTAAAGCTACTTTAAAAGTGTAAAGCACTATACAGATGTAAGGGATTAGCATAGCCTCCTAGGACCTCAGTTGCTTTTGCACTCTTTGAAGTGGTCTTTACATTCTCAGTTCCTGACAGCTATATATGTAGAGGTGGGAGATTTAGGGTTTGGTTGACTTGGAGGATATGCTTCTTATGCCTTTTTGAAAAAAGAAAAAAAAAATTTAATCAATGATAAAAGACACTAAGCTGAGGGCAGAATTCACAGTATAACTGTGAATCAGCAGACTCTGTACAGCCAAATCAATACAGCCAACCTCATATTGACGTTCTTATAACAGTCTCCAGGTTTTTAACTGAGAATTCTCTGCCCCACCCCGTTTTTAGAAGGATTAACTCACCAGCACAATCTTCCATTTTCCAGGGGAGCCTATTTTTAGATATTTGTCTGCATTTGTGCGACAGTTTCTAAAGTAGAGAATATTTCCTTTAATCTCAACTCTTTTCAACTCTTCCTTTGACTTATTGACTGTACAACATTACTGCTCAACTGAGCACTAGTACTTGAGAAGGAATTTCCCCACATGCAGATTTCAAAGAAAAGAATCCAGAGTGAGGAGGCCAGGGATACTTGGGAATTTAAAACGGTTCTTAAGGAGCATGTGTTCATTCATTCAGTACATGTGTATTGAGTTCCCACTATGTGCAGGGCTTGTTTGCCTTGAGTTTGTACCAGAAGCAAAGACAATTACATAAGAACCATGAGAAAATAGCATGGAAATTTTGGGCTTAAAAAATAATATGCCATACAAACAAGTCTGAAGAAAGTGAGTAAGTGAATAGATTTGATTCGGTATCAGAAATGGTTTCTTGGGGAGAAAAAATTGAGGTCATTGATTAGTGAATGTGTATATTACAGTTTAGTTTCCTTACAGTTGTACTGAAAAGGCAAGTTTCTTACTAATGCTATTAAAACAAAACAAAACAAACCTTAAGTTGATTTAAATCCATGAAATAGTCTCAGAAATTCCTGCTCTGCAGAACATGTTTCCTTCATTCCAGGATCTTGGATGGAGATGGAAGCAGCCAGAGCTCTCTTTAGAACTCAGAATGTTTTTCTTCAGGGGCGGGTGGAGTGGGGACCTGGGAGGGGTAGAGACTGCATAGATTCCAAGTCTTTTCTGCCGTCCAGCTTAACTAACAAGATTTCTTCTACAAGACAGAACAGCCACACACTCCCAGCTTACAGAAGTCTTGAGGTGTTCAGAGAGATGTCCAAATGTTTTTGAATTAGTGTGGAAGAAAAACTTGCATAGCTCCTGATCTTTGGCTTTCCCAGGGAACTTGAGTCATTTCCGGCTAGAGTTCTTTGCTTATTTGGAACCAGTACATTCATTCTAAATTTAATAGTTTAAAGGGCTATAAAAATTGTTTCATGCTCATAGATGGGAGAAGATTCTTTTCTCTAGTTTAATGTGTATTTTCATGTGTCTGAAACTTGCTTTTTAAGAAATTATGTTAAAACCAAATTAAGTAGTCTAGGTTAGAGATAGAAGGAAGCTAGTTGGGTCACTTGCTACAGTACCTAAAGGGGATTGGTATAGAGTGACCTAGGAAAATCCTTTCTATCTTTTGTTTTGTTTCTTTTCCTGCCACATGGTGAGGCCAGTGAGGCACTTGTCTCAGGTGCCGAATTTAAGGGAGCACCAAAAACTCAATAAATCAAAGTTAATGCAAAAAAAAAATCCATGATGAACAAAATATCAAAATTTTATACAGGGAAAAAATTTACATATAGTCAGTATTACTGGAGTTTGGGGCTCCTACCTTTAGGCTTGGTACTGCTTCTGGGACTGTTCAGGCCAGGAGTAGATGTCAGCTCTGAGCAGTGATGATGGTGTGATGCTGTCTGGCATTTGTGTGATGCTCAGTACTTTTTGAAGCTTTTTAATTTGCATTTTCCCATTTTTGTGCCACATCAGGCCTTATAAGGTTTTGCTATGAGTGAAGAAACAGAGGTCCTAAGAAGTTAAGTGGTTTGCCCAAGATCATAACCATATAGCAAGTTAATAATAGTCAGTGAGCAAGAAATACACCCCCTGTCCCCATACGCTTTCTTTATCTGTTTACCCTGTACTTTACTGCCCTCCACTGTTCACAGCTGGGTATTCATAGGCCTAGAGACATGTGAAGGGGAAGGATAAAATGGAAAAGACACCCCCCCCCCAAAAAAAAGGGACAGCCTGGAGAGAGACAACAGAAGAAATGAAAGAAAGATGCTTATATGGTAGAAGATAGCAGTGCCATAGCACCTTCTTTTCTGTGACTCCCACAGAGATGTGGGGAACTGGATGAAAATGATCTTTGGGGCTAAGGATTTGAGTCATTGATCCAGGGTGAGACTGCTTATCTGTCTGAACAATTTGAATATATACGTAGCTTAAAACAGTACAAAAATTGGAGTGAACAAGCTCTGATAAATCAAGAACAGAATGTTAGAGCTTTTGCATTTCTGATTCCACCACTTTCTCTGACCTTGAGGAAGTAACTTAAGATACCTGACTCTTAGCCTTCTTATCTGTAAAACGGGAATAATACTGATACCTTTATCACTGAGCTGAGTGAAGATCATTTGAAGGTAATTTATGTGTAAACTCTACTTGGTATCTTTGAAGCATTCTTCAGAATCACATTTCTCACCTCACGCCCAAATGCAGGATCCTGCCAGAGACTAGGCAAGAGGTTTTTCTCGGTATTCTCTCAAAAGGGACCCGGTAAGCAAAATGGCTCTTTGTTTTAGGATACAACGTAACCTGGGTTTACAGACACTATTTCTTTAGTTCATGTCAGAAGTCTCTTTCAGGCTCAGGGCCTGAAATACCAGTTACTCACCATTCTTCCTACAAAAATTTATTTACTCTCATTAGGCCGGAGGGTCAAAGAGATTAACAGATATCTCTGTGGGACAGAGGGGCCTGGCTCAGCTCACTCCTAATTAAGGCTGAGTAGGTGAGGGAGGCAGGGGAGCTGTATAACAGCTGTGTGATCTAGGGCAAACTTTTCAGTCTCTCCACCAGTAGGAGGGAGGGAGTCATGGAAGGAGTAAATGAAATAAAGCACCTAACATGATACTTTATAACAAGAGTTGACAAACCTTTTCTGTAAAGGGCCAGATAATTTAGGCTTTACATGCCATGCAGTTTATGTTGCAGCTCCTCAACTCTACTATTGTAATGCAGAAGCAGCCATGGACAATATGAAAATGAATGTGTATCACTTGTTCCAAGAAAACTTTACCAAAATGGGGTGCTGGCCATGGTTTGGGAGCCCTTGCTTTAGAATACCTCGCTCAAATATTTGGTCCCTTTTCTTCATCATACAAAATACAAACAGTGTTTTGTATTCAGAGATGGTTTAAGTTTGAGCATTAATGAAGGGATGACCAAGAAAATATATTAAATAGGATGTTTATATACCATTTTCTGTTCAACAGAAACAAATTTTAAAATGTTCTGTTCATGCTTTCATATTAGTTTAATTGCTTGTACCAGTTGCTGTGTTCTTTTTTTCTTCCTGTTATATTACAGCCATATTATGATCTAGCCCCTGTTTCAAAGATTATGTTGTAGGAGATAGCAAACAGAAACATATTTGAATTTTGTTTTCAAAGGGAAAGTGGCTCTTTGCCTTTGAAAATGTAACTGTCCTGTGAGCGGATCTTTAAGGAGTGCAGTGTGCAGTCAGTTTTGATCCTTATTTTGGGAAGCATGGTTTTCCACTTTGGCACTTTGAAAAGCAGCCTCATTTTTAGCCTCTTGGGGCTAAAGACAGACATACCCTCAAACATTGAACTTGGCATTAAACAGGGTTGGGGAAATGGGTCTTTAGTAAGGCTACGTTTTTCATTCTTGTGGTAGTGGGGACTATGTAATAGTCTGCCAGAAAGTGTAACCATCTAGTAGTACCCAGCTATGCAAGGGTTTAGAACGTAAATAGTAAGGTTTCTGGCAGTACGCTTAGTGCTTTCTTGCGATTAAATAGAAACCTTAGATGGGCTTAAATAAAGACTATTGAATACTCTTGGCTCTCCAGTCACCCCACCTTCTCTTGCATTCATTCTTTTATTGCGTCCTCAGGTGATGAGGTATAGGGCTTCTCTACCAAACCACGAGACCCATTTGGCATATGCATTCAGTGTACATAGCTCCTGGATTGGCTTCGTGAAATGACTGGCTTAAGGCTATCCAACTGGTAGGTAGCAGGCCAGTTCACTAATACAGGTCTTTTAATTTCCAAAACAGTTCTCTTTTACTCATTCTGGAATTACAAGTTGAGATTGGTTTTATTATGGAGAGAATGTTTGCTTCCTTAAAGCCTGAAATGCTTTTTAGCCATTGTGATTGATAATGGTATATGTCCTAAGAAACACATCCATCTGGATAAATAAGAGAACCAAATTGTCTTTTGTTGGTGGCATTGTTTTGTGTTGAATGTCTCAGTCCTCAGTTCTAGTTTTCACTTTTTTTTTGTAGTCTGGAAGAATATCAAATAGAAAACACATATTAGCTTAATCCTACCCCCTTTCTTCCTCATCCATCTATTTATTCATATCAGTATTTTTTCTTTCTGTTTACTTCTTGCTCATCCTTTAAAATAAGACATCCCAACAGTTTTAGATAATTCAAATTGCGAATCCTGGGACTACAGTAAATACCCGTGCAGTATTGGAACAAAGTGAATATGACAGTGCTGCCCAGTGGGCAAACTAAAAGTGTGTCATCTCATGGCAGAGAGACCTGGTCAAAATGCAAATCAAAAGAGGAGTGAAGACTGCCCTCCCCTTATGTGGGACCTGACTCCCAGGGATGTAATTCTCACTGGCAACGCAGGATATGACTCCCGGGGATGAATCTGGATCCAGCATCATGGGATTGAGAATATCTTCTTGACCAAAAGGGAGATGCGAGATGAAATGAAATAAAGTTCTGGTGGCTGAGAGATTTCAAATGGAGTTGAGAGGTCACTGTGGTGGACATTCTTATGCACTATATAGATAACACCTCTTAGGTTTTAATGTATTGGAATGGCTAGATGTAAATACCTGAAACTATCAAACTCCAGCCCAGTAGCCTTGACTCTTGAAGATGATTGTATAGCAATGTAGCTTACAAGGGGTGACAGTGTGATTGTGAAAACCTTGTGGATTGCACTCCCTTTATCTAGTGTATGGATGGATGAGTAGAAAAATGGGGGCAAAAACTAAATGAAAAATAGGGTGGCATCGGGGGGATGGTTTGGGTGTTCTTTTTTACTTTTATTTTTTATTCTTATTGTGATTCTTTCTGATGTAAGGAAAATGTTCAAAAATAGATTGTGGTGATGAATGCATGACTGTATGATGGTACTGTGAATAGTTGATTGTACACCATGGATGATTGTATGGTATGTGAATATATTTCAATAAAACTGAATTTAAAAAAAAAAAAAAGAGGAGTGAAGATATGTGCTTTGAACATCGGGGGATAATTGGTGATATATGTGAAGTTGGAGATTCAAAGAATGATTGGTGACTCACACGTTCCAAAAGGCCTTAAAAGCCACAGAAGTTGGATTAGGGGCCATAAAGAGGAAGAGCATTGTATACCAGTGTTTGTATTTGTTTTCAGTCAAAACTGACTTAAGTTGTATTTGTTTACATTTGATAGTAAAATCATTATTTTTAGGTAAAACTTGACTGCCATGGATGGGTCAGCCAGAACTTCAATAGGAAGTAGCATTAATCAAGAATTAGGCTTGATTTTAGAGGAACTTCCTGTGATCTTTCTTCCTTGAACAGTTGTTGTGTTAGGATTTTAGGTGTTATTGCCCAACATCTCTGGCTTTAGTTACTTTAAAGAGCTGTCTTGTGAGTTTAGGCATCTTATAAAAGACTTCGGTAAAGAGAATGAAGTACATTCTAAGGAATACAGAGCAAAAATTTAAAAGGTACCGAGTTTTAGAAATAAGGTAATACTGTAATAAAGCTATACTCTTGTATTTTGTGATAGTGATCATTTGAATACATCCTGTACCATGTCTAGACCTATCACTGTAAGGGAAGATTTGGTGATACGATACCTAGTCAAAAGCAGAAGCTTAAAAGATTTAAGAGAGTCTTAAAAGAGGAGAACTTTGCTTCTGGAATTTTCTGAGAACAGCTTAAGTTTCTACATTTCTTCAAGAATGATAAAGAAATAATTGGATTTTACAGTGACAGCTAGATTGGCCACTTTTTGAATGGTCTGATTGAATCATCCCACTTCCTCCATGATTTTCTCCATTATCTTCCAGCTAACGTATCATCAAACATAAGAGTTTGCCCTCCTTCTCTTACTTAACCATTTTCATTAATTTTTTGAACTTTACTAGTCTATGTTGGTCACCTTCCTGAGAAGTGTCTGACTTTGAAAAGATTTACATTTGGGAATGGTGCATACCCACATTTCTTCTTAAATTTTTATTGTGGTAACATGTATACTACAGCACTAAATTTCCCATTTTAATCACTTTCATGTGTATCAATTAAATGATATTATATTCTACATTTTGTGCTACCATCACCACCAACCATTACCAAAACTTTTTCTTCTCCTCAAACAGAAACTCTTTACCCATTAAACAATATCTCTCTGTCCCCTGGTAACCTGTAATCTACTTTCTGTCTCTATAAATTTGCTTATTCTAGGTGTTTCATAAAAGTAGAAACATACGATATTTGACCTTTTGTATTTAGCTTATTTTACTCAATAGGATGCCTTCAGGGTTCATCCATGTTGTAGCATGTATGAGAACTTCATTCCTTTTTACAGCTAAATAATATTCCATTGTATACTTATACTACATTTTGTTTATCCATTCATCTGTTGATGGACAATTGTGTTGCTTCCAACTTTGGACTGTTAGGAACAATGGTGTACCAATATCTGTTTGAGTCCTGTTTTCAGTGTTTTTGGTTTTATTCCTAGAAATGGAATTGCTGGGTCATATGCTCATCCTATACTTAACTTTCTGAGGAACACCAAATTGTTTTCCACAGTGGCTGCACCATTTTACATCCCCACTAGCAATGAATGAGTGTTCCCGTTTCTCCACAACCTCTCCAACATTTATTTCCTGTTTTTGTTTTGTTTTGTTTTGTTGGTTTTTAAAATAGTAGCCATTCTAGTGGATGTGAATGGATACCTCATTGTGGCTTTGATTAGCATTTCCCTAATGGCTAATGATGTTGATCATCTTTTCGTGTTTTTGTTGGCCATCTGCAGATCTTTGGAGAAAATGTCTATCAAGTCATTTGCACATTTTTTTTGTCTTTTTGTTGTTGAGTTGTAGGAGTTCTAGATATTAAAACTCCTATCAGAAATATGACTTTCAAGTATTTTCTCCCATTCTGTAGGGTTGTCTTTTCACTTTCTTGCTGATGTCCTTTGCCCAAAAGTTTTTAATTTTGATGAAGTCCAGTTAATATGTTTTTTTTTCTTTTGTTCCTCATTCTTTTAGAGTAAAGTCTAGAAGAATCCATTGCCTAATACAAGGTTCTGATGATTTTCTCCTGTGTTATGTTCTAAGAGTTTTATGGTTTTAACTTATACTTAGGTTGTTGACCCATTTGGAGTTAATTTTTGTATATAGTATGAGGTAGGGATCTAGTTTCATTCTTTTGCATGTGGATGTCCAGTTTTCTCAGCATTATTTATGGAGGGCACTATTCCTTTCCCCATTGAGTAGACTTGGCACTCTTGTTGAAAACTAGTTTGCAACAGATATGTGGGTTTATTTCTGAACTCTGAGTTCTGTTCCATTGATCTATTTGTCCTTATGCCAGTACCATCTTTGTACTGTAGTAAGTTTTGAAATTGGAAGTGTGAGTCCTCCCACTTGATTCTTCTTTTTCAGGATTTTGATTATTCAGGGCCCTTTGCATTTCATATGAATTTGATGTTTGGCTTTTCTGTTTCTGCAAAAAAGGCTTTTGAAATTTTGACTGGGGTGGTGTTGAATCTGTAAATCATTTAGGTAGTATTGCCATCTTACCAATATTAAGTATCCCAGTCCATGAATATGGAATATATTTCAATTTACTTAAGTCTTCTTTAATTTCTTTCAGCAATGTTTTGGAGTTTTCACTGTAAATCTTTTGTATCCTTGGTTAAAGTTATTCCTACATACTTTATTCTTTTAAATGCTATTGTGAATGGAATTACTTTCTTGATTTTTGTATTGTTCATTGCTATTGTACAGAAAGACAACTGATATTTGTGTAGTGAGCTTGTCATTTTCTTTTTTCTTAAATCCACTTCAGTAAGTCAGCTGAATTCAGGTGGATTTCTGATTGTAGCCCTTGTTTTAAAGACCTAGAGAGAGACTCATTTATTCTGCACTTCCTAGAATAGCTTGTATAACTGCTTTCTTTGGTTGTTTAAGCAATCCCAATAAGTCCATTTCAGGGTCAAGCTTTCCGAAAAGACCTCTTATTCTCAGAAAGGCCATATAGAGCAACTTTCTTGACCCTTCATTCAGGATAATTACTTATCAGACTTTGTGCTAGGTGCTGTGAGAGATCCAGAGATGAATCATACTCAAGTCCTGCCTTCAAGGAGCTTGTAAACCAGAACGGGAGATAAGAAGACAGGCTCATAAATAATGATCATACAGAGTAATGTGTTGAAGGAGGAAAGAGAGAGGTATAGATGAAAGGATCTGAGGATTCATAGGAAGGAGTGATGACTTACAGATGGAGATACTTAGAGAAGACTTTTAGCGAGATGGCTGTTGAGTTGGACTTCGGAGAAGCAGCCTTTTCATGATGGACTTTTGATTCTCCAAACTGTTCTAAGGATCCTTTGAAAAACAGACAAATTAATAGATGTCGGGGGGTTGATAATACTTCTAGGAACAATCATTCAGTGCTTCATCAGATCCTTAAGCTTTTATTAGATGAACAGTCCATCTAATTCCAGTATTTATGAAGTGATTAATGAATATGAATGATAAATCTAACATGAATAATTAATTCAACCTGGGAAATTCTATATTGCATTTTTATTGGTATGATCTAAGCTAATGTAGCTTGGTCTTAAGGCAGTTTTGTCCTTGTAACTGTATATAAATAGCTTTATCCAGGGATAGAGAGAGCAATTTAACATGGTGTGAAAAGGATCTGGAATATAAATGTCTTTTCTTAGGTTTAAATGCATGGCTTCCCACATTGCCCTTGAAAATGAACCCAGTGCATTTTCCATGGGTTGCAGATGCTGTAAATGGGCTATATCTGTAGCAAAATCAATCCAGTTGCAATTAATGCATTAATTATTAAAATAAGAGGTGGTGATTGACTGTAATTGCTTTATTTTATTTATTTATTTATTTTTTACTTATTAGGATGTTTGGTCAGCAGAATTAATTTGATTGTTTTTATGATCAGGTTTTACTTTAAATCATGCCTCAGTCTCTCAGGAAATATTGTGAAGACCAATTTGTTTTTCCTGAAATATGTTCCTTGATTCTTGGTCTAATCTTTAAAGTCCAATGTAAAGACTAGTTCTGCTTTAGAGAAAGCCTTTTGAAGAAAGGTGCTCACTCTTTTGAGGAATTTGCAATAACAACTTATGTTCTTTCAAGAGATATTAAAAGAATTAGCTACTAATCACCTGTGTGGAACAATGCTAGAAAGCATGTTCCAAACCATAGTCTCCTTTTCCTCATGAGAGGATCTTGTGTCCCTGATGGAGTACCTTTGTCTTTTGAAGTCCAAGAAATTTATAGGAAGAGATTGCTGGGTGGAAATATTATAGAGTCTGTAACTCTAAATCTAAAGCTCAAATGGAACTTTGCTTGTAAATTCAACTTAAAGAAGAACAGCCAGACCTGTTCACAGATGGAAAGGAGTGTGCCTTAGGAGTGAGCCAGTTTCCCAGAACTGAAGAAGGAAGTGTTCAAATTTAAATTGAATGATCATTGAGGGAGTTAAGGGAGTTGGCAGAGGTTGAAGAGGAACCACAAGCATCTTATAGAGGAGTGGACTTTGGAGTGGACTTTGGTGGCTCTTGATATCTTGTTTTTAGTCCTAAACTTCCATGATGCAATGAAATATAAATTAGTTATTGACTTACATATATGTACTTATATATTTTGCCATTAACCATTTGTGATTTTCCAGTACACATAGCCCTATCAGGATAACAACTTAACTTTAAATCATTTTTTCAGTTTCAGACAGATTTGATAACTTGTGTTGTACCCACCCATACTACAGCAGTGTGTGGCTCTGACCCAGCCAAAAATTCATTTATGATCTTATGACTGCATAGGTGTTTAGGGACTGATCATGCCAACACATCCATACTTGGGGCAACTCAAAATTTAAGAGCAGACTGTGCACAGAGGGTTCTAAAAGTGCTTCCCTAATTTTGTGCTTTCTAACCCTCTAAATCTCATAGACTTTTGCACTCCAACTAAACCTACCCATTATTAGCAAGTTGTGCAGGTTTGAATGTATTATGTCCCCCAGGAAAAGCCATATTCTTTGATGCAATCTTGTGGGGCAGACGTAATAATGGGGATTAAGTTGGAACATTTGGATTAGGTTGTTTGCATGGAAATGCGCCCCACCCAACTGTAGATGATAACTGATGGGATATTTCCATGGAGGTGTGGCCCCACCCATTTAGGGTGGGCCTTGATCAGTAGAGCCATATAAATGGGCTGACAAACAGAGGGACGCTTGAAGAAAGCACAGGAGCTACAGATGAGAGACAGTTTGAAGATGGCCATTGAAAGCAGACTATTGCTCTGGAGAAGCTAAGAGAGGACAAATACCCCAGGTGCAGCTGTGAGTGACATTTTGAAGAGGAGCAAGCTTGCTAGAAAGGAACGTCCTGGGAGAAAGCCATTTTGAAACCAGAACTTTGGAGCAGACGCCAGCCACGTGCCTTCCCAGCTAGCAGAGGTTTTCTGGACGCCATTGGCCATCCTCCAGTGAAGGTACCCGATTACTGATGTGTTACCTTCGACACTTTATGGCCTTAAGACTGTAACTGTGTAGCCAAATAAACCCGCTTTTTATAAAAGCCAGTCCATCTCTGGTGTTTTGCATTCTGCAGCATTAGCAAACTAAAACACAAGTGCACACAGGCATCACCCTAGCTATTGTGTGTCTTTCTCCTTTGACCTTAGAAGTTTGCATGCAGATTTTGCAAAGATTCAAGGCCTGTTCTTGGATCCATGTAATGAAAGGCTAGATTCTCTTTTTTAAGTTTTTTTTGATAATTATTTTCATTTCCAGAAATTTTCTTTGTATGTCCCATTTAAAGAGGGTTAGATTGTCAAGAATACCTTGTAGGGAAGTGAGATACGGTAGGTTAGTGTAGGCTGGAGTGAAATAGTGACACATCCCAGAGTAATTTGGGCAGATAATAAAAAATATATTTACAGCCTCCCCCTCCCCAGCCCCGAGGATCTGGGGGAAGGTGCGGATGTGTTGGACATCCTCACCTGGACTGGTGTTGATGTTGTCACAAACGTTGGGACTGGTGGTTTGATGTGCTGAGCCCTCGAGCATGGGACTTGCCCTTATGAAGCTCATTACCACAAAGGAGAGTCTAAACTTGCATGTAATGGTGCCTAAGAGTCTCCTCCTGAATACCTCTTTGTTGCTCAGATGTGGCCCTCTCTCTCTCTAACTGAGCCATCTCAACAGGTGAACTCGCTGCCCTCCCCACTACGTGGGACCCGACTCCCAAGGGTGTAAATCTCCCTGGCAATGCAGAATATGAATCCCGGGGATGATTGTGGACCCGGCATCGTGGGACTGAGAGTATCTTGTTGACCAAAAGGGGGATGCAAAATGAGATGAAATAGTTTCAGTGGCTGAGAGATTTCAAATGGAGTCGAGAGGTCACTCTGGTGGACATTCTTATGGACTATATAGATAACACGTCTTAGGTTTTAATGTGTTGGAATAACTAGAAGTAAATACCTGAAATTACCAAACTCCAACCCAGCATTCTGGACTCCTGAAGATAATTATGTAATAATGTAGATTACAAGGGGTGACAGTGTGATTGTGAAGACCTTGTGGATCACACCCCCTTTATCTAGTGTATGGATGAATAGAAAAATGGGGATAAAAACTAAAGGACAAATGGGGTGGGATGGGGGAATGATTTGGGTGTTCTTTTTTCACTTTTATTTTTTATTCTTGTTCTGGTTCTTTCTGATGTAAGGAAAATGTTCAGAGATAGATTGTGGTGATGAACGCATAACTATGTTATCATACTGTGGACAGTGGATTGTATATCATGGATGATTGTATGGTGTGTGAATGTATTTCAATAAAACTGAATTTAATAAAAAAAAAAAAAAGAATACCTTGTAGGAAAATACTAGTAAAAATAAGTGGATTTTCTCTAGATTACCTTGATTTCTTTGTTCTCAATACATCTGAGAGAGTAGTATATAAGCCATGTGGTAATGAGTGAAAATGTCAAATGGGAGATGTTCTAGTTTGCTAATGCTGCTGGGATGCAAAACACAAGAAATGGATTGCCTTTTATAAAGGGGATTTATTTGGTTACAAAGTTACAGTTTTAAGGCCATAAAGTGTCCAAGGTAAGTCATCAACAATCGGGTACCTTCACTGGAGGATGGCCAATGGTGTCCGGAAAACCTCTGTTAGTTGGGAAGGCACGTGGCTGGCGTCTCCTCCAAAGTTCTGGGTTCAAAATGGCTTCCTCCCAGGATGTCCCTCTCTTGGCTGCAGTTCCCCAAAATGTCGCTCTTAGTTGCTGTTGGGGTGTTTCTCCTGTCTTAGCTTCTCTGGAGCAAGAGTGTGCTTTCAACGGCTGACTTCAAACTGTCTCACATCTGCAGCTACTCTCTCAGCTTCTGTGCGATCTTCAAAGTGTCTCCCTTGGCTGTAGCTCCTCTTCAAAATGTCACTCTCAGCTGCACTGAGTTCCTTCTGTTTGTCAGCTCATTTATATGGCTCCAGTGATTTAATTTAGACCCACCCTGAATGGAAAGGGGTAACACCTCCATGGAAATTATCCGGTCAGAGTCATCACCCACAGTTGGGTGGGACGCATCTCCATGGAAACACTCAAAGAATTACAGTCTAATCAACACTGATACATCTGCCCACACAAGATTACATCAAAGATAATGGCGTTTTGGGAGACATAGTACATTAAACTGGCACAGGCAATGAGTTTTGAGGAGACCTCACTTTGTTACTTAGGTCTCAAGATTTTATCCAGTCATTTCCAACTGTGGGTCAACACTCTGCCCTTTAATTCTCTCCAGAAACTCCAAAAACGTACTGCTTCCCAGGTCCTTAGCATTACTGTTGATGCCTCCAGCACCAGAAATTGTAGGTCTCCAGCACCAGAAATTGGCTCCAGACCTTTTCCCATTACATCATCACCCACTAATGTTACACAAAAGCGAAATCTGCTTTGAAGGTTGTACTCTTGTTTCCTTCCATTTCTTTCCTCTCATCATTTCTATTAGAAGGAGGAGAAAAACACCAGATATCAGAGACCTCTAGGACAATCCAGGCAAACATTTAAGAATGAATTGAATGTCCTCACGGTTTAAACGTAGGTTTATCAATCTTTATTCTATTCTGGTGGTGGAGGATGACCTGCCCAGCCATACACGGAGCCTGGAAAGTAACAAGTTTGGTCATGCGACACTTTGCTTTGGCACTTTTCTTTCAGCCCCTCGGAATTCCTCACAGTTTAAACGTAGATTTATCAATCTTTATTCTATTCTGGTGGTGGAGGATGACCTGCCCAGCCATACACGGAGCCTGGAAAGTAACAAGTTTGGTCATGCGACACTTTGCTTTGGCACTTTTCTTTCAGCCCCTCAGAATTAGTTCTTAATGATTTACATAGCTCTCCCTCAGCATCCTGTCACTGGCATGTTAAATCTTTTAAAATAATTCCCCAGAATAGGAATTATTATTCTCTTAGGAGAGCACTAAGTTTCTCTTTCTTTCTGTTTAATTAAACTGTTTTCTTGGATTTAAATTTGCCAGATAAGCATTTAAGCCATCTGGAGTTCTTCACTTTCTCCCATAAATCTTTTAAGACATTATAATATTATCTACAGTTATACTCAATCTGGGGCTCCTTCTTCATCTTCCTTCCCCCATTATGAAACAGTTGACCAAATACTCATTCTGACCATCTTCTTTCTCCATCCAGATTTTAATTCCCAGTTGTTTTCTTTAAACATCTTTAAATTTCCAGTTGCTGGGTGCTGTGTATGACTTTGTGCCTAGCAGCAAGGTTCAAGTTGGGAAATAATTGGAAGGTAGTTTGAATGCAGAGACTTCTTGCCACCCACTCAGTTTTTAGTTTAGGCTTTAGTGTTTGTGTCCATAGAGGTAGACTGGCCTGAGATTAGAAGGAATAGTGATCGTTAGTAGCCTCTCCCCCAACAAAAGCAAAAAAATAAACTTGGCTTCTAATATTTAAGACTTTGGGTTTATATTTCTGTACGCTATTAATGACTGGGGCCCTTAATGTATCTGCTGTAGGCCATGACATGAAGTGTGAAAAGCCATGGAGAACCTGAAAAAGCTTTGAAGGGAGTGGCCAGACTAAGGCAGCCAAGTGCCCCCCCCTCACCCCCTCCTCCCACGTATGAAGTTAGAAACCCTAGAGTCGTGTTAGGACTTTTAGTTTCGATTTTTAGTAACGTTAGATTTTCTAGTTGGAGTTCCTCGATAATCTCTTTGGTGTAAGATGAGAAGAATGGAAAACTTGCCTCCTTATGTTTTTGCAAAGATTTAAATTGGTATTAAAAACTTCTTCAGAATATACCTTCTCAGACTGAAAACTTGAACAAATTAATGAAAACATCCATAAAGAAAGATATAAATAACCTGGACAGAAAGTCTTACTTTATTATTTCTAATGTGTCTGGTGTATGGTTTGTTCTCAGTTGTCAAAATGTCCACAGAAGGAGGATTTGGTGGTACTAGCAGCAGTGATGCCCAGCAAAGCCTACAGTCCTTCTGGCCTCGTGTCATGGAAGAAATCCGGAATTTAACAGTGGTAAGAAAGAATGAGAAGCTTCTTTGATGAAAGTTTTAAAGAGTATAAAGAGCTGTGAGATGAATAACCAAAACTTAAACTAAAACTTTTTAATATCAGATACATTTACAAAGGCACAGTTCATTCCTGACCTGTAGGTAGGAAATGAAAAAAATGTATTTTACTCCAAGTGAAGTCTACAAGGGTGTCCGTCGTATCTTAGTGGCTTTCCTCAGGCCTGTGGGTGTGTGGTGGATGCTTTGATTTGGAGGTAGTTTAATGTAAGGCATATCTTTTAGGGGATGTAGAAAAGCAGAGCTCTCACCTCCTTTCATTCCTTAGGCTTGATTTAGTAGTATTAAATTTCTAGAACTTGTTGAAAACTGTTGAGCAATTTATTCAACAACAAAGCTATTGGGAGCCAAGCACTCTTTCCAGGTGTTAAAAAATAACTTAGATCAGGGTCTCTCAGCTGTAGCACTGTTGACATTTGGGATAGAGAATACTTTGTTGTAGGTGATTATCCTGTGCATTGTAGCATGTTCAGTGCATCTCTGGCCTCTACTTGCTAGATGCCAGAAAGAACCTAACTTTCCCCCTTCCCCACAGCTGTGATAACCGAAAATGTCTCCAAACATTGCAACATGTCTCCTTTGGGGCAAAATCACCGTCTAAGATCTATTGACTTAAACGAATCAAATATGATCCTGGCCCTTGAAGTACTTACAATCTAGTAATTACAACCAGAGTCATTTATTCAACAAATACTTACTAAATACTTACTGAGTTAGTCACAGTGATGAATCCTGAAGCAGTACAAGTCCAGGTGCTTTGGGAGCACAGAGAACATGGTGGTTTGTTCTCCCTAGTGGGATTAAGAAGGCTTTAAGTGAAAGGGGCATTTTCGTTGGATTTTGGAGAGTAGCAACAGGAGGTGAGACAGGTTAGAATTGGAATCTTTTTAGAATATAGTGTCATGTCCTTATGAAGAATGTTCCATTTGGTATTGTTTTATCAAATATTGAAGGGGATTCCCTGCGCTGGATGTGTCATTCCTGCCCTGGAGTTATTAGCATCCTGGCAGAGCAGACACTGGATTCCTTCCTGATACATAACTAATGCTGCAGTTCCTAAGAGCTAGTAGCCTTTAACCTCTGACATACAAAGTAATTTAATTCGTTCACTCAGAAAATACTGTGCAACTACTGTGGCTGTGCTACATACTGAGGGTTCAGCAGTCAGTCAAGATCATTGCTCTCATTCAACTATATTCTGGTGGGGGAGACAGACAGTAAACAAGTAATGAAATAAACAAAACAATGTCTCATGATAAATGCACACACTACAAGGATCAAAAACTAATTCATGTTGTCTGTGTACTTGGGCTTGTGCTTGTTTATATGTGGGTTTTCAGCAAATGAACTTGTTCTTTCTTAGTGTGTCCTGTGTACAGAGGTAAATTTCCACTGAAAAGTCATTGTTTCTCTTCTACAGTCCAAAGGCGGTAGTTATCTGTATTGTCTCAGTTATAAAAGAGATGAGAGAAAAATACAAAAATAAAAAGAAAAGAGATGAGAGGAGAAAATGAAAAGTGTAACATCAAAAATGGGGTGTCTTGTTCATATTGGGGGGAGGATAATCTCATGATTAAGCTTAATGGGTTTTAGTGTTGGAGACAGTCAGGTGTAAAACCAGTGTCCTTGGTGGCTCCTGGGGTGGGTGGAATTAGGCCAGTACAGCAAGTAGGAGCTTCAGCTTGAGCCCAGAAACAGAAATCTAAGATCAGACAAGGGGCCAGATAAACTCTGGAGGTTCAGGCTCAGCATTTAACTTTTCTGCTTTGTTAGGCTTTGATTTTCAACACACTTGGTTTTTTCAAGTTTGAATGCCAAGGGAGCAGATTGTGGTGTTGACTGAATTTTAGCACGTAGACAAACCTAGTCCATCAGAGGTTAAAAAAGGATTGCTTTGAGGGATTCAGTTTGGTTCAGGCGTTTGTGAGTGAAGAGAAAGAAGAGCAAGGAAGAAAGTTGTATTTACCATTCTTCTCTTGAAGACTAACTGAAAATTTCCACCCTTGTACTCTTGAAAAAAACTCAGATCTCTACCATGGTATATCTTTTACATCAGATGCTTCAAATTACATCTGGTATATAATATAGTAAGTGCTCAAAAAGTATCTGAACAAATCAGACTCCTCCGTTTCAGAGTCAGTGCAAAAAAGCATCAGTGCCAGGTTTGAGTGAGAATATAATCCAGTAAAGTCTGGATGATTGTTCCTTTTGTAAGACTCTTGTTTTCTACTCTGTGTGGGATTCTCTGACCACAACCCATGAAGGCATCTGTTTCTCTTATTGCACCTCTGCCTATGCAATGTGGCCAGACATTTTAGCAGTTAGTCTCTGTTTTTCCAGAACTCAACGGTACTTACAATCAGACATCCTCAGAAATGTCACAACCTCTTAGGTTGACACCTCAAAATGTCTGACAGATTTTTTAAAAAATATGTTATGTTTAAACTATGCAAACATGAGTAAAACTTATGAAGATATTCATAAGGTGTTGTGGTCTCTCTAAGAATGGGACACAGTGTTCTTTTTTTTTTTAATCTTCATTTTATTGAGATATATTCACATACCACGCAGTCATACAAAACAAATTGTACATTCGATTGTTCACAGTACCATTACAGTTGTACATTCATCACCTAAATCAATCCCTGACACCTTCATTAGCATACAAACAAAAATAACAAGAATGATAATTAAAGTGAAAAAGAGCAATTGAAGTAAAAAAAGAACACTGGGTACCTTTGTCTGTTTGTTTGTTTGTTTCCTTCCCCTATTTTTCTACTCATCCATCCATAAACTAGACAAAGTGGAGTGTGGTCCTTATGGCTTTCCCAATCCCATTGTCACCCCTCATAAGCTACATTATTATACAGTTGGGACAAGTGTTCTAAAAACAAATAATTGAAGTTTGCTAGATGGTATATTTTATGATATGGCCCCAGTCATTTTGGTCTGAGTCCTGCAAAAGGAATTCATCTTTATTCTCAGCTTAGCCATCACACTCTCCTCACTCTTAAAAGCTCTGTAACTGTCATAAATCCAGGTGGTGTTCAACTGGGATTGAGGTTGGTTAAAAACCATACCAAAATGATTGTACACCAGGGTGATTGTGTAAAATACCATACTCTTGTTCAACAGAGCTCTGAAAACAATAATTAACAGACTTCTTGGCATTGAATTTTACCCCTCTAGACTTCTTTGAAAGTGAGGAAGAGAAGCTAACTTTGTCTTTTGG
Source organism: Choloepus didactylus (assembly GCF_015220235.1). NCBI lineage: Eukaryota > Metazoa > Chordata > Mammalia > Pilosa > Megalonychidae > Choloepus > Choloepus didactylus. The sequence continues at coordinate 208,760,070 of NC_051308.1, read as the reverse complement.
GAGCCTGGGAGAAAAGAAAAATCTAATTCTTCCCTAACTATTCCCTATGTCCTATTCATCCTTGAGTTAGCTGTAATTTAATGCCTAGGTCGCTGTCTTTTTTTTTTTTTTTTTTTTTTTATAATTCAATTTTATTGATATATATTCACATGCCATGCAGTCATACAAAACATAGAATCAGTTGTTCATAGTACCACCATATAGTTGTGTGTGCATCACCAAAATTAATTTTTGAACATTTTCATTATCCCACACGCAAAAGCAGTAAGAACAAAAATCAAAGTGAAAAAGAACAGTCAAAGTAGAAAAGAACACTGGGTGGTTTTCTTTTTTTTTGTTGTTTGTTTGTTTTGGTTTTTTTTTGCCCCCGTTTTTCTATTCATCCATCCATACACTGGAGGTCACTTTCTTTTAATGCCAGCTTCATCTTTTCATGCCTCAGTGCCTCAAGATTGGACAGTGACATTTCTATAACATTATAATCAAATCAGATAACCATTTAAACAAGAACTCAGTGATGGAGGTTGGTGGATGTTACAAAATACGTCCTGTGCCACTTGAGACTTTCCTTTAGAGCAGTGCTTCTCAATTATTGTCTGAGGTTCTTGTTAAACTATAAATTCTGGTTTAGTAGTTTTGGGTTGGAGCCTGCATTTCTTTTGAGTTTCTAGGTGATGACAGTGCTGGTCTGAAGCCTCTCTTTGAGTAGCAAAGCTTTAAAACAATGGTTCTTAACCCTCATCATGGATCATAGTTACCTGGGGGAGTTTGAAAAACAAAAAACAACAACAACACGTGATGCTTGGACTCTGCCCTCCCGATTCCTGATTCAGTTGGTAGAGCCCAGACTGCCTATTTTTCAGTTCTGCGAGTGATTCTAACATACAGTTGACCTTTAGAGAATGTTAGAATCTTGACTTTGCAGGAGTGGCTAACTGGGTAGGCCTTGAAAAGATTTCTCATGAAATATATGAAATTCTAGAAGTTCTTTAGCATAAACAAGACCCACTGACTTTTCTTTGGCTCCAAAATCTCATTGGGTGATTTCGGACTTAAAGCTTTGCAGTTTCAGATGTCAGCAGTTTTTTTTTTTTTTTAACTTTTTTTTTTAATTAGAGAAGTTGTAGTTTACAGAAAAATCATGCATAAAATACAGAGTTCCCATATATCACCTTATTATTAACACCTTGCATTAGTGTGGTAGATCTGTTAGAATTGATGAAAGAACACTTGTTATAATTGTATCATCAACTATAGTCCATCATTTACAGTAGGGTTCACTGTATTCACAGTCCTGTTTTTGTTTTTGTTTTTGTTTTATAATTTTATTCTAGTAACATATATACAACCTAAAATTTCACCTTTTTAACCACATTCAAATATATTGTTCACTGCTGTTAATTATATTCACAATGTTTTGCTACCATAACCACCACCCATTATCAAAACTTTCCCATTAACCCAAATAGAAATACTGTACAATTTAAGCATTAATTCCTCATTCCCAGCCCTCACCCTTAGATGTCAGCAGTTTTAGTGTGGGTCTCTGGTTATGGTCAGGGGCATGAGAATGTTCTGAGACAGAATCTGCTCTTCTGCCTTGTTGGTTGGTATCACCCTCAAAAGTAGAAGGAAAACGTCAGCATGAGTCAGTTATTCTTCTAATTGGGTCAGCATCCCGAGAGGGTAAGTGCTATTCACATAGTTAGACATCATTTACGTGGTTGCCAACAGCATGGGGAGCATTGAATTTAGAGCCAATTTAGTGGACCTCAGTCTACTGATAGTAGGTCTCCCCTCTCCAACAAGACTAGAAAGCTAGGAATGAGATTATAGAAACCCCACCCCCACCAACTCCCCCATCTGAACATCTACTGTTCACACACTGCCCCTTGAGATCTCCAGGTTTAGGGGTCATGAAAAGTCATTTCTTACAAAAGAAAAGGTTAGGAATGGGAGTCTTAGAACAGAACTTAAAAAAAATCTCTGCCTCATTTTATAGCTCTCCAAGGTGGAAATGATATAAACTCTTTATCCTTGACCCCTTCTGTTGCTTTTGATTAAAGAATAGTCTCATGGAACTTTAAAATAATATTTTACTCTTTCAAGTTGGGGAAGGAGATCTTTATATCAGCTATGGGCTTTGGTTAAGTAAACTTGGAACAATCTTTTGGAAATTATTTTAAACACCAAACCAAATGAGAACAAACTTGCAAGAGAGCTAAATCTTGTGGTCATAAGCTTGTGCTATATGTATCATCCCTAGCATTTTCTTTGGAATTTCTGTGTAGCACATCTTTGATATGCCACACAAGTAAGAAGATCAGAGATTGATTTCCGTGGTTAAACTTTTTGTCCCTTCAGGATCTGGTCCCTATCTGGCATCTCCTTTCCTCACATACTCTCTCTACTCAGGTCATGCAATTTAAAACCTAAATAGGCCGTGTTCTTTGTGTCTCCTTGCTGTTCACCTTGAATAACATTTTCATACCTTGTAACAGGCGAATTCTCAGCATCATCCCCCTAGACGCTACTGAGGTGTTAGCTCCTCTGGAACATTTCTCAACTCCTCTCTCTCATTCCAATCCCCATCGCCAGCTGGTCATTCCTTTCTTTGTTTTCCGATGGGATTTTACACCCACTTCTATGTATAGGATAAGGAATTATACTGTTGTGTTTTTTGTTTGTTTGTTTCTATTGTTTTTATGTGACTGTCTCAAACCATAAGCTGTTCAAAAATAAGAATTGATTTATTTTTGCATCTGTTTGCATTCACTGTTAATTGAGTTGCATGAAGGAGTAAGTGAGAGAGGAGGAAAGTTCGAATTAAAAGAATGTGCCGTTATCTCCTTTTTGTAAAATTAAAAAAAAAAGGCAAAAAACAAACAAACAAAAACAACAAAACCACAACTGTATTTCTGAGCTTGTGCCACTCCAAGATTAGTTAGTAGAGACTCCATGAAAAGTTTCAATACATAATTTGGAAAAGGGAAAGATTAAAAAATTGGTGTTTGAAGTTTGTAGAGCCAGGCAGTTTGTTGGGTTTGCATGGAGAAATCAGATGTCTTGGGTGTGTATTTTATCCCAGTAGTTACTCTTTGTTCGGTAATCATAAGATGGATTCTGAGAAGACTGGCAGTGCTTTTCCAAAATTCTCACTGCCCTCTTTGACACACAATTGTTTTTCTGTGGGTCTTGGAAAAGAAAATCAACTTATGCTTGCTAATTACACCAAATCTCAAATTATAGCCGTTTCTTCCATAGATCAAATTCCCAGGTGAGTATATTGGGTTTGGTGAGTCACATTTCAAACCACTTACAGAATCAATCATTTGACACCTAGTCCCAGTAGAGATTTAGCTGATTTTAGCTAATCTCTTCCTTTCCACCTTTCTCTTCATTGTAGCCAGAAACTCAAAATTGATTTCTCTTATTTCTAGAATTGCATCCATCACTAGCATGTGTTTAAATATCAGTAATTTCAGAAAAAAAACAAAAAAGGGCTTAAATTGCTCAGAAAATAGCCTTTTTCTGAGTCCCATCTATCCCAGTCCAATTTATTAAGAAAAAATTAGTGCTGTTCCTAAAAGGCAGCTGATAAATTCACCCTTACCCTTTTCCATACCTTTTCCCTCCCAATCTGCCCCCAGAAGCAAATTCTGGAGACAGGACCTTTGTTACTTGTCATAGGTAAAGTGCACGCCCCCATATCTGTTGTCAGGTTAATGCAAAGACCAGAAATGTCCAGTGTCACACTAGCTGAGGAGAACAATGTAGTCAGTACTCAGTCAGTCGTGTGATGCTGACATTTGCCTCTGTAGTCCCTGAATACGAGAAAGAACTGGCAATTTAGAGAAATGCCCTTGAGGAGCAGAAATCTCATTTTAATCTGCATATTACAGACTGGTAAACTCTTGGAGAAAAACAAAAAGGTGCTCATAATACACCTCTATATTGTGCTGAAGCAAAGAACCTGATACTGTTTGGGGCTACCTTATATGAGAGTACTGTTGTAAGCCATCATAAGTTTATCCTAAAATCCTTTAGTTGCCTGCAGCTCTGCATGGGTTAAGCAAAGAATTTTGCTCTGGAGCTTGTATTTTCTCCATTTCATCTGTACCGAATCTCCTGCCATATTTCCTTAAAGAAGGGACTAAGCCAATCAGAGTGTTTCCTGATGCCTGCCGTGCTCTGTCACCCTGTTAATTGTCCCCACTATTTATGTACTTCTTGTTGCTCATTTCAGAAAGACTTCCGAGTACAGGAACTCCCACTGGCTCGTATTAAGAAGATTATGAAACTGGATGAAGATGTGAAGGTGAATTCACACTCATGTTATGTGAGCTGAAATTTAAGTTTTCATTATTATCTGGTACTTCTCTGAACCTTAGAGATATCCTGTTTTTTTTTCCACATGTTGAAAGGACACTAAATGTTTGTTTTTTTAAATCAGGTGTTATCACCCGTTTCCTTTTACAGTGTAATGTAAACATATCAAATCAGCAGAACAGTGCTGTCATCCTAGCATCTTATTGCAGTCCCTAGTTTGTTGATCCAAACTCCGAAAAATCTTTGATAATGATATACATCTCTTCTAACCTTTTGATCTGTGAACGTGTTTTACATGAATCATACTTATGAGAGGGTTAACTTGGGGGTGGCTATTTGTATTCCTAGGAATCCACCTTCCATTAGGACTCTTGGAAAAAGAGCAATTTTCTCTCCTTTCTACTCAAAATATTAGTACCTTGTATTTGAACAGGAAGTTAACGGTTCACCACAATTTTCCCTTTTAGTCAATTTCCTCCTCAGAGTAACTGAGATTTTATAGCATAAAAATTATTCGTTGCATTTTACAGATATGGAAATAGACACAACGAAGTTAAATGACTCACCCAGGTTTAAAGAGCCTTGTTGGACCAGGAGCTTGCACTTTGAAGTCAGACGCAATGAGGCCTCTTAACATTGCTCAAGTACTTAATGCGTGCCTTGCCCTGTGCTGAGTGCTTTTACATATATAATCTTACTTGATTCTCACAACAACAGGAAGAAGGTTATCCTCTTTTTTCAACATGTGAAAAAGACAGCTCAGAAAAGATGGCCAGCTTGCGATTTTACTTAAATCCATGGGCTCCCAAACTCATTATTTTTGCTCACCTTGTCACCCATCAGATTAGAACCTAAACCCTGCCACTTACTGACTCTTGGGCCATGGGCAAGTCACTGCACATCTCCTGAACCCTAGTTTCTTAGAAAGGCTATTATGAAGGTAAGAAAGTACCTTGCAAAGGGCCTGGCATATGGTAGGTGCCAGATAAGTTTTTCTTCTTCCTCTTCCCTTCTTATCTTAGTCCCTACTACCTGCTTTTCCCCCACCCATGGATTTACCTTGGAATCTCTTGAGGCTACTACCTTCTCATTTTTCAGCCCTTGCCTCATAGTCCCGTGGTAGGACATGACGCAAGAGAAAAATTGGCTTGTATACCTTGATGTTGATTGACGGGAAGGACCTACCTCTGTTGCAGATGATCAGTGCAGAAGCCCCTGTGCTCTTTGCCAAGGCAGCTCAGATTTTTATCACGGAGTTGACTCTTCGAGCCTGGATCCACACAGAGGATAACAAGCGCCGGACTCTACAGGTAACCCTGAAGACCTCCCATGGTGGGAACTGGAGTAAACAACTCTCTTTGCCTGCTTTTCTTGCATGGCTTTGGACCAAAGATTGTTCTTCCTTAGGCCTCTGTGTTTGCTGACATGTAATTGGCATCTTCCCACCCTGTTTGCAGGCAGACAGACATACCTTATAGCCATGGTGATAGTAGTTCCCCATGACAAATCTTAATTTCCAATTCTCTCTTGGTTTTCACAGCTCAGTGACTAAACTCTTCAGTTGATGAGCCCTCACTATAAGCAGAGGCTCGAGTGATAAATATTTATCTGTTCCCAGATGTAAACAACTTCTGGTTAGGAGCCTTGGAAGACTGCAGGAAAGGACAACCTCAGGAAGAATCAGCAGGGCAAGCCACCTAAAGACGGTCATTCAAGTCTCACTAACCTCATTAGCTTTTTTGTTCCTTGTCTGCCTTCCAGGAAATCCTTTTCTTCTTTTTGTTTTCTTTTTTTTTTTAAACTAGCAAGTCAACATTCATACTGTGTGAAGAACCCTTGGTCATTGGCTGTGGAAGCCCTGCCCTCACAGCTAGGCTCTAGCTCTTGGAGAAAAGGTTTCCCAGATGAAAAGAAGAGTGTGACAGATACAAGACAGTGTTTTAATAGTAAAGCCAAGAAAGTAAATTATGTTTTCTGCTCATTCCCTTTTCCTCAAAAATGGAAAATGCATGTGTTTATTCATTCATCCTATAAACATTTACTGAACACTCAGGGTATACCAGGCACTGTTCTAGGCTCTGGGAATTTGGGAATACACAAAACAGACAAAAATCCCTGCCCTTAGGGAGACTGCATTCAAGTATAGCTAGATACTGAGAACTTACTTTATGCTACCATGAAGGAAGTGAGTGGATCTAGAAAGTTCCAGTGAAAGCCACTTCAGAGTGCAATTCAGATTGAAAAATAAAGTGGACAAAGCACTCAAATAGGCCCCTCAAAAAGGAAGCTATCCAAATGACCAATAAGCACATTAAAAGGTATTCAATATGATTAGTCACCTGGGAAATACAAATTAAACCCACAGTGTGATACTATTTTATACCTACTAGAATGGCTAAAATAAAACGACTGACAATACCAAATTCGGGTCTTCATGGTGTTGACAAGGAAGTAGAGCAACTGAAACTCATATATCACTGGTCATAATGTAAAATGGTACAGTTATTTTGGGAAACTATTTGGTACTTTCTAATAAAGGTGAACGTATCTCTACTCTGTGACCCAGCCATTCCACTCCCAGGTATATACCCAAAAGAAATGTGCACATTCTGTATAAGACTGTTCATAATAACTTTATTTATTATAGCCAGAAACTGGACACAGCTCACCTATCCACCATTAGGAGAATATATAAACATATTTTGGTTTGGTTTGTTTTACTACTCAGAATTAAAAAGAATCAAACCATTGATTCTTATAACAAAATGGATGAATTTCAAAGATACTTTGTTGAACAAATTAACCAGAGAAAAAAGTTACATACTGTATGATTCCATACACAGTCACCATCTATGGTGATAGAAATAAGAGTTGGGGTTGTGGGGGGCTGGAGGGGAAGGGATGGGTATTCACTGGAAAGAGATGGGAACTTCCTATACTCTTATCTGGGTAATAGCTTCCTGGGCATCTACATTTATCAAAATTCATCAACCTGTATACTTAAGATTTGTGTATTTTACTGTATATAAGTAATGACTCAGTAAAATATTATTAGCTTTGAAAAGACCAATTCAGGTTTATCCATGTCTCCAAAATACTCTAGAATATTTTGGTGTATGGTTGGGGGTGATTATTTCTTTTTCTTTTTTTCCCCACATCCCATCCATAGCTGAGCCATTCAGATAGCTTATATTTGAGTAGGTGACATCATCAAGAATGTGCCTTCAGATGTGCACTATTTCGGTTTGGACTATTTATTATCAAGCTGGTGGTTGGCAAGAAGGTTGGAGTGGAGTTTTGCATTTCATTGGCTTGGGACCATCACAGAGACAAGGGAAGGAAAGACAGAAAATTTCCGTCCCCTCCTATTTTGTCTCATGAGTCCATCTTCTCTTAAGGTGTGGTATGCTGAAGTTGTTGAGGATTTCTGTTAGTGCATTAATCCCCCCCCCACCCCCAACATTTTATTAGGAAAATTTGCAAGCATAAGCAAAGTCAGATTTTATAGTGAGCACCCATATACTCACCACCTAGATTCTACCATTAACATTTTACAACACTTGTTTTATCCCCATATCTATCTACCCATCCATCACTTTATCTATTGCATTTCAAAGGTAAATTGTGCACTTTCCTCTAAAAACTTCAACATACATATCACTCACTAAAGTTCTGTATTTTTTCATTTTGATTTAAATTTTCATACAGTGAGCTACACACAAATCTTAAGTATACACAGTGCACTGGTTTTCAAAAAAGTCTTCTAATTTTACTGTTCAAAGAAAGGGAGTGTCACACTTGGAGTGAAAGAACCTCATCAGAGCAGGCGTTGGTTTTCAGCTTCCTCCAAGGTTCTCTACCCACCCCTGCTTCTGTTCCACTAATTTTGGACTTCACATATTCATATCACATTAAACCAGATTTAAACTGTGGGTTTAACATTGGGACTTTGAATTCCAAAATAAAAATCATAGCCTTGTGGGAACTAATATAGATCTAGTGACTAAAAATTGTTGCAAGTAGTCACTGAAGTAGAATTTCAGTTGAGAGATTCAGAATAGATTCTAACAACTTGTGAGGCAAAGAAGGCAAACTATTATTTAGGGCCTAAAAAAGGTTACAAGGTTGAGTGATAGCCTAACATTGCTTAACCACAGGATAACTAGAAACCAGCTAGTTGAGATTGCTGACTTTGGACTAATTTAGCTTGAGAATGATAATTCAACAATAGTGGGAGAACCTTGGGTCAGGATCAAAGGGGTGGTGGTGGTTGGAGGCTCAAGTCTTGTTTGTAGAGCATGAGCTACATGTGTTTTTGCTATTTGTTGATGTCTGTCCCCAAGTCTGGTCATTTGAGGTCCAGAAGAGTTTGGTCCTGCTTGTTTCAGCTCTAGACTTGGCCATGGGTGCATAGTTTGACTTAGAAGTCATCATCTTATGTTACTTGTAACTTGGAGAGTATAAAGTCAGGTGAAATGGTTTCTTCCCAAGCTAATTTTTCACTCTGCTTTTCTTTGTTACAGAGGAATGATATCGCTATGGCAATTACAAAATTTGATCAGTTTGACTTTCTCATCGATATTGTTCCAAGAGATGAACTGAAACCTCCAAAGCGTCAGGTGAGCTGGAAAGCATTGCTTTTGCTGCTGACTGAAGAGCAGCTTGCATACTGTATCAGAAATGCACCTTTTCCTCTCAGCACAGGCCATTTGCTATTTCTTTTGCTCCTCCTTCCCCAGTCCAGATTCATACTTAACATCTTCTTTTGTCTCTCATTTATGGATACTTTTAACTCAGTGCCTCTGAGGTGGTATTTTAGTAGAAATAAACAAAATGAAAATTAAAGGTTGAAATGAAGCTCATTTCAAGGTATATATGAAGTTTATCAGTTCTTAATCTGGGATGGGAGAACATTTCCAGCAAGTTACACCTTTTAGAATTTTACAAGACAGCTTCTCTATGTGCACAGTGGTGTTTAAAGTGAATGGACTTAGGTTTTCTCTTACTCTTTATAGTGGTTCTTTATCTAGTTTCCTGACTGCATATTAGAATCACCTGTTGGGGTTTAAAAAACACCAGTTCCCAGGCTCCACCCCACACCAGCTGAATCAATCTATGAAGTGGTCCCAGGTATCAGTACTTTTTAAAGCTCCCCAGACTTCTTAATGTGCAACCAAAATTGAGAACCACTGCTTAAAATTTTCTAAGCAATGACAAGAATGAGAAAGAAAGAAGTGAGTCTGCCTTTCCCTCTCTTCCGCCTGCCCCTCTTCAAAGGTCATACTGATTATTCTCTTGGCACCTTAGGTGCACAAAGATCTTAATTGCAACTGTAATAAACTCCTATCTTTTAGAGCTCATTGTTTTAGGTGTGTAGATTGTGTGACTCACTAAGTGTTGTAGGGACTCTAGGAGACTAGTGACAAAGCCTGGCAGGAGCAAAGCTGTGCCTCATTCTGATTGCTTTATTTTGTTAATAAATTTTAAATATTTTTTTCATGAATTTTTTTCATAGTATATTATCCTTAGAAACAGAGTCATTCAGCTAACAACCATTCTGCCTGTCTCTCCCATATTAACCGTCAGAGAACATGTAGAACAAGCAGGCATCCTAAAAAACGTTTGTAATCCTGACCCTGCATGGGGGCCCTTGGATTATTAGCAAGTCCCCTGTCACCTCTTTATTAGAGCAGGGTGTGCCTCACTGTGTCTCCGTTCTTTCTGGGCAGTCTTTGCTACTGTAAACATCCTTGACTGGAAGCTGTAAGGTGTTGAGAGGAGCTTTCAGTCGGATGTTTACAGCGGCAGGCTGCCACGGTCGTCCCTGGCTACGCATCAGCTTTGAAATATTGTAGGTTTGTGCCCACGGACTTGATTCTTCTTCTTGGAGTATTTCCCTCCTCTGACTGAGAAGTCACTACAGGAGCTCAGACCACTTCTCTTCCTTCAAAACAAATGATACCATACATCTGCTCTCCTTGTTTAAGTTTGTTTCCTTCATGTATCCATCAGAAGCCCCCCCTTAGAACCAAAATGGTGAGCTCTGAGACAGAATCAAGCCTTGCTCACTGTAGTGCTAACTTCTGCTTGATCTCTGTGGGCTGCTTGCTGAATAGACTGGCTAGAGAAAAGGGTCACATCCTGTTCCTTCCTCTGAAGTCCTCAGTGCTTTTGGCTCTCTCAGGGTGTCAGACAGCTCCTTGTTCCATCCTTGCAGGATTCGAAATGCTATGATGCATCTTTTTGTAAAGTGTGTCTAGCTGAACCAGCTCCTTGCTGCCTGAGTTCAGTTCTTTGTAAGTGTTCAAGCCATTGATTGGTGTCCTGTTCAGGAAAGCTGCTGCTTGGCCTTTGAAAGGGTGAGATTGCTGAAAGCTGGCCTGAAATTCCAAGATAGCACTTTTAATCCTCTGTAGACATGTTTTCCCTGCTCCAAATTGGCTGGCACCTCCTGAAGTCCTTTAAAAGCGCCTACTCTCCAAAACTCACCCTTTCTGAAGGAGGCAGCAGTTCACTCTTGCTACTGCAGCAAATGTACTTTTTTCCAGTCTGGGGCTGACTACACAACACTGTAGTGATGGCCCTAGGATGTGATGCTGCTCATTTGCTAGCAGTTTGTCAGTCTCAGCTTCTGAAAAGATTCCAAAAGCAAGTGCTCTGGTTGGGAAGGCCACTGCTAAAGCCTAATGCCCCATTCAGGATTGATCCAGTCATTCTGGGATTGTTCTAGCACTTGGAGTGATGGCCCTCGCTGAATGCTGGGGAAAGGAACTAGCCAGAAATACTGGGATGTGGGTCTGTGGCCTTTGGCTTCTCAGAGCATGCTGGGCAACTTGTCTTGTTCTTCAAGGAAGCAAGTGAAAACTGTTCGAAAGCAGAAGGTAGTAGAGACCTGACTTTTGCCCCAGTAAAGCTATGAGTTGAAAGTTCCTGCCCATTGAAATGTCATTATCTCTTCACTCATTCCTTTAAACCAAGCATAAATCATTCCCTTGCTAGCTTGACCTCCATTGGCAGAATAAAGAGTTTTATAATACAGAAGAATCTCAGACATGCATTCCATTCCAGTGATTTGAGAACAGTCATGCCTTGTACTGTCAGCACAAACTAGGCACCTCTTCTTGATATTCACAGAGTCCTATACTTCAGTCCCCAAGACACTGCCTGGTTGGTAAACAGTCTAAGAGAGTATAGTAGTCAGCTTAGGAAAAACTTTTCCTGCTCTCATAGCTTTTGGCAGTAGCTTCTGGAGGGGCCATTTAAAGGATTTGCTGTTTGTCTGGCAAAAGGGCCATGGTCACTTCCAGAAAAATAGCAGGGGAGGGGTAGGAAATGCCAATGCCTGCCTACTCCCTAACTTCCTCCAGGTTGGCTCTGAGGTTCTCAGTCCTCTATATACTCTCATAACCCAAAAGCTTTTCCAAATTGGATCTGGGCTTTAGTGATTGATGTTTTTTAATAAAATAGGAAGGGAAATCTCAGTGTGAAAATTAAATACATTGAACCAAGTTCAGCACCTTTGAAAAGAAGAGTTGGCCTGTTTCTTGGCTAAGGGGGATATCAATATTTTATCCCTGCCACAGCCAAGATGTAGCTGACAGGCTGACCTTTATTTATAATGGTGAAAGGAGTTGGCGTTGTCAATGTTAAGTTGCTCTGGAAACTGAGACCTAGGTGAAAATAAAAGGGGACTTCCTTTTTCCTCTCCCTCAGTATAATCATGTTCAGGGTTGAAACTGTTTGGCTCTGAAGCCTAGAAAGTTGGTGCATGTTTGAGGACTTGATTAGAAACCCAGAATGTTACAAGTGTCTGCCGAGGCTGGGTAAATGGCCATTAGGGAACCTTATCTTGCAGTGACCCAGATTTCTCAGAGACTAGCTATAAGCAATCCCAGTTAGTATCCTGGGCCCCCAGTTACAGGACAAGCCAGAGAATGCCCAGCTCTGTTCTTCTGGGGCCACCAGCTTCTCACACTATCACTGTGAAATCCTAGAGGTAGCAAAAGAGAATTTAAGGGCTCTTCTATTGGTAACAAGTGTTGGGTTGGGTTCAAAAGAATTTGTCATACTACCACCTTGGGTTCAGAAGAATACTCTCCTGCCTCTATAAATCCATTCATCATTCAGCAAGCACTTTTTGCATGCCTACATGGGAATGGTAGGGACAGTGCTAGAGAGAGCTAGTCTTTGCCCTCATAGAGCTTACAGTCTAGGAGGGAAGGCAGTTAATTGAACAAGCATGTAAAAAAAATGTAATGCAGAAATACAGATACTGTGGATGAACAGATTGGGGTGCCTAACCTAGTGTAGGCATGGGGTCAGTACCAACCCTGTGTCACTTTGGGGAACTTTGAAGCAGTCCACGGGGTCTCTGTACCTTGAAGAAGTGTCTTTTTGTCCTTTTTTTGGAGCCATCGTTCCCTCTGGCAAATTTAGCCAAGAACAAGGAAGTATATAAATTTAGCTAATATTTTTATTCAGCCGGAACAAGTGGTTGTATGTTTTTATTGTTTTTGTTGTCCTAGGCAGGGCCACTGTGTGTCACAGGTCACTCTGGAGCAGACGCCGATCTCTGTATCAGTAGTCTGGGGCTGGCCAACCCCGGACCCTCGGGCTGTAACCATGCTGTAGTGTGTGTAAACATCCTACACTCTCAGCTGTGAGCTCAAGGTGGCTGGGAGAGGGTTGTTTACTCCTTCTGCCATGGAAAACGTCAGCTGAAGAAAGAACAGTCTCTTCACCCGGCAGATCCGACAGAATGCGCCCTCCCTAGTCAGCCAAGGCAGTACTCGAGTGGAGAGCTGTCCATCAGACCCCCTGGGTTGCACTTCCTTTGGCCAAGTATGAGCAGAACCTAATGTGACGCTGGGTAGACATGGCTCTCAGTGACCACAGATCTTTCAATGGGCTATAAAAAGCTGGGCACTTGCCTTCCAGTGCTTTTGATCCTAGCATTTGATTCTGAAATCCCCATCCAGGAAAACTGTTTCCCTTTCCCCTGCTCTGTCCCTCCTCAGTTGGTAGGAACAAAATAATGAGTGCTTCCCATGAGGGAGGTTGGGAACCAGCGTGAGAAGCATGATGCTTGTGTGGCATCTTCCTAACGCTTGCAGTTAGCACTGTTCTCAGATCACAGGCCTTGACATCATTAACTGACAAGCACTGCTAGTGCGTGATTTTTCGTTACAGTAATTATTTGCCCATTTGCAACACATCACACTCTATACTTCAGAAAATTGGCTGTCTGTTTTGTGAAGCCTATGAAATCTGTTATTTTTAGTTTGATTTAGCACAACTGGTCTCTTCATATTCCACTTTCCCTTGGCTTCAAATGTGGAGAGCTCAGCATTCAGCAGGCAACTGCACAAAGCCCTTTTGGGGGAAGAGTGGAAATTCACTGCAGCGACTGCTGAGTTGGTTCTTTTCTCTTACCTGCCTTTCCTTCCACCCCCGCAGGAGGAGGTGCGCCAGTCTGTGACTCCTGCCGAGCCCGTCCAGTACTACTTCACGTTGGCTCAGCAGCCCACCGCCGTCCAAGTCCAGGGGCAGCAGCAAGGCCAGCAGACCACCAGTTCCACGACCACCATCCAGCCGGGGCAGATCATCATCGCGCAGCCTCAGCAGGGCCAGGTCTGTGAGCTGCTGAGGGTGCCCACCCAGCAAGACAGCTCCTCTTAGGTTAGGTTGGAGAAAGCTTGACTAGGGCAGAGAGGTGGCCAAATCATTATAAAGCACTGGATTTGAAGTCTGGAAACCTGGACTTTTCCCCAGGTTCAGCCCCTGAGGTAAAGTTTTACCCTCATCTCTCTGGGCCTTAGTTTTCTCATGGGTCATTATGCTCTCTAGGATCCGTATGAGCTCAAAAATTTTAGAAGGGAAATAAAAACAAACTCTAGAATGCCCCCATGAAGAGTATTAGAATCCCTGTAGAAGGCAGTTTAAATATACTCCATGCCTGCTATCTGTGTCTATACCAGCATTGGAATTTGGGCATCAATGCCAGCTCGCTTCCCTCTCTAACCCTTTCTCCTCATTTCTCTGTCCCCTATACTTGGGTTAAGTGACCTTCTCTTTTTACAGTAGTAATCATAGGGTTCTTTCTCTCCCAGGTGGTGGTGTTGTGAGATCAGTAATGTCTATGTTTGTTAGGGATCGTGACAGTCTGCAGAGACTTGTCCTCTGAATCCAAATTCCCTGCCAGTCATTAATTCATTTATTCAGCAAACATATATTGAGCATCTTCTGTAGGTAAAGTCCTATACTATGTACTGGGAATACACGCATGAATACAACAGTTCCGGTTTCCAAGGAACTTACAATCTCGTGGGAGAAACAAATGCTTAAAGATTACACCACCTTACGGAAAATGTAAGATAGAATTGTGGCAAAAGGAACAAGATGGCAGTGTCGACAGAGTGACGGGTTCCTTCAAGCAGTAGCTGGCAGCAGTGGTAGCATCAGTAGCACCTCCCTAACTCACATTGCCTCCTTTCTAGTCAGCAACGTCCCTGCACAAGTGAGGCGACAGCAGCTGCCCAGAAACAAGTGGCCCAGCCTGGTAACTGTGAAAACCCCTCAGAAACTGTGGCCTGGCAGAAAGAAACCTGTCTGAGAGGCAATGATCAGGTTCCCCTCGGACAGTTCTGGGGCCTGTAATGCTGAGAAAGAGTCTGTTTTCCATTTCCTCCTCCTCAGCCTTGCTTCATGGAGGGGCCCTGGAAGCCTCTGTCTTCCTTCCAGAAGAGGACATTTTTGTTCTTTCATTTTCATCTCTCAGGATAGCAAGCAACAGCAGCTCCAAGGCCAAATTCATTGTTAGAGGGATATAATAAACTGGTAGGGAAGATTGGGTCTGGCTCCTTGGGGGATGTTTAATCTGGAGATCAGCATCACTAATGGCAAGGAAGTGACAGTGAAGCTAGAATCTTAGAAGGCTAGGCGTCCCCATTTGCTGTACAAGAACAAGCTCTACAAGATTTTTCAAGGTGAGGTTGGCATCCCCCACATACAGTGGTCTGGTCAGGAAAAAGACTACAAATGTGCTTGGACCCAGCCTTGAAGACCTCTTCAACTTCTGTTCAAGAAGGTTCACACTGGTAACTGTACTTAGGTTAGCTGACCACATTATCAGTAGAATGAATATGAGCATACAGAGAATTTTGTACACAGAAAGAGACATTAAACCAGATAACTTCCTAATGGTATTGGGCATCACTGTAGTAAGTTATTCTCTATTGATTTTGCTCTGCCAAAAGTAGAGAGACAACAGGACAAGGCACCTCATACCATACAGAGAAGATAAAAATCTCACCAGCAGTGCCTGATGCGCTAGCTTCAACGCACATCTTGGTATTGAACAGAGTCACCAAGATGACATGGAATCATTAGGATTTGTTTTGATGTATTTTAATAGAACCAGCCTGCCATGGCAAGGACTAAAGGCTACAACAAAGAAACAAAAGTATGAAAACATTAGTGACAAGGTGTTCATTCCTTTTGAAGTTTTATGTAAGGGGTTTCCTGCAGAATTTGCTGTGTATTTAAACTATTTTCATGGGCTGTGCTTTGAGGAAGCTCTGGATTACAAGTATCTGAGGCAGCTATTCCGCATTCCTTTCAGGACCCTGAATCACTAATATGACTACACATTTGATTGGACAATGTTAAAGCAAAAAGCAGCACAGCGAGTAAGCTCTTTCTGTGAGCAGGGTCAGCAGGCCCAAACCCCCACAGACAAGCAAACTGACAAAACAGAGTAATGTGAAAGGTTTTTAAGCATGAATCATGGACAGAAGAAGCAGAGCAGATGACTGGAGCAGCATTTGTTTCTCCCCAAATCTAGAAATTTTAGTTCATATGTACACTAGCCATTGGTTATGGACAACCATATACTTGGTGTCAAGAATGTGATTTTAGAATAAACTGCCTCTGGGCAGCATTGGTAGTCCTGCATCCTGAGTTTTGGCTCCTATAATTGTAAATATTAACTGAGATGGTGAAATATGGTGTCCAGTTTTCTATTGCATTTTTTCAAGTGGAAAAGTTAACTATATGGTTGACAAATTGATGGAGAAATTGTGCATACGCCAATTTTTGTTAAAACTTTATTTTGAGCAGCGTGAACAGTCTTCAGGCACAATTGTGATGATTGTAAATGCTCACAATTGTGCATTCTTAGGGTTTCTCCATCCCTGGGGTTTGTAAGTTGTTCACTTAAAATATTCTTAAAATGATTGGTTTCTTGTTTGCAAGCCAGTTAATAAGGTAGCAACCAAAGATTCCAGTGTTTGAGCATGTGAAAGACTCTGCCTGCTTACCTGTGCTAGAAATAACAGCATCTAAAGTGGAGGCTTAAGAAAAACGTTGTGATTACTAGATTATCTTTAGGACTCTTCATTACCTCTGTAATGTTTTGGATATTAAAAAAATATTCGTCACAGAGATTTAGTAAACATCTTACAACTGAACATGTATGTATATCGCTTAGATAAATGTGATCACTGTAAACATGATTTGGGATTTTGTTTTTATTTTGAAATGGGAGCTTTTTTGTTTACAAGTTCATTAAAAACTAAAAACTGTTTCTGTAAAAAAAAAAAGAATGTTGTATGGAGTATTATGGGGACACATTGACGTTGGAGGGGGGTGGTTCTTAACAAAGATGTGGTGAAGGGGTAGAAAAAGACGTCAGAAAAGGTTCCTAAGAGAATGATAGGAATTTTAGAGGAAACAGTGCAATTATAAAGCGGAGAAGGAGGGCATTCCCAGAAGAGGGCACTGCATAAGGAAAGACTTGTAAGTGAGAAAATAGCACAGGGAGTGGTGAGAACATGCAGTTAGCATAGAACATCTAGGCAAGTCTGAAAAAGTTGGTAAGGGACGCATCCTGGCTACCTTGTGTCTTCTGGTAGGGAGCTGGGTCTGCCTAGAAGAAAAAAATGGGGGGTGGTGGGGTAGATTTAAATATTAGTTATGATTTTAGGACTTATTCCTGCTCATTTATTTATCCATACTGTGCTAGGCAGGAGGGGCTCAAAGTTGAGCCCAGCCAGACCCTGCTTCAAGGCGTTTTACACATGACACCTAAGCTACCTCATTTTGCTAATGCTTGAGCCTACAATGGGAGTTTACCTGCCAAAGGCTTTATCAAAACCTTTACAGAGTGGACTTCAAGGGAGTCTGCCAAGAACTGGTCATCCTAAAATGTTCATGGCCATTGTGCCCTGACAGCAGGGCACACCATACATGATTTGACAGCTGTCCTGCTAACACAAGCCCTCATTTTCCTGAAATGATTTAGAAATACCACGGAAATACTCTTGGGAAAATTGGGTTGATACATTACAGTGATGAGTTGGCATGCTTTTCTTTTCTTTTCTTTTTTTTTTTTGAAGTCAGCAAAAATTTCATCTATCCTCTTCTTTGCCACCCCCCGACTTGCTCAGCTTGACAGTGATAAGGTTTGTGAGGATGGTGAAGTTGGTCCCTCCCAGCTGTTATTTTGCTGTCCTGCTGCTGCTTGGTAGGCTCATGCGGTGTCATGCCTTCCTTGACCCGTAGAAATAGGTATTACAAGTAGAGTGCAAAGACATTTTTGCAGTACAGAATACATATTAAAGCAAAGTTGGAAAGAACACATAATTTGATAAAGTGAAACTTGTGTTTTCTGTCACAAAATTGGAAACTTTTATTCCTGGTTTTGGAAAGTAGGCTAAATTGAAAATAGCAGTGTGAGAAAGGAAGAGATATTCCTGTTGTCCTAACCCACTGCATGTATTTTAGCTCCTTCTATCGTCGTTCTTCCCCTTTCTCCTGTTCGTAGTAATTTCTTCTTATTTAATAATCCTTGAATTCTCATCTAAAGTTCCCAGAGCACTTCCCCTTACCTTGGAATTTTAGACGCATAGTTTTACTGTACAGTAGAGCTCTGCAGTCAGAATGTGAGAGTATCAGTATAACATCAGTTGAGGCCCTTGTTCTGTTGAAACTCCCAGGAGTCTTCTCATTGAGGTGATTTTTAATTCAGAATGGATTGAGATCATGTCCACATTAGGGGGTTGGAGGTGCAGATGTAGTTTTAGAAGACTCCACCTACCTTCCACCACTACCATCAGTTGAGTCAGGCTGGGCTCACTGTTCTAGGTAGTCTGTAAAGGTCACATCTGGGGCTCGAGTTTTAAGATGTTTAGAAATGTTTTGACAATTCAAGTCTTTGCCATCTCTCAGAGAAGCAAGTTCCATAGGACTACAATCCACTGAGTCTGCACAAGAGGTACAAAATCTGCCAAGTCATATACATTAGACTGAAATTCCTTAAGTCTGAGATTCCTGTTTCTAGACTGTTAAAGGCCTTGCTTTTTAAAAATCTATTAACTAAGGATAGCCTCAGTTAAGAATCCAGGTAGTTGAAGGTCTTGATGGTGTTGTCTCCCATGGGAAGCCATGCTGTGTCCAGAGCAGCTGTCTGGCTAGTATGGGAGGAGTCGTGCTGCTTCTTGCATAGGGGTGAAAACCTCTGGGCACCAGGCCCAGCCTCAGCCCAGGTATGTGCCCACATGCTTTGTTTTCCTTCTAGCAACTTACATATTAGAGGAAGGAGCCCAGGATCCTGAACTTAGTAGTAAATTCATCCTGACCCCACTATCCATTTAGTTTTGTCCTCCAAATTTACCTTCTCCTGCTTGGTCCGTTTCTTAAGTGAACTGTCATGGTTGCTTTTGATTCTTTTTAACATCATTGAAAGGGCTGTGAAAAGTTACAACATTTGAGCATACAGATTTATGTTTGGGACCTAGAAAAATATTCTGTACTGTTAACCAAAAAAATCCTGTTTGGCTTTCCCATCTGTTATTTCAGAGAGTAACTTAGCTTGAAGGACACTGTAGGTTGAGTATTGTTGTTAGTATTGAGATGAATCCAGGCAATTAATGGAGGGGGTTTGCTCCCAATTAATTGTTTGCTGTTAACACTGTGGTAGTCCTGCTGGCTCCAAGCCAGAGCTCAGTGAGCCTTCTTGTGACTTCTTTCCAGACCACACCCGTGACGATGCAGGTTGGAGAAGGTCAGCAGGTGCAGATTGTCCAGGCCCAGCCACAGGGTCAAGCCCAGCAGGCCCAGAGTGGCACTGGACAGACCATGCAGGTGATGCAGCAGATCATCACCAATACAGGAGAGATCCAGCAGATCCCGGTAAGCCCTGCACAGCACTGTTCTCAACTTCAGAACAGGAAATGCTTAAAGATTTTATATATGCTTATACTTACATGTGTGCAGCACTTTTCTCCACTGCAGAACAGGAAATGCTTAAAAATTTTATATATGCTTATACGGGTGCACATATACACACCCACACATACATAACATATGTTTATTTTTTTAACCTATATTCCCATTCCCCCGAGACTGCAACTTGCTTCACTATGTTTACTCCCTACTTTCCCTTAATCCAGGTTCAACCACTACGGGGCAGCTCCTCTTGATTTCCCCTCATTCCACCTATGCACAGAGATCATTGGAACCACCATCTCATGCCATGGCAGTCTTGTCTTTTGATTAGCAGAGAATAAGAGGGAGGTATATGGTGAAGGCCATAAATACACTTGTTGCATATTCATGAGTCAGTTCCCAGTGGAGCCTGCAGTAAAGTATATTTTTGGCTTTCATTTAACTTATCCATTCCTTCACTGTGGACTGCTGCTTCCTGTGTGTCTTAAGGGATTTCATTTCTTAGATTTGTTGGCTTTTTTTTTTTTTTTTTTTTTTAACTTGTGCTTGTTCTTCTGTAAAAATGTCCTTGTCTTAACACTTGCAGTCTGGACATTGGTCATTTTGCCACCAAAAAATGTGGAAGTAAGGGACATGGAGCACTCTTTCCTGCCCCATACCCCATTTTCTATTGTAAATGAAATGTAGGCAGGTACAGAAACTCACTTGAAATTGGTTAACGGCTTCCTCTTTGAAAAAAATTTGGAAAGCATTCTCAGCCCTGTTTTAGGAACTATTCTCTTTATTAAGTTAAGAGAACGCTTAGGAAAACAGAGGGGTTGTGTGTGTGTGTGTGTGTCTGTCTTCTCTTACACACACACATGCCTGCCACCCATCAATTCCAGGTGACTGAGCTCTGCCTTGCCTCCCTGTTTCAGCCACCAACCCCAAGACCTCTCTCTTGAATGGTTCTTATTTTTGCTTGAAAAAGCACCAAGAAACGTTCATTTAAGCCAGAGAAAAGTTTCCACCTTGCAGTGCCTTTAATTCTAGTGTTTTTAACCCTCTGAGGCGTGGAGCTTTGGCCTAGAAGACGTGTTGCAGAATTCACAGTCTCATCTTCTCAGTCTTACATACCTCTGCAGGAGTCTCCTGAAAGGGTCTTTAGGCAGCTCCTCAGTGTGCTTGTAATGGTGGTGAATTTTCGGAAGGGAACTTCTGTTTTGAAAGTCCAAGGGATAGGCTTATTTGTCTGTAATTAAGGCTGTGAGGATCCCCAGACCCATCCCTACAGTAAAGGACTGAGGGACAGAGCATCACCAGATGCTTTAACCTAAGCCTAAAAGAAATAGAGCTTGTTTCTAAGAACTGCTGGCTTTTCAGTCACATTTAAGTTTCTGCAACAGGCTCCTTTTCCCACCTAGAAAATTTTAAGTTCCCATGGCTGTCAGAACACCTTCCCCCACTCCTGGGATGAAGCTGAATTCAGGCCTTTATCCTGGGATCCTTGGCTAGAGTTTTTGTGACTTCTGGAACCAGCTGCTGTCAGTCTCAGATGAGGTTTCCCAAGTCTCCACCCACTTGCCTCCCAAGAATTTAACATTGTTGCCCAGAGAGCTGTATTATGGGATTTAGGTAGAAGATTTAGGCTTGACACTTGAGCTCCTCCTGGCATATTCTCAGGAAAGAAATAACTGCAGATCACAATACTCTTGTCCTGTCTCCTTTGAACCAGATTCTTAACTGGTTTATATTTTGTGCCCCTCCATCTTTCCTCAAGCTGACAGTTCTGGGATGTTCTACTAAAAACTTCAGTTAGTCTTTTCTTGGTGGTTCAAATCTCCTTGAGGCTGGAAGTTTCAAAGAGGCCGTTTGATTTAACACTGCATGCAGGAATGCAGCCAGCATTTTCCTCATGGAAATAAAATTCTCTGCAGTGAAGTTTGTTCTTGAAAGCAAGGGGAAATTTTGCCTCAAGAAGCTCCCCATTACAACAGAATCAGCCTGGGCAGCCAAGGGTTGGTGTCTGAGTCCCCAGATAGAGTCAGACCAAAGCTGCCTGTGCTCCCGGAACTTCTTTCATCCCCCAAATCCTCAGTGTGAATGTCTACAGTTCCCCCTCTACTGAGCCACAGCTCCTCTTACATTGAAACTGCCTTGGTCCTCTCTTCATCCTCACGCTGAAAGCACTAATACTTTTCATGGTGCACTGGAGCATTAAGAGCCTGAGTTAAGGCTTTTAGCACACAATTAAATGCAGTATGTGGTATTATTGTATTATCTGAGTTAATCTTAAGCCTGAGGAACTCTAAAGGCACTTTTGTAGCTTTGGTTTCCCATGATGAGGTTTTCTGTGAAAGGCTTATTGATTCAGCCTCCTCTTGGGAGGTGTTTGGCCAAAGCTAGTGCTGAACACCAAGGATCCTAAAAGTCCCACAGACCCCCGCTTTGGTTCAGGTCAGCATTTTCCTCCAAGTTTGCAGCATTGGGTTGTGCAGTACTAGGGCAGTACTAGGGCAGTGGCACAGGACAGTGGCTGTCTGCTTTGGGCTCCTGGTGGACACTGGAGCTCTTAGAATTATTGGGTCAGTCACCCCCAGAACTAGGGTGGGGAAGTGTGGAGACGGAGGGGAAAGAGGTCTACACTAATGGTACAGGCATTCTGAAAATGTCGGATAGTCTTTGGGATCGATTCCTAAGGCAAACTGATCAAACAGCCAAGAGCCAGTGAATAATGAGGATATAGCCATACCGTTCTCACATTCTCACATATGTGACATGATCCTCTGGGAATTTTTCACAGAGTCCGTTCAGGGAACATAACCTCTTTGATGTTGTGTGTCATGTGGGGTGGGGATATTGTGGTTTTGCTTTGTTTTGTCCTCTGTTAAAAAGGAATGTTTTTTCAGGATGGGCTTTTTCGGAGGACTTGGGGAAGAGGGGTGCAACTAGCATCTCTGGTCATGGAAACTTTTCCTGTTTGAAATTGCACTCAGTCTCCTGTGGTCACTTTGTCTCTGCTCCTGCCCCAGGTACAGCTGAATGCCGGCCAGCTGCAGTATATCCGCTTAGCCCAGCCTGTATCAGGCACCCAAGTTGTGCAAGGACAGATCCAGACGCTCGCCACCAATGCCCAGCAGGTATGTGCCGTGGAGATGTGGGGCTTGAGTTGGAAATCAGCAGGAACTGGCTTCTGCCTGGAAAGGGGTACTCAGCATATAACTTTATTGCCACCTTATCCTTCAGCAAGAACCACCTCCACATCTGTTCTGCTTCCCAAGGGACAGAAAGGGGTAATTGGAGGACTGGATTAAAAATGTCTCTCTCACTAGCCTTTTCTGAAGGGAAAAACAAGGCAGCGGAAGCCTCAAGGAAACTTGGAGAAAGCCTGATATATGTGTCCATGATGACTATAGAAAGCATTTTGACAAGCTGCCTAGTCAACAGGCCATTTCTGTCTTTACACTCCAGTTGCTGTTGTGTCCTGGTACCTCCCCCATCCTTTGGAAAGCCTACTTAGATTTTGCTCCCTTACCTCCTCACACTTTCCTAACCAGAGAAATTGCCCCTCTCATCTCCTTTCATACCCTAGGTTATTCAAGGTGGTGAGTCACAGATCCTGAGGGGGCTGCCTTCCTGGGAAGTGGCAAGACGTGGGGTATACTGGTCAAGGGGAAGCATTGTTAATGGATTCTTTTGCCTCAGACCCAAAAAAAGCAGCGATCGTTTAAGAGCTGGTCCTGTCTGGCCCAGTTGCATTTTTGGTGATGTATCTATTGACAGTGGTGATAGAGCTGAGTTTGTAGAGCAGGTCTCCAAAGATCTCATTTGGGGAAATGTGAGAAATGAGCCAAAAGCAAGGCTTCTGAGTTCTGTACAGTCTCTTATGGTCATTAAAGGGCGTTCTCCATACCCACTCCCTCATTCGCCTAAGTACTTGGCCTTTTCCATAATTTCCTTGGGACTCACCCACACTGATTCAGATCACAAGATTGGCCACACCCTTGGGTACCCTCCTCTCTTTTTTTTTAAGCTTGTAAGATTCTTCCCTGGGATCCGAAAACATTTTATGGCACGGGGATGGGAGGAAATGAGGAGCGGTTCTTGACGCCCTAGAGATCAATTTGGGGAATGGAAAATAAAATCAAAGTGGGGACAAATTGGGTGAACAGAGAAGAGGGGAGAAGCAAGTTGTAATTGGGATAACCTGGCATTTAGTAGGTGCTCAGTAAATGTTTGTTGAATGGAGGCTCAAAAGGATAATATATAAATGAAATTCAAAGGTAAATGAAACTTCCTTCTTCAGTGAAGTAAATGGCAGTCCTGCTGGCCGCAAAGCACAGTTAACTTCATCTATAAGGATAATTTCTGTTTGTCTCAGGTTTGTTCATTTATACTACAGACAGTTCTTGACTACTTATTTTGCACTGAGGGTATAAAGGCAAAACTTAGCTCCTGCCCTCAAACAGCTTATAGATTGGTGAGAGGAGAAAGACCAAAAACAAAGCACAGTAGTTTGAAATCTTGATGAAGCTTTGCATACCCATCCCCTTTCTTGCTCCTCATCGCCTCACAGGTTGACCTGACAGGTTTGCTTTTGCCCACCGTGAGGACATTTGAGAGGACAGTCCTTACTTTGCCAGTTGGCTGTGATGATTCCAGGAGATGGTACACAGGGAACATTGCTAGTCAAATGTTCCATAGATAAACACACACATGCTCCAATCTTCTTTCCACTCTACTAAGCTGGCCCTAGCAGTTACTGTTATATGATGCAGTTTTATATGTTAGTAAATTTACTTTAAAATCCATTTAAGTAAAAACCCCACAAAAGATGTTAAGTGCTTGTGATAAATGTCTTCGTTGCTCTAACCCTTGCACATAAACCCCTCCCTTTCTCTGAGGTACCCATCCTCCTCCTTTCGGTTGGCCCAGAGGGTGTCCTCTCTCGGAAAAAGTACTTCATGATTTTGCCATGAGGGCTGCCAGGGCCAAGGCCACCTGCTCGCCAGGGTGTTTCATATTCCAGTCAGATAATCTGGGTGATAGGGGTTTGGTTTAGAGCCCACCTTCCAAGAATGAAATGGACCACTCATAGCTCACCCAACATTTTGCAAACTGCCTTCACTGTCTAAAAGATCTTTAGGGCTCCTGCCTAAACCATAAATGTCGTGCTATGTCATGTTAGCTTCTAGGAGTTAGGGGTTCTGTTTGACCTGAACCTCAAGGCCCCAGGAAGACCTTGGGATGAGTGGGGAGGTGGGGGAGTCAGTGTACATTAAGGGAGATGGGTATGGGAGTTATACAGTATGTCCTCCAGGGTCCTCTGCATGCCTGTGTGGTGCCAACTCTGAGTAGTCGTCAGTGGGTTGGGGGGCACTACTGGAGAAGGGACACTTGTTTTTCTTCTACTCATGGGGCACCTGTTCTGCGCCAGGCCTCATTCTGGGCACTTGATATACATTGTTTCATTTGATCTTCATGACTATCTCCTGGGCAGTGGGCTGGCAGACCAGGCCTTGCAGCCGACATGCCTACTCTACTGTGCTTGATTTCCTACAGATCACACAGACAGAGGTCCAGCAAGGACAGCAGCAGTTCAGCCAGTTCACAGATGGACAGGTAGGATACCCAGCCTGGGCAGGGGGAAAGGGTGAGGAATTACGGGGGCTAGGGATGGTATCTGTGTTTTGGATGGTTAGGGCAATTGTCCTATCCTCTATTAGCAATGAATGGACAAAAATGGTTAAAATAAGGACAGTCTTTAAGTCAGGGTGCCTGTTCTCTAAATTGATAGACTTGTGGGAAGTAAAAATAATTTTAGACATGATATAGCCCAAATCTCCATTTTGCAGATGTGTAAACTGAGCCCCAGAGATGGGAAGTACCTTGCCCAATCTCACTTAGCAGTTCATTGCAGAGCCACGACTAGAATGGAGGTCTTATTTCCCTCTAGGACTGTTTTTTTCTGTAAGCCATGCTGCTGCTTAATAGCCTGAAGTAGTTGAAATGCTGGGAACATGTAACCTCTCGAGCTCCCTCTGTACTTGACATTCAGTAATTCTAAACTTACTTGAGACTCACACAAGAAGGAATCTTTCCTTCTCCATCCCGCTTTTCCCTCACGCTACAGAACCCAGAGACCCCGAGGACATGGTAGGATGACATGCACCTAGCTTGTGCTCTCTGCTGCCCAGAAGGGAGAGGAGATGCATGAGGACTGACTTCTGGCTTCTATTAGTACTAGGTGCTGGGCTGATGTGCCAGGGCTCCTGTGGGGAATCTTGGCTTTTGGTTTCTTTTGGGGACACTCAAGAAATAAAGTGGCCAGTTGACCCTGACCTTCCTAAGTGGCATGTGAGCATCCTTTTCACCCACACAGGTCTTGGCTGTAGGAAGTATTTCACCTCCTCAGCAGAGCCCACATAGGAAAGGCAGATTCAGGTTAGCCTGATTTGAGCCAGATACTCTGAGGACAGAAGGAGAGGGAGTAAGCCTACTGCCCCTGCCATTGAGGATTACGAAGAGTTGGGGAAATGCTGACTTCCAAGCTGCTGGTACAGTGGTTTGAATTGCTTGTGTTTGTCACAGAGGAACAGCGTGCAGCAAGCTCGAGGCTCTGAGCTAACGGGAGAGGCAGAGCCCAGAGAAGTGAAAGCCACAGGAAATTCAACTCCCTGCACCTCTTCCCTGCCCACCACACACACCCCCTCACACCGGGCTGGTACCTCCTGTGTCTGCTGTTCCCGACCCCAGCAGAGCTCCACACCCCCTCCTCCCTCTGACGCCTTGCAGTGGGTGGTGGTTGAGGTATCTGGGGCCCCTGACCAACTCGAGGCCCATAGAGAGCTGCATGCCCCTCTCCCAGGGGTGACCTCACTCTCTCCTCTCCACCCCTCGCAGCAGCTCTACCAGATCCAGCAAGTCACCATGCCTGCGGGCCAGGACCTCGCCCAGCCCATGTTCATCCAGTCAGCCAACCAGCCTTCTGACGGGCAGGCCCCCCAGGTGACCGGCGACTGAGGGCCTGAGCTGGCAAGCCCAAGGACACCCAATGCAATTTTTGCCGTACAGCCCCAGGTGATGGGCACAGCCTCCCTCCCCAGAGGACCCGGCCGACCTCAGCGCCTCCTGCAGGCTAGGATACTGGTGCACTACGCCCCACACCTGGGGGCCGAGATTCTCCAGCGAAAAGATGCGATATTTTTTATTTCTTTTTTCCCATCCCCCCACCCCCCAAGGAATCAGTATTTCAATATGTTGAGCTGTGTGTCCAAAGCTATGAAATGAAAATATTAAATAACATATTTATGGCATTTTCTTGAAGAGTGTGTTAAAGAAATATTTCTTCTCTCTTTTTTTTGTTCTCACTACCCCTTCCTTTTAAAAAAAATCTTCCCAGGGGTACATGTTATCATCTCCTAACTCTTGGAACAAGTTGCTGCCCCCCAGGATTTGCTACCTTGTTCTGCCATCAGATTAAATTAGGTGAATGTGTGTAGCTTCTTTTTCATTAGTAATCCTCTCCCCATCCCTCTTGCCCCATAGCTCTGTGTATTTGCATCCAGAGGCCATGGAAACATTCCTTGCATTTAAGAAATGAACTCATTCCCTACAGAGCATGGATGATTTCATTCCCAAACCTCTCCCAGGGACCGAAGGAGACTAGAACTTACTGCATTTGCCCACCCCACCGTTTTTTTATTTTATTTTTAAAATGCATTAAAAATTGTGCTAGTCTCCTTTTCTGCATGGACTTCAAACTGCATGAAATTCAATAAATCTCATTTTAGATAATTTAGAGTCTGGATTTCTGTGTCTGGGGGCATTCATGGGCCACTTACTTGGCTTGGAAAAGGCTTGGAAAGTTTTGTTTGCTCTCAGGTTGAATGACTGGGAAGGAAGGGATGTGTAATGTTGAGGGAACTTGAGCCACAAATCTCATTCAAACTGAAATCTTCAACTTGTTTTAAAAATGAACTTCATCCGAATCAGTTTGCTACTCACAGGTGCCTGTCAGCCTGCCTTACTGAACTCTCACTTATGTGCCAGACTTAGCTGTTACCTGGCTTGGTTGAGAGGGTGGTGTCTCATGGAGAAAGCTGGCCCTGTCATGCTACCAACAAGGAGCCGGGTTAAACCCTCCCCTCCTGCCCGGCACAAGCTGTCACTCTCAGCTGCCTGCTGTGGCTGTGCCCATTATCAAAAGAAAGGTGTCTGCATGGAGGATGGGCCAGGGCCTGCTTCCGGTTAATTAAAGCAGGGAGGATAGAAAGCATTCCACTTTCCAGTTCTTCACTGGCTAAAAAGGCCAATGATGAGCCATCTCCTTTCTTATCTCCACCATGCCAATGAGACCTGCTATCCTAGAAAGAACAGTGAACTGGGTTCCAGGAAAAGTAGACCTTTTCTTCTGTGATGGTAATATGCTCTAGTACCTTGGGCAACTCCTTTCTCTTCGGGACTCTTTCTAGGGGTGGGGTCAGGGTGAGGAAAAGGCTTTCTTACATGAGTTCAAGGTCTGATGCTTATGCCCTTATGATTCCCACTGTATACCCCACTGTAATATCCCACTGTAAACCATGGTGATGGGACAGAGTTTTCAAGAATTACTTTTAGTAAAGATTCAGAGAACACACTACTGCCCTATGCTCTTTATCCCAAGAGATCCCCAGATCTCTTGGATCTGCTAGAGTATCTTCCCTAGTCCCAGGTCTGGCCAGTTCTGCCCTTTCCTTTCCAGGTGGAAGTGGGGGGAAGGGTCCAATTGACCACATCTTGATGCTGATAGCTTATAAAATACTTTGACATCTACATCATTTGTTTCATTTACTTACGTGTATCTTACCTCATTCCACAGGGAAAATTGATGTGGCTTGCAATGAAAACATGCACAATGAAATAAAAAATATATATGAATTAGAATTAGAAAAATGTAATTGAGTTAGGAGATCAGGATCATAGAAAACAAGAACAAATATGCTGGCTTTAAAGACCTATATAGTCCTAAGAATTAGGTTTCAGAGTTGACGCTGAGCTTCCTGGCCACCAAAGAAAAAGAAACAGGTAAGGAATTCACTTTATAAAAGGAAGAAAAATAGCATTCTTTTACAAAAGCAAGGATTTCCTAGTTGTAAGGTTTGGGTTACATGGTACCTCTCAGTCTCACCAGGACAGATAAAGCCAGCGGTACCACCACCGTGAGAAGTCAGCAGGTCTGTCCCTGAAACCGAGTCCACATGTTTCTGACGCCCAAGTTAATTCATCCTTCTGCATCAAGTTACCTTTATTCTGGCTCTGGACTTTTCTCTGAGGGGGGTCATCTGGTTATACCCAAAAATGTCTTAGTGAGATGTTATGCAGTCAGCAAGTATTCATTAATAGCTGGGTGTCCAGCCCCACGTGGAGAGAATGCAAGAGAGGGAGAGAGAAGAGGGGCCCTGACCTCAAACAGAAGAGGCAGAAGTTCTATTTCATTTCCTGGCTAACCCCCATGTTGTGGCAGAGTATCCTCTGTCCTTTGCTGCTCTTGGACCCAACCCTGAAAAGCCCAGTGTGTTTGGAACTTCAGGCCAGTCAATGGGCCCCTGTTTTCCTAGACTTCCATTGCTATTCTGGAGATGTTTCCGTCAATTGTGATTGGCAGGCAGCTGCCCTGCTGGGCACGTTCCCTTTAAATTGCCCCGCCAGCAGGCCCTTCTGGGTGTAAACAAACACTTTGGTACACACAGCCCCAGAGAGCCCCTATCTAATACCCAGTGCGATCCCCTTACATCCGGAGCACTCTGAACACTTTCCTAGCACTTGTGGCTCTGTCCTCCTGATGATCTTCACAGTGACCCTGCAGGGGAGGCAGGAAGAGGGATTGTGATCCCTTAGTTACAGATGGAGTCATGGGAGGCCCCGTGAATTGCAATGACTTGCCCAAGGTCACTCCATGAATTAGGGGTGGAATTGTAACCAAAACCTGGTCTCCTGATCCCCTGTGCTAGCATAGTTTACTCTCTTGTCAAAGGCAGTGGGTAAAAGAATGGATGGGAGGAGAAGGGAGGGGAGGATGAAAGAAAGAACAAGGCTTTACCAAATGTGAAACTGTCTTCTTTTACTCTGCACTCCTCAAACCTGCTGGCCCAGCACTGAGTATATGTGGAATAAATATGGCACTTGGACCTGGCCCGCGGTCAGCTGGTGGTTAGGATAACTTCCCCCTGAGTATCAAATTATGTGATGCTCCTGGAGACTAGAAGCCTCGAGGATTAGGAGCAGACCCCTGGGCCCACCAGCCTCTTTGCAGCTCACTTCTACCCACTGGCCACAAGGGGGCAGCACGCAACACCCAAGTTTGAGAGGTGCCCAGTCCCACCCTCATGGCAACTTGAGACAGTTCTAGGAGCTAATGAGGTATAGTGGTCCTCTTTCTCAACAGGTACTAGATCCTTAGCCACCTTCCTGATAAGACCCTTACCTTTGAAGGGAGGATCTTCTACAGGAAAACAGGGCTGTTGCCATACTCTCCAGAGTACTGCATCAGGGTAGACGGTTAGATCTTAATGAGGAATTTCTGGCATGCCAAGTTCATTCAAGGCCCTTCCTACCTCCCCAGCTTTGTTTTTCTACTCTACTCTCCTTCCACCCCCTACACTATGCTCCTGTCATACCCAGTTACTCACTGGTCCCTGAACTTACCTCCGTCTTTTCAGAATGTGCTGGCCCTTCTGCCTGAAATGTCCTTTCATTTCCCTTTTCACTTATTGATCTCCTGTACATCCATCAAGGCTCAGTTTAAATGGCCCTCTCTGAAAAACTTCGATTCCTTGGGTAGAGTCAGTAAAGACCTCTGATGCTCCCAGGGCAATTTCTACAACCTCTATTACTAGTGTTCGTATACATAGTCATTCAGAAAATATTTCTTTGGTACCTTCTGTGTGTCAAATATTGTTATGGGCATGGTGAATACTGCTGAAAGCAAACCAGATGAGGTCCCTGCTATCAAGGAGTTTATATTGGGTGTGTGTATGGTGACCCGGGGGATGGGGAAAATAGAAATGGGAGAGACAGACAAGAAACAAGACCAAATTAAGCTCTGAAGAAACCCCCTGTCACTCTGTGTTGGAATTTTCTGTTTCTGGCTGTTTCCCTCACAGATGGTCCTCCTCCAGTTCAGAGTCATCTCTGCACCTCCAGTGCCTAGCACAGGACCTGGCACCAAGAGCGTTACAGTAACTGATGAGCAAATGAATGAACATGAACCCTTCCTTGCAGCCAAACCACAGACAGGGCCTTCAACACACCACACACATGTCCACCTCTGCTCATTTGCTCTCACCATTGCTTTTTTTCTCCTTAGCAATATCTTACTGAGCACTGCTAGGTGGGGGTGTTCGATGGAAACACAGGTTATTTTTTTAAGAAATTTCTTCATAGGGAAATACAGCTAAAGCTTGGAACCTAAGTGGATTATCTCATTTCACCCTCACATCCTCAGTAGGTAGATATTCTCATTTTATAAATGAGAAACTGAGGCTCAAAGAGGTTAAGAAACTACCCAAGGGCAGCAGCTGGTTGAGTGGAGCCAGATGCACCAAGCAGCTTCTTATTACAGATGGTCCCGCCAGCTCAGCCCCCATTGGTCCAGGACTCTTTTCCTACGGAGAATGAAAGCCCCTTCCCCTGCCAACTCCTAGGTGGGGACCTAGCCTTTGTCCCACAGACTCAGCCTTCTATAGGCCTTAGTAAGGTGGCATCTGACCTCCCAGGAGAAGAGGACCATAGGATGGAGGTCAGAAGCAACAGGCATGGCCTCCTCCAGGCCCCCAGAGCCAGACTGGCAGCATCACTCTCCAGCTTGGCTGCTATACCCCTCCCATGGCCCAGGAAGAGAGGATAGGACGACAGCAAGGCTGGCACTCAGGAGGGAAGAACCTGAGCTGGGGCCCAGAGGTGCCAGACTGGGGTAGGCTCCTCTGTCTGGCTAGTGCTGGGGAGAGTCTGAAGCAGAACCCATTCTCCATCCCCAGCCATGAGCCGCCAACCCTTCCTCAGCACCCTCCTCCTCCACTGAGCCCTATTGCCTCTCTGGCTCCCAACCCCTTCCTCAAATCCCTGTTCCTCTCTCTTTCAACAAAGATCTGTGGGATAGAAGCTTTCCAATATCTTGTATGTGTGAAAATGTCTTTATTTTGCCCTTTCATTTAAATGATGGTTTGGCATGGTATGGGATTCTAGGTTCACAATTATTTGCCCTCAGCACTCTGAAAATACTGATCCATTGTCTTTTGGCATCTGTTGGTGCTGATGAGAAGTTTACTGTCAGTTCAATTATTGGACCTTTGTAGATAACCTATCTTCTCTCTTGGATGGCTTTTAGAATTTCCTTTTTAATTCTTGTTTTTCTATGTTTTGATTACAAAGTGTCTAGACGTAGTTTTTTGTTTTACTAGGGTAGCCTGTGGGCCTTTTAAATATAGAAATTCATATCTTATTTCTGGAAAGAGCTAGTCACACTTCCCAGTATCTCTTTCTGGAAGTAATAACACATGTGCTAGAGTGTCTCATTCAATCTTCTATGTCTCTTTTCTTTCATATATTCAATTTCTTTATTCTGTGCTTCATTCTGGTGGATTTCCTCAGTTCTAACTCATTAATTCTCTCCTTAGCTGTATCTAGTCTGCTAAACCATCTATTGATTTTTTTTCCCCATCTACTGATTTTTATGTCAGTGACGGTAGTTTTCATTTTTAAACTTTCTAGATAGTTCTGTTCATATCTGCTGCAGATTCCTGTTTGATGTCTTTCTTTTCTTTCTTTCATAGGTGCTTTTCTTTCCTTTATCTTCTTGAAGATTTTAAGTGCCTTAACCTCCCTTTTGGAGTACTCCAATATCTCTAGGTCCCAATGTATGAATTCTCCCATGAGAGAGATGTCACTCTGGCATCGTAGCTACCCTTATATATTTGTGAAGTTTATCCTTGAGATAGTCATTTTCTGCAGATTTTCCTGACTGTGCCCTTGGATTTGGAGGTATGAATGTGAGAGTGCACTGGCCCTAAATGAGCCCCAAGCCCACTCTTATATAAGTGTCTTGGCTTGGTGTTTTTGCATTGTGTGGCTATCAAATCCTGACCCCACATCAAAGCCTGTTCCCACAGGCCCCGTATGAACAGGCTTGAGGTGCCATACTCACAGGGGTACTCTTTTCACCCAAAGCCAGAGCCAGGTGGCTAGCAGAGAGAGAGGTTTTTGTCTGTTCATGGCCAGCAGCAGTTTCCCAGGCTGGAGCTTTAAGTGGGAGCCTACTGTAGGGGTCTGCAGCCTTGCTTTCCATCCCTCCTGGAACACTGAACCCCACTCAGAGGTGCAGCTTCAGCATCTGCTCACCACCAAGAATTCCCTCGTTTCTGGTTCTTAGAGATTTCTCCTTGTTTTTAAGCTTGGGTGTGTTTTGTTTTAATTAGAGAAGTTATGGGTTACAGAACAATTATGCATAAAATACAGGATCCCCAGATACCACCCTATACTAACACCATTTATTCTTTTGGAACATTGTTACAATTGATGAAAGCACACTTTTATAATTGTACTATTAACTACGGTCCATGGCTTCACTTAGGGTTACTGTTTGTGTTGTGAAGTTTCATGGATTTTTTTTTTTTTTTTTTTTTGTATTTCACTCTAGTACCATATATACAACCTAAAATTTCCCCCTTTTAACCACATTCAAATATATAATTCAGTGCTGTTAATTACATTCACAATGTTATGCTGCCATCATCACCATCCTTTTGGATATGTATTTTTAATTTTAAAAATGTATCCAGGATTTATCTTTGCATATCTAATATTTCATGTGTTCAATCAAGCTTGACTTGGAAGTCCCCATCCTGTCTGAGCCTCCCATCCCAGTCACTGAGCCCCTAGCCTGTCTTCTTAGTGCCCCAGTTTCCTCCCTGAACCCCTATCTCCCTTACCAAGTCTCATCCTTTTTTTGAACCCCTCTCCTTGCCACTCAATCTTCAGTCTTGCCTCCCACCTGTCTCCCTCCCTGAACCCGCATCCAAGTTTGTCCACCAGGGGAGCAGGGAGCAGGGACGCTCTGAGTAGGTGGAAGTTGCACAGTCAGCAACTCTCCTTCCTCCTCATTTTCCAAGTAACTGCTGTCCCTGCAGCTCTCACTGAGAACATGGAACCCACCAGCACTACCACAATACTGCTGCCTTCTGCATGGTCTTCCAGGAGCTGGGGTTCAGGGGGAAGACTCCTGAAGGTGGAGGAGGAGCAGCACAAGAAGGGTTTGACCTTCATTTCCACACCCCTTCTCTGTGTCTCCTCCCTGTGAGCCCCTTCCAGCCCTTAGAATCAATGGAGATTCACTTTCTTTGAGCTCAGCACACTGCTCCCTGCCCTCTCCCTGTGGCTCTGAGCTGGCTGACCATGGGGGCTTGCTTGGGCTAGGCTGGGGCAGCCCAGTGGCACACCCAGATCTGGGGGCAGAGAAACTCCCCAGTACCCTCCAGCTCCTGTCACCTGTTGGGTGGCCCAGGCAATTCTCTTGTGCTTTCTGGGCCACATAGGGGAAAGGGAACAGGACTTATCTTTCTTTCCACCTCTCCCTCCTGCTCTCAGTGGAGGTAATGGATGATGTCATCACCGCATGAGCACCCTCTGCTCTGCTACCCTCCTCCCCTACACACACCCAGGAAGCCTTTCCAGATGGAAAAGAGCTACTAGGACCAGGGACTTCTCACAGTATCACCCCCTCCAGTCCCAACCTACAACTGAAGAACAGGAAGATCAGCTCCCTGCACAATCCATGGCTTTTTCATGCGATATCACATTCAGTCCTCCTGACAGCAGGGGCAGGAGGGGCAAGAGGTGGAATGACTTGCCCGAGGTTACCAGCTAGTCCAGAGGTGGAGCCAGGATTGGAAGCCCAGTGTTGCTCGGTGCTCCTTCTGCCCCTGGCACTGCCAACCACCCTGGGTGCTGGTGCTCCTGGTCCACCCCTCCTGAGCCCCGTCTCGGGGAGCCACAGCCTCTGCAAAATGCCCAGGCCCCAGCCCTGGCCAGGCTCCCTGTTTCCTATCAGGCCAAACTGGACCCTTTATGCTGGCATCCAAGGCCCCCTGTGTCTTGCTTGCCAATCTTGCTCTCCCTCCTCCATGCTCCCTAACATCCTCTCCATCCCCACGTCTTCCCTCCCTCCACCCCTCCCCCACACTTACACACTATGGCACAGAGGTCAAGAGCTAGCTGTACTGGGCTAACCTCTTCCCTGAGACTCTTTTTTGTCTATAAAATGGGAGCATGAGCAGTATCACCTCACAGGGTTGCTGGGATGCTGAAATAGACAATGCTGGTAAAGCATCCTGCACGAAGCATGACTTCATTAGTGGTAGCTGCAGATGTTATATTCAATTTACTTCTCTCCTCCATGTCTCCAAGTCCCCCTCCCCTTTAAAGCTCAGCTCAAGTCCCACCCCTGTCCCTGAGAAGGCCACCTCTGCTATTGCCTGTGGAGACATTCCTCTCTGACCTCTAGTAGCCCTTAGACCGTGAAGGAAACCCAGGGGGCTTCTGTGGTACGGGGAAAGTGCCAAAAAGGTGGGACCCTGACCCTCCACCCCAATCCAACCAGAGCACCTCTGCCTGAATGCTCTTTACACATTGGGGTACCCCTTTACAATTTTGTCTGTAAAAAAGATTCCATTACCAATAAAATCTGAAAACCACTGACTTAAACCACCCCCACCCATTCCAGGAAAGCAATCTGAGTCCTTGGTTAACCTGAGGTCACATTGGGAGTCAATGACAGGCCTGAACCTGGCCCCAGGACCCAGATCCCAGCCCCTTCTAGACCACAAGCCTTTCGGACCTGGGAGTGTCACCTACTGGCAGGAATGAGTCCTGGAGAAGGACTGGCCCATCTGGGGCTCCCCTCAGCCCACAGCACCAAACCCAAGACCCAACGCACTGTAGGTAGATGGATGCCAGCTGGGGGTGGGGGAAGGTACGACCATAGACAGTCCTGGGGTCACCAACTGGCTATGCATCCTTAGTGAGCCCCCCCGCCCAATGCCGCTTTGAGCCTCAGCTGCTTTCTCAAATGCAAAGGGTTGCTCTCTGTCCCAGAGGGGCCAAGGCCTGGCACAGTGGGCGCTGGGCAAATGGGAGTGCCCTCCTTCCCCACCCTTCCTCTCAATCAATACTTGCTCCATTGATAGATGATGGTGACAGTGATGGATTACAAGAGATCCTGGAGCCCTGCCTCCTTCTCATTATACAGATGGGGAAACAAGTCCAGAGTAGAGAAGGTACTCACTCAGGTCATAAAGTGAGTGAGTCTGGGCAGAGCAGGGAAGATTTGGCAATGTTTCCAGGGAGGGAGAAGATTGGGAGGTGGGGAGGAAGCTGCTGAGGGTGGGGTGAAGGGAACAGGTGGGAAAGAGGGAGGGAGGAGGATGGGAAACCACAGCATCCCCCCTCCCTCTCCAGCGGAGGAGCTGCTTGAGGGAGCCTGAGACAGCTGTTTGCTCAGAAAAGTGTCTTAGTCACTAAAGGCTGCCGTGGGGAAAGTCCATCCTCCCAGTCATGTCCTGGGAATCCGGAAGGGGGCAGGAAGGCTGCCGGGTGACCCTCAGTTTGGCCACCTGTCCTCTCTGAACTGGACTTTCTTCTCTGCCTCTTCCACGCCCCCATGTACGTACACACACACACACACACACACACACACACACACACAACTAAACTTTGCTTAAGGCCTCCTGGAACCATCTCCCCTATCTCTCTGCCCCAGAGTTCTGTGTCTCTTCACTTTGAAAAGCAGTGGGCTTGCCCCTCCATGACCCATACACCTGCAGGAGAAACTGGCCTCTGTGCCTGATAGAAGTCCTTCCTAAGATCTAACTTCCATCCCTCTAGCTGCAACCACATCCCCTTTCCTCCTCCTGCTGCACCTTTGAGGAAGTTATCTGGAGCTAGAGTCAAGAAAGATAAGATACCCTCTCCCTCCAATGAGGGTCCCTCACAGGGAGAAGAAGGGACCTTTGCAATCCCCCAAATGGGGCTCCTTGTGGAAGAGAAGCAAAAGGTCCAAGGGTGATGCCTAACTTGGGGATCAGATTTCCCAGAACAGACCCAATTTCAGATATTCTGAGTATTGATAAGGGCAGTCTGATTTCTAGTTCTATTTCTGCCATGGAAGAAGAACCTAAGAAAGACCCCAAGAAAACACCCAAAGCCCCTAGCAACTGCTTTCCTTTAGCACTATTCACACCATCCCCAGATGTTAGTCCTGCACCCCAGAACCCTGATGGAAGAGGCCCAGACAGGCATCATACAGAGTCAGGGCAGGCAGTGCCACATATCTAGGGGGTGCCATCTTCAGCTCAGAGGGGGAGGATGGGTTTATCTAGCCCAGGGAATTCCATTCATAACTAGGCCCTGGGGTCCAGCTGCCTCCCTGGGCATCTCTGGCCCAGGGGCACCAAGTCCTGGCCCGGGGCACACCTGGAGCCAGGAGCAGCGGGAGGGATTCACGTCAGATCCCAGAAAGCACTCCAAGCTAGGCAGAGGGGAAAGGGTCACCATGTGCGTAGGGGTGCCTGTGGCTGCCAAGGCCAGCTTGGGGTCCCCCAGGTCCCGCAAGCCCCTCCCTGCCCGCCGGCAGCCCTGCCTCCTTCCCTCCCCCACCGGCTCTCAGCTGATCAATGCCGCCTTTGCTGACAGCTGAGAATCGAGCTCGCCTTCCCGCCCCCTCCCCCGCCTCTCCCGCTTGCCTCGGTCCCCCGGGATCCTCCCGGAGGAACCGGGAAGAGTTTGCTGCCGAAGCGCTTCACCCTGGGGCAGGGCCTGCGGAGAGAGCCGCTGGTGTGGCCACTGCTTTCGGCGGGAGAGGAGGGAGGGAGGGTCGGGAAACCCAAATTACTGCCCCGTGTAGGGCAGGAGGGCGAAGGGGAAAGGGCCGCTCTCTACAGCTAGAGAGATGCAGGCCAGGCACTAAGAACTTTCCAGCTGGAGAGGGGGGCTCTGGGAGAACGCTGTCCCTTTTCCGGCGGGATTCTGTGGGTTTGGGGAGGGGGTGTCCCGATCCCCAACGCTGGCTCAGAACTCACCTCCCAACATCCCATCTGCCGTGAACCTGGTTCCCTGACTTGGGAGTGAGACGAGAGGGCTTCAGCCTGGGAAGGCAGGAGCAGGTCGCCTCTATCAGGGGAGACCCCACTTTCGGGCAGGATAATGGAGAAGGGAAGCTGAGAGATACGGGGTGGAGTGAACAACTGACACCCCTGAGGCCACTGTGCTACACACCCCCTGACACAACTCCGCAGCCCTTGGGCACCAGACCTGTCAGGTAGGAGCAGCACACCTGCAGCAGCTTACCCAGCCACAGGGCACCCGGCACACTTCGCACAGCGCAAAGGGTATGACCCCGACGGGCACACCTCATCGCTTACACCACCACACAGCTGGCACGGACTCTGCACTCTCATCTTCACACCCGTCCACAACTGTACCCGCAACCCACACCTTCACGGACTCAGTCCCCACCACTCCGCAGACCCACAGCTACCCACTCTGCACACACGACTAGACACCTCTCCACTCATCCACACCTAAACTCCCACCCACCACCGCAGCCACAACTCTGCACTCCTGGTTTCACTTTCCACAACCACACACGAGGCGTCGCACCCAACCTGGCCTTCACGCACAATCCCGTCCCCCCACGCTGCCCCTCGCAGCCGCGCACACCGTTTGCACACGCTCAGCCTCTCGACCCCGCGCACTGACCCCGCGGGGCCACCGCCACGCGGTCAGGTCCGGGCTCCGACTCGGTGGCCCGCGTGGCCCGTGCGCCCTGCCCCGCCGCCTTCTTCGCTCCGGTCCCCTCCCTCCGCCCCTCTGCGCTCGCTCGCTCTCTCCCTCCCGATTTGGGAAGGCCGCCGCGGGGCGGGCGGGGGAGGGGCGGGGCGGGGGAGGTTGACATGTGAGCGGCGCGCCGGCGGCAGGTGGAAAGGCGAGCGGCATGGAGCGCGTAATAAGAGAGTTGGAGTCGGAAAGAGCCGCCCCAGTCGCCGGGGAAGCGGGCGGTCAGTGCGGGCTCCGACGGCCCCCAGGCTCCGAGCGCCCGCCCCCGGCCCCGGCGCAGCCCCGACTCGGCCCCTAGCCCCCGCCGTCTGCGCCCGCGCCCGTCCCGGGCTGCCCCGCCGGCCCGGGGTCCGAGCCATGCGCCGCTGAGCGCCCGGAGCGCGCCCCCGCCCCGGACCGCACCCGGCTCCGGCCCCCACCCCCGCCCGGCGCCGCCCATGGCCGAGGCCCCCCCGCGCCGCCTCGGCCTGGCCCCCGCTCCCGGGGACGCCCCCCGCGCCGAGCTGGTGGCGCTCACGGCGGTGCAGAGCGAGCAGGGCGAAGCGGGCGGGGGCGGCTCCCTGCGCCGCCACGGCCTCCTGGGCAGCCCCCTGCCGCCGGGCGCGCCCCTCCCTGGGCCGGGCTCGGGCTCGGGCTCCGCCTGCGGCCAGCGCTCCTCCGCCGCGCACAAGCGCTACCGCCGCCTGCAGAACTGGGTCTACAACGTGCTGGAGCGGCCCCGCGGCTGGGCCTTCGTCTACCATGTCTTCATGTGAGTTTGCGCCCCCGCGCCCCTTCTCGCGCCCCTGCGCTCCGCCCCGCGGAGTCCCCGCCGAAGCCCGGGCTCCCTGGCGATGGCCACCTAGCCTTGGCTCCGCCTCCTACCCCGCACCCCCATGGCCGACCCCCTTCTGTCTTCCCTCAGACCTGAGCCCCATTCTGATCCCCACGAGCCTGACCCTAACCTCTGGTCTCCCAGTCCTGGCCCCTATTTGGCCTCACTTCAGAGCCTCCCCACTTGGACTCATCCACCCTGGGCTCCAACCCCTGTTCCCGGTCCCAGGTGCTCCCCACATCCAACCTCTGCCCCACATCCTCTCAGCAAAGTCTGGAGTCACTGAAGTGGGGCTCCCCTTTTATTCTCTGCACCTCTGCCTCACTGTATCCCAAACGGAGGCCCCTCTCCATGGGGGGCCCCTACCCCAGCCCAGATGTTTGGGGGTCTCCCTGGGCCACCTGGGCCGAGTCGCTCAAGTGTGAGTGCCTGCCGTTATTAGTGTTTTCCTGTTGTCTTCCCCTCCACACTCAGGGCCGCCTTGCCCTGCCCTGCCTGCTCAGTCCAGCTCTCCTGGCTGGCCTGCTGGCCGGCTGCTCCAGGCCTGGCTCCGGGCACAGGGGAAAAAGAAAGAAGAGAGTAGGTTTGGAAACACTGACGCTGCAGGCCCCCTCCTCCCCCTCTCCAGGCTCCTACAACTTTCACAAACACTGACCCCTCTTGGATGTAAAGAATGAATTTTGGCAGCTTAGAGCTCAGTCTTGGGGGCCGGCCCGGCCCAGCCAGGAACATGAGAGGCTGGGCGGATATCAGTTGAAGGGCTGGGTCTGGCGCTGTGGGGACTCTCGGAGGTGCCCGAGAGAGACCTCCAGTCCCTGGAAAATGTGCTACTCTTGATCCCTCCCTGCTGCCCCCAGAGAGGGTTATCTGGTCTTGGGGTCTCTCGGGTGGTCCACTTGCCAGTCTATCTGACTGTCTGGCAGTCCTTCTTTCCTTCTGTCCCTCTGCCAGGCTGAGTTGTGTGTGAATTGGCCTGTCTGTTCATTTCTTCACCCGTCTGTCAGTCCTTCTGCTTGTCTGTTTGCATCCCTCTGTTGGCCTGTCCAGTTATCCATGTGCCTGTCTGTCCCTATATCTGTACACCTGTCTGCCTGACTCTCACTCTTCTGCTTGTCCATATCCTCCTGTCTTTTGGTCTATCCACCTGCGTGCCCCTTTAGTGCCAGTTTGCCTGCCTCTGTCCCATCTAAACTGGGCCCACTGAATTTCAGAGGTAAGGGGCAGGTAGATGCCAGCACAGGAGCCCCAGGCCATGGGGAGGGATAGAGGAAGAGAACTTTCTCAGCCATGAAGCTCCAGGGGGTGGCAGCCTTGACTTTGGGCTAGGCTGGGGGCAGAGAGTTGAGATTGCTCAGGACATGAGGTCAGGCTTTGGGTGAGGGTTGAAGGTTGGGGGTAGCCTAATCCCTAGTGCCCCTTGGGACAGCCTGGGATGAATATTTGTGGCCACAGAGGGGACCAATAGTAGTGATGAAGGTTCAGTGCTGGGGTTCAAGGAATGGTGGGGTGGAGGTGAGAGGCAGGGGACTGCTAATTAAGAGTGGTTGCATTGCAGCACCCTCGTCCACACAGCTCCACAGGGTGCTCCAGGGCAGGAGGGTGAGACCCTGCAGAGAGCAGCCATGCCCGCCGTGGATTCCTCTTGGGAGCTGACTCTTCCGAGGCATGGCTGGGCCTAGGGAAGCCAAGAGGGCTTCAGGGTGGGTTCCTTGGCCCCCAGATCTGGCCTCTCAGGCCCCACAAGGGTCATTGCAGGTGAAGAACCCTCCGCGTGTCCCCTGGCCAGCCTTCTCTGGAAGGGCCTCCTTTTCCTCTCCGGGAGCTAAATTCGCTGGCACCTTTGCCCCACATCCTCCCCTTTCCAGATGCCAGGAGTGCCCTGGCCAGGGCATGCTTCTCCTGACCACTTGTCCTCAGGAGCTCTGGGGGAGGAAATGCAACGCAAAAATGTCTGGAGATTTGGGAATCTCAGGAAATTGGTTATCCACCTCAGAGTTCAAAGGGGGTTGAGGGATTAGGAGCTCCACCTCTTGTGTGCTGTGTGATTTTGGACTGACTGCTGGGCCTCTCTGAGCTTTAGATCACTAGGCTGTCAAAGATGGTAGGAACCCCAACCTCACGGTCCTCCCTCTTGCATGAGGTAATGGATAGGAAAGAGCTTGGTAAGCTGCAAGGTCCTGTCTGAATGTGAGGGGTGGGGTTGGGGGGGACCTGCACAGGGGGCCCCTCTGGTTCTTGAGGAGCTCCATATGTGGGGTTTCTCAGTCACTCACTGCAGGGTCTCGCGTGTGATCTTGCCAGGAAGTGCTTCCTGCCATTGGACTTCCAAGTTTGCAGCACACTTTTGGTTGAATCCTTGCTCCCTCGTCTCCCTCAGAGGCAGCCAAGGGAGGGAAGTCCTGTGTGCACAGTTAGCTGGGACCCCCTTCCCAGAGACTCAGGCTGTGGCAGGAGGGACTCAGCAGTACAAGCCTGAGAGACGGGCTCAAGGAGGCCAGAGTTGGGGTGAGCTGGGTCCAGGGGACACCGTCACTGAGACTACCCCCACCCTGCCCCCTGATCTTCCCTTAACCCCCCACCTTCCACAGGCCCTGTGCTCTGTTAAGAAACACCACACCCCTGCCTGTTTTGCTTTTTGAGCCCTTTGGGGAATATCTGCCCTCCCTGCCTGGAGGCACCCTCTGTGAAGGCCACTCAGCCTCTCTTCTGAAGTCAGAGAGCTGGACGGGGCTAGGGACAGAGTGAGGCCCAGCTCCCTCTGTCCTCCTCAAGTCACAGTGAGAGACGCTTGCTGCTCCCAGCCCCCAGCTGCCCGGCAAACTTTCTCTGTGTGAAGGTTTACGGCTCTGTAAACATCCTCTCTTCAGCCTTGTCCCTGGGGTCGGAAGCTGTGGGAATGGAGAGGAGAGAAGGCGGCAGCAGCTCCTGGGGCTCTCAGATTCCTAACCCAGAGCCCCTCGAGTCTCCCACCCGACCATCTGAGAAATAACATCACCTGGGTTGGAAGTGGCCTTGGCGAATTCTACCCAGAACCCTCAGGGGTCCCTGCTAGGTTGGTCCTCACGTTTGACAGCCCCATTTTGCTTATGTGAAAACTCAGGCTCTGGAAACCAGAGTCCTCCGGTGAATTAGTGGCAGATGTGGGAGCAGACCCCAAGACGCCCGACTCCCTGTCCGGGACACTTCCTTCTGCTCCCTGTGGCTGCCTGGGCTTGGCACTTGGAGTTTGAACTGAAGTTTCTGTTCTGTGTGGGCCCCGGTGCTAAGCACTTTCTATTGAAGCACTCTCATTGTATCCTTCAACAACCCTGAGAAGTGGGTGCTCATCCTTCTCACTTGACAGAT
This sequence comes from Choloepus didactylus, assembly GCF_015220235.1. NCBI lineage: Eukaryota > Metazoa > Chordata > Mammalia > Pilosa > Megalonychidae > Choloepus > Choloepus didactylus. The sequence goes on along the minus strand of NC_051308.1, from coordinate 208,717,511 downwards.
GGGGAAACTGAGGCTCGGAGGAGGTCACTCAGTTAACCCAGAGCCGAGTCTCCCTCGGAACTGTCTTTCTCCTGTACCTGGGCCTCAGCCAGCTCTTCCGACTTCAAGCCCCTCGGGAGAAGCCCTCCGCTGTCATTCATCTCTCTGTCCCCAGCACCCAGTGCAGGGGCAGCAGGGTATGGGTAGTGACAGGACTTTGTGGAATCGAGTGGAAACTGCCCAGCCCCACCCAGTGCAATCAAACTTTTGTTGTACACAGCTTTGCACAATCATACACACACCTCTGCTGTCCATCTGTCTCTCTTGTGCGTAAATACACACTAAAACATTGACACACTTGCCAATAGATGTCACAAATGCTCATGCCGCAGACATTCACCAGAAAGAAGTCAAATCTGCAGCTGCCCCCACCTCTTCACTGACATGCACAGACACCCAAACCTCGACACACACCTGGCCCAATTTCTTGAGTATTTTGCTTTCACCTGTCCTGTGTTTTTGTGCCTCTGCCTTGGAGGGCAGCCTCAGAACCACGTGGGAAGGAGGCAGTTGTCTTCTTGCTGTCCTTTCTCCTGAAGGGCCCTCTGAAATCATTCCGTCCAACCTCGTGTTGTACTGCTGGGTACACCAAGGCACGGAAAGGGGCAGATACTCACCGAAGGTCCCAATTAGTCAGTGACAGAACTGTGCTGGGAACCCAGGCCTCCTGCCTCCCAACTCAGGGCTTTAGATAACAATTTTCCTAACCTCTTTGATAGGGAAGACTGATGTTCCAAGAACTTTGCCTTGTGATTGAGAAGGTCTACACTGCTGTTTTTCAGCCCCTGTCCTTTTGGTGGTCTTTGTAAGGAGGAGAGTGGACAGACCGTGCTATCATCTTCTATTTTCTAAGCAGCCTCTCTCTATCCCCTCTCTTTCCTCCTTACACCCCTTTGCTCCCGCCTTCCCAAGTTCCCTTTTGGGATCACTGGGGCAGGTTAGAGCTCTTGTTACCTGCCTACCGTGCCCCAGCTCCAAGGTACATTCCTACCGTCTGTTGAGGAAGCACTACTGGATGTCTAGCTTCAATCCCTATTGCTGCAGAACCCTGAATGCTCAGAATGTTCGAGCCAGGAAAGTTTCAAGAGGTGATTATTCTTGGGCTGATGGCAGCACTTTGAGTGGGTGATTAATTTAAGGTTCTCTGAGCCAGTCAAAGGCGCTGAAAGTGCCAGGGGAGCAGGGAGAAAGGAAGGCTCTGCGGCCCGGGCCAAGGCCTTGTCCCTGCCCCCAGGGGAGGCCATGCAGGGCCCTTCCCCAGACATGGAGCCGCCAGTCTGAGGTTTTCTCTCCCTCTTTCCTCTTCTGCACCGATGTGGGGCATGAGACAGATCCAACTCTCTTGGGGAATAGGGAATCCAGTGGATGAGCAGGGAATTCTTGAGGATCTGACCTGGAAAGGAGAGGGCAGCCCCTCCCAACCCCCAGTGTGGGAGTTCTGGGGTTAGGAGTTGGGGAGTAAGGGGCACTTTTCACTTCTCCAGAAGCCGTTCCACAGAAGGTTGAGCTGGGAATCCGAGTCTGACAGATTTGGGTTCAATTCTGCCCTTACCAGTCATGTGCTCTTGGACAAGTTATTTAGCCTCTCCAAGCTTCAGTTTAATCATCTGAAAAATGGGGATAATAATACCTGCCTCGAGGAATGAGATAAAGCACTTAACACAGTGCTGGGTGCAAATGTTAGCCTTTAGCACCATTATTATGTGGTTATTGTTATCATCTTTCTTCTCCTCTGGGGAGAGGCTTGATAGGTGCGCTTGGCTTGGCATGGCGAGTGTGTCTGACTGTGCCTGGGAGAGCGTGCGAGCAAGTGTGAGCGGGCGGCATTTGCGTCTGTTGCAGGTGTGAGCGGCTCTCCAAGGGGAGTCTGAGGATGTGTCTCAGCAGGAATTTGTGCCACACCCAATGCCGGGCATTTCACTTACATTCTCTCATTATTATCTTCGTCTCACAGTCGGGGAAACTGAGGCCGGGCGAGGGGAAGTCACCCACCTGCCCAAGGCCACACAGCTAATGAATGGTGGCCCTGGAACTCCAGCCCTGGCCCTTGGACACTCACAGATTCGTTGTCTTCCTGCATTGGATAAATATAGTAAGAGACCACCAACCCGGTCTCAGGGGCAGGGAGCATTCAGGCAGGAGGCCCCAAAGCCCCGAACTGCCGGCCCCGAACTGCCCGTCTCACAAGGGACCAGAGAGTAGGTGTGAGTGTGTCTGTGTGTGTGTGTTGGGGGTGGTGTTGTATGAGAGGGTCACTATGTATGGCCCAGGTATGGGCCTTGTTGTCAAACCCTGGCAGCCAGGGAGTTGGGAGGAAGAACCCTGGTGGTCAGGGGGACCCCTGAAAGAGGACAGCCCCCCACTCTCCTTTCGTATGTCTAGGTGAGCAAATCATCCCTGCAGAGTGAGGGCAGGGAATTCTAAAGGAGATTTAGACATGTCAGTCCCAAGAGTAACTGGGCAGTTCCCTGCCCCCGTCCCCCCACTGAGCCTCGGTAACCCCCTCTGTACAATGGGCATAAGCAGGAAGGGGGCCACTCAGTGTTGCCTGGTGCAGAGTAAATGCTGGATGAATGGGATGAGTTGCTGTCTCAGCTTTGAGTTTACAGGGTGGGGGGTGGGCTGTTCCTCCAGCACCCTCTCCCTGATCCCTTGGAGGACCGGGCAATGAGGGCACCCAGGAGACTGCCCACTCCCAGCAGGAGTTCTGAAGAGCTGGGGAGAGGGTGCTGGTCAGACCTCTAGGGCCCACATAGAGCTCCCCGCCCGCCCCCACCAGAATTCCAGGTTCTCTGGGCAACTCTGTCCCTAGGGCAAGATTGGGTGTGCCCTGGGGGTTGGTACCCGGGGTGAGGAGTGGGAGGGGCAGCCCCAGGCAGAGGACTAATTGGGCTGGGAATCCGTGGGCAGTGCCTGAGGGAGGCAGGCAAAGGGAACAGGGAGCTTAGCTATTCCTTTCCTCTTCCTTCCCTACCAGAGATTCACCAAAGAGTGGGTGGAGCAGAGTCTCTCTCTGGCCCCTCATCCCTGCAGGGAAATCTGGGGGGACCCCTTCTCCTGAGACTCCTCCAATGTCTAGGTTAGGCCAGTGAGAGGGGGAAGGTTGCTGGGGATGAATGGAGACTGGTTCCCATTGCAGTAGAAGAGATGGAGGTCAGACAGCAGGAAGGACTAACCAGTAGCCAATAACCCTCTCCCTCCACAGTTAAGAGGACAGAGCATAGCCTGCCTATTCCCTCTCAGCCAATCTGGGGAGCAAGGGAGGTGGGTGGGGATCAGATCAGGTACCCAGTGGCTTTTGGGCAGGGGCTGGATCTCCTCCATCCTTTCCCTCTGCTCCCCACTGGGAGCCTCAGGCCCTTCAGGTCACCGTCTTTGGGTTTATTTTTTGCTGGGCTTGGCTATCCCCCAGGGGAGGAGGGTGTAGAGAGGGAAGGCAGAAGAGAAAGAACAGCTTTATCAGCACAATCCTGGGCAGCTCTGCTCCTGCCCATCTCAGCCAGGCTGCCACCCTCTTTTGGAGGGACCAGTCCCTGGGTGCAGTGGGGGGCTGGGCCCCGTCCCCTGGGGGCAGGACCTTTCTATCCTCATCCTATCATCATACATCCCCAGTTACAGAACATCAGAGTCAAGAGGGCCTCAGAGATCCAGGGCTTCATTTCATAGATGGGGAAACTGAGGCCAGGAGAAGGCCCTTTCTGCCTCCCCTCCTCAATAGGTGGGGGTTCTACTGGAGTGGGAAACGGCATGACTGAGCCCTTTCCGTGAGCGGGCGCTCTGCAAACACGCAGCCATTGAGTTCTCTCAGCACCACGACTGTGGAAGGCACTGTTATTGTTCCCCACTTGCAGAGGGTAGCTGAGGCTCAGAGAGGGGAATTAGCATGTGCAAAGTTGCACAGGGAGCAGCTCCTGAATTCATTCATTCATCTTATTTTCTGATCTCTGAGGATTGGTGACAGACTGCTGGGAAGGACAGGCTCATAAGTGTGGGATGGGATGGGGGAGGAGAATGTGCCCCATGCCCAGCAGAGGGAGGGGGAGGCGATGAAAGCCAAGCTTTACCCTACTTTTTATTTCTTTTATTAAATTAGCCCTATTTTACAGCTGCAAGGATTAAGGCATAGAGAAGTTAAGTACATTGCCCAAGGACAACATAGCTAATAAGTGGTAGAGGAAGGATTTGAACCGAGAATCTGGCTCGGGGTAAGCCCTTGCATTTAACACTCTTCATGCCACCTCCCTAAACGGTCACTTCTTGGCCCGTCCGACCCTCTTGGGCCCTCCCTACTTGAACCCACTCTTCCCTGGACTTCCCACACACCTGCCTCTCCCTTTCGGTTTTATCAGCACATTGTCTCCTCTTTCTGCCCCTTGAATGCTGGGGCTCCTTGGGGCTCTGCCCTGGGTCATCTTCTTTCTGTACACAGTTTGAGAGCAGGGGGCATCTCATACCTTCCTGTGATGTCATACCTTCCTGTGACACCACTGATGTCACAGGGTGATGTGAGTCAGGTCTATGATTACCTCAGCAGTCACCTGGTGATGATGTCATTGGTCACCACCAATAGTCAGCTCCACGATGATGCTAGTGGACAGGTCCGTGATCACATCACCTTGTGATGATGCCATTGGTCAGGTCCACGATGATGTCAGTGGTCACCTTGTGATGATGCCATTGGTCAGTCGGCGATGGTGTCAGTGGTCACTTCGTGATGACAGCTTTCCCCTTTGCAGCTTCATGTCTGAGCTCCTTTCTGGCTGCCTGTTGGACACTCCACCTCCTCATCCCCTTGGCACCTCAAACTCAGCATCTCCCTCCAAACTTACTCTCCTTCCTCATTCCCCAAGTGCACAAGTCAGAAACCACTCCCTCAAAGCACCTTTTGCTCCTTGCTTGAGAAAAGACTTGTAGTGTCCCCCAGTGTAATACTCTTTCATGCTCCGTGCTTTCACCTTGCTCTTCCTTCTGCCTGATGCTCCTCCCCTCTTGCACCTACGCCCGTCATCTAGTTAACTCCTATTCATCCTTCAAATCCCAGTTGGAAACCCACTTCTTTTTGGAAGCACTTGGGCACTTCGGTACTTACCCCTCTCTGGTGTGTTCCTGGAGGTTCTGCATTGGGCTGTGAGATCTGGGTGGGTGTGGGTTGAGCACTGCTTGATTGATAAGCAGTGAATGTTTGTTGAGTGAAGGTGGGGTTGAGCTGGGTTGTAAGGAAGAAAAGTGTTTTGTCAACCAGAGAGAAGTGGAGAGAAGAACCCCAGGTCCCCTTATGGAGGTTCTGAGCTGGAAGCTTTCGTGATTTTTGGCTTGAGTGCACTCCAGAAGAAGGGAACCACTAGAGCAAAGGCTTGGAGGGACCCTCTTCTCCCAGCTCCTTCTCCCCAGGATCTGCCAAGTCTAGGGTGTCCAGGGCCCTGAGGGCTGGACCTTGACCGCCAGGTGGGCTTTTAGGCAGTGGCAGGTCAAGGTGAGGATGCCAGGTGGGAACCAGGGATTGACTGAGCTCTTTCTGTGAGTGAGTGCTCTGCAAACACACAGCTGTTGAGTTCTCTCAGCACCGCGACTGTGGAGGGCACTGTTATTGTTCCCCTCTTGCAGAGAGGAGGCTGAGGCTCAGAGAGAGGAATTAACATGTGCAAAGCTTGTCCATGGCAGAGCCAGGATTCAGAGTCAGGATTCAAACCCAGGTCTGTGTGGCTCCTAAGTCCAAGCTCCACGTGGTCTCAGACCCATCAGCAGACCAATGGCAGTTTTCACTGGCCTGAGGCAAAACTGAGGAAAAGAAGGACAATGTGGTGACTTTTTCATAAAGCTGAATTTATTCCATTTAAAGGATTCATTTTAGTCTGGGATTATGTCCTTCCATTTATGAAATGATGGGGCTAGGATTTTTTTTTTTTTAATGTCCTTCCTTGGTAAAATAAAAAGTTAACAACCTTATACAGTCCCCCAAATGTTTTTGGGTGTGTGAAATCCCTGAGTCTGGGTGCCATCCGGCCTCCTCCCTCCTGAGCTCTGGGGCCAAAAGGGGGAGGAGTGTGAGCAGGGTGAAGGGATGTGGGGGACTGCGGCAGAGCCCAGCTAGGGGCCTGGAGCAGCTTTCAGTTATCCCTCTCGGCCTCAGGCTCTGCCTTCCCCAAAGCACAGTGAGACCAGCCCGGGCTCTTTCCCAAGATTGGGCTGGGCAACATGGGAAGGGTCAGCCAGAATCAGGGCTCACCCCTCAGTTAGAGGAGCACTGGACCAGGAGTCAGCAGGTCAGGGTTCAACTCCCACTTCTGCCACTTCGAGGCTGTGTGACCCCAGGCAGGTGACCCAACCTCTCTGGGGCCCAAGCTTCCTTCCATATAGAAAGACAATTCTTAACTCTACCTGCCCCGGCTCCCAGGGCTGTCTCCTGTATCAAGTGCTGCTGTGGAGAATACAGGGTTGATACAGTTTTTGTGTTCTTATCTTCCCAACATGAGCTCCCTCTTCCTTCACCCTTGCCCTGCACTGGTTTAGCCTGTAAGAGCAGGTTGGTCAGGCTGGCACTTCCTTTCCTCAGGAGCCGCTGGCCGGGAGCTCAGAGACCTGCCACGGGGCCAGAGGCCTGGGCACCAAGGGCTCCTGTGATTCCCCTGGCTCTGTGCTCTTTCCATATAGTAATAAGGTTCATAGTATAATCTAAGTCAGGTGTGCTAAGTGCTTTTCACATATCGCCTCATTTAATTCTTCCAGGAGCTGTAAGGGAGGAGCTATCATCATCCCCATTGTATAGATGAGGACGCGGAAGCTTAAAGGTTAAGCATTTGTCCTTGTCACACAGCCAGTAAATGATGAATAGCAAGGACAGGAATTTTCTGGGCACGGTTCAGACAACTGAGAGCCCAGAAAGCCTCCAAGTGAAAGGACCCTTTGGTGCTAGAGGGTGGGGGGAGAGCAGGTTTCAGGGGCCTCACGGTGCTGGGGGATGGGGTGGGGGATGGGAATGCAGGTAGGGGGAGGGGCTGCGGGGAAGAGAGAGCCGGGATCCTGCTGGTGGCTTCCCGCCCTCACCTCCCTCTCTGAGTCTCAGCCTCCCCCTCCTTCTGTAGCCCTAATAATAATAAAGATAATAATAGCAAATGCTTATTAAGCGCTTACTGGGTGCCAGGCGCTGCTTGGAGAACTGCTGTGCCACACGTCACTTTTTCTCCCAATAACCCGATGAGGTGGGTTCTATTGCTGTGCCCAGTTTTCAGAAGCAGAGGCTGAGGCCCAGAGAGGTCAAGCAGCTTGCCTGGATGGAGGTCACGGGGCCAGGATTCAAACCCCAGAAGTGCAGCTCTAGGGGCTGCGCCCTTACCTGTCATCTCAGGCCTGCTAGGAGGCTGACGGGAGGGGTAGCTGAGCCGGAAAATTCACGGTACTGCCCCCCACCCCATCTCTACACCGGAAGGCATGCCTTCCTTCAGCTGTCTCATTTGAGAGGTGTTCACTAGCAGGGCCTGTGCCGGGCACAGGGGACAGAGCAGCGATTCAGACCCTTCTCTGCTCTGGGGAGATGGGCCAGGAGGTGGGCAGTCAACAGGCAGAGTGGGAAGGGCCACTCTCCACTCCCAGGGGTCCAGCACATGGGGACAAACCCAGGCCCAAGCTGGGGATGGCTGGAAAGGTTTCTGAGAGGTTTAAGTTGAGACCTGAAAGATGAATAGGAGGAGAAGACAGCCAGGCAAGGGGAGCAGGGAACAGTGTTCCAGGCAGAGGGACAAGCATGAAGAGAGGCCCGAAGGTGAGGCTGAACATGGCATTTGTAAAGAGCTGCAAGAAATCAGCAGAGTGGGGACCTAGAGGAGACAGGAGGTGTCCAGAGAAGAGGCTGGGACGGAGGCCAGGCAGGGCCTCCTGATGGTGGGGAGGCCAGGCGGAGAAGCGGGACTTCCTCAAGATGTGAAGGAATGCAAGGCAGGAGGTGAGCGTGCCATGGGCAGATTTGTATTTTAGAAACATCTCTCTGGGGCTGGCAGGAGGATGGTGGAGGGGGAAGGACTCAGGCAGGGAGTCCAGGGATATCATCTGACTGGGAGAAGCCTAAGCCCACTAGGCCTCCCTTTTGCCCTCCTTCCCCCAAGGCCCAGCCTCCAGAAGGTAAAAGGGAGTCCAGAATTAGGGAGAGGGCAGGCTCCCACTCCCTCCATCTGGGGAGGATGACACTGCTGTTTCCCTTGAGGCCTCGGGGCTCCATAAGGCCAATGTAGCCACTGTCACCCCCACCTTCTACCAGGTCATGGTGGGAGGTCAGGTTGGTCTGGGCTGGATCCTTCCCACCTAGGGGTCAGGAAGGTAGGCCTTTCCAGCATCCTTCCCCCGACGCCAACACTGACGGCCCTAGGGAGAGAAGGGGAGAGGCTTGCACCCAGCTCTGCTGGCCTGGGGCAGTCTGTGGATGGAGGGACAGTCTGCACACGGGGACAGGCTGTTGGATGTTGACAGTCTGTGGGCCTGGGAATTGTCTGGGTGGGGACAGTATTAGAGGACAGAGCTAGGAAACTCTGAAATGGGGCCTGGAGACAAGGGAAGAGGCTGAGGGACCAGGGAACCCCTGGACAGGAGATGGGGTGCCCACATAGGCAGGCGGGGGTCCTGGGCTGGCTACCCAGCCACAGTACTGACTATTCAAGTGCCTTCATCTCTTCCTGACCTCCAAGGTGCTTCTCTGTGTGGGGAGGTCTGAGCTCTCCGGTATGAAGGCAGGGGGATGACAAAAACATCTGGGAGGGGGACAAGCAGAAGTGACCCAAGGTGTCTCAGAGTGACTGACCCCCCAGGACTCTGTGGTCCCTGAGGGTACTTCCATGGGTCTGGGGACACCTAGTTCCACTCTCCATGGGGAGCTCCACCCCCTCTGCAGCGCCTAATCTTTCTCTCTGAGAGTGCTTCCTTCCCTGTCTGAGCCTGTGCACTCACTGTGCTGAAGGCTTGGCCCCGACCTGGCCTAGAGCCCCAGGACTTTGCCTATAGGGAAAGCTCAGCTGCTTATGCAAACCCGGGGTCTGGAGGGAAGTTGTGTGTGGCTGAGCTGGGGGCTGATTTGGAAGCAGAGAGGGTGGTGCAGGCCCTGAGACTGCCTGGAAAGGGGATCTAGTGATACAGTTTGGAATGACAGGAGTCCCTAGAACGTGGCCTTAGAATGGCCCCAGGGACCACCCAGAACTCCTGGGATTTGGCCTAGATACTGGTGGGGTGCTGTGGAGGAGGGGGTAGCTCAGCTTGTCCCGAGTCCTGCCTCTCTCCCTCACTTTCTCGTAGCTCAACAGGGTGTGAGAATCACAGGTCTCATCTAGCCCCCCTCATTCTACTGATGGGGAAACTGAGGCTCAGAATGCAGCAGGGACTGCACCCAGGCCAGTGGTGAGCCCAGTCCAGAACCCAGGCTCAGTCCAGGGGGCTTAGTGATCCTCCAAAATGATAACAGCGAAAACCTTCTACAGGGTTTCACTGAGGCTGGCCTGGGACCAGGGACCCCAGGGTCCAAAATGCTACCTCCTATTGGGGAGGAAGGCCCCTTCTTTCCCACTTTATGGTCCACTTTAAGGTATGGCTGGCCCATTGGGGGGGCTTAATTATCACTTGCTCAATGAACTTCACTGAATTTTCACAACAACCCCAGAGGGTAGATACTATTATTACTATTTTACTGTGAGACTCAGAAAGTCATTCAGCTGAGAGGTAGCTGAGATGGGGCTGGAGCCCAAGTGTCCAGGCACCTGTCTAAACCCCCTGATGGACGGAGGCTCAATTTTGAGTCTCTGCTCTCAGTGAAAATTAGCTAGTGTTCCAAGTAGGACCCATCAGTCTGCTGGGTGGCAGTGCATGTATGTGTGTGCGTGTGCACGCATGCATGCATGCGTGTGTGGTATGCTGGGCTGGCCTGCAGGCTGGAATGCAGCTCACACCAACCCCTGTGACCCCCATGCCCAGGCTTGGCTGCAGCTGCTGCCCCATGAGGAAGGAGACTTTTCCACTTGCCCTCCTGCATATCCTTCCTTGTCCTGGCTGGCTGGGTGAGGAGCTGGGCTGTGGCGTGACCAAGAGGGCCCCTATCCCATGATAGGGTCTGGCCATCTAATGCCCTTCACATGACAGACACGGGGTGGGCACTGGCCAGGGAGAGGGATTTGCACTCTCCTAATCCCAGAGCTGCAGCCCTCCCTCCATCTTGGCCAAGGCCGTGGGAGAGGTTTGTCTCTTCCCCGTGCCTAGCGGCTCAAGCGCAGATCCCTGGCACATACCCAGCTCTTCTGCTTGGGGCCTTCCCCTGCCGTTATACTCCCTACCCTCCTGCTATTTGAGCAGAGTTGGGACTCAGGGATGAGAGCAGGGGCGTTTGGGGCTGATAGGGGTGCAGTGGTGCTTTGCAGCATGTGGGGCTGCAGGATGGGAGCAATGTCAGGGAGGTTTGCAGCCTATGTTGGGTCAGAGCTAGGGGGAGGATCTGATGGGGGGACAGAGCTGGAGTGTTTGGGGCTAATCCTGGGCCACCCCTTCCTGGAGAAATTTGGCTACAAGTCAGGGAGGCAAATGTGTGGGCCATGCCCCCCCTTGCTGGGCAGTAAACACGGCCGTCGCCCAGGAGACGGGCCCAAATATCCCGGCCCCCCACAGTTATTTATACCAGGACTCAGGACTCCTTTTCCTTCTCTGGCCTAGCCTGGCCTCTCAATCCACTCCTGAGCTGGGCAACCTGAGGCTCCAAGCCCCCATCAAGGCAGGAGGCCCAGCTGCAGGCTAGCTTGCACCCCCAGGGGCTGGGCATCACCACCTCCCAGTGGCCTGTCCCACTGAGGCACCGGGTCTTGTTAATCAGAAATGTGCTCCCAGGCCTTGGGCAGCTCGTGGAAGCCAGCGCCTGGGCAGGAGGCAGGGGACCTGGGATTGAGTCCTGGATTCACCTTAACCTGCAATCTGACTATGGGGAGCACACTGGCACACCCCTGACCTCAGCTCCCCTGTTGTTCAGTGGGAGGGAGGGGTCTAGATTGGTACTTTCCAAACTGTTTTAAGTAGTAGATATGATTCCTTTAATGAAATGTTGCACAGAAGCATGGTATATAAAACAGATTGAAGCAGGGCTCCTCAAGATGGAAGAGGGGGTGGGGGCCCTGAATCCTGCCCACTCGACCTCTGCAGCCCTGCATGCCAACCTGGAGCCTGCACACCCCCACCTCACCCCCTTGTTCTAGAAAACCCGGTGCCTGCTTCCAGGGCCTACACAGGCTGTCCAGGCCACCCCTCTGAGAGCCCTCTGGCCCAAGGGGTTCTGTTGGCAGCAAGTGTAGATGGAGCTTGGAAGAGCAGGCTGGGGCATACACAGGAGTGTGCCCAAAGACTCTTCTGGGGAGGCAGGGGGCCCCGTGTGGGAAGAGAAGGGGGGCACACCATGGGCTGGGGACTGGAGGGTAGCAGGGCCTGGCTGTCCACTTCCTGCACAGGACAGATTCCAGCACAGGACTCCAAGGAGTCCAAGATTTTAAATTAAAACGTGGCCTTTCCAATCATTATGAAGCTATATGTGTGAAGGTAGAAGAGAGTGTATTTTATTTAACAACTTGTTAGCTTAATTCAAGCTTTTAAACATTTAGACTTACAGTATGTACTCCTCTGGTACTTTTTCCTCTGCTCTGCCAAGGTTAGAGATGAGCTTGCACTTCGCCCTCCCCCCACCCCCCATCCCTCCCTTGCAACATCCCCAAGACATGCTTTCCCAGAACTCTCAGGCTTCACAAAGCCCTGTGAAATCCCTGGACTCGCTGACGCTCAAGGCCCTGGCAGACCCCGGTCTTCCTGCTCACTCCCCACCTAGTGTCCCAGCCTCTGCTTGGGCCGGCCTGGGGGCTGTGTGGAAGTCAGACCTGGTCCTGCCCTTAAGGAGCAGCCTCGGCCCAAAGGCTGTTACAGAAGAGCGGCAAGGGGATCCGTGGGTGCCCAGAGGCAGCCTGGAATCCCAACCAGGGGCTGAGGGAATACTTCACCCCGAAGCAGACCCGGGAGGTCTTGGGGGGCATCCATGCAGAGGAGAGAGCACCTAGAGCACTGATGGGGAAATGGGCAGAGCACGGGGCGGGGGGAGTGGTGTGTGGCTGATACTTAGGGTATATGCACAGCCTCAGATGCTGGGCCGCGGAGCTTGGGGTTTAGATGGCAAACAGTAAGGAGCCACCAGAGGACTGTCAGTGAGGAGGGAACGCTCAGGCTGCAAGGTGAAGGGACTGGCGGGAGGTGTTGGCTGGAGTCATGGCATTCGGTGAAGAGGCCCGGTGGCGGTGAGGTGGGGTGGAGCTGAGTCCTGCGCTGGACAGGACTGGGAAGTGGGGGCGAGGAAGAAAGAAGTGACCTTAGCTCTGCCTTCTGAGGCCATATCTCCTATCTCCTCCTCTTCTCTCCATTCCACTGGCTGGATCCCCAGGCTGGGGAGAGGGGCACCTCCCCAAACCCCTCCCAAAGTAGACCACTTCACACAGGTGGCTAAATGGGAGCCAGGGTTGTAAAAGAGGCATTCTCCAGTGAGGGGACCTGCTCAGTCACTCATTGATTCATTTATTCACTCAACAAATATTTACTGAGACTCTATACTGTACCAAGCCCTGTTCTAGGTGTCAGGGAGACAATGATGAAAAAGACAGACAAAGTGCCTGCATTCCTGGTACTTGCATCGTTGGAGGGGGTGAGGACATATCAGAAACTATCTATCCTTGTGGCTCCTATGCCTGTGCTGTGCCCAACTTATCCCTGGAAATGGGGACTCTCCCCATTACCCACTCATTTATTCCAGCTGCACCCTCTCTCTGGACACTGAGATGGGGAGAGGGAGGCTCAATGTCCGGGACCCCAATCCCAGGAACCGAGCCTGAGCCTCTAGTTCTCCTCACTCACTACTGACTTTGACCCCTGCAAGGACCTTTCTAGCCTCAGGTTCTTTATCCGTTAAATGGGGCTTTGGGGAGCCCTAAGGAGGTGAGGAGAGGGAAAGACCACTGTCAGCTCCAGTATCCCCCATTGGTGGACAGCTGCTTTGGCCTTGGGGGCAGGAGGAGGGGTACGCAGGACTCAGTATTATTATTATCAGCACAAGATAAGAATAGCTGCCCCCTACTGTGCACAGTGCAGGCCGGCTTCATGCAGCTTTGCAATTTATTTCTCACAAGCAGCGCTGTCTGCCCTCCCCTTTTCTGGATGAGGAAACTTAGTCTCAGCAAGGTGAAATGACTTGCTTGAGGTCACATGCGAATCTATCTGACTGCGCTCCTAAGGACCGTGCGCTATGAGGGTTCTGCGTGGCACCTGCCCCTCCTGGCACTCGGCCTCGAGATGGGTAACCCTGCCCCATGGCCACTCGCTCCCCAGCCCCTCCGGGGACTGGCACCGCCCGGAGCCTGAGCTCTGGGTCCTGCGATCCCGGCCAGCGCGGTACCAGGAGGGACTCGATCAGGTTAAGGCCCGATTCAGTGTGCCTGGTACCTCTGGGTCCTGGGGCGCTCAGTCCCCGAGCCTGGAGTTGGTGGGTGGGCGAGCCCCGGGCAGTCGGGGTGTCGCATCCCCTTTCTCCGCCCCCGGCCTTGGGGACGCAGCGGCACCTTCACACTTTCCGCTTGGCCCGCTGCTCGCCTTTCAGGCCGCAGCATTTTCAATTGTTAATTTGGAAACGGAAAAAGAAGCCGTCGGGGAGCGGGAGGCCGCAGGGAGGTAATCGGAGCCGCCGCGCAGCCCCCACCCCTCCCGCGCGCTGCGTTGGGTGACTGCGAAGCCCCGCCCAGGGACGGCCTGAGCCCCGCCCACCGCCGCGTCCCGCCCCCAGTCGTGCCTCTCACACCCCAGTGCCCGGGACCCCTGAGCTCCAAGCCGCGGCTTCTCTGCAGCAAGGGAAGGGAGGCCCTGCGGGGAAAGGGGTGGAGGTCCGCGCCGGGGGAGGAGTCCCCAGGGATCCTTTCCCCGCGGAACCCCTCCCTCTGCCGAGGAGCCCCGCCTGGTGTAGGCCTCCTCTGTGTCCTGAGATGAACCCAAGCTTTTCTGCACAACCCCCGCCCCCCTGAGTGTGGGTCATTCGGGCCAGCCCCCTGTCTCCAGACCGCTGGACCAGGGATCATTGCCCCCATTAGACAGACGAAGAAACTGAGTCCCAGAGAGGGGCAGTTCACTTACTCAGCATCATGCAGCCAGCTCCAAGCCTTGTTTTTCTGGCTTTTACTAAGGGCCTGTCTTTCTCAGTTGCAAGAGGAGGGGCATCAGGACAGGAGATGCAATTTATTCCCTTGCCCTGATCTCCAGCACCCTTTCTGTGTTTACTGAGCCATTGGAAGCTCTGCTTCGGTCTACCCTGACTCCTCTTTGTTAGCATTATTCAATTATGAAGGAGTTTTGGTGGTAGTAGGAGATTCCTCTAGACCTTCCATGCAAATGAGAACCATGCAAATAAGATGTAGAGGACTCCCCTCAGGAGACCCCAAACGGTGAAGTGCCTGAGAATTGGAAGTTTCAGGGGCTGTCCATTGCCTCACTTCCCTTTTTGGCAATTGGAATCAGCTACCCCTGGTGGATCAGTGAAAAATTTGGGCCCTCAGCAGCCATTAGCCAACCCCTTCCTCTCCTTGAGGAGTAAACTGAGGCTCAGAGACACCTTCTCAAATTTTCAGTTAACTGGGGGCAGAGCCAGGCTGAAGAACCTGTCTCAGTTACCTAGTTCAGTCTATGGCCCTGTGCCACCCCATTTGCTGCCCCCAGCCCTGACACCTCTCTCAATCACCAAGCAGGCTCCTGCCTTTTAGAGGATTTTGCATCAGCCTGAAACCCTGGCTGGGTGGCCTCTCCTTTAAAGGAGGGGGCTGTCTGCAGATGTGCTTATAGCCTAAAGGTGCACCCAACTGCCTGTTAGCCTTAACTGTGGAAAGGGCCCAGAGAAGCTGAGCCCCAGGCCCAAGGTCACACAGCAAGCCTGTGTGTCTTAGGTGTCAGGGCCCGTTGGAGTCAGACTGGCTGGTCCTGGTAATTGGGGTTCCCATGGGGGGCAAGGCTCTCAGAGCAGCTGTAAACAACTGCCCAGGTGTGGCCTGTGAGTTTGCATGCTGCTTTGCTTATCAGTAACAAAGGCATTGCAACCCCCCTCCCTCCTCCAATTCCCCATGCCTCCCACTGGGTGGGATCCTCAATGGCTGAGTCTGCAGAACTCCCAGGCTGAGCTCAGTCTTGGGGCCTGAGCTCCCCAGGGGGCCCTGCCCCTCCACTGGCTCCTGTTCCACACCGTCAGCTCTTGGTGCCCTCTCTGCTCTGGGAGTACTGAGAACCCTGTGGTGGGGACTAATCTCTTTTCCTTGTTTTGGAATCTTTCCTCCCTCCCCTCTCCCCTCTTTGCATGGTTCTGCTGATTCAGAGAACAAAAGGCTCCTTAGAGGTGACCCCGACCCCGCCAGGCTTAAGGAGCTGGCGATCTGGGCAGTCCTTCAGCCCAGCGTTACCCTGTCACATACAGCAGGGAGGGCAGGTGCAGGCCCCCAACTGGCACCAGAATGAGAGAACTTTTGAGGTGGGGTTGGGGGGCAGGTGCCTGGGTCCTTCTACAGAACGAGAAATCTAAAGAACATTACCATACGAATCAGGGAATCTGGGTGCCAGGGCCAGCTCTGCCCCTGAGCTATACTGTATGATCACAGGTAGGCCATGGCTCTCTCTGGGACTCAGCTTCCCCATCTTTAAATGATAGGTTCAGTTGCTCTCTAAGGGATCTCCCAGTGCCAAAATACAGCCACCATCTGATCACGTCTTGCCACCTCCACTACCCTGCTACAAGCCACCAACATCTCTTGGTGGGATTATACCATTAGCTTCCTAACTCAAGGTGGGGCATTGCCCCCCTACCCCCTCACCCTGTTTTCCACTCAATACCCATAAGTCAGTTCATGTCACTCCCTGCTCAAAACTCCCCATCTCACTTGGAGGAAAAACCAAAACCCTCCCGAAGACCGGTAGATGCTCTCCTCCCCACCTCCACTGCCTCTCTGCCCTCATCTCCTACCACTCTCCCCCTAGGCTCTCCCCTCTGGCCACACTCATGCCTTCTAGCTCAGGTCTTTTGCATTTGCTTTTCCTTGCCCAGAACCCTGCGCAGCTCACTCCCTCATTTCCTTCAGATTTCTGCTAAAATGTCACCTTCTCAAAGCTGAAGCTGCCTTCTCTGACCATACTCCATAAAATAGACCCCCACCCCCCACACCAGTGTTCCTTGTTCCCTTTCCCCACTTAGTTTTTCTGCATCATCATCTGACAGTTTAAACATTTACTTGTTTATTTGCTTGCCATATGTCCTGCCCTCCTAGAATATAAGCTCCATGAAGGCAGGGATGTTTTTTGTCTTTGTGCCTGGGGCATGGTAAGCATTTGGTAAATACTTACTTCCTGAATGAGTGAGTGAGTGAATGCTTGTGGGTCTGGGCTGGGTGGTTACTGGGAGCTGCAGCCCACCCAGGTTCTCTCATAATTCCCCCTCCCGGGGAGGGCCGGCCGGGCATGGGCACACTGCCAAGGTGGGTGGTACCAATCAGAAGTCCAGTGGTGAGGGTGTCCCCTCTCTCAGGACACTTTTACCAAGTATCCATCTGTGTCAGGCACAGGGGATTTAGGGTGAAAAAGACAGGATCTTTACCTTCAAACAGCTTTGGTCTGAGGGGGAGGCAGGTACTTAAACAGATTTTCATTGGGATGGGGTAAGGGATAAGGGGAGTATGAAGTGGGGTCCCCACTTAACCCAGCCAGGGTTGGAGAAGGGGCAGACATAGCATGAACAGGGTAGGGAGGGTAAAAAAAGCCCTGCTGCTGTTGGGGGTGGGGGGACAAAGCTATGATGATGGAGCATCCAGTCCAGGTTGGCACTTAGGAGTGAAGAGTGAGGTGGTGAGGTGGGTAAGGGTCTTCCTTGCCCACCATGCTAAGGAGCTTGGGCCTGAGCCTGCAAGCTGGTAGATTTCATAGTTTTTAAAAAAGCAGCAAAGCCCTTTGTTCAAGTGAAGTCTTATGGCAAACCCAGCATGTAAAACCAAGCCGTCTGGAGCCACACATAGCTGCTCAGGTAGAGTCAGGGAAAGAGTTCCAGCTGGCCATCTTGTTTAAGTTTCTAAAATCCTGACTTCCTGAATTCCACCTCTAGTTCCCTTTCACCTCAATGGACTGTTGCTTGGGAGGGCCCATGGCCCCCTGGCCATTTAAAAAGGCAGTGGCCTGGCTAGCCCCCAACAGATGGATGGCCCCTGTTTCTTCCTTACTCACACCCTTGGCTCATGCTGAAGTGCTGCTCAGCCCACTTAACAGGTGCACCAGGCAGTCTGGCTGGTGTGGCAGAGAGAAGCAGAAAGAATGAGCAGGAGGGTTTGAGGCGAGTCCAGGTGGGCGAGGATGAGGCTATGACTTCATCAAACACCTTGGCTGGAAGATACCCACCTTCCATATTCTAAGAGGGCCAAGACCATTCAAGCTAGTTCAAAAAAGGTTGGACTGTGGAGGTGAGGGACACTTACTGTAAGGAAGGAGAGGAATTTTCTAGAAGCTTCGAGACAGAAGCACATCTGGGCTTTATGGAATAGAGAATGGTAGACAATATTCCAGGGCAATGCAGTCTCATCCACTTCTCTTTGCACCTCTGCCAACTTTCCCCCAGGATCTTAGTTCCATTTCTGAGAAAGGCAATCTGATTGGCTCAGTCCAACCTGTGGGTGAACCCTTCTTGGGTCAGTCTCCAGCCCTAGATGAATCATCAGCAGCCAGGAGAGGAGAATGGAGCCATGTGGTACCACACAAGGATGCCCGTTCTAGGAGCCCTGGCAGGGCCATCCCCAGGGCTGCCACGCACTGCTGTGCAGCCTGCATCCTGCCAGTAGGCCTGGCTGACAGGGTACAAGTGGTACTGAAATCCAGCCTTGCTCAGCCGGATGTACCTTGGCAGGGATGGGTCAGCCCAGAGCAAGGGACATCTGTTTCTAATTGGTTCATCTACAGGGGTCAACTTTTTCTAAGTTGTCTGGCTAAAGGGGAAGCCTTTTTCTAATTGGTCCTCAGAAGGGGCATGTTTTCATGGTTTGCACTGTATGTACTAGCAGCTGCTACCCCTCTAGGGACATCCCTCCAAGAATCTGGAACTGAGCTGATAGCCAACCCTCTCCTTCCCGCCGCACTCCTGGAGAGTCACGAGACTGAAGCAACTTTACCATCCTTGGCAATCCTGCCCCCCACATTCATGTTGCCGACAGGGAAACGGAGGCTCCATCGAGCCCTCAGCCTCAGCTCAGCCCCAGCCCCAGCCTCAGCCCTGAGCCCCAGCACAGGCCCCTGGCCCAGAAAGGCTGTAGTGAGCCATCGGTGGCGGCAGCAGCAGCCACACTGGTGTGGGGCCCTGGGTCACGTGGTCTTGCTACCTTTGCTATATTTAGAATCGCTGGATCAGGGGAAACTTCTCCCAGCCCCTGAGGATTCTTGGAAAGAGCCTCGCTCTGAGACCTGGCTTACTGCTCCCCTCTCTTCACCCCACCTCCCCACCCCCCACAAGAGAAAATAAGTTCCTGCTCTCTCCAGAGGAGTCTGGGGCCTGCCAGGCCGCTTTGCACGCACCCATCTGGCAGTGTCTCTGAAGTCTAACCGAAGTCCCTTCTTCAGTTTGGGGTTTAGGAAGCCACTGCAGGCTGTAAGGTGGAGGGGTCACGGCCTCTGCCCTCCAGGAACCTTGGCTGAGAGGGCATCGATAGCCCCCAGGCTTCCCCCCCTGAGGCCTGCCTTTGGGTCCCTGGTCTGAGGAGCGGGGCAGGGGTCACACGTGGCCCAGGCCAGATGCAGAAATCAGGGTGCAGGGTGGCCAGGCACTGGCAGTGCTCTGTGCGGGAGGAGGGACACCGAGGGAGGAAGGCAGGGAAGGAAGGAGGACCAGGAGAAAGGAGGAGGCAGGGCCTGGTTCTGCATTTAACTTTTGCCTGGGGGAGGACGAGGTTGCCCTACAGGCCACTTCTTTCCTCAGGATCAAGCCTTAAAAACAAGCCAAGCATAAGCGTAAAGACGCATGTGGTGAGCATCTGCCGGCTACCAGCCTTCTCTTTTCACTCATCCTCTCTGTTGGGGCATAGCCCTGCGTTAGCCACTTCTGGTCACACTGACTTTTTCAAACCTTCTCCTCCTCTTCAGACCCCCTCACCCCACCCTGCTCCCCGACTCTGAGAAGTAGACCATGTCTCCTCTTCACGGAGGAAGAAGGCACTGGTGGGAGCTCGCTCGCCTTCTTGCCCAACCCCAACCTCCCTCGGCTCACCGTCCCCCCCTTTCAGTCTGTCACCATGGAAGCAAGTTGGTCAAGTGGGTCTTGTCAAGCCGCGTCCTCTCCTCGCTCCAGAACCCAGCCTCCAGCCTCTCTGGGGACTTCATTCCGTTGATCACCCCCTTTCTCCTTCATCTCCAACTTCTCCCTCTCACCTGACTCCTTCCACTCTGGCCACAATGCACTCAAGTCTCTTACCTGAGAAAAAAAATCTGTGCTCCGTGTCCTTCTTCAGCTACCAATCTCTGCCTCTACTCTTTGCAGTCAAACTTCTTTACATATTATGTCTGCACTCACTGTCCCCATTTCCTTGCCAGTCCCCCTCTTTGCTCTGGCTCTCCTCACCCTCCAAAGCCACCCTTGCCAAGGTACCAGTGACCAACTTGTCGCCAAATCCAAAGGACATTTTTCAGGCCTTATTTCACTTGACCTCTTGGCAGCATTTGACACTGTTGTCCCCTCCCTCCTTGCAACACTCTTCGCTTGGCCTGACCCCTCTCTCTCTGGTTTCCCTCCCATCTCTGGCAGCAGATTCCCAGCCCATGTGGAGGCCTCTCCTCCCTCTGCTCCTCTGGGGCTCCCTTTGGGTCCTCCTCGAAATTTGCCATGTGCTATCTGGACCATCCCTGCCACTCCCATGGTCTCCGTCACCACCTCTACACTGATGTCCCCCAAATTGCATTTCTGGCCCAGGTCTCTGTCTTCATATCCAACTGAGTTTTTGCCCGATCTCCCACAGCCCTCTCCATTTCAACATGTCCAAAATGGAGCCCATCATCCCGACACCTGCTCCTCCACAGGGGTCCCTATCTCAGCTCTCTCAACACTTTCATGCACCTGGTGCCCAAATCAGAAACAAAGCAGCCATTCTCCCTGGCTGTCCTCACTTCCAGTTAATCAGTAAATTCTACTTCCTAAAACTCTCTCCAATCCATTCACTTCTCTCTGTTCCCCACTGCCAAAATCCCAGTCTATCATCTCTCATCTGAATTATCATGGAGACTTCTAGTTGGTTTTCCTGATGTCACCTCCTGTAATCCATGCTCCACCCTATGCCTGAGTGATGATCCTGAAACACAAATCAGATCATGTCATTCCCTTTCTCAATGGTGCCTGGTTACCGTCAGGGTAAAGTTCAGAATGCCTGAGGATGCCACTCAAAGCCCCTCCATTTGGCCTTCTCTCTGATTTCTCCACTGTCCCCTTCATTTTAGGCCCCCACTCACCATCCAGAAAACTACT
This sequence comes from Choloepus didactylus, assembly GCF_015220235.1. Lineage (NCBI taxonomy): Eukaryota > Metazoa > Chordata > Mammalia > Pilosa > Megalonychidae > Choloepus > Choloepus didactylus. The sequence goes on along the minus strand of NC_051308.1, from coordinate 208,696,921 downwards.
GGCCATCCTGAGCTGCCCTCTGGCTCCCACATCTCTGTTATTTGCACATCCTGCTTCCTCTGCCTGGCATTCAGATGTCACCTCCTCCAAGAAGTCTTCCCTCATCCCTCCCCCTTGGCTCTGCTGAAGTCTAAATCCTCTGGGCACACTGTCATCACCTTGTGCATCATGTCACCACTGGGTTATACTTGTCTAATTCCTTGGGGACATGGACTGTTCATTTTGGACTTCACAGTGAACCAGGCTTAATGTTTATTATGTGGATGTGGCTCAGAGAGGTTAGGTGACATCTTTTCTGCTGAGTGACCCACCTCATCATATCCTCATCTCTCCATCCTCCCAGCTCCTGTCCTTCCATGGACATCCCTGGGAAATCTGGAAGAAGGCCGATGGTCCACCCTCTCTCTTCCATCCCACTGCTGGAAAGTCACAAGGCTGAAAGGACCTTAACCATCCTTGAGTTGCTCCCCATCTTCATGTTGCAGGCAGGGAAACTGAGGTCCAGAGAGATAGTATGGCCTGGTCTTGAGTTCAGGTTCTGGCTCTGCCATTTGCTGACCTTATGATTTTGAAGAAGTTAGTATACCTTTCTTTCTGTCATCAAAAAAAATTAATAATAGCAGCTTTATTGAGATGTAACTTACATACCACAAAATTGCTCTCTTGAAGTGTACAATTTAGGGTTTGGGGTATGTTCAGAGTTGCGCACCCATTGTAGTATACCTTCCTGAGCCTCGTAAGCCTGGGGTGATTGTGGCACTGCCCCCACGGAGCTGCAGAGAGGTGGTTAAGAATGTGCATGCTGAGGGCTTGCCACAGCGCCTGGCCAATACAGAGCCCTCAGGCAGCAGGGGAAGCTATCGTCACTACCTAGGGTCACTCAGTGAATCAGGGGTGAAGCCGATGGTGCCAAGACCTGCCTCCCCAGCAGGGCTTCCCTGCGTCCTGCCCCATGGCTGCTTCTGGGCAGTGAATTTTTTTAAATGTAATTTTATTGAAATATATTCACATACCATACAGTCATCCAGAGTGTACAACAGTTGTTCACAGTTTTATCATATAGTTGTGTATTCAAACACCACAATCAATTTTTGAACATTTTCATCACTCCTAAAATAAAAAATAAAAATGGAAATAAGAATAAAAATAAAAGTAAAAGAGAACACTCAAAGCATCCCATACCCCTCCTCCCCCATTTTTTTTAATTGAAATATATTCACATACCATACAGTCATCCAGAGTGTAAAACAATTGTTCAAAGTATCATTGTATAGTTGTTCATTCTTCACCACAGTCAATTTTTGAACATTTTCATTACCCCAAAAAACAAAAATAAGGATAAAAATTGAAGTTGAAAGAACACTCAAAATGTATTCCCCCTCCTCCATATTATTCATTTACTTTTTTCCCTAGTTTTTCCTACTCATTTGTCTATACACTAGGTACAGGAAGTGTGAGCCATAGGTTTTCACAATCACACGAACACACCATATAAGTGATATAGTTTTACGATTGCCTTCAATAATCAAGGATTCTGGATTGCAATTTAACAATTTCAGATATTTCCTTCTAACTGTTCTAATCAACTAAAAACTAAAAAGGGATAGCTATATAATGCATAAGAGTCACCTCCGGAATGACCTCTAGACTCCATTTGAAATCTCTCAGCCATTGAAACTTTATTTTGTTTCAATTTTCCTCCCCTTTTTGTTCCAAAAGGCTTTCTCAACCTCATGATACAGGGTCCATCCCCGGGAGTCATGTTCCACATTGACAGGGAGATTTACACCCCTGGGAGTCATGTCCCATGTAGGGGGGAGGGCAGTGAGTTTACTGCTGAGTTGGCTTAGAGAGAGAAGCCACGTCTGAGCAACAAAAGAGGCCCTCTGGGGGTGACTCCTAGGCATGATTATGAGTAGGCTTAGCCTTTCCTTTGTATCAAGCTTTGTAAAGGCAAGCCCCAAGATTGAGGCTCGGCCCACTGAGCTGGCGGTCCCCAATGCTTGCAGGCATATCAGGAGTTCCCCAACTGGGGAAATTTAATATTTCCACATTTTTCCATAGTTCCCTAAGGGGGCTTTGTAAATACTTTTTATTCTCTTTTCTGGGTAGTGATTTGAGGAGGTTAGGCGAGGGAAGGAGAACGTCTGCAGTTTAAAAATCCCTGAGGTGGCTAATAATTGAATCAGCCTTAACCACTCCCAGCAACTATATCAGTGATTGTCAAAGTGTGGTCCCCGGAGCAGCCACATTAGCATCACCTGGGAACTGTAGAAAAGCAAATTCTCAGGCTCCACCTCATACCTACTATATCAGACCCTTTGGGGATAGGACCCAGAACCTTTGGGTGATTCTGATGCCCACTGTCATTTGAGAACCATAGATCTAAGCGAACCATTTGCCTATTCCTACCCCACCCCCACCCCCAATCTTGCTGCCTTCCTGAATTGGCAGGATGGTCCCTGAACTGGAGAGTGGAGGAAGGGTGGTGATGAGCTTCGTGTTTGCCCACCTCATCCAGCCAGGGAAGAGCCAACCAGACAGCACCCATCCATCCCAGCTGGTCTCAGCTCTGCCTTCTGACCTGGGCAAAGGGAGAACCTGTGCTCCAAATTATGGCCAGACATGATGGGCAAAGATGCTCCCGAAAATGGCTGCCAGTCTGGCTTCTCTACCAGCTCCCATGTGTTACACAAGTATAGACAGAGCAACTGAGGCCCCACAGGGGGCTGGGGACAATCCTTAGACACTCCTTATTTGTTGAATGAATGAAGTCACTTACTGGCTCTGGCAGACTCAGCCAGACCTCAGCTCAGGGCTCCTTCTCCCTGTCTCCTCCAACCCTAAGTTCCAATCATTCATCTCCTTCTGCTGAAGGCCTGAGCTTGGGGTTCAGCCTGAGCCCCGGCTCTGCTGTTGAAGCATTGTGTGATCCCAGGCAAGTCTGTCCCTCCTGGGGTCCCATTTGCTCCTCTGGAAGGTGGAGGAGATTATTATGCAGGTGTCTGGAACACAGGATGTTCTCTATCAGACCAAGTACATCTGTTCAAATATGCTGAGCATCTGGGGTGAAGAAACTGCAGCCAGTGGATAAAGGCAGGGAGAGGTAAAGTTCAGGGGCTTTTTAAGGAGCAGTGGCCGAATGGAGCTGGTGAAGATCAGAGGCCTGTCTTCTTGTCCCTTCTCAGGAAGGATGCTGAGGAACCCCAGGCTCAGGAACGAATGTGATTTGAGGTTTGGGAGCCTCCTCAGTGGTACAAACTGGGGACTTTGGTGACATGATGTTTTGATGTATGTTTAATGCTGGTTCCTGCTACTCATTGGCTCAGTCTTACAACAATGTTATGAAAATCAAATCAAATCAGGCAGGTAATAGGAAAGAGTGTGGGGATGGGGCCACTGTTTTAGAGAAGGGGTGCAAGGAAGTGACGTTTGAATAGAGACCTGAATGGAGAAAGGGAGCAAACAGCAAAGCAAGGGAAAAGCCTGGAGGTTGGGGATATGTTGGGTGTGTTTCCGGAACGGCAAGGAAGCCAGAGTGGCTGGAGTGCAGCGAGCGAGGGGCAGAGGCAGGAGATCAAGTTCAAGGAGTGGGCGGGAGCTTGCTGGACAGACTGAGGAGTTTGCCTTTTGCTCTGTAAGTGTGATGGGAAGTCAGTGGCCACTTTTTTTTTTTTTTTTTTTTTTTTTTTTTTTTTTTATTCATTAGGGAGATTGGCCGGTAGTTTTCCTTTTTTGTAGCATCTTTGCCTGGTTTTGGTATTAGATTGATGTTAGCTTCATAAAATGAGTTAGGTAGTGTTCCATTTTTTTCAATGTTTTGAAAGAGTTTGAGTAAGATTGGTGTCAGTTCTTTCTGGAAAGTTTGGTAGAATTCCCCTGTGAAGCCATCTGGCCCTGGGCATTTATTTGTGGGAAGATTTTTGATGACTGATTGGATCTCTTTGCTTGTGATGGGTTGGTTGAGGTCTTCTATTTCTTCTCTGGTCAGTCTAGGTTGTTCATATGTTTCCAGGAAATTGTCCATTTCTTCTACATTATCCAGTTTGTTGCCATACAGTTGTTCATAATATCCTCTTATAATTTTTTTAATTTCTTCAGGATCTGCAGTTATGTCACCTTTTTCATTCATTATTTTGTTTATATGGGTCTTCTCTCTTTTTGATTTTGTCAGTCTAGCTAGGGGCTTGTCAATCTTGTTGATCTTCTCAAAGAACCAACTTTTGGTGATATTTATCCTTTCTATTGTTTTTTTGTTCTCTATGTCATTTATTTCTGCTTTAATCCTTGTTATTTCTTTTCTTCTACTTGGTTTAGGATTGGTTTGCTGTTCATTTTCTAGCTTCTTCAGTTGATCCATTAGTTCTTTGATTTTGGCTCTTTCTTCCTTTTTAATATATGCATTTAGTGCTATAAATTTCCCCCTTAGCACTGCTTTTGCTGCATCCCATAGGTTTTGGTATGTTGTGTTCTCATTTTCATTCGTCTCTATATATTTAGCAATTTCTCTTGCTATTTCTTCTTTAACCCACTGATTGTTTAGGAGTGTGTTGTTTAACCTCCAGGTATTTGTGAATTTTCTAAGTCTCTGATGGTTATTGACTTCTAATTGTATTCCATTGTGGTCAGAGAATGTGCTTTGAATAATTTCAATCTTTTTAAATTTATTGAGGCTTGTTTTATGTCCCAGCATATGATCTATTCTGGAGAAAGTTCCGTGAGCACCAGAAAAGTATGTGTATCCTGGTGATTTGGGATGTAATGTCCTGTATATGTCTGTTAAATCTAATTCATTTATCAGATTGTTTAGGTTTTCAATTTCCTTATTGGTCTTCTGTCTGGTTGATCTATCTATAGGAGAGAGTGATGTGTTGAAGTCTCCCACAATTATTGTGGAAGCATCAATTGCTTCCTTTAGTTTTGCCAATGTTTCTCTCATGTATTTTGTGGCACCTTGATTGGGTGCATAGACATTTACGATTGTTATTTCTTCTTGCTGAATTGCCCCTTTTATTAGTATGTAGTGGCCTTCTTTGTCTCTCAAAACATCCCTGCATTTGAAGTCTATTTTATCTGAGATTAATATTGCTACACCTGCTTTCTTTTGGCTGTAGCTTGCATGAAATATTTTTTTCCATCCTTTCACTTTCAATTTCTTTGTGTCCCTGTGTCTAAGATGAGTCTCTTGTATGCAACATATTGATGGTTCATTTTTTTTGATCCATTCTGCGAATCTATATCTTTTAATTGGGGAGTTTAATCCATTTACATTCAACGTTAAAAACGTGACGGCAGTTCTTGAATCGGCCATCTTATCCTTTGGATTATGTTTGCCATATTTTTCCCTCTCTCTATTAATATCCTTTATTGTACCCATACCGAATCTCTTTAGTACTGAACCTTTCTCCAAGTCTCTCTGTCCTGTCTTTGTTTCTCTGTCTGTAGGGCTCCCTTTAGTATCTCCATTAGGGCAGGTCTCTTGTTAGCAAATTCTCTCAGCATTTCTTTGTCTGTGAAAAATTTAAGCTCTCCCTCAAATTTGAAGGAGAGCTTTGCTGGATAAAGTATTCTTGGCTGGAAATTCCTCTCTCTCAGAATTTTAAATATATCGTGCCATTGCCTTCTCGCCTCCATGGTGGCTGCTGAGTAGTCACTACTTAGTCTTATGCTGTTTCCTTTGTATGTGGTGAATTGCTTTTCTCTTGCTGCTTTCAGAACTTGCTCCTTCTCTTCTATGTTTGACAGTGTGATCAGTATATGTCTCGGAGTGGGTTTTTTTGGATTTATTCTATTTGGAGTTCGCTGAGCATTTATGATTTGTGTATTTATGTTGTTTAGAAGATTTGGGAAGTTTTCCCCAACAATTTCTTTGAATACTCTTCCTAGACCTTTACCCTTTTCTTCCCCTTCTGGGACACCAATGAGTCTTATATTCGGACGCTTCATATTATCTATCATATCCCTGAGGTCCATTTCGAGTTTTTCAATTTTTTTCCCCATTCTTTCTTTTATGCTTTCATTTTCCATTCTGTCATCTTCCAGGTCACTGATTCGTTGTTCAACTTCCTCTAGTCTTGTACTATGAGTGTCCAGAATCTTTTTAATTTGGTCAACAGTTTCTTTAATTTCCATAAGATCATCCATTTTTTTATTTAGTCTTGCAATGTCTTCTTTATGCTCTTCTAGGGTCTTCTTGATTTCCTTCATATCCCGTACTAGGGTCTCATTGTTCATCTTTAGTTCTTTGAGTAGCTGCTCTAGGTGTGTCTCTTCTGGTCTTTTGATTTGGGTGCTTGGGCTTGGGTTATCCATATCGTCTGGTTTTTTCATATGCTTTATAATTTTCTGTTGTTTTTGGCCTCGTGGCATTTGCTGTCCTTGCTAGGGTTCTTTTAGGGTTTGTAGACCAGTTGAAGTCCTTATCTCTAATTTATCAGATCTACAGCTTCGTGGAGTACACTTTCTCTAACTAACCAGCAGGTGGCGTCCACGAGCCACCTGTTCTCCACAAGCCAGATCTCCCCTGCTTAGCCTTTTTGGTGAGTGGGGGAGTGAGTCTTGTGGGGCCCAATTGGTGTCCCAAGCTTGCGTGTGTAGTTGGTGTTGCCTGCCCTGTATGTGGGGCGTGTTTCTGGGCAGTCGGGGAGGGGGGGTGGCCCTAACAATCAAATCTCCCTGATGATCCTAGAGTTTTAAAGCTACTGCAATAGTCTAATCCTTCAGTTCAGTCCTGCCACAGTTTGTCTCTGCCACTGACCCACAAGTCTTTGGTATTGGCGTATGGCTCCTGAGACTTGCAAGTGGGCCCCTCTTCCAGGCTGTGCACCCCGGGTCCTCTGTTGAGGGATGACTGTGCTATGTCACAGGTGAGTGCCGTCCCCCCAGGGCAGTTCTGGGCTGCTGGGCTGTGTTGGGAGGCTCCCAGTCTGCTCAAATGATGGCTGAATGGGGCTCTGTTAATTCACACTGCTCCCCCTTCCCAGCTCTGGGACATTCAGCTGAGGTTGCAGGGAAGGCTAATGTCCACGCCCAGTTTTGTGGTGTGTGCCTGTTATTTGAAGCAGTTCCGTCACACTGGGTTGTCTGGGGCAGCTCTGGGCTATGGGGCTGGCGATGGGCAGGAGTGTTTCCTGTCCACCAGGATGGTGGCTGTGAGCGGACACCCCCCTTTTCTTGGGAAGTTGTGTTGTTTAGTGAATTTTCTCAGCCACTGGATTATTGCCTTTTGTCTCAGAGCTCTCTTATTTCTGCTCTTGACTTGACGTGCCCAAATTTCAATTCTTTGAAGCTTTCTGTATTGAGCTTCTTAGAGTAATTGTTTTAGAAAAAGCAAAAAGGATTTAAAAAAAAAAAAAAAAAAAAAAAAAAAAAAAAAAAAAAAACACGGCCCTCCTCAGAGATCTAATGGGTTATTGAAATGCTAATAGACAAAGCAACCAGGGCCATTAAGGAAAGGTGCCCTGGGCAGAGAGATCAGCCTTGCTTCGGGACTTGCATATGCGCCTCAAGGCCTGATCTCCGCCCTTCCCCTTTCTGTGTTCACCAGAACTCCAAAAATCCTCTGCTTTTACTTTGGAGCTTCTCGTGTTGTTTTCCTTCTATGCCCGTCTCCTCTCTGCTGGGCTGGCTGCTCTCAGAGTCTCTGGTGTCTGGCCTCAGTCTATAGATTTCGGTGATCTCAGCAGTTCCACGTTTTCATGAGTGTTGTATGAAGTATGCCCAAAGACAGATTGCTCTGTGGTGTCCAGTCCACGCAGTTCCTGGCTTTTTACCTACTTTCCTGGAGGAGTAACTAAAACATACAGCTCACCAGTCTGCCATCTTGCCCCGCCTCCACATAACTTGTTCTAAATTCACAGTTCCACAGCTAAAGGAGAATTATGCCTTAGGACTGACCACGTCTATAATTGATTTTGATGGGATCTTGTACTTAACTATTGTTACTGAAATGATTTAAGTTTCTGTGATATTGTTGTGGGATGAATGAATTTTCTATGTGGAAAGATAATGTCCCAGTGGCCACTTTTGAGAAGAGTGATGGCTTCCGGCTTTTGCATTTTAGCAAGATCACTCTGGATACCTTGAAGAGAGCGGATTATGGTAAGTCACGAGTGCAAGCAGGAAGAGTAGCTAGGGGTGAGATGGAGGGGCTTAGCCAGGGTGCTGGAACATGGTCTGTCTGGGGCTATACTCTGGAGGCAGAGCTAGCAGAATTTGCTTGAAGGATGGAATGTGAAGGGTGAGAGAAAGAAAAATCTGGATAACTCTTCGCTATTCAGCCTAAGCCCCTGGGTGAATGGTGGTGCCATTACCAATATAGGGAAGACCGGAGAGGAGCAAGATTTGAGGGTAAATCAAGAGTTTGTTTTTGGAAGCGCTTAGTTCGAGAGGCCACTAGACATCCAAGAAGAGGTGCCGAATGGGCAGGTGGACACAGGAGCTGAGCCCAGGGGAGAGGCGGCCACACCCTCACACCTGCTAAATGGCAAAGGCTATTGGAATAAAGGGATGGGCGCAGGATTAAAAGTGTTTTTTTTCCTGTTGGTATTTTTAGGGAAGTGCATTTTAAAACTTTTATTGGTTGTTATTCAAGCTTATTCAAAAAAAACAAAAGTTAGGAAATCTGGATAAGCAAATTTGCCAAATAACCCAAATCCCTCTTAATTTCACCACCCAGAGATAAGCCTTGCTGATTCTTTTGATATATATATATAAAAGCATTTATATTTTTAAAATGAAGCTCACATTGACCTTAAGGTTTTTAAAAATATAATTTTTTTATTAGAGAAATTGTAGGTTTACAAAAAAATCATGCAAAAATACAGAATTCCCATATACCACCCTATTATTAACACCTTCCATTAGTGTAGTACATTTGTTAGAATTCATGAAAGAACTTTTATAATTGTTCTGTTAACTATAGTCTATTGTTTACAATCGGTTTCACTGTTTGTGTTCACAGTCCTGGTTTTCTTTTTTTTAAATCTTTATTCTAGTAACATAAATATAACCTAAAAGTTCCCCTTTTAGCCACATTCAAATATATAATTCAGTGCAGTTAATTACCTTCTCAGTGTTGTGCTCCCATCACCACCATCCATTACCAAAACTTTATGATCAACCCAAATAGAAAGTCTGTACAATTTAAGCATTAACTCCCCATTCCCTACATCCACCTACTCCCCAGGTAACCTAGATGCTAGATTCTGACTCTGTGAGTTTACTTATTCTCGTTTTTCATATCAGTGAGGTCGTACAATACTTGTCCTTTTGGGTCTGGCTTATTTCACCCAATATATCTTCAAGGTTCATCCATGTTGTCACACGTATCAGAACTTCATTCCTTTTTATGGCTGAATACTATTCCATTGTGTGTAGGTACCACATTTTATTTATTCACTCATTGGTTGATGGACACTTGGGTTGTTTGCGTCTTTTGGCAATTGTGAATAATGCCTCTATGAACATCAGTGTGCAAATATCTATTCAAGTCCCTGCTTTCAAATTGCCCTTTAAGGTTTTGTAATTTGCTTTTTTTTTTTCCCCATGTAATCTCTTGTGAAATGGATTCTCTATAGATATCTATTGACATGGAAAGAAAAGTGTTTAGAAAAAATTCTTAGAATGCCCAGTAGGAAGCCCCCACCATGGTCACATGGTCCACTTCTACCAGAGGATCTGAGGTCTCTAAAGATTGAGAAATGGGACTGACAAACTTCTGTCGAGGGGCCCAGGAAGAAGGTGTGGCTGCAGCTGTTCTCAGAGGCAGGGGCTGGATAAGATGACTGCAGGGAGGGCCCTTCCAGCCCCAAACCCTGTGTTAGCTGTAAGTCCCTATCCCCAGTGGAAGTGGCCTCCGCGTTTTCGGTGGTTAATTATTGAACATGCCGAGCTGGTACTGTCCTCCCCTCCTCTCCCTTGGGTCTTCGCTGACTCAGCTCTTGGCTGGAACTGGTCAAGGAGGACTGCTTATCACTCATTTTACTGCCACCTGCCACCTCCTCAACATAGGGGCATTTGTAGGAACACAGCCCCAGACCCTGCCCTCCAAGAAGGCTGAGAGTCTCTGTCCAAGGAGCTCTGAGTGGGCCTGGTCAGAGCCATGCCCTTTACATGCCACCAGCAGCCCATTTTGCAGATGTGAAGCCTAGATCAGAGAAGTAAGGCGACTTTCCCAAGGCCACACAGTAGCAGGACTGGGATTGGAACCCAGGTCTCTGAGACCCCAAGTTTGTGCTCCTGCTACCTGAAACATGAACACAAAGCCATGCAGAAAGTGGCTTGAGCCACATGCAAGAGAGGCAAACTTTGAGAGGGGATTCCAGAGGGAAAAATGGTGGTGAGAATCACAGAGGGCTCTCCAGAGGAGGTAGCATATGGATAAGGGTGAAAGGTGGTCACAGCAGGCTCAGATGGTGAGGGAGGGTGTTTTAGGCAGGATGTACAGTGTCAGCAAAGGTGCAGAGGTGGGAGACTCTGGGAACATTGGGGAAGGCTGGTAGGTCAGTTCACAAGGAATTTCCTGAGAAGCCCATTCCCTCCTAGGTGTCTTCCAGGATACGTGCATGTGCAGACATACCCCATCCCAGGGAGGAGTGCTTCTTGGAGTTCAGCCCCATTCCCTTTTGCTGCATTTGCAGCCTCTCGTGCTGCCCTCCCTCACATATCTTCTGTTTTTGTTTGCTAAAGCTGCCAGAATGCAACATACCAGAAAAAGGTTGGCTTTTACAATGGGGATTTATTAGTTTACAAATTTACAGTTCTAAGGCCATGAAAATGTCCCAATTAAGGCATCAACAGGAGGATAACATTTGTGAAGATAGGCTGCTGGCATCTGGGGTTCCTCTGTCAGATAGCAAAGCATATAGCCAGTGTCTGCTCATCATTCGCTCTGGGATTCCACTGCTTTCAGTTCCTGGTCCCAGTGGCCTCCTCTCTGAGCTTCTGTAGATCATCTCTTAGCATCTCTGGGGCTTTTCTCTCTGTGCTTTCTCTAGAGGGCTTTTCCTCTAAGCTCTCTCCAAATTTATCTGGGTGTTTCTCTCTCTGAGCTCCATGAGCTTTTTCTATCTTTTATCCTCTCATAAAGGACTCCAGTAAAGGATTAAGACCCACCTTGAATGGGATGGGTCACATCTCAAATTGAAATAACCTAATCAAAAGGTCTCACCCATAACAGGTCTGCACCTACAGGAATGGATTAAAAGAACATGGCCTTTTCTGGGTACCTAACAGCTCCAAACTACCACATCCTAGGCCACCAGCTCCTCTCCCATGGGAAGCTCCCTACCCACTGGGAAGCTGGGAATCCTGGCTCTAAACTCTGTCCTGGACATACTGGGGGACTTTGGGTGAATCTCCTTCCCTTGCTGGGCTTCAGTTTCCTCATGGTGCAATTGGGGTTGAGGGACTAGTTAGACAAGTTGGGTTCTAAAGTTCCTTTCATTTCTAAACATGGTTCTGGGCCACTTGGTAGCTTCCCAGGGCCCTCAGGGGTGTTGCAGACCTCAAAGGTCTGGCTCCACACTGCCTGATTCCCCTCCCCACACCCTCTCCTCTGCATCCCTCCCTCCCTGTCGGTCTGACCTGATCCTCTTTTCCTTCATATCTGTCGTTATTAAATTCCATAAGAATTCTACAGATGAGGTCCGTCTGCTTAAGTCCACCGAGGAGTTCATGGTGGGGTGGAGGTGTGTGCACTCACTGGCCACTGACCTTCCCTGACCCTCTGGGGCACTTCTCTCAGAACAACCTTAGACCCAAGCCATGGACGGAGGGCACCAGCTGTGGGTGGCTGAGTCTGGAGGAGTTTCCTGAGTGTGGGACCCTGAGCCAGTCTGTTCCGCTTGCCAGTCCAGAGACCTGCCTCTCACAGCTGAGCTCCCTACATCAAGGGGCAACTGAGAAGGTTCTAAGGCGTCTGTGAACTCTGCAACCTGGGGCCTGGGGCTTCCCCCGGTGTCTAGCACAAAGCCACGACTTCAGGGGACTCTGGTTCTGATTCTGCTTTCCAAACAATTCTCCCTCTCAGGCTGTGTCCCTCCTCCTCTCATTCTCCAAACCCGACCAGAGGATCCTCAGCTATCCTGTTATTACTGTTAGAAAACATGGTCCTAAATAGTCAGGCCTGCCTGATTCCGCATCAAACAGAGGAACAGTTCTCTCTGCTTTGGTGAGAAGGTATCACTGTCCCTCCAGCAGTCTCACCCTTTCTTTCATGCTGCAATTGCAGATTTCTGCTGGTCTTCAGCTGCCTGGTGCTGTCCGTGCTGTCCACCATTCAGGAACACCAGGAACTTGCCAACGAGTGTCTCCTCATCTTGGTGAGTGCCAGAAGCCTGGGTCTGAGAGAGGCTGTTTGAAGTAGCAGCTCTGGGCTGACGGCTGAAGGTAGAGAATCTTCTCATAAAAGGCTCAGACAGTGGCTTGCTGTGCTGTGTGTCCTGTGCTGGTGGTTGCCCCTCTCTGGGCTTCTTTCCCTGGCTTATATAGCAGGTATTTGGGGACCATAGGTGAGGGTTTACGATGGGCGCAGAGGAGATGTCAATCAGCCCCACCCCTTCCCAGGACAGAAACTGCTAACTCCATCCCTGGTGTGGTTGTGTTTTTTTCTCCTCTAAACAGAAGCACCTCAGAGGGGAACAGCTGATGGGCAGCCACCCCTTCTGTCACCCAGTCAGGGTTAGGGTCTGGAATGGCTGGGCTGAGAGGGTAGGTTGGCAGGCAGAAAAATCCGGGCAGCTCATGGGAGCAGTGAGGGCAGAGGGGGACAGATACGGCATTCAGTCTCCTTGGAGGATGTGGAAGGGGCCATCTGCTCTTCTAGAATCCTCCCCAGGTTTACCTTACCTCCAGGAGCCGTGGTGTGAGGAGTTTCTGGTCACTTAAACCTAAAGATTCTAGTTAGGTAGGTGCTGTGTGACCTGGTCCCTGGTCCGGAGAGTGGGAACCAGAAACCAGGCCCCTGGTCCCACAGGAGTTCGTGATGATTGTGGTGTTTGGCCTGGAGTACATCATCCGTGTGTGGTCGGCCGGTTGCTGCTGCCGCTACCGAGGATGGCAGGGCCGCTTCCGCTTTGCCAGAAAACCCTTCTGTGTCATCGGTAATAAGGCCTGCCCCCTGACCCTAAGCCCTAGAGTGACACCCTGGCCCTGACTGGCTGCTGACACCGACTCACCGGACCCTCCCAGTCGCGCTCCCAGCGCCCCCGCCCCAGGAAGCCTCGACCCCGGGTCCTGACGCGGGTGGGTTGGCTCCCTGGCGCCGGCCTGACCTCGCCACCCCCGCCCCGGCAGACTTCATCGTGTTCGTGGCCTCGGTGGCCGTCATCGCCGCAGGCACACAGGGCAACATCTTCGCCACGTCTGCGCTGCGCAGCATGCGCTTCCTGCAGATCCTGCGCATGGTGCGCATGGACCGCCGCGGCGGCACGTGGAAGCTGCTCGGCTCGGTGGTCTACGCGCACAGCAAGGTACGTCGCGCCGGGGCTGGCGGGAGCGGGCGGGGGAGGCTGGCTGGGGACGGAGCTGCGAGGGCAGGGCCTGGGCGGAGCTCGGGGCGGAGCGAGACTGGGGAAGGGAAGGGGCGTGGCAGAGGGGGCTACCATGGGGCCTGGGAGTGTCGGAACCACGGCCTGGGGCGGGGCTAGGAAGGCGGAGCCTGGGGAGTCAGGCCCAGGGCAGAGGGAGGAGCCTGAGGGGATAAGGGTTTGAGCTGCTCACGTGCAAGCTTCTGCGCTGGAAGTTTCTGTGTCTACGCGCACAGCAAAATGGGGACCGGGGCGGGCTCTGAGGGTGGGGGTGGGGCGGGACTAGATGTGGGACTCGGTCGTAGCCTGAAAGTGAGGCTGGGGGCCGGGGCTAGGTGGGAGCTGGGCGGGGCGAGGCCTGAGGGTGGGACCCGGGGACGAGCCCAGGAGTTTTGTGGGAGCCTGGCGGGGCAGAATCTCCTTGAAGGGAGGGTCAGGGCCGCCGCCTGGAAGTCGGAGAGGTGGGATGCTTTGATCCCCTCCCAGAATACGCCCTAGACGTCATTCTGGGAGCCTCCCGACTCCCCCTGGGGCCGGGAGCCCTGTGCACCCTCCCCCAGCTGGGTACCGCGCCGCTCACTTCCTTACGCCCCTCGCCGCATCCTCCCTGTGTTCTCACCGTGGCTGCCCCCGCAGGAGCTGATCACCGCCTGGTACATCGGGTTCCTGGTGCTCATCTTCGCCTCCTTCCTGGTCTATCTGGCCGAGAAGGACGCCAACTCCGACTTCTCCTCCTACGCCGACTCGCTCTGGTGGGGCACGGTGGGTGAGGGTCTGTGCGGGCCGCCCTTCTCCCTGGACCCTCCCAGACAACTTCCCGAAGCCTGCCCACTGTGACCCCGACTCAGGGTTGAGCATGCTGGCCCCTGCCCTCTCGCTCTGGGACCGGGACCTCTGCGCTAATCTGCCCCGCCTGCCCGCTGGGCTGGCTTGGGCCTTTCCAAGCCCTGTGACCCGTTCCCCCTCTGACCAGCCCCCGTCACAAGTCCTTGTGACCGTCCCTGTGCCCCTACCCTCAGCATCAGGCTCCCACTTGTCTGTGCCACCAAAAGTTTCTGTGGTTAGCACCTTGACCAGCCCTGCAGGGAACCCGTTTGTGTCCCCAGATTACTCTGACGACCATTGGCTATGGTGACAAGACCCCACACACGTGGCTGGGCAGGGTCCTGGCTGCCGGCTTCGCCTTACTGGGCATCTCTTTCTTCGCCCTGCCTGCTGTGAGTTTCCCCTCCTCTGTCCCCCACGGCTGGGGACAGCCCAACCTCTGGGAGGGGCCATGGAGCAGGGCCTGCCAAGCCTCTGATCTTCACTGTGGGGAGGGGAAGACCTCAGATGGGCAGGGATGGGGTACCCTTGCTGCCTCTTGTCCCCCCACTTTCTCCTTATCCCCTCATTCCCCCAACCATGTCATATCCCCACCCACCCACCCAGGGCATCCTAGGCTCCGGCTTTGCCCTGAAGGTCCAGGAGCAGCACCGGCAGAAGCACTTTGAGAAGCGGAGGATGCCGGCGGCCAACCTCATTCAGGTATGAGATGCTCGGAGGCCCTGTGGCGTGGGGCGGTGTGCCCGAACGGGGGCCCAACTCCACATGCCCTGCCGGCTGCTGGTCCCCGTGACCCAGCTGCACAACCGTGACTGCACTTTGAAGCTCAGAGGGGAGAGACGGCACTTTCCTGGCTCACACTCTGAGTCAGAGGCAGAGCTGGGAGGCTGACTGAGATTGTCAGAAACTTTCCCCTGTACTCCCACTGCTGGGACCCTCAGCCAGCAGCAGAGGCCCAGTGCTGCCGTTAGGCAGCCGTACAGTCATCAGTATGCCTGATCCACTCCCAGTGTCTCAATTCCTTAATTCATCCCACAAGCCCTCAACCAGACAAATGCTGTGTTTGAGAGAAATGCTTGAAAGAAAGAAATGGTTCTCTGTAGAGCAGGTAACAGGGGACCTGGCTTGGTCTGACCTAGAAGGGGGACTCAGGAATGATGGGAAGTGACACTTGAGCTGAGAGCTGGGGGATGGGTGGGGGTTAACTGGGGTTAACTAGGTGAAGAGGTGAGAGGGAGAGCATTCAGATGCAAAGGCCTGTGGTAGGAGGGAGCAGGGTGTGTTTGATGAAGTAGAAGGAAGCCAGTGAGGCTGGAAGAGAAAGCTCTAGGAGGAGTGTATAGGAAAGGGGTTGGATAAGTGGGCAGGGCCCAGACTTGGAGGCCACAAAGAGGAGTTTAACTTTTTCCTAAGAGCACTGAGGAACCACTGATAGGTGTGAAGTAGGGGGCTGGGTGACATGATCAGATTTGACTTTTGAAAAGTGGTGAATGGATGGGAGGGTGACTCAGATGGATGGGTGACCTGATAGGAGGCTCTAGCAACAGTCTCAGTGAGGTGGGGCTTTTGTATGGCTTGGGGTAGCAACAAAGGGCACGGAAAGAAGTGGGCAGGTTCTAGATATTTAGGAGGTAGAATGAGTGACATGAGGAGTGAGGGAGAGGGAGGTGGCAGGGTGACTTCCAGGTTTCTGGCTGGCCCAATTGATGGTTGATGGTTCTGCTCACTAGAGGGGGACAAACTTTGGGCATGAAGAATGTGAGTGTGGCTGGGGGATGTGGAGTCTGCAGGGCCTTTAACCCCTGAGTGGCGATGATGAGGCAGCAGCCAAGAGGATGTCTCTGCAGCCGAGAGTAAAGGAATGGGCTGGGCAGGAAAAGTTGGGCGTTGTTCCAGGTGGATGGTGATGAAGTCCTGGGCATGGATGAGCTTGCCCAGGGGGAGAGGAGAGAGGGAGAAAGGAGGGCCCAGAACATACAGTGGCTAGGCTGGTGAAGGAGACAGAGAAGGAGTGGCCAGAGAGATGGGTGAAAAAACGAGGAGCGTGTGGTCTCAGTTTCCCTGCGTGTAATGAGTCTGTCTGGGTGTGGGCTGAAGCAAGGGCTCTGAATTTTTGAGACTCTGTGACTTGGCTTTGGCTTCTCTCTGATCAGGGGTGTATGCAAGAGAAATCCCTGCAGGGAGTGGCTCCAGGAACACGGGTACAGCCCACCTCTGCCTGCTCCCAAGCATGCTACCCTCTGACCCCCAAATCCAGGCCTTCTCTCCCCTCTCCAGCATGGAACCTCCCCTCCCTGGCCCTGCTATCTCTAACCAGCAGCCCTGCCTTTCCTTCTGTGTGTCCCTTGGAAGCTGGTCTTCCAAGGGGCATTGTAGGGGCAGGCGGCTGGCAGTGTCCATGCCGAGAGACAGCTGGTATTGTGGTGCCCATAATTAATGGGACCACTTTGGCAGCTGTTCCCTGCCCAAGCCAGGGGCCTAGGCAAGCAGGAGATAAAAATATTCCTGTCCTGGGAGGGCCCCTGGCGAGTGAGTTCAGTGTTGGGGAGCCCCTTAAGGACAGGAAGGAGAGCACTCCAGGCCCGGATCTGCTTCCACACATCCCCGCCTTTGCCTGACCTGGAGGGAGAGGGCAGGCTTTCCTCTTGTCCAGCACTCATCCCTCCTGCTGAGAGGAAGGCCTGCGTGTCCCTGGAGGCTGAGGGGTTGTAAGGTGAGGCTGTTTCCTCCCCTCCTCACCTCCCAGTACAGCCCTAGACAGTGATGGGTGCTGGGCAGGATGGGGGGGAGTTGTTACTAGTAGTAATAATTTACTCAGTCGAACTTCATTCTCCAAACATTTGCTGAACACCTGCCACGTACCAGACACTGGTCTTGGCACTGAAGATACAGCAGTGACCAAGACTGAGCTTACAGTCTAGGGGGACAGGAAGGCATCAATCAAATACTAATCAGCTGTGATAAGGGCGATGGCAGGAGTGTTTCACAGGGACCCTGGCATTTAGATCCTACTGTGTGCGAGGCACTGAGCTTGGCACTTAATATGCGTTAGTCCATTTCCTCCTCATGACACCTTGCACGACAACAAAGCCACAGTTCCCTTTTTTTGTATTTTTTTTAAACTTTATTTATCAAAAAATTAAAAAAAACATTTCAAACAAAACAAAGGAATAAGAAACAGTTTTTTAATGCAATTTTATTTATATTCACTTACTATATAATCCATCCAAAGTATACTATCAGTGGCTCACAGTATCATCTTATAGTTGTGCATTCATTGCCACAATCAATTTTAGAACATTTTCATTACTCCAAAATAAAGAAAAAATAAAAAATAACACCCCAAATATCCCATTCCCCCATACCCCCAATTATTTATATATATTTTTTGTCTTTATTTTATTACTCATCTGCCCATATACTGGATAAAGGGAGTATCAGTCATAAGGTTTTCATAATCACACAGTCACATGATAAAAGCTTTATAGTTACACAATCATCTTCAAGAATCAAGGCTACTGGGTTGCAGTTCAATAGTTTCAGGTATTTCCTTCTAGTTATTCTCATACACTAGAAACTAAAAAGGAATATTTATATGATGCATAAGAATAACCTCCAGAATGATTGCTCAACTCTATTTGAAATCTCTCAGCCACTGAAACTTTGTTTCATTTCTTTTCCCCCTTTTGGTCAAGAAGGCATTGTCAGTCCCATGAAGTCAGGGCCAGGCTCATCCCTGAAAGCTCCAGTTCTTAATCCCCAGGTTCCAGGGCCTCTGGCTCTGTTTCTGACCTGCTGGGCACTTTGGGGAAATCCTTTCTCTCCAGGCCACAATTGCTTTGGCCAGCCCTGCTGGTGACTGTGGAAGCGAAACTGGCCTCTGGCTCAGAGTAACCCTCGGCTGGCTTGTCAGCCAGGTTCTTCCAGAGGCAAAAAGGCTGGTGAGCGACCGAGAGGCTTGGTTGATGCCCTGTCCCCTCCCCCTTCCCCATCCCATAGGCTGCGTGGCGCCTGTACTCCACTGACATGAGCCGGGCCTACCTGACGGCCACCTGGTACTACTACGACAGCATGCTCCCATCCTTCAGGTAGGCCCTGTGGGGGTGGGAGTGGGCAGGGGCTGATGGAGATGCTCCTTGAGGACACGTGGCTGGACTCGGCTCTGGAGGGCGGGGAGGGGTGACGGCTCCCAAGGGCAATGCCAATCCCACAGAATTCAGAGCCCGGAGTGTCCTCTCTCTAGCTCTAATATGCCCAGGGAAAGAGAGGGAGTAGACAACAGACACAGGACATGGGGCAAAGCTCGGCCCCACTGGCTGAGTCCTGGGCCCTGGTGATGCCTCCCAGATGGCACTGCTGGCTCATGTCCCCGAAGTACTGGGTGGAGGGTGATGTTCACCATTACCAGCTTGGAGCATTGCAGTTGGAGAGAGAGTGTGGCATGGGCAAGAACATGTGTGCCAGAGTTGGGTGCCAGAGCTCACCCCAGCATCCCCATGTGTACCCACTTTTCCTGTGCTAGGCTGCAGTCCCAGGACCCGCTGGCCCAGGCTGGGCTAAGACTGCATGGGAAGGGGGGTGGCTTCACGCAAGGGGATTATTAATAGCATCACCGAGGTGCATGTGGCCAGGTGCCTGGCCAGGCCCTCGGGCAGGAATGAAGACCACGGAGCATGGCTCAGTCCCACGGGCAAGCGGGTTTCAAGCACACGGCTAGGCCAGGCTGCTGTGCTCAGCATTTCTGCAGGCACCTTTTGTTGCCTCATTAGTTCTCCAAGAGCAGCTGTTGCGTGACCTGCTCACCCCTACACCTGGCTCCCTGCTCCTCCCAGCCCCAGGAGCTGCCCAGGGGAGGAGCAAGAGAAGGGGCTGGGAAGAGGGGCATCCAGCATCACGCTGGTCCCCTCACCCAGTCTCTCCACCTGGCAGAGGCAAGCTCCCACTTCAGAAACAGGGATGGTGGTTAGATCAGAAGCCCCCCACCCCCCTCCAGGAGTAGCCCGAAGGATTCAAAGCCAGGCCTTGAGGAGTGCGATCGGGGCTGGTTCTTTAGAAATACAAGTGTGAGAGAGTGAGGGAAGGTTTGAGGATGGGTGTCTGGGTCCTCTGGAGGGACAGAGCCTGGTCTGGAGATTCTGGGTCCACTGGGCCTCCTATTTCCTGGACTTCTGTTTCCTCATCCGTATTATACGAAGGTAGGCAGGGGCTCCAGAGAGGGGCAGTACCCTCCTTGGGTTGTGAGAACAGAAATTGGCCTGGAGAATTAGGAAGAAGCCACAGCTCCAAATACAGTTTCCAAGAACCTAATGGCAGGGGTGAATGCCACGTGGGAAGAAAGCTGCGCTAGAAAGCCTTCCTTAGCCTCAGTTTCCCCCTAAATCCAGAGCCTGAGTTGGAAGGTGAGGGTTTCAGGGCTACTGCTGGCCTCTGGGTAGGCACAGCTCCACATCCAGGCACTTGGCTTGATGGACAGATTAAGCTAGATTTGGGCTTCTCCTTGTCACCTTGTATGGCTGTGCTTGCATTGTGCCCAACCTGCACAACCATACCTGGCAACCCTGAGGATTTTCCCAGAACTGAGTGTAGAAAGGGAGGGGGGAAGGCCCATCTCTGTTCTGGCCAGGCCTGTTGTGGCCTGGGGTGTTTGCAGGGCACCTCTCAAGAGGCAGGGCCTGGCAGATCAGAGCTC
This sequence comes from Choloepus didactylus, assembly GCF_015220235.1. Lineage (NCBI taxonomy): Eukaryota > Metazoa > Chordata > Mammalia > Pilosa > Megalonychidae > Choloepus > Choloepus didactylus. Next base: position 208,676,878 of record NC_051308.1, on the reverse strand, counting down.
AGAAGTGCAGTACCTACTAGTTGAGGGGTGGTACCAGGCCCTGCCTGCTGCTGACGGCGCCCTCTCCTGCAGAGAGTTGGCCCTCTTGTTTGAGCACGTGCAACGGGCCCGCAATGGGGGCCTACGGCCCCTGGAGGTGCGGCGGGTGCCGGTACCCGACGGAACGCCCTCCCGCTACCCGCCTGTTGCCACCTGCCACCGGCCGGGCAGCACCTCCTTCTGCCCTGGGGAAAGGTAGGGGCCCCCTGGGGCTGCCACCTGCTCTTGCTTCTCCTCCTTCTCTTCCATTCTCTGTCTCTCATCCTCTCTCAGACCACTACAGGGGTGTCTGGGCCTGTCCTGGGGACTCCCAGGTCCCGTCATGAGGCCTGGGTGCTTGGCATCGGATGACCAGACAGGTACAGACTGAGGGCCTCTCTGGAGGGAACAGGCTGGCCCTACTCTTTTGTCACCCGGGGTTGCAACGGTATGAGCGTGAGAGATGTCCACACCTTCCTTTCCCATCACCTCCTCCATTCATGCCATTGTCCTCTTTCTTTCTCTGTTTCCACTCCCCCCTCACTCTTCCATCCCTGCTCCCCCATCCCTCCCGGGAAGCTGGAGAGAGGAGGAGGCCACTGGCCACAGGTGCTTACGGCTCAGGTAATCGTGGGCGCTGTTCTGGGGTGTCAGGGCAGGGATCCCCCCTCCCCCAGCATGTTCCTCTAGAAGGGGCTTGACACTCTGAATTCGTCTCTTGGGAACAAGATGCAGCTGGAAAGGGACTCTGTGACTAAGAACCGCAGCAGGACTTGCTTAAAGTCAACCAGTGACTAATGCGCTTGTCTTGTACACCCCTTGTTCACAGCTTGGCTAATCCCAGAGGGCCCTCCTGGGATTCTCCCACAATGCCTTTCTTTCTTACTGAGATACATTTTGCCCCTCCCAACAGACTCTTTCCTCTTGACCTGTCTTTCCTGGAGCTTTTGCTTCTTAAAAGAAGAACAAAGAAAGAACAATGCTTACCCCACGTAAATGTTCATAAATAGTGGAATTTCAGGCGTATTTGGATAAGGGAGGCCCATTAGCTCGTAGTATGGGAAAGTGTCTGCTCTTGTAGAGATTTAGCGTTGCGTTCAAGGGTTCAAACTCCACAACCACCACCACCCTGCCCCCCATTCCTCCCCTTTCCCTTACCCAGCTGTGTTTTCTCTCATCTTCACACATCATCCCTGAACCAGCCAAGTAGTCTTCTGAGTCTTGAGCATCAGGTGTGATTCAGGGCCCCAGGCCCACAACAAGGGATGGGAGAAAAGTTGAGCTACTCAGTGATCAGTAGGAGGAGGCACGGTGACAGCTTGCCTCTGCCACCTGATGCTGTGTGTCCTTGAGAAAGTCATCAAGTTGTCTGAACCTCTGTGTCCTGAACAGAAAATCCTTGGTTTGGGCTGATCATGGCCTCTGAGTTCTCTGAGTGTCTGGGCTGAAAAGGGGTGAGGGGCAGGGAAGAGGGAGTTTTGGTGCAGAGGATGCTGGGAACAGCCAGAGTACTGCTGAACCTGGGACTGAATGCAAAGTGGGTGGAGAGGGTGAGCCCCTCTGGGTTTGGGACTGGGGGAGGGGGGGGAAGGTCCGCAGTGTGGCCCCACTCTGATTCTCTGTCACTGCCTGAAGGCCCCTCATTGTTATTCCCAAACCACAGTTTACAGAGACTCAGAAGTTTTGCCATCTCTGCAACCCTGCCCAGGGCCTGAGCCAGGGTTCTCTGCAACTTCCAGGTTGCTCTGGTCTCACCTTGCCTGATGGGAAGGCACTAAGGATGCAGATTAATCTAGAGTTCAGTACCTGTACCACTCCCCTCCCCCACAGCTGCTCTGGGTCCCCTGAGCCCTGCATGGATCAGGAACAGATTATAACTGGAGCTTGCCTGTCACTAACTCCCGGCCATGTGTCCATCTTGAGCACCTGGGGCTCGTGGTGATGGTGGTGGAGGTGTCCATTTCTCTCGGGGCTGGGCAGTGACTTCTGGAAGACCCCTCCCTAGGCCCAGGCTGAATGGCCATATCCTTAACTTGGCTATCTGGGCCTGTGGGGTGGGTGCCTCAGGCAGGTCCCTCCTCCCCCTGTACACACCCTTGGAGGTGCTTAGGAATAGAGCCAGGCTAAACACATTCCAGAGAAGCAGAAGTAGAGCTACATGAGGCAGGACTTCTTGAGGGACAGCATTGCCGGGATCAGCGTCTCCTCTCTTTGGGGTTTTGAGATGAGGCAGTAAGGTAGTGTTTTTCAAAGCATTCCTGCATCTGCATCCCCTGGGGGTGTTTGTTCAAAATGCTGGTACCTGGACCTCTCCCCAAGACCACAGAATCAGAATCTCTAGAGAAGAGGCACAGAATTCTGCATATTTAACACACTCCCTAGGAGATCCTTATGCAAAGTTCAAGAACCTCTGTGTTCTGGGGATGGGGACTGGAGGATGATTTGGGGGTGGGGGTGGTCCTTCTCTCCCACCAGCCACAGGAGTCCGGCCCCATCCCGGCAGCTCCCCACGCTCTCCCTACCTGCTTCCTTCCCACTAACCTCTGTTCGTGTCTTGTTCTCAACTTTCCAGCCAGATGTTTAGTAATAAACGGAGTTTGTTTCGGATCCACGCCTGCTGGAGACCGAGGTACCCCCTCGCCTGCTCCTCCTGTCCTCACTCCTCCTTGCCCAACCCAGTTCAGGGGCTGGAGAGGGGGACAGGATGGGCCAAGGACAAGGTGCATGTGCCTGCCGCCTGCCGTCTGCCTTGGGGCCGCACGAGCCCTTTGCCTTTCTGGGGATGCCGCTGCCAGGCCTGGGGGCATGGGCTTGCTGCCCAGTCTGCCAGGAGTGACATTTGCGGGACCACTGGGGATAAGTCTTGGTTCTGCCGCTCCCCTCCTGTGTGATCTTTGGCCAAGTTGCTTCTCTTCTTTGGGCCTCAGTTTCTCATCTGTGGAATGGGCAGATTGAACTAGAGGCACTCTGCGGGTCCTCCCCACTCTGACTTGGGTCTAACTTCCTGTCTGCCCACTGCCCACCCTCAAGCTAGCAGGTGACAGAAGGAGCTGGTATTGGCACATCCTTCACGTCTCCAGAGCCCCAGCTCTTTTAGCTTCATCACTGTTGTTTCCTACATTGGTACCCGCCGCGTGCCAGGCCTTGCTCTGTGCACCAGGGACACAGTGATGAATAAAACAGGGTCCCTGGAGAGTTGCAAAGGATAATTGTGATTCAGTGTGAGTGCAACAAAAGGAGAAATTAGAGGGGGCTCTGGGAGCCCAGGCGGGCACTTAACCCAGAGGAGGCCCTAAAAGAAAGAGTGGATGTTAGGGAGCGTATTCCAGGCCAAGGGAGCAGCCTCTACCAAGGCAAGGAGGTGAGAGAGAGAGCATGGCTGTGGGAAAGAAGCAAGCAGCCCAGTTTGGCCAGATCTGAGAGTGGGAGGTCAGGAGCTGAGGTTGGGGGCGTTGGTGGAGCTGGGTCCTGGAGAATGCAGAAGCCCAGCTGTGTAGCGGGAGCTTCATCCTGTCGGCACTGCCTGGCAGCCTGGACAGGGGGACTGGAGAGTAGGCGGTCAGTGACAGAGCCTCTAGCTGCCCATCCCTGCTTCAACCAGGAGGCAGTGTTCCTTAGAAATGTGGATTCTGGATCAGAATTCTGGCCCCACCACTTAACTAAATCCCCCTGTGCCTCAGTTTCCCCCGCTGTACAGTGCAGATGGTAATAGGATCTACTGCTGCTACAACTGTGCCTGGCCCATTGAATGTGGCATATAAGGGTTAAGCCAGGGAGGGTCTGTGCCTTTGGAAGCTTACTTTGGCTCTGATGAGCATGATGGACCAGAAGGACAGTGAGGCCAGCGATGAGGCTGTTTCCCTGTCCTGAAGAGAGGAGCTGTATGCGGCACCAGAAAGTGTGTGCTGCCTCTGTTTTCCCAGGAGATTGGCCTTTGGCAGGCATGTGATGAATTCCTAAAGAAATTCCTTGTGGAAGTGAGTATGAGGGGGTGGGCCCAGCAGGACACTTGGGGCAGCCTGTGTCCAGAGCTTGCTGTTCCCACAGGACAGCCCCAGCCCAGCCAACCCATCCCTTCTCCCGGGCACTGACAGGCCCCTAGACCAGGGTTTCTCAAGCTCCACGCCATTGACATTTGGGGCGGAGATTGATAATTCTTTGTTGTAGGGGGATGTCCTATGTATTGTAGGGTGTTTAGTAGCATACCTGGCTTCTACCCAGTAGATACCAGGAGCACCCTCCAGTTATGAAATGTCTCCAGACATTGCCAAATGTCCCCTGATGGGCCAAATTGCCCCTGATTGAGGACCACTGCCCTATACCCTATTTTGATTGCTTGTCCCAGAGAAAGAGTACAGTCTCTGATGTCCAGAGACCTGGGTTCCATTTCTTGCTCCATCCCATAGGAGCTCTGTGGTTTCATCTCTGAGCCTCACTTTGCACATCTCTGAGATAGGGATGGTAAATATGGTACCCTCCACCTGCAGAGAATTAAAAAAGCTAAAGCAGTCAGCACAAGACCTTGCACATTCTGAAGAGCCCAGGAGGGGAAGGAGCCCTTTCAGTGCCCAATGTATGCCAGATTTCTTTCCATTTTCTTTGAGCTTTTAGGCTCCAGAGAGGCTGACGTGAGCCAAGGAGCTGGAATCCAGGACCCCCCATGGGAAAACAGTGCCTTCTTACATTAAAGAGGAGCTCAGGGCCTCAGGCTGGCTGGAAAGTTATAGAACTGCACAAACCAGGCTGGAGGCTCCCTTCAACTATCAGAGAAACAGATCTGGAAAGCGACCTTTCAAAGCCTCTAGTGCAAGCCCTCAGTCCTCTTCCTCATACATCCTGCGGATGCAAGCTCAGCCTTGCTTACACAGTTCTCTTGACAGGGAGGTCACCCCTTCTCCCAGAACACCACTAAAGCCTGATGTGCTGGGCATGGAGATCCAGAGTTCAGGCCCTTGGCAACCCCTTGTCTTCCTCTCCCCCCTTGGAGGAGTGGAGGACAGGGGGCAGGGTTGCACGGATGGGCGGGTTGGGGGATGCTTGCCAGCATGAGTAGAGCCCGCTTAAATGGCTCTGCAGAGGAAAGTTTGGGACAACCAACCTCAAACTTTGGTTGGAATCTTTGGGATGTGTCAGGGGGATCCTGGACAAGCCAGGAGCATGCTGGATTGTGGGAGCTGTCCTTGTCCTTCCCTTCTGATAGCCTCAGGGCCCCAATCCTTGACCTTTAACCTTTCTCCTCTGGGCAGAGGCCCCACCCCTAAGGATGGCCCTACATCCGGGCTGCCTTCCCAAAGGTGCCCCTGGTTTCGAGACCTCCCTCACCCCAGCATCTTGGCACTTTTCCTCTACCCCATGCCCTGGGCATGGGGGACCCCTGCTTCTACCCGACCCTGAAGCCAGAATCTGTCCTCTGCTCAATGCTTGATCTGAAAGTCCCTGAGAGTAGGTGACACGGTCTCCTCCCTCAACCCCTGCCCCACCTCAGGCCTCCTCTGGGTCTGGCTGGTGCTTTCTTCAGTCTGGGTCCCACACATTGGGGTGGGGGCCCTAACCTGTCTGCAGGGGGCCTCCCATAGCGGGTCACAGTCAGGGAGGCAGTGGTGTTGCCGTGGGGCATGGGACAGGGGATGTCTGCATTGGTCTTCCAAACAGCAGTAATGAGGTCTTTGAACCTTTGGGACAAAGAGCTACTCTATCAGGTGTTGGTTACCCAGGGTTTCTTGGGGAAACCCGAAGCCTCCCCACTATGCCCCCTCACTTGTCTTCCATCAAGGTTTGGGAGATATGGTGGGGAGTTGGGGTGTGGGAAGGGAAGTCTGAGTGCATGTGGAGACATGTACACTTGTGTTCACATGCACATGGATGTATAGGAGCCATTGAGCTGGCAACTTAGTAGGCAGATCTCAGAGGGGGGCTCCAAGACCACACAGGCAGAACATCAGTCCACGTGGGCAAAGCTCAGGCAGAAGAGACCACAGAGAAGTAAGTTAGCAAACATAAGCCTTCACGAGGGGGCAGGCGGGGCACACTTGCAGGGCCAGCAGCTAGACCCTTCTGGAGCCCCTCAGCAAGGGTGTTACACTGCACGGCTCCAGAGGCACTGTTTGCACCCAAGTTTGTGTGATGGTGATCTCTGGAATTTTGCAGTGCACTACCTGCACAGCAGTACAGGTCCTAAAGCCCTGTCCAGACCAATGAGGGATCAGATGGCGCCAGCTATGGGAGAGGAGAAAAATATAAGTTGATTCATGGACACACATGCCAACATATGTGCGCACAGTGGTATCTTTACACACACTGTCATGCACACATATACCCTTGACTTCACATAGCCCACCCACATGTACTGTGAGGAGTTGGAGCCTGCCTCAGTGTGCATGGCCAGGCTGGCTTCTCCATCCCTTTGCAGCCTGTAAGTGCCCTAAGGGATCGCCACCTCCACCCTCCACCCACCTATTTGGACCAGGCCCAGCTCCCTCGTCCTCCTGTCTGTCTCTGAGTCCCTTTCTGGATTTCTCACTCCTTCCACTCTGACATCTGTCTCCTGTGCACCCCTTATCTGTCTGGGTGATGAAGGGTGGGGAGGGGATCTACTCAGACTGACCCTGAATCAGCTTCTTGTAGGAGTCAGGGCCTCCCCACCCCACACCCTTGTTCCATCCCGGGAAGTCTCCACTTGGTGGGGAATCAGGACCCAGTAGTCTCCCCCAAGGCCCAAGTCAGCCCTTTGCCCACCCCCAGCCACCCACCTCCCAGCTCTGGCTAACTTGGCTCTCTCCCCCACTCAACCTGCCCTGCCAGCAGTCGCATGGGCATCAAAGACCGCATCCGCATGGGCAGCTCCCAGCGGCGGACGGGCCCCTCCAAGCAGCACCTGGCACCTCCACCAATCCCCACCTCCCCGAGCAGTGAGCAGGTGGGCGAGGCCACCAGCCCCACCAAGGTGCAGAAGAGCTGGAGCTTCAACGACCGCACCCGCTTCCGGGCCTCACTGAGACTCAAGCCCCGCACTTCTGCAGAGGGTGAGTCCCTGGGGATCTGGGGCCCAGCACCTGCTGAGACTGGCAAGGAAGACAGGGACAGTCTGGAGTGGGGGAGAGGGCAGATCTGAAAGACTTAACTCTAGTCTCAGCTTTGCAACTAATTGGCCATCTTTGGGCATTAATCTTCTGGTCTGTGAAATGGGTATTGTAATACTGTTCATCTGAACTCCAGACTGTTGTGAGAATAAAATGATAGTGTGGAGGGTAGCATTTGTTAGTGATTAAGAGCACAGGCTTTGGAGCCAGGCTGCCTGGGTTTGAATCCTGGCTCTGCCACTTATCTGTGGGCAAGTGACACGCTCACTCTGGGCCTTGCAGATGAAGAGAATAAGAATATCTAATAGGATTATTGTGAGGATTAAATGAGATAATCCATGGAACATATACAAAAGAGTTTTTGGAATATAGTAGGTGCTCAACAAAGGCTAGCTTTGGGAGCTAGCTTTCCAAAAAATGTGCTTTGGAAGGAGCAGGAATTCACACTTGTTGAGCTCTGACAGTGTACAACCCTACACTGGATTATCTCATTCACTTCTCCCAATGACCCTGGAAAATTGGTTCTGTTTTTATTCCCATTTTGTAGATGTGGAAACAGATTTCTCAGCTATTAAGTGGCAGAGCTGGGATCCTCAACCAGGTCTGTCCAACTCCAACAGCCACGCCCTCTGCCCTGCCCCTCTGTACCTCTTCACCCAGTGCTTTGTGTGTGTATGCGGCTGTGAACCTGAAGGAGCTCTCTAACCAGTTAGAGAGGGACCATTTTTTTTCCCTTCTAACTCGGACTCTGCCTCACATTGTGACTGAGGCAAGATACTGCCCCTTTTTGTGCCTCGGTGTGTTCTGGAAAACGAAAGGGTTGGGCCAAGTCCTCAGGAAGACTCCTCCCAGCTTTGACATGCTTCAGCCCTTGGGTGGGAAAAGGCGGGGATGGGTGGACAAGGATGGAGGATGGGGGTGGGAAGCCCCACCAGAGAAGGGACCCAGCCACACTGCCTCTGCCTTGCTGTGTCAGCCCCAAGATGCTCTTGGCTAATGACTCAGCCCTTTCCAGGAAAGTTACAGAACCTTCTGTTAGCTCCTGCCTGTGTCCCCATGGCGTGCGGAGAGCGTTGCCTCTCACTAGTACAGGGCACCGGATTGGGAGTGGAAGTGGGGAATGACTTGTTTTAAGGGCCTTCCCCAGCGGCAGAGCTGGGAATGGGAGCCAGCTTGAGCTTCCTTCCCCCTTCACTGAAGAATGAGACTTGTGCATGATTGTGGATAGAAGTATCCAGCCCCTTTTCTCTGGCTGCAGAAGAGCTGGAGCTCTGCATGTCAGGACCGGTGAGGTTTCCTCCAGGCCTGTGGATTTGCCCCAGGCCAGATGTGTCCTAAAGCAGCACCCGCTCACCTGGCCACCAGGCAGATGTTTACCCCGATGGGTATGCAACAAACTGGGGTGTGCAGCCCAGGACAGGGGAGTGAGGAGCAGCAGCGAGGGAGGCAAGAGCCTTGGTCTGCCTGGCTGTGCTCAGCCCCGGGAGGTCCTGGACCCTTTCTGGGTCTCTGTCTCCCTATTGGTACCTCAAAGGGTGGCTCAGCATGTGGTGGGGGGTTAGGAGTGGCCCCTTCTGCTGCCACCACTCAGGGCCCCCATCTTCCCAGAGGGCCCCTCGGAGGATGTGGCAGAGGAGAAGAGCTACCAGTGTGAGCTCACGGTGGATGACGTCATGCCTGCCGTGAAGATGGTCATCCGCTCCGTCAGGTGAGACTGCTTCCCATCTGGGGCCTGCCCTCATGGCCAGGCCTGGCCTAGCTCCCAGGTGCACCAGCTGCTGCCCGCCTGATGGTGCCTGGCTGGTGGAGACCCTGGTGTGTGGGTGGGGTGGGGAGGTGGCACATGGCTCCCAGCAGGGCTCGCGCCTGCTCCTCACATCTGCAGGCAGCTGGCTTGGGTGGGATGGTGGGCACAGCTGCCCGTCACTGCTCCCTCTCCTGGCACTCCTCAGTAGCCTCCCTGCTCCTCTCCCCTGCCTGTCTCCCCATTCTCTGTCTCCCGCTTTTTGTCAGGCTCTCTTCTTTAGTCCCCTTGTCCCTAGCATCTGACTGTCAGCTAGGGGCAGCTGACTGTCCCTGTCTTATGTTCTCTTTCCCTCCCTCTCCATGTCTCAGTCCCATACTCCCTTTATCTTGGTGTCTCAAACTTTCTCTCTCTCCTTGGGTGTCTTGGCTTCTGTTTCTCCCAGGACTTCCTCTAGAGTGGTGCTTTTCAAACCACAGGTTAAAACAGTTTGAAATCAATTTAGTGAAATCAATTTAGTGGGCCTTGGTCAATATTAAACAATAATAATATAGACATAGAATGGAATAGAAAGTATCTGAGTGCATCTCTCATAGTAAGGGTAAATAATGTTTATGAAATTTATCTCTCAGTTGTGTGTGTGTACTGGTTTGTGAGGTGAAATGTATTTCTTACAGTAGGTCTTGGTTAAAAGAAGTTTGAAAGCCCTGCTCTACTGGCTGTTGCCCAACCTTGACCATTAAGGGGGAACCAGTCTCCTGAGCCCTTTAGCCATGGTCCAGCCATGGGTCTGCCCCCCTGACTCCTTGGTATGGTTCTGCCTGGACTCCATCTCCAGCCTGCAGCTCTGGCTCCAGATATCCCCTTAACCCCCAGACTTCCAGACTCACCTCTTCTCTTTCCAGGCTGGTGCTCCTGCCCACAAGCTCCTTCTTTCTGTGTTCCTTTTAAAACCAGAGTCAGCAGGAGCCCCCCACCCACCCACCCACCAAAAGTCTGAGGCCTCTCTGCACCCTGTTTATACACATCCTGTGACCAGATTCTCTGATGCAGTGCCTGAGCTGTCACCTGACCCAGGTCAGCTCTGCTTGGCCATCCCACAGGCCCCTCGTCCCCAGCATGCCCAAACCTGCCCCTCTGCCTGTGTCCCCATTTCAGGCAGTGGCACCACCATCCCAGCTGTTCCCCAAGCCAGATTCCTGGGAGTGTCCTGGACTCGGAAGGCGGCCAGTCCCACCTCCTGAATTGCTCAGGGCTGTCCTTTATCTCCACCCCCTACCCCTCCCAGCTCAGGCCTGTCTGTCCCCTGGAGCGGGTCTTGCTGCTGCCACGTCTGCCTCTCCGGGGTCCTCTCCACACAGGCTGGCAGAGCCAAAGCACAGAGTAGACCCCTGCCCACCTTCTCCACCACCCCCTTCCTTCTCATTGTCCAATCTCTGCCAGGGATTTGGGGCTCTTCAGAGTACTCCCCCAGCCTCCTCCCTGTTCCCATATTGCACACCCCTCCCCCAAGAGGAGGAACCCCCTTCCATCTGAACCCAGTTCCAGTTACTCTGAACCAAATCTCACACCTCCAAGCCTGTCTGTGTCCGGAAAGACCCCCTTCATCCCCTTCTCTATCCTTGCAGCTGGAAAATACCACTCTTAAGGTTTGTTCCCCAGCTTCACCAGCAGAAGCTCTCCCCTCTTTGGGTCCCCAGCCCTCTTTATCCATTCTTTGGCATGACCCTTGCCACCCCATAATAGTCTGTTTCCTGTCCATTTCCCACCCCAATCAGGGTTTCCTGGGGCTAGGGTTTACATCTGACTCCCCTAGGGTGTATCAGAGTGTGCTAACATTTGTGGAACAAATGCAAGTATTTCTTGCCCCAAGTTTTCATCATCAATGTCAGCATTCACAGATGCCTGCCCTGGGTCCCACCTGCAGAGAGAAACCGGACCTGGCCCCTGTCGTTCCAGGCTAATAGGACAACAGATACAAGCACCTTAAAAAATAACAAATCTAAGGGAGTACTGGGGGGCAGCGTGGGGCTAGTTACGGCGGCTGGGAGGCCCCGCAGAAGGCTTTTCACGCTTGCCCAGGCAGGAGGTGCCTTGGCGCCGGGCAAGGGGCTAGCAAAGGGATGGAGAGAGGCTGGCAAAGAATCCCCGGCTGGGCTTCCTACCCTCCATCTGGGACCTCCTTTCCCGGCAGGATCCTGAAGTTCCTGGTGGCCAAAAGGAAATTCAAGGAGACGCTGCGGCCGTACGACGTGAAGGACGTCATCGAGCAGTACTCGGCAGGGCACCTGGACATGCTGGGCCGGATCAAGAGCCTGCAGGCTCGGTGGGTGAGCCCGACCCCGGCGGGGAGGCGGGCAGGGAGGCCGCCGCGCCAGCCCCCGCGCGAGGTCTGCGGGTGGAATCCCCTCCACCGGCGCCCGGACAGAGCCCTGAGCGCCCCCGAGGGGCCGTTTCGGGAGTTGGGGTTTCCAGCCTGGGAAGGCCATTGGTTTGCGGTGCGCGCTTTAGGCGGCCGACTTGCCACCTGTCTTAACCCTGAAGAACCACCCAGCCGCAGGTTCTCTGTGCGAACCCAATTGACCTGCCTGCCTCGGGGGCGTAGGGAGGGCGTCTGCAGGATGACTGTTTCCTGCCCCTAAAATAATCCCTGACCTCCCAGCTGCCAAGGGGATAGGCAGATTGTTTTCAGTGCTGCCCACCTCTTGCCTCTGGAATCTTCCTGCATCTCTTCTCTGCGACCAGCATTAAGGAAGAATACTCACTCCAAGACCCAAATCACCTACACCCTGCCCTCTCCTGGTCCACCTTCTCACTGCCTTTTCATTCATTTATTCACTCAAGAATTAGACACTGGGCATTCATTGTTTGCCAGGGAGTGGAAATATGGTGGAAAGCAAAACAGAGTCCCCACTCCCATGGAGTTTTCTAGTGGAAGCAGAACAGAGAATCGGTAAAACTAGAATGTGTCAGATGATGATAAATGCGAAGGAGGAAAAGAAGGGGTGTTGGGAATTTCAGTATTAAATAGGTGAGAAAGTGACATAACCTGTCAGGGTGACATAGCCCAGACAGGGAGCAGCAAGTGTAAATGCCTTGAGATGGATGAGTGGCTGGAGTATTGTTTTAGGGACAGCAAGGAGTCCAGTGTGTCTAGGCTGGAGTGAGAGAGGGAGGAGAAGAGGTCAGAGGCTAACAACACTTGGACTACAGAAAGCCCTGTCGGCCATTGCAAAGTCTTTGGTGTTCATCTGGGGTGAGATGCAAGTGTGGGATGGCTTTGAGCAAAGGACTGACAAGATCCGAATAATATTTTAAAAGGATCACCCTGGGTGCTGTGTTGAGGCTGGCTTATAAGGGAGCTAGGGTGGAAGCAGGGAGACCTGCTTTAGTGAGGAGGCTACTTCAGATGTCCAGGCAGGAAAGGTTTGGACCAGTATGGAAGTGGTGGACCAGGGGAGAAGTGGTTAGGTTCTGGATATATTTTGAAGGTATAGCTGCCAGGGGGTTCTGATAGGGTATAAGAGAAAGAAGAGAGTCAAAAATAACACCAAGGTTTTTGTTTTGAGCAAGAGGAAGAACTGAGTTGTTTATTGACATGGGGAAGGCACTGGATGGAGGTTTTGGATCAGGAGAGTTGGGGTGGGTGGGATTTGTGATACCTATTAGACATCACATGGAGTGTTGCTCTAGATGTTAGATATAGGAGTATGGTGTTCAGGGGAAGATCCAGGCTGGAGAGAGAGATTTTGAGTCAACAGTGTATAGAGGTATTGAAAAACCCTAGAAGTGAACACATCACCTAGAGGGTGAGAGTAAAAAGAGAAAAGAGGTTCTGCAATGTTTAGAGGTGGTGGTGACCAAGGAGGAGCCATCAAAGCAGACTGAGAAGAAGTCAGTGAGGTAGGAGGAGAACTGGGAGAAGATACCATTTTGGAATCCAAATAAAGGAAGTGTTTGCAGGAGAAAGGTGTGATCGCATATGCCAAGTGCTGCTAATAGGCCAAGTAGAATGAGGACTGAGAATTGATCATTGTATTTAGCAACTTGGTGGTCATCTGGGACTTTGACAACTATAGTGTTAGTGAGATGGCAGAGTGAAAGCCTGATTGGAGTAGGCTTAAGAGAAAATGGGAGGAATTAGAGACAGAGGGTAGAGATAACTCAAGAATTTTGCTATAAAGGAGTGCAGAAAAATAAAGTGGGGCCAGCTCCAGCCTTGTCCACTTTATAACTCAGGTAACCACTTGGGACCCGCCCTCCCGTGTTCCCTTCCCCCGGTTCACCAATTCCCACCTCTCCTCACATCAGGCTCGAACTTGAGGTGGTTTAACTTGTGCTTGTGTGTGGTGCCTTTGCTGTCAGTTGGCAGAACCCCCAAAGCAGGAGTTGAGTCCCCCCTCCCCTCGACCCCAACTCACCCTCCAGAGGGCAAGGCAATGCTCCCCTCCCTCAGATTGCCCCCTCCCACTCCCGGCGCAGTCTCCCCCTTCAGCAGGCAACCTAGGGCTCTTCTGGGAGGAGAGGGGCGGCGTGTGCCTGCTTCCTTTCCTCCGAGGGCTCCCATTCCACAGGGTGGATCAGATTGTGGGTCGGGGGACCGGGGACCGGAAGGCCCGAGAGAAGGGCGAAAAGGGGCCCTCCGATACGGAGGCGGTGGATGAAATCAGCATGATGGGACGTGTGGTCAAGGTGGAGAAGCAGGTAAGGGTGGGATGGAGTTGCGCTGGGGTGTCGGGGCTGGTAGCAATCTGGGGAACCGCGGGGTCAAGCAGAAGCTGAAGGAGCCCAGAGAAAGCTCCTGGGAGGCCCCGCCCCGCAACTAAATCCCGCCTCCCAGAGAGCCCGCCCACTCCCGCTAGAAGACCCGGATAAATCCCCCTGAGGTTGCTCTATTCTCAGATAAATCTGCCTACCAAATTGGTCTTGGGCCAGCCAAGTCCAGTCTATTCCATTTAACCCCCCTCTTAGTTGTCTCTTTCTCCCGGACTATCGCAATCAACTACAACTAAGTTTCGCCCCCGAATAAGCTCTAGCTCCGCCCAGTTCCCCGGCCTAGTCCCGCTTCCCGGTCACGCCTCCCACTGCGGCCGCGCCCCCTCCAGCCACGCCCCTCGTAGGCTCCACCCGCCCGCCCAAGCCCCGCCTCCCGGCCGCGCCCCGCCCCCAGGTGCAGTCCATCGAGCACAAGCTGGACCTGCTGCTGGGCTTCTATTCGCGCTGTCTGCACTCTGGCACCTCGGCCAGCCTGGGCACCGTGCAAGTGCCGCTCTTCGACCCCGAGATCACCTCCGACTACCACAGTCCTGTGGACCACGAGGACATCTCCGTCTCCGCCCAGACGCTAAGCATCTCGCGCTCCGTCAGCACCAACATGGACTAGGGGGCTTCTCGGGCGGGGTAGCACACGGCGGGCTCCTCGGCCTGGCGCTCGGACCCGCCCCCTGAGGCCTCCGGACTCCTCGCTTACTTGAACTCTCCTGCCTTGCGGGGAGAGAGGCCATACGCAGTATTTAGCTGCCTGGGTGGGCGAGATACCCGCTGTGGGTGCCAGCGACCCGCCCCACCCCAGGAGCGTGAGATGCTAGTCCGCAGGAAGGGCACAGCGGCGGCTGCTCCGTGGCTTCCGGGCGCTCTGGTGCCCTGCCTGCTCCATCAATTCTCAACATGGCCCGCCTGGGTGCTGAGGTCCCTGGGCCAAGACTCAGCTTCCGGCTATGCAAGGTGAGGTCTCTGACCTGCCCCCCAGACACAGCAGGGAAGCCCTCCCGCCAAGGCCCCGCCCCACTTGGGGGTGGGCCCAAGGTGCCCCTACAGGTACCTACAAAGCACAGGACCCTGCTACATGCAGGTGGGCACCATATATGCAAACTATGTTAAATATGCAACTTTGGAGACCCCCATGGGGTCTCTCTGCCCTCCCCCATTGGGAGATGGGCTTCCAGCAGTAGCTGGTCTCAGGCTGCTTGGCCATGACCCCCATCCCCATTCTTGGCATATCACTCCATCCCCACCCAGCATGGGGTCTGTTTCTCCCCTGCCCTCTCCCAAGGGCAGTGCCTGGGCTTTTCTTCCCATCTGCAAGTGTCACCTCCCAGGGCCTCCTCTTCCTGCCGGATGTCCATTCCTCTCTTTGGCCCACCAGATACCTTTGACAGTCAGTACAGGTTTCTGTATTCTCCCTAAACCCCAGCAGACAATGCTTCCACAGTCACACAGACACATCCCTTTAGGTTCCCCAGACACGCAGAAAGTCACACACTCACACTGACACAGAGGCACACGCACTATGAGATAGAAGCACAGAGCCACACAACCTTTCCTGGACCTCTGCAGCCTCTACCAGTGGACTGGCCTTGCAGGGTGGGGTCCACTAAGAGGAAGCCCCCCCCCCCTCCATCTGGGTAGGAGAGGGAGCTCTCAAGTGACCACAAGTCTCTCCAGGCCTCACCTGAGAGCTTTATCAGCCCTCCCTCTCCAAGAAGATCTACTCACTGGTCCAGGAGACCTAACTGCTGCCTCTGACTGCCCCTAGGGATCCTTCTTGGCATCCCCACAGCACAACTCAGACTTAGGCTTCTGGGGCCTGGACACATGGAGAGACCCCAGGCCCTTCCACAGGGTGGGCACCAGGCTCACTTCTACCCAGGCTAGCTTCCTTTCTAGTCACTCTCAGAAAGAATAATAATACAAAGCAGCTACCATTTGTTGGGCACCAACTGCACACCTACCACCCACCTGCACTGTCTCCCCTCCTTCCATAACCTACTTCTTCACTTCGGTTTGGCAGTCCCCCACATTGGCATCAGCCCCCATCCGCTCCAGGCCCCCAGCACCTCTCTAGTATCCCTTCCCCTTTGTCCCTCTTCTGCAAAGCCAATGCAAGTGGCAGGGGGTGATCCTCTGTGGGGTGTCAGGGAACAAGGGGCTCAGGCCAAGCCACCTGCATCTCGTGTCTGGGGATCTGCATGCACCAGCGCCAGGGCCGGGGTTGGATCTTGCTCAGCCCCACGGTGCCCAGCCTCTGCCCCAACATGCCCTCCGCATGTGACCGTCAAGCTCTGGGTGGAGCCTCACCACACTGCACTGTCCCCAGAGCTCAGAGACGGAGCTGTGGAGAGGGGCAGGAGAGTGGGAATGTCCTGTGACCAAAGGAGACCTGGGAGGAAGCCCTTCCTCCTTCTGCAGTCAAGGTTCCCCCACCAACCCGGTTCTCGGATATGCAAGTACCTCACTTTGTTAACTTATTAACTTATTGGTTTCATTAAAGTTTTCAGTAGGAAGTGACTGGTCTTGGCTCTGCTCAGTGGCTGTGGGGTTGACAGGGAAGTGTTCTGGGGGTGGGGCAAGGAGATCTGGCTTAGGGGGCCTCTTTTGGTTGTAACAAAAATGCAACCCAGTATGACATAAGAAAAAAAAAAAGGGGGCGCGAAGGAGGGAGAAAAGTAAAGAAAGAAACTTAGAAACTTATTGGCCCAGATAACTAAAAAGTCCAGGAGATTGACTTGGCTTCATGCACAGCTAGATGTAGGTGCTTAAGCAATCTTCTTGTCGCAGCCTTCCTGTCAGGCATGCTGACTCCTTACAAAGATCCCCAGGACTACCAAATGTACTTTCTTTTGACTTAGTGCCCCAGTGAAGAGTGAGTACCACTTTCATAACAGTTTGAATCAGTCAGTCTAGTCAGGAAACCAGAAACTGCACTGGGGTTTTCAACAAAGAAAATTTACTGTAGGGAATGGATTACACACAGACAAGAGGGTTGACAGAACAAAAAGGGGACACTGAGGTAGCCTAGAGCAAGCACTTCTAGGGCTGTGGGAACAAAGGGAAGAGGTTGGGGTTATTAGAACCCACCAGCTTGGCGGGGGACCCCATGGTGCTGAGGCTCAGGAGTCTGAAGAGGGGTGCTATCTGGTGGTGCTACTACCTCTTAGGAGACACAATGAGGCTTGTCTGGGAGTACAGAAAAAGCTGGAGGTGGGGATCAACTGCTGCTACCAGGCTGTTGCTGCTAAGGATAGTAAGCAAAAGAAGAAGGAAATCTCCCCTCTTCTTGCTTTCCAATCTCCCACAAGTGCCCTTTATTTGTCAGAAGCCAGCTAACAAAAGAGTAATGTGGTTTGTGAGTCTCAGTCCTAGGATCACAGAGTAGAGTAGGGATGGATGGATTTGGAACTGAAAGACAGCTGAATAACTGGCAGTGTCCACCTTTTGGGATACTCTATCCATACACATCCATTGCAATATTTGAGCCTCTATATAACAACAGTAGCCTCCATCTAATAAGATGCAACTGTGCTTCGTACAAATGAAGACACTCTCCCTCTCTCCCCTAAAAGGGGAAACACACCAGGACTCACAGTCCAACAGATGTACCCATCTCTGGGAGTTAGTCATGGAATCCATATCTGGGTGATGTTAATTGTTCCTCTAATTCAGTCACAACTCACCTACACTCAAACACCTAAACTGTAAAGTTAGCTATCACTTACAACCTTTATATCAAATAACAGAGGAAGTGGGGAGGAGGCAGGAAAAAATAAATTACTAAATATATTCAACACGTACACACATGTACACCAAGCAGGGAAGAAGAGTATGCAGAGCTGCAATGGAACTTCTGGTAACTGGTCACAGTGCCAGAATTGCCATGAGCCAATTCCTTCTCCCAGCGCCCTTCTCTGTTCTCTTTGTCCTCAGCCAGGACCTCAGCTGGTCCCTGATATGCCCAGATCAGCATTTCTGAAGGGTCTGAGTCCTCAATTGTCCTGCATGTTTTGGGTGCTGTATTAGTTAGGATTCTCTAGGGAAACAATCAGTGAGAGGTGTCTATGACTATAAAATTTATAAAAGTGAGTCATGCAACTGTGGGTATGCACGAGTCCAAATTCTGTAGAGCAGTCAGCAAACTGTCAACTCCAAGGAAGATGTCTGATGAATCCTTAGGAAACGAACTGGCAACTTCGATGAACTCCTCAGGAAATGAACTGGGATCTTCGACGAACGTATTCGATGATCTCCTCAGGAAATGAACTGGCAACTTCGATGAACTCCTCAGGAAATGCTTTGCTGGGCAGCCAAAGAAGTGAAGGTCCTCTATCTGTCTTGCTTATAAGTCTTCAACTGATTAATTGGATTAAATCCAGCCAGTTGCATTCTCTCATTGTGGAAGACACACCCTTTGGTGAGTCATCAGTCACAGCTGCAGTCAATTGACTGATGATTTAATAAACCAGCCTGTTGGTTTATTAACCAGCCACAAACGTCCTCACAGCAATTGTTAGGCCAGTGTTTGCTTGACCAGACACTGGGTACTATCACTTGGCCAAGTTAACACATGAACCTAACCATCAAAGGTGCTGTAGATTTTCATGAACTTTTACTATTGTGCATTGGAGTACCAAAAGGGACCCCAGAAAATCCCCTAGGTTCCAGACATAGTGCTCCTTGCTCTTGTGTAACAGCAGCCCATTTCCCCTTAGTAATGAGGCTCAGTCACGGAGCCAGTGCATTAACTCTTTCTTTGCCTATTTATTCAGTGGCATGAGGAGCCCAAAATGACCAGGTAGAAGTCTCAACTTCCAATTCAATGAAAACCATTTCCTCCCCTTCCCTGGGAACTAAGACCTCTGAACCAGCAGAGCCCAAAGTCTCAGGGACAGGAAGCAAAAGTTTTGTGAGTGGGTATAGAAGGCTGAATAATGGTCACCCATAGACATCAGGTCCTAATCCCTGGAATCTGTAAATATTGCCTTGTAAAGAAAAATGTGATACAATTAAGTTAAGGGTCCTGGCATGGGGAGATTTTCCTGGATTATCCAGTAGGCCCTAAATCCAGTCACAAGTGTCCTTATAAGAGAAAGGCAAAAAAAAAAAAAAAAAAAAAGGGGAGGCAGAGGGTGACCATGCATACAGAAGAGAAGGCAGGAATTGGAATAATGCATCCACAAGCAAGGGAATGCTGGCAGCCACTACAAGCTGAAAGTGGTGGGAAATAGATTCTCCTCTGGAACCTGTAGAGGGAGTGCAGCCCTGTTGACACCTTAATTTTGGCCCAGTAGAACTGATGGTGAACTTCTGACTTCTGGAACCATGAGATAATAAATTTCTGTTGTTTTAAGCCACCACATTAGTGGTAATTTGTTATGGCAGCCACAGGAAACTAACACAGAGGTTATATGGTGTAATAGTGAGAGAAGCCCCTCTCACTACCTTCCTTTGGCTCCTGAAGCCCTATATTCTGGCCATGTCAGTGAGGATAAACCAGTGCTGTGATGAAAAGGGTCTGATAGAATCAGCCTGGCACCAGGTGGCTAGATGGGGCCCTGAGAAATGGTGACATAATGGGTATTCCACGTACATCTCTGCTGATGGCTGATGAGACATACAGCAATGGCATTAGCCAGATCAGCCTTGGTGAGGTAAGTCCATGTTGTTGAACCTGTACATTGTCTCTGTGCTTGCCACCTTGGCCACCTTGTCTATGAGCATATTGAGCAGGCACTGGAGGCACTGAAGAAAGATTGTGACTAACACCCACTGAATGTGCCATCATATCCACCTGATTATCAAGGGACTCCTCTGCAATGGAGGCCCTTTAGTGAGCTTTTGTTTGGGACAGAAATATCCTCACAGTCTGTGCCCATTTCTGGAAGTCCATCTAAAGATGTCTTCCCAAGTCTGTCTTTTCCCCAATCCTCCAATTCTGGGTTTTCTGAGTCCCTGACCATCCAACTAAGCCATTAGCCACTGCCCATAAATCCATATGAATTCATACTCCTTGCCTCCTCTCAATCCAGACAAAATGGACAATCAAATATACTGAAGAATGAGTAGGAAGTAGCCAGGCATGGGGGGTCGGGGTAGTGGTGGCAGCGAATATTCCAGCTGGAGGACATGGCATATTCAAAGGTCCAGAGGCACAAGAGAGTGTGGTCCTCGAAAGGAACAGAAAGAAACCCTCTCGCTGGGCCCAGAGAACAAGGGAGAGAACAGTGTAAGATGGGACTTCAGAATTAGAACGGGGTCAAGGTTTTCAGGATTTCATAAATCATTCCAGAGAGATAGGACTTCACTGTGAAGGCAGTGGGAGCCAATGAAAGATTTTAATCAGTGGATAAACTGAGATTTGCATTTTAGAAAGTTTTCTCTCTAGAATGGAAGATGTGTTTGAGGGAGAAAGCCTAGGAAGAGGGAGACCATTTAGGAGGCTGCTGCAGTAATCCAAGCAGATGTTGGTAACCTGGACCAGTCCCATGACATTTCATTAATTGAGAAAATGTTTGTTGAGCACCTGCTGTATGCCAGAACTGGTTCAGCACCATATGCAAGTCTGCACAGATGCAGGAGACCCAGTTATGGCTCTGAGGCCATCCAGCCTCTGGGGAAGACAGATGCACAATTAACCAACCCATGAACCATTGTTTAGCTCCTGTGTTTCCTGGCTCAGCAAAGAGGGTTTGCAAGTGGCTCTGGGAGTCCCCAAACTGCCATCAAATAAGGCTTGAGAGAAGATGCTATCCTAACTTGGTGTGTCATTTATCTATTGCTATGCAACAAATCACCCCAAAAAATAAAGCAACAACCATTTTTTTTACTCATGATCCAGCAATTTGCACTGGACTCAGCTGAGCAGTTCTCCTGCTGGTCTCACCTGGGATCACTGATGTGGTTGCAACCATCTGGCATCTTGACTGGGGCTGGATGGTCTGAGATGGCCTCCCTTACCTGTCTTGCTTTTGGTGCTGGCTGTCAGCACCCTGGTCGCTCCAGGAGCCCTTGGTGGTATGGCTCATCTCTGCTCCACGTGGCGTCTTATATCCTAGAAGATGAGCCTGGGCAGACCTGAGTCAGACTCAAAGTTGGGAGCCCAGCTTGGCCCAACCAGCATCAGCTGAACTTCAGGTGACCTAGAGAGTCAGGATGGGAAATAATATTTGTTTCTGTAGCCACTGAGATTTTGGGTTTGTTTCTTTCACAGCATTATCTCAGCAAACCCTGACTAATACAGCTAGGAAGGTTTACTCTGAATATCATGAAGCAGAACATTATTTAAATTCCTTTCATATTTTGTTTTTGTCCCAAATGGCTTCTCTGGGCACCAGAAATCTGCTCTTGTCTTCTCTTTCTTTCTTTCTCCCCACACAGCCTCCAAAATGGGTGGGAGACATGGAGAATGTCTTGGTAGAGGTGGGAAATTGCTGGGAGGAAGATCCTGACACTGAGACCCAGGCTGCCCTGCCAGCTCAGAACTTGGGTGAGGTCTGCCCTTACCCCCCAACAACCCCCAGCTCCTCTCCTGGACTCCATGACCCCTCCTTTCTGCTTCCTCTTCCCCAGGTATCACTTCAGCTCGTGGAAGATAAAACACACATCTGCTTCTTGTTTGCAGTTATCGCCATCGGGGCACAGGTTGGGGCACACAGAGCGATTAATAAATGCTGGTTGGCAGGAAGGGAGGGAAGCAGGGCCACTGGGGGTTGCTCACCTCCCACCTGTGACTCCTAGCCCATTATGTGTCCCCACTGCCACGAGGTGCCAGTAAAGACCTCGGCTTGGTGTTGCAGTGCCAAAGCCTGAAGTCAGAAAACAGGCCAGACTGTGGGGGCCAAATCAGGCCACTGTGAAGCCCCTTTACTCAGGCCCAGAATCTCTGAAAGAGGGAGGGGATGGTGGTGGTAGAGCTGAATGCTTCGTGGGTTGAGAAACAGAGACTTCAGAACTTGCTTCAGAAGAGTAGGGGGCCACGTTTGTTTATTTTGCAGTTGTTTGTTCATCTCTACCATGCACCAAGCACTGTTTTAGGTGCCAAGGTCACAGCGGCTAACTCACAACATCCCTGCTTCATGAACTAGACAATAGATTACTGTCTAGACAGAAAATAAACAAAAAACAAGATAATTTCAGAGAGTGATAAGTGTTGTGAAGAAAATAAAACAGGAACGTGGGATAGTGATGGTGTGCAGGAAGGCAACTTTAGAGAGAGCAGCCCGGGAAACTCAAGGGAAAGCAAATACTTTCAGATAAAGTCAGAGCTGAATCCAGCTGGTCCAACAGCTTCGTTTTACAGATGGGGAAACTGAGGCCCAGGAAGCCAGAGGCAGAGCCCAGAGCAGAGCTCAGGTCTCTTGACCCCCAGGCCTGTCTCTAAGTAGGTTCTCCTCCCCTCAGCTCCCTGAACTGCCCTGTGCCATTTCTGGGGTAAGGAGCAGAAGTGGGGGTGCTCTCAGAATGTGGATGTTAAACAGGGACCAGAGGAGAGAAGAACCTTCAGAAGTCCTAGGCACGGAAAACAATACAAAAGCACACAGTAAAGGTAAAGAAGTCTCATGAATTTCTGAATTTTCTCATTATGACAACATTTTTGTTTTTAAAAATATTAAACATCAACTCTTCCAAATTTTGGTTTTGGTGCCTCAGCTTTGTCTAAGTAGTATGATACTGGGGAAGTCATTTCCCCTCTCTGTGAGCCCCAGTTCCCTCATCTGCAAAATCTGTACTCAGCTTTGCTCACCCCAAAGCCACTGCTCCGTCCAGTCCCCAAAGACAGCAGGCACCACCCCCAGCTCTGCTGGTCTGATCTGGATCCCCTCCCTCTGCTTCTGAGCCCCTCCCTGCTGCTGCCCACCCCTGCCCTGAGTCTGCCCACAAGAACATTGGACATAACCACACATGTTTAGGGACTCAAAGTGAGCCCATGATATAGGTTTGGACGTATCATCACCCCCAGTTTGTCCACCAGGTAGGAGGCTCTGGCAGGTGAGAGGACCTGCCTCTCACATGCAGCCAGAAAGTGGTGGAGCCAGGGTTTGAACCCAAAGTTTCATTCGGTTTTCTCTGTTCAATGCTTTCATCCAAGAAGGCAAATAAAACCAATACTTTGGTGTAGGTGATTAAGGTTCTTTTCCCAGAAAACGAACTGTGTACAATGTGTTGGTCCAGGTAGCGTCACCTGGTGTGGTGCTGCCACCTTCTGGAGAAGGAGAGGGTTGCAGCCCACCTCAAGCAGGCGCTATCTGGGACAAACCTGGGAGTAGCAGCTTTTCAGAGTTATCTCATCTAGTGAAAAACCCAGCGAGAAGTCTCAGTCGTGACACCACCGAGGTCCAAGATTACTTAAACCAGCCATCTGCCTTTGCTGATTCTACTTCCTCTTTTCCCATTTCCTCCTAACCCACTGCCACCTGGCTCCCGCGCCTCCACTCCCCTGAAACCTCCCTGGCAAAGACTGTTATTGATTTTCCAGTTGCCAGATTGAGCAGCCTCTTTTCAGTCCTCATTTTACTTAACATTTCAGCAGCTCCCTCGGGGCCTTGACATCCTCTCTGCTGATTCTCCTCTTACGTCCTTGCAGCTCCTTCTCCGTCTTTGTCCCTCTCTCTTTTTTTAAATGTCTGTTCTCAAACGTTCTGTCCTTGGCTACCTTCGCATCTCACTCCGCAGCATCATTCCCAAGGCAACCATGGATACACCAATAACTCCAAAACGTGTTTATTCCTAGCCCAGGGCTCACTCCTGAGCACCAGACCCATTTACTGGGCCTGCCTCCTACTGGACATCAACCCGGGATGACTCAACGCATCTGTTCTGACCTTATCCTTATTCTCCCCAGTGCTCCTCTGCTCAGGTCCCACTTCAGGGAGAAGCACTGCAGCCACCACCCCCATCACCCCCACTCTCACTCTCACCCCCAACCCCCAAGACAGACCCCTAGGAATCATTTTTGGCCCCTCCCTTTCCTGCAGCCTCTACATCAATAGGTCATTACTGAGACTGCAAACTGTCCCAGATATCTATTCTCCACATTTTACTTAGACACACGGCCACCCAGAAAAAAGATGACATTTCTGAGCTTCTTTTGTGGATAGTTATAGACAACTTCCAGAAAGTTCCCTTCTCTTTTCTCCTTCCTTCTGGCTGGAATGTGAATACAGTGGCTGGAGGTGGAGCAGTCTCCTTGGACCATAGGTTGAATCCATGAATGACAGAGCAACGAGGTAGAGCAGCCTGGACATGAAACTGCAAATCATCATACCAGTGCTGGACCATCTACCTGTTCCATATTATTTGAGCTACTGTTATTCTGCCACTCAAAGCCACACCTAATCCTAAGTAACCCAGGTATAACCCAGGTCATTCATTTAACAAGAGTATTTACTTATGTCAGACGTTGTGTTCCATGCATTTTTTGTTATCATCTCTCTCTTAAGGCTTATACTTCTGTCTCTTTATCATCTCTCCCACCTGCCCCCACCTTGCCACCTCTTGTCCTAGGGTCCTCTCCTCTACCTGAATCAATCTGATGACCTTCTCATGGACTTCATTTCTCCAATGTGTCCCTCTCCAAATCATTCTACTCACAGCAACTAGAGTGATCTTTCTAAAACACAAACCTGACCCTGTTTCTCCCCTGCTCATATACTCCATGGCTCCCCATTACCAACAGGATCAAGTTCAGACTCCTTGGCCAGGGACTCAAGGGCCTTCCCTCCTGATCCCTATCTGCTCTTCTAAGCAAATCCCTTGTCCCTCTGACCATCTACCCTGTACTTTAACCACACTGGACTTGTTGCCATTTCTCAATCAAGGCTTGTTCATTCATGCCACTTGGTGCTTGCTCATTTTGTCACTTCTCCATGAATTTGCTTTCTCTGGGTACTTATGTCAAAATTCCACCCCATTCATTCCACTATGTGGTTGCCGAGCATGTGTCACAAACCATGGTAAGTGCCTTCACAGCAGCAACCCCTGGGTAAGTATTATTATCCCTACTTTACAGACAAGAAAACTGAGGCCCAAAGATGGGGCAGTGAGCTTCCCAAAGTGGTTATTCATAGTGATGACTGACAAATACCAAGTCTACCACATGCCAATAGTTCTCATCATAAAGGACTCCAGCCTCTAACAACTTCCCCAACCCCACCATTGAGTTCTTTTTTTTTTTATCTTCATTTTATTGAGATATATTCACATACCATGCAGTCATACAAAACAAATCATACTTTCGATTGTTTACAGTACCATTACATAGTTGTACATTCATCACCTAAATCAATCCCTGACACCTTCATTAGCACACACACAAAAATAACAAGAATAATAATTAGAGTGAAAAAGAGCAATTGAAGTAAAAAAGAACACTGGGTACCTTTGTCTGTTTGTTTCCTTCCCCTATTTTTCTGCTCATCCATCCATAAACTAGACGAAGTGGAGTGTGGTCCTTATGGCTTTCCCAGTCCCATTGTCACCCCTCATAAGCTACATTTTTATACAACTGTCTTCGAGATTCATGGGTTCTGGGTTGTAGTTTGATAGTTTCAGGTATCCACCACCAGCTACCCCAATTCTTTAGAACCTAAAAAGGGTTGTCTAAAGTGTGCATAAGAGTGCCCACCAGAGTGACCTCTCGGCTCCTTTTGGAATCTCTCTGCCACTGAAGCTTATTTCATTTCCTTTCACATCCCCCTTTTGGTCAAGAAGATGTTCTCCGTCCCATGATGCCGGGTCTACATTCCTCCCCGGGAGTCATATTCCACGTTGCCAGGGAGATTTCAGTCCCCTGGGTGTCTGATCCCACGTAGGGGGGAGGGCAGTGATTTCACCTTTCAAGTTGGCTTAGCCAGAGAGAGAGGGCCACATCTGAGCAACAAAGAGGCATTTGGGAGGAGGCTCTTAGGCACAACCATAGGGAGGCCTAGCCTCTCCTTTGCAGCAACCGTCTTCCCAAGGGTAAAACTTATGGTAGAGGGCTCAACCTATCCAACCACCAGTCCTCTCTGTCTGTGGTCATGTTAGCAACCATCAAGGTGGGGTAGGCTAATACCCCTGCATTCTCCACAGGCTCCTCAAGGGGGCACTACATCTTTTTTTCCTTGTTTTTCTTTTTTTTTTTTAACTTTCCCTTCTTTTTTAAATCAACTGTATGAAAAAAAAAGTTAAAAAGAAAACAAACATACAATAAAAGAACATTTCAAAGAGACCATAACAAGGGAGTAAGAAAAAGACAACTAACCTAAGATAATTGCTTAACTTCCAACATGTTCCTACTTTACCCCAAGAAAGTTACATAATATAGCAACATTTCTGTGAACTTGTTCCTACTATATCCATCAGAAATTAACAGACCATAGTCATTCCTGGGCATCCCCAGAACGTTAAATAGCTTATCTGTTCTTCTTGGATTATTGTTCCCCCTTCCTTAATTGCTCTCTACTGCTAGTTCCCCTACATTCTACATTATAAACCATTTGTTTTACATTTTTCAAAGTTCACATTAGTGGTAGCATATAATATTTCTCTTTTTGTGCCTGGCTTATTTCGCTCAGCATTATGTCTTCAAGGTTCATCCATGTTGTCATATGTTTCACGAGATCGTTCCTTCTTACTGCCATGTAGTATTCCATCGTGTGTATATACCACATTTTATTTATCCACTCATCTGTTGAAGGACATTTGGGTTGTTTCCATCTCTTGGCAATTGTGAATAATGCTGCTATGAACATTGGCGTGCAGATATCTGTTCGTGTCACTGCTTTCCGATCTTCCGGGTATATACCGAGAAGTGCAATCGCTGGATCGAATGGTAACTTTATATCTAGTTTTCTAAGGAACTGCCAGACTGACTTCCAGAGTGTCTGAACCATTATACAGTCCCACCAACAATGAATAAGAGTTCCAATTTCTCCACATCCCCTCCAGCATTTGTAGTTTCCTGTTTGTTTAATGGCAGCCATTCTAACCGGTGTTAGATGGTATCTCATTGTGGTCTTAATTTGCATCTCTCTAATAGCTAGTGAACCTGAACATTTTTTCATGTGTTTCTTGGCCATTTGTATTTCCTGTTCAGAGAACTGTCTTTTCATATCTTTTGCCCATTTTATAATTGGGCCGTCTGTACTATTGTCATTGAGTTGTAGGATTTCTTTATATATGCAAGATATCAGTCTTTTGTCAGATACATGGTTTCCAAAAATTTTTTCCCATTGAGTTGGCTGCCTCTTTACCTTTTTGAGAAATTCCTTTGAGGTGCAGAAACTTCTAAGCTTGAGGAGTTCCCATTTATCTATTTTCTCTTTTGTTGCTTGTGCTTTGGGTGTAAAGTCTAGGAAGTGGCCGCCTAATAGAAGGTCTTGAAGATGTTTTACTACATTATCTTCTAGGAGTTTTATGGTACTTTCTTTTATATTGAGATCTTTGGTCCATTTTGAGTTAATTTTTGTGTAGGGGGTGAGGTAGGGGTCCTCTTTCATTCTTTTGGATATGGATATCCAACTCTCCCAGCCCCATTTGTTGAAAAGACCATTATGGCTCAGTTCAGTGACTTTGGGGGCCTTACCAAAGATCAGTCGGCCATAGATCTGAGGGTCTATCTCCGAATTCTCAATTCGATTCCATTGATCTATATGTCTATCTTTGTGCCAGTACCATGCTGTTTTGGCAACTGTGGCTTTATAATAAGCTTCAAAGTCAGGGAGTGTAAGTCCTCCCACTTCGTTTTTCTTTTTTAGAGTGTCTTTAGCAATTCGAGGCATCTTCCCTTTCCAAATAAATTTGATAAACTAGCTTTTCCAAGTCTGCAAAGTACGTTGTTGGAATTTTGATTGGGATTGCATTGAATCTGTAGATGAGTTTGGGTAGAATTCACATCTTAATGACATTTAGCCTTCCTATCCATGAACATGGAATATTTTTCCATCTTCTAAGGTCTCCTTCTATTTCTTTTAGTAGAGTTATGTAGTTTTCTTTGTATAGGTCTTTTACATCTTTGGTTAAGTTTATTCCTAGGTACTTGATTTTTTTAGTTGCTATTGAAAATGGTATCTTTTTCTTGAGTGTCTCTTCAGTTTGTTCATTTCTACCATATAGAAACATTACTGACTTATGTGCATTAATCTTGTATCCCGCTACTTTGCTAAATTTGTTTATTAGCTCTAGTAGCTGTGTCGTCGATTTCTCAGGGTTTTCTAGATATAAGATCATATCATCTGCAAACAATGACAGTTTTACTTCTTCTTTTCCAATTTACATGCCTTTTATTTCTTTGTCTTGCCGGATTGCCCTGGCTAGCACTTCCAGCACAATGTTGAATAACAGTGGTGACAGCGGGCATCCTTGTCTTGTTCCTGATCTTAGAGGGAAGGCTTTCAGTCTCTCACCATTGAGTACTATGCTGGCTGTGGGTTTTTCATATATGCTCTTTATCATGTTGAGGAAGTTTCCTTCAATTCCTACCTTTTGAAGTGTTTTTATCAAAAAGGGATGTTGGATTTTGTCAAATGCTTTTTCAGCATCTATTGAGATGATCAATTGATTTTTCCCTTTTGACTTGTTAATGTGTTGTAATACATTGATTGATTTTCTTATGTTGAACCATCCTTGCATGCCTGGAATGAACCCCACTTGGTCATGGTGTATGATTTTTTTAATGTGTCTTTGGATTCGATTTGCAAGTATTTTGTTGAGGATTTTTGCATCTATATTCATTAGGGAGATTGGCCGGTAGTTTTCCTTTTTTGTAGCATCTTTGCCTGGTTTTGGTATTAGATTGATGTTAGCTTCATAAAATGAGTTAGGTAGTGTTCCATTTTCTTCAATGTTTTGAAAGAGTTTGAGTAAGATTGGTGTCAGTTCTTTCTGGAAAGTTTGGTAGAATTCCCCTGTGAAGCCATCTGGCCCTGGGCATTTATTTGTGGGAACATTTTTGATGACTGATTGGATCTCTTTGCTTGTGATGGGTTGACTGAGGTCTTCTATTTCTTCTCTGGTCAGTCTAGGTTGTTCATATGTTTCCAGGAAATTGTCCATTTCCTCTACATTATCCAGTTTGTTGCCATACAGTTGTTCATAGTATCCTCTTATAATTTTTTTAATTTCTTCAGGATCTGCAGTTATGTCACCTTTTTCATTCATTATTTTGTTTATATGGGTCTTCTCTCTTTTTGATTTTGTTAGTCTAGCTAGGGGCTTGTCAATCTTGTTGATCTTCTCAAAGAACCAACTTTTGGTGATATTTATCCTCTCTATTGTTTTTTTCTTCTCTATGTCATTTATTTCTGCTTTAATCCTTGTTATTTCTTTTCTTGTACTTGGTTTAGGATTGGTTTGCTGTTCATTTTCTAGCTTCTTCAGTTGATCCATTAGTTCTTTGATTTTGGCTCTTTCTTCCTTTTTAATATATGCGTTTAGTGCTATAAATTTCCCCCTTAGCACTGCTTTTGCTGCATCCCATAGGTTTTGGTATGTTGTGTTCTCATTTTCATTCGTCTCTATATATTTAGCAATTTCTCTTGCTATTTCTTCTTTAACCCACTGATTGTTTAGGAGTGTGTTGTTTAACCTCCAGGTATTTGTGAATTTTCTAAGTCTCTGATGGTTATTGACTTCTAATTGTATTCCATTGTGGTCAGAGAATGTGCTTTGAATAATTTCAATCTTTTTAAATTTATTGAGGCTTGTTTTATGTCCCAGCATATGATCTATTCTGGAGAAAGTTCCATGAGCACTAGAAAACTATGTGTATCCTGGTGATTTGGGATGTAATGTCCTGTATATGTCTGTTAAATCTAATTCATTTATCAGATTGTTTAGGTTTTCAATTTCCTTATTGGTCTTCTGTCTGGTTGATCTATCTATAGGAGAGAGTGATGTGTTGAAGTCTCCCACAATTATTGTGGAAACATCAATTGCTTCCTTTAGTTTTGCCAGTGTTTCTCTCATGTATTTTGTGGCACCTTGATTGGGTGCATAGACATTTACGATTGTTATTTCTTCTTGCTGAATTGCCCCTTTTATTAGTATGTAGTGGCCTTCTTTGTCTCTCAAAACATCCCTGCATTTGAAGTCTATTTTATCTGAGATTAATATTGCTACACCTGCTTTCTTTTGGCTGTAGCTTGCATGAAATATTTTTTTCCATCCTTTCACTTTCAGTTTCTTTGTGTCCCTGTGTCTAAGATGAGTCTCTTGTATGCAACATATTGATGGTTCATTTTTTTTGATCCATTCTGCGAATCTATATCTTTTAATTGGGGAGTTTAATCCATTTACATTCAACGTTATAACCGTGAAGGCATTTCTTGAATCAGCCATCTTATCCTTTGGTTTATGTTTATCATATTTTTCCCCTCTGTCTATTAATATCCTTTATTGTACCCATACCGAATGTCTTTAGTACTGAACCTTTCTCCAAGTCTCTCTGTCCTTTCTTTGTTTCTCTGTCTGTAGGGCTCCCTTTAGTATCTCCAGTAGGGCAGGTCTCTTGTTAGCAAATTCTCTCAGCATTTGTTTGTCTGTGAAAAATTTAAGCTCTCCCTCAAATTTGAAGGAGAGCTTTGCTGGATAAAGTATTCTTGGCTGGAAATTTTTCTCACTCAGAATTTTAAATATATCATGCCACTGCCTTCTTGCCTCCATGGTGGCTGCTGAGTAGTCACTACTTAGTCTTATGCTGTTTCCTTTGTATGTGGTGAATTGCTTTTCTCTTGCTGCTTTCAGAACTTGCTCCTTCTCTTCTGTGTTTGATAGTGTGATCAGTATATGTCTCGGAGTGGGTTTATTTGGATTTATTCTATTTGGAGTTCGCTGAGCATTTATGATTTGTGTGTTTATGTTGTTTAGAAGATTTGGGAAGTTTTCCCCAACAATTTCTTTGAATACTCTTCCTAGACCTTTACCCTTTTCTTCCCCTTCTGGGACACCAATGAGTCTTATATTTGGACGTTTCATATTATCTATCATATCCCTGAGGTCCATTTCGATTTTTTCAATTTTTTCCCCATTCTTTCTTTTATGCTTTCATTTTCCATTCTGTCATCTTCCAGGTCACTGATTCGTTGTTCAACTTCCTCTAGTCTTGTACTATGAGTGTCCAGAATCTTTTTAATTTGGTCAACAGTTTCTTTAATTTCCGTAAGATCATCCATTTTTTTATTTAGTCTTGCAATATCTTCTTTATGCTCTTCTAGGGTCTTCTTGATTTCCTTTATCTCCCGTACTATGGTCTCATTGTTCATCTTTAGTTCTTTGAGTAGCTGCTCTAGGTGCTGTGTCTCTTCTGGTCTTTTGATTTGGGTGCTTGGGCTTGGGTTATCCATATCGTCTGGTTTTTTCATATGCTTTATAATTTTCTGTTGTTTTTGGCCTCGTGGCATTTGCTGAACTTGATAGGGTTCTTTTAGGATTTGTAAACCAATTGAAGTCCTTATCTCTAATTTATCAGATCTACAGCTTCGTGGGGTGCACTTTCTCTAACTAACCAGCAGGTGGCGTCCGCGAGCCACCTGTTCTCCACAAGCCAGTTCTCCCCTGCTTAGCCTTTTTGGTGAGTGGGGGAGTGAGTCTTGTGGGGTCCAATTGGTGTGCCAAGCTTGCGTGTGTAGTTGGTGTTGCCTGCCCTGTATATGGGGCGTGTTTCTGGGCAGTCAGGGAGGGGGGGTGGCCCTAACAATCAAATCTTTCTGGTGATCCTAGAGTTTTAAAGCTGCTGCAATAGTCTAATCCTTCAGTTCGGTCCTGCCACAGTTTGTCTCTGCCACTGACCCACAAGTCCCTGGTATTGGCGTATGGCTCCTGAGACTTGCAAGTGGGCCCCTCTTCCAGGCTGTGCACCTCGGGTCCTCTGTTGAGGGATGACTGTGCAATGTCACAGGTGAGTGCCGTCCCCCCAGGGCGGTTCTGGGCTGCTGGGCTGTGTAGGGAGGCTCCCAGTCTGCTGAAATGATGGCTGAATGGGGCTTTGTTAATTCACACTGCTCCACCTTCCCAACTCTGGGACAATCAGCTGAGGTTGCAGGGAAGGCTAATGTCCACGCCCAGTTTTGTGGTGTGTGCCTGTTATTTGAAGCACTTCCGTCACACTGGGTTGTCTGGGGCAGTTCTGGGCTATGGGGCTGGCGATGGGCAGGAGCGTTTCCTGTCCACCAGGATGATGGCTGTGAGCGGACACCCCCCTTTTCTTGGGAAGTTGTGGTGTTTAGTGAATTTTCTCAGCCACTGGATTATTGCCTTTTGTCTCAGAGCTCTCTTAGTTCTGCTCTTGACTTGACCTGCCCAAATTGCAAGTCTTTGAAGCTTTCTGTATTGGGCTTCTTAGAGTAATTGTTTTAGAAAAAGAAAAAAGGATTAAAAAAAAAAAAAAAAAGGGCCCGCCTCAGAGATCTAATGGGTTATTGAAATGCTAAGAGACAAAGCAACCAGGGCCATTAAGGAAAGGTCCACAGGGCAGAGAGATCAGCTTTTCTTCGGGATTTGCATATGCGCCTCAGGGCCTGAGCTCTGCCCTTCCCCTTTCTATGTTCACCAGAACTCCAAAAATCCTCCGCTTTTATTCTGGAGTTTTTCGTGTTGTTTTTTTTCTATGCCTGTCTCCTCTCTGCTGGGCTGGCTGCTCTCAGATTCTCTGGTGTCTGGTCTCAGTCTATCTATGGTTGGAGTTTGGATCAGTAGAATGAGTTTCTGATAAAGGCTGCCACTGCAGTTCTCCCTTCTCCTTCCCGGAGCTGACAGCCCCTCCTCCCACGGGACTGAGCCTGGCAGGGAGGGGCGCGGGTCCCCTGGCCACAAAAACTTACAGATTTCGCTGATCTCAGCAGTTCCACGTTTTCATGAGTGTTGTATGAAGTATGCCCAAAGTCAGATTGCTCTGTGGTGTCCAGTCCACGCAGTTCCTGACTTTCTACCTACTTTCCTGGAGGAGTAACTAAAACATACAGCTCACCAGTCCGCCATCTTGCCCCGCCTCCCCCACCATTGAGTTCTAATCTCAACGGAGACACTTATTTCCCTAATTACTATGGCAGAGATTGCTGGTTGTCCACCCAAATCCATCCTTTTCCTCTTCCATAGTAACTGGGGTGTTGACCATGCTTGGCAGCTAGAAACCATATTTCCCAGCCTCCCTGACAGCCAAGTGTGGTCATATGACTAAGTTCTTGTCAAGAGACTATGAGTGAAAGTGATGTGTGTCATGTTGGGTAGGCTTACCTTCCGAGTCTCTTTTTCCTGAGAGCTGGACATGGACAAAGATAAAACAAAAGCTCAGTTGGACTTTGAGTGTTCATCTCAGCTCATGAGGTTGAGGTCATGAATGGCAGAGCAAAACAGAAGGAAGGACACAATCTGGGTCTTTATTGGGTGGAACTAGAAAGAAATATTTTCTTTTTTTTAAACCACTTTTAAAATGTTCTAGTTCTCTTTGTTATAGCAGCTGAGGTAACACTTAAGTATCTTTTACTATGTGCCAGGTCTTAAGAAGTACATTGCATATTTTAACTCAATAAATTCCTAGCTGTGGGGTAGTAGGCAAGTCACTTCATCTCTGTGAACTTCAATATCCTCAACTCTATGTAATCTGGAATATTAATGTGTACCTGGAAGACAGATCATTGTGGGAGTTAGGTGAGAGACGGGTCAGGAATGAATGAGCTAAAAAAACACATGGCTCATGTGTTTAGGGCACTATCTGCTGCTTGATATGAAGAAGAGGAGAAGAGGAGCATGGCTATTTTTAAAATAGTCATGGAAAATGAACTTTTTGGGTTTCCTAAATTCTACACTTTAGTAGTATTTATTTTGAATCACATACAGCGGAACAGGCAAGCCTACCCAAATACATGGGCTGAAAGTGAAGGAGAGGTGGTTCCCCAAAGGAAATTGGGGGAAACCTTTTACCGGGAAAAGGGTGAATGGATCCTGGAAGGCATAAACAGCCGATGTCCACTCCCACTTCTGGGCCCTTCTCTGCAAGCTGAAGTGCCCCAATCTTCAGCTATTTATGTGGGAAACAGTTCAACGTCACCCCTCCCCATCCTGGACCCCTTCTCTGGGCACTGTTAATGGCTACTGCTGCTTACTGAGCACCATTGTACTGAGGTTGGGAATAGCCACACTTATTGGGAAGGTGATGTCTGCTGGGCACTATGCTGAGGACATGCCAGCCATTGGCTCATTCAATCATATAGGTTAGGTGTGCATCTATTTGTACATATTTTAGATTAAGAAGAAAGACAAAACAAACAAACAAACATGGAGGCTCAGCATGGTACAGTGACTTTGCCAAATGACATATAAATCATTTGGAGCCAGAATTTAAACCTAGGTCTGTATGACCCCAAGACCTTGTCTCTCAGTCCCTGCTGCTAGTATGTGGACATTGTCTTCTGAATGCAGAGCATGGGTAGAAGCATGACTCCGCAGGCGTCTCTAACTACCTTGGAGGAGAGCCAGACCACCCTGTCCTTAATGTCAACCCAGAAGCTACTGAGACAAAAAAAAAAGGAGATTTGATGACATAACAATAAATAGCTTCTAAGCAAAGGAGCCATAAACAAAGTGAAATAGCCAACAACAGATTGGGAGAGAATATTTGCAACATTTACAAAAGACAAAGGTTTACTATTCATAATGTACGAGCCCTTATAAATCAATGAGTAAAAGATAAGCAACCCATTGGAAACAAGGGCAAAGGATATGAGCAGATAATTCTTAGAAGAAGAAATGCAAATAGCCAATTAGTATCTTCATTGATAATCAAAGAAATGGAAATCGAATAACCTTTTTTTTCATTTATAGAGGTAAAAATTAAAAACATTGATAATGTCCAGTGTTGTCAAAGGTGTGAGCCAACAGGCACTCTCACAGATGCTGGCAGAAGGCTAATGGGAACTGCCTCCTAGAGAGCTATTTGGCAGTCGCTATCACAATTTTATTTGTTCACGTCTTCTGATCCAGTAATTCTCCCTCTAGGAATCTGTCCTACAGAGATGTTTCCATGAATGCCCAAGGGTAAATACACAAGGATGTTCCTTGTAGCTTTATTTGTAGCAGTGAAATTTGGGAAACAAGCTAACTTCCCATCAACTGGAGGCTGATTAAGTAGACTATGCATGATGCAATCATTTAAAAGGATGAGGTAGATCCATATTTATTGACATGAGAAGATTCCCAAAATATAGGAAGTGAAAAAAAAGTTGAGTTATCTAAAATAGTATAATCCTATTTATTCAAAAAGAGATGCGTATGTATATGTACACATTATACATGTAATATAATGTATACATTATATGTAGGTGTGTGGAAAAATTTGGGGGTGCTCTCTGACTTTCTAAATTGTTTGAAATTATTTTGCTAAAGCACATGTTACTTTTGATTAAAAACAATGTGTTGTGAAAACAATGGTTGGCTCATAGTTTCTGTTCAGCCAGGGCAGGCTGGAGGTAGCGGGGGAGAGAATCCTGCTGCCTGGATGTGCCAATTCGATGGCAAATTCCCAGCCAGAGCTGCTCACTAGGAAGAGGCCAAGGAATGCGCCCCTCCAGACCACCCCCTAGTGAGCTGTGTAGGACTCCCTGCCTCCTCATTGGCTGCACTTCCCCTCCAAGGGGGCATCTGTACTGGATTATAAATCCATTCTCCCCCCCACCCCACAAATAAGAACAACACCTTCCCAAGGGCTCTGTGTGGTTTGCATCTCTTGCACTGGCTGTGTGTTGTTGAGCAGGTTGCTTAACCTCTCTGAGCCTTAGCTGCCTGAGGACAGTTACGAAGACAACTGTACCCACCTCCTGGACTCGTTGTGAAGGCCGAAGGAGCAAGTGCACGTCAAGCCTGCTGCCCCTGCAGCACTGGCCTCACCGAGGGCCCTGGGGAAGATGCACTGCATTTCCTTCCCTGCCTCCCTCAGTCCACCCTCACTGCCTACCACTGCCTATGAGGTGAGGATTGGTAAGACTGGGGCTGGCAGGGCTGTGTTCCTCTTCATACAGAGCTTAGAGAGTCCAAATGATGTGCCCAGCATCACAAGCTCATGGTTGAGTTGGGGCTAGAACACAAACCTCCCAGCTCCAACTCAGACCCCAGGCCCTGAGCTGTCTCACAGCCTCAGCTCCAGCTTGGGGCCAGGGGAACAGCACTCCAGCACCTCCTGTTGCCCAGGCTGAGCCACACAGGGATTGGAGTGGAAATTTAGTTTCCTAGGGCTGCTGTAACAAAAGACCACAAACTGGGTGGCTGAAAACAAGAGAAATGTATTCTCCTGCAGTTCTGGAGGCTAGCAGTCTGAAATCAAGGTATTGGCAGGGCCATGCTCCAGGGGAGAACCCTTCCTGGCCCCTTCCAGCTTCTGTGGTTGTTGGCAATCCCTGCTAGTCCTTACTGTGTATCACTCCAATGTCTGCCTCTGTCGTAATGTGGTGTTCTGCCCTGTGTGTGTCTCTGTGTCCAAATTCCCTTCTTCTTGTAAGGTTACCAGTTATCGGATTAGGCCCTACCCTAATCTAGGATGGCCTCATCTGAACTTGAAGTCACTTGCAAAGACCCTATTTCCAAATAAGGTCACCTTTGCGGGTACCGGCTTTAGGACTTCAACATGCCTTTTTGGGGGACACAATTCAACCCGTGATAACTGGTAGGGACAAGCTGAGTCAGGCTCTGACCTCAGCATCTAACAGTCTGGTGGGGAAGGACCCTCACTGGCTCTGCTGTGTGATGAATGGGTCTTTCACAGGTGGAAGAGGGCCTGAAAGGGCATTTTGGGCTGAGGAAACAGCATAGGCAAAGGATCAGAGACACAGAGTCCAAGGAGAATTGTGTATCAGGAGCCTGGGGTGGCGAGAGCTGAGGGTGGGAAGGGACCCGGAGGCTCTGTCCCAGGTGTCATCCGACAGCCCCTACCTGAGCAGCCCACGGGGGCAGCACTCAACGTCACCTTAATTCATTCTCACAAGAGTAGCTTCCTTTATTTCTTCTTTCAATCAGGGCACATTTTTGGCCTTGGGCCTTTACTCATGCCCAGTGTCCCTACCTGGAGGCCCTCCCCAGGTTGACCCACACCCCATCCTTTCATCACTGCCAACTCTCAGGGCTTCCAGACCCCCAGCTGCTGAGCAGCATCTGCCTACATCCCCCAACATGTGTCTACATCACAGGCTCCAGGCTGGCCTAGATTTCAAATCCCAAACCATGTGCAGGTCTCCTCTTCTGGAGCCATCTGCTTACCCCCGGCCCACCCTGATCATGCAACTCTGCACCGTTAGCCATGTGCCTCAGAACCCCAATCTCATTTGAATCCTGGCACACC
This sequence comes from Choloepus didactylus, assembly GCF_015220235.1. Classification (NCBI taxonomy): domain Eukaryota; kingdom Metazoa; phylum Chordata; class Mammalia; order Pilosa; family Megalonychidae; genus Choloepus; species Choloepus didactylus. Next base: position 208,639,962 of record NC_051308.1, on the reverse strand, counting down.
TCTCAGACTGGGGTTATCCTTTGCCTTGTACAGAAGATACTGAGGCCCGAAGAGGTTCTGTAACTTCCTCTGCAGTCTGCAGCCACAAAGTGGCAGAACCAGGTATGGGACTCTGCTTTTGTTCACCTCTGGCTCAAGTTCCTGGCCAGACCCAGCCCCAGGAGGGGAAGGGCCCAGGACAGACCTGGGTGGGAGGGCTCACCCCACCACATACTGGGGTCGGAGCCCCAGGTTCCTGCTCTCTGGAATGGGGATAAAACTACTTAGCAGTGCTATTAACAGGACTGGAGGGAGATCAAGGGGAGGCTAGAAGAGAAAGAGCCCTTTCGGGGTACTCTCTGTTAGTTCCCATGATGCCTGCACACAGTAGGCACTCAACATGAACTAACTTAGTCATTGAATTGGCAGTAATCCTGACCCAGCACTTCTAACAGCCGAGTGACGTAAGGAGTTAGGCAAGGACGGATTAAGGAATTCAAGAGGATTATTTAGCAGTCAGCTAAACCACCTAAGCTGCCTGGGAAAACACGGGATCAGACTGTTCATTAAAGTATTCAACAGATGATGCTGGAATGATGATGAAGATGACAACGACAATGATGGCTCTTGGTTACTGAGAATCTACCATGTGCCAGGTGCTTTACAGAGAGTCTCAACACAGCATCCTACAATAAGGTTAACAGTCTCTTTTTCAAAATGTTTGTTTTGCCATAATAGGGAAGGTGCTTGTCAGGTCTGGGACTGGGGTGAAGCATGTAAAACACCCAGGGCACAAAATTCAAGGAGACAATCTCTTGTTATTCTCATGACAATCACCCCACCTGAGTCCTCACCCTGGTGAGATGGACCCTATAATGCATCACCTGGATCCCCCTCCCATGAAATTGCTGCCTGAGTCGCAGGGGGTGCCCAGGTCGGACAGCCTGCAGCTGGCAGCTCCTCCAGGCACTGCCTCGGCTGCGGACAGCTGCCTCGTCCACAACCACGCCTCTTCCCAGGGTGGTCCGCATCCGATGCCTGATGGGTGCAGGAGTGTAAAGATTCAACTCTGGACAATGCTGAAGAGCCATTCTAGCTCCAAAGCTGCCCGGGGGCCTGCTTTGTAGCTGTTTCTGCCCGCTTCTGCTTCCTACCCCTCCCTTCCACACGTGTTGGTCCCAAGATAAATCTCTTGAAAGCTAAAGGTCATCTCAGAACCTGCTTCCCAGGGAACCCAACATGCAACAGTGTTACAGTTGGAGTAACCCCTTTCTAACTGGTTAAAATACAGCCTTCCGAAAAAGTCTTCAATGGGAAGGCATACTCCAAAGCTAGGGTTCAGCCATAATGGCACTAATAAACACCACACTCACAAGGGGCCAGACACTGTTCTCAACACTTTGTTGCATTGACTCATTTAATCTCCAAGACAGCTCTCTCAGGAGGTACTATTAGTGTCAACGAATTTGAGAAAAGTTATGCTTGAAAAAACTACTTAGTGATGATGCCCAGTTGGCCAAAAGATGATTCAATATAAAGAACTTCAGCCTGAGGAAGCCTTCATATGAAAAGAAAAAGAAAGAAGGATGGGGGAAAGCATTTTTTCTGTGCCATGACTCAGTTCCCAATCCTGATGGAGCCTGACTCCCCACCTTAAAGACCCAGCCCAGGCACAAGAGTTAAGAGCACAGGCTCAAAGTGGGTAAAAGGCTGCGTTGGGAAGGTGGCCCCAGGGAAGGGGTGCAAGGCATCCCACTAGAACTACAGGAAGCTGGTGTGATTCCTGTGGGAGACCGGGGACTCAGGAGAGGAGGCGACTTATTTGAGGTCAGGCAGCTAGTAAGAGTTGCTGCTGGAACTGGACCCCAAGGCTGTCAGATGACAAGCCCTTCATTCCTTCCAACACCCCTACATGCTGACAGAAAAGATGCTCCATCTTCACCTACTGCTGGTAGGGGCAGAATCCTCCCAAGAGTGTCAGGGATTTGGGGATAAAGGTGGCGGGCTGCCCCAGCCTTGCTTTTTCCACTGTCCATTGGCCTGCTCTCCTGCTTGTCAGCAACCCCTTTATGCAGGGCAGTTTAGGGGAAACAGCTTAGCAGCTGGAACCTCCTTCTCTGCTCCCCTCCGCACTGGAAAGAGGCAGGTGCTGGGTTTTTATTGTAATTCCTTCCATATGGTGGGCACTTTAGAATTTACCAACTGCCTATTGGCACATCCCTGAATTTGCTCCTCATGTCTTGTGAGGCTTATTGCCTTGCAGAGTAGCAGGGTAGGGATATTAGCCTCGTTTTACTGGTGGAGAAGCTGAGGCTCAGAGAGAAAGAAACCAAGGCAGTGTTGAGCCCAGGGCTGAACCGTCTCATCTCAATCCAGCCCCTTGGTTTCTGTCTCTGGTTTAGAGTCCTGGGTGAAGCCAAGGCAAACATTGGCCTCCCAGTGCTCAGAGCTCAGTCCAGTCCCTTCCCAGAAGACTCTCTGCCTTCCTTCCCCATCTTTTCCCAGAAGGCCCCATTATCATAAGGGAGGCCTTGATTCATTTGCCAAACACCTCCTGCCACCAACTCCATGCCTGTCCCAGAGGCCTTAGAGCTGGCTTGACACATAGTACCCTTGGTGAACTCAAAGGCTGTTGGCGAGTCACATCGAGAAACAACTTGGCACGAGAGCAAAGCCCAACCACTGGGGGCAGAAGATCTCTGCTCCATGTTCCTCTTCCCAGTCTCTGGGATCCATTCTTTCCTCTTCAGCCCCAAGGCTCTGTCCTAGCTTGATGTCTCTGACTGGCCTCCTCCCTGCCTTCAGTCTCACTCCTCCAGCCTTTCTCCCACATCCTCAAAGCACCCAAGAATCTTTCCAGAGACAGTCAACAGCAGAGGGTGGCCAAGAGCTCACAGTGATGATAAGGAACCTGAGACCTAATCCTGCCAGGCTTGGGCAAACTATATGCCCCTCATCTCTAAAATGAGGACTGTGCCTACTCACAAAGTAGTCGCAAGGCCACTAGACTCTTGTTATTCCTTGCAGACACCCAGGGCCTTCCCCGCACCCTCCCTGGACCCGCACGCCTTTCTGCCTTTTAGCAGGCTCTTCCCTCCACTTGCTTGTCACCTTCAACTTCTAAAGATGCAGTAATTGCAATCATTGTTCAAGACTGTGTTCAATTCAAATGCCCCTGGCTCCCTGAAGCTTGAATAGACCCCCATCCTTAACCAGCTGAAACCACTCCTTCTCCTCTGGGCTTGCTTAACTGGCCACCCTACCTGTTTTCTAGTCCTCATCACACTCTTACTTGTATTCAGATCACTTTGTTTCTAGGTCTGTCACCCTCCTACTCCCACCCTGACTGTGACTCCATGGGGTCATGTACTAGGGAATAAGACTAGCAACAATTTGTTGAATAGTAATCACTACCATTTACTGAGTCCGGCACCATGCTAAAGGCTTCCCATTGCATTTAATCCTCATGACCACCAGCAGAGACTGGGACCACCTCCCTCGGAGGAAGTAGCCTCAGAAATGGGAAAAGGTGGTGTCTTGGACAAGGGAAAGAGCCATGGTTTAAAGCCTGGTCTGTCTGAATCCTCTGGTACCACCTGGGTCCCCTCCCGTCCCCTGCGCTGCTCTTGAGCAGCCGAGTGAGGGCAGCACTGCCAAGCTCCTCCCACCTCCCGAAGCTGGAAAGTCTGAAGACTGTGCCCTCCAGTTACCCAGCCCTGTGGCAGCCTCTGCCTTCCAGGTTATGACATAACAATTGCACAACTCCCAAGATATTTTCGAAAGAAACTGTCGGTTTCCTCTCTTGTGCACTGTCAGGGTCTGCGGCCCCCAGCCCACTCCGGGTCCCCAACAGCCTCAGGACTTTGGAAGCTAAACACATTTGGTGGGTGGAGAGTGACAAGGAAATGAAAACACAAGATTATAAAGTGACCCAGTTTTATTTTGGTGTTGGAGGCCTGAGGGAGGCAGGGGAGTTAGGACTACACAAATCTTCCCCTCCCCATAGCTGAAGCCCAGCGACAGCAGGGCCCAGCCAGGGGGAATGGAGTGGGACTCAAATGATGGACGTCTCCGGGGACCCAGTTCCGGCAGTGAGGGCAGAAGGGGAATCAGGCCAAGGCCTGGAATGGCTCAGATTTGGGGGAAGGGTCCGAGGGAAAAGAGAGGCCACAGAATCCAAGAACCCGGAGTCCGAAAGCTGGTCAGTCCCTTCACTTTACCGCTGAGGCACTGGGTCAGAAAAGTGAAGCAGGAGGTAGGGCCCAGGGCGACTCCAGGCGTCCCACTCGGGTCTCGGGCTCCGTGCACAGACCCGCAGCCTCCATCCTCACGGAGGGTGCGTGCGCGGCCCAGTTGCTTGGTGCAGAGTCCCGCGGGCAGACAGGCCGCTTCTCGGGCACGACCGGTGGGCGTCGGCCGGGCTCAGCAGCTCACGGAGCCAGCTGGCGGCGCGGACCCCAAGTCCGAGAAGCAGTCGAACTCGCTCTGGCCCAGGAAGAGCTCGGGTAACTCGCGCACGCGGTGCAGCCCGAGCTCGAGCTCCAGCGACGTCAGCGCCTCCTCGTCGATGAGTTCGGTGTCCATGCCGCCCAGGGCGTGCGCGGGTGGCGGTGGGGCGGGAGCGCCCGGCACCGGCTGCAGGCTCGAGGGGCCGCCCGGAACGCCGAAGGGCGCGGGCGCGCGGCCCGGGTACAGCGTCGTCATGGGCTGCAGGTGCGCGCTGCCGGTGGCCGGTTGCTGCACAGCCGGGAAGGGTTGGAAGGCGGGCGGCGGCTCGAAGGCCCCGTACACCAGGGCGCCGGGTGGGGGCGGCAGCTGCGGCGGTGCCAGTGGAGCCCCCCGCGGCCGCAGCCCACTGTCCACGCCTGGGCCCGCGTACGGCTGCAGAGTCCGGAGCGCGTGAGGGCTGTGGACGGGCGCGGCGGGCGGCGGCCTCTGAACCAGGCGGTAGCCCTCGGCGAGCATCAGGTGGTCGGCCATGGCGGCGGACGGATGGTCAGCGCGGGCGCCCCCGGGCCCTGGCCAGCTGCTCCTCTGTGCCCTCCCTGCAGCCCAACCCGGCAAAGGAAAAACCGGACCTGAACCGTGTCCCTGGCAGCCCAAGACGCACCGCGCTCCGCACACCTGCGCACCCGTTTGGCGGCACCTCCAGGTAGCACTGGCTCGGATCACCCAACCGGCCAAGCAGCGCGCGAAGCTTCAGCGACGACTTATACTTCGAGACCGGGTGGCCCCGCCCCCGGCCGCTCATTGGCTGTTTGAGGACGCTCCTGGGAGGGCCGCGCCGCTCCGCCTCTAGGTCTCAGCCCCGCCCCCTACCGGAGCCTCGCCCTTGGGGCTCCAGGCCCCGCCCTGGGCTGTCCTCTTTACAATCACTTCAAATTAGCATGTGTCAATCTAAATTAGACAAAAAACCGAGGGGAGATAAAAAATAAGAGAAAGGAGGAACTTTTGGTTTCTGCTTCAGAGAATTACTGAAATGACTTCAAATCCGTCAAAAGTGAATCATCAGTCTACCAGCATGTCACATTCTTCAGTGCCTATCTACAGCTAAAAGACAAGCAACTAATGCAGGAAAATAGTTTTATAAACTGTGTATAACTTTGACTGCTTAATAATGAAATTGAAATAGACATAATTTTCTTTACTATGAACTTCTTACAAAATACAACTGGAAGAAAAACATGTGGTGTCTAAGCTAGCTGACTACTCTTCACATGAAGGCTGATAAAAAATAAATTTCATCTTAAATGTACCTTCGAAGAGGCTCGGTGTGGAGGCCGAGGGCTAAGATTTGAGGCTGGGTTGAGACGGGGCTTGAACTAACCGAGGGTGTGGTGGAAGGGCCACAGGTTTACGCCCTCCAGAGCTGCTGGATCTCAGGCCCAACCTCTTAATTTTCCAGGTGGAGACTGGGGCTCAACGGGGGAAGGGAGTCCCCGGGAATACGCAGGGAGACTCGACCCAGGACTTGTGATTGCAACCGCAGCACAGGGCACAGGTACCTTGGCGGGGCAGGGTCGCCGCGGAAGGTCAGCTGTCTGGCCCCATAACCTTGAGGGGGACGGTTGCTTCTCCTCTGGCTCCCACCGCACCTTGTCTGTTGAAGCATGTGCTGAGTTGTTATTAAAGTAATTTATGGGCATGTCTCCTGAAGGGCTTGTTCATCTTCCCATCCTCAAGATTTGGCCCAGAGCCTGGCCCAGAGCAGGCTTTGAGTAGAAGTTGGGTGAATGAACCCATGAGTGAAACAATTGCAACTGATTCACGTGAGCTTCAGTTTCCTCATCTGTGAAATGGGGACAACAGCAGCACCAACCCCACTGGGTGTGGGAAGGGTTAAATGAAACAATGCATGTATGGTACCAGCACAGTGCCTGGAACATTATGCTCAACTGTGTGCCTCGAATGAATGAAGGCTAGATTTCATTCTGTCCCTCAGGACCTTCAGAGCGTGTGTGGGGGTGAGGGGTTTGCGCTTTCCCTTGATTACAATAATAATAATAACTTGGGTTTTTACAGTCCTTCACATTCTGCCTGCATCTTATTAGAAGCTAGGGCATGGGTTATCAGCCCCATTCTACAGATAAGGAGACTGAGGCACACAAGGGAAAGTGGCTGTCCCGAGGTCAGCCAGAGTTACTGGGGAGTGCGGCGTGTTTTCCTTGGAGCAGCTGGTGGCCAGGAGACAGCCTCCCCGAACCTTGCCCCCCACACATTTGCCGCTCTTCCCCTCCTTTCTCTGGCTCCCCTCCCCTGGTGATGGGGGGCGGGGCGGGGGGACGATGGCCTTGGGACTTCCTGGAACTTGGTTTATCCAGGCAGCACAGAGGGAAGAACCCTGGGGAGAGTCCAGAGGCCCAGATTCTAATGTTAACTCCACCACCCACAGACAGTGTGACCCTTATGTGTGTGTTTGAGGGGTTTCGCCTGATTTCCCAGGACCTCAGGTTTCTGCTCTGTGCAAGGGAGATGGTGATCCCTGTCCCACCCCCGGAGAAAACCTGAGGGAAGGTCACAAGTGACTACGGGAGAGATAGCACTTTCGCAGAGTGTAAAATCTGCACGCTGGAATTGACTCTCCTGGGTCTCTCTCTCCAGTTAAGGCTTCACACAGCAATTCCCAAACCTGGCTGCACCTCAGCCTTGCCTGGAAGGGGAGGGGGGCTTTGAAAATCCCCAGCCCCATCCAAACCTCTCAAGGATATTTTTGTGAATGATGTTTTTAAAGTTATTTTAATTTAGTCAACAAGTATATAGAGTGCCTACTCTATGCCTGACATTGATCTACAAGCGGCTTTTAAATTTTTGGTCAAGTAATTCTGTGAGCATCTAATGAAAGCTATGGATGTCATGGTCACAAACGTATAAATTAGGCAGTTGGCAGATCCCCTGGAGAATCCTTGGAGTCTGGGTTAGGAACCTCTGTTAGGCACTTGGGATACATGAGTGAATTAAACAAAGAGCCCAGCCAGCCTTGGTTGGGTTTGCATTGCAGTAGAGAGACAGATAGTAAACAATCACGTAAAATAAGGAAATTATCCGCATATTAGGAAGTCATAAGTACTATGGAAAGAGGAAAAATAGGGTAGGGAGAAGGAGATGGAGGGTGTGGGGGAGAAGCGGGCAGGTTGCGTTACTGCACAGGACGTTCAGCGTGGGCCTCTTTGAGGTGGGGAGTTTTGAGCAACAGAGGGGGATGGGCTGTCCAGGCAGAAGGAACCACCGGAGCAGGCTTCCAAAACCAGCACTGGGGGCGGAGCACCAGCCAGGAACCTTGTTAGAAATGCACATTCTGGGGCCCCACCCCAGACCAACTGATTCAGAAACTGGGCTGGGGCTCGGGATCTGCATTTTAATAAGCCCTGCCGGGTGATTCTGATTAAGAACCCTCGAGTTTGGGGAAAGCTTCAAGGAAGGGAAGCAGGCCACGTGGGGCCTCATAGGGCCCGATAAGACCTTGGGCAGAGGAGTGACGGGATCTAACCCATGCTTTGAAAGCGCTGCTCTGGCTGGACCTCATTTGCTCCTAGCATTTCGCTGTTCCTTGGGCTCACCAAGCACACTCCTTCCTAGGGGCTCCTACTGTTCCCTTTGCCTGGAAAGCTCTTTCTTCAGATGTCCATGGGATGCATCCGTTCATTTTGTTCAACTCTCCGTCGCCTTCCTTGACCACCCTCTGTCCCTCATTATCCCCTCCCCATTTTGCTTTTCTTTTTAGCACCTACCACCACCTGACATTATTTCACCTACTGTCTCCCCCACCAGCAGGTTGGCTCCCTGAGAGCAGAGGCCTTGATTGTCTGGTTCTGCACAATATTTGTAAAGTGCCAGAACAGTGCTTGGCACCTAGGAGGGATTTAATATTTATTGAATGAACAAAGTAGGTAGGGCAAACGTTATTATGCTTTTTTGGCAGAAAAGAAAACTGAGGCCCAGAAAATGACTGCGGGACTTGACTGAGTCACCAGGTGTGAGTGTGGTAGAGCCAGGTTTGGAAGCGATGTTTGTAGCCTGTGTCTCAGAGTCTGCCCCACTGATCCAAGCTGCCTTCACCCTGAGCCATGTTTTCACTCTATTAGACTACCTGGGGGGTGGGGTGGGGGGAGGCAGGCAGCAGAAGCCCCTGAGTCCACCTGGCATGAGGTGACAGGGCCACAGTAGTCCTTGGCCCAGGTGGGCACTGACCAATGGAAGGAAGAGGTGGGTCCTGGGGACCATTCTGTTCTGCCTGGTGAGGCTGTGTTGCTTCCCCTCCCTCCCTGTGTCCAGTCCTCCCTTCCTGAGGACATCTAGTTGGCACACCCACAAGTGGCTTCTACCGCCCGCCCCCCTCAAGACTCCAAGTCCTGGATGGCTGGGGAGGTAAAAGACTTCAAACTCTCTTGGGTTTTATTCTTGCTCACAGCCCAATTTCCAGCATCCAGCACAGTGCAAGGCTTGGACAGGGCTCAGCAAATATTTATTCATGGATTGATGGAGAGTGGAGGACCCAGGAGACTCCCCCAGGGAGGACCTCATGCCAGAGCCTCTGAGCTGACTCTGAGGTCCCACGGGCAGCTCAGCAGGCTCTGCACTCAAACCTGAAGACTGAGAACCTGAGGTACAGGCTCTGACTGGCAGGCAAAGTTTGTCCTCTCTGCAGCTTTTTCTCTAGATTGCAGAGGAAGGGAGATGTTTCTAAGGGCCACGTCCTCCAAGATACCCCAGCCGGTGGCCTGCACTGCAGTTGATGCTCTGTTGACAAGAATAAAGCCACTGTACCTGATCGTAATAAGAATAACACTGGCTAGTATTTACTGAGTATTTACTATGAGCAAACACGAAAGCACGGGCTGTGTACTTGACATTTATTATTGCATTTAATCTTCATAATAAACCTGTGGGTAGTTACTACTATCATTCCTGTTGCAGAGAAGAGGAAACCAGGACACAGAGAGGTTTTGCCTAAGGTCACACAACTAGTGATAGAGGCGAGGAGGGTGGCAGCCCTGCTAGTTACGTCTCCAGTGTCTAGACTCCCTTTCTTCTTAACCAGCAGGCCAGGTAAGCTCCTGCCCTAACAGCTCCTTATCTGCTTGGCTAATGGCCTCACCCCACTTCAAGTCTTTGGTCAAATACTACCCTCCTCTTATCCTAACCACTCTACTTCATTGTAATGGATTCCAATATACCCACAAATTCTTTGATACTCCTTCTTTCAAAATTCCCCTATCTGAGTGTAGGCTTGACTTGGTGATTCATTCCTAACAAATAGGATATAGTGGAAGTGCTGGTGTCACTCCCCAGACTGGGTCATAAACGATCCTGTGGATTCCTCCTTGGTCTCCCTCTTGAATTGCTTGCTCTGGGGGAAGTTAGCTGCCACGTTGAGAGGACACTCAAGCAGCCCAATGGAGGGGCCTGCAGGCAAGGAACTGAGGCCTCCTGCCAACAGCTATATGCGTGTGCCATCTCGGAAGTGGAACTTCCAGCCTCAGTCAAGCCTTTGGATAACTGCAGCCCCAGATGGCATCTTGTTTGTGACCTCATAAGATACCTGAGCCAGAAAAAACCAGCTAACCCAGTCCTGAATTCCTAACCCACAGAAACTGAGATAATAAATGTTTTAAGCTGCTAAGTCTTGGGATAGTTTGTTACATAGCAATAGGTAAATAATACATTAATACAGTAACCTTTCCCAGCCCCATCTTCCAAATGTTCAGTGAAACTTACCTTGCTCTACTTTTTCTTATTTACAAACACTTACCCTTTTCGAATACACTGAAGAATCTACTCATTTATTATGTTTAATTGTTTACCTCCCCACTACTAGAATGTCAGTTCCACAAGGGCAGGGAATTGCCTGTTTCACTTATTGATTTATCTCCAGCACTTAGAGCAGTGATTGGCACATAGTGTATTTCATTAAATTTGAGACGGTATCAGTTTAAGAAGTATTCTTATTTTGGAAAAGTTTAAAATGAGAAAAATAATGGTGTGTCTTAGAATCAATGAACTATGGTTGTAGGTGCTCAGTAAGTACTCTAGAATGTAGAATGACAGAATGCTGATTTTGTTCATGGCAGCAATGTGCCCAACCAGGCCTCAGCTTCCCTTGTAGCCAGGGGTGGCCATCTGACACATTCCTGGCCAATGATATGTGGGCAGAAGAGGATGCGTGTGGCTTCTCGGAAAGCTCTTTGAAAATGGATGGATTCAGCCAGCACTCTTCTTTTGCACTTTGCCTTCCTTCTTTTTCTGCCTGGGATGAGGATGCAATGCCAGAGAGGCAGCAACCATTTTTCCAGCATGAGGAAATACTACTACAACTACTACTACTACTAATAATAATAGTATTGGATACTGTTCTAAGCTCTTTACATATATCAACTCATTTGACGCTTACAACAACCCTGTGAGGAAGGTCCTGTTATCCCCATTTTATAATAATAAAGCTCTGGCACAGAGGAGAAAATGACGGAACGTGCTAGGGATAGCAGAGTGGAATCTAAGAGGAGCCTGGTTCCTTTATGCACCATGGAGCTTCTGTAGCAGTCTTGGATTAATACTTTGGTCTTCCTATTATTTGAGAAAAAGAGCCCTGATTTAGTTAAGCCACTGTGGCCAGTTTTCTGTTCCATGTACCCTGGGACTCAAAGCCAGGATCTCTGACTTCAGGGCATATGTTGTTAACCACTATCCTCTCCTGGCTTGAGAATCAGTTACCAAGTGCTCTTTGGTGTCACTGATTCCACCAGGTGGTGGTCCTCTTGAGAGCAGAGATAGGGGTTCCCTCCACTAGGAAGTCTGGCCAGCCAGCATAGGGCCTGGTCCTTACCCAGCAGGGTTGGACAGTGTAGAGAATAGGAGTCTGGCCCCAGGTAAGGGACCCAGAGGGCAGTGAGGGAGGCATCAAGAAATCAAGGAGCCAAAGAAGAGGAAGATGTAGTGGAGGAGCAAGCCTTCACAGGTGGTAGGATCTGAACAGATGAAGAAAGCAGGGAAATGTGATCTCCCAGCAGAGAGCACTTTTGAGTGAAAGCACCAAAGTGTGAATGTACAGGGTGAAGTTCAGGAAGCACCAGATAGTTGGGTGGAGCCAGAATAAAGGGCATTTGTGTGTGGGCGTGTGGAGAGGGAGAGATCAAGCCCGAGCAATGGAGGCCCTCGAAACCCAGAACTTATAATGCGGCAAAACATCCATGCAGAGCTTTCTGCATCTTCTCACAGCTGAAGAAGGAGAAATAGCAGGAGGTATTTTGCTCATTTTACAGAAAGGAATTGAGGTTCGGAGAGGTGACTCAGTTTGGCATATTGCATAGCCAGCAAGTGGCAAGGGCGGGACTTGAACCTGGGTCGTTCAACTTCAGGTCCGTCACCTGCCTGTTCAAGCAAGGGAGTGTCCAACATAATTTTGTGCACAGGCAGAGTTTTGAGCAGGAGAGTGATGATCCTCCTACTAAACCTTTCTCTCTTGCCAGTGGAAGGGACAAGGTGGATTTCAGATAAAATGATGGGGCATGGCAACAGGCTCATTCATTCATTCATTGATTCCTCAACTACTTTGTGCTGGGCACTCCCTGCCCCCATGAAGCTTACAGTTTAGTGGGCAAAAGAGACAAGAACCAAGTGAAAAAACAAACAAAACAATTACAACAGTCAAGGGCTAGGAAGGAAAGAAGCAGGGTGATTTGAGCTTCCTTTAGACAGAGGGGTCAGGAAAGGCAGAACCCTGAAGAAGAGGAGGAGCCAACTCTGCTGAGAACAGAGCGAAGAACGTTCGGGGCCAAGGGGCAGCATGTGCAGAGGCCCCAGGTGGGAAAGAGCTGGTGGGTTTGTGGAGGCTGGAGGGCAGAGAGCCGAGGGTCAGAGGTCGAAGGTAGGCAAGGGTCAGATCATAGGGTATCGAGAGGCCGAGACAAGGGGGTTGTATTGTGTTTCAAGAGTGATGGGAAGACACTGGAGCCAGGAGGCCCTCTCGATCCCCCCATCACAAGCAGAACCCTGTGACCTTGTGAGAGAGGGAGATGAGGGAGTGGGGGATGGTGCACGGACAGTGGAGTCACATTTAACAGGGAATGGGGCATTTGGTTCTAAAATCATTACGTAAGGCAAAAATCGCATATAGTCCTTAAGACTCTCATACAGAACTTATTACATTTATATTTTTGTGTGTCCTGTCCTTACAGTAATAAGTATGTTTGTATGTACAACACATATAGTATTATAAAGTATATGAAAAAGCGTGCATATATAAAGCACATATACAAAATACAATTTAATATTACTTGTAAACACACAAAGGAGGAGAAAAATGAAAGAGTAGCCTAGTGCCCATATAATTGCTTGTGTGGATTAAGCACAGAAGTATGCTGAGACTCCCTGTAATGGATGATGTTGGTTCCCTGCCCAGATCCCCTTTCCTGGCTGGCACACCCATCTCCCTGCTGCCCTGATGTTGGCTGCTAACAATCCCAGATGCCCTCTCCTTTGGAGAATTGCCCTCTTCAAGTCTGGAGGCTATTGGAGCCCCCTCACCACCTGACCCACCCCAGCCCCCTAACCATCCTGGGTACGGACTGTTGAGGGGTACAAGACACTAGTCCCCTTGCCTCGATGAGAGACTGACCTTGTGGAGAAATTGGTGCTCCAGAGGTTCCCGTGGGTCAGGCTGGCCCACATCCTTGTTGATCTCCTGCTCCCCCTGACTTTTCTTTCCTCACTGTTTTTTTTTTTTTTTTCCCTAAGAGCTCTGCTTCTTAAGAAACCTGACCTAAGACTCCCTTGAAGTGCACGCTTATTATGTGCCAGGCAATTGATGCCTATTGACTTATTCGAGCCTCACCATAACTCTTGTTGGGGATCTGCCTGGCTCATGGTGACAGTCTTTCTCTGAGAAGTGCTTGCATCCTCTCTTTACCCATGGGAGGCCCCAGTTGGGCTAGTGGGCCACCTTCCTGGCTTTAGACCTCTGAGTTATAGTGGATTAGACCAGGGCAGACCCCGGGCCAGATCCTTTCTCCCAGGAATTTGGAATTGAGACTGAAGGACAGCAGCAACACTGAATGAGGCTGGTCTGTCACACATCAACTTGGAAGCTGTGGAGACAGTCACCAGATAAATAGAAGAGACTTGTCTGCAGAGGGAGAAGGAGGAAGCAAGCATGGGGAGAGAAAGGGCTAAGAGCGGAGATGGAGGGGGAGTCCTGCTTGAATTCCCGATGGTTTTCCAGGCTTCAGCGCCAGTCCCTCAAGTGGCCCTCTGCTCTGGGGTTCCGTGAGGTGCCTGGTCTCCTCCTGGCATGACATCTGATTTTGTTTAAGTAGCTTGAGAAATATAAAACGTCTTGGCTAAAACCAAAAAGGGGTTTTATCCCCGTTTCACAGGTGATGCAAAGGATGCGAAGGAAGGATAAATCACCAGCTTGTGGGACCACAGTCAGAAACTGATGGATCTAGACTTCAAAGCGACGTCTGTCTCCTTCCAAAGATCCACTCCTTCCACTGCCTCACTAAGCCTCCCCCAGGCTCATGCCTGCCCACGGGCACAGGGCTCTGGGCACGTGGATGCTGTCTCTCAGAATCCCAGCTATGCACTGACAGAAATTACTTCCATGGGGCTGAGGATCTTCTGAACTGCCTCAGAAAATGGCAGGGATGGCTCCTCATCCTGGAAGCTGCCACTTCCCACCCGGCATCCACAGACACCCCCTGAGCAAGGGGTTTGTGCTCAGCTTCTTAGCCAGGCTCAGAGAATGACCCAAGAGCCCTTGACCCATCCCTCAGTGGTGACTTGACCTCTGGTTTCTGTGTAAGACGGGACTCTGAGACCCTGCGTATCTTTGGGAAGGGGAGTTTGTGCTGAACTACATTCTCTCACCAGCATCATCCATCCCTTAAGAATCAGGCTGAGAAGTGAGCCAACGCTGAGCCCAAAACAGGCAGGATTAATCACTTCCTCCTCCACGCTGCTGCTATGGCATCCTGTGTCTGAGTCATTTCCTCATCCTTAGGACCTAACGTGATGCCTAGCACAGAATAGGTGTGGGGGACATTTGCTGAATGAATGGCATTGAATCTCAGACTATCATATGTTGTGTGCACTCAGTCCCCTTGGCAACACTGTCAACAGCATGAGGATGGGGCCAAGTTTTACACTTGGATATGGGAAGGGCCAGGATTGTGCAGTGCAAGAGTGTGGGGTCTACAGATCCTCAGGAGACTTTGGCTTGAATTCCAGCTCTGCCCCTCTTGAAATCTCAGGCTAATTATTCCTCCTCTGCGACCCTCAGTTGCCTCATCTGTAAAGTGAAGATGATGATAATAACAACTATTTGACAAAGCAATCAAGACGATTATATGAGATAATGCATCTGACATTTCCAACACCGACCTAACACAAGGCAGAAGCTCAGTTAATGGTGCCTGACACTTGTCAGTCATTCAGTAAATGCTAAGCTGCCTGCAGGCCATTCTAGACCATCCAGCCTTGGTCGAACTGCCAGTTGACTGCAATTACACAAATGAACCCTGGAGAAACCAGCAGAAGAATCACCAACTGAGCCCAGCCTGAACTGCAACACATAGAATCATGAACCAATAAATGATTGCTGCTTTAAGTCCTAAGTTCTGAGGAGGTTGTTGCACAGCAAAAGTTAACTGATATCAACAGCGATGTTATAGGAAGGGCTGGGGTGGAGCTGGTCATTGGGAGCAACTGGAACAAAGACTCTGTCTCTTGCCTTTCTTCTTTCTGCACACTGGTTTCCTTCTCTTTCACAGCACGCTGATTTTCCTCATGGTGTAGCAAACACGGCTGAATTTTATACCTCGCACCTGCAGCTAATGGAGAACGACTGATTCCTTTCTCTATATCCCAGATCTAAAAGTCCCTGGGGAAAGACTCATTGGAACCCACCCTGGACCAATCAGCTGGTGATGAGGCTGGGAGGGCATGGTCAGAATACGCATAGTAGCTGACACACGCTGAGCACAAGGATGTGCCAAGCAAAATTCTAAGGCTTAACATGTGTTAATTGGCTTCACCCTCACAACCCGACAATCTCTGCTTTGAAGTGAGGAAACTGATAGCTGAGGCACAGACAGGTGAAGTAACTTGTCCAAGGTTGCACAGCTAGAAAGAGGCGAGGCCAGGATCCATGCCATGGCCGTCTGATGCCAGAGCCCACAGCCTTCACCACTCACAGCATAGCTTCTTGTGTTGAGCTCCTGTGGGGATCCAGTGGATGGAAGGGTGGTGTTCTGGTTTGCAATGCTGCTGTTTGCAAAATACCAGAAATGGATTGGCTTTTATAAAGGGGGTTTATTTGGTTACACAGTTACAGTCTTAAGGTCATAAAGTGCCCAAGGTAAGGCATCAACAACAGGATACAATCACAGGAAAAAGGCCATTGGCGACTGGAGAACCTCTGATAGGTGGGAAGGCACCTAGCTAGCATTTGCTTGCTTCCAGGTTGCATTTTAAAACAGTGTTCTCCAAAGTGTCAGCCTTCAACAGCCGTCTTCAAAATGTCTCTTTAAGCTGCAGCACTGAGTTCCTTCAGTTTGTGCTCTTATATAGGGCTCTAGTAAACTAATCAAGGCCCACACTGAATGGGCAGGGTCACACCTCCAAGGAAATTATTTATTCAGAGTTATCACCTACAGTTGGGTGGGTCACATCTCCATGGGAACAACCCAATCCAAAGGTTCCAACCTAATCAACACTAATATGTCTGCCTCCACAAGATTGCATCAAAGATAATGTCATTTTGGGGGCCATCATACATCTAAACTGGCACAGGTGGGCAGAGTGGAAGTACTCCAGAGAAGCAACTGGAATGCCTAACCGAAAGAAGGGAAATCTCTTGGGGTCCTTAGTATACTACCCTTAGATCTGTAAATGGTTGTCACTAGGCAGTGAGGGTGGAAGGTTCTGGGTGACCTCTGAAAATGAGTCCAGACCAGTGGGAAGTGGGTTTCACTTCAATGGAAGGAACTTCAGAGGCAGAGGTGCCTGAGGGTGGGATGGTGGCCTCTGGGAGGGTGAGCACGTCATTCCAGGAGCTGGGCGAGCAACCTGACTGTGTCCGTATCTCTGAGAAGGCAGCCTGGTGGAGGACATGTGAAAAGCACTCAGTGAATCAGTAAGAGGTTGGGCTAGGACAGTGGATCCCAGAGTTTTGGACCAGTAAACCTTATCTTCCAAATTTTAGGAACTGACATAAGTTTGCCAATTTTTTATTTTGCCAACTCAGGGCATATAAAACAGCCCAACCAGCCAATCAAACCAACCAAAAAAACTACCAGTTACTCACCATTTCATAAAAGGAAGGCCATTCTAACACTCCCAAATCCAAATGGACATTATCCTCAAAATAGACAATTGTTTTTCCTCAAGAAAGAACAACTGGTAAAGTGACATTAACATAACAAAAGAGCACACATTAGAAACCAGTTTGAAGACAGAAAAATTAGACAGAAAAATCTTACACGATTACATGGTAATGTGACAATTTTCTTGAGTGAGTTTGGCCATTTGAGGATAAAACGAAGTGGAGCTGGGACTCATTCCAGGACTTTTGAAAAATTCCAGTTACTATTGAAAATTCAGCTGTTGCGAATATTGAGGGAAATGGAAGCAAAACCTTTCACCCTATTTTATTCCATGGTGAGCTATGAGGAACTAAACCAGCTTTGGGGTTCTCCGGCCATTTTTCCCTTTGGCTGCAAAACCCCCACCCCCCAACAGCTCTCTGGAGAATGGAGGCGCCCAGGGAGGGGCTACTGGAAGGAGAGACCCTCCTCACTCCATGACCACCCACCTGGTCTGAACTGCTCAAGGACCCAAGTCAAGGCTCACCAGCCAGAGGAATCTCGGGGACCTGTTCACACTGTCGCAGAGAGGTGTGACTGGTCTTTATGAACCACCAAACCACACAGGTGGCAAAGCCCCTTTCTAGCCAAACAACATTCCACTGACTTGTTCTTAAGTCCCCCGAGGGGCCCCCTGTGGCAGCCTTGGCTTCATTGTTTTTCCTCAGGAAAAGAAGCACCTGCGTGGGGAAGGATGCTATTGTTATTAAAATAGTAACAGCACGTGACTTTGCGGAGCCCTTCCTCTGTCCGGCCCTGCGCTAAGCACTGACATGCAGCATCTCACTGAATTCCTACAACTCTGCCAAGTGGGTGCTGTGGTTGTTCCCGTTTCACAGATGAGGAGACTGAGGCCCAGGAGGTGAACGCTCAAGGCCATACAGCAAGCAACTGGCACAAGTGGGGTTTAAACCTGTAGCCGGTGGAGTGCTAGGGCTTCGCTGTTAACCGCGGTGCCCTCACCGTCTGTTTTTCACAATGTCGGGAGGAATATTGATGGGGGGGTGGGGTGGGGAAGGCTGCGTCCGCCATGTCTCCTTAGAGCTCTGCCTCTCCCCAGCAGCTGGGGGATGCTGTGTGAGTCTCCTGTTACTCTGTGAGTGTGGCCCACCTCCAGCTGGTGTGTAACTTTCTTGGGGGAGAATCCTGTACCCCTTGGTGCCCAGTCTGGTGCTGTCCTGGGGCCTGTGGGTTGGGGGGACAGGGTTGGGCCAGGCAGGAAAGGGCAGCTGGGGCTTTCCTCTGGGTGGATCCTCCAGGCTCTTGCTGGGCTGGAAGCCAGCCTGGGAAAGAATTTCCATTCTCTGGAGCGAGAATGGCATTTGGAAGACAGGCCCTGATCTTTGCTTCCCCAGCAACTAGCTGCTCAAACAGAAAGAAGAGACTTGAGAGTCCTTTTTTTTGGTGGGAGGAAGCAGATTTTCTCATAAGAAGACAGAGTCTGATGCTTCTCTCCTGGGGCTGATTGACACCCAGGGAAGAGGCCAGTGCTGTGCAATAGAAATATAATATGAGTCACATATGAAATAGTAAATGTTCTAGTAGCCACATTAAAAAAAGAAGTAAAAAGAAACAAGTGAAATTAATTTAATAATACATTTTATTTAACCCAACATACCCACATATTATCAGTACACCATGTAGTCGATATAAAAACTATTAATGAGCTAGTTCACATTTTTTGGTACTCAGCCTTTGAAACTTGGTGTGTATTTCATACGTACAGCACAATTTGGATTAGCCACATCAAGTGCTCAAGAGCTAATCTAGCTCGTGGCTACTATTTTGGTCAGAGCAGCTTTAGACCATGCATTCTGGATGTGAAGATCCAGAAGTCTTGGAATCTCTTAATCCAAAGATTGCCTTTGGAGAGGACCTCAAGGTCACTGGGTCAAGCCCCTCCCCCCAAGAAACGACTTTTCTCAAGGAGGTCCAAGGCTCCTGGCAAAGCTGATGCCTGCACCTATGTGTCTTGGGTCCAGTCTCAGATAATCCCCACCCCCCACCCCCCACCATACCATGGAGACAGGATGCTGGCAGCCACCAGGAAGGGGTTAAACAGGGGCAAGAAGTGGGGCAAGAAAACACCAGAAGGAGGTAGAATCATACTCTCCTGCCAGGGCCGTTGTAACTAAGTACCACGGATGGATTGGCTTAAGCAACAGGAATTTATCGACTCACAGTTTTGGAGGCTATTAGTCCAAAATCAAGGTGTTGGCAGGATGACGCTTTCACTGACATCTGTAAGGTTTTGGTGGTGGCTTGCCAGCAGGCCATCACTCAACCTCTGCCTCCATCACTCAATCTCTGTCTCCTACTAGGTGTCTGAATGTCCTCTGCTTATAAGGACTCCGGTCATACTGGAGTAAAGCCCACCCCGATTCAGTTTGTCCTCGTCTTAACTAATAGGATATTCAATGATCCTAATTATAAATGGGTTCACATCTGCAGGATGGGGGTTAGGACTTGAACATGTCTGTCTGGGGGACATGACTTAATCCATAACACCTTGGCAGACACCTTCTCCTTGGTCACCTTCTCCCTTTTTTCAGGGAACATCACAGCCTGGGTGCAGAGTGGGGCAGGAATTCTTTTGGTGACTGCCAACACTGAGTGTAGACTTAGGCCTGCCCCTCCTTTCCAATTTTCCTCTCTTCCTTCCATATTTTATTGCTGCTTACAGTGAGCTAGACCCTGTGCTTGATTGTGACCCACAAGGATAAAAACCCTGCCCTGAGGAAGACAAACTGTACTCAAGACTTCCTGGGAGAAGGAACAGTTAATTCTGCTAAGGAAACCTGGGAGAGCTTTCTGGTTGGGAAACTGCCCAGTGGAGACACCAAGGAGCAGTGGCGTCTGGGGGTGGTGATGGTGGGGGAGGGAGATGAGGGAGAGGGTGTCTGGAAAGGGGGAGGTGCAAGGGAGCTGGTCTCCAGTTTTCCTAGGGACCAGGGCTGCACTGCTTTTTCTCTTCCTCCTTTCATGGACTCCAGAACAGTCCATGGCTCCCCATGAATGAAGGGGGAATTCTTTTTTTTTAAAACTTGTCTGGCACACCTGAAGTTCTAAGAAAAATACCAACAAAAGTAGTGGGTACCCAATGAATTGTTTGTTGAATGAATGGAGGGGAGTGAGAGGTGTAGACGAAGAAGACACTCAGCTGAGGCCAGACCAGCTGGGGTGGAGTGCAGGGGCCCATAAAGGGGCAGTGGAGAGAACTGGGGTTTCTTGAGTACTTGGCTTGTCTTCGGAATCTCATCCAGAATCTCATTCACTTCCAACAGTAGTGAGATAGGTGACAGTGCCCGCATCCTACAGATGAGAAAATGAGGCTTGGAAATGAGGCCCATTCTGTCTGACTTCAAAGACTGATCTTTCTAGATGTTTCCTGGCATATCCTCACCTGGCTACTGCCAAGAACCCAGCAGTGACCAAGTTGTCAGCAGGCCCTCCCACCTTTAGGGAGGGCTGCTTCACTGTGAGTTCCTGATGAAATAGAGAGTTCCTGGAAAGGCTTCCTGGAACAGACAGTCACTACTGGAACTGGAGCCAGCTTGGAGATCACCCAGTCACACCCTCCCTGGCTAAAGATAGGAGGCAGCCAGAGAGGTAAAGTGGCTTGCTCAAGGTCACACAGGAGTGTGTGGGTAGAGCTGGGATTGGCCACCCCTGCCCCTAGGCACTGACTCATGCAGCTACTGTGGGAAAGCCACAGCCAGTTTTTTGGCCTTGGCTTTTCCAGCCAGGCAATGGGTAGGATCGCTTTGCCTGGGCCTGGAGCCAGGGGACTGGGAAAAAGCTGAGCACTGCACATCTCCAGGGTGCCTCGCCCTGTCCCTGTTCTCATTGCCAATAGTTTCCATGGGGCGTCCCTCCCCATGGACAAGAGCCTTTCCAGTTCCCAGAGAGGCCAGGCCAGGCTCTGATGTGACTCGAACTGCCAGCACCCAGCACAGGTAGGGTGACCAACTGTCCCAGTTTGCTTGGGACTATCTCAGTTTTAGCACTGAAAATCCTGTGTCCTGGGAAACCCCTCAGTCTTGGGCAAATTGAAATGGTTAGTCACCATGGCCCTGGCATCAAGCTCATAGTTGGCTCTCAAGAAATATTTTAAGTGAATGAATGGAACCAATGAATTAATGAACAACAAATAAGCAGCAGTGCTGCCAGAGAGGAAGAATGAGGGCTGCTGTACCCATTTTATAGATGAAGAACTGAGGCTGGGAAAGTTAAACATTCAGGTTGCTTGGCTCTATGGCATGCCCTTTCCTTAGCACCAACTGTCCCTAAACTAAACTGTCCCCTGAGTATTTTGAGTTGGTCACTGGGGTGGGAGGCAGCTGGATGGATTGTTGCCTGTCCTACGCATGAGGCTGGAAAGGCACCGAGAGAAAGGGAGAAGTGGGGCTGCTCTATTTCAACTGGCAGCACTGTGAAGGATCCCAGTGCCCCTGCCTGGTTCCTGGGTTCAAACCTCATACCAGACACTTCTAGCTGGGTGGCCTTCAGGCTGTGACTTATTCTCTCTGAGCTTCAGTTTCCTCATCTGTAAAATGGGGATAAAATAATAATGCCCAGTTCCTGAGGTTGTTGCCAGAATTAATTGAAATAGTGTAGAGAAAGCACTTAGCACAGTGCTTAGGACAGAACCAGTGCTCCAGAAATGTTAGCAATTATTATTATTATTATTATTATTTATTGCCACAGGTATTAATTGCATGCTGACTGGATGGTGGTACAAAGTCTGGTACTGTTCTTTGTTACTATGTGACTTTGGCAAATCACATTGTCTCTCTGAACCTAATCTCTTCTGTACAATGAGGCTTTGCCCCATTCAGGGTTGTCCTTACTTAGGAACAAGCTGAGTGAGTAAAAAGTATTTGAATGGATCTGGCACATAACAGGTACCCTTTCCTTCCAGGGCCCACTTTAATCCTTAAAACAACCCTGTAAGGCACATAGTAAGGATCCCAGTTGACGGAAAAGGAAACTGAGTGGTAGAAAGTCTCATTAAGCCTTGCTTTAATGTGTGCCTGAATAAATGAATGAGTGAGCAAGCGGGTGAGTGGATGAATGAACAGACGAATGGACAGGTGAGCGGATGTGTGAGTGAGCCTCCGCGTCAGGGCGCCGGGGATTTCTCTGCTCCTCGGCCCAGGCCGTGGGAACTTCCCCGAGTGCTTGGCCACTCGGCTTCCCCTGGCAAATGAGGCCGAGGGCCCCGCCGCGGCTCCCCACCCGGGTGTGGGGATTGGGGATTTAATGGGCGCGGGCGCTTGGAGATCCTCAGATGAAAGGAGCCGCGAGCGCGCGGGGCGGTGCGGTCATTAGCCGCGGGCCGGGCCGCCGCGTGTGTGCGCGCAGGGCCGGGCTTATCGCCCATCTGCCCTCCCCGGACGGGCGGGTTCCCGACGCGGCCGCCGCGCTGCCCGGGGCAGAAGGCACGGCGGTTCCCACGCTTGGGCCCTGGGCCGGGGGCGTTCTCGGGACGGCGTGGCCGCGCTCGCCACCGCCGCGGAGGCCGGGCTGTAATTAGGGTAATTGCGCTGCCCTCTGCCTGGGGCACCCCAGGACCCCAGCTTTGCCGCGCTAGCTCGGCAGCCCGGGGAGGGGTGGAGGGTGGAGGGTGGAGGGTGGGGGGTGGGGACAAGCAGGCCCCGGGGTAGTGAGAGGGGGGAGGGGTGAGTCAGCACAGCTGAGTGGCTCCAGTTGGAAAGGGGCTCCTGGAGTAGCCTTTGTGGGGGGGGGGGTGAGGGCAGGGGAGAAACCTACCCAGTTGGAGCACCTACTGTGTGCTCAGTGCCGGAGTATTGTCAGGAATAGAAGAGAATGTGGTGGAGCCCAGAGAAGATGCAGCCCCCCGCTCCCCCCCCCCAAAAAAAAAAACACCAAAAAACAAAAACCCGAATAGCATCCTCATCTGCAGAGCAATTTAGCAGGTGGGCATCAGGAGGCTGCAGGGGTTAAGCGATGTGCCCAAGATCACTCAGCCTTGGAGAAGAGGATTATGAAGACCCTCCGCCCAGTGAATGCTGGCTTTGCTCCCCCAACCTCGATTTTCCTGCACCTTGCATAGCAACCCTAAAGCCCACCCCTGAACATTAAGTTCTTGACAGCTCTGACCACAGCCCCAGATCCTCACCACTGATACAAACCACACGGAATCCTTTTGGAAAAGGGAGGTTAAAAAGAGATAATCTGATTTCAAACTAATCTGTAATCCCAAACCTAACCCCAACTTTAATCCTGCTCCACATTTAACTCCAAATTAATCCTGACTTTGGCCCCTGCCCATGTCTCCAACCTTCTCCCCTAGTGAGCCCCATCCCCCATCTCTCCCAGGTATCCTCCTGGAGAATCTGGTTGTTTCAAGCTTCTGGGCTTTTGCACATGCTACAGCATCAGGAAAGGACACCTTTACCCCAGGGTCACCTGGTAAACTCCTTTCATCTTTCAAGGTCCAGGACCTTTGTGTTCTACTCCTGCCGTGTGCCACCCTGTGCCCTTGCCAGGCTCTCCTCAAGACTCTGAGTTCCTAGAGGATAGGGTCCGGGTCTGCTGGGCATAGAAATATAAAGTAGAAATGTTTGGTTGACTGTGAATGAGTGAATGAATGAGTGGATGAATTATTGAATAAACAACTATTCTGAGCCTAAATCCTTAACCTTTTCCCTAGGTCTGGATCCCTTCCCAAGTTTGGAAGACCAAGGGACCCTCCAAGGTACTTGAAACTGTTAGTTCTCTGTGTGTGTGCTTATGCATCAAACCCAGGATTTTGAATCATTTTGAGTCCATTCCCAGTCACAATATTTGCTGGCTGAGAGACCTGGACAAGTGCCTTCACCTCTCTGGGCCTCCGTTTGCTGAGCTAAAACATGGTGTCTACAATAAAACCCATCATGGCAAATCTACTCTTACTCCTTTGTTCATTCATTCTCCCATTTGCCCCTCATCTGTGCTGGGCTCAATGTTCAGTGCTGCAGGGACAGAAGTGAAAGTAACGGGGTCTTTCCCCTCAAGGAGAATCAGGGCAGAAGGCAGATCAACAGAGAAGGGGGACAGCTCCCTGGGTGGGAAGGGAAGCATCATAAGAGGATGTGAGAACCACTCGGGTTTGCTGCTGGACAAGTCACAGCAGAGGCAGCAGCATGTTCAAAGACACCAAGCTGTGAACAAAGGGTTCACTGTTATTGCTGGAGGATAAAGTGGGAGGTGGGGAGTGAGGGTGGTGGTGCAAAAACTGGGAATAATGAGGAAGGGAGTGACCAGATCAGGAAAGGCTTGGCGGACGGTCTGTGAAGCTGAGACTTGATCCTGTCAGCAGTAGGGAGTTGCTGCAGGTTTGAGCAGGGAGATGTCCATGCTTTAGAAAGATCTCTCAGACCAGCAGAGTGGAAGATGACAGGGTGGCTGCCAAGGCGGGAAGTTAGTGGGTGCGTAAAGGTGTCACAAAATGATGTTGGGGATAGCTGCCCTTTACTGGGCGCGGGCTACATGCCAGGCACTGTTCTAAGTGCTTAAATGTTGTAACTCATTCAATCCCCACCATGCCCACGTGAGGATGTACTAGAAACCCCATCTATCCACCTAAAGCCTCCCACCTTTCTATCTCCAATCTGGACCTACCCTGTGAACTCCAGACCTACAGATTCAACAGCCCTTTGGCTTATCTACTGGATGTCCAGTGGAAATCTTAACCTTTGCAAGTCTGGAAATGTTCTTCCCTCCAAACCTGCTCCTCCAATCTTCTGCAATTCAGCAAATGGCAATTTCATCCTTCCAATGCTCAGGCTAAAAACTCTGGAATCATCCCTGCCCTCTCACCCCAACTCTAACCCCCCCTTCTCTCTCCCCACATCTAATCTACCTGCAGATCCTGTCGATTCTAACTTCAGCAATATCCTCAGTCTGACCCTTTCTTATCACCCTCCTGCTGCCAGCCGGGCCAACCCCCTGCCGTTTCTTGCCCTGGCCTCTGTTACTAATGGCTCTCCCTGCTTTTGCCCTGGTCTGACTCCTTCAGTCTATTCTTCACCTAGCAGCCAGTGGGATCGGCTTAAAATATAAAGCCAGTGCAGATCTCCCTGCTCAAATCTGTCCCCTGTCTCACTAGAGTAAATGTCCGAGTCCTGATGATAGCCAATAGATCCCTACGAGGTCTCTCCTTCCTCCCTCCGCTACTTACCAGGCCTCTTCTTCCACGCTCTTTTCCCTCTCATTCTGCTTCAGCCACACTGACTTTGATAATCCTCCAACAGTGCAGGTACCCATTAGCCTCAGAACTCTTGCACTTGCTGTTTCCTCTGCTTGGGATGCCATTTCCCCAGATGTCCATGTAGTTTGCTCCTTCAAATTTCTGCTCAAATGTCACCTTATTAGTGGGAACTTCCTTAACCACCCTGTTTAAAATAGCCACCTCCTATCTTTCCCCACTCAGACATTGCCTAGTCCCTTCTCTATTTATTTTTAAAATGCAATTTTATTGAGATATAGTCACATACCATACAATCCATCCAAAGCATTCTTTTTATTTTTTATTGCACCTCACCACCTGAAACACTTTGTATATTGTATTTTACTTTTTTGTTCATTTTCTTGCTTCCTCCCACACTAGAAAATCAGCCCTATGAAGGCAGGGGTTTTCACTTGCCTCCTGCTATCTCTCCAGTGTCTAGAACATTGTAGATGCTCCATACATTATTTGGAATGTTGAGTTTGGAATCCTTATATACAGATGAGAAAACTGAAGCACAAAAATGTTAAATAACTTGTCCAAGATCACACAACTAGTATGTGGCTGGGCTGGGCTGATGAGGCCTAACTGTGGGCAGTGACAGCAGCGAGGGTGGAGGGGAGGGTGGGCTGAAAACCAGGACCCTCCAGATGGGCTCAGGTGACCGCATCCAGAGTTCAGGGGGCTGCCTGCTGTCCCAGAGGATGAACTTGACACTGTGGGACCTCTGGGGTTGACCTGAAGGTTAAATGATCCAGGAACTGAAAATGCATTGTATATGTTGTAAAAATAAGATTTTTGAAAAACTATCCCCTGAATTTTTAATTCTTGGCACTTTTCCTGTCCTTCCCTACCCTTGAGGCTGAGGCATCTATTGCTTCTAGGGGAGGCAAATTCAGCAGCAGACAAGAAGCTGATCTTCAGCTTTGACTTTCTGAATTGATATTTTGAAAGAGCAGAGCAGAAACAACAGTTTCAGAGTCCAGAAATGCAATTTAAAGACCTACACACTTGGGAGGGAAAAAGAGTTTTCCTGAACTCTCCAAACTTCCTTTTATATGTCAAGACCCAGCAACCTGACCAAGTTGGAACCTGGATTTTTTACTTTGAGCCCTGGAAGGAGGGAAGGTATGAGGGAGAGGAGTAATTCTAAAACTTGAGAGCATCAGAACACCCAGAGGGCTTGTTCCAACAAGGATGGCTGGGCCCCACCCCCAGATTTCTGATTCAGTAGGTCTAGGGTGGGGCCTGAGAATTTGCATTTCTGACAAGGTTCCTGGGGATGCTGACCACACTTTGAGTAGCCTTGCAGAGCCCTCCCCCTCCAGGATGGAGATATAGGGAGGGAAAGGTGGCAAAGGGTTCCAGGACCCAGGAGATGGGGGTTTAGAAGAGCTTAGGAAAACTGGGCTAGAAGAGAACTGGGATCAGAAAAGAGGGTGTAGAAACTGAGGCTGGGAGCACAGTCATGGGCAGCAGATGCCATGGGCCATGCCCAGAGGATAGGTGGGACTGGTGTAGGGAGTGGGCCCTCAAGGGAGGACACTGGGCTAGAGGCAACAGTGGGACCAGAGACCCCTTCTCCAACTGTGAGGTTATCACCATCCCCACTTCCAACCCCCTTCAGATGCCACCTGGGGGAAGGGTAGCTAGAGTGAGACATCCTGAAAGATTGAGCATTTTACCCCAAAGAGTCTGAGTGGACTTGAAAGAAAACAGGTTTTAAATGAAAGTGACTGAGGAAGCTTGAAGTGGCATAATTTAGAATTTCTTGCCAAAATGTCTCTCATAACTCACTGATTAATCCCTCTGTACCTACCAGGGTGTCAGGAGGTGGCTCCACGGCTGCAGCGTGGTGGTCAAGAATACAGGCTGTGGAGTCACTCACTCTGCAACCCTGGGTGGGAGATGTCCTCTCTGAACCTCAGTCTCCTCTTCCATAAAGTGGGGGTGAAAATTTCACCCAGTTCGTAGGATTGAGAGGTTTAAGGGAGGCTGTGTAGGCAGTGGAGTTCAGGGCTGGTGCCTGGCACAGAGCACACCCTCAATAAATGATATTTATTGTTATTATGTGTGTCTTAGCTTCCTGGCTGTGATCATAAATACCATGCAATGGCTTGACCTCAACAATGGGAATTAATTGGCTCACAGTTTTGAGGTTAGGAGATGTCGGCAAGGTGATGCTTTCTCCTAAAGATGGTGGCATTCTGGGGCTGGCTGCCAGAGAGCCTTGGTCCTTGGCTTTGCTGTGACATTGCAATGCACATGACAATGTCTTCTCTTTTCTCCTCTGGGTTCTGTTGACTTCAGGCTTCTTCCTGTGACTTTTTCACTCTATTTCTGAATTTCATGCTAAGGGCTCCAGTAATCTGGATTAAAACCCAACCTGATTCAGTTGGGACATATTTTAACTGAAGTAACATCTTGAAGAGATCCTATTTACAACAGGTCCACACCTACCAGAATGCAGAGCAAGACAAGGACATGTCCAAACTGGGGTACACAATTCAGTCTACCAAAATTGGTCTTTGAAACCTTCCCCTCCAATTTTTCCATGTCTCTTCATCAAATATTTACTGTGCCCCTGACACAGATGTTGTCCTCCTGGAGCTGATGTCTACAGAGGGAAACTTTCAGGTCAACAGGCAATTCATTACAAAGTGAGTGCTGTGCTGGGATAATCAGGCTTCCAGCTGATGGGATGGAGTGTTTATTTAGCTGGCTTTGTGGGGTCCAGTCACATGTCAAAAGATGGTTTTTAAAGAATAATAACAATGCTTGGGAAGTGTGCTGGTTTGACTCTGTTATGTACCCCATAAAAAACTATGGTCTTTTAGTCCACTCGTGGGGACAGACCCTATTGTGGGTGGGATCTTTTGATTAGGTTGTTTCCATGGAGATGTGACACATACCTAGATGCTTGGAGATGCAGACAAAGAGACATTTGGAGATGCTAAGCTATGAGATGAAGACCAGAGTTTCCCCGGAGAAGCTAAGTAAGAGCCCACAGAAGCTTAAAGAGAAAGCCACTGGAATCAGAAGCTGAAAGCAACGCAACACTGGAGCAAAGGACCAGCAGACGCCAGCCACGTGCCTTCCCAGCTGACAGAGGTGTTCCGGACACCATCGGCCTTTCTTCAGTGAAGGTAACCTCTTGTTGATGCCTTAATCTGTACACTTTCATGGCCTTATAACTGTAAATTTGTAACCCAACAAATCCCCTTTATAAAAGCCAGTCCATTTCTTGTATTTTGCATAATGGAAGCTTTAGCAAACTGGAGCAGAAAATAAAGAGTGAAAACTATGAAATTTCTCCTTTACTCAAGGTTCAGAAATATAATTCTAAAGTACAACAGTTTATGATGGGAGGCAGGAGAGCGTGGTTGACTTTGGAGTCAATCTGAGTGTCACTGTGTGGCCTTGGGCTAGATACTTAACCTCTCTGAACTTCAGTTTTCCTTATCTGTAAAATAAGACTAAAAATATTACTTTAAATATAAGTTTACAGTTAGAATTAAAGGAAGCAGAATGTGCGAGTTTGGATATATTATGTCCCACCAAAAGCCATATTCTTTAATGCAATCTTGTGGGGGCAGATATGTTAGTGTTGATTAGGTTGGAATCCTTTGATTGAGTGTTTCCAATGGAGAAGTGACTCAATCAACTGTGGGTGAAATGTTTGATCAAATTATTTCCATGGAGATATGGACCACGCCCATTCAGGGTAGGTCTTGATTTAATCACTGGAGTCCTATAAAAGAGTTCACAGACAGAAAAAGCTGAGAGCATCTGAGAGAGACATTTTGGAGAAGGCTACTGAAAGCAGACTTTTGATGACACTTTGGAGATGTTAGCCCAGTGTTTGCTCCTAAGAAGCTAAGAGAGGATAAAGGGCAGCAAGAGCAACATTTTGAAGAATGCACAGGAGCTGAGAGAGGAGCTGGAACACAACCTGGAATCAGCAGATGCCAGCCACATGCATTCCCAGCTAACAGAGATTTTCCGGACGCCACTGGCCTTCCTTTGGTGAAGGTATACTCATGTTGATGCCTTAATTTGGACATTCTCATGGCCTTCAGACTGTAAATTTGTAATCAAATAACCCCCATTTATAAAAGTCAATCCATTTCTGGTATTTTGCATAATGGCAGCATTAGCAAACCGGAACACAAACCAAGTAAAGCACCTGGAATGTATTTATTTGCTCATTTAATCCGGTTCCCAGGCTGGGAAGCGTATCAAGACTGTTTCCTCTTCATCCTGGTGTTTGGGATCAAGGAGCCTGGCTGCTCCTTGAGGACAGGGTCTGATTCAGGATCTCTTTACTATATCCACTTTGGAAAATAGTTTGCCGTTATCAGTAAAGCTGAAGAGCACTGCCTTATAACACAGCGATTCCACTCCTTGGTTTTATTTTAGAGAAACACTTGCACTTGGAGGTATGTACAGAAGTGTTCATAACAGCACTGTTTATAATAGCAAAAATCTGGAATATTCCAACTATCCATCAACAATAGAATGTATATATGATTGTGGTATATTCTACTGCGGAACATTACACAGTGAATATAAATGACTTACAGCTAATTACATGCAGGAGTCAGGAATATAATAGTGAACAAATAAAGAAAGTCACAGCAGAACACATTCAGAATGATTCCTATATACAGTACACAAATATGCAAAAGTAAATGTTATCTTGTTTAGGGATATAAACATATATGGGCAAATAATATAGAAAAATAAGAGAATATTGACCCATAGTTCAGGATAGTGGTTTCTCGGGAAGGGAGGGAAGGGGAGGGCAGAGAAGGACACAGGTGGCACAAAGGTGGCTGGGCTGGGGGTGGGGGCAGGGGTACAGAGCAACTTGAGCGTTCATTTTTTGTTGTTGTTCTTTTTATCATGCATGTGTATTATAAAAATATTTTTCTGTCCTTACTTGATATTTAATATAACAGGTTGAAGCCTTGACAAAGAAGCCTTCAAGGGAGAGGCCTGCGGGGGCAGGGGGATATCAGTCGGCTTATGAGAGGGAGAGGAGCCTCTTGGGGAAGAGCCGGGGGCTGCAAGGCCTCGGGGCTACAGGACCTGCCTTATGAGGGGGGACAGTTCCCTTAAGATGACCCATCCCTTTGCTATAGTTCCTTTATCATCAAGGAACTCCCAGATTTCCTTTCCCAAGTCCCTCAACCCAGGACAGCAGGGGTCCAAGATTAGGGACAGAAGGGAAGGGGTGACCCCCTTTATCAATCAGCGAATTAGTTTCTGAGTTTTACAGAGTTTTACGTCAATGTCCTATTGAAATTTCCTGGTTTCTGGTCATCACAGGACCGCTGGGAAGAGTTCAGGAGATATGGTCTGCAGAGCCCTCGGTGCACACCTGGTGTAGAGTAACTGCTCAATGAGCATCAGTTCAGAAACAGGAAATGTCCTCACTGCCCCGGAAGTGATGCTCCGTGACCTCTGAGGTTAGGTCAGAAGACGCTTTGCAGCTTCTGCCCTGGTCTCTTGGAACACTCTCTTGCCTCCCATTATAAGCTGTTGCTTGTAGTTTGGATGTGGAATCCCAGTCAATTCTCCAGATTTAATTTACAAAAGTGTTTCAAGAGCTCAATAACTTGGTGAATCTAAGATAGGGGATGCATTCCAGGAGTGAAATTCCTCCAGTGGATGAGGTTCCTGATGGCATCCAGCCCTGGAGTTCCAGTGACTGCCACCTGCAAGAGCTCACCTGTCTGAGCTGCAGATTCTGGAGGGGGTGGGACCGAGGGTGGAGAATTGGGGAGCAGCTGGAGGTGCTCAGGGCCTTAATTTAGGAGACCAATGTCTGTGGCCAAACCCCTACTCACCAGCTGTGAGGCTCCACGCAGGTCTCTTCCCCTTCCTGAGCCTCAAGTTCCTTATCAATAAGATGTGGGAACAATGCTGCTCCTTGCAGGGCTGTTGTGCAGATGGCAAGAGACAATGTCCACAGCACTTAGGACCTTGCTGGCTGGGGGTAGAGGTCCAGTGAAGGGTGCAAGGCCCTTACCTTTCCCCAGGGCACAGGCTTCAAGGGGATGAAACCTGGAGGTTTCCTGATCAGAGCCAATGAGGAGGCTCAAAAGTTGGCATCTCCTTCCAAGGGTGCTGGGTGGATGGTTGGGTGCCCCTCTCTCCATTACCTCCCCCATCTTCCCTCCTCCTCTCTCCCACCCCCACCTCAGCTCCTCTCCCCCTTCCCTCATTCCACCACCCTACCCCTCCCCCACCCCACCCCATCTTCCCCAGCTTGGTGGCTGTCTGGGCAGAACTTTGTCCTTCTCCCCAGGGGCCCACCCTGCTAGCAGGGGCCCATTTACTGAGCATTCCTAGGGCCTGGTGCCCTGTGGTGAGCTTCCCTATCACTGTCTTGATGCCTGAGCCCCATCCACATCTAGGTTAGTCACAGTCACCCTCATTCTAACAGCAGCTGGTCCAGGCCTCTGCCTGAGCTGATGTTGTAGTTCACTGATTTGTGTTGTGTGTTCAGACCTGATTTTTCTTTGTTAATTCCTTCTGCTCTAGCCCATCCCATGCCCCTCTGTCCCATTCTGTACAGTTTCTTCAATAAGTGCATTTTGTTATGAAGCTCAAATGAACTGAGGTGTGTAAAGGGCTTATTAAGTGTGCCTGGCACATAGTAGATGCTATAAAAGAGATGGTTGTTGTGAGTTGAATTGTGTTCTCCCAAAAGACATGCCACCAGTACCTGTGAATATGACTTAATTGGACATAGGGTCTCTGCAGAGGTAATCCAGTTAAGATGAGTCACACTGGATTATGGTGGGCCCTGAATCCAATGACTGGTACCCTATAAGGAGAAGAAACCCAGAGACAAAGAGGAGACATGCACACAGAGGAAAGAAGGCCACGTGAGGATGAAGAAGAGATTGGAGTGATGTGGCTGCAAGCCAAGGAGTGCTAAGGGTTGCCGAGAACCACCAGAAGCTAGGAGGAGGCCAGGAGGAGTTCTTTCTCAAAGACTTCAGAGAGAGCGCAGCCCTATGGATGCCTTGACTTCACACTTCCAGCCTCTAGAACTGTGGGGGAATAAATTCTGTTGTTTTAAGACAAGCAGTTTATGGCAGTTTGTTATGGCAGCCCTAGGAAACAAATATAACAGCCAATCCAGTTGCTAAACAGACTCCAGCCTATTCCGTTCATTAAGCTCTATGCAATTCCGATGAGAATCAAAGCCCTTCACTGAATTTGTAGAATTAAATCAGTTACAGACCAACAGTGCCTCGAATGAGGGGGAGGCCAGGTGTGGCCTCTGCAATGACATCATAAACGCCTAGTGGACCCTGCAATGACATCATAAACGCCTAGTGGATGTCTTCTTTCTAGCCATCCCCAAAACTCTGACAATTTACCAGGGTAAGTGTGCTCAGAGGAAAGGGAAATATCCAGGACTTTGGAGGAGCTTAACCCTGAGCTTAATCCGAGTCCCTGGAGACCCACTGCCACCGTGGTCCCCGAGTCAGTGCGAGGCAGCCTGGTCTTCTCACCATCCTGTAGGACCTCATGTCCATCTGCTGCCTCGATGACAGCATGCTGGTAAGACTCGGTGAGCAGGAAGTAGCAGGGTCCCCAAATCCCCTGGTGAGACATATGCATGCTGGAGGGAGGAGATAAATCCCACAAAAATTCAGGGAGTTGTGCCTCATGATGTTTGTGGAGGTCCAGTGGTCTGCATTATGCATGTCACATTATCTCCTCCGAAGTGAAAGACAAGTTGCTGTACCCTGCAGCCCTACCACTGAGAAAGAAGTACAGCACTGGATAAGCCCATGGAATCTGGGGACAAGATATTCCATGTTTGGGTGTGTTTTTCCTACCCATTTACCAAGTTTTCCATGAGGCTGCCATTTGGAGTGGAGCCCAGAGGAAGAGAAGGCCCCAGGTGTCCAGCCTGCAGTGGTGGCAGCTCAGCCACTTGGGCCTTTTGATCCAGCAGACACAACGGTGCTCAGCAAGACTGGTAGATTAAGATGCTGTATAGAACCTGGGGCAAGTTCCAGAGACAAGAGTCACAGGGAAGGCACCTTGGTTTTATATTTTTAAAAAACAGATTCAATGAGGTGTTACATTGACATATAATAAAGTTTGCAAATTTAAAATGCAAAATTTTATAAATTTTGATATATGTATACACCTGTGAACCATTGCCACTATCAAGAAAATGAACATATCCGTCACCCCTTTAAAAGTTTTCTCATACCCCTTCGTAATCCCTCTCTCCAGCCCCTTCCCCCTGTCCCCAGGAAATCAATGATCTATTTTCTGTCCCTATAGATTAGTTTCCATTTTTGAGAGACTGTTATATAAATGGAATCTTTCAGTATGTATTGTTTTAGCCTGACTTCTTTCACTCAGCATAATTATTTTGAGATTTATCCATCTTATTGGATCTATCAATATATATATTTTTAATTGTTGAGTAGTATCTATTGTTTGAATATACCACAATTTGTATATCCAGTCATCTGTTAATGGACAGTGAGTTGTTCCCAGTTTTGGGCTATTACCAATAAAGCTGCTTTGAATATTTATGTGCAAGGCATTGCATGGCCATACGCTTTCACTTCTCTTCAATAAATCACTAGGATTGGGATGACAAGATCATATGATAGGTATAAGTTTAATTTTTTGATTGAGATTGTTCACATGCCATACAATTATCCAGAGATCCAAAGTATGCAATCAATTGCCCATGGTACCATCATATAGCTGTGTATCCATTACCACAATTTTTTTTTAAATTTTTAGAACATTTTCATTAGTCCAGAAAAGAAATAAAGACAAAAAAAGGAAACTCAAATCCTCCCAAAGCCCTAACCACCGCCCCCTCCATTATTGATTCATAGTTTTGGTATAGTACATTTATTACTGTTAATGAAAGAATGTTAAAATACTACTAACTGTAGTATATAGTTTGGAATAGGCATATATTTTTCCCTATATGCCCATCTATTATTAACTTCTAGTTACAGTGTCATACATTTGTTCTAGTTCATGAAAGAGATTTCTAATATTTGTACAGTTAATCACAGACATTGCCCACCACAGGATTCACTGTTTTATACATTCCCATCTTTTAACCTCCACCTTTCCTTCTGGTGACATACATGACTCTGAGCTTCCTCTTTCCATCACATTCACACATCATTCAGCATTGTTAGTTATTCTTGCAATGTGTTACCATCACCTCTGTCCATTTCCAAACACTAAAGTTCAACCTAGTTGAACATTCTGCTCATAATAAGCAACCGCTCCCCATTTTTAGACTTGTTCTATATCCTGGTAACTTATATTTCATGTCTATGAGTTTACACATTATAATTAGTTCATATCAGTGAGACTATACAATATTTGTCCTTACATGGCTGACTTATTTCACTCAATATAGTGTCTCCAAGTTTTCTTCATCAACCCATATTTTTAAAGATGGTTTTGTTCACACACCATACATTCTGCCCTAAGTAAACAATCAATGGTTCCCTGTATCTTCATGTATTTATGTATTTACCACCATCACCAATATCTACATAAGGATATCATCTCCATTTCTTCCACAAAGAAGGAGGAAGTCAAAGAAGGTAGAGAGACAAAAGCAAAAGATAAAGAAAAAGAAAAAAGAGAAAAAGAAAGAGAAAAAAATAAACACGACAGCAAAGCAGCAACAAAAGGAAAGGTAGCATTAAACTAAAGTAGAATAAAGAGTCAGACAGCATCACCAATGCCAAGAGTCCCACACCCCTCCCTTATGTCCTTCTTTTATAGTCATTTAGCTTTGGTATATTGCCTTTGTTACATTAAAGGAAGCATAATACAGTGTTTCTGTTAACTACAGTCTCTAGTTTGCACTGATTGTAGTTTTTCCACAATACCACCCTATTTTTAACACCTTGCAAGGCTGACATTCATTTGCTCTCCCTCAAGTAAAAACATATTTGTACATTTTAACACAGTTGTTGAGCACTCTAGGTTTCACTGAGTTATACAGTCCTAGTCTTTATCTTTCCTCTTTCTTTCTGGTGTCCCACATGCTCCTAACCTTCCTCTTTCAACCATACTCAAGTTGTTCTTGTTCAATATATATACATTGCTGTGCTACCATCACCCCAAATTGTGTTCCAAACCTCTCACTTCTGTCTTCTCCTATCAGTCTGTAGTGCTCCCTTTAATATTTCCTGTAGGGCTGGTATCTTGTTCACAAAGTCTCTCATTGTCTGTTTTTCATAGAATATTTTAAACTCTCCCTCATATTTGAAGGACAGTTTTGCCAGATATAGGATTCTTGGTTGGCAGCTTTTATCTTCCAGTATCTTAAATATATCACACCACTTCCTTATTGCCTCCGTGGTTTCTACTGAGAAATCCGCACATAGCCTTATCAGCTTCCTTTGTATGTGATGGATTGCTTTCCCTTGCTACTTTCAGGATTCTCTCTTTGTCTTTGACATTTAATAATCTGATTATTAAATGTTTTGGTGTAGGCCTATTCAGATCTTTTCTGTTTGGGGTACACTGAGCTTCTTGGATCTGTAATTTTATGTCTTTCATAAGAGATGGGAAATTTTCATTGATTATTTCCTCTGCTATTGCTTCTGCCCCTTTTCCCTTTTCTTCTCCTGGGACACCCATGACACGTGCATTCATGTATTTCATGTTGTCATTCAATTCCCTGAGCTGTTGCTCATATTTTTCCATTCTTTTCCCTAGCTATTCTTTTGTGTGTAAGATTTCAGGTGCCTTGTTCTCCATTTCCTGAATGTTTTCTTCTGCCTCTTGAGATCTGCTGTTGTATGTCTCCATTGTGTCTTTCATCTCTTGTGTTGTGCCTTCATTTATATAGATTCTGCCAGTTGTTTTTTCAAACATTTGATTTCTACCTTATGTTTGCCCAGTGTTTTCATTATATGCTTCATCTCTTTTGCCATATCTTCCCTAAACTTTTTGAAATGATTTCGCCTTAGTTGTTTCAATTCCTATATCTTAGTTGGAGTGTAAGTTTGTTCCTCTGACTGGGCCATAACTTCATTTTTTTTTAGTGTAGGTTGTAGTTTTCTGTTGTCTAGGCATCTGGTTTCCTTTGTTACCCCAATCAGGTTTTCCTACACCAGAACAGGCTCAGATTTCAGAAGGGGGAAATATTCAGTATCAGGTTTCCCTGAGGGTGTGTCTTAGGTTGACACACACTGTGAGGCCTCTAGCTGTTGTGCTTTTCATAACCTGCCCAGCAGGCGGTGTCTGTCAGCCTGTTGCTCCTGATTGGTATAAGGAGGTGTGGCCCACAGTTTCTGTTTCAGCTGTTTTCCCCAGGCTCTGGGGTCTGGTTCTGAATGGGAGGCTGGTAGTTGGGCTGGGCACCACTTCCTTCCTCTTAGGGAAGATACACCCCCTAGGGAGTGATCATCAGCATTTAAATAGGTTCTTTGTCTCTCTGACTCTGCTATCTCCACCCTTGTCTGGGTCAGAGCCCTGTGAACTGAAAAATGGCTGCGGCTTTCTCCACTGAGCTGCCCAGGCTGAGAGAGAAAAAGGGACAGAAAGCCTCCCTTCACAGCCAGTCCATGCCCCCCCACCCCCCAGCTTCACCCACTGGGCAGAGATAGCACCTGGTCCTCTGGGCTCCCCCTCCTGGTACAGAGAAGTTGTCTGGCTCTCCAAGGTCAGTTGTCACTAAAAGCCTCTGTCTGCTTGTTGGGGATTTGTAGCTTGTATTGAGCAGTTCACACTTGTTAATTAAAACCCCAACTGGAGCTGGACTGAGGTATATTTGCTTGTTCAGAGAGTGCTGCTCTCTACCACAGAGAGATTTTGCAGTTCGGGCTGCCATGGGGGGACAAGGCACCTGGCTCGGGTCCACAGTTTTTACTTACAGATTTTATGCTGCAGTCTCAGGCATTCCTCCCAAACCATGTTGGTGTATGATGTGTGGACAGTCATGGTTGTCCCCAGCAGTTATTCCAGATTATTTACTAGTTGTTCCTGGCTGTTTATTAGTTGTTCCAGGGGGACTAACTATCTTCCACTCCTCTCTATGCTGCCATCTTCTTCTGTCTCCCCTTAATTTTTTTAAGAAATTGCCAAACTGGTTTTCAAAGTGTTTGTATCGTATTGCATTCCCACTAGTGATGTATAAGATGTATAAGAGTTCCTCATATCCTCACCAACACTTAGTATTGTTCATCTTTTTAAATTTTTACACTATAATATGTCTATAGTGGCATCACGTTGTGGTTTTAATTTGCATTTCACTGATGATTAATGACAGTCAGCTTCTTTTCATGTGCTTGATTGCCATTCATATATCTTTGATGACATATCTGTTCAAATCTTTTGCCTATTTTTTAAAAAATTTTATTTTGAAATAATTTCAAACATACAGGACAGTTGCAAATACAACACAAACCCCATACAGAGAAATTCAACACCCCCCCACCCCCAGATATCTGTATCTACCAATCTTACATTTTGCTACCTTTGCAGTACCTTTCTTTCTCTTTCTCTCCTTCCTTCCTTCCTTCCTTCCTTCCTTCCTTCCTTCCTTCCTTCCTTCCTTCCTCTCTCCCTCCCTCCCCCTTCTTTCAACTGTATCTATTATCTTTCTATTAATTATCTATTTACCCATTTATCATCTTCTGAACATTTGAGAGCAGGTTGCATATATCATACTCCTTGAACTCATAATACATCCATGCACATTTCCTACGAACAAGGATATTAACTTATATCATTAACTTAACTGCAGTTAATCCAAGAACATTAATATAGATATAAAGCTTAAACTCTATATTCCAGTTTTTCCTTATGCCCCCTTTGAGCTTTTCTCGTCCATTCTTAGATCCACTCCAGTATCATATATTGCATTGATTGCCATTAACTTTTAATTAACTTTTTTTAAATTAACTATATTGTGCCGGTTTGAATGTATTGTGTCCCCCAGATGCCATTATCTTTGTGGTCTTGTGGGACAGACGTTTTTGGTGCTGGTTGGATTTGCTTGGAATGTGCCCCACCCAGCTGTGGGAGATGATTCTGATGAGATGTTCCCATGGAGGTGTGGCCCCGCCCATTCAGGGTGGACCTTGATCAGTGGAGCTATATAAATGAGCTGACTCAAAGAGAGGAAGAGAGTGCAGCTGGGAGTGATGTTTTGAAGAGGAGCAAGCTTGCTAGAGAGGAACATCCTGGGAGAAAGCCATTTTGAGGCTGGAGCTTTGGAGCAGACGCCAGCTGCCTTCCTAGCTAACAGAGGTTTTCCAGACGCCATTGGCCATCCTTCGGTGAAGGTACCCAATTGCTGAGGTGTTACCTTGGATGCTTTGTGGCCTTAAGACTGTAACTGTGAAGTGAAATAAACCCCCGTTTTATAAAAGCCTATCCATCTCTGGTGTTTTGCATTCTGCAGCATTAGCAAACTAGGACATATATAAAAATTTTTTTAAAAGATATACAATAAAAAAACATTTCAAACAAACCATAATAAGGCAGTAATAAAAAGACAACTAACCTAAAATAACTACTTTACTTCCAACATGTTCCTACTCTACCCCAAGAAAATAACCTAATATAGTGTCTTAGTTTGCTAATGCTGCAGAATGCAAAACACCAGAGATGGATAGGCTTTTATAAAATGGGGATTTATTTCGCTACACAGTTACAGTCTTAAGGCCACAAAGCGTCCAAGGCAACACATCAGCAACCGGGCACCTTCACCGGAGGATGGCCAATGGCCTCCGGAAAACCTCTGTTAGCTAGGAAGGCAGCTGGCATCTGCTCCAAAGCTCCGGCCTCAAAACGGCTTTCTCCCAGGACGTTCCTCTCTAGCAAGCTTGCTCCTCTTCAAAACATCACTCCCAGCTGCACTCTCTTCCTCCCCCCGAGTCAGCTCATTTATGTAGCTCCACTGATCAAGGCCCACCCTGAATGGGTGGGGCCACGCCTCCATGGGAACATCTCATCAAAATTATCACCGACAGCTGGGTGGGGCACACTCCAAGCAAATCCAGCCAGCACCAAAACTTCTGCCCCACACAAGACTACAAAGATAATGGCATTTGGGGGACACAATACACTCAAACTGGCACATATAGCAACATTTCTGTGAACTGGTTCCTACCATACCCATCAGAAATTAACAAACCATAGTCATTAAATTAACAAACCATAGTCATTCCTGGGCATTCCCAGAACATTAAATTTACCCATGATAGCTTATCTGTTCTTATTGGGTTATCATTCCCCCTTCATTAATTGCTCTCTATCACTAGTTCCCCTACATTCTACATCATAAACCATTTATTTTAGGAGTGTGTTGTTTAACATCCAGGGGTTCATGAATTTTCTAAGTCTCTGATGGTTATTGACTTCTGATTGTATTCCATTGTCATCAGAGAATGTGCTTTGAATAATTTCAATTTTTTAAAATTTATTGAGGCTTGTTTTATGTCCCAGCATATGGTCTATTCTGGAGAAAGCTCCATGATCACTAGAGAAGAATGTGCATCCTGGTGATTTGGGATGTGATGTTCTATATATGTCTGTTAAATCAAATTCATTTATCAGATTGTTTAGGCTTTCAATTTCCTTATTGGTCTTCTGTCCAGTTGATTTATCTATAGGAGTGATGTGTTGAAGTCTCCCACAATTATTGTGGAAACATCCATTGCATCCTTTAGTTTTGCCAGTGTTTGTCACATGTATTTTGTGGCACAATGATTGGGTGCATAAACATTTATGATTGTTATTTCTTCTTGTTCAATTGTCCCTTTTATTAGCATGTAGTGGCCTTCTTTGTCTCTCTTGACATCCTTGCATTTAAAGTCTATTTTATCTGAGATTAATATTGCTACTCCTGCTTTCTTTTGGCTGTAGCTTGCATGAAATATTTTTTCCATCCTTTCACTTTCAATTTCTTTGTGT
This sequence comes from Choloepus didactylus, assembly GCF_015220235.1. NCBI lineage: Eukaryota > Metazoa > Chordata > Mammalia > Pilosa > Megalonychidae > Choloepus > Choloepus didactylus. The sequence goes on along the minus strand of NC_051308.1, from coordinate 208,599,939 downwards.
TGCTGTGTCTAAGATGAGTCTCTTGTATGCAATATGTTGATGGTTCATATTTTTTGATCCATTCTGCCAATCTATATCTTTTAATTGGGGATTTTAATCCATTTACAGTCAATGTTATTACTATGAAGGCATTTCTTGAATCAGCCATCTTATCCTTTGGTTTATGTTTGTCAGCTATACTTTTCCCCCTTTCTCTTTATGTCCTTTTATGAACCAATATTGAATCTCTTTAGTATTGCACCTTTCTCCATATCTCTCTCTCCTTTCTTTGTTTCTTGTCGGTAGGGCTCCTTTAGTATCTCAAGGAGGGCAGGTCTTTTATTAGCAAAGTCTCTCAGCATTTGTTTGTCTGTGAAAAATTTAAGCTGTCCCTCAAATTTGAAGGACACCTTTGCTGGATAAAGTATTCTTGGTTGGAAATTTTTCTCTTTCAGAATTTTAAATATGTCATGCCACTGCCTTCTTGCCTCCATGGTGGCTGTTGAGTAGTCACTACTTAGTCTTATGTTTTTTCCTTTGTATGTGGTGAATTGCTTTTCTCTTGCTGCTTTCAGAACTTGCTCCTTCTCTTCAGTATTTGACAGTCTGATCAGAATATGTCTTGTAGTGGGTTTATTTGGATTTATTCTATTTGGAGTTTGTTGGGCATTCATGCTTTGTGTATTTACATTGTGTAGAAGGTTTGGGAAATTTTCCCCAACAATTTCTTTGAATTCACTTTCTAGATGTTTACCCTTCTCTTCCCCTTCTGGGACACCAATGAGTCTTATATTTGGATGTTTTCTTTTATCTATCATATTGTGGAGGTCCATTTCAATTTTTAAAATTTTTTTCCCCATTCTTTCTTTTGTTCTTTCATTTTCCATTCTTTGGTCCTCGAGGTCGCTGATTTGTTGTTCAGTCTCCACTAGTCTTGTACTATGAGTATCCAGAATCTTTTTAATTTGGTCAACAGTTTCTTTTATTTCCATAAGATCATCTATTTTTTTATTTACTCTCACAATTTCTTCTTTATGTTCTTCTAGGGTCTTCTTCATGTCTTTTATATCCTGTGCCATGCTCTTCTTCATGTTCTTTATATCCTGTGTCATGCTCTCATTGTTTGTCTTTAGTTCTTTGATCAATTGCTCCAAGTACTGTGTCTCCTCTGATCTTTTGATTTGGGTGTTTGGGCTTGGGTTATCCATATCATCTGGTTTTATCATATGCTTTAACATTTTCTGTTGTTTTTGGCCTCTTGGCATTTGCTCTACTTGATAGGGTTCTTTCAGCATACGTAGGATTATTCAAGGATGAATCTCTAATTTGTCAGCTCTACAGCTTGGTGGTGTACACTTACTCTAACTAACCAGCAGATGGCATCCACGAGTCACTTATTCCCCTCAAGTCAGGTCTCCCCAACTTTGTCTTTGTGGTTTGTGGGGGTCTGATTCTTGTGGGGTCCAACTGGTGCACCAAGTTTGGGTGTGTTGTTGGTGCTGTCCGTCCTGAATGTGGGGCATGTGTCTGAGCAGTTAGGGAGGGAGGGCAGCTTTAATAATCAAACCCCCCAGGTGTTCCTGGAGATTTAAGGCTGTTGCAAGAGTCTAAACCTTCAGTTCACTCTTGCCACAGATAGTCTCTGCCGCTGACCCACAAGTCTTTGGTATTGATGTATGGTCCCTGGAATTTCCGAGTGGGTCCCTCTTCCAAGCCATGTCCTTCTAGGGCCTCTGCTGAGGGAAGGTTGTGCTACATCACAAGTGCACGCCATCCCTCAAGGGAAGTTCTAGGCCGCCAGGCTGTGTAGGTGCATTCCCAGCCTGCTGTAAGGATGGCTGTATGAGGCATGTTAATTTCCCCCTTTTTGCACACCTCCACCTTCCCAGCTCTGGAACAATTAGCTGTGGGTGTGCGAAAGGCTATTGTACATGCCTGATATTGTGGTGTGTGTGCATGTTGTTGGAAACACTTCCTGTCACACTGGGTTTTTTGGCGTGGCTCCGGGCTGTGGCTCCAGCACCCAGCAGGAGTGTTCCCAGCCTGCCGGGAAGATGGCTGCAACGGGCGTGGTTTTTGTCCCCTTTTGGCTCACCTCTGCCTGCCTCACTCCGAGACAATTAGCAGCAGGTGTGTGAAAGGCTATCTTCCACGCCAGATATTGAGGCATTTGCACAGTCTGTTCCTGCCACGCTTCACTGTGTGGTTCTCGCTGCCATATCTGCAGCCGCTTTTGGGTTTTTTTTTTAAAAAAGAACTAGTCTGCCTCCAAATGCCAACCCTTGGTTTCCCCACACTGCAGTGTGGCTGCTGAATACGCAGTGGCTTACTCACTCATTTTGGAATGCAGACTCCTGGTTTCACCAAGTTCATGGTCCCTGTGGATTTAGCAGACCTTGTCCATCTGGTGCATCACTGGAACTGGTGTTCTGGGTCACTTTCTGGCTTTTATCTAGTATTTTTCATGGAGGTGTTTTTTGCCATGTCTCTCCTAGCCACCATCTTAGGTTCTCCTGCCTACTTTTTAATTGGATTATTTTCTAATTGTTGACTTTTGAGGGTACTATATTTTTTGGATACAAGTCCTTTATCAGATATACCATTTGCAAATATTTTCTCCCAGTCTGTAGACTTTCTTCTTGTTTCTTAACAGTGTCTTTTGAAGAAAAGTTTTTATGAAATTGAATTTATCTACTTTTTTCTTCTATGGATTGTGCTTTTGGTGTTCTATCTAGAAAATTTTTGCCTAACCCAATGTTTCAGTGTCCTACAGCTGCCAGAATGCAATATACCAGAAATGGCGTGATTTTTTCAATGGGATTTATTAGGTTACAAATTTACAGTTTTAAGGCTATGATAATGTTCAAGTTAAGGCATCAAGATACTTTCTCTGAGGAAAGACTGTTGGCATCCAGGGTTCTTCTGTCACATGAGAAGGCACATGGTAACATCTGTTAGTCCTTCTCTTCTGGTTCTGGTTTCAATGGCTGTCTCCAAATGTCTCTGGGCATTTCTCTCTCTATGCTCTCTCCAAATGTCTCTGACTTTTGTCCTCTCATAAAGGACTCCAGTAAAGGATTAAGACCCCCCTTGAATGGGCTGGGTCATATCTCAATTGAAATAGCTTAAGCAAAAGGTCCCACGCACAATAGGTCTGACCCCACAAGAATGGATTAAAAGAACACAGTGTTTTCTGTGGTGCATAATAGCTCCAAACCAGCACACTCAAGGTCACAAACTTTTCCTCCTACATTTTTTCTATAAAGGTTTACAGATTTAGGTTTTACATTTAAGCCTATGAAACCATTCTGAGTTAAGTTAATGTTTGTATATGAAGCAAGGAATAGATTTTAAGCTCATTTTATTTCTATTTTGCATATGGATGACCAGTTGTTTCAGCAGTATTTGTTGAAAAGCCTTTGTAACTTTGTCAAAAATCAGTAGTCTATATATGTGTCTATTTCTGCACCCTCAATTCTGCTCTGTTGATGTATTTGTCTATCTTTATACCAATACCACACTGTCTTGGGTACTGTAGCTGACTGTATTCCAATACAAATGCAAAACTGATAAAGGGAAAAAAGGAGAAATTTTTGCCTATATAAATATATCACTTGCTAAGAAAGAACTTTTATTTTCCCTGGAAAATTGAAGGGTCACAAGTCTCCTTCCCAGGCCCTATGCCCTTCCCACACCAGGGCTGGTGGGGAGAGGACTAACACCTCCCATCTTCTAGGGAAGGTACTTTGCTTAATATGGCCCAAGTTCATGTTAACTTTGTGGTAGCTACTGTTGATTCACTTAAAGTTTGCTATCACCTAAGACCCCTTTGCCTGTTTTCAAAGTGATCCTGCTGAGCTAAGTTGAGTCAAACGTGCTGCACTGAACTGTCCTAGCTGTTGGTGTGCACATTTATAATGCATAACTTTTTATTAGTAATTATGTGTCAAGTCTCATTTTAGGTACTTTGCATTAGACCTTATTATGATGGCTACCGCATATTCAGTATCTTAACAATGCATTTGATGTTGTGCTAAACTCTTTGCATACTTCATTTGATCCTTGCAATAATCATCTAAAACAGGCTTTATCAGCTCCATTTTATGGGTGAGGACACTGAGGCAGGGCTTTTAGAAGCAACTTCACTTTCCCAAGATCAACAGTCAGAGTAGGAGTTGATTCCAGGGTCCTCACCGTCTTCTTTCCAGTTTGTAGAAATGAGGACCTGGGGCTCTTTGACTTGCCCATGGTCATGCAGGTAAAGTGATGGATGTGTGGGGTCCAGATCTAGATCTGCTTGGCTTCAAGGCTGGGCTCTTCCTCCCATGCTCCTGGAAGAGACAGCTCTTGCAAGGAGTCTTGAGCCCATGAACAGGATTTGATTCCTATTTTAGGGCCTTTTAAAATTAGAAACCACAGATCAAAGGTAAGGAAGTGTCATTACTATCATTATCGCTACTCTGGCTTGCCAAGTCTAATTTGGGAGACTTTGAAGGACAGGCTTCACTGTGCCAGTGATTGATTTGGTTATGTGAAACTGAAGGCCATTCCAGCTGGTTTAAGCAAAAAGGTGTAATACAAGGATTTGGGGCTATTTCACAGAACTCAAGGGCAGCCAAGTCACACAAGGACCTCACTCCAGGGACTGACAAGTCATAGGACTGAAAGTTCTCCGGGAGCACCCAGCTTCTCTCAGAATGTTGGTTTCCTTCTTCTCTCACAGATGGACGTCCCAAACAGGTCTCCTCTGCATTGAGGATGCATTGTCTTACCCAAGCTGGACCTGCAGCTAACCCACTGGGCTCTCCTTGTCCCAGTTGCAAAGTTCAGGAATCTGGTCCAGCCTTACCTCTGGAGTAGTTTCTTTGAGTCAGGTCTCCACTTCTGGCCCAGGAAGCTGGCCAAGGAGGGGCTGGGCTGCAAAGAACAAACAAGGGCCCAGGAACCCTGGGTTGGGTTCAGAAAAAGGGGTGAGCAGTTACCCAAGAAGGAACCCACTTCAGTTTGACCTGCCCTTGGGTTATTTCTCTGTCCAGTCATTTCTAAGCTCCAGATTTTGCAGGGGTAAAATGCCTCTGTCTGGGATGCCAGCATCTCCGGAAACTCTGGAAGATTCTGGGAGAGTCTAGTGAAGTGTGTGTAGAATAGTGCTCTTTGAGCTGTTTAAGGTTCTCAGGGACTTGCCTCCTTATTTTTCTTAGTCCCTGAAGGGTGGTTTACAGACCAATCCCAAGTGATTTCCTGTCTTGCCTTCCTGAGTCACTGCTCAGCCTTGGAAACAAGACAGATAAGCTTGTTTTCGACCAGCTACCTCTCCCACTGATTCTATCTTGTCTCTGTGTTTTCCTTCTCTGGGTGTGGCTCTTTGAATCACCAATTTCTAGAATGTCAGGGATTGGAAGATCATTGGCCCAAAAAGTCCTCCACCTTTCAGATGTAGAAACTGAGACTCAGAGAGGAGAACCGAATGAATACAGAGATATCCAAGGATGGTATGGGAGAGGAAATTAGGTAGTGGGAGGATAAACTTGTTGTAATAGCTATATTTAAATTAACTACATTATTACTTAGATTGAGACTAAATTAATTCAATAAAATAGTGAGTCAAGTAAAGAAAACATGAAGTAAATGATAGTACAGGTAGTATGTGAGACAAAAATCATGAAAGTAGTATGGAATGAGTGAACTTTACACTGATGAGTGAGTGAATGGACGAATGACTAGGTGAATAGATAATGGACAACAGTGAATCTTTGGGTTTCCTTTCCTTATAGACCCAGAATTACTTCCCAGTCCTTGCATTTCAAGTCAGAGGATCACCTTGATCCCACTGAACACTGGCCCAGCTTCCCCAGGCATTATGACTTTTATCAGTTAGAACAAAATTGCTCACTGTGCTGTTCTTTTCCAGGTCAGCAAGTTCTAGCCTCAGGAGCTACTGTATCTGGGTCTACCTTTTATAGTGAGGGTCTTGGGGTCTGATTGCCCAGCCTCATTTGGGTTTCTCTTACCTTGTCTCTGATCTTACATAGGGAAGGGATTTAAGGGAATAGATATGGTCTTTGGTTTCCTGTGAAGATCCCCAAATGCAGCCCTCCTTCTTGGCAAAACCCTGGGTGCAAATCAGGAGTTAGTAATAGAGAGGAAACTCCCCTGGATGGAAGTTGGACAAGCTAACTTGGTCCTTGGGCAAGTCCCTGCCCTCCTTTCTTGGGTCTTAGATGCTTCCTCCGATAAACAGGAAGGTTTAACTCCATGTCATTAGTAAGCTCACTCAACATCTGTTGAGCTCCCACTACATTCCAGGCATTTGCTTGGTATGTGGGCAGATAAACAGAGGAATTGGACTCAGTGTCTGGAATAACCAGAGTCAGGTGGGGTGGGGAAGAAAGTGCATAATGACATACGATTGCAGATATGTTTGATAAGTGCTAGAGGGTGTGAATAGTCCCTGCCCATTCTGGGATCCCCAGAATGTGTCACTCCAGGGAAAGAAATACCTGAATGACTTGGGGAGGTCTCAGGGTTGTACACAGAGAGGCACTGGCCCTTAAAGGTAGGGCTGCCCTGGGCCCAGCTCCAGATCCTTCCTCATCCCAGAGCGACCCTGATGAACACGGGCTTTGGAAGCAAGCTGATCCAGGTTTCAATCTCTGAGCCAACACCAGCTATAGCTGGTACTGTCATTCTCTGAGCCCTGTTTTTCAACTTCGTCAAATAAGGATAGTGACCCCCAGGCTCCCAAGACTTGTGAGGATGCTATAAGATAATGTAAGTAAAACATCACAAGCTTGGCACAAAGCCTGGCACATAGTGGGGTGTCCTGGCCCCTCGCCCCAACAGTATCCAGGCAGGAGGTGGAGGGGAAAGACTTCTGCACCTCGCTCTCATCCCCTGGGGGACACGCCCATTGTCCTGGGGAAGGCTCTGGCGCTGGCTCTGGTGCTGAAGGGCTTCCTGCCTCCAGTAATCTTACTCCAGCCCTTTCTTGATCTCTGCCTCCCAGGCCAGAGCGCTTTCCACCACACCTTTCTGCTTTCCTGATCTGACCGTAAACTTGGTATGTGCCTGAGACAGGGAGGAGACTGCAGGGGCTGGAGCCATGGGTGCGACTGTTCCAGGGAAAGCCCACCAGGATCGCAGGTCGCAGGCTCCTTCCTCTCTTCCCAGCAGTGGGTCAGCTCTGGAGCTGCCGTCTCTTGCCCAACAACTTGCCCAGGACAAGGTGATGTCCTTCCTCCCTTTGCGGAGGCAGGACTGAGTGGCTTCCTAGAAGAAGGCAGACAGGATGAGCCCAGAGTCAGACGCACCCAGGCGGAGGATGGGAAGGAGTGGAGCCCCAGGGCAGCAGTGGAAGGAACAGGTTCGCCCACATTCTTGGCAGGCCCCAGAATTCCAAAGCACTTTCTGTTTTTGCCACTTTCCTGCCGATTACATACTCTGCCAAGACGACGCTGCACCAGGCTTTTCAGACTACCGAGCTCTTCCACCTGTTTTTCTCATTCTTCACAATACTGGGAGATGGGGACCACTGGCTCTGTTTCACAGATGAAGAAACTGTGCTCAGAGTGGAAGAAGCACTTGCCCTAACTCAGAAGGGCTGGTGGAAAGAAATTAATCTTCTCTTGAGAACATTCCACATAAGATCTCATTCTGTCTTCTCAGTAACCCAGCATGGTGCCCACTTGGATTTTTTCCCCAATTTACAGATGAGCAGACCAAGACTCAAACTGGTAGAAGCACTTGCCCAGGGTCCCATAACTAGTAAGCACAGAGCCAGGTCCCACTGTGTTGACTGTGCTCCCCTGGGCCCAAGGTCAGCAAGTGGCAAAGCTAGTTTTCAAACCAGGTCTGATTCCAAAACTGTTGTCTTTCCCACTAAGATACACTCTCTCAATGAAAATTTTTCTCCTGAGTTAATAGGCTGATACCAAATGACTGCAAATATGTCTCCGTGCGATGAAGACCCAGGCCCTGAACTATTATTACTGTTATTATTAACACTATAATTTATTGTTCATGTAGCAGGTCAGAATTTATAGTGTATGACTCAGACATGTGGTTATAAAGATTTATTTCTTCTACAACTTACTTTGATTTGCTCACAACTGTCCTCTCCCCATTTAACTGTGTTAAAATTAAGGCTCTTCATGATAATTGAATGCAATGCATGACCTAGCATTTTCTTTTGCTGTAAAGAACACTTGGGGACAACTGGCAAACTCTGAAGTAGATCTGTGGATTAGATTATGTTATTGCATAAAGTTAATTTCCCAATTTTGTTACTTGTACTATGATTGTGAAGGAGGATGTCCTTATTTTAGGAAATGCACACTTAATTTTTAGAGATGGTGGGGCATCATGTCTATGACTTTAACACATTTCAAAAGCAAAACAACACCAAAGAAACACACCTGCATGAAAACATGCACACATAGTGAAAGAAGAAGAAAGAAATGCAGCAAAATGTTAATATTTGGAGAATATGGATGAAGGGTATCTTGGAATTTTTTGTACTATTCTTATGATTTTTATAGTAATCTGAAATTATATCAAAACAAAAAATTTAAATTAAAACATTTGTTCTTGATTGGAAAGGATCTGAACTTTTTATGGGTTGCTCCTGCCCCCTGGTCTCCTGTTTCCCCAGAGGGGACTTACATGATACCGATGGCCTTGGGGAGGAGGGTCTCACCCGCTGGCTGGCTTCTGGGCTTGATGGCCCCGCTGGCTGCCTTGCCCTCTTTAGTGTTTGGGGTCAGCTTCCATCCCCATTGCTTCTCTCCTGGTGTAACTGGTCCAGCCTGGCTTTGGGCCTGAGCGTGTGTCACTCCTGAGGTTTATGTTACGTTTATATCAAGTATAGTCATTACTCTGATGCCAAGGGTGTCCTCTCCTCATTCTCTCAGAAGCGAGGTCTTATCAGTGCTTAGCTATGCCCCGGTGGAAACTTCTGACACAACCATGACCCACTTATGCCTTGGGGGAATCAGGACTGCCAGTCAGAATCCCATCAGGAAAACAGAAACCATACTGGTCGTTTGAACAGAGAGAATTTAATATAAGGAATTGGTTAAACAGCATGCAATGGCTGGAAAAGTAGACAGTGAGGTATGAGAGGTGGTACTGCAAGGCACAGATCCCACCTCTGGGGATGGGAGAACCGGGAAGGGGTCAGGGTTCTTAGAACCGAGAAACTAGGACCCAGACCCCCGTGGAGGGCTTGCCTGCGGCGGGTGCCTGCATAGCTGAGGGGCCCAGTGAGGCTGATTCTGGGGAAGTGGGAGAAACCTGGGAACTGGAATTGCTGAAGGGCTGTTGCTGAGGTGACGCTCACAAGAACAGCAAGCAGAAAGGATCAAGTGCGTTCTTCCTCTTCCGGTCTTGCACTCTCTAGCGCCCCCTTTTGGCGGCGCCTGCTCTGGAAACAACGGGCAAAGCAGAAATGGGGGTGGCAGATCCCCGCTCTAGCATCGCAAAGTAGGATGTGGAGGGGTGGATTTGGGGCTGAGAGCTAATAACTTAATAAATGGCCCTGGAAGAGGGATGGAGTGGAGCCGAGTGAATGTGAGGCGTTCATTCTGTGAGGCAGGGTCCTCTCCAGAACCAGGGAAGCAAGGCACGAGCCCCTTTGCTCTGGAGTCTTCTATCTGCTTCCCCTAGGTTTTCACCTCGGGCAGAGGATTTGGGGGACAGGCCTCAGCCCTGAATCTCATGCTCTTGCTCCCTTCTCTCTCTCTCAGCTTCTTGACCCATCCAGGAAGGGCTCCTTCTCTGATAGGGGAAACTGCCTATGTCTGTGACTTCCAAAAAAATTTTATTGTCTGGGTTTTTCAGGTTTTGTTTCTTGATATGTAAGGAGAGGATTTTGGAATTCTAAAACTTTCTTTCTCTCCTATATACTTTGGCTCTTGCTTTAGAATGCCTGGCTCTTTAATACAACTCTGCTTTGGATTTTTATGGATCTAATTTGGCCACCGAAGCTGAACACTGACTTCTTTCTCTGGGATGTAGTCGACCACCCTCTCAGACAATGGGTGAAGGGCCGTTAGACAGCAAGAAACATTTTGGTAAAGGAAAAACACCACAATTTAAAGACTCCAAATGCCTTCCCGCTCTAACGCTGTGTTTGGCACCAGGCTAAACACTGCGGCCATCACTATATTGGCTTTTCAATAACCCTGTGAGGGTGGCACTGAGTTCTCTCTGACTTCAAAGCCTGAGTACTTTACCACCGTGCTAGGCCGCCGTTCTGGGGCCAGTTCTATCTTTTACCTTTGGAGAGGAGGCCAGTCTGTTCCTCTGTTCACTTCCTGCTGGGACAGAGCAGGTCTGCTCCCCTCCTCCCACTCAGCCCCACTGGGAAACTTCACAGCTTCGGGCTTGTTCGAGCTGCCCTGCAACGTGATGGTCACAGCCCCAAGTGTGAAAATGCCGACCCGGGGCCCACCCATCGCACTGGACCGAGCATCCTTTGGGATGGTTGAAAACATCTGCATGGCCTGCTGATTTTTGTTAGTGGTGTTTTCTTTCATCCAGATATTTGCATGTTGACAAAACTGCGGTTCCCCACCTTTGTGAGTAAGAAAAACGTTTTGTTTGTTTAATTGGGAAATTTGAAGGCTTTGTGACTTTATTGTTGTTATTTTTAGCTTATAACTGTAGATTTACAGAAAAGTTGAAAGATGAGATGAAGAGTTCCCATATCCCCTCCACCCATCCTCCCTAATGTTAGCATCTTACATGACCATGGTACATTGATCAAACCTAAGGAATCAACATTGGTATGATAATATTAACTCAATTACTGAGTTTTTCCACTAATGTCCTTTCTCTGTTCTAGGATCTGATCCAGAATACCACATTGCATTTAATAGTCGCGTCTCCTTAGTCTCCTCAAATCTATTGCAATTTCTCGGTCTCTTCTTGTTTGTCATGACCTTGACACTTTTGAAGTGTACCAGTTGGGTATTTTGTAGACAGTCTCTGAGGTTTTTATTGTTGTTGTTTTTTAATGCGGATTTTTCCAAACTTACTTGACCATGGAGCCCTTTCTTTGTGGAGCATCAAATGGAACTAGTATTTTCCTGAACGTTGTTCAAGAAATGTTAACTTCATTGGTAGTTCTTGTTTTATTTAATTCATTTTTTGTAAATGAAATGGATTTTAAGAAAGACAACTTACCAATAAGCAGTCTCTTTTGAAACTAGTAACAATATGGTTATAGTTTTTTAAATGCAATTTTATTGAGATACATTCACATACCGTACAATCATCCATAGTGTACAATCACTTGTTCACAGTATCATCATATAGTTGTGCATTCATCACCACAATCAATTTTTGAACATTTGCTTTACTCCAAGAAATAAAAATAAGAATAAAAATAAAAATAAAAGTAAAAAAGAACACCTAAAACATCTCATACTCCCCACCCCCCATTATTCTTTTACTTTTTGCCTCCATTTTTTCTATTCATTTGTCCAGACACTGGATAAAGGGAGCATGAACCACAAGGTTTTCACAGTCACATAGTCACAATGTATAAGCTATATAGTTATATGATCTTCAAGAATCAAGGATACTGGATTATAGTTCAACAGTTGCAGGTATTTCTTTCTAGCTATTCTAGTACACTAAAAACTAAAAAGGGATATCTATATAATGCAAAACAATAACTCCCAGAATGACCTCTCAGCTCCATCTGAAGTCTCTCAGCCACTGAAACTTTATTTTGTTTCAAGTCTCTGAGGTCTTTGTCTTGTGTTTCTCAGAACTACACTGGGTTTATGGGTTTGGGAGAAGAATTTTTTTTCTTTGCCACAGAGGTGAAGTGCCCTCATTGCGTCTTATCTGGGGGCATATGATATCAACATTACTTATCATTGGTTGACCTTGATCACTTGATTAAGGAGGTGTCTGCCAGGTTTCTCCACTGTAAAATCACTACTTTACTTCTCTCCATACTCTATTCATTAGAAGCAAGATACTAAGTCCAGCACATGCTCAAGGGGAGGAGAATTAAACTCCACTTTCCAAAGGCAGGGGTACAGAAGAATTTTGGTACATATGTTAAAACTACTACAGTAATTCATAAATATTTTGAGGGAGTTACTTGAAGCTATGCAAATATTCTTTTTTTCCTTATAATTTCACCCACTATTTTAGCATTTACTAGTGGATCATGCTGAAGCAATTATTAATGTGATATAGAAGAAGACTTTTTAACATAAAAATGTCACAGATCATGGTATTCATTGTGTGAGAAAATATATGATGTCAATCAGCTATTGTGAAATCAGTTTTTGTATTGTATTGGCCATGATAAAATCTACATGGTCTAGATGGATTTAAAGCTTACTGTATACAGGGCTAATTCAGAGCCAGGACCCACCACTGTGGACATACTGGCTATGAACTTTTGAAAACTTCTGTCCTCATTGATAAGTGAGGCAAGTCCTCCTGCTCCAGGCTCTCCTGCCCCAAGTCTTTGGACAAACTCTGCCACCCCCCAACAGTGATTTTATGAGCACATATCAAAGTTTTATCACAATCTTGCTGCAAGGGAAATGATATCTACCAGGCAGATTCAAAGATTCACTCCTGGAAGGGACATTTTATGGGAAAAGAGAATTGCTAGAGTAATTATTCTTAGATTATCCAGTAAAGAAAATATTGCCTGGTTACAGTAGGGTGAGAGCATGGGTTTTGGAAATGGGTTTCGGAAGAATTTTGCTTGTTCACCACTACCCAGCAAATAAAACATTAATGCCGGACACAGAGCGGGAGAGCCCTCCCCTCCAAGCCCATTTCCAATCTGATGGTGAGCCCTATGCTGGGCTGCTTGTTAAATACTTTGGATAGCACCCGAGTTTTGTGTATATTAACAAGACATATTAAATAATCTGTCTACAGTTTAGTTCAGGTACAGTTTGGTTTGGTTCAGAGAAAGCAGGCTTTTGAGCCAAGAAGAGCTAGTTTTGAAAACCAATATTGAATACAAGTTCTGGAACTAAAAGATGCTATACATAAGCTATAAAATAGGGCTGTTGGGAGGATGTGATATAATGGATGTGAAATTTTTAGCATGGTGCCGGGAAAACAACATGTATTTGATAAATGGTAATGCTATTATTAATAATAAGCATAATAACAAGAGTTAATAATTATTGACCAGCTGCCAAGTCAGGCATAGGACTAGGCACCTTACAAGTGTTAATTATTTTAACAACCACAATAATTTGATGAGTTAGGTGCCATTAGTATCGCCCTCACGTTACAGCTGAAATTCAGGTTCAGAGAATCTAAGTAACATGCTTCAAGTTCACACAGAATGTTGGTGAGCTGAGTCCAACCTAGTGACCTGACATCGACTGCTTTATGATAAACATATGGTACACATGGGTGCCCATTCATCCTTTGCAATCACTCTAGAGCCTTCTAGAATTCTACAGCCTGCAGGTTGTGAGCTCTTGCTATAGACCAGGCAGAGACAGAACATTACAGACCTCAGCAGGATTTGAGCCTTGTTTTTATAACTTTATAACAAGAGGAAGACAGGTCAAAAGAAACTGAGATTTACATAGTTACCCAGAAACTAATGCTGTATGTCTTAAGGTACTAGGTGGGCTGGGTGCCACTGTTCAGAAACAGTCCTTGGGCAATGCTTCCCCCCAAAATACTGTCTCAGGGTACCCATTTGAGAATTACTGCCCAGTCATCCACTTATTTAGATTCCATGAAACTTACTAAAAGTCTGACAGTCAACAAACCACGTGCAAAAAGAAAAAACAAAAACAAGACTTCTCTTTAATAAAAAATGAAGTGGGGCTGACTTGCTGAAAAGTTTTCTTCTGCATTCATATAAAAGGTGCCAAAAACTCCCCCTCCAACGAGAGACCCATCTGTGAGATAAATGGAAAGTGTTTCCCACATGATCTACCTCCACTCCAGTCCCCAAGGGGAACTTTTTTGAGGTTCTAGGTGCTAGGCCCTGCTTAGGGGCAAGTCTATTGTTTAAGAAAAGGAATTACCCTGAACCTTTGGGGTCTGGGATTAAGAACAAAAGTGACTTACCCCACAGTGGATACCCTAGGACTGGAAAGAGGGCAGGTTTTTTCAGCTCCAAGATGGGCAGAGGCCCAAACCCTTCTGATGCTGGGCCCTGGGGTGACCAGAGACAGAGGAGACTGTACCATGTGATGGAAAGGACTGGACACTAAAAGGCACAGCCCAAAGGGTGACCAGGGCCCGGCATGGTGCAGGGGTGATGGCTGCCAATGCTTGCTGCTCAAAGAGGGAGAGCCCACTACAGCGAGGATGTGCAGTGTGAGCCAGACATCTGTGGGCAGAGCCACAGGGCAGGGAGAAAAGCCATCGACGGTGGCATTAGGTGGACAGCCCAATGGACTTTAGGACTCTTTCCCCCACTTTGGGAGTAAAAGTCAAGCAGGTCCACTTCTCTTGGATTTTAGAAGCACTAGCTGTTTTGAGCCATCAGGGTCAGAATGTCGGGAGAGGGGAGCCCTGCCCAAAAAGGGTGATCCCAGACTTTCTGCCAATCTAGCCAGGGGGTGATCAAGGCAGTTAAAATTTAATTTGGATAAAAAATTTTTAAAACACCCTGATTGCTGAGGAACAGTTCTTTCTCAGTTACAGACATGTAATCACGGCCTCCTGCCACATCATTACTGCAGGGGACAGTGGCTTTTGCAATGGGGACTTGGCAAGATGCAGCACTCCAGATCACCAAGATTTCCCCTTCCCATCACCCATCTGTGCTTCGTTCCCCAGAACCCACAAAGCCCCTTTGTGTGCAGTGAGCTGGAGCGCCCGGGCAGTTGGAAGGGTCCAGGCTGTCGCGGTCCTCAGAGTTACAGAGGGTGCAGAGAGCCGTACCTCTATTGATGAGCCTGGAGCCAGGAAAAACAGAAGAACTAGGAGGAAAAATAACCTGCCCCCCAAAAAGCAACAGTCTCATGGAAAAGCAGTATCACATTTGATGATCGCTCATGTGACACAAGGGGAACTTCATTATTCATTGTGTTTCAAGACAAAAGGTCTTTCTGTTTCTGTTTTATGCTGAACCATTTTTAAATTACCTGGAGATGGAAACCAGTTTTGAGAGCCTCAGAAACAGCCTCTGTTGGCAACCGGCACCCAGTCTAAAGGAGGGCCTAGCACCTTATCGAAGACCCCAAAAGCCAATCCAATGCTACAGAGCATTACCGGGTGAAGCCAATTTTACTGAAGACTTCATGGGAAGACGGAAGACAGGGTTACATTGCAGAGCACAACTGAACAAAAATGCCTAGTAGGCACTTCTGTTTTCTCCTCCTGCCCATCTCCTATTGTCCCTTTGCCCCTGCCTTTGCCCAGCTCCCTCACCTTTGTCTTCCCAGTGTTATCCCTTCTCCTGGGCAGAGCAGTAGAGCTACAGCCTGGCTCCTCCCCCCCAAACCATTACCCTCCCTCCAAGCAGAGGCCTCTTTAGGAGCCTTAGCATCCGCTGTCCTTGGTTTTGGCTGCGGGAGAGGTACCTTCATACCGTGGAGATATTGCAGGTTCAGTTCCAGGCCACAGCAACAAAGCAAATATCGCCATAAAGTGAGTCACATGAATTTTTTGTTTTCCCAGGGCATCTAAAAGTTACGCCTACACTATATTGTAGTCTATTGAATCTTCAATAGCATTATGTCTAAAGAAACAATGTATGTACCTTAGTTAAGAAATAGTCTATTGCTAAAAATGCTAACCACCGCCTGAGCCTTCAGCGAGTTATAATCCTTTTGCTGGTGGAGGGTTTTGCATCAGTGTTGAAGGGTGGTGGTTGCTGAAGGTTGGGGTGGCTGTGGCAATTTCCTAAAATAAGACAACAATGAAATTTGCCACATTGACTGACTGTTCCTCTCACTTGAACATTTGTAGGTTGTTGGCCTAATTTCAATGTTGTTGTGTCTCAGGGAATAGGGAGGTCTGAGAAAAGGGAGGGAGGCATAGAATGGGAGACTGGTGGAGCAGTTGACAAATACGTTTATGGATTAAGTTCACCATCTTATATGGGTGCAGTTTGTGGCTCCCCAAAACAATTACAGTAGTATCACCAAAGATCACAGATCACCATAACAGATATAATAATAATGAAGAAGTTTCAAAAATTGCCAGAATTACCAAAATGTGACACAGAGACTCAAAGTGAGCATGTGGTATTGGAAAAATTGTGCCAATAGACTTGATGCAGGGTTGCCATAAACCTTGAATTTGTAAAAAAAAATGCAGTAGTTGCAAAGCACAATAAAATGAGGTATTCCTATAAAGAAATGTTTTGTCTCTCATCCAGATTTTTTCCTGCTCCTCTTTCTTTTTCTTCTTGTTTTTCAGTTTGCTAATATTTTAATGTATCACAGACCATGTTGAATTAATGGTACACTACTTCATAACTATCTTTGTGCTACTGTTGTCAAACTTTTTTTACTTTTCCAAAAGTTATAAACCACAATACATTGTGTTTTTTTACAGTTGAAACTTTGTTTTTTGTTTTTTTAATGCAATTTTATTGAGATACAGTCACACACCATATAATCCATCCAAAGTATACAAAATGACTCACAGTATCATCATATAGTTTTATATTCATCACCACACTCAATTTTAGAATATTTTCATTACTCCAAAATAAATAAATAAATAAAATTAAAAATAAAACACTCCATACACCTTATCCCTCCCCCCCATTATTTGTATATAATTTTTGTCTTGTCTTTATTACTCATTTGCCCATACACTGGATAAAGGGAGCATCAGTCACAAGTTTTTCACAATTACATGGTCACATGGTAAAAGCTATATAGTTATATAATCATCTTCAAGAATCACGGCTACTAGGTTGCAGTTCAACAGTTTCAGGTATTTCCTTCTAACTATTCTAACACACTAATAACTAAAAAGGGATATCTATAAAATGCATGAAAATAACCTCCAGAATGACCTCTTGATTCTATTTGAAATCTCTCAGCCATTCTAACTTTATCTTGTTTCATTTCTTTTCCCCCTTTCAGTCAAAAAGGTTTTCTCAGTCCCACGATGTTGGAGCTCGGCTCATCCCTGGGAGACACGTCCCTCATTGCCAAGGAGACTTACACCCCTGGGAGTCATGTCTCACATGGGAGGGGTCTGCGACCCTTTCTTCTGACATTAGGAAACACAAATGCCACCCCCAAATCACCGGACATGAACTCAGAGTCTATAGAATTTAAAGACACAAGAAAAAGGCAAAAAAGTCAAGGCCAGAGAATTAAGTTATAATTTCTTCCCCAGTGGACCTGGCAGGGACAGAGAGGACTCCCTACGGCATGGAGCAGTGTGGCTTTGTGGGATGGGCTCTTGGCCTTGGCCTGATGACCTTGGGCTCAGCCTCCTTCAGCTCTGAGTCCCAGGACTGGCCCCAGATGAAGTAACCACAAACGCTGGATGAACCAATGCTCTTGGGCAGGCCAGCTCACCTCCCAGCTTCAGTTTCCTCATTTGTAGACTGGAGACAATAATCCCTTTCCCGTTTACTTCTCAAGATCACAGTGAGGCTCAGATGAGTTAATGCATATGAAGATACTGAGGAAATGTAACAAAATAAAATCTTTATTTGGGTCCTTGTCCTACCAGCCTTTGGCAAAATTCAGGGGAAGGTAAACCAGCCTTCAAGTATTACCACCTCTCCCCCTTTTTCTTCCTTTCCTTTGCTCAGGTTCAGCTTCCTTTCACCTGCCCCCAGCCCTTCCTCCATCAAATCCTGTCTGGGTAAAGGATCAGGTATCAGTCGTTTACAACTGAGTTTCAATCCACATTCCTTCTGCTGAGCATCAGGCAGATCACCCTTGTCCCCGATGGTGACACAGAAAGCTTTATGGCAGAGGTCTTCACACTCTGGTGGCAGATGCTGGCACTTTCCTTGGCAACCCCCTGAGATTTTGGGCTACAGGTTTAGAAATCTGCCTTTTCTACAAGCAGCTCAGGTGATTCTGATTCAGGGGGCTCTGCTGATCAAACATGCAAGAACACTGATTCATAGAGGTAAGGGGCTTTAGGAAGAGAGGGGCGAGGTATTTTGGGGTGTGCTGGGGATCCAATCGAACTTTCAGCAAGGCAGAGCCCCTACTTCCAGTCATTTTGGGACAGGTCTCCCGGGGCATCAGAGAAAAGACATCACTTTTTCAAGGAAAGTGGTGATCGTTCCCATTGTTACAAAGCCTTGTTATCTCAGCCAACCCTCCTCAAACCCTGGGAGGGAGGTGATACTGTTCCTACTCCTGGGGACACAGCTGAGTCCTCCAGAGGCTCAGATCCCATGGACCGATCACAGCAGACAAGAACCTGAGGAGGCTGCCCCCTGGCCAGCGTCACACTGGTAAACCACATTGCTGCCTGGAGGCCAGGGCTTCCTGGGGATCCCCCTGAGTCCCCACTTCACCTCAGCCATCCTGGGCTAGTCTGGCACATGGTAAGCAGGTGTCCTCCCTGAACCTCACTCCCCTCTTCTAGACCTGTAGTGCCTATTTCTTAAATATCTCTGGAATTCAGCCCACTTCTCCCCATCTCTGTTGCTACCACCCAAGTCCTGGTCCATGGGCCAGTGCTGCTCTTACAAGCCCACTGCAGTGGCACAGTGGGCACCAAATGGGGTGACTTCCCAGCTCACAATCACCCCTTCTTGGGCAACATCACTAATAGGGTGGCTCCATTTGCACCATGAGTCTAAGGTGGCCCTGCCTCCTAGAATCAATGATTGGTGCAGAGGTGGGCTCTGACCCAGGATGGGCCACTCAGAGTCCTTTACAAGGAAGAGGGGCAGGCCCCCTCCAGCGGTGGGCCCTGGGGGGAGGGGTGCAGGGGGAGGGGACGCCTCCACGCTGTTGGCAGCCATGTCCCCCACGTTGGGGAGAGGAGAAACTAGACAGGAGACAAGAAGGAGCCAAATTGAGGCATGTCCAGGAGGAGGACTGAGAGTGGCCACTGGACTTGACAATGCTCAGACCACTGGTGACTGACAAGGGCAGGTTCAGAGGAGGGGCAGGTGCTAATCCTGCTGGGAGAGGACTGGGAGAATGGAGTAGAGGGTCAGAGACAGTGAGTGCAGAGAACTTTCTCCCAGTGAGGGCTGAAAGGGCAGGAGAACAATAGGAACAATGGAACTGGATAAAGAGTGTGTGTTTTTAAAGATGACAGAAATTATAGCTTTTTAGTAAAGTCTATGAGAATGATCCTGTCAAGGGAGAAAATTAGGTGACTCAGCAGAGAGGAGGGGGATTGCTGAAGGGATGTTCCTGGGTGGGTAGAGGGTGGAGCCGACTGCCACATATGGAGGGGCTGGACTTCGTGAGGAATCAGGTATTTCATTCCGAGGAACAGGAGTGTCTTAGTTTGCCAGAGCTGCTATGACAAGTATCACTGGTTGGCTCGTATAGTAGGAATGTATTGTCTCCCGGTTTGGGAAGCTGGAAATCCAACATCAAGGTATCCGCAGGGCTTGCTTTCTCCCTCAGTCATCTATAGCAAGCCCTGCCGTCACATGGTGATCCCTTTCTCCTTGTGTCTGCTTTGTTGGTTTCTGCTGATTTGGGGCTTCTACTTCCATGTCCAATTCCCTTTGCCTAATAGGACTTCAGCCATATTGGAATAAGGCCAGCCCCCACTCAGTCTGACCACATCTTTAAGAACATCTCCAGGGGTCCTGTTTACAAATGGGTTCACAACCACAGCACTGGGGATTAGGACTTGAACATGTCTTTTGTGGGGGCATGGCTGAATCATGAACAAGGATGGAAGCAAAGAGCATGGGCCCATGTGCAGGAGGGGGAATGTGCTGGTGCACACGGTACCTGTTAGCTTCTGTTAGCTTTTTGCTCATAGAGAACTAGGAGGCCAGGGAGGCGGGGGAGGTAGGCTGGAGGTTTGAGGAGTGAGAAGAAGGTAGTAAACCATTTAGCTGGGAGAAGGGGAGAGGAATGCCAAGGGTGCACGGTAGGCTTGCCTGGCATGCCACAGGCCCACTTAGGGCGAGCAAGCAGGAATTTAAAGTGAGACCTCTCGGCATGGACGGATCAGCCTCACATCTCTCTCTCTTCCTTTTGGCTTCCCCAGAAGGGCCCCATCCATCTTGGGGTGAGGGGGTGGGGTGGGTAGGCAGAAGAGAACACCACTTAGGCAGGCACATCTGTGGTGACTAGTGACTCAGATAAAGGTCATCTCGACGATCGTCACTCATCACTGGGCTCCCCCCAGCCCTCTTGGCGGGCTCTGCTGGCCTAAGCTACAGAACATCCCCTCCTCCTGCCTCTTTGTGTATCCTGTGTTGCACCTCAAACTTGAGCCTGTCTACTCTCTAGGGGTGGATTTTGGCTCAACATAAGAAAAGTTAAAACAAAACTGTCCAATTGTGAAACAGGAGATGGCCCAGGCCCTCCCCCTGGAAGTGGGTAGCAGCAGCTCCCAGGGGGTGCCAGGGGGAGAAGAAAGCTCTGGATTAGGGAGCAGCTACATCAGTTGACCTGGGACTGAGTCTGCAGGTCTGTCTTTCACTCTGGGCATAGACACTGTCTAGCTGGATGGCTTCAGCCAAGTCCATTTATATCTCTGAACCTCAGTTTCCTCATCTGTAAAATGGGGACAGTGACCAGACCTAGGTCATAAGGTTGTTGTGGGGGTTCAGTGGGATCAGTTTCCTTAAGTGCTTAGCACTTGGCGAGCTCTCAGTAGCAGAAGCAGTTACCATTTCTTTCCAACCCTATGAAATTTCAGTTGCAAATAAATGGCCAGGATGGGAAAGAAGGGAAATTGATCAGAGATGGGACATGCATGTTGGTGGAGCAAGGACAGAAGAGCAGGGCCAGAGAGGTGCAGTATCCAAGGCAGCCAGGCTTGCTGAGGAAATTAAAGATGTGAATCCTCTCCCTAAAGCACTGGGCTTTTAGCGGGGTCAGGTCTGTGTTTGAAACCTGCTCTGCTGCTGGGCCGCTGTGTAACCCTGAGCTCACCCTCTCTGCAGGGCCCTCCAGTAAGGACCTTTTCAAGTCCCAAACATGTACAGACACTTTGCAGTTTCCAAACACTTTTGCACACACTGTTTCCTTTGATCCACCCAACAGTTCCTACCTGGGTATTATTATTCCCATCTGTCCTGGTTTGTATATATTATGTCCCCCAGAAAAAGCCATATTCTTTAAGGCAATCTTGTGGGGCAGATGTATTAGTGTTGATTAGGTTGGAATCTTTGGATTAGGCTGTTTCCATGGAGATGTGACCCACCCAACTGTAAGTGACACCTTTGATTAGGGTGCGACCTCTTGATTGAATGTTTCCATGGAAATGCCCCACCCATTCAGGGTGAGCCTTGATTAGTTCACTGGAGTCCTATAAAAAGAGCTCACAAACAGAGGGACCTGAGAGCAACTGAGAGTGACATTTTGAAGAGGAGCTGCAGCTAAGAGAGGACAAAATGCCCCAAGAGCTACAATTTGAAGAATGTCATTTTGAAACGCAACTTGGTAACAAGCGGACGCCAGCCACGTGCGTTCTAAGCTAACAGAGGTTTTTCGGACGCCAATGGCCATCCTTCCATGAAAGTACTGTATGGTTGACTCCTTACCTTGGACATTTTATGGCCTTAAGACTGTAACTTTGTAACCAAATAAACCCCTTTATAAAAGCCAATTCATTTCTTGTGTTTTGCAAAATGGCAGCATTAGCAAACTGGAACACCATCTTTCAGATGAGGAAAGCAAGGCTAGGAGACCTCATGGAGCAGGGGCCACAGGCTCAGGTCTTCTGCTCCTGATGCACTCAGTAGTGCCCTTTTCATGAAATCAAGCTGCTGTGGCTGCTCTGGGTGCTCCGGGCCCTGCAGCAAACTTAACAGGTGACTTTGGGCAAGTCATGGCCTCTGTGCCCCAGGAGCTCATCTACGTGGTAGATGGGCCTGGATGTTCTCCCAAGGCTTTTTTAAGTGGGCACTTCATGCCACATCCTTAGGCAGGTGTCAGTTTGGTGACTGTCTCTTCTAATTGTGGACAGGCCTGGAGGAGAAGGCTCTGGGAGCAGAGAGACCAGGAAGGTGGCCCAGGTCCTTCCCAAGGAACCACGGGCTTGGGTGCTCCTGAGCTGACACAGCCCGGGACTTGGTGTTCCCACTCTGCTGCCCTGGCTCCCTCGCCAGCATGCCTGGCTGCTTCCCGGGGAGCAGGGCAAACAAGCCTCTATTGATTCCCCACCGCGACTAAAAGAATGCCCCTTTGTTGAGTGTGTCAGTCTCCTTCTCTCTACATCCTTGCCCGCAGGAGATGTGTTCAGGTAGGGAGTAGCCCCTAGCCACAGCTCCTTCTCTGGGGACTTGGGAAAGAAGCAAACGACAGAGCACTTCTCCAGCTCCCCAAGGAGACCTCCACATCCTGATGTCATCTTCTCTCTCCTGTCTGTCATTTCCCAAGCCTTCTCCACCCTTTCTTATCACCCTGGTCACCTTGTCATTAATCATTAGAGGTCCTGTCCCAGATCTTTCTGTTAAAAACCTCCACACCTTTCAAGGTCCTTCTTGGATGTTCTCTGAGCCATGAATCCCCACTGGAATGGGAGCTCGTTGGGGGGTGGGGGTGGGAGGGAACGTGGCTTATTCATATCTGCACCCTGTGCCTGATCTGGAACTTGGCCCAGAAGAGAGTCTGGAGGAATAAATTAGCTAATTTCTGCCAATGACCCTGTGTGCTCCCAGTTGCCTAGGCCTGAAAGCTGAGTCACCTGTGACGCAATCCCAACACCTGGTTGTTCCCAAGTTCTGTTGGTTCTTCTTGGAAATAGTCATCCCAACTCCTAGCTTAGGCTTTACAGTCCTCCCAAGTTTGGCATCAACCTACACAAAGCCTCCTGTGTGACACTCCCCTTCTGCCAGCCTGGACTCACCACTGTTTATTCATCCTACTGTGTCCCTATTTATTGAGCACATACTATGTGCTGGTATTGCTCCACAACCTGGGGATACTCCAGTGAATGAACCAGACAGAATCCCTTCCCTTGAGGATCTTGCAGTCTCTTTGGAGCAGGCAGACAATAAATATGTACACAAATGATGAAATAACCTGGTGTCAAAGAGTGCAATAAGAACTCTGAGGAAAATCAAACAAGTCAAGGATGGGGAGGGTCTTGGTTTGTTGGGGCTGCAAACTGGGTGGCTTAAAACAACAGCAAGTTATTGCCTCACAGCCTGAAAGTCCAAAATCAAGGTGTGGGCAGGGCCAAGCTTTCTTCCGGTGCCAGTGGCATAGCTCTAGATCTGCCTCTGGCACGTGTCTGTCTTCTCCCTGCCTGTCTCATACTGTCGGTGTCCCATTTCTTCTTCTTCAAAGACACCAGTCAGATTGGAGTAGGACCCACCTTGCTCCAGTTTGGCCTCATCTTAACTAAGAACATCTTCAAAGATTGTATTTCCACATAGGATCATATCATGGGATGGGGGTTAGGACTTGAACATTATCTTTTTGGGGGACACAAGCCATTTCATAACAGGGGGTGATAAGGAGAATGGCAGTGGGATGGGCCATTGTAGCTGGTGGGGGGCAGTGATGGGAAGGGGTGGGAATTGAGGTCTCAGAGGGTGGGCCATGTTAAAGAGCTTACATCCTCTGCTGAGTGTGATGGGAAGCTACTGTCCCACCCAGAAGTGGTGCCCGCTCCCACCTCCAGGCTCTGCCCTGGATGGGCCTCCCACCTGACATGCCCTCCCCAAGCTTCTCCATCAGTTCAATTAGATTTCAGGACCCAGTTCCAGGCTCACTGTCAGCAGGAAGCCTTCCGTGTTTACTCCAGGCCACAGTCATCTCTCCTTCCGAATTCCAAAGTCAGCACCTCTTCTGGGGCTTAATTACTGTGTCTGTTCAAATTCAGATTCTCAGACATTGACTCAGTACCCACTGTGTGCCTGGCACCGTGCTGGTGCATCCTCCCCATGTCCCCATGAGGTTCCTATTATGACCAGTCTTTACAGATGGGTAAACTGAGACTCTGGAAAGTTATGCCATTTACCTGTGGCATCTCACATAACAAGTGGTGGAGGCAGGATTTGATGGACAGTGCCTGACCCCACGAGTCCAGCTCCATTTTTGCTGGCCCAAGGCCACCTCTCCCTTTAGGTAAATTGGTTCCACCTTCTCTGTCTTCTTTTCCATAATGACTCTCTGCTCCCAGGGACCACTGGGGCAGGTACCCTTCCCCTCTCTGCCTTCCCTGCTGCTGCGATGCACCACTCGCGAGTGAATGGCACACCATTGGCGAACCCACAAGGGTGACAGCCTGGACAGAGCCACTCCAGAGTGGCACCCCCTACCCACTATCCCCGCACCTCTCTACCCTCCTGCTATGGGTTCCTGCCAGGACAGTCAGCGAGAGACCCAGCTCTAACCAACACCCTCACCCATGGGAACCACCCAGTCATCCAGCAGAACCAGGGCCCAATGCTGTGGAAAAAGTTGCCAAATCCTAGGGTTGTTTTGTTACAAATATGAGTATTTCTCGCAGACACCAGGCAATCTTAAACTTTTCCTTTTTTGGTTAAATTTGGGCAGTCAATGATAATAATAAACAACAAGAGGACATGCAAAGTGAAAGGAACCTTCTGGGCACCTTACAGGTGCTATCTAATTTAATCCTCCTAACAGCCCTGGGATGCAGATGCAGTACTATTCCCATTTTACAGAAGCAGAAACTGAGGTAAAGCAACTTGCCCGAAGTCTCAGAGATGCTAGATGCCAAAACTTGAACCCCAGTCCCAACCTGGGTCTGATGGATGTCAAAGTCCTTGATCTCCACCCCTGCAACTGAGTCCTGAAACCAGTCCCCATGGGGATGAGTCATAGGCAGTGGATGGTTGAGGAACTGGGTTCCTCAGAGAGGAGCACCATGACCAGGGACACCAGGGCACTGTGAAATCATGGGTCCTGGTGTCAGGAGCCTGGGTTCAGATCCTGGCTCTGCCTCCTTCCAGCTGTGTGTGTCCTTGCTCAGGTTACTTACCCTCTCTGTGCCTTCATTTCCTCCCCTGTGCCATGGGATGGTAGTAAGTCCTCCCTCTCTAGCCTGCTGCGAGAATGAAGCGAGATGATGTTTGTGAACATGCTTTGAAGTCCTGAAGCACTACCCTCAGTGAGTATTATTATCCACCCCCCAGAATCTAGATAAGTGAACAGTGAGAATCAGGAGCAGCATCTGGGGAAGGGGGAGAGATGAGCGCTGGATCAGGCTTTCTCTGGGTAGAGGCAGGTGAATGTCTTGCTCAGCCAAACCCACATGATGAGAGAAATCTGCTAACTAGGTCACCTTGCAGTAGGAAAGAGTTATTCTGGGATCCACCTGCTGCCTCCCTGAGCAGGAGCTGGGGAGCTGGGCTATTTCAGGGGTGGCACAGAAAGCTCATCCACCAGCTCCATCTTGGACCCTGACCCTGCGTGCCTCGGGCATCCAGAGGCCGGGAGGCCCTGATGGGCACTGTGCGGGGTCCCTCTGCATGGCTGCCCTGGGGTAGGAGGCAGCAACAGGGAACGTCCCATCATGTCCTTCCCCACGCCCTGGAAAGCACCGTCGCAGGCGGTTTCCAGGTGGGACAGCGGGCACTGTCTAGGCTGGCATTTCCCAACCTGGGTGTGAGTCCAGCTGTCAAATGCAACAGACCTGTGGCCTATTCTGGGCCCATTCTGGGTCTGTGCCCCTTGCCTGTAAAATGGAAATAATAGTGCTCATGTTTCTAGGGTCGTTTAGGAGATTAGATGTATTAAAGCACCCAGCACAGGATCTGCCCCAAGGAAGTGTACTTGATAACTGGTTATTGTTCCTGATCAGCTCAGGCACATTCTAAGCTGCAGTGGTGATTATGGAAGGACAGTGAATTGCCGGATGGGGGTGGTGGTGGTTGTGGAGGATGGTGAAGGGATACTTTGGGCTTTTTGAAACTCTGGCTCTGTCTTGATGAGTCAAGTAAAGATAAGTATCTTTCCAGAAGGAACCTGGGGCTTTGAGGTCATATAGATCTCTGTGAAATTTTCTCAGCTCCAAATCAGTTGGATGCGAGGGACTTTGTCCCAAGCACTTGACTGCTCTGAGCTTCTGGCATCTGGTCTACAAAACGGGGGTATAAGAACACTTACCTCTTGTGGTTCAGGTAAGGACCGAAGGAGACCATTTTTACTAAGCCTTTACACAGCACTTGGCCCCAGAAATACTCCAGGAAGGCCAGCTATTGCTCTTAGCTAATTTAATCCTCACAGTATCCCTATGAGGAGAATGTTATTAGCTCCATTTTGCAGAGAGGTTAAGTGCTTTACCCAAGGTCTCCCAGCAGTTTTGCTGAGATCTACACTTTTAACCACCACTCCCCATGCCTGGCCTGTAGCAAGTGCTCAATAAAATATAGAGACAGATGCATTGAAAAGTGTAGACACTGTGCAGTTCCACAGTCAGTGGTCAGTAGTGGGCAGCCGTTGCTATTGTTGTCGTTATTCTCGTGATGATGACTGTACAGAATTTAACCAGAATTTATAAAGGTTAAGAGGGGCTGATGAAAGTAGAGGCATTCTCCTAAGATACTAGAAAGGCAATAATGCCACTCTCAAGAAAATTATTTAAAAGTAGGGACAAAAAACTAGAGAACATGCAGCATTCTCTGTAATTAAGAAAAATGGGAGAAATATACATATCAAACAATATGGGAATGGGTAAGTGAATTATGGGTGATCCCTTTGATGGAAAATGACACGCTCATTTAAAACAATGATGATATGCCTTAACATGGAACATTTTTATTATATAACTACTATTAAAGGAAAAAAACTGGACACAAAATTCTATTTCTTCTCTAATTACACCTCTTTTAAAAGTATCAACTGCATGTGCTGAGAGGGAATAGGCAAACAGTTGCTTTTGTTAAGTGCTGGAATCTGAGGGTTTCTCTTTTTGTAATTTATTAAATAATTCCACTGTCATTTACTGAGCATTAACCAAGTGTCCGTCACCAGGTTAAGCATGGTTATTAGTGTGGATTGTAATAGGCCGCAGGAAAGCTTAAAGAGAATAGACATTTTATTGCCTCTCTGGGGCAAGAGTTTCGAGGCTGATGTGGCAGCTTCATCACGTCCGGGACCCCGGCTACAGGCTCTGCCATTCCCAGGGGTCAGCCTCTCCATGTGGTCCAATGGGACATGCCACCCTGTCCACCCTCCAGCCAGCATGGAGGGTGCAGGGAGGGGAAGGCAGGCCCTACCTCAGAAAGGCATGCCCAGAAGTTGCTCACACCGCTTGCATTCCTGTCTACTGGTCGGAACTTCGTCATTTGCCACCCCCAGCTGCAAAGGAGACTGGGGCATGTCGTTACTTAGGTGGGCCATGGACCCAGCTAGAAACAGGACTCTATTTCTGTAGGGGAGGATGGCCATTGGGGACCACTGCTGCAGCATGCTGAAATAGGGGGGGGGCAATGTCACAATCCTTGAAGAACCCACCACCCAGTGCGAGGGGGGTGTGCATGTCAAGGATGAATTACAAAACAGTCTGAGAAGTGATGTGACTGAGTTATGGGGTCACTGGGGACAGGAAGGCCAACACCACCTGGAGGGGGTTAGTGGCTCCACCTCCCACAAAGATTTCCCCTTCACTGGGAGCCATCAGCAGGGAGCCCTCCCCAGCTGCTTGTACCTTGTGGCACCACACTCCACGCCTAGGATCTGACTGATTTGGGCAGATGGAATGGATCACTTGTGACCCAAACTGGGACCACAAAATGCCTTCCAGGAGCTTGAATGGAGTGGAGTGACGCGCGTCT
Organism: Choloepus didactylus; assembly: GCF_015220235.1. NCBI lineage: Eukaryota > Metazoa > Chordata > Mammalia > Pilosa > Megalonychidae > Choloepus > Choloepus didactylus. Next base: position 208,572,113 of record NC_051308.1, on the reverse strand, counting down.
AGAGTCACCGTAGCCCTGTCTCTGAAGGCAGCAGGCTTATGCCACTGCGGTCTCTGGAGACACCTTGGATCTGCTCTTCCTACTGATTGTTTATTCAACTCCTCACGCTCCTGTCTGTGAGGGGTCCCAGTAGACTCCCAGGAAGTCCACCACCACCCTTTTTGGTGGGGGGGGGGGTTGTGTGAGTGGAGGTGGGGTTATGGTAGCTACATGAGACCAAAATAAGCTGAACTCATTCAGGGGTCAGGATGAGTTAACAAACAGTTTTGCTGAGATTTAATTCCAAGTGGAATTTCCCCCCCAGGTGCAATGAGAAGCCAGGAGGGTTTTAAGGCAGGGAATCAGCAGTGTATAAACCTGGATGCCTTTTATTTCTGTTAGTGGTTTATTGATTATGCCACAGAACGACCACTGGGAAGGGAGACTACTTCACAAAGGCCTGAGAGGGACCAGGGAGCCCGCAGCTGAGGTCGGGGCTCTTGATGAAGAGGCGGGAGCTCTGCCAATCGAAGGCAAGCCCGGTTTCTGCTTCTCTGCATGGTCCTAGGCTCACCAGGAGATCACTAGACTTGTCTCTCCAGTTCCAAGAAAAATAAAGAATATTGACATACATTAAAAAAAACAAAACAAAACCACAGCAATATCTGCAAAACCTTTAAAACACCATCCCATCCAGGACCTGTCTTGATCTTTAAGATGTAATTGATCAAACATCTCTCCTCTTGACTCCCCCCACCGGGGGCACCCATCTCTCTGCAGCTCCTGGGAGCTTGGCCTCTGCTCATCTCCCCAGCTCCATGGCCACCTGCTCCAGCCAAGCATCGCCTCCTAACTGTTCTTGCTGCTGCTATTTTTGTCCCCTTCTAATCTATTCTCTACAAAACAGCTAACAGGGTCTTTTTAAAATCCAGATCATGTCATTTCCCTGTTTAAAACCCTCTAGTGCTTGCCTTATGACTTGGCAATTCTGCTACTAAGGATAAACCTGGAAGATCTGAAAGCAGGGACGTGAACAGACACTTGCACACTGATGTTCATAGTGGCATTATTCACAACTGCCAAAAGATGGAAACAACCTGGGTGTCCGTCAACAGATGAATGGATAAACAAAATGTGTTATATACATAAAATGGAATATTAGTCTGCAGTAAAAAGGAGTGAAGTCCTGAAGCACATGACAACCTGGATGAAACTTGAGGACATTATGTTGAGTGAAATAAACCAGATACAAAAGGACAAATACTGTATGATCTTACTAATATGAACCAATTATAATATGTAAACTCATAGACATAAAATCTAGAATATAGGTTACCAGGACATAGAATGAGGCTAAGGAAGGGGAGTGGTTGCTCAATACGTGCGGAATGTTTAGCTAGGTTGATCTTAAACTTTTATTTGGAGATGGACAGAGGTGACAGTAGCATGTTATTGGGAGAATAATTAACAGGGCGGAATGGAATGAGAATGTCGTGGACAGGGGAAGTTTAGAGTCATGTATGTCACTAGAAGGAAAGTTGGAGGTTAAGCCATGGGAATGTGTAACATGGTGAATCTTGTGGTGGACAATGTCCATGATTAACTGTACATATATTGAAAAGTTGTTTCATAAACTAGAGCAAATGTATGACACTATTACAAGGAGGTAATAAGAGAGGGGTTTATGGGAAAAAATGTACCTATTGCAAACTGTGGACTATGGTTAACAGTAATACTTTAATACTCTTTCATCAACATTAACAAATGTACGACACCAATACTATGGGCCAATAATGGTGGGGGGAGAATAAGGGCTGTGGGGATTAGGGTTCTTTTTTATTTTTATTTCTAATAAAAATATTATTTATATATTTATTTATTTTTATATTATTATATTATATTATATTATAATATTTATTTATTTTTATTTCTAGATCATGTTCTAAAATTGATCATGGGGTTGTACGCACAACCATGTGATGATACTGTGAGCCAGTGATGGTGTACTTTGGAGGGTTTGTATGGTGTGTGAATATATCTCAATAAAACTACATTAAAAACAAAACATTCTAGTGGCTTCCCATCCATCACACCTTGGAAAAAGCTGATAAAACTCCTTTCTCTGGCTCACGAAGCCTTCTTATTCCCCTCATTGATTCCTGCTCCTGCCCCACTGGGCTTCTTTCTATTTCCCAAATTCCCAGTCCACATCCATCTCCAGGCCTTGGCGCTTGCTCTTTCCTCTGTCTTGATGCAGATGGCTGGTTCCCTCTTATTATTCAGGTCTCCACTAAAATGTCACCTCAGAGATGCCTTCCTAGACAACCCATCAGAAGCAGCCACCCAGGCACTCATTGCCATATAATCCTATTTTAACTCCCTGCACAAATCACAGGCTAACATTTTTCTTGACTGTGCATTTGTTTCCTTGTTTATTGGCCTAGACCCCACTGGAATGTAGTTGCCATAGGAAGAGGAGTCCTCTCTGCCATCTCCACCGCTGCATCCCAAACGCCTAGAACAGTGCCTGACTTAGCAAGGGTATTCAATAGACACTTGTTGAATGAATGAGTGACTGAGTGAATGAATGAATGAATTTGTTGAAACTCACTCAGGGCCAGGCCTGGTTAAGACATGGTTCATGAGCCCTGGGATCTCATAATGTAATACGTAGAGGTACTCTTGAAAAAAATAGTGGAGCGCTTAAAAACAGGGGCTAGAAGGCCAGACTGCCTGGGATCAAATCCTGGCTTTAGTTCTTGGTAGCTGTGTATGTAAAGCACTCAGGAAGTTCCTAGAACATATTACTTGCTCAATAAATGCTAGTCATTATTATCAGACAGGCTATATAAAGACATGAAACAACACACCGCTAGCCCCAGGGCTCAGGAAATTGTATCTGGATCACTCATCACAGGCCTTTGCAGTGAGCATGAGAAGGGCTGGGTGTTTTGGAAAACTTTGATAAAGAGAAGAATGAAGACTCTGTGTTGATTGTCCCAGGGTCTGAGCTGGGGGCTTGATATTAACCTTCCAGCAACCCTATGGACTTACTTTATAGATGAGAAACTAAGATTCTGGGGGTGAAATGATTTGCCTGGTATAACACAGCTAGAAGGTGGCAGAATCAAGAATCAAATCCGGGTCTGTCTAAAGTTGTAAGGTGCCCCGTGGGCTTATGTGGGTGGCAGTAAAACCGGGGGTGGAGGTCAGGAGCTGCAAGTTGGTGTGGCGTGGGTAAACCTTACCCAGCTTGAGACCTCGGGCAAGTCTCCATAACTGAAAAATAGGGATCCCAGAGGTTTCTGCTTCAGAGGGTGGACCCCCAGGACAACAGATGGCCAACTCTAAGGGCAGCGCCTGGCACAGGGAGGACACTGGTAAATACCGCTGTCTGAATGCATGCTGGGGTCACTGCGAGGTTAGATGAGATGAGGCTGGCCTGTCAGATATAGGAGGGCCAGTGTTGTCAGTTCCCAAAATCCTGAAAAGGAAGACCAAATCTGGGGTTCTGCAACACAGCACCCATGTGGATAGGAACTCTGAGGAGGACATCCAGAGCTGGGAGGAGCGGCCGTGATGGTCTTGTTGACACAGGAGGTGATGGAGGTCCAAGGAGGGGAGTGACCCCCTGAGGTCACCCAGAGAGGGGGTGGTTGAGCCGGCTGGAACTGTGCCTCTCTATTGCCAGCCCCAGCCACACAAGGGACCGGGTGGGAGAGAACCAGAGAAGGGGAGCTCCAAGCCCAAAGCCCCTTCTACCAGCCGTGGGGCCTCTGACTCTGCTCTCATGGGAGAGGTGGGCCTAGGAGGCCCTGGCTGCTCGCCGGCGACTTTCCCAGCCTCTCTCTGGGGAGCTCTGCAGAGCAAGCCCCAGGCTTTAAGTCCTCAGGAAGCGACAATGCTCAGAAGATCTTGGGGATCCAGCCCTCTTCCCCACCTCCATGGCTCCTGACCCAGCTCAGGTCTACCTTTTGACTCCCTGGCCTTTGCTCCTTGTTGGGGGTGGGCAGGTCGCCCAACCTCTCTGAGCCTGTTTCCTCAACTTTAAAGGTAGGGAAAGTAGCACACACCCCTGCAGAGTGTGAAGGTTAAATGCACTCACATGTGCCAAGTGTTATCACAGTGGCTGGAACATAGTGAGTGAACCATAACTGCTAGTGCCCCTCCTTCCACCTATGCTTTCCCCACACTGACAACAGAGGCAGTGTCATAGACCTCAGCCCAGGTTATGCCCCGTCCCTGTTTGAAAACCTTTTACTCTTTAATGGCCTCTATGATAATGTCAAAATTCCTTAGCTTGGCAGGTGGGACCCCACAAGCTATTTTACCCACCTGCTTTTCTGCCATCCTTTTATAATTCATGTGTTACCAAGTTAATAAAACATTTTGGAAACATTGCATATATATTCTTGTCTTATAGAGTCAGTGCACTTTTACATCTTAAAGGTTCTAAGAAACCCTGCAGGAAAGAAATGTTTAACCTTGTTCAGCCTGGAATTTGCCAAATGGATTTGACCATGGAAGCCTGTTAATATCCCACAGAACACACTTTTGTTTCCCGAATACCTTTCCTGATTGCCTACCTGCATGCTCTGCGTTAGCTGGTCTTTCTTTCCACACAGCTCTACCCACAGCCCGTGCCTACTCATCCCTGGAAGCCCAGGTCTGCTGACCCTCCTCCATCTGGTCAAGCTGGGTGCACCCTCCTCTGGGCACCCTCAGCTCTGTGTACCTGTGTACCAGCCCCCACCCTCGCTCACCTACCCCATCACCCCGGGGACCCCTCTCACCTCACCTGCTTTAGTCCTTTCCATTCTCCATTCCATGTGGATCACCAAAAATATCTCCTCTAAAAACCTTTTCTATATCCCTCAGTCAAGAAGAATCTCTCTTTTCTTTATGCTTTCAGAATTAGAGTAACATTTGGTGAGCTTAGTATCCCTATTTTTGGCTTCTCTGGAGTGCTTTGCACATAGTCGGCACTGAGTAAATGCATGCTTATTCATTCATTCAACTGTTTAAAGAACATCTGCCATGTGTCCTATGCTGAGCACTGGGGATGCAATGGGAAACAAGACAGACAAGGGAGGTAGTGAGGGAAGTGGGAAAAAGCAAGGACTCTGGAACAGACAGCCCTGGGTTTAAATCCTGATTCCGTCTTGTTCTAGTTTGCTAATGCTGCAGAATGCAAAACACCACAGATGGATTGGCTTTTATAAAAAGGGGGTTTATTTGGCTACACAGGTACAGTCTTAAGGCCATAAAGTGTCCAAGGTAACACATCAGTAATCGGGTACCTTCACTGGAGGATGGCCAGTGGCGTCCGGAAAACCTCTGTTAGCTGGGAAGGCACGTGGCTGGCATCTGCTCCAAAGTTCTGGTTGCAAAGTGGCTTTCTCCCAGGATGTTCCTCTCTAGCAAGCTTGCTCCTCTTCAAAACATCACTCACAGCTGCACTGAGTTCCTTCTCTTTGAGTCAGCTCATTTATATGGCTTCACTGATCAAGTCCCACTCTGAATGGGTGGGGCCATACCTCCATGGGAATATCTCATCAGAGTCATCACCCACAGCTGGGTGGGGCACATTCCAAGCAAATCTAATCAGCACCAAAACATCTGCCCCACAAGACTACATCAAAGATAATGGCGTTTGGGGGACACAATACATTCAAACTGGCACATTCCACCCCCTGGACCCCAAAATGACATTCTCTTTCCAAGTACAAAATACATTCATTCCATCACAATATCACAAAAACTTAAATCATTTCAGTAACAAAAGTCAAGTACAAGATCCTATCAAAATCAGTTACAGGCGTGGTGGGTCCTAAGGCATAATTCTCCTTTAGCTTTGGATCTGTGGACTTAGAACAAGTTATGTGCTTCCAATATACAAAGAAGGGACATTCATAGGATAAACATTCCCATAGCCATAAGGAGAAAGAGTAAGGAAAGCAGGGTTAACAGGACGAAAACAGTTCCTAAAACCTGCAGGACAAACTCTATTGATTTTGAAGTCTGAGAGTCATTTAGAGAATGATGTTGCATCCTTGGGGCTTGAGAGAGCGGGAGTCTAACCCTTCCTGAGGGCCTTTGTGGCAGCCCTTTCCTCTCCAAACACTTGGGTGAGTGCTCCAACATTTCCACACATTGGGGAGACCACCTTCTCGGCCCCACCCTCCTCAAACATCGGGGCAGCTCCCGGATTCCCTTCCATCTCTGGGGCACATGCTCAACCCCTTCAGAACAGTGTGGTGGCAGCCAGGCTCTCCCCAATTCCCTGGAAATGTGCTCCACCCTCTTTGGGATCTTGGGTGGCAAAACTCTTCCAGAGCATTGAGGTGGAATGTGCACCCTCGACCTCCGGGGCAAACTCACCCTTTCCATGTGTGTGGGCTGCTCCACTCTCCCAGCCCAAGGCCTCTTGACTCCAGACCTCAACCTCCATGGCTCTGTCTTTGAAGAAATTTTTCCTTCAGTTTGTTCCTTGTCTGTCTCCTCCAGTCCAGACTGGCAACGGCTCAGTCTGTAAAGATTTCGCAAAAATTCTGTTGGCTTTGCATGAAGCATGCAGGGGTCAAAGCCATCAGACAATAGGACTTTCCACAAATCCTTTCTTGATAACTCCATCTCCAATCTTGGCTTGTACTGAAATGGTGGCTGGGTTCCATGTTCAGTTACATCCTTACATTGGGCTGTAGCTTCTGGGATTCCACCCCCTGGAAGCTCATAATTTTCCAAGCCATCAGCTTCTGGTTTCTTTGAACCCAAGTGCTCAGTTCTAATTTTATCTCTCTCCACTCGCATTTTACTATAAGCTGCAAGAAGAAGCCAGGGTACCTCCTCCACATGTAGTCTGGAGATCCCCTCAGCTAAGTATTACAGGTTGTCACTTTGAAATTCTTCCTTCCATCTGACACGAGGATTTAATTTTGCCAAATTCTCTGCCACTTTAAAACAAGGATGGCCTTTCTTCCAGTTTGCAACAACACATTCATCATTTCTGCTCAAGTCCTCATCAGAAGTATCTTTAGAGTCCATATTCCATAAACAGTCTCTTTAAAGTAGTTTTGGCCTTTTCTATCAAGCTCCTCACAATTCTTCCAGAATCTTCCCCTTATCCATTTGAAAAGCCATTCCAACATGTTTGGTATTTGCAGACTCAGCAGCAAAAGCACCCCACTTCTCTGGTACCAAAATCTGTTCTAGTTTGCTAATGCTGCAGAATGCAAAACACCACAGATGGATTGGCTTTTATAAAAAGGGGGTTTATTTGGCTACACAGTTACAGTCTTAAGGCCATAAAGTGTCCAAGGTAACACATCAGTAATTGGATACCTTCACTGGAGGATGGCCAGTGGTGTCTGGAAAACCTCTGTTAACTGGGAAGGCACGTGGCTGGTGTCTGCTCCAAAGTTCTTGTTTTAAAATGGCTTTCTCCCAGGATGTTCCTCTCTAGCAAGCTTGCTCCTCTTCAAAACGTCACTCACAGCTGTACTCAGTTCCTTCTCTTTGAGTCAGCTCATTTATATGGCTCCACTGATCAAGGCCCACCCTGAATGGGTGGGGCCATGCCTCCATGGGAGTATCTCATCAGAGTTATCACCCACAGCTGGGTGGGGCACATTCCAAGCAAATCTAATCAGCACTCAAAACGTCTGCCCCACAAGACTACATCAAAGATAATGGCGTTTGGGGGACACAATACATTCAAACTGGCACACATCTCTTACTACTGTGTAGTCCTGGGCAAGTCACTTCACTCTCTGTATCTTGGTTTCTTCATCCACCAATCAAGGAAAGATTTAATAGCTACCTTTAAGGGTTACTGTGAGGATTAAATGAGATGATATATGTGAAATGCTTAGGACAGGGCCTGGCACATAGTAGGGGCTGTAGATGTGTTAGCTATTACTATTGTAACAAATGGTTTATGCCTCACAGAGCTTACAGTCTAGTAGGGAAGACGTTGAGTAACTTATCATACAAATGATTATTCAATTACACATTTTGATAGGTGCCAAGAAGGGAAAGTATGGTTCACAATGAGAGTATGAAAAAACAGATGACTGAGATTTTTCCAGGAAGTCAAGGAAGACCTCACAGAGGATGTGGCATTTAAGCTTAGACCAAGGATGAACGGGAGTTGTCAGGCCAAGTGGGGTGTGAAGAACATTCCACGCAGAGAGAACAACACATGCAAAGATATGGAGTCAAGAAAGAGCTTGGCCTTTTCAAGGAACTCAGAGAGGGCTGGAGTGGTGAAAGTGCAGAGAACAGGGAGACGGAGGTAGAAGGTGAGTTTGCAGAGGGGGCCAGATCACACAGAGCCTTGCCAGGCATGATAAGGACTTGGAGTTTCTATTCCAGGAGTATTGGGAAGCCTTTGAGGGTTTCAATCAAGGGAGTAACCTAATGTATTAGTTAGGGTTCTCTAGGGAAACAGAATCAACAAGAGATATCTGTAAATATAAGATTTTATAAGTGTCTCACGCAGCTGTGGGTGTGCCTGAGTCCACATTCTGTAGAGCAGGTAGCAAACTGGCGACTCCAATGAAGGTGCTCCATGAACTCCTCAGGAAATGCTTCACTGGCTAGCTGAAGAAGTGAAGGTTCTTGCTGTCTCTTTTCCTTGAAAGTCTTCAACTGATTGGATTAAATCCAGCTGATTGAATTATCTCATTGCGGAAGACACACCCTTTGTTGATATAATCAGTCACAGCTGCAATTGACTGATGATTTAATAAACCAGCGTTCTGGTTTATTAATCAGCCACAAATGTCCTTGCAGTACAGTTAGGCCAGTGCTTGCTTGACCAGAGACCTGGACACCATCACATGGCCAAGTTGGCACATGGACCTAACCATCGCACCTAATAAGATTTGCATCTTAAAAGACCATTCTAGAGGCTGGTAGAGGACACCAGCAGAAGATTACTCCATTGGTCCAAGTCAGGGAATACAGTGGCTTGAACTGGAATGCTGGCCAAGGGGAAAGAAAGAAATGCATGCATTTGAGAAATACTTGGGATATCTAAGAAATGACAAGAAGGAGAGATTAATTGGAATGCGTAACTAAGGGAAGAGAGAGGTGTTGAGGAGGCATCTGGATTCTTGGCCTGAGCAACTGGAAACAGTGAAGATGTGGCAGGTTTTTGCATGAGTGTGTGTGCCTGTTTGTGCACCCCCCTGCTGCGTGCAGGAGGATGAAATGAGTTCAGTTTTGTGACATGCTGAGTTTGAGGTTGCGAATGGGGTTAATAGTTTTGAGGTTTAAGAGGAGTAAAAATAATACATGGTTGACTCATACTATATTAAGGATATAAAAGTAGGTGAAGTTATTACAGGTTGAACAGAGACTTTGCGTTGAAAGAATGAAAACTTGTGTGTCATATCAAAAAGGTTGGGTCCTTGTTGCTTTTAATGGAAAAGAGTTTACAAATGGAGACCAATTTTAACACAAAGGAGATGAGGCTGGGGAGTTTTGGTAGGGTTTAGGCCACAGTAGATCGACAGCTTTCACCAGACCTGGAGTTGGGTGAAGCGTCTTGACAGACATCACAGTGAATTCTCGCTTTAGTGTCATTCATCCAATCAACCATTCAACAACTGTTTATTTCTTCATGGACTAGGGCTTGGGGATAGAAGAGTGATGTAAAAATTCCTTAGCTTCTACTGGAGGAGACAGACAACAAACAAATCAGGACATGATTTTACATCAGATCAACTATTCTAAAGTTAAAGGTAAAGAAAGTAGGATCCAAGGATTGGAAAATATCAGGGAGAGCTCTATGAGTCAAGTGGTCAAGGCCCCTCTGAAGGAAAGACATTTGGGTTTCAATAAAATAATTGAGAAATCATAGATTTCTGGTTTGGAAATATATATGAAGGGTACCTTTTGTCATCTTTATAATGAAAAAAATACTTACCAATTACTGGAATGTTAAAGAAATCAACAGAAATCAATAGAAAATCAATGGAAGAAGTTTATGACAAAACATTTTTCAGATTATTCCAAAAGCAATAACTCATTAAGAGGAAGAAATAAACTTGAGTTTTGAAGAGGTTCCTGGAGTGTTTGATAATCCAATGAATAAAGAGGAATGTATCACATGAAATACTGGAAAAATATTTAAATTTTTTGCTGATTTGACATGAATTTCTGAACTGACCAAGAAAGCATAAAACTTACAATGTACCACTACGCAAGGATAATTGATGGCATGAGTGTCATCAATCAAAAGAGGATATAGGATTAGGCATTATACAAGAAAGCTTAAAAAACCTGATCAGGGTGGTCTAGGAGGTCAGATGCCTAGACAACAGAAAACTACAACCTACACTAAAAAAAACGAAGTTATGGCCCAATCAAAGGAACAAACTTACACTTCAACTGAGATACAGGAATTTAAACAACTAATGCTAAATCAATTCAAAAAGTTTAGAGAAGATATGGCAAAAGAGATAAAGGCTATAAAGAAAACACTGGGCATACATAAGGCAGAAATCAAAAGTTCAAAAAAACAACAGGCAGAATCTATGGAAATGAAAGGCACAACACAAGAGATGAAAGACACAATGGAAACATAACAACAGCAGAACTCAAGAGGCAGAAGAAAACACTCAGGAACTGGAGAACAAACCACCTGAAAGCCTACACATGGAAGAACAGATAGAGAAAAGAATGGAAAAATATGAGCAATGTCTCGGGGAAATTAAGGATGAAACAAAAATATATGTATCATTGGTGTCCCAGAAGGAGAAGAGAAGGGAAAAGGGGCAGAAGCAATAATAGAGGAAATAATCAATGAAAATTTCCCACCCCTTTGAAAGACATAAAATTACAGATCCAAGAAGCGCTGCGTACTCCAAACAGAATAGATCTGAAAAGGCCTACACCAAGAGACTTAATAATCAGATTATCAAACGTCAAAGACAAAGAGAGAATCCTGAAAGCAGCAAGAGAAAAGCAATCCATCACATGCATAGGAAGCTTCATAAGACTATCTGTGGATTTCTCAGCAGAAACCATGGAATCAAGAAGGAAGTGATGTGATATATTTAAGATACTGAAAGAGAAAAACCACCAACCAAGAATCCTATATCCAGCAAAACTGTCCTAAAAATATGAGGGAGAGTTCAAAATATTCTATGAAAAACAAACAATGAGAGAGTTTGTGAACAAGATACCTGTCCTACAGGAAATATTAAAGAGGGCACTACAGACTGATAGGAGAAGACAGAAGTGAGAGGTTTTGCACAAAATTTTGGATGATGGTAGCACAGCAATATAAGCACACTGAACAAAGATAACCATGAATATGGTTGAAAGAGGAAGGTTAGGAGCATGTGGGACACCAGAAGAAAAGAGGAAAGATAAAGACTGGGACTGTGTAACTCAGTGAAACCTAGAGTGCTCAATAATTGTGATAAAATGTACAAATACGTTTTTTCATGAGGGAAAACAAACGAATGTCAACCTTGCAAGGTGTTAAAAATAGGGAGGCATTGGGGGAGGGATGCAATCAATGTAAACTAGAGACTATAATTAACAGAATCATTGTATTATGCTTCTTTTAATGTAACAAAGGCAATATACCAAGGTAAATGTAGATAAGAGGGGGACATAGGGGAGGGGTGTCAGATACTTGGCATTGGTGGTGTTGTCTGACTCTTTATTCTGCTTTAAGGTTATCTTTCCTTTTGCTGCTTCCTAGCTGTCGTGGTTTTTTTTTCTCTTTCTTTTTTCTTTTCCTTTTGCCTCTCTGCCTTCTTTGACTCTTCCTTCTGCTTTGTGGAAGAAATGTAGATGTCCTTATATGGACAGTGGTGAGGGTGGTGTGGTGAACACATAAATATGTGACTATACAGGGAACCATTGATTGTTTACTTAGGATGGAATGTATGACGTGAACAAAACCATCTTAAAAAAAAGAATGGGTTGATGATGAAAACTTGAGGGCACTATACTGAGTGAAATAAGCCAGACACATAAGGACAAATATTGCAGGGTCTCAATGATAGGAACTAATTATAATATGTAAACTCATAGACATGAAATATAAGTTACCAAGATATAAAACGAGGCTAAAGAATGGGGAGCGGTTGCTTAGTATGAGCAGAATGTTCAACTAGGTTAAACTTAAGTGTCTGGAAATGAACAGAGGTGACGGTAGCACATTGTGAGAATAACTAACAAGGTTGAATGGTGTGTGAAGGTGGTGGAAAGTGTAAGCTCAGAGTCATGTATATCACCAGAAGGAAAGCTGGAGGTCAAAAGACGGGAATGTATAAATCCGAATCCTGTGGTGGGCAATGTCTGCGATTAACTGTACAAATATTAGAAATCTCTTTCATGAACCAGAACAAATGTATGACAATACAACTGGCAGTTAATAATAGAGGGACATATAGAGAAAAAACATATACCTATTGCACACTATATACCACAGTTAGTAGTATTTCAACGTTCTTTCTTAAACAGTAACAAATGTACTATACCAATACTACAAGTCAAGAATGGAGGGGGGGTGGTTAGGGATATGGGAGGATTTGAGTTTCCTTTTCTTTTTTTTTTTTTCCTCTTTTTTTTCTTTATTTCTTGTCTGGAGTAATGAAAATGTTCTAAAAATTGAACAAAACTTAATTGTGATGATGGATGCACAGCTGTATGGGGGTACTGGGGGCAATTGATTGTACACTTTGGATCTTTGGATAATTGTATGGTATGTGAACAATCACAATAAAATTAAAAAAAAAAAAGAAAGCTTAAAATGTCCTGAATTGTTATAGCCTATATTTGATAGTTTTCCGAGTTTAACAACAATCCTAAAAATTCACAGGCCATGACCAACAGTGAGTTGTGAGGTTGAAAGGAACTTTTCTAAATTGTCAACTAAAACAGAATCTTAATAAACCATGCCGGAGAAAACTTTGAGTCACCTCTCCCTTGTCTTTATAGAAACACAAAATTACAAAATTGTCATGTATGATGAGGCAACCAAAGAAAATGCAGCCAAAAATGTAGGAAATTATATGTCATACAGACAGTTAATAAAAGTATTATGTATTTTTCTGATTCTGTGACTTTTGAGGTTTCAACTGCTGAAATAACCTGTTGTGATTTATTTTCTTATTATAAATAAACCTTTACTTTTACACCTGCACTGGTTAACTGTTGCTACAATAATGCTGTGTAACAAACCACCCAGAAACTCAGTGATTTAGGAACAGACTTATTTATTTGCATAGATCTGCAGATCAGCTGAGCCGTTGCACCTTTGGGCTGCAGTAGCTGGAAGTTGGAGCATCTAGACTGGGCTCCGCCGGATAACTCTGCTCCACGTGTCTCTCGTCTTCCTCCAAGGACCAGTGGGCTACCCAGGGCACATCCTTTTCATGGTGATGGCAAAGCACAAGTGGACAAGACCCAGCCTCAGAAATAGCACGCTGTGGCTTTGACCTCATTGCATTGGCCACAGCGAGTCACGTGGCCAAGGCCAGTGTTTTCTTTCCTAGCCTGCTTAAGCAAAATGAAACGGTTTGGCTTAAACAATGGGAATTTATTCGCTCATGGCTATGAGGCCAGGAAAATGTTCAAAGCAAGGCATGATCAAGATGATGCTTTCTCCCTGAAGACTGTGGCATGCTGGGGCTGGCTGTCAGTCATGCTTGGTTCCTCTGTCACGTGGCAAGGCACATGGTGGCATCTCCTGGTCTCGTCCTTCTCTTCCAGTTTCCGTTCCAGCTTCTTGCTTTCTGTAGCTTATAAAGGACTCCAGGAATGGAATTAAAACCGATCTTGATTGGACTGGGTCACATGCATCTTGACTGAAGTAACTTCATCAGAAGGTCCTACTTACAGTGGGTTCACACCCACAGAAATGGATTGGACTTATGAATATGTTTTTCTAGAACACAAACAGCTTCAAACCACCACAGCCAGCTAGAAGGGTTGAAAATATGCTTCCTGTTCAGTGGCCAGAATTGCAATGTCATATGGCAAAGGTGTAGACACAGGAAGAATGAGGAATTGGGCCCAGTAACGCAATCTCCTGCAGTAACTAATTTTATACTTACAATTTTGTAATATTTTTCTTAAACAGGGACCCCAGAAATGGTATGAACCTCAGCCTTCCAGAAAACCTTCATCTGTGCCTGGCTGCTGTGCTCTTTTGATGTTGCCTCAGGGTGACTGCTCTAACAACGAACATTCTGCAAATGAGAGCTTCATCAGTATTTTGAAATTCTTGATACAACAAAGTTTTATTGAATTCAAGGTCCACTTACATCATTTCAAGAAATTTCATTCATCAACGAAAGAAAAGGAAGTGCTGTTAGAGTCTTTAAATAAAATTCCAAGAATTGTAATTGCTTAAATGGTCACAACAAAAGCAGTGATAGTAATTTGTAGAGGTAATTATCTAAAATATTTGATGAAGAATTTTGTGTTGCTCTTTCAAACACAATATCTGATCTAAAAATTTGTGTTCACAGAAACAAGCTCAAATCTCTCCATGAAAGTTTTCAAAATATTTTATTTGGAAGTGTTTACAAATTCAACATTTAGTATCTTTGCCGATCGGTCCATACATATCAAACTATTGTTTAGTTATTTGTAATAATTTAACATGTCATCCAAAACCGAAGCTAGTACCTTGGCTACAGGTAACCATAAGTTCCCCATCCCACCCTCTGCCTCCCTCCAGAGCTACATTTGGCTTTCATAGGTCTTAGGCCCTTTTGTCCTCATGGGCCCCTTCTACAAACACACATTCAAAATAGGGAAAAGAGTATACTTTATGACAGCATTGCTATACAGATGAATATACCAACATTGTACTTTAAAATATTTTCTTGGACCTAAAAGTTTATTTTTCTCCCCTAAACGTATAGTGGGCCTAAGGCACGGTACCTACTATGCCTAACGGACAAATTGACCCTCCTCCCCTCACCTGAGATAACCATCCCCCTGGATCTTATGTTTATAATTTCTTGCTTCCCTTTTTATATTATAATTTATTGCAACTATATGCATTCCTTAAAGGAGTACTTTTTTTTTTAGATTAAATTCAGTTTTATTGAAATATATTCACATAGCATACAATCATCCATGGTGTACAATCAACTGTTCCCAGTACGATCATATAGTTGTGCATTCATCACCACAATCTAGTTCTGAACATTTTCCTTACATCAGAAAGAATCAGAATAAGAATAAAAAATAAAAGTAAAAAAGAACACCCAAACCATCCCCCCCCACGCCACCCTATTTTTCACTTAGTTTTTGTCTCCATTTTTTTACTCATCCATCCATACACTAGATAAAGGGAGTGTGATCCACAAGGTTTTCACAATCACACTGTCACCCCTTGTAATCTACATTATTATACAATTGTCTTCAGAAGTCCAGACTACTGGGTTGGAGTTTGATAGTTTCGGGTATTTACTTCTAGCTATTCCAATACATTAAAACCTAAGAGGTGTTATCTATATAGTGCATAAGAATGTCCACCAGAGTGACCTCTTGACTCCATTTGAAAAATCTCAACCACTGAAACTATTTTGTCTCATTTTGCATCCCCCTTTTGGTCAAGAAGATATTCTCAATCCCACGATGCCAGGTCCAGATTCATCCCCAGGAGTCATATCCTGCGTTGCCAGGGAGATTTACAACCCTGAGAGTCGGGTCCCACGTAGGGGGGAGGGCAGTGAGTTCACCTGCCAAGGTGGCTCAGTTAGAGAGAGAGAGGGGGCCACATCTGAGCAACAAAGAGGTACTCGGGAGACTCTTAGGCACAATTATATGCAAGTTTAGCCTCTCCTTTGCAGTAACAAGTTTCATAAGGGTAAGTCCCATGATAGAGGACTCAGCACATCAAACTGCCGGTTCCAGTGTTTGTGACAACATCAACATCAGTCCAGGTGAGGAAGTCCAACACTTTTGCACCTTCCCCTAGCTCCTTGGGGGGTGGGGTGGGGCTGTAAATATTTTTTTTATTCTCTGCCCAAATTACTCTGAGATATGTCACTATTTCACTCTAACCTATACTAACCTACCGTATCTCACTCCCTTTTCAAAGTTCCATGTAATTGTGGTGTTTGAACAAACCGACTCTAGAGTTATACTGTTCAGAAAATATAGATCCTGCACCAATAGACATCTCTTCCCTTGGTCTCACATGGAAGTTGAAGTTTTAGAACACAGTCAGTTTTGACCTTTACCCTTTGGCCTGGTTTGCCCTAGTCTTAACCAGATCTGCTTCATTCGTATCACTAATTGAAGTCTGGGCTCTTTTTCAGCTTTTTTTTTAACAGTTGCTATATGTGCTAATACTGACATTCATACCTGCCGAGCTCTAGCTCTGAGTTTCAGGTGTCACAGAGATATGCATTGTTCCAGAGACCAATCAGGTTATCCACTAAGGGATCAGCATCTCAAAGTTTAGAGATAGGCATTACAATTCAGGAATAGAGTTGACTGCTGTAAAAGCTTACAATCTAGGGACCATTGCAATAATCATTTCCATGTTAGGCTACGTTCTAAGATTTAATTCTGAGTTTACACGTTGTAGTTAGCCCGTATTGGTGAGGTATTATAGTGTTTGCCTTTATTTCTGGCATAGTTCACTCAAATACTGTGTACAGGATCCATTCACATCATTGTGTGTCTCACAGCTTCACTCCTTCTTGTAGTTGGTCAATATTCCATTGTATGCATACGCCACAGTTCACCACTCTGTTCCTCAGTCTGTGTACCCTTAGGTCACCTCCACCCATTGCAAATCATGATTACTGCCTCCATGAACACCAGTTTGCAAATGTCCATTCATGTCTCTGCTCTCAGATCTTCAAATGACATACCCCATAATGAGGTTGCAGGACCTTATGGTCTCCACATACTTAGCTTTTTGTGTAACCACCACACTGACCTCCAGAAAGGCTACACCATTCTACCTGCTCATCAACAGTAGATTGGTACATTCCTCTCACCATGTTTTCTCCGACACTTTTACTCCTATATATATTTTTTCCTACAATTTTATAGAGTTGTTTTCACATACCATACATTTATTCACAGTGTACAATCAGTTGTTCATGGTAGCATCATAAAGTTGTACATTTATCACCACAATCATCACTTGAACATATTGATTACTACAAGAAAATTTTTTTTAGCAATAATAAAAAAGATGATAAAAAGAAAAATAACATGTCATACAATACAATATAATAGTAAGGACAGAAAATAACACCACTACCAAGAATCCCATATTCCTCCCCTATATCCCCCTCTCATATACACCTAGCATTGGTATACTGCCTTTGTCACATTTAATGGAGGTATACTACAATGTTACTGTTGACTATAGATTCCAGTTTGCTTTGATCATGTTTTTTCCCAAATACCATCCCTTTTTCAATATTCTACATGGTTGACATCCATTTGCTCTCCCATATGCAAAAACATTTTTATATTTGTATATTTAGTAACAGTCATTGGCCACTCCAGTTTTTGCCAAGTTATACAGTCCCAGTCTTTATCATCTCCTATCCCACCTCTTTCAGCTTTACTCACAGACATCTTTGTTTGGTGTACTTACAATACTGTGCTACCATCACACAGTATTATGCTATCTATTTCTGGATCTATACAATCAATGCTGCTAAACATTCTGTAGTCCTTCAGCATGTAGTCCTCTTTCTATCTCCTGGTTGCCTGCGTTGTCAGCTTTTAACTCCCAAAGTTTGTTCATTAATGTCTGTTCATATTAGTGAGACCATACAGAATCTGTCCTTTTGTTTCTGGCTAACTTCACTCAACATAATGTCCTCAAGGTTCATCCATGTTGTTAGATGATCCATGTCTTTGTTCTGCCTTACAGCTGCATAATATTCCATCATGTGTATATACCACAGTTTGTTTATCCACTTGTCCATTGATGGACATTTGGGCTGTTTCCATCTCTTGGCAATTGTGAATAATGCTGCAATAAACATCGGTTTACAAATGTCTATTTGTGTCTTAAGTTTCAGTTTCTCTGAGTATATACCTAGCAATGGAATAGCTGGGTCATATGGCAAATCTATATTTAGTTTCCCTAGGAAACTCCACACTGTCTTCCAGAGTGGTTGCACCATTCTACATTCCCACCAACAGTGAATAAGTGTGCCTCTTTCTCCACATCCTCTCCAGCACTTGTCATTTTTTGTTTTTTGGATAATGGCCATTCTGGTAGGTGTGAGATGATATCTTATTGTGGTTTTGATTTGCATTTCCCTAATAGCCAGTGAAGTTGAGCATTTTTTCATATGTTTTTGAGCCATGTGTATTTCCTCTTCTGAAAAATGTCTGTCCATGTCTTTTGCCCATTTTTTAATTGGATCGTTTGTCTTTCTGTTATTGAGCTGTAGGATTCCTTTATATATTCGGGATATTAAACCCTTATCTAATATGTGGTTTCCAAATATCATCTCCCATTATGTAGGTTGCCTTTTTACTTTTCTGACAAAGTCCTTTGATGTACAAAAGTGTTTAATTTTGAGGACATCCCATTTGTCTATTTGTTCTTTGGTTGCTCGTGCTTTGGGTGTGAGGTCTAAGAAACCACTTCCTATCATAAGATCTTTAAGATATTGCCCTACATTTTCTTCTAAGAGTCTTATGGTCTTGGTGCTAACATTTTGGTCTTTGATCCATTTTGAGTTAATTTTTGTATAAGGTGTGAGATAGGCATCCTCTTTCATTCTTTTGGAAATGGATATCCAGTTCTCCGAACACTGCTTATTGAAGAGGCTGCCCTTTCCCAGTTGACTACCTTGTCAAAGATCAATTGTCCGTAGATGCGAGGGTCTACTTTGGAACACTCAATTCAATTCCATTGGTCGGTATATCTGTCCTTATGCCAGTACCATGCTGTTTTGAGCACTGTAGCTTTGTAATATGCCAATATCACCAATGCCAAGAGTCCCATACCCCTTCCTTACGTCCCCCTCTTATAGACATTTAGCTTTGATATATTGCCTTTATTACATTAAAGGAAGAATAATACAATGTTTCTGTTAACTATAGTCTCTAGTTTGCATTGATTGTAGTTTTTCCCCAATACCACCCCATTTTTAACAACTTGCAAGATTGACATTTATTTGTTCTCCCTCATGTAAAAACATATTTTTACATTTTAACACAATTTTTGAGCACTCTAGGCTTCACCGAGTTTATACAGTACCAGTCTTTATCTTTCCTCTTTCTTTCTGGTGTCCCACATGCTCCTAACCTTCCTCTTTGAACCATACTCACAGTCATCTTTGTTCAGTGTACTTACATTGCTATGCTACCATCACCCAAAATTGTGTTCCAAACCTCTCACACCTGTCTTTTCCTATCTGTCTGTAGTGCTCCCTTTAGTATTTCCTGTAGAGCAGGTATCTTGTTCACAAACTCTCTCATTGTCTGTTTTTCATAGAATATTTTAAACTCTCCCTTATATTTGAAGGACAGTTTTGCCAGATAAAGGATTCTTGGTTGGCGATTTTTCTCTTTTATATCTTAAATATATTGCACCACTTCCTTCTTGCCTTCATGGTTTCTACTGAGAAATCCACACACAGTCTTATCAAGCTTCCTTTGTATGTGATAGATTGCTTTTCTCTTGCTGCTTTCAGGATTCTCTCTTTGTCTTTGATGTTTGATGAGCTGACTATTAAGTGTCTTGGCATAGGCCTTTTGAAATCTGTTCTGTTTGGGGTATGCTGTGCTTCTTGGAACTGTAATTTTATGTCTTTCATAAGAGATGGGAAATTTTCATTGACTATTTCCTCTATTATTGCTTCTGCCCCCTTTTCCTTCTCTTCTCCTTCTGGGACACCCATGACATGTACATTTATGTGCTTTATGTTGTCATTCAATTCCCTGAGACACTGCTCATATTTTTCCATTCTTTTCCCTATCTGTTCTTTTGTGTGTAGGATTTCAGGTGTCTTGTTCTCCAGTTCCTGAGTATTTTCTTCTGCCTCTTGAGATCTGCTGTTGTATGTCTCCATTGTGTTTTTCATCTCTTGTGTTGTGCCTTTCAATTCCATAGATTCTGCCAGTTGTTTTATCAAACTTTCAATTTCTACCTTATGTTTGCCCAGTGTTTTATTTACAGTCTTCATCTCTTTTGCCATATCTTCCCTGAACTTGTTGATTTGGTTTTTGATTTGATTTAGCATATTTCTTTGAAAATCTTTAATAGATTGCTTCATTAAAGTGAAACAATATCTCAACTGTATCTTGATTGAGGTGTAAGTTTGTTCCTTTGACTTGTCTATATCTTCATTTTTCCTAGTGTAGATTGTAGTTTTCTGTTGTCTAGGCATCTGGTTTCCTTAGTTTTCCCAATCAGATTTTTCCAGACCAGAATGGGTTCAGATCTCAGAGTGGGGTTATATCCAGTTTCAAGTCTCCCTGTGGGTGTACCTTAGAAATTGACTGACTTTCCTATGAGGTCTCTAGACACTGTGCTTTTCCTAACCTGCCCAGCAGGTGGCACTTGTCAGTCTGTCACTCCTGACTGGTGTAAGGAGGTGTGGCCCCTTTAGTTTCTGTTTTGGCTGTTTTCCCCCAGGCTCTGGGGTCTGGTTCTGAAGAAAAGACAGGTAGTAGAGCTGGGCTCCACCTCCTTCCTTCTAGGGAAGATACACCCCCTAGGGAGTTATCATTTGCATTTGAATTGTTGTCTCTCTGACTCTGCTATCTGCACCCTGTTTGGGTAAGAGCGCTGCGAAATGAAAATGGCTGAGGCTCTCTCCACTGAGCCCCTCAGGTTGAGAGAGAGAAAAAGGGACAGAAAGCCCCCTTTTAGAGCCAGTATATGACCCCCCAGTTTCACTCATTGGCCAGAGGTAACACCTGGTCTTCTGGGCTCCCCCTCCTGGGACAGATGAGTCTTCTGGTTCTTTAAGGTCAGTCATCACTAAAAGCCTCTGTTTGCTTGTTGGGGGTTTGTAGCTTGTATTCAGCAGTCCACATTTGTTAATTAAGACCCAGTTGGAGGTGGGCAGAGCTATATTCACTTATTCGGAGAGTGCTGCTTTCTACCACTGTCAGGTTTTGCAGCTCAGCCTGCCATGGAGGAAGGGGGCTCCCGGTGCAGTTCTGCAGTTTTTACTTATGGATTTTATGCTGCGGTCTCAGGCATTCCTCCCAATCCAGCTTGGTGTACAATGTGTAGACATTCACGGTTGTCCCCCAGTAGCTATTCCAACTTATTTACTAGTTGTTCCTGGTTGTTTATTAGTTATTTCTGGGGACTAACTAAATTCCACTCCTCTCTATGCTGCCATCTTGCCCCCTCACCTCTTGCCTAGGGTTATATTGTAGATTGGCTGTGTGTTATGGCCCTTCTTCAATTCTTGGTCCAACTTATACTGACCCTTTAAAGCAGCTTGTGTTTAACAGTTCAGATTTTCTCAGGTTTTCTGCACATGTCTCTCTGTGACTGCTCCACTTTCAGGAGAAAATTTCCTTTTCTCTGTTCCTGCTCTGAAGTCCTGGGCTGTTCTCTTTGTTTTCATGCAGATTTTCCTCTCCAGCAGCTATGTTCTGCTCAACTACCCTCCCACACTCAGTGCTGCCTTTTCACTACAGGTTTCAGTCCTCTGTTCACTTTGCCTTATAGTGGTTCAGTTTTTCCCCTTTTCCCCAAGTGGCTTTTGTGCCCACAGTGACTTCCACATTAGGGTGCTGTTCTGGTTTGTTAATGCTGCTGGAATGCAAAACACCAGAAATGGATTGGCTTTTATAAAACGGGGTTTATTTGGTTACAGAGTTCTAGTCTTAAGGCCATAAAGTGTCCATAGTAATGCATCGACAATTGGGTACCTTCACTGGAGGATGGCCAACAGTGTCTGGAAAACCTGTTAGCTGGGAAGGCACATAGCTGGCATCAGCTTGCTCCCAGGTTGCATTTCAAAATGGCATTCTCTAAAATGTTTGTATCAGCTTCCAACAGCCATCTTCAAAGTGTCCCTCTTGGCTGTAGCAAGCTCGCCCCTTCTGTCTGAGCTCACATAGTGCTCCAGTAAACCAATCAAGGCCCACGCTGAATGAGCGGGGCCACACCTCCATGGAAATTATCCAATCAGAGTTATCACCCACAGTTGAGTGGGGAACATCTCCATGGAAACAACCTAATCCAAACATTCTAACTTAATCAACACTAATATGTCTGCCCTCACAGGACTGCATCAAAGAACATGGCTTTTTCTGGGGGACATAATATATACAAACTGGTACAGGTATCCTGCTCCAGGAAGCCAGATAGAGTCAGTGTTCAAAAATGCTTATATGCACTGGCAATTAGAGACAAGATTGGGGGTGTACATTGCTTGCCAATAGTTCCTCTGCATGTCACTCTTGTTTCCTGTTTCCTGGGAGCCCCTTTGTATGCATATGCTCACTGGCTGCTAGGGTTCAGCCTTGTGTCATGTGGTGTTGGGTCCCCATATCTGAATGTACATGGGATTCTAAGTTGCTGTTGCATGTGGCTCTGTGGCCAACGACCATGGCAGGAGGTGCCTGGGCCAGAAAACTGCCATCATGTGACTCAAATCTTGTGGGACCAAGTGTGAGGGAGGGGTCCAGACTGTCAGGTCCCACTTGCATATCAACTTTCTTTTTTGATGTTTTTTTTTCCCCATTCAATTCAGCATTTGTGGAGTCTTTCTCTAGTCTCTAGCATCTGCCAGAAATCCAAGCAAATGGAATGTGTCCTTTTATTTAGTTGTCTCTTCAAGAAAACTTTCCTGGTGATATCTTAAGCCACCATCTTGATGATGTCTCCTAAATTCCTGCTCATATCTTTCATCCATTTTTTTTTTTAAATTTTCTTACTGATTTGTAGGTGTTTTAAGAATATATTCTTTATTCTATTCCTTGTTCATTGTATTTAGATTCTCTTCTCCCAGCTCATGACTTGTCTTTCTCGCTTTCTTTAAGTTATCTTTTGTTGAACACGTCATTGATTTTAGTGTAGTCAAGTTCGTCAATCTTTTATTTTATAGCGAATACCTTTTAGGCTTTGTTTAAGAACTCTTTATCTACCCCAAGCTTTAAAAAGATATTTACCTGTATTTGCTACTAAGATGTTTAAAGTTTCATTCTCAAAATTTAAGTCCTTAATCCATCTAGAGTTGATTTTTGTGAATGTTGTGAAGTAATTTTTTCAGCTTCATGTACTGAAACATCCTTCCTTTTCTCACTATGATAGCATACTTCTTCTGTATGCCAAAGTCCCATACGTTTGTGGGACTGATTCTGGGTCTCTATTCCTTTTCATTGGTCAATCTGTCCATCCCTATGCCAATACCACACTGTCTTAATCAGTATAACTTCATAGGAAGTCCTGATTCCTGGTTGGGCAAGTCCCTCCTCCCTGCTCTTTGTCACAAAGGCCCAGTAGCAGAGCAGGGCACCTGAGCTGGGGTCGAAGGGAGTTGGGCCATCTCTGCCATAAAATGAGACAACTGAGGGCCAATGGTAAGGTTAGAGATTTAGAATCAAATATAGGCAGACTCCTAGCTCGGCTCCTTCTAAATGAGTACTCTTAGGCATGTCAGTTTCCCTTTTGAATCTCGATTTCCTTGTGTGTTCTGAGGGTATTCTAAGGATCAAGTAAAGCTGTATATGAAAAAAGCCCTTGGCCTGCATGTTGACCTGAGCAACATGAACTGGAGCTCAGAGAAGTTAAGTGACAGGCTCAAGGTCACACAACTAGAACAACTTCATCCTGCCTTCTCCACTGCCAAGATTCAAAGATAATTTATGGATATGTTAGTCTTTCAGTTCCTTTCTTCTATTTTCTTCCCCTCCCTTAATAACAAATTTCCAAAAGCTCTTGGCACACCATAGCTCCAGATGACCCCATCTGCTTTGGCTTTTTCTTATCTGATGGGAACAGAATGAACTGCATAATGGTTCCTCTAACAATGTTAGAGAGGAAGCCAGGTTTATTTAAAATTCAACCTCTTTTGGCCCTGTTACCACTGGCCTTGGTTAAGCCATGGCTTGGGGACATCCAAAAGCAGCCATGTCTGGGCACAGCTTCCAGGAGAGCCCGAGGGGGTGACAGTGAAGTGCCCCTGGATCTTGGGAGCATGGAGATGAGAGTGACCCTGAAGGTTAACCTATAACACTTCCTGAGTCCATGTCTATCTTGTTCCCTCTGTCTCTCCGGATCCCTCCACAGTTCTTGGCACGGACAGGAAGTGTTTGCTGAATGAATAATGCCTGTGTTGGAGAAATGCAGAGTCACCTTGAAGAGACAGCTGACCTCATTGTAAAGGGATTAGAAAGGCTCCTCAGGGGATCTGGTGAAGTCTTACAGAGAGAAAGGTTTGAAAATGAGTATGAGCATATTAAAAGTTATAATAATGGAAATGTGTAACTGCCTCAGAAACTGATGGAGAGATCAGTGGAGTGGAAAAATAACCCTCAAATAGAGCTAAATGTATAAGGGCATTTGGTGTATGATAAATGTGGCATTTTGCATATGTGAGGGGAAAATAATATGTTTAGGACAAATAGTGAGCCATTTGGAAAAAAATAAAGCTGTATCCCTAATTCACTGCATACACTAAAATAAATTCCAGATGGGTTATATACATACAGGTGAAATACAAAACCATAAAAGTGCTAGAAGAAAATATCAGAGAATGTTTATTTTCATAGTCATGGAGTAGAGAAGATCTTTCTAAAACATGGAACAAATCCCAGAAGTTATCAAAGAAAAGATGGACATATATGACTAAATATTTTTATAATGACTAAATATTTTTAAACTTCTGTAGAGAAAAAGGAAAACAACACACAAAGCAAAAGACAAACACTAAACTGAAGAAAATATTAATTTGCTTCCCACATGGCAGATGGAAGGTTAATAATCTGATGTAAAGAGCTCTTACAAATCAACTTAAAAAAAGAAAACAAGTGCAAAGGAAGAAAAGAAAGGGGAAAAAAAGATGAATATGAAATAGGCAGAGAAGTGGAAAAATTCATTTTACAGATGACATTCAAATGGCCAGTATATACATAAAGAGATGCTTGATTCCACAGAAAAACAGATCCAAATGAAACCAACAATGTAATAGTATTTTTCATGTATTAAACTGGCAAAAATTAAAGATACATTGTTGGGAAGGAGCATCAGTGGGCTCTCCCATCACGGCTGGTGCAAGCATAAATTGGTACATTGCTGTTGGAGAGAGATTAATCAATTTCTATCAAAACTTTATATATGTGCTCTCTGATCTAATCAATTCTACCTTTGGAAATTTACTTTACAGGAATACTGGCACAAGTGAGCAAAGATAAATATACAGGGTGTTCTTTGCAGCACAGTTTATAATAACAAAAGGCTGGAAATGCACCAGCAGAGAACTGAATAATGTCCATATTATACAGGTGATAAAAAGAACTGGAGAGATATATCTACATGTGCCAATGTGGAAGGACATCCACAAATTAGTGCTCACTTTTGAAAATAAGCAAGTTGATATTCCAATTTATTTTTGAAATTATCTCCCTCTCTTCTCCATGTATGTGCAAACATAAAAACATATATATGTATATATAATATGATCATATGTCTGGAATTTACATACTGTTAACAGCGATTAGATTGAAGGCAAAAATTGAAACATTTTATTTCTCTAACAGTCAAATTTTTTTTCAGTGAGCACATATTACTTTTGCAATATGTTAAAAACATTTTTTATTAAAAATATTTTAATTGACATTTGGTTTGTTGAGCTGGTTACTTAAAGTCTGCCCCTAAGGACAGACGACTCTTGGACTGCTGACAAAGTTACTACAGGATTGTGTTTACCTCCCCTGTTTTATTACAGACTTTCCCTCAAGACTCACAGCTTCCTTTTAGAGCTAGAGTTTGCAAGGCCTGGTCCCTTTCCTGGGCCACTTGTGTTTGCCTGATACTCACGGGGGCATAATAAACACGCCCCAGGTGCAGTTGGGGCGAACACTTAACAGTTAAGCTACCCGGTTCTGGTAACCCTTTCACAGAGTGTGATAATCACAGCCTCCCCTTCCCACCCTGGAAATGTGAGCTCCCCGGGGGCAGACCCCAGGTCTACCTGTTGTCTTTATTCCTAAGAGCCAGCACAGAAAATGTTACGTGACCTAATTCATTAACACAAACAGACTGAGAACTCACCCATCAGCTGGCAAGAAAACCGGTGTAAAGAAGAGTGAAAAGAGATTAGCCATGAGCTGATAGCAGGGCAAGGAGGAGAAAGGGCAGATGCAGCGAGGCCGTTTACCAGATGTCCCCTTTGAAAGGGAGGAGGCAGCCAGTACCCACTAAACATCTCAGGGCCGGCTAATGGGGTATGGAGCTTGCCCATCCTTGGAACAGAGGGAGGTGGGTGGGAATGGAGTGGAGGCGGAGGGCAGGCTATGCTCTCCTCTATCCTACAAAGCCAGTGGGTGAGGACCGGGTTGGTGTTGTTGCTGATGACATCTGTGAATGGACTCCAGGAAAAGTTGTATTTGTGATGCCCTGCTTGCTGGTGAAGACAGCTTAATAAAAGCAAGTAGCAGCATCATGCTATAGCCCATGAGATATAGAAAGGATGGCAGAACGCATTAATTTGGCCCTGTATCCTTAGCACCTGTGGCCTGGCACAGAGCAAGGGCTCAACAGATGCTCGTAGAAGGAGCAGAGCAAGGGGGTTAGGCAGGAAGGAGAGGGAAGCAGGGAGATGAGATCAATGACTCAAGACCAGCAAACTGCTTTCGAATTTCCTAGTATCAGGGGAGGCTTTGAGGGGATTCTGGGAAGCTTGCCTCCACCTCACTGCCCTTTCTTGGGCCTCCATATTCTGATCTATGTAATGGGTATGGGTATGAGGGGAGAAGTTAGGAGGGGAGAAAATGTTGGACTAGCTCAGTAATTCTGACTCAGAGTCCCAGAACTCTAGGGAACTCTTAAGATAGAAATGGGTACCATGAGTTATTTTCATATTTCTAAATACATAATAGGAATTAAGCATTTGCTCAGGATAAGAGTGCATGCGCCAACAGGACAGGTATCTCTCTTTGGAGCCAGAATATCCATCACTCCCAGGAAACAGGAAAGCATTTGGAGCAAGAACACAGGCTCTTTAGGCAGACTGAGCTGGGTTGGAATCTTAGCCCCACCCCATACAGTCATGTGCCTTTGCACGAATGGCTTAACCTCTCCTGCATATCAGTCTCCTCTTCAGTAAAAGGAGGGTGACAAGAATACCCCACTCAGAGGTTTAGATTAAATGAGCTAGTAAAGCACTTGGCATTGAGCCTAGTCAGCCTCAGCAAATGGCAGTTACAATCATGATTAACTGAGAATGGAAGTCTGGACATCTTGTGCGAATCAGAAGCTCTGACTGGAGCTACATATATTGATTAATAAACAGTAGAAAATTAATGAATTGTTAATTATTCAGAGCAGTTTATTTGGAAGACAACTTCTTTCAAAACATTGGAGCCCCTGGGGGAGGGGGTGAGTTTTAAGAGTGCATTTGGTGGGGCAAAGGCTGAGCCTCTCTGCCTTAGGCTCCTTTGAGAGGGAGTTTAATAGGAGACTAAGCTGTCCCTCTTCTGGGCCTCAGCATGATTGTTCTCTGTGCTTGGAATGCCTGGCTGACTCCTACCATGACACTTCCTCCAGGAAGCCTTCCCCGGCCCTGCAAGTCTGATCTGGGCCCGTCTGCAGCATACCGGGCTCATCCCTTGGAGAGAACTCATTACATTGTGCAGTGCTTTCTTAGACCAGTAATTCTCAACCTTGAGCGTGCATCAGGATCACCTGGGGGCATTGCTGAACTAGAGTTTGCGGGCACCACCCCCACAGCCCCAGATTCAGTAGGTATCAGGTGGGTCCCGAGAATTTGCATCTCTCACATGTTCCCAGCAGGTGTTGATGCACTGGTTTAGACCAAGTGCTCTAAGACAGCAGGATCTTACCTGTTCTTCAGCGCATCCCCAGGAGCACCTTAATGGCTCAGCTATTCTTACAGGGAAAGAGACGGTTAAAGAACAGTTCGCAGAACCTCGTGTGCTGAGAGCCAGAGAGCGATTCTGCCCTGGCTGGAAGTGACGAACGTCTCTGAGGGCTGGAGGTGCCCAGCAGAGCTTAAGGGGGTCAGGGAAGGCAGAAGCCCTTCTCCTCGATCATAGCGCCCTCTGGTGCCAACATCTCAGCTCTGCGCCTGGAGCTGCAAGAGGACAGGTGACCAAGCAGGGAGCTCCCAGCTGACCTCCCAGTCCCTGGTCCTTCTGCTCTCGCCTCGTCCATGTCACCACCCGAGGTAACGTGCAAAAACCCAACTCTTCCTGTACTCCCCTTTGCCCCACCCCCAGCTTAAATCCTGTCTATGGAGCTCCATGACCTCCGGAGATAGCCCAGCATTCAAGGTCCTTTGCTGTCCAGCTCCTGTAACCTCTCTGGCCTCCTGCCTGCTCCTCAATCTCCTGCCCCTCTCCTCAGGCACTGTTTTATCTGCAAAGATCAGGCCGTGCATTTTCATGCCTCCCTACCCACTGTTCCCCCTAACTGTAAGGCAACCCTGCCTTGTCCCACCCAAGAAACTTACTCTTTCTTCAATGTCAAATGTGGCCTCTTCCAGGAAGCCCTCCTGAACTCTCCCAGGCAGAAATGATTGTTTCTTCCCCTGTGTCTGTATAGCCCTGTGCAGAGAACACCACGGAGATCCCACAGCATATGAAAATTCCTGTTTGTGGGTCTGGGTCTTCCTTCAGAACATAAGCTTCTCAGGGGCTCCGGACTCAGCTTTGGTGTCTCAATAAATGCTTATGGTATCTAAAAAGCTGTTTTCTCCATTCAAAAAAAAAAAAAAAGTAAAAGTTTCAATGCTCTCTTTAGGGCCCCCTTTCAAAGCTGAAAAACACTGTCTGTATCTTAAGGCTTTGTCGATCCTTAGAGATGATTCATTCATTTATTTAATCAACAAATATATTTGAGGTCTTCCTTCTGGCAGGCACTATTTCTGGTGCAGGGGATACAGAGGAGAATAAAACAAGCCAAAGTTCCTGGCCCCTGAGATTTCATTCTAGTGAGGAAGAAAGCAGTAAACAAAATATATTATATAATATTGAGTAGTATAAAGAAAATTAAAAGGGGAAAGGGGCTAAGAAATTGATGGAGGGCATCTATTTTAGGTAGTATGGTTAAGGAAGTTCTCACTGATAAGGTGACATTTGAACAAATACGTGAAGAAAATGAAGATGGAAGCCTTGGAAATATCTGGAGGAAGGCATCCTCGGCAGCATGCAAAGGTGCTGGGGCAAGAACTTAGTTTGCATATTCTAGGACAGTAAGAAGGCCAGTGTCAGGGAATTCAGAAGCAGACTCTGAGGTGAGTGTACAAGTGGTTTATTAAGGAAGTGCTTCCAGGGGAAACTGGTACAGAAGTAGGGGAAGCAGGACAGAGAAAGGGAGGAAGCCAAGCCAGGGTGTGATTTCAGGCAAAATCCCGGAGGGTAGGGTAGACTCAGACTGGTCCCTCAGGGATGCTCCGGAGTTTAAGTGATGTGAAAGGAATTTGTACTAATCTAAGGCAAGATTGCTGGGACTTTCATACTCCCCCTAAATCCCTGGGAGATGTAAGTTCTCAGGTGCCTCTGGATCTCTGATCTGTTGGACAAAGGGGGTCTAGTGGCCTGAGGGAAAGACCTACAAAAAGATTTGGAAGTACTGGACTTTGGAAGCAAAAGCACACCAAAGCTGGGAAAAATGCAAAAACAAACAAACAAACAAACAAACAAAAAAAAACAAAATGGGAAAAAGTGGAATCCCAAGGGATCTGGGTGGAGCACTGACATTGTTATAGTCAATGAGGCCAAAGAGCAGAAGCCAAAGGGCAGAATCATAAGAGATGAGAAGAGAGTCAGCCAAGACCAGATCAGGCAAGCCAGTATCTGATTTTGCTCAAAGCGGCAACATGCCAAGTTAAAAAATCTACAGTTCCCAGCATTCCTTGCATCTAGGGGTGGCCAGTTCTGGACAATGAGATGTAAGTAAAAGTTTGCTAAGGGTTTCTGAGAAAGCTTGGATTTCCTGACAGAGGCACCATCTCTTTCCTCCTTACTGCTTCCTTCTTCTTGCCTGGAATGTAAGCCTGAGGCTGGAGGTAAAGCAGCCATTCTGTAATCATGAGGTCACAATGAGGTATGTGTGAGAATAAAAGCCTCATGCTAAGGATGAAAGAGTAGAAAGACAGAAGGTGCCTGACACCCTGGTGATGTTGTGGAGTGGATGGACCAACCTGGGATGCCTATCTCCAGACTCTCTGAAGGAAGGATAATATTATTATTATCCTTATTTATTATTTATTATTTGATGATGTCATCAGCTTTCTGTTACATTCAGCTGAACATGGTCCCTAACTGATACTCCTCCAAACAGCCTATGAACTACACAGCCTCCAACTTATATGAGAGCACCTGATTCCTCCCAAATTCACTGGATAAAGCTCTTTCAGTTTTGCTAATCTTCTCTGTGACAGATTCTATCTTGTTTTATTGTGCATCTATTTAGTTATGAGTGAAGGTTTTCATATGCCTTTATATAAACATTTTTATATGTTAATTGAACAATTATTTTAATTTTATGCGAATTGCCTGTTTCTGTGCTTTGCCCATTTTCATTTGGGCATCAAAAAAAATTTGCATCAGACATTGACATCTTAAAGGTTCTGAGAATTCCTGCAGTATCAAACATGCAGTTTAACTTTAGTATAGAATCCTCCAAAATTTTTGACCACAGAACATCTTTTATCTTAGAATCCTTATTTCTATCAGTTGGGACTGAGTTTTCCAAGGGGTGATAGGTTAAATAGCCATGAATGGGTTACAGGTGTGTGGACCTGTTCAACTACTCAGCTGAAAATGTATTTGAACACTATTAGATGGCTCCTTCTGTAAACATCCTGAATCTGGTAATAATTGTTTTGGTGGCTAAGACCTTATGCAAAATACCTGCATCTGCTGCTAGAAAGGTTCTGTCATGGCCACAACATGTCACACTCCTCAGAGGTGCCGGGCGAGTCATCCCAGGTGGTCTGATTATTATCCTAGTCCTGGTTTGCTTACGCTTGTGAGGTTCTTTATTTTGTGAATACATGTAAAATGTTGGTTTTTATTTCATTTCTCTTCTTTTCACATTTTTTTTCTAACAGGGAAGTATGGATATTATTGTGATTCAATATAAAGCATTTCCATATAGGGAATATTTTATTTTGTTAATTTTCTCAATTATATCTTGAGTAACCATTGATTTTTAAAATTTATTTTTCATTAGAGACGTTGTAGGTTTACCAAAAAATCATGCAGAAAATAGAGTTCCCATATATTGCCCCTCAAACACACAGTTTTCCTTATTATTAACATATTGAATTAGTGGGATACCTTTGTTACAATTGATAAAACTATTATTATAATTATACTATTGACTATAGTCCATAGTTTACATTAGGGTTCACTGTATTGTACATTTCTATGATTTTTTTAAAAAAAACTTTATTCTAGTAACACATATACAACCCCAAATTCCCCTTTTAAATCACATTCAAATATATAATTCAGTGGTGTTACATTGACAGTGCTATGATGCCATCACCACCATCCATTACCAAAACTTTTCCATCAGCCTAAATAGAAATTCTATACCAATTAAGCATGAACTCCCCATTCCCTACCACCACCGGCCCCTGGTAACCTGTATTCTAGTTTCTGACTCAATGTATTTGTTTATCGTAATTATTTCATATCAGTGAGATCACACAATATTTGTCCTCATGTGTCTGACTTATCTCACTCCACATGTTGTCCTCAAGGTTCATCCATGTTGTCGCATGTATCAGAACTTCATTCCTTTTCATGACTGAATAATATTCTGCCATGTGTATTATACCACATTTTGTTTATCCATTCATCTGTTGATGAGCACTTGGGTTGCTTCCATCTCTTGGCAATCGTGAATAATTCCACTATGATTATTGGTGTTTGAGTGCCTGCTTTCAACTCTTTTAGGTATGAACCTAGGATTGAGATTGCTGGGTCATATGGTAATTCTATATTAACTTTCTGAGGAACTGCCAAACTGCCTTCCACAGTGGCTGCATCATTTTACATTCCCACCAACAATGAATGAGTGTTTTTATTTTTCCACATTATCTCTAACACTTGTTATTTACTGTTTTTTAAAAGTAGCCACTCTAGTGGCTGTAAAATGGTATCTCATTGTGATTTTGCTTTGCATTTTTTTAATGGCTAAAGATACTGAACATCTTTTCATGCGCTTTTTGGGCATTTGTATATATCTTCTTTGTAGAAATGTCTATTCAAGTGTTTTGCCCATTTTTAAATTGGGCTTTCTGTTGTTGAGTTGACAGATTTCTTTTTATATTTTTATATTAAACTCTTATTGGATATGTGATTTCCAAATATTTTCTCCCATTCTGTAGGTTGTCTTTTTACTTTCATGATGATCTCCTTTGATGCACGAAAAAATTTTTAGTTTTGATGAAGTCTCATTTGCCTGCATTTTCTTTTGCTGTTCCTGCTTTTAGTGTGAAGTCTAACAATCTATCGCCTAAAATAAGGTCCTAAAGATGCTTCCCTATGTTTTCTTCTATGCGTTTTAGAGTTTTAGTTCTTATATTTGCATCTTTGATCCATATAGAGTTAATTTTTGAATATGGTGTGAAGTACGGCTTCATCTTCACTCTTTGCTTATAGATACCCAGTTTTCCCAACACCATTTGTTGAAGAGACTGTCTTCTCTCCATTGAGTGGACTTCGTTCCCTTGTCAAAAAACACTTGGCTGTAGAAGTGAGCATTTATTTCTGATCTCTCAATTCAATTCCATTGGTCTATATGTCTTTCCTCGTGCCAGTACCATGCCGTTTTGATTACTTTATTTGATCTTTATAATAAGTCTTAAAATTGGGAATTGTGTATCTTCCAGCTTTGTTCTTCTCTATCAAGATGGTTTGGGGGCCCCCTACCATTCCATATAGATTTGATGATTGGCTTTTCCATTTCTGCAAAGAATGTTAAAATTTTGATTGGTGTTGCACTGAATCTGTAAATCACTTTGGGTAGAGTTGACATCCTAAAATTTATTCTCCTAATCCATGAACATGGAATGTTCTTCCGTTTATTTAGGTCTACTTAGTTTTTTAAAGAAATGTTTTGTAATTTTCTATGTATAAGTCCTTTATATCTTTGGATAAACTTATTTCTAGATAGTTGATTCTTTTAGTTCCTATTGTAACTGGATTTTTTTCTTGATTCCCTCTTCAGAATTTTCATTACAGGTGTATAGAAACACTATGGATTTTTGTGTGTTGATCTCATAACCTGCCACTTTTCTGAAGTCATTTATTAGTTCTAACAGCTTTGTTGTGGGTTTTTCACAATTGTCTATGTATAGGATCATGTCATGAGCAAGTAGGGAAAGTTTTACTTCTTCCCTTCCAGTTCAGATGCCTTTTATTTCTCTTTCTTGACTAATTGCTCTTGATAGAACTTCCAGTAAGGTGTTAAATAACAGCAGTGATAGTGGGTACCCTTTTCTCATTCATGATCTTACAGGGAAAGCCATTGTAGAGAGAAAGCTATCAGTCTTTCACCACTGAGTATGGGGTTAGCTGTGGGTTTTTCATATACACCCATTATAATGTTGAGGAAGTTTCTTTCTATTTTTATTTTTCTATGTGTTTTTCTCAAGAAGAGGTGCTGGATTTTGTCAAATGCCTATTCTGCATCAAGTGAGTTGATCATGTGGCTTTATTTTCCTTTGTTCTATTAATGTGGTGTGTTGCATTAATTGATTTTCTTATGCTAAACCATCATGGCATACCGGGGGTAAATCCCACTTGATCATGGTCAATTACTGTTTTAACGTGCTGTTGGATTCAGTTTGCTAGTATTTTGTTGAGGATTTTTGCACCTATATTGTGCCAGTTTGGATGTATTCTGTCCCCCAAAATGCCATTATCTTTGATGCAATCTTTTGTGGGCAAACATGTTAGTGTTGATTAGATTGTAATTCTTTGACTGAATGTGTCCATGGAGATGCGACCCATTCAACTGTAGGTGATAACCCTGAGTGGATAATTTCCATGGAGGTGTGGCCCTGCCCACTCAGCTTGGGCCTTGATTAGTTTACTAGAGCACTATATAAGCACAGACAGAGGGAGTGAGCTTGCTACAGCCAAGTGGGACGCTTCGAAGAATGCACAGGAGCTGAGAGAGGAACTGCAGTTTATAGAGACATTTTGGAGACAGACTCTGAAAGCAGACTTTTGCTCCGGAGAAGCTAAGAGAAGACAAATGCCCCAAGAACAACTGAGGGTGACATTTTTGAGGAACTACAGCCTACAGAGGAACGTCCTGGGAGAAAGCCATTTTGAAACCAGAACTCCGGAGCAGACGCCAGCCACATGCCTTCCCAGCTAACAGAGGTTTTCTGGACACCATTGGCCATCCTCCAGCGAAGGTACCCAATTGTTGATGCATTATCTTGGACACTTTATGGCTTTAAGACTGTAACTGTATAACCAAATAAACCTCCTTTTATAAAAGCCAATCCATTTCTAGTATTTTGCAAAAAGGCAGCATTAGCAAACTGGAGCATATACTCATAAGGGATGTTGGTCTGTAATTTTCTTTTCTTATGGTATCTTTACCTGACTTTGGTATGAGGGTGATGCTGTCCTCATAGAATGAGTTATGAAGTGTTCCCTCCTCTTCAATTTTTTTGGAAGAGTTTGATCAGGATTGGTATTAATTCTTCTTGGAATGTTTGGTAAAATTCACCGTTGAAGCCACCATGTCCTGGGCTTTTCTTTGTTGGGAGGTTTTTTTATTACTGATTCCATCTCTTTGTTATCGGACTGCTGAGATCTTTTATTTCTTCTTCAGAGAAGGGCGACTACAGAGCTCTTGAGGGATGATGGAGCTAGTCCCACAAATTTATTCCTTACAGTCCTGGTAAAAGGTGTGTCCTCTGGACATTCCAGGGGTTGTGAGCAGGTCTCCATGATAAATCCACTTTAACATTCCAATCTCTCTAAGCCTTTGAATCCCCTCCTCTACATTATACCAGGGCAGTTCTGGCATTTCAACCTCTGCTAATGCCGGCCACCTTTTAATCAATATTTCAGCCAGCCACCCAAACTGTTAACACCCTTTCTAACCCCTCAAGCTACAACACTAAATGCAGAATCTCTGCTTAGTGGGCCCATATCAGTAAATTCAGCCTGATCCAACCTTATATTCTGTCCACCATTATCCCACACCTTTAATATCCATCCCCACACATATTCCCCTGGTTTCTGTCTGTGTAAGTTGGAAAACTCATACAGTTCTTTTGGAGTATAGTGTACTTCCTCATGGGTCACACTTTGTACCTCACCCTTCGGGGCCTTTTGAGACTTTAGTCTAGTTATAGGTCTTGAAGCAAAGACTGGTGGTAGGTGTGGATCATGAAAAGAATTAGAATTATCCCTCAATCCATTTACCTCAGGACATTCTGTTGCATTTTCATTGCTTAAAACAGGATTAATCTCTCCAGACAGAGGAGTGAGGGCTGCTTCCTTAGGCAAAGTGATTACAGGATTAGCAGGCACTGAAGGGTTAATCTCTTTAGGTGGAGTTTGGGTAGTTGTCTCCTCAAGGTAGACTGGAGGTGTGGGGGCTGTTTCCTCAGGACAGCCCTCTACAGGTAAATCTAACTATGAATCAGCAGAATCCTGGGTTCCAAGGTCCTCATTGCCATTATTATCAATCCATATGTCCCCATTGCAAGTTTCAGGATTCCATTCTTTTCCAATCAATTCCTTTACAACAGCAGACACCCTGAGAGGTTGAGATTTTAGTTTACATTGTAAATCTGCTACTTGCACAATGAGAGTCTGTGTCTGGTTTTCAGAAATCGCAAGTCTGTGGCCACAGGAAATAAGATTTTCTTTCAGGGCACACATAGAAACCTTTACATCTGTCATACGGAGTTTAAGTTTTTTTTTTTAATTTTAATTTTTATTGAGATTGTTCACATGCCATACAATTATCCAAAGATCAAAAGTGTACAATCACTTGCCCCCGGTACCCTCATACAGCTGTGCATCCATCACCACAATTAATTTTTGTTCAATGTTTAGAACATTTTCATTACTCCAGACAAGAAATAAAGACAAAGAAGTGAAAAAAAAGTCAAATACTCCCATATCCCTAACCAACCCCCCCTCAATTGTTGACTCATAGTATTGGTATATTACATATGTTACTGTTTCTGGAAGAATGTTGAAATACTACTGACTGTAGTATATAGTTTGCAATAGGTATATGTTTTTTTCTCTATATGTCCCTCTATTATTAATTTCCAGTTGTATTGTCATACATTTGTTCTGGTTCATGGAAGAGATTTCTAATATTTGTACAGTTAATCATGGACATTGCCTACCATATGATTCAGTTTTATACATTCCCATCTTTTGACCTTCAACTTTCCTTCTGGTGACATGCATGACTCTGAGCTTCCCCTTTCCACCTCATTCACGCACCCTTCAGCACTGTTAGTTATTCTTGCAACGTGCTACCATCACCTCTGTTCATTTCCAAACATTTAAGTTCATCCTAGTTGAACATTCTGCTCATACTAAGCAACCGCTCCCCATTCTTTAGCCTCGTTCTGTATCTTGGTAACTTATATTTCATGTCTATGAGTTTACATATTATAATTAGTTCCTATCATTGAGACCCTGCAATATTTGTCTTATGTGTCTGGCTTATTTCACTCAGTATATTGCCCTCAAGTTTTCATCATCAACCCATTTTTTTTTAAAGATGATTTTGTTCACATGCCATACATTCCATCCTAAGTAAACAATTGATGGTTCCCTGTATAGTCACATATTTATGTGTTCACCACCCTCACCACTATCTATATAAGGACATCTACATTTCATCCACAAAGCAGGAGGAAGAGTCAAAGAAGGGAGAGAGGCAAAAAGAAAAGAAAAAAAGAAAGAGGAAAAAAAAACACGTCAGCTAGGAAGCAGCAAAAGGAAACATAACCTTAAATCAAAGTAGAATAAGGAGTCAGACAACACCACCAATGTCAAGTGTGTCACACGCCTCCCCTATCCCCCCCCTTATCTGCATTTACCTTGGTATATCACCTTTGTTACATTAAAGGAAGCATAATACAATGATTCTGTTAATTATAGTCTTCAGTTTACATTGATTTCATCCTTCCCCCAATGCCTCCCCATTTTTAACACCTTGCAAGGTTGACATTCGCCTGTTCTCCTTCATGAAAAAACAAATTTATACATTTTATCACAATTGTTGAACACTCTAGGTTTCACCAATTTACACAGTCCTAGTCTTTATCTTTCCTTCTGTCTTCTGGTGTCCCACATGCTCCCAATCCGCCTCTCTTAACCATATTCATAGTTATCCTTGTTCAGTGTACTTACATTGCTGTGCTACTATCTCCCAAAATTATGTTCCGAACCTCTCACTCCTGCCTTCTCCTATCAGTCTGTAGTGCCCCCTTTAGTATTTCCTGTAGGGCAGGTGTCTTGTTCACAAGACATAGTCTGTAAGAAAATATTTTGAGCTCTCCTTCATATTTGAAGGACAGTTTTGCTGGATATAGGATACTTGGTTGGCAGTTTTTCTCTTTCAGTATCTTAAATATATCACACCACTTCCTTCTTGCCTCCATGGTTTCTGCTGAGAGATCTGCACATAGTCTTATTAAGCTTCCTTTGTATGTGATGGATCGCTTTTCTTTTGCTGCTTTCAGTATTCTCTTTGTCTTTGATGTCTGATAATCTGATTATTAAGTGTCTTGGCATAGGCCTATTCAGAGCTATTCTGTTTGGAGTACACTGTGCTTCTTGGATCTGTAATTTTATGTCTTTCATAAAAGATCGGAAATTTTCATTGATTATTTCCTCTATTATTGCTTCTGCCTCTTTTCCCTTCTCTTCTCCTTCTGGGACACCAATGATATGTACATTTATGTGTTTCATGTTGTCACTTAACTCCCAGAGACATTGCTCATATTTTTCCATTCTCTTTCACTATCTGTTCTTTTGTGTGTAGGCTTTCGGGTGTTTTGTTCTCCAGTTCCTGAGTGTTTTCTTCTGCCTCTTGAGATCTGCTGTTGTATGTCTCCATTGTGTTTTTCATCTCTTGTGTTGTGCCTTTCATTTCCATAGATTCTGCCAGTTGTTTTTTCAAACTTTTGATTTCTACCTTATGTTTGCCCAGTATTTTCTTTATAGCCTTTATCTCTTTTGCCATATCTTCTCTAAACTTTTTGAATTGATTTAGCATTAGTTGTTCAAATTCCTGTATCTCAGCTGAGCCATAACTTCATTTTTCTTAGTGTAGATTGTAGTGTTTTGTTGTCTAGGCATCTGATCTCCTAGGCCACCCCAATCAGGTTTTCCCAGAAGAAAACAATCTCAGGTCACAGAAGGAGGTAATATTCAGTATCTGATTTCCCTGATGGTGTGTCTTAGAGGATTGACCCACCCTGTGCTTTTCTGCCCAGCAGGTGGTGCCTGTCAGCCTGTCACAGGCTGGTGTAAGGGGTAAGGCCTGCGGCTCTCCACCCCCAGGCTCTGGGGTCTGGTTCTGAATGTAAGGCAGGTAGTAGAGCTGAGCCCCTACTCTTTCCTCTTGGGAAGCTATGCCCCCTAGAGAGAGGTCATTTCCATATAAATAGATTCTTTATTTCTCTGACTGCTGTCTCCATCCTTGTCTGCGTCAGAGCACTACAATTTTAAAATGGCTGAGGCTTTCTTTACTGCAAAGCACTGCGAGCTGAAAACAGCTGAGGCTTGCTCCACTGAGCTTCCCAGTTTGACATAGAGAGAAAGGGACAGAAATTCCCCTTTCAGGGTCAGTCTATGGACCCCAGATTCACCTGTCAACTAGAGATAGCACCCAATCCTCTGGGCTCCCCATCCTGAAACAGATATGTCCCCTGAGTCTCCCAAGGTCATTCGTCACCAAAAACCTCTGTCTGCTTGTTAGGGATTCACAGTCTGTATTGAGTGGTTAATATTAAAACCCCAGTTGGAGCTGGGCTGAGGTACACTTGCCTGTTCAGAGAGTTCTGCTCTCTAGCACCATGAGGCTTCCGTGAGAGAGGGGCTCTCAGCTCTTGGCGTGGGTCTGCAGTTTCTACTTACAGATTTTATGCTGCAATCTCAGGCATTCCTCCCAATTCCGGTTGGTGTATGATGAGTGGACAGTCATGTTTGTCTCCCTGCAGTTATTCCAGGTTATTTACTAATTTTTCTGTCATTTAAGAATTGTTCCTGGAGGGAATAACTGGCTTCCACGCCTCTCTATGCCACCATCTTAGCTCCTCTCACGACGTTTAAGTTTTAAATTTGAATACTTTAGCTCGTCCCTTTCTCTTATAACTTTATCCAACATATCTAAGAGCAGCCAGCCAATATCTTTATACGTCTTAATTCTGCAAAACTCTGTGAAGGTGTTGAAAATACTGTCACCCAAGAGCCTTGCTTCATACAAGAGTACGATTAGGAGAATCAAATGGTGCTATTTTGTGTATCTCCTTTGCCAACTCATGCCATGGACTCAGTGCCCTCTTGATTATTGGAAATGGAGTTATTAGTGCCTTTTAATCTAATCAGAGTAGAAAACAAATTGTAAAAGCCCATTTTAAGATTCTTTTTCTCAAGAACCACTCCCAGTACCAAGATGTATTAGTTAGGGTTCTCTAGGGAAACAGAATCAATGAGAGATATCTATGAATAAAAGATTTATAAAAGTGTCTCATGCAACTGTGGGTATGCATGAGTCCAGATTCCATATGGCAGGCAGCAAATTGGCAACTCCAATGAAGATGTTCGACGAATTCCTCAGGAAATGAACTGGCAACTTTGACGAACTCCTCAGGAAATGAACTGGCAACATCGATGAGCTCCTCAGGAAATGCTTTGCTAGTCAGCTGAAGAAGTGAAGGTCCTCTATCTGTCTTGCATAAAAGTCTTCAAGTGATTGATTGGATTAAATCCAGCCAACTGCATTCTCTCATTGTGGAAGACATGCCCTTCATTGACATCATCAGTCACAGCTGCAGCCAATTGACTGAAGATTTAATAAACCAGCCTGTTGGTTTATTAACCAGCCACAAACATCCTCGCAGCAACGGTTAGGCCAGTGCTTGCTTGACCAGACAGCTGGGTACCATCACCTGGCCAAGGTGACACATGAAACTAACCATCACAGTGTGCTTCTAGGAATTTGTCCATTTCATCTAGGTTATCTAATTTGTTAACATACAGTTATTCATAGTATCATCTTAAAATCATTTCTGTTTTTATGGTGTTGGTAGTAATGTCCCCGTTACATTTCTGATTTTAGTTATTTGTCTCCTTTCTCTTTTTTACTTTGCCAATCTAGCTAAAGGTTTGTCAGTTTTATTGCTCTTTTCAAAGAACCAACATTGGTTTCATTGAGTATCTCTATTGTTTCATTTATCTCTGCTCTAATCTTTGTCATATCCTTCCTTCTGCTCACTCTGGGTTTAGTTTGCTGTTCTTTTTCTAGATACTCCAGTTGTGAAGTTAGGTCCCTGATTTGAGCTCTTTCTTCTTTTTAATATAAGCATTTACAGCTATAAATTTCCCTCTCAGCACTGCTTTTGCTGCATCCCATAAGTTTCTTGTATGTTGTGTTTTCATTTGCTTCAACATATTTACTAATTTCCCTTGTGCTTTCTTCTTTGATCTATTGGTTGCTGAAGAGTGTGATGTTTAATTTCCACATATATGTGAATTTTCCAGTTCTCCCTCTTACTGACTTTAGCTTCAGTCCATTGTGGTCAAAGAAAATATGTTGTGTTATTTCAATATTTAAAAATTTATTGGGACCTGTTTTGTGACCTAACATACATGTGGTCTATCCTGTAGAATGTCCCATGGGCACTAGAGAGGAATATGTATTCCGCTGCTGTTGAGTGAAATGTTCTATATCTGTCTCTTAGGTCCAGCTGGTTTAGAGAATCATTCAAGCCTTCTATTTCATTATTGATCTTCTTGTCTAGAAATTCTGTTATTGAAAGTTCTGGAAGCATAAGCCAAAGATGAGTTTCCTGGTTCAGTGTTTCAGGCTCACTCAGTAGACTGGTACCAACATACAGGCACCCCAGGATGTGTGTGGAGGTTACTCTGGTCCTTCTGGTACAGGGCCATGGATCCACCATGGGAGCACAGGCCAGCTTCACACCACTTCATGGAGGGGTTGAGGAAGAGGCCAGCAAGGGTGCCATGAGCTTCTCCTACTATTTTTAAAACTGTTGTTTTGATTTGCTAAAGCTGTTGGAATACAATACACCAAAAATGGGTTGGCTTTTATAATGGGGATTTATTAACTTACAATTTACAGTTCTTAGGCCATGAAAATGCCCAACTCAAAGTAGCAACAGAATAATGCCTGAACTCTGAATACAGGCTGCTGGCATCCAGGACGCCTCTGCCACATGGTGTGCCAGTTTGGATATATTATGTCCCCCCAAAAGCCACATTCTTTAATGCAATTTTGTGGGGGCAGATTTATTAGTCTTTCTGAGTTAGGGCGTGACTTCTTGATTGAATGTTTCCATGGAGAGCTGACCCCACCCATTCAGGGTAGGTCTTGATTAGTGTACTGGAGTCCTTTAAAGGGAGCTCACATGCAGAGCAGCTGAGAGAGACTTCTGTAGAAACGCTTGCTGATGCTTTGAGATGCTGGCCAGAGTTTGCTCCAGAGAAGCTAAGAGAGGAAAAGAATGCCCCAAGAGCAGCTGAGAGGGAGTTTTGGAGAGATGCTTGGGAGCTGACGCTTGGAGATGCTTGGAGATATTTAGAGATGCTAAGCTAAGGACACACAGGAGCTGAGAGAGGAGCTGGAACACAACCTGGGACCAGCAAGATGCCAGCCATGTGCCTTCCCAGCTGACAGAGGTGTTCCTGATGCCATTGACCTTTCTTCAGTGAAGGTATCTCTTGTTGATGTCTTAGTTTGGACACTTTTATGGTGTCAGAATTGTAAATTTGTAACTTAATAAATCCCTGTTTATAAAAACCAATCCATTTCTGGTATTTTGCATTAACAGCAGCATTAGCAAACTGGAACACATGGGAAGACACATGGCTGGCATCTGCTGGTCCTTCACTCCTGGGTTTCATTGCTTTCAGCTTCTGGCTTCAGTGGCTTCCTCTGCCTGCTCCTTTGGGGAATTTTTCTCTGTGAGCTTCTCTTAATTTAATCTCTTTGCTTCTCTGGGGCTTTCTGAGCTGTTTGGGCTTTTTCTGTGTATCCTTTATCCTCTTTTATAAAGGACTCCAGTAAGGGGATTAAGACCCACACTGGGGCAGGTCTCAACCGAAATAACCTAATCAAAAGTTCTCATCTACAATAGGTCTACACCCACAGGAATGGACTAAAGGAACATGACCTTTTCTGGGGTATGTAATAGTTTCAAATCACCACAGCTGTGGGTGTTTTTTTTTTTTTTGTTGTTGTTGTTTTTAAATTTGGCATTCACCCAGTTATTAAACCCTTTAATTGTTTTCTGAAGTTTTCAGAAAGATGATTCTGCCAGTTTTTGCTAGTTCTTCAAAGATTCTATGGGGGAACAGCACTCTGGAGCTCTAATGCCACCATTTTGGTTGACCAGAAGCAATGAGTAACTATTGATTTTTTTTTTTTTATTGTTAACTGTATTTTTTTTTTAATCATCATTTTATTGAGATATATTCAAATACCACGCAGTCATACAAAACAAATTGTACTTTCGATTGTTTACAGTACCATTACATAGTTGTACATTCATCACCTAAATCAATCCCTGACACCTTCATTAGCACACACACAAAAATAACAAGAATAATAATTAGAGTGAAAAAGAGCAATTGAAGTAAAAAAGAACACTGGGTACCTTTGTCTGTTTGTTTGCTTCCCCTACTTTTCTACACATTCATCCATAAACTAGACAAAGTGGAGTTTGGTCCTTATGGCATTCCCAATCCCACTGTCACCCCTCATAAGCTACATTTTCATACAACTGTCTTCGAGATTCATGGGTTCTGGGTTGTAGTTTAAAAGTTTCAGGTATCCACCACCAGCTACCCCAATTCTTTAGAACCTAAAAAAGGTTGTCTAAAGTGTGCGTAAGAGTGCCCACCAGAGTGATCTCTCGGCTCGTTTTGGAATCTCTCTGCCACTGAAGCTTATTTCATTTCCTTTCACATCCCCCTTTTGGTCAAGAAGATGTTCTCCATCCCACGATGCCGGGTCTACATTCCTCCCCGGGAGTCATATTCCACGTTGCCAGGGAGATTCACTTCCCTGGGTGTCTGATCCCACGTAGGGGGGAGGGCAGTGATTTCACCTTTCAAGTTGGCTTAGCCAGAGAGACAGGGCCACATCTGAGCAACAAAGAGGCATTCAGGAGGAGACTCTTAGGCACAAATACAGGGAGGCCTAGCCTCTCCTTTGCAGCAACCGTCTTCCCAAGGGTAAAACTTATGGTAGAGGGCTCAACCCATCAAACCACCAGTCCCCTATGTCTGTGGTCATGTTAGCAACCATGGAGGTGGGGTAGGCGAATACCCCTGCATTCTCCACAGGCTCCTCAAGGGGGCACTACATCTTTTTTTTTTTTTTCCTTGTTTGTCTTTTTTCTTTTTTTTTTTTTTTTAACTTTCCCTTCTTTTTTAAATCAACTGTATGAAAAAAAAAGTTAAAAAGAAAACAAACATACAATAAAAGAACATTTCAAAGAGACCATAACAAGGGAGTAAGAAAAAGACAACTAACCTAAGATAACTGCTTAACTTCCAACATGTTCCTACTTTACCCCAAGAAAGTTACATAATATAGCAACATTTCAGTGAACTTGTTCCTACTACATCCATCAGAAATTAACAGACCATAGTCATTTCTGGGCATCCCCAGAATGTTAAATAGCTTATCTGTTCTTCTTGGATTATTGTTCCCCCTTCCTTAATTGCTCTCTACTGCTAGTTCCCCTACATTCTACATTATAAACCATTTGTTTTACATTTTTCAAAGTTCACATTAGTGGTAGCATATAATATTTCTCTTTTTGTGCCTGGCTTATTTCGCTCAGCATTATGTCTTCAAGGTTCATCCATATTGTCATATGTTTCACCAGATCGTTCCTTCTTATTGCCGCGTAGTATTCCATCGTGTGTATATACCACATTTTATTTATCCACTCATCTGTTGAAGGACATTTGGGTTGTTTCCATCTCTTGGCAATTGTGAATAATGCTGCTATGAACATTGGCGTGCAGATATCTGTTCGTGTCACTGCTTTCCGATCTTCCGGGTATATACCGAGAAGTGCAATCGCTGGATCGAATGGTAGCTCTATATCTAGTTTTCTAAGGAACTGCCAGACTGACTTCCAGAGTGGCTGAACCATTATACAGTCCCACCAACAATGAATAAGATTTCCAATTTCTCCACATCCCCTCCAGCATTTGTAGTTTCCTGTTTGTTTAATGGCAGCCATTCTAATTGGTGTTAGATGGTATCTCATTGTGGTCTTAATTTGCATCTCTCTAATAGCTAGTGAAGCTGAACATTTTTTCATGTGTTTCTTGGCCATTTGTATTTCCTCTTCAGAGAACTGTCTTTT
Organism: Choloepus didactylus; assembly: GCF_015220235.1. NCBI lineage: Eukaryota > Metazoa > Chordata > Mammalia > Pilosa > Megalonychidae > Choloepus > Choloepus didactylus. The sequence continues at coordinate 208,527,366 of NC_051308.1, read as the reverse complement.
CATATCTTTTGCCCATTTTATAATTGGGCTGTCTGTACTATTGTCATTGAGTTGTAGGATTTCTTTGTATATGCAAGATATCAGTCTTTTGTCAGATACATGGTTTCCAAAAAATTTTTCCCATTGAGTTGGCTGCCTCTTTACCTTTTTGAGAAATTCCTTTGAGGTGCAGAAACTTCTAAGCTTGAGGAGTTCCCATTTATCTATTTTCTCTTTTGTTGCTTGTGCTTTGGGTGTAAAGTCTAGGAAGTGGCCTCCTAATACAAGGTCTTGAAGATGTTTTCCTACATTATCTTCTAGGAGTTTTATGGTACTTTCTTTTATATTGAGATCTTTGGTCCATTTTGAGTTAATTTTTGTGTAGGGGGTGAGGTAGGGGTCCTCTTTCATTCTTTTGGATATGGATATCCAACTCTCCCAGCCCCATTTGTTGAAAAGACCATTATGACTCAGTTCGGTGACTTTGGGGGCCTTATCAAAGATCAGTCGGCCATAGATCTGAGGGTCTATCTCTGAATTCTCAATTCGATTCCATTGATCTATATGTCTATCTTTGTGCCAGTACCATGCTGTTTTGGCAACTGTGGCTTTATAATAAGCTTCAAAGTCAGGGAGTGTAAGTCCTCCCACTTCGTTTTTCTTTTTTAGAGTGTCTTTAGCAATTTGAGGCATCTTCCCTTTCCAAATAAATTTGATAACTAGCTTTTCCAAGTCTGCAAAGTAGGTTGTTGGAATTTTGATTGGGATTGCATTGAATCTGTAGATGAGTTTGGGTAGAATTGACATCTTAATGACATTTAGCCTTCCTATCCATGAACATGGAATATTTTTCCATCTTTTAAGGTCCCCTTCTATTTCTTTTAGTAGAGTTATGTAGTTTTCTTTGTATAGGTCTTTTACATCTTTGGTTAAGTTTATTCCTAGGTACTTGATTTTTTTAGTTGCTATTGAAAATGGTATCTTTTTCTTGAGTGTCTCTTCAGTTTGTTCATTTCTAGTATATAGAAACATGACTGACTTATGTGCATTAATCTTGTATCCCGCTACTTTGCTAAATTTGTTTATTAGCTCTAGTAGGTGTATCGTTGATTTCTCAGGGTTTTCTAGATATAAGATCATATCATCTGCAAACAATGACAGTTTTACTTCTTCTTTTCCAATTTGGATGCCTTTTATTTCTTTGTCTTGCCGGATTGCCCTGGCTAGCACTTCCAGCACAATGTTGAATAACAGTGGTGACAGCGGGCATCCTTGTCTTGTTCCTGATCTTAGAGGGAAGGCTTTCAGTCTCTCACCATTGAGTACTATGCTGGCTGTGGGTTTTTCATATATGCTCTTTATCATGTTGAGGAAGTTTCCTTCAATTCCTACCATTTGAAGTGTTTTTATCAAAAAGGGATGTTGGATTTTGTCAAATGCTTTTTCAGCATCTATTGAGATGATCAATTGATTTTTCCCTTTCGAGTTTTTAATGTGTTGTAATACATTGATTGTTTTTCTTATGTTGAACCATCCTTGCATGCCTGGAATGAACCCCACTTGGTCATGGTGTATGATTTTTTTAATGTGTCTTTGGATTCGATTTGCAAGTATTTTGTTGAGGATTTTTGCATCTATATTCATTAGGGAGATTGGCCGGTAGTTTTCCTTTTTTGTAGCATCTTTGCCTGGTTTTGGTATTAGATTGATGTTAGCTTCACAAAATGAGTTAGGTAGTGTTCCATTTTTTTCAATGTTTTGAAAGAGTTTGAGTAAGATTGGTGTCAGTTCTTTCTGGAAAGTTTGGTAGAATTCCCCTGTGAAGCCATCTGGCCCTGGGCATTTATTTGTGGGAAGATTTTTGATGACTGATTGGATCTCTTTGCTTGTGATGGGTTGGTTGAGGTCTTCTATTTCTTCTCTGGTCAGTCTAGGTTGTTCATATGTTTCCAGGAAATTGTCCATTTCTTCTACATTATCCAGTTTGTTGCCATACAGTTGTTCATAATATCCTCTTATAATTTTTTTAATTTCTTCAGGATCTGCAGTTATGTCACCTTTTTCATTCATTATTTTGTTTATATGGGTCTTCTCTCTTTTTGATTTTGTCAGTCTAGCTAGGGGCTTGTCAATCTTGTTGATCTTCTCAAAGAACCAACTTTTGGTGATATTTATCCTTTCTATTGTTTTTTTGTTCTCTATGTCATTTATTTCTGCTTTAATCCTTGTTATTTCTTTTCTTCTACTTGGTTTAGGATTGGTTTGCTGTTCATTTTCTAGCTTCTTCAGTTGATCCATTAGTTCTTTGATTTTGGCTCTTTCTTCCTTTTTAATATATGCGTTTAGTGCTATAAATTTCCCCCTTAGCACTGCTTTTGCTGCATCCCATAGGTTTTGGTATGTTGTGTTCTCGTTTTCATTCGTCTCTATATATTTAGCAATTTCTCTTGCTATTTCTTCTTTAACCCACTGATTGTTTAGGAGTGTGTTGTTTAACCTCCAGGTATTTGTGAATTTTCTAAGTCTCTGATGGTTATTGACTTCTAATTGTATTCCATTGTGGTCAGAGAATGTGCTTTGAATAATTTCAATCTTTTTAAATTTATTGAGGCTTGTTTTATGTCCCAGCATATGATCTATTCTGGAGAAAGTTCCGTGAGCACTAGAAAAGTATGTGTATCCTGGTGATTTGGGATGTAATGTCCTGTATATGTCTGTTAAATCTAATTCATTTATCAGATTGCTTAGGTTTTCAATTTCCTTATTGGTCTTCTGTCTGGTTGATCTATCTATAGGAGAGACTGATGTGTTGAAGTCTCCCACAATTATTGTGGAAACATCAATTGCTTCCTTTAGTTTTGCCAGTGTTTCTCTCATGTATTTTGTGGCACCTTGATTGGGTGCATAGACATTTACGATTGTTATTTCTTCTTGCTGAATTGCCCCTTTTATTAGTATGTAGTGGCCTTCTTTGTCTCTCAAAACATCCCTGCATTTGAAGTCTATTTTATCTGAGATTAATATTGCTACACCTGCTTTCTTTTGGCTGTAGCTTGCATGAAATATTTTTTTCCATCCTTTCACTTTCAGTTTCTTTGTGTCCCTGTGTCTAAGATGAGTCTCTTGTATGCAACATATTGATGGTTCATTCTTTTTGATCCATTCTGCGAATCTATATCTTTTAATTGGGGAGTTTAATCCATTTACATTCAACGTTAAAACCGTGAAGGCATTTCTTGAATCGGCCATCTTATCCTTTGGATTATGTTTGCCATATTTTTCCCTCTCTCTATTAATATCCTTTATTGTACCCATACCGAGTCTCTTTAGTACTGAACCTTTCTCCAAGTCTCTCTGTCCTGTCTTTGTTTCTCTGTCTGTAGGGCTCCCTTTAGTATCTCCAGTAGGGCAGGTCTCTTGTTAGCAAATTCTCTCAGCATTTGTTTGTCTGTGAAAAATTTAAGCTCTCCCTCAAATTTGAAGGAGAGCTTTGCTGGATAAAGTATTCTTGGCTGGAAATTTTTCTCACTCAGAATTTTAAATATATCGTGCCACTGCCTTCTTGCCTCCATGGTGGCTGCTGAGTAGTCACTACTTAGTCTTATGCTGTTTCCTTTGTATGTGGTGAATTGCTTTTCTCTTGCTGCTTTCAGAACTTGCTCCTTCTCTTCTATGTTTGACAGTGTGATCAGTATATGTCTCGGAGTGGGTTTTTTTGGATTTATTCTATTTGGAGTTCGCTGAGCATTTATGATTTGTGTATTTATGTTGTTTAGAAGATTTGGGAAATTTTCCCCAACAATTTCTTTGAATACTCTTCCTAGACCTTTACCCTTTTCTTCCCCTTCTGGGACACCAATGAGTCTTATATTCGGACGTTTCATATTATCTATCATATCCCTGAGGTCCATTTCGAGTTTTTCAATTTTTTTCCCCATTCTTTCTTTTATGCTTTCATTTTCCATTCTGTCATCTTCCAGGTCACTGATTCGTTGTTCAACTTCCTCTAGTCTTGTACTATGAGTGTCCAGAATCTTTTTAATTTGGTCAACAGTTTCTTTAATTTCCATAAGATCATCCATTTTTTTATGTAGTCTTGCAATGTCTTCTTTATGCTCTTCTAGGGTCTTTTTGATTTCCTTCATATCCCGTACTATGGTCTCATTGTTCATCTTTAGTTCTTTGAGTAGCTGCTCTAGGTGCTGTGTCTCTTCTGGTCTTTTGATTTGGGTGCTTGGGCTTGGGTTATCCATATCGTCTGGTTTTTTCATATGCTTTATAATTTTCTGTTGTTTTTGGCCTCGTGGCATTTGCTGAACTTGATAGGGTTCTTTTAGGGTTTGTAGACTAGTTGAAGTCCTTATCTCTAATTTATCAGATCTAGAGCTTCGTGGAGTACACTTTCTCTAACTAACCAGCAGGTGGCGTCCACGAGCCACCTGTTCTCCACAAGCCAGCTCTCCCCTGCTTAGCCTTTTTGGTGAGTGGGGGAGTGAGTCTTGTGGGGCCCAATTGGTGTACCAAGCTTGCGTGTGTAGTTGGTGTTGCCTGCCCTGTATGTGGGGCGTGTTTCTGGGCAGTCGGGGAGGGGGGGTGGCCCTAACAATCAAATCTCCCTGATGATCCTAGAGTTTTAAAGCTGCTGCAATAGTCTAATCCTTCAGTTCAGTCCTGCCACAGTTTGTCTCTGCCACTGACCCACAAGTCTTTGGTATTGGCGTATGGCTCCTGAGACTTGCAAGTGGGCCCCTCTTCCAGGCCGTGCACCCCGGGTCCTCTGTTGAGGGATGACTGTGCTATGTCACAGGTGAGTGCCGTCCCCCCAGGGCAGTTCTGGGCTGCTGGGCTGTGTAGGGAGGCTCCCAGTCTGCTCAAATGATGGCTGAATGGGGCTTTGTTAATTCACACTGCTCCACCTTCCCAGCTCTGGGACATTCAGCTGAGGTTGCAGGGAAGGCTAATGTCCACGCCCAGTTTTGTGGTGTGTGCCTGTTATTTGAAGCACTTCCGTCACACTGGGTTGTCTGGGGCAGCTCTGGGCTATGGGGCTGGCGATGGATAGGAGTGTTTCCTGTCCACCAGGATGGTGGCTGTGAGCGGACACCCCCCTTTTCTTGGGAAGTTGTGTTGTTTAGTGAATTTTCTCAGCCACTGGATTCTTGCCTTTTGTCTCAGAGCTCTCTTAGTTCTGCTCTTGACTTGCCATGCCCAAATTGCAATTCTTTGAAGCTTTCTGTATTGAGCTTCTTAGAGTAATTGTTTTAGAAAAAGCAAAAAGGATTTAAAAAAAAAAAAAAAAAAAAAAAAAAAACGGCCCTCCTCAGAGATCTAATGGGTTATTGAAATGCTAATAGACAAAGCAACCAGGGCCATTAAGGAAAGGTGCACAGGGCAGAGAGATCAGCTTTGCTTCGGGATTTGCACATGCGCCTCAAGGCCTGAGCTCCGCCCTTCCCCCCTCTGCGTTCACCAGAACTCCAAAAATCCTCCGCTTTTATTTTGGAGTTTTTCGTGTTGTTTTTTTTCTATGCCTGTCTCCTCTCTGCTGGGCTGGCTGCTCTCAGAGTCTCTGGTGTCTGGTCTCAGTCTATCTATGGTTGGAGTTTGAATCAGTAGAATGAGTTTCCGATAAGAGCAGCCACTGCAATTCTCCCTTCTCCTTCCCGGAGCTGACAGCCCCTCCTCCCCCGGGACTGAGCCTGGCAGGGAGGGGCGCGGGTCCCCTGGCCGCAAAAACTTATAGATTTCGCTGATCTCAGCAGTTCCACGTTTTCATGAGTGTTGTATGAAGTATGCCCAAAGTCAGATTGCTCTGTGGTGTCCAGTCCACGCAGTTCCTGGTTTTTTACCTACTTTCCTGGAGGAGTAGCTAAAACTTACAGCTCACCAGTCTGCCATCTTGCCCCCAACTATTGATTTTTAACATTAACATTTAACACAATTTGATCATTGATGGAATTTCAGAATGAATTATTGTTAGCTTTTAAAAATAAGAAAATGTTTCTAAAGTTAAATGTATTACTACTCGATGATCCAGCATTTCTAGTATTACATATTTCTTTACCCAATAGAAATGAGGGCATATTCTATAAAAAGACATGTACAGGGCAGCATAGAGAGGAGTGGAAGCTAGTTTGTCCCCCAAGAACAACTAATAAACAACCAGGAACAACTAGTAAATAATCTGGAATAACTGCAGGGGGACAAACGTGACTGTCCACTCATCATACACCAATCTGAACTGGGAGGAGTGCCCGAGACCACAGAATAAAATCTGTAAGTAAAAACTGCAGACCCAAGCCAGGAGCCCCCTCCCCCCATGGCCCAAACTGCAAAGCCTTGTGGAGCCAGAGAGCAGCACTCTCCAAGCAAGTGAATATAGCTCAGCCGAGCTCCAACTGGGGTTTTAATTAACAAACGTGGACTGCTAAATACAAGATATGAATCCCCAACAAGAAGATAGAGGCTTTAGGTGATGACTGACCTTGGAGAGCCAGAGGCTGGCCATGGACTGACCCTGAAGGGGGGTTTCTGTCCCTTTTTTGGCTCAGTAGAGAAAGCCTCAGCTATTTTCAGTTCCCAGGCTCTTACCCAGACAAGGGTGGAGATAGCACAGGCAGAAAGACTATTCAAATGCTAATGACCTCTTCCTAGGGGGATTATCTTCCCTAAGAGGAAAGAGGTGGGGCCCAGCTCTACTACCTACCCTCCATTCAGAGCCAGACACCAGACCCTTGAGGAAAACAGTCATGAGCCACACCTCCTGACACCAGTCTGGAATGACAGGCTGACAGGCACCACCTGCTGGACAGAAAAGCACAATGGCTTTCTTCTAAGAGTTTTCTAAGACATACCCCCAGGGAGATGTGATACTATTGCTTCCTTCTGAGACCTGAGCCTCTTCTGGTCTGGGAAAACCTGATTGGGGTAACCAAGTAAACCAGATGCCTAGGCAACAGAAAACTACAACCTACACTAAGAAAAACGAAGTTATAGCCCAGTCAAAGGAACAAAATTACACTTCAACTGAGATACAGGAATTTAAACAACTAATGCTAAATCAATTCAAAAAGTTTAGGGAAGATATGGCAAAAGAGATGAAGCATATAATGAAAACACTGGGCATATATAAGGTAGAAATAGAAAGTTCAAAAAAACAACTGGCAGAATCTATGCAAATGAAAGGCACAACACAAGAGATGAAAGGCACAATGGAGACATACAACAGTAGATCTAAAGAGGCAGAAGAAAATACTCAGGAACTGGAGAACAAGACACCTGAAAGCCTACACACAAAAGAACAAATAGAGAAAAGAGTGGAAAAATATGAGCAATGTCTCTGGGAATTAAGTGACAACACAAAACACATAAATGTACGTGTCATGGGTGTCCCAGAAGAAGAGAAGGGAAAAGAGGCAGAAGCAATAATAGAGGAAATAATCAATGAAAATTTCCCATCTCTTATGAAAGACATAAAATTACGGATCCAAGAAGCTCAGCATACCCCAAACAGAATAGATCTGAAATAGGCCCACACCAAGACACTTAATAACAGATTATCGAGCATCAAAGATAAAGAGAGAATCCTGAAAGCAGCAAGAGAAAAGCAATCCATCACATACAAAGGAAGCTTGATAAGACTATGTGCAGATTTCTCAATAGAAACCATGGAGGCAAGAAGGAAGTGGTGTGATATATATTTAAGATACTGAAAGAGAAAAACCACCAACCAAGAATCCCATATCTGGCAAAACTATCCTTCAAATATGAGGGAGAGCTAAAAATATTTTCTGACAAACAGACAATGACAGAGTTTGTGGACAAGATACTTGTGCTACAGGAAACACTAAAGGGAGCACTGCAGACAGAAAGGAAAAGACAGGAGTGAGAGGTCTGGAACACAATTTTTGGTGATGGTAGCACAGCAATGCAAGTACACTGAACAAAGATGACTGTGGGTATAGTTGAAAGAGGAGGGTTAGGAGCATGTAGGACACCAGAAAGAAAGAGGAAAGATAAAGACTGGGACTGTATAACTCAGTGAAACCTAGGGTGCTCAATGATTGTGATAAAAGGTACAAATATGTTTTTACATGAGGTAGAACAAATGAAATGTCAACATTGCAAGGTGTTAAAAATAGGGTAGGATTGGGGGGAAAATACAATCAATGCTAACTAGAGACCATAATTAACAGAAACATTGTATTATGTTGCCTTTAATATAACAAAGGCAATAAATCAAAGCTAAATGCATATGAGGGGGGACATAGGGGAAGTGTATGGGACTCTTGGCATTGGTGGTGTTGTCTGACTCTTTATTCTACTTTAGTTTAATGCTATCTTTCCTTTTGTTGCTTCCTAGCTGCTATGTTTTGTTTTGTTTTGTTTTCTCTCTTTCTTTTTTCTTTTTCTTTTGTCTCTCTACCTTCTTTGACTCTTCCTCCTTCTTTGTGGAAGAAATGGAGATGTCCTTATATAGACAGAGTGGTGGTGAATACCTTCGATTGTTTACTTAGGACAGAACGTACGGTGTATGAACAAAGCTGTCTTAAAAAAATGGGTTGATGAAGAAGCCTTGACACTATATTCAGTGAAACAAGGACAAATATTGCATGGTCTCACTGATATGAACTAATTATAATGTGTAAATTAGACATGAAATATAAGTTACCAAGATATAGAATGAGGCTAAAGAATGGGGAGTGGTTGCTTATTACAAGCAGAATGTTCAACTAGGGTAAACTTAAACGTTTGTTTGGAAATGGACAGAGGTGATGGTGGCATGTTGTGAGAATAACTAACAGTGCTGAATGGTGTGTGAAGGTGGTGGAAAGGGGAAGCTCAGAGTCACATATGTCACCAGAAGGAAAGTTGGAGGTTAAAAGATGGAAATGTATAAAACAGTGACTCTTGTGGTGGACAATATCCATGATTAACTGTACAAATATTAGAAATCTCTCTCATGAACTAGAACAAACGTATGACACTATAACTAGAACTTAATAATAGAGGTGCATATAGGAAAAAAATATATACCTATTGCAAACTATATACTACAGTTAGTAGTATTTTAACATTCTTTCATCAACAATAACAAATGTACTATACCAATACTATGAGTCAATAATGGAAAGGGGGGGTGGTTAGGTGTATGGAAGGATTTGAGTTTCCTTTTTTTATCTTCTTTTCTCACGTAATGAAAATGTTCTAAAATTTGAAAAAAATTAATTGTGGTGATGGATGCACAGCTGTATGATGGTACCATGAGCAATTGATTGTACACTTTGGATCTCTGGATAATTGTATGGTATGTGAACAATTTCAATAAAAAAAAATTTAAAAAAGGCATGTACAGCTGTGTTCCTAGCAACTTTATTTATAATAGCCCCAAACTGGAAACAACCCATATTTCCATCAACAGATGAATGAATGAATAAAGGGTGATATATCACACAATGGAATACTGTTTGGCAATAAAAAGAAACAAACTACAACCACACATAGCAACACAGATGAATCTCTACAACATGATGCTGAGTGAAAGAAGGCAGACGGAAGAGCCCGTACTGTATGATTCCATTTACTTGAAATCCAACACCAGATAAATCTAATCTATGGGGATAGAAATCAGATTAGTGGTTACCTTAGGGATGAAGTTGCCTTATGGGATGATGGAAATTGTTTCTATCTGAATCTGGTACATACACATGTAAAAACTCACTGAGTGTGTACTGCAGATTTGTGCATTTCACACACCTCAGTATGTGTATTTTATTTCTCAGTAAAAATAATTTTAAAATATAAAATAAAAATGTTTATATGTCTAAAAACAAAAATATAATGAAAAATAAATTAATCAAATCAGGCATTTCAAAGAGACTGTAAGACTTTACAGCTCCAGAGAATTAATTTTTAAAATGTTTTTAAAATCATACTTGGATATGAGTAATATTTATATGTTGCGGATTTTCAGAATTTTAGTTACTGAGTTAAATGAAAATTAGTATTTCAATACTTCCTATTTTGTTTACTGAATTCTTTTAAAAAATTTAATGTAATGTGTAAAAAAAATTCCTAGAAATACAAAAGAACTATATACGTAAAGGTCTAGAGTAACCTTAAGTATTTTATATTAAAATAGATTTAATTTTTATGGATAATTATTTTCCCACAATAATGGACTTCTTTTAATTAAAACTGGGAAGTCATCAGAATCACTAAACACAGTAGTCCAAAAAAATGTTTGTCATTCAACAGACAGTAAATATACTGAGAGTGAGCTCACATTTGTACTCTGGGCCCCTCCAGTTCTATACCTCAGCCCAGAAGACTATGTCATGGATAACTCATCATATGAAACAAGGTGGCCCGGCCATCTCTGCCTCTACCTAACTGCAAACCATTCATTCCCTGCAGGAAAATATGTGATCTTTGGTAGGTGTCTGTAATTGCAAAACAAGAAGCAGAGTTCTTTTATGAGCTCTGTTACAGCACTTTCAGACAGAGCTCAAGAAATTGGTTGCAAAGTCCTGCACTTAATAACCAAACCAAAAATACTTTACCCAGTTGCAGAATCACTCATTTGTCAGCCACATTAAAATTATCAACACTAAGTTTGGGACTGAAGAGCAAGTGGACAAGTTGCCACTCTCACACAGTCCTATACATGCACTGAAACACCTCAGATGACAAAGCTAATTTAGAAGCTCAAAAAAATTTCATGGCAGAGTGATGACTCTACAGTCATAGGTAGGTATGGTCATTTAGAAACAACAGCAGTATTCCTGGAGACATGAAGAGGAAATAGTCAGAGTTATATGAACATCTTGAATCAACTGAGATACTGACAACACTGGGTGAGTTTGTGTTTGTGATTGCAACGAAAGCAAAATGTCAAGGCTTTACTTCATGAGTTCATTCTAAAAACCCTGAGATTTGAACAAATCACAGATAAGCTAACATCTGTTAAGATGTCCTTGGAGAGCTGAATCCCACAATAAATTATATGATCAGAATGGTGAATCAAAACGTAAGCTTCTCAGTCCTGGGTGTTTTTAACCTTATATAAAAAAATAGAACAAGAAAATTAGCCCCTGCTCTTTCATATAGAAATGGGTTCATTCCCCAAAGGAAGAGTGTTGTTAGGAGTTTTTGAGCTTAAAAACATAATAAAAATAAAATTTTAAAATTGTGAATCAGTCTCACTTTGCAATTTTTTTCAAGGATAGTAGTAAACTTTAAAATTTGATTTAATTGACATTTTTGAGTCTCTGAATGTACTCGATAAAAAAAATTGTAATAATAATATAAAAGTATATTTGTATAGTAAAAGGTTAATTCAGCAGGCCTGGGTTGCCTGAATCTTGCACATTCTAAAGGTCTTCAGGACCAGCCCCTGATGGGCTCCTGTGAGATAGTCTCTGAGTCCTCAGAATGTCCCTCCTGGTAACAGTGTTTTTGTATACCTGAGGCACTGGGTCATTCTCTGTGAGTTAGACCAGATTGTTTACAGTAACAATGTGACTTATGGTGAATGCCTGTTTTCCCATGCCCAAGGCCCTAGAGCATTATTAATTTGACCCCTGGGGGCTGGAGACTGAGCAGCTAAGGCCATGTGGATGCTGCATGCCATGTGACTGATTCCCAGTAAAAACTCCAGACACCAAGGCTCAGAGGAAACTCTCTGACTAGCAACATTTCATGTGTGTTGTCACACAGTGCTGGGAAAAGTAACTGTTTTCCAGTTGCTTAATATGTGCAGAATGTTTAACTAGGTTGAACATAAACGTTTGGAAACAGACAGAGGTGACAGTAGCATGTTATTGTGAGAAATAATTAACAGGGCTGAATGGTGTGTGAATGCAGTGGAAAGGGGAAGTTTAGAGTCATGTATGTTACCTGAAGGAAAGCCAGAGGTTAAAACCTTTGAACACATAACACAGTGAATCTTGTGGTGGACAATGCCTGTGATTAACTGTATAAATATAAAAAGTTCTTTCATGAACTAGAACAAATGTATGACACTATTACAGTGAGTTAATAATAGAGGGGTATATGGGGAAAAATGTACCTATTGCAAACTGTGGACTATAGTTAACAGTAATAGTTTAATACTCTTTCATCACCAGTAACAAATGTACTACACCAATCCTATGGGTCAGTAATCAGGGGGATAAGGGGTGTGGAAGGATTTGAGTTATCTTTTTTATTTTCATTTCTTTCTGGAATAATGAAAATGTTCTAAAATTGATTGTGGGGTTGTATGTACAGCTATATGATGATACTGTGTACCAGTGATTGCATGCTTTGGAGGGTCTGTATGGTGTGTGAATATAGCTCAGTAAAACTGCATTAAAAATTAACTGCTCTCCTCACTGGGAGAGAACAACTAGAAGCTGGCTCGTACTTTCCCCTGGACTCTATCCCATTTGCCTTTTCCCTTTGCTGATTTTAATCTATATCTTTTTACTGTAATAAATTGTAACCTGAGTATAACCACTTCTCTGAGCTCTGTGAGTCCTTTTAGGAAATCTTAAGCCTAACAATGGTCTTGGGTACATGCTAGCAACATTTATGGATTCAAAGAAAAAAAATCACCTTTCGAGAAGTGACCTTACAAATGGTTTACCAGTGAACTCAATTGGTGTTGTAATTTAAATTATAAAGAAAAAGTGTTCAGTCTAATAGAACAGCATCTGTGTACGTTTGAACAAAATTTCATCATAATTTAAAAATACTTGACATGAAAGCCCTTTATATTATTACAAGAAATTTCAACATTACTTTTTGTCAATGAAAGGAAAGACAACTGTTAGATCTAGAGAATAATTGCATCATTAAAATAAAATTCAAAGGATCCTAATTCTATTAAGGATAAGAAAGGTGGTTCTGACAGTTGGAAGAGAAAATAATAAATATTGCTGCCATTTGCAACATCTGCTTGTGCAAAGTTTCTCGTAGATGACGATGATCATAAATTTGAAGATGGCATAATTAGAACAATGCAATCAGGAATTTTGTATCCATTTCAAGTATGAATTCTAATATTAAAAAGTATGTTCAAGGAAGCAAGCTAATTTCTCATCAAAAATTTTAAAAGATGTTTTTTGGAAGTTCTATTCAAATTCAATATTTACTATATTCCAAAATACTTTGTATTTTATTTCATTTCATAAGTATGTAATATAAAGAAAACATAATTAATAGTTTCACCAAATCCTACATAGACATTCCCAAATCTTGAGTTTAACCTAATGTCCCATATAGGTACTGTTATTTTACATGGTCCATAATGTATAAAAGGTTGTTAAGCCATGAGTTAAAATACAGTTTGCTGCAAAAAGATTCAAAATAATGGTAGCTTAAAACTAAAGATTTTATTTCCCTTTCATGTAACAGCCCAAATGTAAGGAGTTCTGGGTTGATACTGTGGCTTCTTAGCTCACAACCAGAATACATTCCACCCAACTGGGAAGGCAAAAGAAACTGTCATCTGTCTAGTTTAATACACATGATTGTTGCATTCAATATGTCATATTAGTTATTTCTTTACCTGCTCAGGTCCCCTATTGACTATAGGCTCTAGGGGTAGGGAGTATCTCTTATTCAGATGTGCAGCAAGACAAAGTGGAAAAGAGCTGCATTCTTGGAGCCAGAAAGTCATGGGTTCAAATCCCATTTCTGCTGATTACAAGCTCAGGAATTGGGCAGAACTTATCTTTCCTAAGGCTCAGTTTCCTCATCCTTGAAATGGTGAAAATTAGAGAAACAGTCTCAAAGAGCTGTCATAGAAATTGAATTAGGGTGAAGGTAAAGCAGTGGGTACTGCATCTGGCATACAGTGGGTACTAAAGGGAGCTCATGCCTTCCTTTTCTTTACTCCTGGAGTCTAGCACAGGGGACTTCATGAGCATTGGTTGGGTGGCCTGGACTGAACTGGGCTCAGGGGAGAAATGTTGTCTCCCTAGCAAATCAGCCTTGCTCCATGCACAGAGCAGGCTCTGGCAGCGACAGCGAGCCATAGGTGAAGATTTCCAGGAACTCACAGTTGGAGGGTTAAGGACAAGGTCATGGGTGAGGATAGGAGCAGGCCACTGACAGCATCTGCTACACCAGATGTTCTGGTTTGCTAATGCTGCTGGAATGCAAAACACCAGAAATGGATTGGCTTTTATAAAAGGTGATTTATTTGGTTACACAGCTACAGTCTTAAGGCATAAAGTTTCCAAGGTAATGCATCAACAATAGGGTACCTTCGTGGGAGGATGGCCAATGGTGTCCGGAAAACCTCTGTTAGCTGGGAAGGCACATGGCTGGTGTCTGCTCTGGAGTTTTGGTTTCAAAATGGCTTTCTCCCAGGATGTTCCTCTCTAGGCTTCAGCTTCTCTCCAAAATGTTACTCTCAGTTACTCTTGGGGTGTTTGTCCTCTCTTAGCTTCTCGGGAGCAAAAGTCTGCTTTCAAAGTCTGTCTCCAAAATGGTCTCTGTAAACTGCAGCTCCTCTCTCAATTCCTGTGAGTTCTTCAAAGTGTCCCTCTTGGCTGTAGCAAGCTCACTCCTTCTGTCTGAGCTTATTTATATAGTGCTCCAGTAAACCAATCAAGGCCTAGGTTGAATGGGCGGGACCACACCTCCATGGAAATTAGCCAATGAAAGATCTCGCCCACAGTTGAGTGATCACATTTCCACAGAAACATCCAATCGAATGTCTCCAACCCAATCAACACCAATATGTTTCCTGCCCACGCAAGACTGCATCAAAGATAATGGCATTTTGAGGGGCATAATACATCCAGACCAGCACACCAGATGACACCATATTTATGTTTTTAGAGAAAAGTCTGTGGGTAGACAATAAGTGGAGTCTGGTTTGGGGAAGGAATATGACCAGAGGTGGGCTGTGTAAGCAGAAGAGAGTGATCATCCTGTAGGCCTTTGGTGGTGGCCAGGCTGTGGTGGACTTCTGGTTGTCCCCCTAAATCTGTTCTCCACTTCTTCTATGGCATTAGGGTTTTGGTTGAGCCCTTACAGAGACTACATTCCCCAGCTTCTCCTGCAGCCAAGATGTGGCCCTCAGATTAAATTCTGGCCAGTGGGATGTGAGCAGAAGGGTTGTGGGAAACTTCTGTGTTACCTGCTTTAAAGGAAATTGCTTTTTCCTTTACTTCCTTTTGTTCCCATTCCTGTGGGGTTGTGAACATAGACATGGCAGAAACCCAGCTTTGATGATGCAATGAAAACAATGCCCTGTGGGAAGGTAGAGTAATCAGATGGAAGAAACCCGGGTCCCTGGGTCCTGCTGGTCAGGGCCACTCACCCCAAGACTATTACACCAGAGGCTTGGACCCACTGAGCTGAAAGCTACACAGAGGTTACAGCTCCCCATAGACTTCTTCACAAGCTCCCCACAGACTTCACAAGACTTCTTCTGTAAACTCCCCCTTGCAGTGGCTGGATGTGCCTATCTTCTCAAATTTCCCAGTGAGCTCCAGTGTGTTCATCCAGAAGGATTTGTTAGTGACTCCTTGGACCTCCCACCCTCGCCCCACTCAACTTTCACTACCTCAACTCCTCCTAAAGTACGATAAAGCCTAATTCCTACAATCCCTCTCTCTCTTTTTTGTTAGCCTAGATAGGGGTCCATCAATTTTGTTGATTTTCTCAAAGAACCAACTTCTGGTTTTGTTGATTCTATTGTTTTCCTGTCCTCAGTTTCATTTATTTCTGCCCTAATCTTTGTTATTTCTTTCCTTCTGTTTGCTTTGGGGTTGGTTTGCCGTTTGTTCTCTAATTCCTCCAGTGGACAATTAATTCCTCAATTTTTGCTCTCTCTACTCTTTTAATATAGGCATTTAGGGCAATAAATTTCCCTCTCAGCACCACCTTTGCTGCATCCCGTAAGTTTTGATATGCTGTGTTTTCACTGTCATTTGCCTTGCGGTATTTACTAATTTCTCTTGTGATTTCTTTCTTTACCCACTGGTTTTCTAAGAGTGTGTTGTTTAGTCTCCATATATTTGTGAATTTTACAATCTTCTGCCTGTTATTTATTTCCAACTTCATTCCATTATGATCCAAGAAAGTGTTTTTTATAATATCAATATTTTTAAATTTGTTGAGACTTTCTTTGTGATGCAGCATGTGGTCTATCCTACAGAATGTTCCATGAGCACTTGAGAAAAACATGTATCCTGTTGTTGTGGGGTGTAGTGTTCTAGAAATGTCTGTCAAATCTAGTTCATTTATCATACAATTCAACAACTCCATTTCCTTATTGATCCTCTATCTAGATGTTCTATCCATTGATGAGAGTGATATATTGAAGTCTCCAACTATTACTGTAGAGTTATCTACTTCTCCTTTCAGTGTCCTCAGTATTTGCCTGATGAATTTTGGGGCACTCTGGCTTGGTGCATAAATATTTATGATTGTTATGTTTTCTTGATGAATTGACCCTTTTATTAATATACAGTGTCCTTCTTTGTCTCTTTTATTGTTTTACTTTTGAAGTCTAATTTGTCTGATTTTAATATAGCTACTCTCACTTTTTTCTGTTTGCATGAAATATCTTTTTCCACCCTTTCACTTTCAGCCTATTTTTGTCCTTGTGTCCAAAGTGAGTTTCTTGTAGACAGCATATAGATGGGTCCTGTTTGTTAATCCATTCTGCCAGGCTGTGTATTTTTATTGGGGAGTTTAATCTATTAACATTTAGTGTTGTTACTGTAACGGCAGTACTTTATTAAACCACTTTGTCTTTTGGATTTTATATGTCATGTCTTGTTTTTTCCTCTCTCTCCTTTTACCTTTCCTGATAATCTTCATTTCTACACTCTTCTCCACACCTCTCTCTCCTGTCTTTTCCTATCAGCCTGTAGCACTCCCTTTAGTATTTCTTGTAGTGCTGGTCTCTTATTCACAAAGTCTCTCAGTGACTGTTTGTCTGAAAATATTTTAATCTCTCCCTCATTTTTGAAGGACAGTTTTGCCAGGTATAGAATTCTTGGTTGGCAGTTCTTCTCTTTCATATATCTTAAATACATCATACCACTGTCTTCTTACCTCCATGGTTTCTGTGGAGAAATCTGTACATAGTCTTATCGAGCTTCTCTTGTATGTGATGGATTGCTTTTCTCTTGCTGCTTTCAGAATTCTCTCTTTGTCTTTGACATTGAACAATGTGATCTGTAAGTGTCTTGGAGTAGGTCTATTGGGGTCTATTCTGTTTGGGGTATGCTCTACTTCTTGAATCTGTAATTTTTTGTCTTTCCTAAGAGTTGGGAAATTTTCAGTGATCATTTCTTCTATTATTCTTTCTGCCCCTTTTCCCCTCTCTTCTCCTTCTGGGACACCCATAACATGTATATTTGTGCACTTCATGTTGTCACTTAGCTCCCTAAGACCCTGCTCATATTTTTCCATTCTTTTCACCACCTGTTCTTTTGTGTGTATGAATTCAAATATCTGGTCTTCCAATTCAATGATCCTTTCTTCTGCCTGTTCAAATCTACTCTTGTAGCCCTCTGTTGTTTTTTTGTCTCCTCCATTATGCCCTTCATTCCCATAAATTCTGCCATTTGTTTTTTCAAGTTAATGAATTCTTCTTTATGGTCATCCAGTGTCTTCCTTACATCCTTCATCTCTTTTGCTATATCTTCCCTCAGTTCATTGACTTGATTTTTGAATTGATTTAGGAGATTTGTTTGAACACTTTAATTAGTTCTTCCTTCAGTTCATTGAATTGATTTAGCATTAGTTGCCTCAGCTCCTGTATTTCAGATGAACTACTAGTTTGTTCCTTTGGCTGGTCCATATTTTCATGTTTCCTAGTATGACTCATTTTTGAGCTGTCTAAGCATCTGACTTTCTTGATTAGTTTATTATGGAGTTTGTTTTTTGCGGTCGCGTTTCTGCTTCGGGGGCAGCCGGTTGCTGAACCCTCGGCTCTCGGACTTGCTCGGAGGGTACCGGCGGCGGGGGCTCTTTCCCGGAGGCGAGGGCGAGGCGGGGGACTTGGCCAGGTCCCCGGCGGTGGCGTGCAAGGTGTGGAGGGCGGCGCGAGGAAACAGGTGGGACGCTTTTCTCAGGAGGGTTAAACCAAGAGCCTTTATTCAGGGGTGAGCACAAGTTATATAGGCTGGCATAGAGGGCGGGGTCGGTGTAGGGGTGTGGGGTCCTTATATGGCAATGCTGAGGGGATAAAGGCTAGGATTGGTTCTGAGAGGACGCGGAAGCTGTTCGCAGCGGGCGGGAGTTGCTTTGGCAACTGTGCTTGCGCACTGGCGGTGGCGGGAGTTGCTCAAGGCAATGGGGAATGTGGTGCAAGATAAGTGGGGGGGGGTGGTTTTCTCCGGCAAGCTTCCTTTAACGGTTGTATTTTGGGTGAGGAAATGGGGCCTGCATCCGGCTCCACTTTCTCAGGCCCGGGGGGCTGTGGAGGGCGCTACCGCCCGTGCCCACCACCCTCCCCAGGGGCGGATCCGGTCCCCCGGCCCAGGCCCGCCAAGTTGAAGCACGTAATCAGTATCCCGCAGTTTTCACTCTTTTACCTAGGTTTCTCTTGTTGGTTGGCTTTGTTCTCTAACCTTTGATGTTTAGTTCAGCTTATTCTAGGCCTCTAACTTAGTTGATTGGAGTTTTTCACCTCTTGTTTTTCTGTTTCTTGCCCTGCCTCTATGTAGCCTTTTTGTGTGAGGGTCTCCTCAGATATGGTTAACCCCAGTCAGGTTTTCCCAGTCCAGAGACACCCAGGTCTCAGGAGGAGGGAATTGTGTTTCCTTGGGAATGAGACCCTCCTGTGAGGTCTTTAGACTCTGTCCTTTTCCTATGCTGTCCAGCAGGTGGTGCTTGCCAACCCGCAGCTCCCCAACAAGTATAAGGAGGTATGGAGACTTTAGTTCTCCTGATGTCCCTGACCCTGTTGGGGGCATGGCTGACTGAAGCTGGTTTTTGAATTCTAGCCCCTGGGGTCTGAGTTTCCCAAAGGAGGGTTGCCACTGGGGCTGGGCCATGCCCCCCTTTTCTTGGGAACTTATGGTCTTCAGTGAATTTTCTCTGCCACTAGACTTATTGCTTTGTCTCTCAGACTATTTTAGCTCTGCTCTTGCCTGGGCCCAAATTGCAAGTCTTTGAGGCTTTCTGTAATGGGCTTCTTAGAATAGTTATTTAAAAAAAGAGAAAAAGAGAAAAAAGAGAAAAAAGAAGAAGAATGGCCCAGTATAGACTATTTAAAGAAAAGCCCTTTAATTCAGTCCTTGCAGTTCTGATGGGCTATTGAAATGCAAAAAAGACAAGGAGTTGAGAGCAATTAAGAAACAATCAAGAAACCAGAAAAACTGGCTTTTCAGAGAAGGGCCCTGGCCCCCTGGGTTTGTACATGTGCCTGATTCTGTTTGAGCTTGGCCCTTGTCTGTATTATGTTCACCCACAAACCAAAAAGTCTCTGATTTTATTTTATTTTATTTTATTTTTGCTGTTTTTGCTAGCCCTATCTCCTGTCCACTGGGCTGACTGCTCCCAGATTCTCTGGTGTCTGGTCTCAGTTTATCTATGGCTGGAGTTTTTGTTCAGCAGTCTGGGTTTGTTAATCAGTGCTGCAACTGCAGTTCTCCCTCCTAGTTTCCAGCAACAATGGCCCCTCCTCCCTCATTATTATGCCTGGCAAGGAGGGGCGTGGGACCCCTGGCCACAAGAACTTACAGATTTCGCTGATCTCAGCTGCTCCATGCACTCACGAGTGTTGTATGAAGTATGTTCAAACTCAAATTCCTCTGTTTTGTCCGGTCCACACAATTCCTGGCTATCTACCAAGTGTCCTAGAGGAGTAACCAAAACCCACACCTCACCACTCCACCATCTTGCCCTGCCTCTGGTACCATGCTTTTTTAAACACTGTAGCTTTGCAATATGCTTTTAAGTCAGGAACTGTGAGTCCTACAACTTTGTTCTTGTTTTACAAGATGTTTTTGGCTAGTCAGGGCTCCTTACCCTTAGAAATAAATTTGATAATTGGCTTTTCCAATTCTGCAAAGTAGGATGCTGGAATTTTGATTGGAATTGCATTGAATCTGCAAATCAGTTTGGATAGAATTGACATCTTATTGATATTTAGTCTTCCAATCCATAAACACAGAATGTCCTTCCATTTATTTAGTTCTTCTTTGATTTCTTTAAGCAAGGTTTCGTAGATTTCTGTGTACAGGCCCTTTACCTCCTTGATTAAATTTATTCCTAGTTGTTTGATTCTTTTATTTGCTATTATAAATCGAATTTTTTTCTTGATTTCTGCCTCAGATTGTTCAATACTAGTGTATAGAAATGCTACTGATTTTTTTGTTTGTTGATTTTGTATCCCACCACTTTGCTGAACTTGTTTATTAGCTCTAGTAGCTTAGTTGTAGATTTTCCAGACTTTCTAAATGTAGGATCATTTCATCTGCAAATTGTAAAAGTTTTACTTCTTCCTTTACAATTTGGTTGTCTTTTACTCCTTTTTCTTTCATAACTGCTCTCGCTAGAACTTCTAGCACAATGTTGAATAACAGTGGTGACAGTGGGCATCCTTGTCTTGTTCCAGATCTTAGAGGGAAAGCTTTCAGTCTTTCACCATTGAGTATGATGCTAGCTGTGGGTTTTGCATAAATGCCCTGAATCATGTTGAGGAAGCCTCCTTCTATTCCTATATTTCAAAGTGTTTTTATCAAGAAAGGATGCTGGACTTTGTCCAATACCTTTTCCTGTCAACTGAAATGGCCATGTGTTTTTTTTTCCCTTCGATTTGTTAATGTGGTGTATTATATCAATTGATTTTCTTGTGTTGAACCATCCTTGCATGCCTGGGATAAAAACCACTTCATCATGGTGTATAAGTCTTTTGATGTGTTGTTGGATTTGATTTTCAAGTATTTTTTAATGCAATTTTATTGAGATATATTCATACCCTTACAATCACCTGAAGTGTACAATCAATTGTTCACAATATCATCATATAGTTGTGCATTCATCACCACAATCAATTTTTGAACATTTTCATTACTCTAAAAAAAAACACTAAAAATAAGAATGAAAATAAAAATAAAAGTAAAAAAGAACACCCAAAACATCTTATACCCCTCCATTATTCATTAACTTTTTGTCCTGCTTTTTTCTACTCATCTATCCATACACTGGATAAAGGGAGTGTGAGCCACAAGGTTTTCACAATCACAAAGTCACACCATATAAGCTATACAGTTATATGATCATCTTTAAGAATCAAGGATACTGGATTGCAGTTCAACAGATTCAGGTATTTCCTTCTAGTTATTCTAATACACTAGAAACTAAATAGGGATATCTACATAACACAAAGAGTTACCTCCAGAATGACCTCTCTACTCCATTTGAGATCTATCAGCCACTGAAACTTTATTTTGTTTGATTTCTCTTCCCCATTTTGGTCAGGCTTTCTCAATCCCATGATGCTAGGTCCAGGAGTTATGTCCCATATTGCCAGGGAGATTTACACTCTGGAAGTCATGTCCCATGTAGCAAGAAGGGCAATGAGTTTACCTGCAGTGTTGGCTTAGAGAGAGAGGCCACATCTGAGCAAAGAAAGAGGTTCTCTGGGGGTGACTCTTAGGCACAAATATAAGTAGGCTTAGCTTCTCCTTTGCAGTAACAAGCTTCATAAGGGCAAGCCCCAAGATTGAGGACTTGGCCTACTACAATGGTCATCCCCAGTGCTTACAAGAATATCAGGAATTCCCCATGTGGGAAAGTTTAATGTTTCCACATTTTTCCCCAGGCCCTCAAAGGGGCTTTGCAAATATTTTTTATTCTCTGCCCAAATTACTCTGGGATGTATCAGGGTTTCACACTAACCTGTAAAAAGCAACCAGATCTCACCCCTTATTCAAGGTTCCATGTAAGCATGGTGTTTGAATAAACCACCATTCAAGTTAACTTATATAGTGTGCTACAGAAAATATAGATTTTGCACCAAATAAACATCTCTTCCTTTGGCCTCACACAGAAGCAGCTGAAATTTGCAGAATGCCTAGAAAAAAAGGTGGACATGAACAAAGTAAATTTGGAGGTTATAAAGCCTTGGATAACAAAACAAGTAATGGAAATCCTTGGATTTGAAGATGATGTTGTAATTGAGTTTATATTCAACCAGCTGGAAGTGAAGAATCCAGACTCCAAAATGATGCAAATCAACCTGACTGGGTTTTTGAATGAAAAAAATGCTAGAGAATTTATGGGATAACTGTGGTCCCTGCTGTTAAGTGCACAAGAAAACATTGCTGGAATTCCTTCTGCCTTCCTAGAACTGAAGAAAGAAGAAATAAAACAGACAGATTGAACAAGAAAAATTGGCATCTTTGAAAAAGCAAGATGAAGGCAAAGACAAGAGGGATAAGGAAGAAAAAGAAAGCAGCAGAGAAAAAAGGTAAAGGTCTTGAAGCCCAAGAAGATGCAAATCCAGATCTCCTTCCCCTAGAAGACAATCTTCCCCTGTCAGGTGAGAGAGAAAGCACAGTCATTCTTGGTCTCCTCATCACAGAACCAGAGGTGGAGTCCTTCCCCTGCTCCAGAAAAGGAGAAAACTCCAGAGCTCCCAGAACCTTCAGTAACAGTAAAAGAACCTTCAGTACAAGAAGTCACTTCTACTAGCGACATCCTGAAAGTTCCCAAGCCTGACCTGTACCAGAGCCTAAAGAACCTTCTCCAGAAAAAAAATCCAAAAAAGAAAAGGAAAAGGAAAAGACTCAACCAAGATCTTGATCACATTCCAAATCAATGTCCCGGACTTGTTCCTGCTCTCCATCTCATACTTGACCTAGATGGCACCATAGATCCCGATCAAGATCATATTCACCTAGAAGGTGGCCAAGTCCAAGCAGGTGGACTTCTCCTCGGAGAAGAACTCCACCAACATTAATGCCTCTTCCACCAAGGCATAGAAGGAGTAGATCTCCAGTGAGATGAAGGTGGCACTCATTAGCTTCCTTGTCTGGGAGTAGCTCATCATCATCTTCATCTCATTCCTGGTCACCACGAAAGAAGCCTCCCAAGAGGACATCCAGTCTCCCTCGAAAAACTCATAGGTCATCTCCTTCAGCAAGTCCTCCAAGGTGAAGGCATTGACCTTCGCCTCCAGCAACTCCACCACCAAAAACTCATCATTCCCCAACACCCCAGCAGTCAAATCATACCAGAAAAAGTCATGTTGGTGTCTCACCATGGAGAACTTCAGGTAAAGTGACAAAACATAAAGGTATTGAGAAAAGAGAGTCTCCTTCACCAGCACCCAAGCCTAGAAAAGTAGAGTTATCTGAATCTGAAGATAAAGGTGGCAAAATGGTAGCAGCAGACTCTGTACAGCAGAGATGCCAGTACAGACAACAAAACCAATAGTCTTCATCTGACTCCAGCTCCTCCTCCTCCTCAGAAAATGAGTGACCCAAGAGGTCCCATGTGGAGAACAAGGAGGTGGGCAGGCAGAGGAGACATTCCCCATCCTGGAGTGCCTCTCCATCACCACAAAAGCACCAGAAAGAGACTTCCCTTCATGGTAGATGGAGGAGAACTCCCTCCCCACCACCCACCAGAAGGTCACGTTCTCCTTCTCTAGCTCCTCCTTGGTGGCACAGATCTCCCACACCACCACCATGATGAAGGACGCCTTCTCCTCCACCATGTCAGCACTCACCTTCCCCAAGAAATACTCTCCTCCAATACAGAGGAGATACTCTCCTTCTATCCCTCCAAGGAGAACAGCTTCTCCCCCTCCCCTTCCTAAAAGAA
Source organism: Choloepus didactylus (assembly GCF_015220235.1). Lineage (NCBI taxonomy): Eukaryota > Metazoa > Chordata > Mammalia > Pilosa > Megalonychidae > Choloepus > Choloepus didactylus. The sequence continues at coordinate 208,503,597 of NC_051308.1, read as the reverse complement.
GGGCATCGCCATCTTCACTGCCAAAGCGTAGGGTCCCCCATTCTCCACCTCCCAAACAAAGAAGCTCCCCAGTCACCAAGAGACATTCAGCATCATTATCATCAAAGCATAGGAAAGGGTCTTTCCCGAGCCGATCTACCTGGGAGGCCTGATCTCCACAACCAAACAAAGGGCATTCGCCCTCACCACGACCTCGAGCTCCTCAGAACACCTCAAGCTCTCCCCCCATTCAAAGAGGAGATCATCACCCCAAAGAAGGCAGCTCCCATCTCCAAGTACTAGGCCCATTAGGAGAGACTCCAGAACCCCAGAACCCAAAAAGACAAAAAAGGCTGCCTCACCAAGCCCTCAATCTGTAACGTGGTTCTCATCTTCTCAATCTTTCTCAGGATCTCCTGAGCCAGCAGCTAAAAAACCCCAAGCACCTCCATCTCCTGTCCAGTTGTAGTCACCCTCTACAACTGTACCAGCAGTACCAGTCAAAAAGGCTAAAAGCCCAACACCAAGCCCATCTCCAGCACGGAATTTGGACTAAGAAGGAGGCGGGAAGAAAAAGGACAAGAAACACAAAGAGGAGAGGCACAAGAAGCACAAAAAACACAGGAAGGAAAAACCTGTGGCTGCAGCTGCTGCAGCTACTGTAATCCCTGCAGTTGTTGCTGCTCCCACAACTGCGTCAGCACAGGAAGAACCACAGGCAGAGCCAGAGCCTAAAAAGGAGACTGCACTTGAAGCTGAAGATAACATTGATGACTTAGAAAAGCATCTGCGTGAAAAGGTTCTGAGTCAATGCGGAAGGCTCAAGTGTCCCCACAGTCTTAGATGGAAATGTTTGTTATGATGTAAATTTTATGTGGTTTGTATTCAATTCAATTTCAAAATTGCTAAAATGTGTTTGAGCTTTAGACTATAACATTTGTTGTAATCATTGCTAGGCCGATGTTCACCATGTAAAGAAAGGGGCATGGATTTACATTGCCAAAGGTGTCCGCAGTGTATTAGTGACTTCTTTCATTGACAGCTGACATAAATTCATTTAGAGTGAAATATTCTAAGCCAAAAAGAAAAAAAAATCCTCTTTTTAAAAAAGGGGGTTTAAATATGGTTGGCATTCTTATGGTTCATTTAATGCCTCTGGCTATTCTCAGAGGTTTTTTTCCTTTCTTTCTCTCATTTGATTCTTAGCAGCCGTTTAAGTTATGATGCTTCCAACCTAGTATGGTTTGTAAGCTTGCCCAGAAATAAGACCACTGCTGAACTACCACAAAAGCATAAATGAATATTTTAATGCCACAATCTTTCCTGTTGCCTGTAGAGTCTCTGCTAAAATGAATCAAGATTCGAACTCCAGGATGAGACAGAAAATGAAAGCATGTTGTTTGCCAGGACACTGGGTTTATATTGATGTGTAACAAATTGATTTGGAACACTGGAAATTCATTCTATTCTGGTTTTGGTGTTTTGGGTTTTTTTTTTAAACTGAAGCTACATAAAGCTTGTGGATTAAACAATAAATTTCTAAATTAAAAAAAAAAAAAGCCACACAGTCAATATCATCCTTTTCCCTTTAGTTTGGTTTACCTTAGTTCTAATCAAGTCCTTTTTGTTCATCTCTCTAATTGAAGTCTGATCTCTTTTTCAGCTTCTTTAACATTTGCTGTATGGGGTAATGCTGACATTCATAGCTGCCGAACTCTGGCTCTGAGTCTCAGGTATCACACAGACACCTGAAGTTCCAGGGCCCAACCAGGTTATACACAAACAGCTCAGCATCTCAGAATTTAGAGACAACTGTTACAACTCATGAATAGATGTGACTGCTATAAGAGCTTACAATCTAGGAACCTTTATCATAAGCTTTCCCCTGATAACCTATGCTCTCAGATTCAATTCTCAGGTTTGCACATTATAATTAGTCCATATTAGTGAGGCATTATAATGTTTATGGCTTATTTCACTCAAAATACTGTCCTCAAGGTCCATTCACCTAGTTGCATACCTCACAACTTCATTTCTTCTTGCTGCCACTCAGTATTCCATTGTATGTATATGCATACATGTTCACCATTCTGTTTTATCAGTCAATGTATGCTCAAGTCACTTCCATTCATTACGAATTGTGAATTTTGCTGCCATAAACACCAGTGTGCAATGTTCACTCATGTCCCTGCTCTCAGTTCTTCTAAGTCTATACCCAATAACAGGGTTGCAGGACCATGTGGCAACCCCATAGTAAGCTTCCTGTGGAACCACCACACTGCCCTCCAGCTGGGCTGTGCCATTCTACCTCCCCACCAACAGCAAATAGGTACATCCGTCTCTCCACAATTTCTCCAGCACTTGTATCCCTCTGTTTATTTTTTAATAGTTTTATTCACACACCATACAATCCACCCTAAGTAAATAATCAATGATTCCCAGTATAATCACGTACTTATGCATTCACCACCACAATCGAGATAAGGACATTTCCATTTCTTCCCCAAAGGAAGAGGAAAAGGTGAAAAAAAAGAGAATAAAAATACAAAAGGTAGAAGAAAAATAAAAATAAAATACAATGAAAAGGTCAGACAACACCACCATCACCAAGAATCCTGTATCAATCCCTTATAGCCCCCTCTTATAGACATTTAGCTTTGGTATATTGGTATATTGCCTTTGTTACAATTAGTGGAAGTGTCTTAACAATGTTATCATTAACTATAGACTTGAGTTTGCATTGATTGTATTTTTCTCTCATATCACCCAATTTTCAATACCTTGCAATGTTGACATTAATTTGTTCTTCCTCATTTAAAAACATTCTTAAACTTGTACATTTAATCACAATCACTGACCACTCTAGGTTTCACTAAGTTATACAACCCCAGACTTTATCTTCTATCTTTCCTTCTGGTATCATACATGCCCTTAGCCTTCCTCTTTCAACTGTGCTCACACTCTTCTTTGTTGAGAGTACTTACAATATTGTGTTATCACACACTATTATGCTATCCATTCCATTTCTGAATCTATACGATCAATCCTGTTGAACCTTCTGTACTCCTTCAGCATCAAATGCCTTATCTCTAACCTCTTTCTATCTCCTGATAACCTATGTTCTCAACTCTTAAATTTTGTTCATCAATATTAGTCCATATTAGTGAGACCATACATTACCCTTATTGATAGTCTTCATTTCTACACTCTTCTCCAAACCTCTCTCTCCTGTTTTTTCCTATCTGCCTATAGCGCTCCCTTTAGTATTTCTTGTAGAGTAGGTATCTTGTCAACAAACTCTCTCAGTTTCTGTTTGTCTGAAAATATTTAAAACTCTCCCTCATTTTTGAAGGACAGTTTTGCTGGGTATAGAATTCTTGGTTGACACTTTTTTTCTTTCAGTATCTTAAATATATCATACTACTGCCTTCTCACCTCCATGGTTTCTATTGAGAAATCCATACATAGTATTATCAAGCTTCATTTGTATGTGATGGATCACTTTTCTCTTGCTGCTTTCAGAATTCTCTGTCTTTGATATTTGGTAATCTGATTAATTGTCTTGTAGTCAGTCTACTCAGGTTGATTCTGTTTGGGGTACGTTGCACTTCTTGGATCTGTAATTTTATGTCTTTCATAACAGATGGGAAATTTTCAGTGATTATTTCCTCCATTATTCTTTCTGCCCCTTTTCCCTTCTCTTCTCCTTCTGGGACACCAATGACATGTATATTCCTGTGCTTCATGTTGTCATTCAATTCCCTGAGACATTGCTCATATTTTTCCATTCTTTTCCCTCTCTGTTCTCTTGTGTGTAGGATTTCATCTGTCCTGTCCACTGGTTCATGAATCCTTTATTCTTCCTCTTCAAATCTGCAATTGTATGTCTCTGTTGTGTTTTTCATCTCTTCTATTGTGCCTTTCATTCTTGTAAGTTCTGCCAATTGTTTTTTCAAACTTTTCAGTTCTTCCTTATGTTTGCCCAATGTCTTCTTTATATACCTCATCTCTTTTGCCATGTCTTCCCTCAGCTTATTGATTTGAGCTTTGAATTGATTTAGCATATTTGTTTTAAGATCTTTAATTAGTTGTTTCAACTCCTGTATCTCATTTGAAGTGCAAATTCGCTCCTTTGACTGTGCCATATCTTAATTTTTCCTAGTGTGACTCATAATTTTCTGTTGTTTAGGCATATGGTTGCCTTGATTTCCTCAATCAGATTTTCCCAGACCAGATGGGGCTCCAGCATCAGGAGGAGGCTGTATTCAGTATCAGGTTTCCAGTTCTATGCTGCAATCTCAGCCATTCCACCCATTCCAGACTGGTGAATGATGTGTGTTTGGTCACGGATGTTCCCCTATCAGTTTTTATTTTCTAGTTATTCATGGCGATTTACTAGTTGCTCTAGGGGACTAATTGAATTCCACACCTTCCTATGCTGCCATCTTGTCCTGCCTCCAATTAGCAAGTATTTTGTTGAGGATTTTTGCATCTATATTTATTAGAGAGATTGGTCTGTAATTTTCTTTTCCTATAGTATCTTTATCTGGCTTTGCTATTAGGGTAATATTGGCTTCATAGAATGAATTAGGTAATGTTTCATCCTCTTCAAATTTTTTGGAAGAGTTTGAGCAGTACTGTCACTAATTCTTTTTGGAATGATTGGTAGAATTCATCAGTGAAGCCATCTGGTCCTTGGCTTTTCTTTTTTGGGAGGTTTTTGATGACTGATTCAATCTCTTTACTTGTAATTTCATCTGTTGAGGTCTTCTGTTTCTTCTTGAGTCAGTGTAGGTTGTTCATGTATTTCTAGGAATTTGTCCATTTCACCTAAGTTTTCTAATTTGATGGCATACAGTTGTTCATGTGTCCTCTTATGATCCTTTAAATTTCTGCAGGGTCATTAGTGAGGTCTCCCCTCTCATTTCTGACTTTATTCATTTGCATCTTCTTTTTTCTTTTTTCAGTCAAGCTAAGTGTTTGTCAATGTAACTGATCTTCTCAATCAACTTTTGTTTTGTTTATCCTATTATTTTTTTATTCTCAATTTCATTTATTTCTGCTCTAATCTTTGTTGTTTCTTTCCCTCTGCTTGCTTTGGGATTAGTTTGCTGTTCTTTTTCTAGTTCCTGCAGATGTATAGTTAGGAATTTTAATCTAGCTTTCTTTTCTTTTTATAATGTAGGTGTTTAGAGCTATAAGTTTCCCTTTCAGCACTGCCTTCACTGCATCCCATATGTTTTGATATCTTGTGTTCTCATTTTCAATTGTCTTGAGATATTTACTGATCTCACTAGCAATTTCTTCTTTGACCCATGAATTGTTCAAGAGTGTGTTATTTAACCTCCATATATTTGTGAATTTTCCAGTTCTCTGCCTGTTATTGATTTCCAGTTCCATTCCACTATGGTCAGAAAAAGTGTTTTGCATAATTACAACCTTTTTAAATTTATTGAGACCTGTTCTCTGGCTTAACAGGTGGTCTATCTGGGAGAATGATCCATGAGCACATGAGAAGAATGTATAGCCTGCTATTTTGGGGTGCAGTGTTCTGTATGTATCTGTTAGGTCTAGCTCATTTATCATATTATTCAATTTCTATATTTCCTTATTAATCCTCTGCCTACATGTTCTATCTATTGATGAGAGTGGAGATTGAAGTCTCCAACTATTATCGTAGAGACGTCTGTTCCTCCCTTCAGTTTTGCCAAGGTTTGCCTCATATATTTTGGGTCACCCTGGTTAGGTGCATAATGTTTATGATTCTTATTTCTTCTTGGTGAATTGTCCCTTTTATTAATATATAGAGGTTATATATTAATATCTTTGTCTCTTTTAAGAGTTTTGCATTTAAAGTGTATTTTGTCTGATGCCCATGGGGAACCCTATCAGGATAGGCTAGGACTGTGATTCAGAGCCAGGACTCAGCCATAATGGGAAGCCATGATCAGAAGCCATGCTCGGCCTTGGATGCATGCCCCCTTTTCCTGGGGAGGAAGACCTCTATGCCCTCTCCATCTGCAGCATCCAGCCACAGACCCTACGGGGGCTGCTTGCCTCAAATGTGTGGGATGGGCACCAGCCACTGCCACAACATGATTCAGTCATAGGTTTTTTGTTTTTGCTGCAGCTTCTCAGTCTCCCCATCTTGCTCTTTCCTAGATGCCTCTGGAGCCCCAGAACTGCTGTGTCAAGCAGTTTCTTCCTATCTGCTAGCTGCTTTTGGAAGAGGAATGTGTCCTTCAGCTCCCTAGTCTGCCATCTTCCTTGGAAGGTCCTCCCATATCTTCTTGAGCTCAGATTAGTTAAATATGTATTGAATACAGGTATTTTTAAAGGTTGAATAATTAGAAACTCTCATCATGAGCAACAAGAATCAAAGTGCTAATTACGTAAACTTCAGGTTGTTGGGTATCTTATGGGTCCCTTTTCTTTTCTTACCAAGTTTTAAAGGCGACTTTCAAGTGAGCTGACACTAATAAAAGGAGTATGAGTTGCTCTTGGAAACAGAAATATATCTCTCAGGTAGATCTTAGATACAGCTATCTGGAGCCTGGCTTTGATAAGATACTAGAGACTGAATTTGAAATGATAACTATTGAGTTTTATACATCCATTATGGCTCTACTATACAGTTGTTGGATATAAATCTTTCTAAATCTCTGTCTCTTGACTTGTCCATCCACTTTGCATCATTAGGTTAAGTCACTAAACTCTGTGGCAGCTGGGAGAATGCTAGATGCCCAGTGTGCTCCCAGAGAATATTGACACCCTGACCCCTTTGCAATCCACAAATCTCCCTTAGGAAGCATTGCCTGGAAACTTTTGAGACCCTTGGATGATTGAGCTGGGTCAATGTAAGGAATGCTGTCATGGTGTCTTCCCACCAATTGAAATACAATAATTGTTTTGTTTTGTGGGAAGTCTCATTTATTTTGATCAGATAGGTGAGAAAAGGCCAGACCACAAGGAAGTTAAAGGTCACATGGTAATTTCGTGGTTTTAATTCAGATAATCAAATATTTATCGAGGGCTTGCTATGTGCTATGTGCCACGGGCTTGGTACCATGGACAGATTGCTCTCCCTCTAGATTTTTCATGCTGCAAATTTCCATACTAGGGGCTGCAATTTGGTTGGAAATAAGTGGTGGGAGCTTGTCTTGAAGCTCTGTTTGCATAATAAGCACACAGTTTTTACTTAAGATTGTGTATTTGTTTAAGGTTCCTGGAGGGCTTATGGAAGTTTTGGGGAGGTTTTCACCCTGCTTCTTGCAGTTATGAGAGCTAAAAAGAATTCCTTCTTTCAGTCTAGAAAGAAGCAAACCCAGACAATCTCAATATGATTTGGTAAATGCTGGGACACAGGAATAAATAGAGTGTAGATCACAGGAGGGGTCTCTAGCCAGCCTGAGAGGCTGGCAGGGCTTCTCACAGGTGGGGATGTCTGAAATGAGTACTGTTTGCCACGTTTTCTGAGCCCCAAAGTCAGAACATATGATCTGAAATTATTTATTTTCTCACTTGCCCTTTTGTTTGCATGAAATGTCTTATGGGGATACAATAACAAAATCACATTTTGTTGTATATGCAAAACATTACTTTTACTAAAAATAATAAAATTCCAAGAAATCAGAGTTGACTCCCCAAAAATCTGGGTTATGTGGTGATGTTAGCTATGGTATTCTTATCATCTAAGAATTCGTTGTTATGCTTGAGAACATGCTTTTATAAAGTGTCTTTTTCTTTATATTTTACTACATTTTTCCCCCTAAATGTGTTCTCGGGTACTGATGTATGATTATATTATGTGGCCATATATAATATACAATTGTACTACATTTTAATCATATGCCCTACATGAGACAGATGTCTCTGTAAGATTGTTCTAATACCTGATCAAGTTCTCTGTGAAGGACATAAATTAATTCTGAGGTGGATATGAATTTTGGCTTCCAGCTCAGCTGATTGTTGAAAGTCTCTGAATTTAACTTGAAGCTCAGATAGTCCCATTCTGTGTTTCTTTCAGGGAGTAAAATATGGCATTTATGGCCCCTCAAAATGTACCCAGCACTCAGGTTAGAGAATAGCCTTTATAGAGAAATGTCTGTCAGATGTCTGCTCCCCTGCACTGATCGCATTTGCATCCTTTTGGCTCTCTGTGGAATCCCTTTGCCTGAATTGTGCTTTGTGGTGCTGCTATCAGCCCTTGTTGAGAGTCATTATAAGGAAAAGTCCTGTGACTGTCACCTGTATGTCTGCTGAGAGGATGTTATTGAGAGTATTCATCCTTACATCATATCTTGTGTCCTCTTCATTAAGGCTCTCAGCAGAAATGGATTTCTGATCTCCAAAGCAGGAATAATCATCCTTTTGATTGATTCAATAAAGATTTACTGAGCATTTACTATATGCCAGGCAATGCGGGAGGTACTGGGGTACACTCATGAATGAAATAAACCTGGTGGGGAACACAGACATCAAATAACCAATTACCCCATCAATTATTATAGTTTTGATAAATGCTACCAAGGAAAACTCAAGAGGTACCCAGGGCGGTGGGGATGGTGGGTGTCAGTGAGGGGTTATTTGAGGAAGTGATACTTTTCCTGAGCAACTGTTGTATGGTTTTCTGCTTGATCGTATGACCCTCTTCACTTGGTTGCTGGAAAGTTAAAAGTCAAATTTGTGACTCAACTCTAGAAATGGTGTAGGATTTAGGATCTAATTTAACTTCTGGATTTATTCATTCGAGGAACAAATATCTAGTGTTAATATGTGCTGGAATCAACTAGGCATTGGGCATATGACAGTAAATAAGATAAACAGACCTCTCAGAGCTTATAGACAAGTGGGGGATATAGACAAGTAAATGAACTATTAAAATACAGTTTAAGGGTTATGCTTGGGAAGCACAGGGAGCAATAGAAGTATCAGGGAGAGGTGCTAGTTCCTATTGGGGAGGGAGGCTGTTCAGAAAAGTTGCTTTGGGGAAGTGATGACCAAGTCGAGGTGTGATGTTAGTAATACGGGGGGGGGGGGTGGTTATTCCAGCAGAGGTCTATGCAAAGATCCATATGTGGGAAAGAGAATAAATGGGGTGCTCAGGGAAGTGAAAGAGTTCAGTGTGGCTAGAGCATGGGGTAGGTGATGTGACGGGAGATGTAAATGGAGGCTGGTTTGTGCATAACCTCATAAATAACAAAGTTTGCAATTCAAGCATTTTTAAGTGTACAATTCAGTGGTATTAGCCATATTCACAATGCTGTGCAATCATCACCACCATCCATTACCAAAACTTTATCAACTCCCCAAGCAGCAACTCTGCATCCAGTTTATTTTTCATATCTATGAGTTTGCCCAGTCTGGGCATTTCATATAAGTGAAATGTCTTATTTCACTTTTTGTGAAATAGTGTTTTTGCATCTAGGTTATTTCACTTAGCACAATGATTTCTAAGTTCATTCATATTGTTGCATGTATCAGAATTTCATTCCTGCTTATGACAATAATTTTCCATTTTATGGATATACCACATTTTGTTTATCCATTCATCTGTTGATGGACACTTAGGTTGTTTCTACCTTTTGGCTATTGTGAATAATGCTTCTATGACCATCCATGTACAAGTGTCTGGTTGAGTCTCTGCTTTCAAGTCTTTTGGGTAGAGACCTAGGAGTGGAATTGCCAGATCATATGCTAATTCTGTTTATCTTTTTGAGGAACCACCAGAGTGTGGTTTTGACTTTATCCTGAAGGCGATGAAACGTCATTGAAGAGAAAAGTTTCTTACTCTTATTTTTCCTTTGCCTCATTTTTCTCTTACATTTTCCATATACACATATGTAAATGGCCTTAAGTCCCTTCTGGAACAAAGTGAGGGTATAATGAACTAAATCGATAAATAACATTATTAAAGAAAGCTAGCTTGAACGAGGAAAATCCCACGTAACATATTCAAATTAAAATAACATATAGCTAACAAAAAGGGATATATGGATATGCATAGAGTAGCTCTTGAAGGATGAGAAAGAAACTTGTAACAGTGGTTGCCACTGGGATAGAAACTAGGTGGCTGGAGAATAGGTATCGGAGGGATGCTTTTACAATGTATTCCTTTTTTACCTTGTGAATTTTGTACTATTTACATATTTATTGGAAACTAAATAAAATTTTATTTTAGAATAAATAGCCAAAACTTGGGACAAAAAACACAACGAATTTAAGTCAATAGTTGCAGCCCCCCTACATTCCCTTTCTCACCCAAATAATCTATTAGAACCTCACACTAGGATGAAAATATATTGATGTGAAAATGCAAAATGTAATGCAGGGAACCCTTGGTGGGTAAATAATTAGTAAGATTTGGTGATGGATAGGATGAGGTGGACCAAACAAAGTGAACCTTCACATGTGCTCTCAGGAAGGCATTTATATTTGTTCAACCTTGGCTTTGTCATGTGTAATCCAGTGATACTGACAACATTTACATTATAGGGTCGTGGTGTGACTTAAACATGCTAGATCGTGGTTATTAAAAGGTGGGCAAGACTGTACCTGATAAGGAAACTGAGGTCAAGGAACCTCAAAGAGATCACAGTCTGATGAGGAGACAGACACGTAAATAGGCAATTTCGACACGCTGTGATAAACACCCTAGGACAGGGTGGGTTGCCGTCCCTACGTCTGAGATGGGATTCTTGTGCAAGTGAATGATTGAGGAAGTGCCCTCTGGGGAAACCTTTACAGGAGTGAGGGAAGCAGAATAGAGCAGGGAAGAAGCTAGAAAAGATGTGTGTTTAGCTTAGGGATTGGCAAATGTCGAACCTTCAGACCAAGTCTGCCCACCGCTTATTTCTGTAAATAAAGCTTTATTGGAACACAGTCACAGTTATTTCATTTACATATTGTCTGTGGCTGCTTTTGCACTACCATGCCAGATTTGAGTGTAGTTGCAACAGAGACACAAAGCCTAAAACATTTACTATCTGACCGTTTACAGAAAAAGTTTGCTGGCCACTGGGTTAGCTGAGTCTAGCCTCAGCCTGACTCCATGGGGAACCCTGGAACATGGATAGCTGACGAGCTGTCCTGCCTAAAGACTAGAGTCCTGACTTTTTCCCCTCGCACAGGGCTTACTTCAGGGTCCTGCGTTTCGAAGGGCCTCTGATTTGGAGTTCAGGGCAGAGGTCCAAGTTGAAAATATAAATTCAGGAGTCATCTGAATATCAGTCTTTAAATATATAGAGTCTGGTATTTCAACTCTGGATGAGATCATCTAGAGAATGATTGTAGATAGAAAAGGAATCTTAGAATTGAGCCCTGGAACATGCCAATTGTTCTAGGTCAGAAAGAAGAAAAGGAAGAGGATCTGGGAAAGGAGACGCAGAAAAGAGGCTCGTGACATAGGAGAAAAACGGAGAGAAGGTAGTGTTCCAGAAACCAACTAAAGAACAGGTTTCAGGAAGGCAGTGACCAGCTGCGACAAATGCTAAAAGGGGAGTGGTTGTTAGGGCACAGGCTTTGGGGGCAGTGGGGCTGCACCCAGAAACCCATTGGGAATCTGTGAGCCAAGCATGGGATAGGGGACAGGAAGAGCCCAAATATGCAAACACACCTGTGCCCCCCCCCGCCACAGGCATACACACACAGATGCAAACACACATGCATGCACAGTGGTGCACCCACACCATGTGCATATAGTCATACTGTTATAAAGATAAGGATCTGGGGCTTGTAAGCAGACATCAGAGATTAGAATCTAGTTAAATTAGCTATTTACACTATTCATTATGATTTTTATAAGTGCTTGGTGCCAAAGGGCCTGGGGCCCGGGGATTGCCCACGAAAGAGAATGAACATGGTTGCTAACATGACCACAGACATAGGGGACTGGTGGTTTGATGGGTTGAGCCCTCTACCACAGGTTTTACCCTTGGGAAGACGGTTGCTGCAAAGGAGAGGCTAGGCCTCCCTATGGTTGTGCCTAAGAGCCTCCTCCCGAATGCCTCTTTGTTGCTCAGATGTGGCCCTGTCTCTCTAGCTAAGCCAACTTGAAAGGTGAAATCACTGCCCTCCCCCCTACGTGGGATCAGACACCCAGGGGAGTGAATCTCCCTGGCAACGTGGAATACGTCTCCCGGGGAGGAATGTAGACCTGGCATCGTGGGACGGAGAACATCTTCTTGACCAAAAGGGGGATGTGAAAGGAAATGAAATAAGCTTCAGTGGCAGAGAGATTCCAAAAGGAGCCGAGAGGTCACTCTGGTGGGCACTCTTATGCACACTTTAGACAACCCTTTTTAGGTTCTAAAGAATTGGGGTAGCTGGTGGTGGATACCTGAAACTATCAAACTACAACCCAGAACCCATGAATCTCGAAGACAGTTGTATAAAAATGTAGCTTATGAGGGGTGACAATGGGATTGGGAAAGCCATAAGGACCACACTCCACTTTGTCTAGTTTAGGGATGGATGAGTAGAAAAATAGGGGAAGGAAACAAACAGACAAAGGTACCCAGTGTTCTTTTTTACTTCAATTGCTCTTTTTCACTCTAATTATTATTCTTGTTATTTTTGTGTGTGTGCTAATGAAGGTGTCAGGGATTGATTTGGGTGATGAATGTACCACTATGTAATGGTACTGTAAACAATCGAAAGTACGATTTGTTTTGTATGACTGCGTGGTATGTGAATATATCTCAATAAAATGAAGATTAAAAAAAAAAAATAAAAGAAAGAGAATGAACAAGTCTGGTGGTGGTTGGGGATGCAGGTGGGGAAGTCTTCCCTGAAAAAGTAATTTTAAAGCTGAGACCTGAAGTTGACTGGCAAAGAAAGGGGGAGGGAGAGGTGGAAATAAGAATGAGTTAGGCAGAAGGAAAGCTTGTATAAAGGTTCTGAGGTTGAAAAGAGACTAGCAGAGCTCAGCTGGAAGGCCGGTGTAGCTGAATTGGAGAGAACTAAAGGAAGGCAGCTTAATGTGGGATCAGGGAAGAGGTCTGAGAACACAGCTGTTTAAAAATTTTTTTTAATTAATTGACTATTTTTTTAGAGCAATTTTAAGTTACAGAAAATTGAGCAGATGGTACAGAGAGTTCCTATGTAGCCCCTCTTTCCCTCACTCAGTTTCCCCTGTTATGAATACATTGCATTAATGTGGTGCATTTGTCACAACTGATGAACCAATTATCAATACATTATCATTAACTAAAGTTCATAGTTTATATTAGGGTTCACTGTGTTGTACAATTCTGTGTTTTGACAAAGGCATTATGTCATGTGCCTACCATTAAAATATTATATAGAACAGTTTCTCTGACCTAAAAATCAGTGTTCCACCCATTCATCCCTTCCTGTTCCCCCCAAACCCATGGCAGCCACTATCTTTTTACAGTCTTTACAGTTTTGCCTTTTCCAGGATGTCATATAGGTGGAAACATACAGTATGTAGCCTTGTCAGACTGCCTTCTTTCATGAAACAGTATGCATTCCTCCATGTCTTTTTGTGGCCTGATAGTTCATTTCTTTTTATCGCTGAATAATATTCCATTGTATGCAATGGTATACCAGTTTGTTTAACCATTCACCTCTTGAAGAACATCTTGGTTACTTCCGGTTTGGGGTGATTATGAATACAGCTGCTATGAACATTCGTGTGCAGATTTTTGAAAGCCTGATCAAAGTGAGTTCAAGAGAGTGTGGGTGGGAAGGGATTGGAGAGTAAGGACATCCAATACTTTCTAGGAAGCGTGTTGAAAAGGGGCACAGAGAAATGAATGGATAGCCAGAAAGATGTAGAGTCAAGAGAGGGGTTTTGTTTTAGGATGAGAGAAATTACAGCATGTTTGCATCATGTTACTGGAAATGATCCAGTAGAAAGGGGGGAAATGATGCTGTAGGAGAGGGGAGAACTACTACAGTGATATTCTTTAGTAGCTGAGAGAATATGGCACTTGATGCAACAAGGGAAGGTTGATCTTCTCTGGGCATATGGGTAGTTTGTCCATCATAGCAGAAGAGAATACAGAGCTTATATGCACAGATACAAAGTAGGTTGGTGGATATGGGGGTGAGAGCTTATGGTGGTTCTATTTCCTCAGTGAAACAGGAAGCAAGGCCATCAGCTGAGAGAAAGAGTTTCAGGGAAGTGATGCTAGAGCTTAAGGAAGGGAAAGAAAGTGTAAAGCTGTCATCCAGATGAGTGTTTGAGTGAATGGTTTATTTTTGTATCTCCTACAGTGTTTTCATTAGTTTAGCAAATGTTCTTAATGTCTATTATGTCCCAGGCACTTTGAGTAACATCGAATGTTTCTTGAAGGGCCACAGAGCACTTTCAAACTTATTCCAAGCATTTCTCCCATTTGAGTGCAGCTTGGCAGGGTAGTAGCAGTGGTGAGCCAGAGTTGGAAAGAGTCAGAGGCCTCTCTTTTGGGTCACTGCAGAAACCTCCTAATGGGTCTCTTGGAATCCATTTGCTTGACTGATTTTCCTGAAATGCAATCTCATCAGGTTGCACCCTTCAATGAGGATATACCAGAACTTGTCTCAAATTGCTTCTGGGGAAGAAAACAGGAACTCTAGTGTATAGAGGTGGGAGATTCATTTTTCATGCATACCTTATGTAGTGTTTGGGGTGGGGGTGGGGGTTGGAAATAACCCTATACATGTATTCACTACTCAAAAGAAAAACAAAGCCTCCTTTTCAAATGGCTATCACTTTCAAGTGTCCATCATGAGGTCTCCAGCCTGATCTCACATTAATGTCTGTTTTTAGCTCTCTCCGGCTCAGCTACACTGGCATTCCAGTTGAACTGTGCGAGTCTCTTTTTGGCCTCAGAGCCTTTACACATACTTTTCTTTTACCTAACTCATTCTTACTCCCACCTCTCCCTGCCCTTTGTCAGCAAATGTCAAGTCTAGGCTTTAAAGTCACTTTTCCACTTTTCCCCACCTGAATCCCCAAGCCCCACTGGACTGTCATTCTGTCTCGCCACCCCCACGGGCACTCTCCTGGCCGGGGGCAGGCCGTTAGCCCCAAGCACTTTTGAAAATCGTAATCAATAGTGTAATTAGCTCATCGGTTCGCCTCACTACAGCTATTAGGAGGACAGGGTCTGAGTTGGTCTTGTTCACTGTTGTGTCCGTTGGTGCCCAGCACATGCGTGCCACATAATGGGTATTTAATGAATGTTAGCTCAATGACACTGTACGTCTCTGGATCCTGAAGCAACCAGTGTTCAGGGCAGATGTGGGGAAAAGGGAGCCAGCGAGGGAGCCAGCGCCGAGCAGCCTTCTAGGACTTCTCCTTTAGAGGGAGGGGGGTGACACTGCCGGCGTCCTAAGGTGCGGGGGCGGGGGGAAGAAGTGTTGGGGTCGCACCACCAGGAGCCGTAAATGTCGTGCTCACGATTAAGAGACACGATCGGATAGACGGATCTAGCTGGCAGCCCTGTGGAATGCGGACGATGAGAATTTTAGAATTTTAGAAGGCTCCCTGGTTTGGATCCAGGCGACGGATATGCCTGGCGGGAGGCACGAAACCACCTCCACCCCCTCAAGAGAGGAGGCTCGGAGCACCGGGTGTGACAACAGCTGCGAGACAGAAGAGTCGCAGACTGCCTAATCTCGAACCACTGTCAGTCTCCAGCGATTCTGCAGCGCGCCACCAGTAGGCTGCGAGCAGCCAGCGGGGCCAGTCGGAAAGCGGCGACAGCCCTCGCGCCTGCGCACTCGAGGCCCTGCGGCCCGAGCACTCCAGGCCCCGCCCCCGAGGCGAACCCGCCCCCCATCCCCCGCCCTCTGCGTGCGCACCGCCTAGAGCCCGCCTCTGTGAAAGACTGCGGAGCGCATGCGGCCAGGGTTGTTCACTAGCTGCCGGGGGTTCGTCGTGCTCGTGGCCTACTGAGTCCTTTAGCTGACCAGAGCAGCTGGAGCGGCATCAGGTAGGCAGACTCCAGGGATCCCAGGAGAACTGTTCTCCCATGCAGGAGTCGGCGGCACGAGCCGAGCCCGGCGCGGGACGGCCCCACCGCCGGGGTGACAGACACCGCTCCCCACCAATCAGGGGTGAGGTGGCCCGGCGTCCTGCCCAATGGGCTGCATGCCTAACGGGAGTGGGGCGGGCAGCCAAGGCCGAGGAGGTGCCGGCTCCCGCGCGCGGGGCCGCGTGGCCGGGCGCAGGTGGGGACGGGAGCCGATGGGCGAGTGGGGCGGCCAGAGGGGCCGCGGGGCCCGGGTTTCGGGGTCCGGCAGCGCTCGTTTTAGCCCAGCCTGGCTCGACGGACCGGGTGGCCGGCGGTGGCTCGCGGAGGGCCATAGAGGCGCGGGAGCCCCCTTTTCTCAGCACTCCCGACAGACGCCCGGCGGCCGTCTCTACTCGGACTGCTCTGACCCTCACGGCACGGGTTTAGCCTCCCTGGAATGGGGGTTCAGGGTCCGAGACGGGCCTGTCGCGATGGGGGATGGGCTCGGCGGCCTGGCCCCGGCCGGTCGGTGCGCGTGGGGACGTGGCGCGCCCTGACTCCGGTGGGTGGAAGGTGCCTTTGAGCTTACTTGGCTCGATACCCTCCCCATGCTGTCCCCTTCGTCCCCAAGCTGTCCCCCTGCCCTCCCGCCGCAGAGAATCAGGATGCCAGATTTTAAAGAAGTCACTGCATGGCGCGCTTACGTCCTCATTCATAATTTCGAATCCTCAGCAGTTCTGTGACACAGGCGATGCGGAGATTATTACCCCCATTTTACGCCTGTGAGAATCCAGACTTTTGGCAGCTTAAATGACTTGACTGACGTCTTAGTACAGAAGCTGTGGGGCTGGAATTTGACCTCACAACGTTAGGAAAAAAAGCTCAATTGCTAAATCGAGGTTTTTTGTTTTGGGATTTGTTTGTTTTCATCTTTGTTGAGTGCATCTTGAATTATATTATTTCTGTGCTGAAACTCCTATGTTGTCTCCTTATCACCTTCACAGTGGGCATTCAAGTGCCCACATAATTTGGCTCCTTGCCTGCCTTTCCAACTTATTTTCCCCTCTCC
Organism: Choloepus didactylus; assembly: GCF_015220235.1. Lineage (NCBI taxonomy): Eukaryota > Metazoa > Chordata > Mammalia > Pilosa > Megalonychidae > Choloepus > Choloepus didactylus. Next base: position 208,486,587 of record NC_051308.1, on the reverse strand, counting down.
CCCATACTCTTCTCCAGAAAATTGGCCCTACCCCTGTTCTCTATAGAAGCCCCTCAGCTTCCTTGTTCATGCTCTCTCCCATAGTTTAAATCCCTCAGCCCTTTAAGGCCAGTGTATGTCTCAGATGTGCTAAGTGGGAGAAGTCTCTGATCCTCCCCAACCCCAGACGGCTCCTTTCACCTCCTCACCTTGGTCTTGGCACTGAAAGCTTTCTGCTCTTTTCCTCCCCTTTTATACCCCTCAAACGTTGTCTGCTTCCTTCCTACCACTAATTGCTCTTTTATTTGTAAATGTTTCATCTCCAGCTGGGCTGCCCACGACTTGAGGTATAGGCCCAAATTGGATTAATTTTTGTGGTCCCCAAAGTGCGCAGTAGCTCACACATATAGAGAGTCAGTAAATGTGAGTGAGTAAATGTCAGTCTCTCACCTGATCCTTGTGTACGTTGTAATGTTTATTGCCAGACACTGTGGAAAACTTCAAGAATCTCCCCAAAAGAGACATGTATCCTCTTAAACTTGGGGCAAATCAAATGCAGACGGATGAGATGAGTTTTCTGTAGAAAACTCTAAAAAAGGTGGCTGTAGAATTTCCAGAAACATCCAGAATTTAATCAGTGAGACTGGGGTGGGTATAGTCTCAGTAAGGTTAGGACATCTCAGTCTGGTTAGGACATCTAAAATGTAGTCAAGTTTGATATTCATGTGTCAGTAAGGAACTTTTCAACTGTAAGGTGATGGTCAGATTCCCCAAGTAATAGGGGGAAAAGAGAGGCAAACAAGTTTGGGGAGACTACATACTACCCCTTTTGGAGATCATGGTGCATGCTAAATTATTAAAAGCTCCCAGAGTCTTACCATAAAGAAACCGGTTGACTTTGTTTAGTCAGCATTTCTCTTATTTGTCCATAAAACCCCTTTTGGAAAGAAATCCCATTTGCATTTTGCAGAAACCAAAGAACATGTATTTTGGAATGCTGCACAGAGGATACAATGAGCTGGACGTGGTTGCTGTGTCTTCCTGGCTGTCTGAGGGGGGAACATTCTGAGCATTCATCTCTCCCTGCCAAGTTTGTTCATTCCTTCCCAGGGGAGGAGCAAGGCAGGGTAACGCTTCAAGCAGAACTCCCCAGTTTCCTTGTTCCTTTCTTAGCTTATTTTTATTAGAATTTGGCTTTACATGGAGCGTTCCTAGGAGGAACATATCCTGACCATGCCAAAGCAAGCATTCTCTGCTACTTGGCGATTGTGTTTCTCATTTTGATTGCATTTGGGTTTGCTGACCAAATGATGTTTCAGGGCCTCCAAAATGATCAGTCATCCCCATCGAGCCTGCCAGGGTCTCTTCTCTTCTTGGCTGTGCTGTTTTCAGCTGGCTCTGGACTCTGCTGCCTTTGCATATGTCCCTTTTCTCCCTCGTGAAGTGGATTCCTTCCATTCCCTGCCGGGACTAGACTGCTCTAGGGATTTAATCTAATCTGCCCTCTTTTTGAGACTCTGCCCATTGTGTGTTTCAAACCGGTTTATTACCTGATGTCGCCTTTCCTCAATATTTACAGTCTCTCTCAAGGCATATCTGGGAGACTGCCTTTAATTAAAAGAGAATTTTGGGTTTATCTTCATCTCTTGAAGGTTGAAATTCTTTTCTTTTATTCTGTCTTCCATAACCTTAGAGGAACTGTGTTTTCTTTTGCTGACACATTGTAGTTTGGCCAAAGACATTGTTACTATCATGGGGTATTGGAGTGTTTATCCAAGATTGAAATTTTTTCTTATGTAAGAAAAATAAGGAGGTACCTGCTTGGTGTATCATTGTCTGGTGGTAATGTCAGCCAACGTTTGGGGCACAGAGTTCTGTCAACAGCCTAGAGCTGTTTTTTGTTGTTGTTGTTGCTGTTGTTTGTTTGTTTTAATTAGGTTGACTCTCACAGTTGTGAGTTGTCAAAATTTTAGACAAAAGCTACATTATTTGAGTCGCAGTTGTTTTAAAGTCATTCAGTGATCCAAGAAATGTTTGTTATGGTCCCTTTAAACCTGACAGCCACCTTCTGAATTTGTTTTGACAGACAGGGAAACCAAGACTCCAAGAGGGTTCATAGCCAGTAAGTGGCAGAGCCGGTGTTTGGACCCAGGTAAGTTTGATTTGTTGAGATATATCTTACCTCTAATTCTTCTTTCTCCCAGGTCAAGAAGTAAAATGAAGTACATTCTAGTCACTGGTGGTGTTATATCAGGAATTGGAAAAGGAATCATCGCCAGCAGTGTGGGTACAATACTGAAGTCATGTGGGTTACATGTAACTTCAATTAAAATTGACCCATACATTAATATTGATGCAGGAACATTCTCTCCTTATGAGCATGGTAAGCAATTGCACTTCTTTCTTTCTCTTTCATTCCTTTAAAAATATATATTTATATACACACAGACACATATATACACAATTGTGTAGTATGTGGAAGAACATGTCAAACATAGACAATTGTGTGTATATTTTCATAAAATAACTTCCATTTCCTGCTTTCTAAAAGATCCTTAGTGTAACAGAATGATGTTTTTCTTGTCTGGACAGAGAGGAAGCAGAAATCTTAATCGGCAACATAGTGATTAGTCAAGAGTTTGCTATAGTAGAAATGGTCTTTTAGGTGGCTGACTGAAAGTTTGTCAGTTCTCTTGAAAAAAGAAATCTGGTGGCATAATAACTTTCCTCAAATATTTGAGAGGAGGGATTAGGTTTATTCACTGTGGCCCCAGTGTTTAGAAAAAGGATGGATGGATAGAAGTCAAGAAGAAATAGATTTGGGCCCAATATAAGAAGGAGCCTTCTAGTAAGCGGTACTGTCTGAGAGTGGGGTGCCTGACTCAGGAGTTCTCCTGGGTAGAGGTGTTCAAACAGAGGCTAAATGACCATTTTGTAGGGGATTCAAGCAACTGAGAGCTGCTGGATTTGGATGATCTATAAGCCAAGATTCTCTTTGGCTAAAGGAGCTTGGATAACATAAACCAGGATCCTTTGAGGCAAGTGAAACAGTTGAAATCATTAAGGGAGGGCAGGAAAATAGTGTTTTATTTCTTTGTTATTACTGAGGACCTGCTAACTGAATGCATGTGACCTTGTCTGAGATACTCCAAAGATTAATTGCTTAAAATTGGGGACAGATGTACTGTTAAGTCTTACTTCTAAGTTTTAAAATTCTGTATCTATACTCACTCTGATGAAGATGTAAAAACCTGTAAGGATAAGTGTCTTCAGAGCAAAAATCCTTATGTAACAAGTAGCATCAGGAAAAGATTGACATGTCAGAGTGATGTGTAATACAGAATTCTTGAGCAGAAGATGAGCTGTCTCTGAAAGAGAAAACATGACATTTCTTCCTTTCCTATTTTTGATCTCATCTCCTTTTGTGATGATATGAGTGAACTCTTCCGTGCAAAATTTCTAGAACAAAGTTTCAAGGAATGAATGAGTGTTTAGGGACTAAGGGGACATTCTTGCAGTTTCACAACCTTGTTGAGGTCTCAAGTGTAGCCCAGAAGCTCATCCTAACCAACATGGTCCTATCTTATATAAATTTGCATCAAATTATACTTTTCCACACTACAAATTTTGCTCAGTTAGGAGACTTTTTTGGAAATTCTTTTTCTGTAGGCAACAGATACCATACTATCCTAGCTTCCCATCGTGAAGTCCCGTATATCTACGGCCTTCTAGTCTGTAATTTCTGTCTAGTCAGTGCAAGAGTGAGTTTGTTGACAGGCTGGAAGTGTGTGTGCCTTTTGGAGAGTGGCTGGTAATTTTTCTTTCTTTTGTGTCATATTTACTTTTCTGGGAATAAGTTTCTCTGCTTCACATCAAGTGAATGCAGACTTTGTTGTCGTCCAGTGTCTGTACTTTGGGATTCGAGTTGTGCCACGGTGTATGTATTTTTCACTTGCCTAAATATTTTCACCGTTCACTGCAGGTGAAGTTTTTGTGCTGGATGACGGTGGAGAAGTAGACCTTGACCTGGGTAACTATGAGCGGTTCCTTGACATTCGCCTCACCAAAGACAATAATCTGACCACTGGAAAGATATACCAGTATGTCATTAACAAGGAACGTAAAGGAGATTACTTGGGAAAAACCGTCCAAGGTAATATGATGTAAAAATCTTAACCAGTTTAATTTATCTTGAGCACAAAAATTTACTTTTTATGTACTTTTAGCATGAAAGGGTCAAGGTACTGTTATTTATTGAAATACAGCTTCAGTTGATGACTCAGAGTCGTATGTCAGTTTACTAAAAAAATAATTTAAAGAAACCAGCCCTGTTCTATGAATGTCATTGAAGCTGCCAGTCCTGCCACGGTGGGCTGATTTGAGCCCAGATTTGTTGTTTTCACATGGTGATGAGTGGGAAATGATGAAGGCATCAAACCAAGTGGTGTGTGTACTGTGGATCTGGGACTGCTATGCACAGACACATGATAAGGAGACAAGCATCCACTGTGGGTCCTGTGGTTTTCAGGCTGTTCCTCAGGGCCGTGTGGGATGGGGGGTGTCTGCAAGGATTTCTGGGCCCTCCTCAACTTTCATGAGCGCAGCTCTACTTGTTTTGGGGTTTTAAACAAGTATTCATTTGAGAAATGTGTTCTGCTTTTTAAAAGGTGGGGTTGGAAAACCACTGGTCTGTTTAATGGCATAAGCCCAAATTTTGGGGGTTGTTGAAAAGGGGCTTTCATCTGAGTTATGAGAGTAAATCTGCTTTTGGCTTTAGACTTTATTAGGCTGAAAGCTGAGGGTCATGTGGACAGCTGGCTCTGATCTGGGGTGGCCCTGGCCAGTTCTGGGCTCATTGGGCCGTATTGGGATCTTAGCTCTGCTCCTTACCAGCTTTATGAATGTGGGGAGATTACTTAGCCTCTTTGAGCTCTGGTTTCCTTTTCTGTAAAATGGAGATAACAACCTCTCTGGTTGTTAAGGGGATTGAAGGAGCTAAGTCGGTAAAGTGTTCTCTGAGTTCCCAACACACAGAAAGGGATTAGTCAGGAATTATAATGATTTGATCATACAGTTTGTTGCTCTAGGCCTCCCATGTGTTCATTCATTTATGCACTCACTTATCAAATATTTATCGAATGACCACTTTGGACAGACCCTCACAAGTGTTGGAATACATGATGGACAAGACCGACGAGGTCATTGCCCTCAAGAGAAAGATAAAATGAGGTGTCTGCCCAGGGGTCTAAATACCCCTGGCAATGTGGAAAATGACCCCTGGGGAGGAATCTGGACTTGGCATCGTGGGACGGAGAACATCTTCTTGACCAAAAGGGGGATGTGAAATGAAATGAAATAAGTTTCAGTGGCTGAGAGATTCCAAAAGGAGCCGAGAGGTCACTCTAGTGGGCACTCTGACGCACAATATAGACAACCTTTTTTAGGCTCTAATGAATTGGAATAGCTAGTAGTAAATACCTGAAACTGTCAAACTACAACCAAGAACCCTTGAATCTTGAAGACGATTGTATAAAAATGTAGCTTATGAGGGGTGACAATGTGATTGGGAAAGCCATGTGGATCATGCTCCCGTTTGTCCAGTGTATGGATGGATGAGTAGAAAAACGGGGGCAAAAAAAAAAAAAAAAGCACCCAGTGATTTTTTTTACTTTAATTGTTCTTTTCCCTATAATTTTTATTCTTACTACTTTTGTGTGTGTGGTAATAAAAATGTTCAAAAATTAATTTTGGTGATGGATGCACAACTATATGGTGGTACTGTGAACAATTGATTGTATGCTTTGTATGACTGTATGGTATATGAATATATCTCAATAAAATTGAATTATTAAAAAAAAAAATGAGGTGTCTGTTAGGAGCCATGAAAGAAATCAATAGGATGAGGAGAGAAAGGGTGACTGGGGAAAACCACTTGGGTCAGGGAAAGCCTCCAGGGAGCGGGCATGTGAGGTGAGAGGCCAGCCATAGGAGACCATGAGAGGAGGAGGGAACAGCAGGACAGAGGCCCACGGCTACTGAGCGCCCAGTGTTCAGGGACGGAGGACAGGCCCACGTGGGCGAGGCTGGTGGGGCTGGCCACAGCCAGGTCATGCAGGGCCTCCTGGGCCTCAGCAAGGAGTCTGGATGCTACTCAGAGGGGTGGGAAGCCATTGAAGAGTTTAAACATGGGAGTGATGAATTTTGATCTGCATTTTTAAAATGTCACTTAGGCTACTGTGTGTGGAATAAATATCCTTGTACGTGAGGCACTGCTGGTTGCATTCATAGCACATTAAATGGTAATCTCCGCCCCTTAGGAATTTGTAGCCTGAGCTCTACAACAGTGATTTTTATAAAATTTTTGGCAAGAGCTGGCATTTATTGAGCACTTACATGTTAGCACTTACATGCTCCGCCTAGCATTTTACAGATGCTATCTCAAAATTTCCGCAGCAAGTTTATGAAGCAGATGGTATTACCTCTCCTGTTACCTTCTGACGTAGAAGCTCGTAATGAATAGTTAATTAATTTGCCCCCAGATCCACAGGCGACGAGTGGTGGAGCTGAGACTTGTATGCAGACATTCTGACCCCTGGATGCTGTGCTCCTACCCACTCTGCTATACCCTACTGCCTCTCTGCAGTGGATGTTCCAGCCTTTGGTGAACTGGAGACATAGTGGAACAGGATCCTACAGTCTCTTGTTCCTGCGGTGTTGGTGTGCAGCCAGAATGAGGGAGCCTGTATGGTGGCACATGTCCTGATGCAATCAGATGCCCCTCTGGGCCTTCATCTCTTGTAGGACTTCCAGCGACAACTTGGAAATCTAGAAAGGAGGCAGTGGGCAGTGTGAACCCAAAGATTTGTTGAGGCCATTTGCCTCAGGTCTCAAAAACACTTTTTGGTGTGTGGCCCTACTGCTACTCTGTCAAGACAAAAAGCACAGCAGTTTGTTTTAACAGTAAGTCTGTCTGTCTAGATTCCAGTGGACACTTGGTTTAAATCAGTGCTGATTCCTTTTCCTTTCTCTTTCCCAGTTGTCCCTCACATCACAGATGCAATCCAGGAGTGGGTAATGAGGCAGGCGTTAATTCCTGTAGATGAAGATGGCCTGGAACCTCAAGTGTGTGTTATTGAGGTTTGTAGGAGTCTTTTCTAAGCATCGTGATTCCTGTGTATGTGAACGAGGGTACATGTTCATCTCCTTATTCAGCCACCAACAACTGATAAGATAATTCCCACTGAAGCCCTTAAACCTCCCACCTCTCCCAGAGAGTTATGTTGCACCGTGGCAGGTAAGCACAGTAACAGCCATGTGGGATGGCCACACGGTGGAAAGCAATACCTTGCCCAAGCAAGTCTCCTTTCTCAGCATTTATAGATTGATTCACTTAGTTCTGATGGCACCAGTAAGAGTCGTGTGACACATTTTTGTCTATCTCTTGAGAAGGTCAGCTCTTGCAGGGGCACTCATCTCTGAATGAGCTTCGTTTGGTGTCGTTTCTGTATTGCCACTGTGCTGATCCCAGCTGTTGGATCTCAGTGTTCTGCCAAAGATTGGAGAATCAGAAGTTCCAGTAGCTTGTTTATATCTGATGCTTTTTAACATAAAGGTTGTTTATGGTTATGTTTATCGTTAGCTAAAGAATAAGATTTAGGCTTCCTTGCTTTGTGACTCATATGAATGAAATTCCTAGTACCTCTCTCACCTGACCTTTTTCCTGAAATCATGTAGAAAGATCCACAGTAATGTTGGGGAACAGTGAGCCTGTCCAAAAAAGCCATCTTTTAGCACACAGAAATGTGTATTCCCTGACTTTATGCAGGGATCGCAGTGACAGCAGTTATTAGGAAACTAAAGCACCAGAGGAAGGGTTGGTGCCTAAACTTTTAACTTTGTTCTTCTAGCTTGGTGGAACGGTGGGAGATATAGAAAGCATGCCCTTTATCGAGGCTTTCCGCCAGTTCCAGTTCAAAGTCAAAAGAGAGAACTTTTGTAATATTCATGTCAGTCTAGTCCCTCAGGTAAGGTATTCAGTTTTCCTCCTGGGGAGGGGCAAGGAGGGAGGAGGTTGATTTTCACTTTGAGGTGCAGGAAGCAGGGAATAAAGAACTTCTTTTCAATTGAAAATTTTATTTTTTAAGACCAAAATTCACAAGGATAAATAGAATCTGAGAGGAGTCAACAGTAACAAAAGATAGCGAGCTGGAAAGCAGATGGACAGGTAGAAACTGACCCAGCAGGTCTGGGAGAGCTGGGTCCCAGCCCGCAGCAGGTAAAGCAGAGAAGCAACTCTGTCTGCTCTGCAGAACCCTCACAAGGCTTAGGAATTGGCAGCATCAGGTACCTCTTGAAATGAGGTTGAGAGTGGGTCTTAATATAAAGGCTGTTTTGGAAGCAGTTAGACCCCAATATCCCTTTCCCTAACGTGTACATCCAGGCGTCAGCCCTTCCCACCTTGGCAGAGGACTGTAGGTGGTCTCTGGAGAGGGTTTTAGGATGAGCAGACCTAGGGATAGTTGAGGGCAGTAGTAGTGAACTAAAAACATGGGCATTAATGTAATTAATGCCATTGAGACACCTTGCTGCCTTCTGCCACTTGGTTCCCAGAATCATCACAACCAGGCTTAAACCTTCCATGTAGGAGATTGTAAGGTTCTACTCTGGGAATATGACTAGCCTGGGAGAAAGTACAGTGCCCCAGGGTCTCCTCAGTGAGACAGGCCAGCCAGCCCCTCCCATAGTGAAGATACCAGTCCACAAGCCCACCCCCTGCAGTGAACTTCCAGTTAGCCTCTTAAATATGAGCTGGCAGCCAGTGACCACCAGACATTTGGAGAAGGCATCTGATCACAACAGAGAAAAAGAACTGTATAGGAAATTGAGGCTCTGCAGGGAGCAGGAGCCTTTTAAAAAACAACCTATCATAAATATCCTCAGAGAATTAAGAGGAGATAACTGCATCCATTAAACAAGATGCCATGAGAAGAGAATATTTGGAAAACAGGAAACTTGGAAATTAAAAATTGGATAGGAAAAGTGAAGGATACAGGAGAAAGAAAGTTGAGGAAACACCCCAAAATGTAGAGCAGAATGCCAACAGATAGAAAATAGAAAAGATAAGAAAATGAGAGGACCGAGTCAGGAGTTCTAACTTTCAGATAATAGAAGTTTCAGAAAATAAGAACAGAAACTTAGAGGGGAAGTAGTAATCTGAACCAGGGGTCTGCAGACCTTGGGCTATGGACCAAGTTGACTGGCCATCTGTTTTCGAAAATAGTTTAATTGAAATTCAGCCATATGTATTTGTTTTTGTATTGTCTGTTGCTGCTTTCCCGCTCTAACAGCAGGGGTGAGTGGTTGTAACAGAGGCCATATAGCCTACAAAACCTAAAATATTTACTGTCTGGTCCCTTACGGAAAAAGCCTTCTGACCCCTGATCTAAACAGTTCAGACACAATTTCTAGATTGAAGGGGCCCGCTGAGTGCCCAGCATATTGAATGAAATATGACCCACATCAAGGTGCACTGTTGTGAAATTTCACAATAATGAAACAAGAAGTCTAAAAGTCTCTAAAGAGAAAAATATGTCTTTGTCAAGAAAAAAAATAAGAATCAGAATGGCATTGGACTTCACAACAGCAATACTGGAAGCTAAAAGATAGTAAAGCAATTTTCTTAAAAATTCTAAGGGAAAATGATTTCTAACCTAGAATGCTGTACATAGCAACTATCCATTAATGATCAGAGTAGAATAAAGATAATCTAGTTAGAACTCAGCATACAAAAAAAGAAAGAAAAGATGTTTACAAACACCAGGGAAAACAAAAAAATGGACCAGAATGGACTGGTTGTCTCTGGAGTTTGGCAGATGGGAGGGGTTGGCTAAGGGCTGGGAACCACCCTGCTTCAGGATGAACCTTAGAGAACTGTTAGACTCTAACCATATGCATGTGTAACTTTGACAAAATAAAAACTAAATTATATGAATGAGCAAATGATCTATTTCCCTATTAAAAGGTGTTCAGGGAAAAGTCATATCTGAACATTCTTTATTGTAGAGAAATTAACGTTTGTTTTCTTTTATGAAATAGCCAAGTTCAACAGGGGAACAGAAGACTAAACCAACCCAGAATAGTGTTCGGGAACTTAGAGGGCTCGGGCTTTCCCCGGATCTGGTAAGATTGCTTGATTACCTGTTTTCGGTGTAATCTTACATATGCAATTAAAATCACTTCTCCATGACAAACAGGACTTTTGTTTTCTTGGCATGCTTTGGATGATAATTGATGGTGGAGAAAATAGGTTTTAGTGCTTTGAACTGGGGCTATGTTTTGCAAGATTTTCTTATCTTGTGTGTGTGAGTTCTTACAGTCCTGGTGCCTTATTTCCCCTCTCGTTCCTTCATTTCTCTTTTCCCTCCTACTCATGAACATTAGTGAGGAGGAAAACTCAGTTATCTCTTGTAATTCATCAGTCTGTCTGTTCATTCACACTGCCATTTGCCTATGTTTCACTGATTTGGGAGTTAGGAATTTCAGTTCTGGAAAAAGGTAATACATTGTTGTGAGTTACTTGAATTGTGCTAACAGTTAATGTTTTCATCCATTTTAATGATTAAGTGTCTGTTTCACTCAAAAAACAAAACAAAACCCAATTTTGTAATCTCTTCCTTCTATTTAAATTGTCTTATTTTCTTTACTGCTAGGTTGTGTGCAGGTGCTCAAATCCTTTGGACACATCAGTGAAAGAGAAAATATCAATGTTTTGCCACGTTGAACCAGAACAAGTAAGTAGAAAGGCTATTTATTGCCTTGTAAATCCTTTTTTTTTTTTTTTTGGCTTCGGATTGTCCTAAAGTCTCTTAACCAGTTTCATGAAGCTTGTTATCTCATAGTTTGAGTCACTAGCCTGGTCCCTAGAAGAGCTGATACCCTGGCTCTGTGAATCCCTGTTAACCTTGTCTCCTGTGGTTCCCAAAGTCCCTTTACCTCTCCTGCCTCTTCTCTCCCTGATCCTTGAACTTGATGCTCCAGACATGCTAAATGTTTTTCGCTTCACCTGATACTTCACAATATTTCCATGGCTGTGCTTTTTGAGCTTGCTTATTTCTGCCAGGAGTCGGTGTCCTCTCTCCTTGTTGGCCTGGCAGTCTCCTGTTTATTTTCGTCCTTCAGGGCCCAGCTAGGGCACAGTGTGGTCTGGGAAGCTTTACCTGCCAAAACTCCTCCCCTGCAAGCCTCAGTTTTATCACGTCCTTCTCTGGGCTACCTGTGTGCCTCACACCTGCTGGTGGCGAGCCCTTGTGTGTTTGCATCCGTGTCTGTTTGTGTGTTCTGTGTGTCTAAGCTTGAGGGCGGCAAGGACCACCTTATGCACCTGTACGTGCCTGGTGTCTAGGGTATTCCAGGCTCGCAGACATGTATTTCAGTCTTTTTGTTACCTGTGCTAATAATGCAGGGGCCTGTGGTACAAGAAATCCAAAATTTTGGAACCTGTAATATATCTAAGTACATGCTGAGTATTGAAATTTTAGGTGGTGATAAATTGAGATTGTGGTTTTGATTAGGTTGGCTGAAGGTGAGTGGAAGGGAAATTGAGATTGAGGAAAGTTGAGTCCAGGTTATTGGTCAGTTTGTTTTACTACTAGATTATTCTAGGATCAAGAGACCAAGAAGGAGAACCCAGCCAGCTTAGAGCAGGGAGCACAAAAGCAGGAACCCATTTACAAGATTATGACGAGTATGGAGAGGAACTTAAGACGCTTCAGTACATTATTGAATAGAAGTAGTAATAGTGGCCATACTTGTCTTGTTCTGGACTTTAAATATTAAGCCATTAATGTTAAAAATTAAGTATTAAACCATATGTTTGTGGTATGTTTTTAATATTTTCATATTTTCCCTAATATTCCTAATTTGCTAAGGATTTTTATCATGAATTGGTCTTGAAGTTTTATCAAATCTGCATCCACTAAGGCAATTTTTTTTTCTCCTGTTATCTGTTCATTTGGTGAATTACACTGTTAAATTTGTTAATGAAGTGATTTTCAAATTTGGCTGCACACTGGAATCATTCAGGAAGCTTTAAAAAATATTGATGCCTGGCTCTTACCTCCAGAGATTGATTTAAGTGGTCTGGGGTGCAGCACCAGCTTTTGGATTTTTGTAAGCTCCCGAGTGATATTTGAATATGCAGCTGACTTTGAGAACCATTCTTCCTATGTTAAACCATTCAGGGATTCATGGATTCTTGGGACAAATCCTTCTTTGACAAGATTTTTTTAAACTACATTGTGGTTTGTTTGGTGATTTTTTTTTAAAGAATTTTTGCACCAGTGTTTATAATAGATTAGCCACTAATTTTCTATTCCATTCTTCTTGAGTTGGTTTTGGTAATTTATATTTTTCTAGAAAATTGCCCTTTTTTCTGTTTTCAAATTCAGAACTGTTATTTTCCCAAGGTCATATAGCTAGTAGGAGATTGTAAGCCCAGTTAGGTTTTGTTTCTTTGTTTTTATTAAATAAACTTTGCTCTTTTTAACAGGTGATCTGTGTCCATGATGTTTCATCCATCTACCGAGTCCCCCTGTTGTTAGAGGAGCAAGGGGTTGTAGATTATTTTCTTCGAAGACTTGACCTTCCTATTGAGAGGCAGCCACGAAAAATGTTGATGAAGTGGAAAGAGATGGCTGACAGGTATGTCTTGAAGATGGAGCTGCGAGTACTAGCCTGATTTCTCTTTTTTTGTAGGGGCTCAGGGAACTCAGCTCTTGTAGCACTCTGGCACGTCTGCTGTCAACATGGTAGAAAAGGTCTCAGTGGTAAGAGATGTTAAGAAGGTTAAAGGATCTTAGCCATCATGTAGGAGCCTGTGGATCAGGATGTCCTGTTAGAGGGGGGGGGCAGGTCCTAGGTCTCCAGACAGTGAGTTCAGATTACTTTTTATCACACTTCTCTCTCATCAGCTAGAAAATCACTTCAAACAGGTGCCCTAGTGCACCTGGTTGCACATGTTCAAGCCCCAGATGAGTGGGCTGTGTGTTCTTGGCTGACCATGGCCAGAGCCCTCTCGGGTAGCACTCCAGGTAGCTGAACTGGGGGTTTGGGAACATGCTGCTCACCCCACACCAGAAAGGCATTGCAGGGATGTGCAGTCTCCTCTCTTGACTCCTGCCAAAACAGTACTCCAGGGGCTGTCCCTGCTCCACATCCCTCGCTGTAAAGCACCATGCTGCCTGATGATCCACGTTAGTGATCTTCACACAATGTTTCAGAGCCGTCTTTTAATTGTAAAATCAATGTTAATAAGCATTTGGGAAGGGAGCATTCATTTCACTTATTTTCATTTTGACCTGTTGCCTTTCAATCTTTGTCCATTTATTTATATATCTTTATATAACTGCAAAAATGAGACCGTTCTGTGATATTTTTTTTTCATAAAACATCACAAGCATTTTTCTCTGTTACTAATTATACTTCATAATTAAAATTTTTAATGAGTATAGAGTATTCTATTATGTGGGCATCCCATAATTTATTCCTTTCTTTTTAGTTTTTCAGATTTTATTTTCTGTTTTCTTTTTTTTTTTTTCAAGTTCTGCCTTGTTCCATAAAGAATATGAGATGATTTACTATCATAAGTTATGATGCTGTGAACATTTGTGCCTGTAATTATTATTTTTCCCCCTCTTGGGCATTTCAGATCGTTTGGATAAATTCCTCCTCATACAATTCCTGAGCTGAAAAACAGTGATTTATGTGGTTTTTAGTATATGCTGCTTAATTTCTTTTCAAAAGAAACTGGTCAGTAAAACAGTTTCTGTCTCTGCTTGTCATCATTTAAATATTATCACTTTTTGAAATTTTTGGTTGATAATAAGGGATGTAAAATACATTTTTAAAATTTTTATTTCTTTTGATTTATTAGCTAGGCTAAATATTCTTCTTGTATTGTTTTACTAGTCACATTAGCTCTTGTGAATTGTCTCTTCATGTCTGGTCATTTTTAAGCCAATTTGTATGAGACTTTGGAAGTCTCTCTACAATGGTTTTTTGAGACCCTACCCTACTTTCTTGACTAGGCCTGCCATGTTGATCTGAAAATTAGTTCCTCTTCACCTGTCTACACAGAACTGAGATATCTGTTTCTGTTATATTCTTCCCAGACATGTTTTTTCCAAAGCAATTTTGATTTCTTGATGGTATGTACATTCTACGTAATTGGGTATTTCTTGACCTTTCTTTGATAGATATGATCGCTTGCTGGAAACCTGTTCTATTGCCCTCGTGGGCAAATACACCAAGTTCTCAGACTCATATGCCTCTGTCATTAAAGCTCTGGAGCATTCTGCACTGGCCATCAACCACAAATTGGAAATCAAGGTAGGGAGGGATGGTACAGGAACGGTTGAGCACCAGAGAGGGAAGAGGAGGGGAGCAGTCAGTATACCAATAGATGCTGGCAGATCTGCTTTATTCTTTTGTAGCTCAGAATTTCTCTTTCTCTCTGGGGACAAGTAAGATTTGTGGTTGGCTCCTGGCTTTGAGAGAATGGTAGAGCATTTTCAGGAAATAATGGAGAGAGACAGTCACAGTAGAAGCTGAGAGAGCGTGAACACTGGGATCTGACTGTAAGGTGACTGAATAAGGTCACCCTGTGGAAATGGGAGGGCCCTGGTGGGCCAGAGGCATGTTGCACAATGGATGGCACAGCCTAGAACATATTCCAGACACAGAAGGACTGCCTTTCCAACCCAGGCCTGGTACCATCGTAGTGTTGAGGTTTCTCTGGCGTGTTAAGCCACCCGGTCAGTCCCTGGAACCTAGGAGGCACTCAGTACATAGTGGCAGAAGCTGAGGAGGTGGAATGGCAGGGCCGTGGCCCCTGCCTGTCTCTGCCTAAAGGCAGTGGAGTGCCAAGGTCAAGAGCATGGACTCTGGAGCCAGGCAGCCAGGGCTCAAGTTCTGGCTTTTCTCCTATGAGATGTGTGCCTTGGCAAGTTACCTAACCCTCTTTGTGCCTTGGTTTCCTCATCTTTAAGAAAGGATAGTGGTAGTGCCTTCCTCATCAGGTTGTTGTAAGGATTAGTGGGTAATATAAGGTACTTCAAACGGTGCCTGATGTATAGTAAATAGAGATGTGGAACACCTGGGAACTCAGTGGATGGGAAAGTGGGAAGTGGAAAGTGTTTGGAGACAAGCTGGAGAAGGCCTGGTCGAGAGTCCCATGAACTGGGCCAAGTCTGGCTCTTACTCTGAGTTCAGGGAAGTGATTGCAGGATATTAGGCAGAAGAGAATAGGCTTGAGAAGGTTCACAAAGGTTTTTAAACTATGAAGTGATGGTTTAGGTTGATTTTAGGAAGATAAGTCTGACTGAAGGAAGTAGATAAGCTCATACACAATAATATAAAGATAATCTAATTTTTTTAATTGGCAAAAGATTTGGACATGTAATAAAAGATGCAGGTGCTATACATGTTCAACACCTTTAATGGTTATAGAAATGCAGTGAGTCATCATAAGATATCAACTCACTCCCACTAGAGTGGCTGAAAGTGTTGGTGAGAATGTGGACACTCATGCTTTGCTGGTGGGATTGTAGAATGGTATAACCACTCTAGAAAACAATCTGGCAGTTTCATATACAGCTGAACATATGCTTAGCATATAATCACTAGTTTCACTCCTAGATAGATATTTGCTCAAGAGAAATGAGAACATATATCCACAAAACAGATTTGCACACAGATGGCCAGCTTACTCATAGTAGCCAAAATCTGGGAAAACCCAGATCCCAGATGTCCACCACAGGTGAAGGGGCACACATGCTGTGGCCTGTTTACCCAGTGGAAAACTACTCTGCAGTAAGAAGGAGCTACTGATACAAACAGCAACATGGTTGGGTCTCAGAACCATTGGGCTGAGCAAAAGAAGCCAGACACTCAAGACTACGTACTGTACGGTTCCATTTATCATTTATGTGAAGTTCTAGAGGAGGCAGGTGAATCACATCTGTGGCTGCTTGGGACAGGATGTGGGGAGGAGATTGCCTGCAGAGGGGCAGAGGGACTTCTTGTTACAGCAGTAATGTTCTATATTTTGAAGGGTGTGTATGTTTGACAGAACTCATCAAGGTTAGAGGAATTCATCACTTAAAATGCTTATATTTTATTGTATGCAAATTATAGCTCAATAGAGTTGAAAGAAATGAAAACAATCTGGGGTGGGAGATGGCCTGGGGAGAGTGTTATTTGAACAGAACACTTTAGAGACCTCTCCAGTGACAGCTGAGACAAGATCCTCAACAGATGAGAATATAGCACAGATAGAGAGCTGGCCTTGGAAGTTGGATGATTTTGAGGAAAACTCTTTTAAAAATATAAAGTTTTTACCTTATTGAATTTAAATATATTAAAATTACTATTTAAAAATATTTTAAAATTAAGAAAGATGGAACATTGATATTATTTAAAAGTTATGAAGGAACACAGGCCTGGAGTCATGAGCCTGCTTCTTTCTCTCCTGTCTGAACAATCGCCAGTACATAGATTCTACAGACTTGGAGTCGAGCACCTTACAAGAAGAGCCTGTACGGTACCATGAAGCTTGGCAGAAACTCTGCAGTGCTCAGTAAGGAGTATCTCTACCTTGGGTTTCCAGGGTTTTTCTTGGTTTTAATGAACAAAGTATTGTGCTTTGTGTGCTAGTTTTAAGTAGTCTGTTGGCTTAAATATTTTTTTATTATTTAAAATACTACATACTATATGATTTAAGCCTTACAAAAATACAGCTTACTCATATAGTTGAATCTGAAGAAAACTTGTTCTAATTTTATTGATATAGCTTGCCGTATGTCTCTATTGATGAGACTTTATTTAAAGTTTTTTCATCCAAAACTTCCGATAAGTACCCATCAGTAGACTCCCATAAATAGTTTTCTTTTGGCAGCTTTTATTTAAAATAGCAAAAATTTAGAAATAATTTGTTAGTTCGCCAGAACAATTGAATGTTAGAGAACCACTACAACTATTGAGACTTTTGTTTCTGCACGGCACACTGAGCTGATGTGGAAAGGCCTCTTCCTATGCCAGCATCTACAGAAATGCTAGATAGTAGAAGGGAGACACTTTAAGCTAAGAGGTAAAATGGAGGTTATGCCAATATATTGTTAAAAATGATGAAAGAGTTTATGTCTGGGACAAATATTAAGGGCGCAGCAGCATTATTACAGTTGTGTCTACTGTGTTTTTCACTTGTTATAAGCATTTTCTAACATTATTAAGGAAAGGCCTTGGTTTTGTATGTGACTTTTAAGTTCATGGCATTTGCATACAGCTCATTGTCAGTCTTTAAATAATACAGTCCCAGTTCAGTAGCAAAATACATGGAGTAATATCATGGTTTCAGTGTGGTGGAAAAGGGGTGTGGCCATGTGGTTTGTTCTGTTGTGCAGTGGAGTGCTGGTTCCAGGAGGGTTTGGTGTTCGAGGAACAGAAGGAAAGATCCAAGCAATTGCCTGGGCTCGGAATCAGAGAAAGCCTTTTTTGGGTAAGGAGCTAAGCAATGCACTCTTACCTCTGAGTAGGGAAGAGCAAGGAAAGGTGCGGCATGGGAACCTATAAATCATTAACAAGGAGATTATTGAAACAGGCTAAAGATACTATCTTTCTAGGTAGCAGCTCAAGTAGAAGCCTTTTTGGTTCTGTTAGGGAGAAATTCAAGCTCTCCTTTAAAATGGAAATTATAAGCTTGTGAACTACATGTAAATGTCCTTGGTATTTGGGGTGGAATGAAATATCGGTTAGGAAATCCTTTCCATTTGTTGAACCGAACTATTTGGCTGTACATATGAGATTGAGTTGTATCTCTGCCTCACCTGGAATACCAGCTGACTATAATGGGGCAAAGTGATTTAGGATGCTTCCAGATGCTGTAAATTTTAATAATTTAAAACTTGATCAGTTACAAATAGGAACTTAAGGAGGGGAAGAAAGCTTGAATTCTTAAGCTCCGAAAAGGATGTTGCTTATCTCTGAAATTCAGTAACTTGGAATCCCTATCCATGCTTAGACCCAGAATTTGAATTCTGGTGGTGCAGGTAAAGCATAACAGCAGGCGGTGCTTGTTTATAGCAGGTCATGCTGAGAGTTTGATGGTGATTATAGCTCTTTGAACAAATGGGACACAAAGTCTGTGGCAGGCTGGTGGGAAATGTAGGAGCTGCCTTTTCGGTGGAGCGTCATTTGTTTTTCTTCTCCACTTGGAAGGTGTGTGCTTAGGAATGCAGTTGGCAGTGGTTGAATTTTCAAGAAATGTCCTGGGATGGCAAGGTAAGTGTCCATGGAAAAACATGTTACTAGTATCAGACTACTTTAAATTCCTGTTTAAATTGTTTCTGGGAGGGTGTAAAGCCTGTTCCATATTGGGTGGTGATTGGGACCTGTGGCAAAGACAGGCCTGGTTTCTAAGTACTTCATTAAGCACAGTCGGGGAAACTGCTGTTTATTGCAGTAACGCAAGGCTCCATCAAACTTATTGCACAGGAAGGAAGGAGGGCACATAGCTAAGCTGGCAGCCTCGGCTTTCAGTCCCTGAATTTCCTGTTCTTGAGGTTCTCTCACTTTGGTTACCATGGCCACCATCACTGAGCTGGTGCCCAGCGAGAAAACTCTGACCTATGTGAGTTGTGTCATCAGTAAACCTGGGCTTTGAAGCCAGCCAGGCCTGGGCTCAAATTCTGACTTTGTCACTTGTTAGTTGGGTGATTTTAGGCAAGGTACATAGCTTTCTGGGCTGTCATTTTTTCTGTAAAATGGGGATAATAATAGTACCTGTTTCATAGACGGTTGTAAGAATTCAGTGAAATAATGCATGTAAATAGTCCCTAGCACAGTGCTTGGAAAACAGGATGTGCCCAATAACTGCATCTCTTCACCTAGCTAACTTCTATTACCGTGTAACAGAGCACCCCAAAATGTAGTGGCATCAAACAACAAAGACTTATTACTTCTCAGTGTTCTGTGGGCTGACTAGACTCAGCCGGGCAGTTTTTCTTCTCCATGTTGGGGACCTGAGAGCAGTGCTGCCCTGCATTCAGCTCTGTGCTCCACCCAGGCAGCAACTCTTTCACTAGTTAAACCCACACTTCTTCACTAAATGGCAGCTGGCTCCCAGGAAGACCAGCCCAACGTGCAAGGCCAAGCCCAGAGGCAGTATGGGAGGGACCACACGGGGTGAGTCCTGGGAGGGGTTCCTTGGGGCCACCAGTGTGCGAGTCTCCCACAGCCCCTCACTCTCTGTAGCCCAGCTGGCTAGTACTAGGTTTGCAGAAAGACCTTACAAGTTCTAAAAAAAATATATAAAGCAACCTGAAGGAATATAAAAGCAGTCTGGCTTTGCAAAGTATAAGTGATTCTTTTGTGGCCAGCTTGCTTATAGGGCTAGATTCTTGTTTTGTAATTTTTCTGAGAGATTGCTTTAAAATAACCCTAAGGGGATGGTGACTCAGTTTTTGTAGCCCCGTGTCCTTTGGTTTCTGGTGTCTTAGCTTCTGGCAGGTACTGTCCTACCACCACCACTCCAGAACTGGCCTTTTATAGCCCACACCCACCCCTGCCACTGTCTCCCACTTAGCTTCCCAGCCTGGTGAGTGACCTGGAGATGAGCTCACCCTTCGCTTGAGACCTGGCCCTAATTTGGGCCCAGGAGGAGAACAGTACATAGCACTCACACAGAAAGAACCAGACACACAGCACCAGGAAATTGATTCTTTTTCTTTTAGTCTTTAGCAGTTTAGCTTACAATTAGATGGTAAATTCAGTATAGGATGGAAAGGTTATTTTTAATACCATGAAATGCTCTGGATTTTGAAATCAGTTAATTTCAGTGTAGCTTTTGGAGGCGGTTGAGTAGGGCAGTGCTTTAGATGGTGAGGATGAAAGACATGTAGGAGAAATAGTACTTGGTGAATCATGGAGAGATGCAGTCTGAAGCAAGCGAAAAAGACAGTAAAAGAACTGTCACAAAGACACATTATCTATACAAAGAGTATTAGGTTATATCATTAGTTTTGATCTCCCCATTTTGTACAGCTTAACTTCCCGAAGAGTTGCAGGTTTAATAGAAAAAAATTCACCTATTTACCTGAGTTTGTGTGTTGAGTATTTTAAGTCTTAAAAATGCAGTCCTTATTTTTGTTCTAATGATATTAATTTGAGAAACGAAATTGTGATTTAGAGCATAGGAATGAAGCTATTAAAGAATCAGTTTTGTTTGTAACTATTTTTATAACCCAAGTATTCTGACCTTTCAGATGCCAATTCTACAGAATTTGACCCTCAGACAAGTCATCCCGTGGTGAGTGGAGTGAACCTCACATGCTGAGAAGGGGAGGGGGTGGGGGGCGTTTCTGACGGTGACTGATGATGGAGGCAGGAGGTGGGGCCGCGTGGGTCCATCTCAGAGGACCCTGAGGTCGTACTCTTTCAGAGCAGACAGGAAAAACTTGTATTTTTTCATTATATAATTTCTCACTACTCTTCCCAGTTTGCCACAGCTAACATTTTTAAGACAGTTATCACCACAGCCAATCAGGGGGATTCCTGATTAAAATAATTCTCCTTCTTGGCTCCCCTCAGTTCCCGGGAGTATATAATAATACTGATTTAAGCACTCACTGTGTGCCAGGCACTGTTCTCAGCACTTTATATATATTAATTCATCTACACCCTAGCACCAGTCCTGGGAGAGAAGCATATAACCAAAGAACTGCTGGGACACAGTACCAGTTACATGGGAACCAAGCATTTCCAGGCCGGCTGCCCTCGGTTACATCTCCGGCCTGCGGAATGGAGCCCTGCCCAGCTGGTGATGTTCAGGCTCCGGGCCCAGGCACCTGCCTGTACTCACTGGGATCCATAGCCCTGGGGTGACGGGAATGTGGGGGCGTTTACTTTTTTCAGCATCACCAGGTGTCTTTGGAGCAGCTACCATGTGCTCCTGGTGACAAGGTGCTTGGTCCCACAGAACTTAAACAGTTTGTTGACTTGAAATGAACTTTGCTGGGACTAAGACCTCAGGAGGAGAAGGGCAGAGTTTTAAAGTAAGGAACCTTGGGATAGCAGGGAGCAGGGCACTGTGAAGGTCCTCCAGGCCCTCGAGAAGGCGCTTGGAGGAACGTGGCCCGTGAGGAGAGTGGGAGTGCCCCTGCTGGGATTCCGGGCTCCTCCATTCCCCCCCATCATCCCTTCTATAGGCGTTTGTTAAGTCCTGGGTGCTAGCCCTGCCCCCGGCCCCTCGAACCCAAAGACGAAGGTCCCTTGCCTTCGAGCAGCTCATCGGTCTGGTGGAGGAGACAAGCATGTTATATTCTGACACATGTAGTGTTGTATCCATTCTGCTGTCTTAGTCTCTATTAGAATGTGCTATAACCAGCAGCACGTATGGTCCAAAGGGCTGTGGGCAGGAAAGGCCCAATGAGGGAGCAGCTGTGTCCAGTCCTGCAGGTCATGAGGACAGGCCAAAGAATTAAACTCTGACCCAAGAACGGTTTCAAAAAGGATTATCGGGAGACATTTTTCCCCTTTTGACAAAGCCCCTCTTATAAGAAAAGGCTGGGGAAGGAGAGCCTGCTCACTGCTCACTTCATTCCTCGAAGGCAGTCTGTCTTTTAACAGGAGGAGGGTTTGGTAGCTCAGTGTTTGTTTTCTGAACGTCTCCAGGTCATAGACATGCCAGAACACAATCCTGGACAGATGGGCGGAACCATGAGGCTGGGCAAGAGGAGGACCCTGTTCCAGACCAAGAACTCGGTCATGAGTAAGAGCCGCCTTGTCCCAGTCCAGCCTTCAGTGCAGCACGGCCAGGACTCGCGTTTCGGGTGGTGCTGGGCTCTGAAGAGCCGGGCTGGCTTTTTTTGGTTTTGCTCTTGCTTTTGAAGCCCCACCCCCACCCCACCCCTTCAGAATGCACTGTAATAACCACAGCGCAGTGTGGGTTTGGAAAGGTCATGGGCTGTGTGGTCTGGGAGCTGGAGGACCCTGGGTGCAGGCCACTCACCAGAAAGAGGCAGTGCAGTGAAATCCATTGTGATCTCTTACTTTCTCACACTATTAGGTTGAACCGTATGAAACTGCCAATAAAATGAAGTACTAATAGATGCCAAAGATTTAGGGAGGTTTTAGGGTGGGAAAATACTGAAACAAATGACTCTGTTACCCAGAATTTTTTTTTTCTTGCCTATTGGGAAAATTCCACCTTTAATCTGTTAGCACTGCACTGCTGGGGCTGTCTGGAGTTCTGAGAATCACTTGAGTAGGTGATTCACGTCCTCTTCAGCTGTCAAGCTCTGTGGTTTGGGGATCTCACCTGGCAACCACGAATGAATCAGTGAAGCAGCAGCCCCCGGGGGCAGGCGACCTTTGATGGCTGTGGCTGAACTGCCTGGTGTCAGCCCTAGTGTGATCTTGTGTGGCTCTTAAAATGTCTGTCTGCCCCACATTTCTCTCAAGGCTATGGCCTCTCGGTACATTGTGATTTCTTTTCCAAAGCAGTTTCCAGCAGAAAATGGTGATGGTGAAAGTTTTTTTCCATTACAGTTTCCCTTAGAGTGATCAGAAAGAGTCAAAATCCCAAGAATTAGTCTAAACTGTGCTATTAAAAGCAGGTGATCTTGGTTGGCAGGAGACCCCTAGAAATAACCTTCAAAGGCCTGATTCTGCAGATGATTAAATAAACTGGAAAGCAGGATGTGGTTGTGAAGACATTTTTTGTGTTATCAGAATTCTTTACATCCGGCGTGCTTTTTTTTTTTGCCAGGAAAACTCTACGGAGATCCAGACTACTTGGAAGAGAGGCACCGCCACAGATTTGAGGTGAGGACGTGAGCTCTGGGTCCCCCTTTCTGTTACTCTGCAAACACAAGTGACTGTGATGCCAGCAATATTATTTTTCATGCATCAACAGGTGAATCCAGTCTGGAAAAAGTGTTTGGAGGATCAAGGCTTGAAGTTTGTTGGCCAAGATGTTGAAGGAGAAAGAATGGAAATCGTGGAGTTGGAAGGTGATTATTTGGGCAGTTGTATTTCAAACGGAAAATTTAGTTTTTCTTGGCACATGGAAAAATGTAAAAATGTAAGTTGTTGCCCATGAGCTAACAGCTGTAGGAAGCAGCATGGGGCGAGAGGGGAGGTGTTGGTGTGGGCGGTGTGTGGAGCCCTGGGAGTTCACCCTTGCACCATGGCCTGCCTGGGGCAGCTGTCCAAGCCGTGCTCCCAGCTCCTCATTCCATAAAGTGAGAGCTCCGACTTGGTGGTAAAGTCCCCTTCAGGTCTGATGGGAACTGTGTTATGGAGCCCCGTGGGAGTCTCAGGAGCTAGGGAAGTGGGGGTGGGACCTGCAGGAGGAGGAGGACGGCCGCACTGGGGAAGGGCATCATCATCATGCTTTGGGGTTACCTTCTACCTAGATTCAAATTAAGACATTTTCAAATAATAACAGGGTCTGTGGAAACATGAAACATGCTTTTACTTTTTATGCCTACCATTCATAATGAAGCTCTTTTGGATTTCTGCTTCAGATCATCCTTTTTTTGTTGGGGTTCAGTATCACCCCGAGTTCCTGTCCAGGCCCATCAAGCCTTCCCCGCCCTACTTTGGCCTCCTCCTAGCCTCTGTGGGGAGGCTCCCGCATTACCTCCAGAAGGGCTGCAGGCTCTCGCCCAGGTGGGTCACCGCTCGCTTCCGCAGGCAGCCCTCGTCCTCTCCAGTCCTTTAGGTGGTCACCAGCTCGTTGCTATGAGGCGACACAGTCACGAGTAAGAAAAGCTATGGGAACCAGGGAACTGGTGCCTGAGTCTTCCCTGCTGAAGCTTCCCCGAGGGGCTCCTGTGCTCTTCACACTCACACGCTTCCTTGCATGGGTTTTCTAGGCTGCTCTGCACCGGCCTGGGTGTGCCCGCCGGGTCCTCCTCCCCGCAGCTTCCGGGTGCCACGGACCTGCATGCGCACCTGTGGCAGGAGGACCCCGTGGCCCGTGGCAGGGAGCCTGGTGGATGTCATACCCCCCTGCTACTGCTCTGGGAACCAGTTAGCTGCTCTGAACTGACAATCAGCGTATCATGACTGAAGCATAAAATGTATCTTTGTAATTAAAAGATGAAAATCCCTCTACAGCCTCATACTAAATATATAACGTACTGAGAGTCTTTCTGATTCCTGCTGGGTGCAGACAAGTGTCCCTTGAAAGGTATTGGTGGCTACAGAACAGGGAAGTAAAGTGAATTTTTGGTGGGAGATAATGAATAAATCATCTGAATCCTACAGGGACACCTACAGTGACAGAAGTGGAAGCAGCTCCCCCGACTCTGAAATCACTGAACTGAAGTTTCCGTCGATAAATCACGACTGATTCTGGTAACGTGATATTTAAAAGCTTTACATTTTTTTTAATGGTTACTGGATACTAGGATTGCAGGAATGTCATGGAAGTTTTCAGGCAGAGAACAAAAGTGGGAGCCTGCCGGGAAGGCCCCTCTGGCTTACGTGGCACCCACCGCCCTGTGGACCCCGGTTGGGGGTGGGGGCAGCAGTCACTGGGCGTTCCTTTGCCTCATTTACTGGTTGCCACATTTAATGCCAATCTGATCAGTTCTGGGGGCCCTGGATTCTTGGGCCCCTATTTCATGTAGCCACAAATTTGGAGAACTTAAAGGAGGTGGCAGGTGTGACATTTGTGGCATTTGCCATTTTTGCAGAGCCTCCAGCTTCCCTCAGGAAGTGCTTTAAAGCCAGCAGTGCTTGTAAAACAAAGCTTTATGTTGATTGCTGCTTGTTCTGTAAATCCTTCAACATCCCACACAATTATTGAACACACTTGGAATGTCTTTCTGTAACAAGGTTTGTAAGTTTATAAAGTACAATAACTATGGGCACTGCCACGAGTTATATAAAGTCCTTGTACGATAGCTGAGTGGGCTGTATCAGCCAAGGGACAGGTTTTGCTGGTGAAGGAGCTGGACGGGATTAGGAGTGGGCTCTGGAAGGAGAACCAGGGGTGTGAATGGCCCCAGGTGGAAGGAGCTCTGGCCCTGGGGGTCGGGAAGGGTATCCCCCCGGGTCCGGCGCACCTGTATCCACGGTGAGCCTCCTCCTGGGCTGGCGGCGTCTCTGTGGTCACAGAGTCTTCCTCCTGCCTTGGTCGATGAGCCACTTGGCCTGCGAGAGCCTTGAATGGTCGGCAGGCACGAGAAGCGGGTGAGCATCAGGGGGTGACCTTAGTGGTTACTCTCTGAGCGGTGAGCATTTAGCACAGGTGAACTCATTAATTCCCTCTCCCAGGTGGTTTGCGATGGGCCGTGTGACAGGCTAAGAAACTGACACAGAGAAAGGACAGCAGAGGAGGTCGCTGTGTGGTCCGTGGTGGGGGCTTTCTCACGGCCTCGCGCTGAACTCCCTGTTGGCAGCACTGATCAGAGGGCGGGTGCTGTGGAAAAACCAGTCCTGGGGCAGAGGCAGAAGTCGATGAAAGATCTTAAAAATGCATGATTCTGTAGGAATTATAAATTTAGCTTCTAGTCATTCATATTCAGCTCCCACTACCATTCTTCAGTGAAAACCAGGCATAGTTCACCAGGCAGCTGACTCTGCCTTCACATCCATCGTGTAATTACTAAAGTGTTTTGTTTTTTTTTTGAACAGGGATGATTCTTCAAGAGAGCCTTCGAACTCATAGAGTTTACAGCTTTGATTTTACACTCAGCTTTTGACACTTTCTTTAAATTATGTTTTTATGGAAATTATTTTATTATGGGGGAAAGGTATTTAGAAAACTTTGTTACTTGCATGTCCCATCGTGTATACTGACTCTTCACACGGGGTACTGCCTGTCGTTTGACACTCTCCTTTGTGGTTCTTGAGTTTCTAAGAAGAGATGGTCTGGGAGCTGATGACGGATGGGGCTGGTCGGGTGCCCCAGCGTCACCGTGTTTCTCCAACTACCTCGTGTCATTATGGATTTGAGCGATCACCTGTTGCTTCTCCCTTATGAAGAGTGTGCCACGCGGACTTAGTAAACATGGGAAGATGTTTTTAGCTAGTATTTATAACACTTTGGTGCTGGTAACTTGAAGGCATTGCTTGCCACCAAGAGCAGTGAAACCAGGGTCAAAATCGTGACGCTGCCCTGAGCTGTGGGGACTTTCAGTGCCAACCATGGCTGCTCCTTATCCTGAGGGACAGGTGACTTGATGTCACATGAAACGGCAAGAAGCCTGTGCCTCTCTGAAGTGTGACTTTAAAATCCCCCGGCCTCTGGCTGCGCTTCCTCCCCCTGGAGCTGGGAAATACTCCTTGCATCAAGGGGTTGCTTTAAACAAGAACAAAGAATTTTTGTGGGAAACTGCCTCTTAACCCTCTCATATATAGACAGCTTTGGTTCAAGGGGATTTATTCCTTCCAGAATGGTGTTACTGCAGTTGAAATGCAGCACGTTGGAAAGCTATTTTCTTAACCTGATGTAACAACAGGCACAGCTGTGGCCTCTTACATGCTGGCTGGACTTGATGTAGACTCTTAACTTAACAAATAAATGATGCAGAATGAGATGTGATTCGTTTTTAATTCTCTTTATGCCGTCAGCCAGGTGGCAGATGTCCGAGCGTGACGCTGGGGTGCCTGGGTGCAGTTCCCCACGCTGGCCATGCCAGGGTCCCCTCCAGCTGAGAGCCTCAGTGACCAACCTGATGAGTTCTCTTAAAAACTAAGAGGGGAGCCTTTCTTTCTAATAGGAAGCAGAATTTTCCAAAAAGGCATCAAATTTAGGCTCTCAGCATATAAAGATAGAGATGAAAAGATCAGCAGTGCTGGATGTGCTATCTGACCTTGGCACGGACAGGGACTGCATGTTTGTAGAGCCCTCCCCTCTGCCTGGCATGGACGAGGTGCCTCACCATGCATGGTCGGGGGCAGCAGTCCAAAGATGGGACCTCAGCCAGCTGGACAGCTCTAACCAGCAGCCATTCTCCACCCCTGGCCTGCTGAGAACAGTCTCGGCAGCTAAAGGTCACTGCCCTCAGTGGTTTTTTCCTCTAAAGTGAAATTAGGGATGTTGGATCTGGGCTGCTTGTGGAGTGCTGGCGTTGGCACCACCTGCCCTCCTGCTGCTGGGCACCCCTACTTGGGGAGGAGCAGGCTCCTCTGCAAAGACCTGTCCAGGGTCGGGGCTCAGCTCCTGGGCCAGGTTCACTGTCAGCTATCAGCAGCCTTTACTGCACTGAAACTTGAGAAACGCAGGGTTGGGGAGGAGAATGTTTTTCTCACATTTGCTCCAGCTCCTACATCAGAAAGCCCCAGAAAAGATGTGGGCCCCCCCCCCCTTTTTTTAATCCTTCCATTTCACCGAGGCCCAGAGCTGCTGTTCCCTGCCTCCTGGTGGAGAATAACCCAGCCACCCTGTCCACTTTCCATTTCTCCTAAGAGTGAACTAGAAGAGCTTGTTATAGAGGTCTTTATACTGGCCGTGGCATTCTGCTTGTGGCTGATTTGGCTCGAATTATCCTCTTTTCCCACCTGGTGGTCCTGTCAAACAGTCTTCAGTCATTTTAAAGAACATTTTCCACTCCAAGGGCTTGACCATGGCCATCAGCACTCACAACAGAGAGCTCTTGGGTTGGGTTGGGTGTGGTGCGGTCTGAAAATGCCTCCCGGCCATCCAATGTCCACACCCCTGCCTTGGGGAGCCTCAGCAGACTAACTTGCATATCCTTTCTGACAAAAGGAACCCCAAATGGTTTTCCTGGGCTTGCAAAGCCCAAGTAGCCCTGCCGCCCTGGCCACAGCAGACGAACCCACAGCAGGGATGAGGGCCTATGCTGGAGGCTGCGCGAGAGGGTGGCTTTCTCCTGGCTGGGGAGAACAGGCCAAGTTTCTCCCATGTGCTTAGATTAAGCCTCTCCTCCGTCCAGGGGATTGGGGTGGGCTTATAGCAGTCTGGAACGGCTGAACTAAGACATACTTGATCCTGCCTTTTAGAAACCTGCTATTTCCTAGTAAAAGCATTTCTGAGGATTGCTCAGATCCCATTTCTCCCCGTGCCCATGATGCCTGGGCCAGCATCTAACATGGACATGGCACGTGGAAGTGCTGGGAAGGGCTTGTAATGTAAAATAGGGCAATGAGGAAATTTGAGTTCCAACTTGAACGGTGAGAGGAAGAGATGAGTCATGAGCTATGTGCTCCCGGCAGGGGCAGCAGCCAGTGCAAAGGCCCCGAGGCAGGAGTGTGTTCATGAAATGAGTTGATCAGTGCAGCTGGAGTGGTGTGAGCAAGGGGGACACAGAGGAGTTGAGGCTCCAAGGGCCAGGTCACGGAGAGTCACATAGGCCATTGTCTGTCTTGATGCCACGGGGAGCTCTTGGCAGCCGTTGAGCACAGGTTTGATTTTAATAGGGTCTCTGGCTGTGCTGGTGGAGACGGCAGGGGATAAGGCCAGGGCAGGAATCGCCTCCAGTGGTTGGCGGGTACTTGGAATGGAAAGCAGACCCTTCCTGTGCAGACCCACGGTGCCCTCGCCAGCACGTACTGGGGAGAAATGGGGCATCAGCATGAGATGGTAACTTTCCCCTCCCCCTGCCATTTTCTTCACCACCACCACCCTCTGAGGTAGGACTTGTCCCTGTCTTGTAAGTGAAGAAACCCCAAAGGCACCCAGTCTTTAAGGCAGAACGGGCCTGGAACCCCACCTCTGGGGCTCCTTTCCCCCACAGCTCTGTGTGGGGAGCCCAGGGCTGGCTCTGCCCCAGGATAGAGATCGACTGGGCAGGGGCTCATGACCCAAGCATCTAAGGGACTGACCAAGTGTCCTAGAAATAACCACTCTGGTCCCCGATGCACGTCATTTATTACGGAGCTTTGACAATCACAAGTTACAGTAAGTGGGGATGCAGGTGGCTGGTTTGCCCATAACCACAGTTTCCGAATGTGCCTTGCCCCCCGCGGAAGGACTTTTCAAAGATGCCAAATTCCTTTCGGGCCCTAGCTGGCCAAGTGCAGACCTAGACCCCATCTCGGGCAATACCAATGTTTTAGGGAGAGGGACAGTCCCTTAGAGCTTGGCCCTAAGGTAGCTCTGGCCACGTTTTTACAAACTTTCTAAAAGTGAAGATTCCTTGGGGGATGGTGTATGAGCGATTTCTTGGCTCCACAGATGGCGCCGGGTCTGCTCGGGGTCAAAGCCCTGGGAGGCTGGTCCGCCCAACCTGTGTGCGGTGTTGACAGAGGCGAGGAAGCCGGGAGCCCCCGTCCACCTCTGAGCGGCCCACCTGCCTGGTCAGCCCAGGTGGGTTTTATTGGTAGGACTTAGGCTCAAATCAGACATGCCTGCATCTCTCCCTGGGCAGGGCACTGGCTCATCCCCGGCCTGCCTGGGAGCGCTGGGCCGCTGGGCCCTCACAGGACGCAGCAGGTGCAGGAGATGGGCCTGTGCTCCTTCAGCTGCTGCTGGAGCTCCTCCTTCTCCACGGTCAGCACCCTCACCTTCTCCTCCAGCTTGCCCAGTTCCACCATCCATTTCTGAAGGGGGCATTGAAGAAGATGTCCAAGCTGGCTTTACCTCAGGTCCGTCCCCCGCCATGTGGGGTTGACTGATGGAGGGAGGCCCACTCAAGGCCCTGGGCGGCATCTTGGCACTGCCAGGTGGGAGAGCCAGGTCCCTGGGGCATGTCACCACCTCTGACCAAGGCAGCACTGGGGTCTTGAGGGAAGCTACCTGACATGAGGGTCCTGCCAGCCCTCCAGACCCTGGGACAGACCCATCCTCTGCAGCTCACCAAGTCCCAGAGGCAGGGACAGGCTGGCCACTCCAGCAAAGTCCATCCCTCGCCCCCGTCAGCCCCCTGCCCTCCTCTGCTTCTGCCACAACCTGACATTTCCTCCTTGGAGAGACCTCCTTGGGACTGACTGTGCATCACCCAAGATGCAGTCAGTCCCCAGACCTCTGGGTTTTCTTCTAACCTTAATATTCCAATCTCCTCCCTCCCCAGGCCACACCCCAAGCCAAGAGGGGTATTTCAGGCACTCAGAAAGTGGGGTATAGAATTTTTAAAGGAGTGTCCTGGGGGCCTTACCCTCATCCCTAGCCAGGCAACAGTGGAATAGGGGGTGGCTGGGGTTATTTCAGTCTCGCCCCTCTGGGGTACTCACGAGGTGACTGGAGGACCGAGGGAAACACGCCTGTGGTGGGCTTGGCTGCCCCCAGCCCAGTGGTGGCCTGGCCTAGTTACCTGCCGGCACCACTCCTGGATGGCACTGCTGGACAGCGGGCCCTGGGTGCTCCCCTCGCGCCGCAGGAACACCTCCCCCTGGTCTGTCTCGTAGAGCTGTGGGTCGCTCTGGGCCTTGGGGGTGTGCACCGTCAGACGGATCACCTTGTGAGGGAATGGAGCTGCGGCCGGCACCTGCCTGTGTGCAGCCCCCAACCCCACCTAGCGCTGCCTCATTGCTCACGGGCTCAGCAGGGCAGCCCGGAGCAGCTGGGGACGGGTTATTTGTAGTCACTCCTTTCCCTAAGTCTCCTCCACTGCGCCCTGCCCCAGCATCGCTCAGCTCACGGCTTAGCAGAGTAGGTATCAGCCATCACTTGTTGAGTGGACAAAAGTGAGGGCCAGAGGCCTTCCTGTCTGCCAGGCTCACCTTGAGGGGGACCGAGCCCCTGGTTGCGGAGTTGCTGACCACCGGGATGAAGGAGAGGTCGTAGGCGTCGGGAAAGACCTGGGGCTTGAAGGCCTGCAGGATGGAGTCCACCAGCAGGCGCACGCGGTCCTCGTCGTGGTGGCTGCAGCGGACACCCTGCACCAGGCCGCTGTCCTCGACGCCCACGAACAGGCTGCCGCCCTCACTGTTGAGGAAGGCGCACACGTAGCGCCGCACGTGGTGCTTCAGCGCCAGGTTCAGGTACTCGCCGCCGCCGCGCTTGAACTCCAGGTTGCGCGTCTCGCTGCCCAGGGACGTGCCCTGGAAGAGCCGCTCCTGGCCCTGGATCTCCTGGTGCACGATGGCGCTGTCGGAGAGCGTGCCGCTGGGCCGGCTCCGGTTGTACGGAGGACTCAGGCCCCAGGCCTGGCTGGGCTGGGTCTGGGTGGGCTGGGCTGGTGGCGGGTGGCCGGTCTCTGGGCTGGGGCCGGGGCTGGGACCGGGGCTTGGGCCGCTGTCCTCCTCCTGCTCGGGCAGGGTCAAGAGCGGGGCTTGTGGGGCCAGACCTTGGCGATGTGAGGGCCAGACTCCCAGAATCCCACTGCCTGCCTGGGGTCTGAGCCCCCACAGGCTTTCTCATGACCCTGTCTGGCCTGAGGGGCCCAGTTCTGCCCACTCCTCATGCAGCCACGGCAGGAAACCTCGGAGGGCCCCAGGGATCGGCTTTGTCAAGGGTTCAAAGCAGCAACTGCTCCTTCCTCTGCTGGGCTGATCCCCTCTTGCATCGTGGGATTTGCCTGGGTGAGGGGAAGGGATTTCTCCTTCCTGGGGCAGGGATCTGGGCTACCTCTGGACCACTCTTTTTCCCACTTGGCTTGTGAACAGGCCTCTGAGGCCAAGGACCGGATCATTCCAGGAGCTGCCTGAGCACCCTGAGCCTCCCTGTGACAGAGCCACAGGTCCCTGAATTGGGAGGGGCTCCCGGAGATCCCACCCATTACCTGATCTCCCTGAAACCCTTGCCTATTGCTCTCGGGACTACTGACACATCCTGCATTTCAATCTCCCCGTGCCCTTCCTGGGCCCCTCCCTGGGTCTTCTGCTCTGTCCTTCCAGGACTCTGGGTACCAGTGTCCTCAAGGCCACTGCCCTCATCTGGGCCCATCGGTCGGTTCCTGGATGACCTTGGCCCCTGGATGACCTCGCCAGCCCCTCACGGTTCTCCCTGCCTCCAGGCTCTGCCCCTGCATCCATCCTCCCCATTGACCCTAAATGCAAGTTAGAGCAAGCCACTCCCCTCTTAAAACTCTTCCACGGCTTATAGGGCTTCGTGCCTGAGATGAGGGGTGCACCTGTGCAAGCCCTACAGCTCCCCAGAGAAGACTATTCATCTGTCTTAGACACATGATAAAACCGTCATGCACACATAAAATCAGGCCTACAGGTCTTGAACTGTAAGTCCCAGATTTGTTTAGTTCTGCAAAAGTTAAAACTTTAAACTCCACCCCCAGGACCACCTGTCTCATGGAGTGACCCACCATGGCCCGTTGACAGTCCTCTCCTTGTCCCCACAGAAGCTAACCTTTCAGCCCTGCTCTGCCTCAGTCTCACAGCCCTCCCTGACCCAGCTTCTGCCCCCTGCCCCCATTTTCTTCCTTAGTACCCTCTGTAGCCTTGGCCCGAGCTCCAGGGACCCCGAATGGCTTGTCCTTCTGCAAATACAAGATTCCCGCGTTCCCTTGCATGTGCTCTGTCCTTCTGCCTGGAACATCCTTGCCCCAGAGTGCCTGTCACACTCCCCCAGTCCCCAGAGAGCAGTGAGGACCTCCTGCCTCCTCCCCCAGCTCGAGGCACCAACTTGCAGCTTTGTAACCCAGGGCTCCTTGAGGGCAGGGCTTGGCACAGGGTGGCACTGGGGTTGGTCAGCTGAAGGACTGAGGTGGGCCCAGGAGAAAACCAGGGCACCTGTGCATCCTGAGGCCTACGCTGGTCAAGGCCCAGAGGCTGGGGTGCAAAGGGACCCGGGGAGGGGTACCACACGTGGGCCTTGCCCAGAGGAGCCGCTTCACACCGCTTCCTGGGCCTGGCAGGAGGCATCAGCGGTCCTCTGGGCCAGCCCCCGGGTGAAGTCGCAGCTCCAGCTTTGGGCCATGGTCACTTCGGTAGCTCCAACTTTGCAGATTCGTCCTCGTCTCCTCAAAGACATCACCTACCCCCCAGCGCAGGCACCCACACCCGGGGGGCTTGGGGAAAGCCCCTCTTACCTCTTTGTGGCTGGAGGTCCCCCGGCCCTCGGTCACCACCAGCTCCTTGCCCCGGGCTGCCAGCTCCTTGAGGATCAGGTGCTCCTCCGAGGCCAGCTGCAGGCGCCAGGGCAGCGAGGCCAGGGCGTCCCTGGGGGTGGTCACCTGCACCAGCGCGTAGGCCTTGCGCGGCCGCCTCACCACCTCGATGTGCTCCCGCTTCACAGGCAGCTCGAGCCGCTCCAGGGCGTCCCGCAGCAGGCAGGCGAGCACCGGCACCGAGAACTGGGGGTTCAGGTGGCGCACGCACAGCATGCGTGGGGTGTGCGGGGCCTCCTCGGGCAGGGACTCCTCCGCGGGGTGCTCCTTCAGGGACTGCTTTTCTGGGGGCGGCTCCTGCACCTTGGCTTGCGATGGTCTCTTCTTGGAGGTCTCTGGAGGGGTCTCCATTGGAAGGGATTCTGGGGCTCCTCTCTACGGGCTGCCCTCCCTGGGCCCTGGGCTCTCAGCTCGGCCCCGGAACTCCCAGAGGACTCAGGGGGAGCCAGGGCTCCGGAGATGCTCGCGGGCAGGCAGGGGCCGGGCAGGGCCAGAGAGTGGGGAGGAGAGCACAGGGCCAGCAGGGAGGTGGCGGCCGCCTGCCCAAGGCCTACGACAGCAGAGGAGAGCCGTGCAGGGCCGAGGCGGAGGACAGAGGAGAGCGGGTGTGCCTGCAGAGCTAGAGCAGAGGGGACTGGAACTCAGGTCTCTGAGGGCCCCACCGGTATCCTTTCAAGGGCCCCAGTTTGCCCCCTCCTCAGGCACAGGTCTCCTTGGCAGCCTTGGTTTCCCGCCTACCAGAAGACCACTGCTGCCTCTAGGCACCGAGAAAGCTATCAAAGGGGGCCTTTTGGGGAAGTGGCTCTGACCCAGACTCCGGGAGAATTGGCTGGCGGCCCCACGGCTGCCTCTCCCTGCCTGGCCTGAAACCCGCGCCCAGCGGAGGCTCTGAAACAGTCAGGGCTGGCTCCGGGGGATTTAGAGCTGAGGTTCTTACGCTTTCTGCCACACTAATGAAAACCACAGGCCCCTCTGCAGAGAAATGGCCTTATGCATATACGTTTCAGGAGGTTCATGGGCCCTGATAAGAACTTCTAGTCTGGACTGAGTCCTCCATTTTCGGCCCAAAGAGCAGAAGCCAGCCAATCAGAATGAGGGTTGGAGCCGAGGCCCTTGCCACCCCCCGAGGAGGGCTGCCCCTGGAACTGTGCACATGTGGGCACACACCAGCCCACACCCACAGCCCCTCCGCTCACCCCCACACACCCAGCCTCAGGTTTGTGTGGTAGGTGCCCCCAGCCGACATCTTTCCGGATTGGATCGCTGAGGCGGTCACCGCGGCTGGGGTGGGGGAGCAGGGGGAGAGTGGGCTCCTGCGACCGTCATGCCCTGAAGGGCTCCCCACCCCCTGCCCCCGGCCGGCAGCTCCCAGGGCATTGGGACCCACACTCACGCTTGGCGGGGCGCAGCCGGCACCAGCTGGAGGGAGGGGGCGGGGCCTGCTCAACTGTGATCTCATGAGGGGCAACAATGCCTTCCCCAGCCCAGGCAGGCAGGTTGGGGGAATCAAAACAGGAAAACCCTCCCCCACCTCCCCCTAGCCCCCCCCCCAAAAAAAAAACAAAAAATAAATAACAAACAAACCCGAAGCAGATCCAGCTGCCCACCCTCTGAGCAGTGGCCATGGGGCTCCCTCTGGGCAGCTCCCAGAATCCGGGGACTGAAGACATACTCCCTCCCTCGGTAACGCCTCTCCAGGCCCCAGTTCATACCCAGGCCCCTCATTTCTATCCTTTTTTGACCCTACTGCCTAGTCCAAAGTCCCCAGGTCCCCTTCAGTCACCAACCCCAGGGCCCAGCAGCTCCCAGGATGGATTAGGAGGCATCTGGTTGGTTCCAGGGAACCCCGATACCAGGCTCTTCCCAGCGCTCAAGACAGAGGCTGCTGTCGAGAAGAGCCTGACGAACGGGTCAGGCATTGCCATCTGTTTTGGAGCGCAGGGGTGTCACCTGCTGAGACATGCCTAACACGTGTGACTTCA
The DNA here is from genome assembly GCF_015220235.1 of Choloepus didactylus. NCBI lineage: Eukaryota > Metazoa > Chordata > Mammalia > Pilosa > Megalonychidae > Choloepus > Choloepus didactylus. Next base: position 208,451,597 of record NC_051308.1, on the reverse strand, counting down.
TGAACGCCGAACTCTGTTCTTGGGGGTGGGGGGGCTTTGATAAGTGCTTTTCGTTATGCAGATGAAGGCAGGCCCTTGCCCACAATGCTTCTAGAAGCCCCGACGGGGCTGGCGTGGGGAGGGTAGAGTCCACAGGCAGAGGTTTCAACAGCTGTCTGCTGGCGGGTAGAAGGCTGCCTTCCTCGTGAGCTGCCCTTAGGACGATGTTACTGGATTTTTGTTTCTCTTTGGGACTGAGGCAGAAACTGGGTGGGGAACTTGAGAAACAAGACTTGGTGTGGGGGCAAGGAAGAGGCCCAGGTGCAAAACAGTGGTGAGTGAGGCTTTGGGGAGAGCTGGCCAGCAGGGATGGCCAGAGGATGGTCCTGGCCAAGGGCCTGCAGGTTTGGTGATATCTGAGAGCCAGGATTAAGTTTTGCCTTTTTTGTCCTCCCTCCCCAGCCGGGCGTGTGCTCTACTTTGGGGGCAGAAGTTTCAAGAAGCAGGTGGTGGGAGATTGGGGAGCATCCTGGGGCCCAGGTCTAGAGGGAGAGGTGATGTGCAGACAGGCACCCAATCCCTGCAGCCTGGTGGGATGGCAGCTGGAATTATACATGGAGGGCTGTCCTGGAAGACTGAAGAGTGAGGGGATCCTCTGGCTAAGTTATACTGGGCTGAGCAGGATTGAGTACAGATCCCAGACCTGGACCCCCAGAGCTAGAAAATGGACTGCACTCATTTCCTTGCCCACTCCTGGAAATACTGGACTGTATTTGTTGGTCTTCTGAGGGTGCAAAGCCTCACCCTCCACTCCGTGCCTGCCCCTTTCCCATGTGTGTTGGGGCACCTGCCCCTGGCCCTGTCGGGTGCCATCTCCTACCCACCCTGCTGCCAGGTCTGAGTCATCTCTGCACCCAGAGCTCTGAGAGATGCAGGATGCTGGCTCTCCATGCCTCCCCCTGCCCCAGGGAAAGGCCACTTCTTCAAGCCTTTCTTGACTCTGCCATCCTTGAGTTGCTCTCATGGCAACTGGACAGCTGAGGCCCCCAGCTTTATTGTGAGATGCTAACTCGAGGCACCCTGAGCTGTGTACGAGGGAGAGGAGAGGCAGGCCGGCCGAGAAGACGAGAACCTCACCGGGACATCCTCCCTGCCTAACTGGAGTCCTTGTAATAGGGCAGCTGCTCTGCATAAAACTTTCCAAACTGGCTTGAGTGCCAAGACTTTCCCCCCACTCTTACTGGAAATCTCTTTAAACTGTTGTATTACATTTTTCTCTGGAATCTTTAATAACCTCACGTAAGCTGAACCTTAGGACAGCTTTTTTTTCTTTTTTTTTTTTTTTGCGGAGGGGTGTGTGTAAAAATTGACTTTCATTGTAAGTACTAAATAAATTTACAAAATAGTCTTTTAAATACAGAAATGTATTGCAGTATAGTTAGGGTATTTGCAGCATCTCAGGCTTTCTGCTCAGAAGGCAGCTGGGGGCAGGGACAGCCGAGAGCTGAGTGTGGTGAGAGTAGCAGCCACTCTCAGTCCTCTCTCTGGGTGTCTGTGACCTTCACAAACCTCATTTAGCATTAGAGAAAACAAAGTTTTTTCTGAACGTGAGGTGGGGCCCAAGGATACTGGGAGAACATGGCCTCCTTTCATGTTATCTGGAAAATGGACAACCCCCTCCTCATCAGCACACCCGGCGGCCCACAGGTCCACACCTCCAAAACCACATCAGGGATGGGTGTCGCCCGGTTCCCAGTGACAGTCTGCACTAATTGCAGACTAACTGTGGCCAAGAGGTGGAGGGACAGGGAAGGGGCCCGAGTGCAGGGACGGAGTCTGTTGCTATCATGTGGGAGAGGACCAGGATGTTAAAGAAGAGGCAATGCTTGGGAGGGGGCCGCAGATGCAGCCTTTGCCACGCTGGGGCCCGGCTCTCTCCAGCCTCGGTCTGGAGCCACGTCTGGAGCCATGAGCCCCCCCTTACACACTCCCGACCACCCTGTTGATTCCCACCCAACCTTTGCAAGACTGCAGCCCCACCCATCCATAATGTATGTCTGAGATTAGAAGGGCTGTGGCCTGGTGTCTGTACACTGGGTTCCTCTCGGCTGTGGGCCATGTGAGCATTGGCAGGGGCTTTGGTACTGGAGGCACAAATACACTGTTGCGATGTCTGTGTGGCTGTCATTGTCTTTGCATTGAAGTTTGAAGATGTGGAGATTCCCTGGTGGAATGCAGTGGTCAGCCCAGGTCCAATGACTTGGGGTAGGTATTAGGGTCAGGAGGCTGCAAAAAGGAGTGTCTGAACTCTCCTTGGCAAGGTTTCCCACATTTTTAGCTTTGATCCTAAGAAGGGGCAGTGGTCCAGGAAAGCCAAGTCTCTTCAGGCTCTACTGAAGGAGGGATTGTAGCATCCAGTGTGATGGCAGGAGTAGTGTCCACCTGGCTCACCAGTGCCACATCCCAGAGAAGGCTCTCAGGTCAATCCACAGAGATGCAGTGTGGAGTGCTGTGGACACTCCTCAGGACAACTGGCCTGGACAATGGAGACAGAGTGGGAGGGTGACATGGATTGCATGGCCAGCCGGTAGGAAGGGGTCAGAGCTGGGGAGGAGGCAGAGAGGTTTGGAATAATGCCCAGTCCTTTCCTGGATTCAGCCCCAAGTGGAGCCTGGACTTTTCTGTTATCCCCTGGAAATGCTTTTTTTTTTTTTTTTTCCTCCAGCTGCTCCTCAGCCTTGGAGTTAACGAGACAAGCAGTGAGGGCGGGCACAGGAAGCTGGTGCCACAAGGCCTCGTCGCAGTCCCACCTTCCCATGTGCCTTCCCACCACAGGGGTGGCCCACCTGTTGCAGTTTGGCCTCTCCTACACTGCATCATGTGTGTACGGGGCTGCCTGCGACCAGTCCAGCTTCTTTTGATGACTCTGTTAGAAGGCTTCCCTTTGTGAAACAATTTCGTAAGTTGAGGGTTTTGTTTGTTCTTAAGTAACATTCAATTCTGACCTCAGAGATTAGGGCAGTATGAATAAAGGATTAATAAGCTCTTTTTCCCTTCTGCATGAGCATTTGACATATGATTACTTTTCTAGTTCTGTTCCCCTGGAAACCAGATAAAAGTGGAATGCCAATTGTTTCAAGGCAACATGACTCATGGTAAAAATGACTGCTGCAGGTAAATCATCTGGACTTGGAGTTCTATGTATGAACCATAAACACCTGCTAAAAAGCCACAGCCTTGGGCTTCCCAAATGCAATGACTCTTCCAGTTGGGCACGCTCCTTGTAGGGCCCCTGGAAGCTATGCCTCTAGAGTTGTTACAAGGGATATTAGCTCCCCTGGGGCATGATGCTTCTAAGCCAAGGTAAACCCTACTTCCCCTGATACGTCTGTTCCCTTGTGCCTGAGCTGTCACCTGGGGAACCGAGGAGAATAGCTCCAGGATGACTGTGGGCTGCACAAGGACTCCCCCACTGCAGAGGACTGTCTCTTGCTGTCCTGCTGGCAGGCTCTTTCCGGTCTGACAGTCTTCAAGGTGAATGCGATGCCAAGTGTAGCCTATGGGATTCTTGAGTTGGACTGTTTAGTTGGTCTAAGACCAAGGCCCCCAGGTGATATAAAAAGGAAGGGTGGTGGTGGTAGTTATCCTGTGGTGCTGTCTGCAAACATACAAAGGTATTTATATCCTGATAAAAAGAGATAGAAATAAAAATATAAATTTATTCCTTTATAAAAGAGATAAAGTATATAAAGGGAGCATTGTGGGGTGGGTGCCATTTTGCTCCATAAGGCCCAGCCTTGTAGCATGTCTGGCTGACTTCATAACCTGGTTTTATATTCAGTCCCCTTGTTTCTTGGGTAAAGGTTTCATCCAGTTCATTGTTAGGATTCAGTAAGGCTCTCCTTGGGATTTCCGTGGATGGACAGGAAAATGCCACCAGACCCCAATGTCCAGGACTCTGGAAAACAGGGGCCTGTGCTGGTGCGGCAGCCCCGTCCATGACTGCTTCATTGATGACCATGGTTAGAGCCAAGACCAAGGTTAAAGGCAAGTGGAAAAGACATTAGAAGTTAGCTGTGATGTCAGAACCAGTCACTGGTCATTGCTAGCAGGGCCCTCGAAATCTCTTCATCCAAACCCCTAATAGCCAGTGGGGCCCAAAGAAGGGAAATGACCTGCTCAAAGTTTCACAGCAAATCAATGGACTGGCTAGAACCTTGGGCTTCGCCTTGGAGTCAGACTGCTTGGCTTCAAATGCCTACTTTGGTACTTTCTAGAGCTTCAGTTTACTCATCCATAAAACGGGTGTGTTGTGATGTTAAATGAGATAATTCATGTAACCTAGTTCATTTGGCACATCCTAAGTGTGACAGAGTGTTAGCTATTGTTATCGTCGGGCTGTATACTGCATGCTGTCCCCTACACCCCCATTTTAAACAGGGATGAGCAGCACCCCTGGTCAGGGCACGGGGTGCAGTGCGTGCCCGGCCAGCCCATGAGGATGAACACTGTTCCCTCTCCCTGGTTTCCTGTGGCTGCACCACAGCGAAGCCCTTGGAGGGCAGGAACTGGACTCACACCCTCTGTTCCTGGGGGCCTTACATACTGCTGGGTCCCCAGGGGGCATTCGGCAGCCTGCCTGTTCTTCAGGCATTACTGGAATTACAACCCTCAGGAAGCATCTTATCCAAGCTCCTCATTTTATATATGAGAAAAGACAAGGGAAAAGGAGTGACTTGCCCAGTGGAGGCCGAGTGATTTGGCTGTCACCTGATTAAAAAAAGACAATGGTATCTATATTGGTTTTTATTTATAAACGAACTGACATAAAATAAGTCCAGATGGCAGCAGGGGCATCTGTGCCGCTGACTTGCTTACAAAGGAAGCACATGGACAGCAGAGTGTGTGGAGCCAGACTCCGGCCTGGAGACCCCTCCTTCCATCCATCTTAGGGCCTTCCTGGACTAAAATCAATGGGTCCAATCTTCTTCGGCAGCAGTTCTGGCCAGGGCAAAGAGCTGGGGTGGGGGACGGACTGTCTGAGGATAGGGTGGGGTGCCCCCATTCCCACAGATGAGGCCCAGTGGGGGAAGGGAGGGAAGGGTGAAAGGGACCCTCTCCTCCCCATGCTGAGTGCTGTGGTCAAGGCTTTCTGGGCATGTTCAGACCGAAGAGCAAGTGCCCAGGGTGGTGCCCCCTGAGAAGGGGCCAGGCCTACTGGAGAGGGTCTCTCTGGGGCCATGGCAGGGCATCCTCCCTCCTCCTGAGACTCAGTCTCCAGGGCAAGGAGTGTGGACTAGAGGGTTTGCCCAAAAGCCAGAAAGAATAAGTTAACAATAAGAAAAGAACTTTTTTTTTTAAAAAAGGTAGAGGTCTGCACCATCAGTTTGGAGCCTAGGGGGCTGGTGGGAGAAGGCAGGCGCTGTGGGGCATGCCACACTGGGCCCAGGAGGTGGTGAGGGGACCGGGCACAATGCAGGCCTTGTCTTCCAAGGCCCCAGCGGTTGGCCCCTTCCTCCATAACTTGGAAGGTGTCCAGTCTAGACTCCTGTTGAGAAGCCAGCCAGGCTTAGGAATAAATACAAGGGACCTCGGAGCCCAGGCAGGGCCGACGGGAGAGCAACACCAGCCCTGAGACTCACACTCTCCCTCCTCTGTCCTTCATGGAAGGATACTTCATGGCAGGAGGGGGTAGTGGTGGCTCCACACAGCTTCCTTGGAGTCCTGAGGCGCCCCTGAATCCACCGAGGTGGCCAGTTGTAGGCCAGTGGCCCTCCTTGGGGAAGGAGTGCTTCTGTCTGCTCGACCACTTGGCTGTCTAGGCTGCCTTGCTGCTCAGAACTTGCCCTGTTTTAGTCGGTCAATGTGGTAGGAGAGCTTGAGTGCAGGCCCCAGCTTCAGACCCATGTACTTCATCATCATGTCACTGCGCAGCAGAAGCAGGGCTTTGCCGTCGATCTCCTGGGGGTGGGCAGGGAAGAGCCATCAGAGGCCTGGGTGGTCTGACCACTCCAGGTTCTGACTGAGAGCTGCCCAGAAAAATGACAACTGCCTGGAGTTGAATCAGTCTGCTGTGATATGGAAACCCACCTTTTCCTCCCACCATCCCTCTCCCAAACATCCACTTCTGAGCCGACCGGCTCAGGCTCTCCACACCTATCGGCACCCTTTCCCTGTCTGTGCTACCTGAGAGGCAGTTTCTTCCACCCTCCCAAACCTCTGAGGCTCAGCTCAATCCCGTCTCTTCCAGAAAGCCTCCCCAGTCATTGTACTTGTCATGTATCACAGGCTATTTTATATTGACCCTCTATTATTCTGAGAGTCATCTTTCTTCTTGAGTGACAGAGACCCTTCCAAGTGAGCTAGGCACAAAGCAGGCACCTACCGAGCAGATGTGAAACCTTCAGGCCTGATCTAGGGGTACCCTCCAAACCCACCCGGTATAAGAAAATTAAACGATCTACGAAAGGGAGCAGGCATGTTCCGAGTGTTGAAGGGCATAACAGCACCTAGGAGCAGGGGCTATCGGGAAGCGGGTGGGAGCACCAGATCAGGAGTGTGGTCACAGCAGGGGGATCATGGCCATGGAGCCAAGTGGTACCCTGAAGAGATGTTGGAGGCTCAGAGGGGCAAGTAGTGGGTGGGGGACCGATGAGGCTGGAGAAATGGGGGCACCAGGAGGGGACTCTAACTGAGGCCTCTGATTCTCATGCCTAGGAAATGCCCAACACCAAAGTCAGGGCAAGATAGGGGAACATGACTCTGACAGGCTGGAGAGGGGCAGTGAAGGCAGCAGATGGGAAAAGAGATCCCTGTCCCTGGATTGAGCACCCAGGCCACACAACTAGCAGGACTGCGGCTGAACCAGATCCCACACTAAAGAGAGGGAGTGGAATTAGGTGCCTGGTGAGATCTGTTGGCGATCCAAGTTCTGTTTCTAAGCTTTTATGGTGTTTCTAATGCTCAGTTTCAAGGGACCTGGAACAAATATACAGCCCAAGCCCTTTAGGAGTCTACAAGTTGCAGAAGCAAGGCAGCCCAGCAAGCGTGGGAGAAGTCAGGCAGGGTCACCTACGTGTTTGCGAAAGAGGTCAGCATGAGGTCCAAGCTGAGGATCAGCTTCCCGGACAAACTGCATCACATCCTCAACTGTCCACGAGGAGGGGTCCCGGCCACTTAGTCGAGGGGCATCCCGGCTTTCCAGGTATCGGTCCGACCCTGTAGGACAGGAGGACATCTACCATAACAGGCGGAGACTGTTTTGTAACCCCCTCACCGCTCTCCTTGGCGTGTCTCAGCGGCCCCTTGGTGAGGCTCACAGCAGTGCTGGAGCGTGAGCAGAGGAGCCAGTGGCAGCCGAGAGAGGGAGGGGTCTCTCAACACCGGGCCTGTAGGCCTTTGAGACTCGTCTTAAGTAAAATCTTTGTTCTCTGAAGATTGACCTGAAGTTTGGAAATGGTCAGAAGGAATTTTTACATCAAGGCTGTGATTCAGGAGTCTGGACCCGAGACAAGGAATAACAGTGAGAGGTGACGAGTTTGGAGGGGAATGGCGGATGGGGCTGCTTCTGCCTTGGCTCTGGGGACCGTTTCTACACAGACCCCGGTAGCCTAGGCCTTGGGACCTAGAAAGAAAAAAAAAAGTGTCGGATAGTATCCTGGATCCTCTTCCAAGGCTGGGGGATAGCTGACCTCGCCACAGGCTGACACACAAAGGCAGAAAACAACTTGCCTTGGCTGCTGGGAATATCAAAGATAATTTAGTGCTCTTCTTAGAACTTATATCTCAATCTGGGCTCAAGCAGAGCTCCTCCGATTTCCCCTGAGGAATCTGGGATCTCTGTATTTTCATCTTTATCTTCACAGATCTGTTGCGTGTTTCATCCTCTTTTCCTGGAATGTGTCCCCTTTTCTCTCTTCATTTTCTCTTTTTCTTCTGGCAAACTCCAACTCAGCTAAGAAGATCCAGGCTTCAAGGACAAGCTCCCTTATGATTCTATTCCCCAAAGAATTGGTCTCCCAAAGCAAGTAGTATACCTCTTGGTTATGGCTCATTCCCAACCCATTCCTTCTCCACCATACCACCCCAGTAATCTGTTCTCCATAAAATAGCCAAGGCAACCTTAAAAAAAAAAAAAAAAAAATTGGATCGTGTCAATCCCCTCTAAAAACCCAACATTTCACTAGAGACCTTTCAGATCTTGTCTCACACGCCTCTCCTTACCCACCACGCTCCAGACACACCAGCTTTCTTTCTGCTTCTTAAATGAACCAAGCCTTTATCTTCTGACTGTCAAAGTCCTCTTCCCGGAATGCTCTTTTTCCAGATCTTTGCATGCCTAACTCCTTCTCTATATTTGGGTCTCATCTCAAAAATCGATTCCCCAGAGAGGCCTTCTGTGGCTTTCTAGTAAAAGTATTTGATTCCCCACATAGTCATTCTCAATCCAATTTCCTAAGTTCATTATTTTTTTTCATAGCATATATTGCTAATAAAAATAATTTCATGCATTTGTTTTCATGTTTATCTGACTCCCACCCATAGAACGTACCTTGTTCTCTACTATATCCTCAACACACAGAATGTACTTAGTCTGCCATAGTAGATGTTTAAATACCTTTGTTGAATGAATGAATGAATGATCACATTGTTTAATAGTTTCTTGTGTATTTTTCTCTCTCTCCTATCAGATGATGCCTGTCTTAAGGCAGGGACCTTGCCTTACTCAGTACCCAGGAGATGCCAACAAATGGCTGAGAAAGAGCAAGTGACCTGCTCCCAGTCATGCAACTACCAAGTGTAGAGCTGAAACACGTGTGTGAAAGTAGAAGGGGCCTAATCTTCAACTATCTCCTGCAAAGGCTAAGAATATCCTCCCATTTTCCTTCATTTTGGATACCAGGTCTAAAAGTCAAACTATACTTTGCCTGGATCAGCCCAGTCTAGCCCAGACCCTGCTCTCTAGGAAAAAGACTTGAGTATGTAGCTGGGAACTGACCAGGCCAGGAGAGAAGTGTGCTGGAGCAGCGGTGATGAGAACCACAGAATTCCCATGGCTTTTTTTTTTTTTTTTTTAAACTAGATAGGAAGTTGGCAGGGGCTCTATGAGCCAGCCTTTTCTCTCTGCCCTAAAAACCCACTGTGACACTAACAGAGAGACTAACTGCAGAGATTCTGGAAAGCAGACAGAATATATGGGGAGAGAGTAAATATGCACAAATGTGTCCTTCTTGGATTATTTTAGCTAATTTCTCTACTCAGGAGTGAGGAATCACACACCCACAGACTCACACACAATTACATATTTATGTGTTGTCAGTCTACCCCCGTTAGAATATAAACTCCATGAAGGCAGGTGGTGGGAAGATGCTAATTTATATGGTGGTTAGGAGAGAGATTCTCTGAAATGATCACATTTGAACAAAGACCCAAAGGAAAAGAGGGGGTGAGTCATGAGACATCCAGAAAAGAACTTTCCAGGCAGAAGGAATAGGAAATGCAAAGGTTTGAGGCAGAAGAGTGACTGGCATGTTTAAGGCTTAGCAGGGAGGCTGACGAGCTGGAACAGAGGGAGTGAGAGAGAAAGAGGCAGGAAATAACACCCAAAGGGCATGTGTGGGAGGAGGGGGAGTGCTGGCGCATACAACAGAGGCCCCTGCATGCCACAGAAACACTGCCGGCTCTGCTGAGTGACATGAGGTAGGTTTTGAGCTGAGGTGTGACACGAACCATTACAATCAAAAGGATCACTCCGACAGTTTGTGTTGAGAATAGATTTTATGGGACAAGGATCGAAGCAAGGGAGTCCAGACATGAAAGAGGCTACTGTAACAACCCAGGCAACAGACAACCGTGCCAGGTCCCAGGATGGCAGTGGTGAACATGGTATGAACAGTCTTCTCTAAGTTATAAAGAACCTCCCTCACTGCCAGCTCATTTGACCCTTTTTAAAACAACCCTTGAAGGAGGTATTATCACCATCCTCATTTCAGAGATGAGGAAACTGAAAGGGTGAAGTGACTTAACCAAGACCACACAGCTAGAAAGGAGACAAGTTAGTGCTTTGTCTCTGTCTTCGCCTGTTCCCATTTCTGTGGCCAGTCTATGTCGGGCTTTCCACCTCCACCCAGACTGTGTACGGCTGGCAGTTCCTCTTCTAGGAAGGCTGAAAATGAGGAAGGCTAGTGAGGCACATCCACTAGAGGCCAGACTAAGAAGCTGAGGTCTAACCATAAACAGCAGGGGTCAGATTTGACATCTAAACTCTGAAACAAACAATTCTAGGGCCGACCAAGTAGAACGCTCTCACAGCTTTACGAGGTTCTTCAGGGTCAAAAGACAGTTAGATTGGGACCTGGCAGACAGACTCACAATGTGCTTCAAAGGAAGAGTGGGGATGCCTGGGAGATGACAGTGACATCTGAGGCGGTGCCGTGAGGCAGCCATGCCCATCCATAAAGCACTCCTATCAGAGACGGGGCCTTGGAGAAGGTAACAATAACAGTAACTCCCCTCATACCTGGGGAATGCTTTAGTTTCCAAAATGACTCCATATCCCTTCTTTCATTGGATCGTTTTAACACTCCTGTGGAGAGACCAGGTTGATATCACCATCTCCATTTTGCATACAAGGAAAATGAAGACCTGAAAGGGGAGATGACTAGCTCGAGTCTCCAGGTAGAGGAGTTGAGGTTAGAATCACCTCTGAGCTCTACCTCTACTTGGGAGCTCTTTAGACTTGATTTTGCTGCCTTGCTAGGGGTTGAGGGTGGGGGGAGGGGCATCACTAGCTTCTTTCATGTCTCAGCCTTCAACGAAGGCTCTCTGTCTCCCAAGGACACTTCTTTCCCTTGTAGGACTTGCAAAAGAGTCTTCTTACTCTTTCACACCTCACACATTCCTGGACTGGGGTGAGGCCAGAGTGTGGAGTGTGGAGATGGCATTCTCCTGGCTCTCCATTGGTGCTTCTGGACCATCACCCTTTGAAAGTTCATGTTCTTTAGATGCCAAACATCTACCCAACCATCTGCTCTTCTGGTCACTGTCATCTGCAGATCTCTGGGCTGCTCCCATAGATTAATGAAGACTTTTTGGATCTTCACTCACTACTTTCTGTTCCACCACCTCAATTCCTGCCATAATCCTCAGAGACCACCTCTTTGAGGGGCAGCCCGTTCAACTGCCAGGACTTCAGTGACTTTTACCTTGGCATTCTACTTCAATTTCCTACTGCCAAGGCCACTCTGGTTCTTGCAATCACCTGTAACAAAACCACTTCAGAATTTCAGACATCCTACTCTCTGACCCCAACCTGCCATATTTCCAACTCTCTTAGGGCTTATGTCCACTACCAGTGTATTCTCAAAGACTTTTAGTACATCAAACTCTCAGTTTCCCACATCCTTTAGCCTTCAGAGTCTGGCTTTCTTCCCCACCCTGCCCAGATCCAGTGGTTGATGATCTACACTGTTCTCCCTCCAGCTCCACTGACTCCCTTACATTTTCTCCTTCCTCCTCTCTCCTTCTTGCCCTACCAGCTCAGCAAACTGGCCAGCTAGTTCCCAAGCATAGCTGTGCCCCTGGCAGTTCCTGAAATTCCTTCTCTTTGATACCCTCTTCTTTATGACTAGTCCTCCCTTTCAGCACTCCTAAGTCCTTCCCTTCTCAGCCTTCTCTTCATTTACACACGCCCATAGTAAATCTTCCTTTTAGTCTCGGAAAAGAAGGTGCACCTCCTTTTGGCTTAAGACTTATCCATCTGTCTATGCCCTTGACCCCTATTTTTTTCTCACTACCCCAAGGCCTTACTTTCTCCTCTTTCTTATGTTCCTAATTTCTTCTTCTTGGAAAGCTCCAGTTGTCTGTTGACAAACACATCAAAAATGCCCCCACTTTAAAAAACCCTTCTTTTGAACTGTAGTCTCCTTTAGCTACCATCTTTCTTTTTTCTCATCAAACACTCCTTGATATCATCACTTGCTGCAATCTGCCCTCACCATCTCCACCACCACTGAAGCTGCTCTTTTTAACATCACCAATTACCCACTAATTACCATATCCGATAGATATGTCTCAGTTCCTATTTTATCAAACCTTTGCTGTGCTGTAGTCTCCTAAAAACTGTTAGCCCTGGCCACCATAATATTAAATTCTTCTGTTTCTCCTCACATCTGACTATTCCTTTGTCTCCTTAGTGGACTCCTTTCCTGTTACCACCTCCTGAACTGTGCTGTTCCCCAGGACTCTATCTTTGGTGAACAGCTCTTTTCATTTTTCACATACTCCTCACATACTCCTGGGAAGTGGGTACCATTTACCCTATAGCTTCAGCTATATTCTGATGGCTCCCAAACCTTTAACTTCAGCTCAGTTCTCTTCCCTGAGCTTCAGACCTGCATAGCCACTGCCCACTGGATATTTTCTAGATAACCCAGGGGCTCTCTCCCTCCCCTTCCTGCTCTTCCATGGTTCCCTCTCTCAGTGAATGGACCATCTATCCAGCCACCCCATCGAGAAATCTGGGATATGTTCCCAACTTCCTTCTTCCTCACAACCCTCACATCTGGCTAAGTTTACCTCGTGAGTAGTTTCCAAAACTACTGACTAATCAATATAGCAGTCAATGAAATATGTAAAACACAAGCCTACTGATATCTTGTCCCTAATTAAAAGCCTTCAGTAACTTCACATGGCCTACAGATCAACTCCAAACATTCTGACATGGCATTTAAGTCCTCCACGATATAACTCCTCACCTTTCCAGGTTTTTCTCCTTGAAGTCCCAGTATTGCACTTTATGTTTTAGTAATACCAAATTGCATGCAGTTCCTGGTACAATTCTCGTTATTTCTTATCCTTTTGCCCTTGTTTATGCGGTCCTCTCTTCCTGGAAGGTCTCCCTCCTCTAATACCCTGATATGGCTATTCATACATTCACCCTTCAAGTCTCAGGCAAGGTATTACTTCCTCAAGGAAGCTTCCCTTCAACACTAAGTTGGGGTTAGATGTCCCTTCTTATTGTTTTCATAATACCCAAAACACATCTCTGATATTGCATACAAGGTATTGTTTTGTAATTATCTGTTTCAGTGTCTGCCTGTCCCACAAGACTGAGCTCCTTGAGGGCAGAAGCGATTGATTTTTGCATCCCTATGCCCAACACAGATGGTGTTCAGATAGGTGGCTGATGGATGAATGAATGAATCCCTCCCTCTCTCTTTGGCTCTGGGACCTTGGCTCTTAGGTTCCATCATGTCCAAGGTAATTCCAGAGCTCAAATTACCTCCCAGTGCTTGGGCAGGCAAAAGAGCCTGGTCCCCAGCCCCAGCACCAGGTAGAGGGCAACAGCTAGGCCCTTTCTGGACTCCCAGAACTCAGGAAGGAAGGGAAGGAGGGAGGGCAGGAGGACCAGAACTCTGGTGTGCTTACCCCTGGAGCACAGCCTGCGCACAGCTGATGCAGTGCTTTGTGGGAGGCCACAGGATGGAAGCAAGGGCCGATACCCAGGGGCTCGAAGATTTTGGGAGGTGTTGACAAGGTTGGTGGGATTCAAGGTAGAGTCCATTGGGTCTGAGTGTGGCTCCAGGGACCGGGTCAGACTATTCCCCAGGACAAAGGCTTCACCTGGAAAACAGTAAAACCAGAGTTAAGAGTAGAGCCTGGCTTGTGAGGACAGCCAGGGTGCTAGCTCCCAGGCACCTGTTGGGATCTCTGTATAATGGAGTAAGAGACAGTGGAACGGAGATAGAAAGACCTGGGCTGGGCTCAGGAGCCTGTGAATCAGCCTGGACTCTGACTCTCACTAAGTGGCCTTAGTCAAGCTCACTGCCACTCTCTGGACTTCAGTTTCCTTAGAGAAGTTCCCTCCTAGACTAGATGGTCTTTAAGGTTTCCTCTGGTTTGGATGTCTTATGCTTTTTTTGGTTAAGAGGAATCCTAAAAAATGGAGTTATTCTGGGATGGAAGAGGCTGCCTTAGACACAGATCCTAGAGCAGGGAACAGAGATGCAGGAGAAGAGATGCATTTATTGGATTAGGGTCCTCTAGACACTGATGCTCTGCTCAACCAGAAGGATAGCTCAGAAGTGCTCCTTGAGGCTTGGCCAAACCCCTCTCTATAAAGGATCTGTTCCCACTTCACCTCCCTCCTTTCATATTTGTCCTGTTGTATAGAAACAAGCTAGGGGTGCTGCTGTTATATAGTGTTTGAGAACTTGGACACAGAGATCAGAATCCGGGTTAGAATTTGGCTATGACTCTCAGCAGGGAAGGTACTTCTCTTAGAACCCTAGTCTCCTCACTTTTATATAACATGGGAAGAATCTCTCTCTTTCTTCCATGGGAGTTGTAAATACCAAAAGAGAATGGGTATGCAGCCATTCACAAAAGCTAAAAGGTGAAAACAATCCAAATGTCCATCAACAGATGAATGGCTAAACAAAATGTGGAATATTCATACAATGGAATATTATTAAGCCATAAAAAGGGAGTTCTGAGACATGGTACAACTTGGACAAACCCTGAAAATATGCTGAGTGAAATAAGATGGCAACAAAAGGAAAAGACAAATACTGTATGATTTCACATATATCAAATATCTAGAATAAGCAAATATAGAGACAAAAGTAGATCAGAATTTTAATGAATTTATAGAAAGCCACAGAGTCTATCCAAAATGAAACACAGAAATATGACTGAAGGAAAACTGGGAAAATGTCAAAAGCATCAGTAAATTGGGTAAACTTCAAGAGGATTAATATATGTGTAATTGTAGTTTCCAAAGGAGAGAAGAGACAGGGGTGGAGGTGAGGTGTAAAGAGTGACAGTTTTATTTCTAAGTGTGATGTAAACTATAAACCCACATATAGGATTTAACAAAGGATTACGACTACTGAATCATTATATAGATATTTCTTTTTAGTCTCTAGTACATTAGAACACCTAGAAGGAAATAACCTAAACTGTGGAACTGTAACCCATATCATACTTTGAAATTTGCTCTATAACTACTTGTTAAACCGTACTTTGAAATTTATCACTTTTCTGTATATATATTTCACAATAAAAAATGCTAAAAAAAACAAATAAAGCTCATTGATGTTAATGAAAGGCAATCAAAAAACAAGGCAACTACCTATTTAAAGCAATATAATAAAAACATAAAGTGGGGCTTATAACATATTTAGAAGTAAAGTGTATGATAACCAGAGCACAGAAGATGGAATGGGGATTATGAAAGTATACTGTTGTAAGGTTCTTATACTGTATGTAAAGTGATACAATATCCTTTAAGGTAGACTGTGACAAGATTAAAATGTATACCATAAATTCTGAAGCAACCACTTAAAAAAAACAGTTATAGCTAATAAGCCAACAAAGGAAATACAATAGAATCACAAAGAAAAACTGAAATAAAACAAAGGAAGGCAGAAAAAAGGGGAAAAGGAAACAAAGAATGGATGGAACAAATAGGAAACAAATCAAGATGGCAGATTTAAAACCCAACCATATTTATAATTGCATTAAATATAAATGGTCTGAACATGACAATTAAAAGCATGAGTTTGTCAGGCTTTAAATATAAAGACACAAATATATTAAAAGGATGGAGAGATATACCATGCTAACACTAAACAACAGAAACATGGAGTTGCTATTTTAATACAAGACAATGTAGATTTCAGAGCAAAGAATGTTACCAAGGTTTAAAGTGAGTCATTTCATAAAGATAAAGAATAATAAAGATTATTATGCCATAAAACAGGACATAGTAACAAAACTTTTATGCACCCATTAACAGAAAAAAATAATAGCAAAAACTAAATGAACTGCAAGGAGAAAAAGACAAATCCTCAATATATAGTCAGAGATTTCACATCTGCCTCTCAATAATTAATTGAACAAGAAGAGAGAAAATCATCAAACTAAAGTATCAACTAAGATGAAATCTAACTGAGATTTATAGAATACTCCATCTCATAATGGCCAAATACAAGGGGAACACTTACCAAGACAGGCCATATTCTGAGCCATAAAACATTTACTGAAATTCAAATCACACAAAGTATATTCTCTGACCACAATGGAATTAAATTAGAAAGCAATAACAGAAAGAACCCTGGACAATTCTGAAGTATTTAGAAACTAAATAATACTTAGAAATAACCCATGAGTTATAAAGAAAAGCAATGGGACATTAGAGAGTACTTTGAATCAAATAAAAGTGGAAACATGACATGTCAAAACTGGTGGTATGCTATGAATAAGTGAATACTCATCAATTCTGCGCCCTCCTCCAGAACTCTCTCTCCTGTCTTGTTTTCCAGTGGACAGAATTCCCTCCAGAATTTTCTTGCAGGGCAAGTCTCTTATTAACAAATTCTCTCAGCATTTGTTTGTGAAAATTTTAAACTCATCCTCACTTTTGAAGGAGAGCTTTGCTGGATAAAGAATTCTTGGCTGGCAATTTTTTTCTCTCAGAATCTTAAATACATCATACCACTGCTTTCTCACCTCCACGGTGCCCACTGAGGAGTCAGAACTTAGTCTTATGAGGCTTCCCTTGTATGTGGTGAATCGCTTTTCTCTTCCTGCTTTCAGGACTTTCTCCTTCTCTTCAGCATGTGACAGTCTGATTAGTGTATGTCATGGAGTGGGTCTAATTGGATTTATTCTATTTTGAGTTCATTGAGCTTCTTTAATTTGCCTATTTATGTCTTTTATAAGGGTTGGGAAGTTTCCCCCAATTATCTCAAATAACCTTTTCTAGCTCTTCACTTTTCTCTTCTCCTTCTGGGACACCAATGATTCTTATATTTGTGCACTTCATGTTTTCCATCATTTCTCTGAGATCCAATTTAAATTTTTCCATCTTTTTCACCATTTGTTCTTTTGTGCATTCAAATTCAGTTGCCCTGCTCTCTAGTTTGCTTATTCTTTCTTCTGCCTCTTCAAGTCTGCTGTTGTGTGTCTCTAGTAAAATTTTAATTTCATCTACAGTATCTTTCATTTCTGTAAAATCTGTTATTTTTCTATTTATTCTTTCAAATTCTTCTTTATGATCTTCTAGTGTCTTCTTGATATCCTTTATATCTTTAGAGATTTGTATGAACATCTTTGATTAGTTGTTCCAAATTCTGTGTCCCCGCCTCACTTTTTAATTTGGTCATTTGGCTTGGCTATATCTTCTTGCCTCTTCATATGCTTAGTGATTTTTTTCATTTCTAGACATTTGATTATCTTGACAAGGTTCTTTCAAAAGTTGATTTCCCTCATCCATCTAAGATTTTGTAGTTGCTCAGGTTTGCAGTGAAGGTCAGAAAATCAGTTTGCCAGACTGCACTTTCCCTGTCCTCCCAGCAGATGGTGCTCTTGGGCCACCTCTTCCCCACAACCCTTCCTCTCCCCAACTGTGGCAGTGTGCTGGGCCAGGCCCCAACCAGGCAACAATTTAGGCAAGGCAGCAATTCTCCGTAAGCACTGGAAACCGCTGACTCTGGGGGTAGAGGGTGGGCACTGTGCACCGTGAACGAGACCCACCTGTGGGCACAATGTGCCTGGTGATTCCTAGGCTCCTGCGTGGAAAGGCCTTGGGCTGCAGGACTGAGAAGTAGTACTTCGCCAGCCAACAGCCAGCCCAGGAGTCATTTACTTTTTGCCATCCAGCAAGACCTGGGTTTGTATTAGGGCACTGTCCTGACAGTTGAGTTGTCCATGTTTCTCAGCCAAAACAGGGCCGGGTACCATGCAGAGGTGTAGACCAGCTTTGATGGGCCTGGGATACAGTCTGGAAAGGCTCTGAAAAGTCCTGTAATTCCCCTGCACTTTCTGGTCTGCCCAACAGATGGTGCTGTTTGATGACTTACTTGTCCTCAGAAACTGCACCTCTGAGACCAGGCAGTGCCTGACTGGGTGGGACTGAAACTGCAGGGCTCCTGTGCCCTTATTTAGCCGGCCAAAATCTGGCTCAATGTAGGTTGTGTCCCCCGGTTTACTTGTAGTGGAGGATTCCTCCAGCTGCCCCAGTTTGCAGCCATGCTCCACGTAAGAATCGGGCCTCCTGCTATTTCTCTCATGGGTGTGGTTGGGGCACCAGAACCCAGGGTTGGAAACACGGTCTCTGTCCATGTTTTCTTAGACTCTTCATCCCTCACTGGGCCTTGAATTGTCCTCCCTGTCCCTCGGGTTCCCAGCTGATTTGGGTAGTCTCTGCTTGAGTGCTTGCTGCTTTCAGGGAAGCTTTTGTGGCTCCCTCCCTATTCCTCCATTTTAGAAAATCCTCTTTGCTGCACTTTTGTATTCTGCACTCCCCAGCTGCTTAAGTCCTGCTGTGGGTCCTTGTGGTCTTGGTTCTGTGTGTGTGGATGTGGTGGGGATCTGTTTCACTCCTGTGAGAGATTTTATAGTCTGTGTTCCTGCTGGGAGGGATCCCAGCTGCCGTCACTGTGCACTTCCTCAGGTGTGTGGGAATGAGAGAGGGGGAGGAGTGGGGACCGAGCGGTCTGGATTGGAAGTCTCCTACCTGATATTTTTCTCTTTGCTTGATTCAACATTTCTAGAATCCTCTCCAGTCTATACTTTTGTCCAAAGTTCTGAACAAGTGAAAATAGTCCTTTTTTTCCGGCTGAATCACTGGGAAGTTTTTAGTAACTGTTTACATCACCATGTCAATGATGTCTCCCCCAAATGCAACAATTTTAAACAAACGTTTAGCAAATCAAAACAGCAATATGTAATGACTAAGTGGGGATAATTCCAAGGATGCATGCTGGTTTAACATTAAAGAATCTACTGATGTAATTCACCATATTAATAGACTTAAAAAGAAGCAGCACATGATCATCTCAACAGATGGAGAAAAAAATTTGAAAAAATCCACCTTTTGAATAAAAACTCTCATCAAACTAGACATTGAAGGGAACTTAGTCAAACTACAAAAAATAGCTAACATTAAACTTAACAGCTGAACGCTTTCTGCCTAAAATCAGGAACAAGGCTAAAATAATGTCCTGTCTTACCATTTCTATTCATCATTATATTGGAAGTGTTAGCCAGTACAACAAGGCATGAAAGAGAAATAAAAGGTATCCAAATTGGAAAGGAGGAAGTAAAACTGTCTTTATTTGCACTGATGTGACAGTATATGTAGAAAATCTTGAAAAATCTTCCAAAAAGCTACTAAAACTACTAAGTGAGTTTAGCGATTGCAGGATATAAAATCAACATACAATTATTAATTTTATTTCTGTATACTAGCAATAACTAATCAGAAAACTAAAATTTGAAAAATACCATTTATATTAATATAAAAAATGAAAATACTTGGGAATAAATTTAACAAAAGATGTAAAATATGTCTATACTGAAAACTACAAAAGATTGCTAAAATTAAAGACCTAAATAAGTGGACTGATATACTGTGTGGATCAGAAGATTCAATCTTGTTAAAGATGACAATTCTTCCGAAATCGATCTATAGAGACAAGCAATTACAATCAAAATTCCAGCAGGCATTTTTTAAAAAGTGACAAGGTGATTCTAAAATTTATGTGGAAATGTAACAGTCAAAATATCCAAAATAATAGCCAAAATTATTTTGAAAAAGAATAAAGTTGGAGGACTTACACTACTTGATTTCTAGTCTTATTATAAAGCTTCAGTAATCAAGACAGTGTGGTTTTGGTGTAAAGATAGACAACTAGAACAACAGAATAGAATGGACACCCCCAAATATATAATATATATATATTCAATTGATTTTGGTCAAAGGTGTCAGGGTAAAAAGTTAGTATTTTCCTCAAGAGAAATTCTCAAGATTTAACTTTTAATTAATGTATTAAGAAAAAGCATTCAACAGAAAAAGAGTAATCTTTTATATAAATGGTGCTGAAACATCTAGATAGCCATATGTAAGAAAATGAACTTGACTCTACCTAATGCCATATACTAAAATTAATTCAAAATGGACCACAGATCTAAATGTAAGACCTATAACTATAAAAAAGAAAATATAGGAGAGAATCTTAGTAACCTCTGGTTTGGAAAATACTTCTGAGGACACTCAAAAGCATGGTCCATGGTTCCTGAGTGAGCTGGGCTGTGGAGATCCCTGCCTCTTGACCTCAAATCTGGAGTTGGTGAGCAAGCCAGATGGAGTGCCTATTTTAATCTGCCTCAGAGACCAGGCTGAATGGAGAGTCCTATGAGAAGAGATGTGGGGGTCGCCACTTAAAACTCTTCCCCATAAATAAAGCTTACTTCCATCACAGTTTATAGTGGAAAGAGCATTAAAATGGATATTAAAATGCTAGTAATTCTTGACGTCATCAACATGGTGATGTAAACAGCTACTGAAAACTTCTCTCCAGTGACTCAATGATAAAAAGGACAATTCTGAATTGTTTCAAACTCTGGAGGAGGATATAGACTGGAGAAGAACCTTGCAAATGCCAAATTGAAGAAAAAGAAGAAATATCAGGTAGGAATTCTCAGTCCTGGACCAGCTGGTCTGCTCCTCAACCTCTCACTGGATCTCAGTGTGGGAAAGGCACAAAATCAGCAGATGGGACCCCTCCCACCAGGAACAGTCTATAAAATCTCTCACAGCAATGAGACATAACTTCACCATTTGAAGACCCAGGGGACAGGGGAACACATTTCAAGGCCCAGGTCAGTGAGGGACAAAGAGACTGAGAAAACATGGAAAGAGACAGCATTTTCAGCCCTGGGTCTGAAAGCCCTTCCCCTTCCCTTGAGGGGAGCAGCTGGCAGCCTCTTCCTTCCCTTGGGGATGGCTGGAGTACTGGGTCAGCTGAGGGAATACTTTGCCACAGGTGGAGCCCCACACTGAGCCAGATTTTGGCTGGCAAAGTGAGGGCATAGGAATCCCACAGTTTCAGCTCACATGTAAAGACACGCCTGTGCTTGGCGGCAAAGCAGCCTCTATGGATGATTAAGATGGTGAATAGCACCATCTTCTGGACAGTCCGGAGGGTGCAACGGAATTGAAACACTTTTAAAAGACTGCTCCAGACTTTTATATAAATGGTACTGAAAGATTTAGATAGCCATATGTAAGAAAATGAACTTGACTCTACCACAGGAGCTGGTCTATATGCCCTGTACAGAAACATGGCCCTGTTTTGGCTGAGAAATATGGAAGAACCAACTGTTAAAGCAGGTCTCTAAAACAAACCCAGGTCTTGCTGGCTGGTGGAAAACAGAGTACCACTGGAAGCCAGCATATCTATATTACCACACACGGTGAACCTGCTGGGGTGCCCCATGTCTACCTCCCATCCCTGTGGCAGGCCACAGTGGGTGCCTGATTTTGGGAGGAATACTGGGGGGCAGAGCCAATCTGACAACTGGGCAGCAAGAGAAACAAAGAAAAGACAGAGATCAAAGACAACCAACAAGAAAACTCTAGGAAAAACAGTGAAAACAACCTCCAGAATAGACTAATCAAGAAAATCAGATGGTTAGACAGCAAAAAATCATGAGCCGCAACAGGAAACACAAAAATATGGTCAAAGGAATAAACTAACATCTTTACTGAGATTCAGGAGTTGAAACAACTAATTAAAAATGTTCAAACAAATCTTCTAAATCAAATCAACAAGTTGAGAGAGAATGTGACAAGAGATGAAGGATATAAAAAAGACACTGGGTGACCATAAGGAAGAATTCGTAAGCTTGAAAAATCAAATGGCAGAACTTATGGGAATGAAAGGCATAATATAAGAGATGAAAAACACAATGGAGACATACAACAGCAGACTTGGAGAGGCAGAAAAAAGGATCAGTGAACTAGAGGACAGAACATCTAAAATCCTACACACAAAGAACAGATAAGAAAACAAATGGAAAAATATAAGCAGGGTCTTAGGGAACTGAATTACAATATGAGGTGCATGAGTATACATTTTATAGGTGTCCCAGAAGGAGAAGAGAAGGGAAAGAGGGCTGTTCTGGTTTGCTAATGCTGCCACTATGGAAAATACCAGAAATGGATTGGCTTTTATAAAGGGGGTTTATTTGGTTACAGATTCATAGTCTGAAGGCCATGAAAATGTCCAAATTAAGGCACTAACATGAGTATACCTTCACTGAAGGAAGGCCAATAGCATCCAGAAAACCTGTTAGATGGGAAGGCACGTGGCCGGCATCTGTTGATCCTGGGTTGTGTCTGGCTCCTCTCTCAGCTCCCGTGCATTCTTCAAAATGTTATTCTTGGGGCGTTTTGTCCTCTCTTAGCTTCTCCAGAGCAAATACTGGGCTAGCAGCCCCAAAGTGTCAGCAAAAGTCTGCTTTCAGTGGCCATCCTCAAAATGTTTCTCTGGGCTGCTCTCCAAAATGGCACTCTCAGCTGCTCTGAGGTCCTTCTGTTTGTAAGCTCTTTTATAGGACTCCAGTTATTAAATCAAAACCCACCCTGAATGGGCAGGGTCCACATCTCATGGAAATAATTTAATCAAACATTTCACCCACAGTTGATTGAGTCACATCTCCATGGAAACACTCAATCAAAGGATTCCAACCTAATCAACACTAATACGTCTGCCCCACAAGATTGCATTAAAGAACATGGCATTTTGGGGGACATAATGCATCCAAACTGGCACAGGGGAAGAAGGAATAATAAAGGAAATAATCAATGAAAATTTCCCAACTTTTACGAAATACATAAAATTACAAGTCCAAGAAGTGTAGTGTACCCCAAACAGGACTGATCCAAATAGACCTATTCCAAGACACTTACTAACCAGATTTTCAAATGCCAAAGACAAAGAGAGAATTCTGAAAGCAGCAAGAGAAAAGCAATCCATCACATACAAAGGAAGCTCGATAAGAGTAAGTGTAGATCTCTCAGCAGAAATCATGGCAGTGAGAAGGCAATGGTATGATATTCTCAAGATACTGAAAGAGAAAAACTGCCAACCAAGAATGCTATATCTGGCAAAACTGTCCTTCAAAAATGAGGGAGAGTTAAAAATGTTTTCAGATAAACAGACACTGAGAGAGTTTGTGAACAGGAGACCTCCTCTACAAGAAATACTAAAGGGAGTGCTACAGACAGATAGGAAAAGATAGGAGAGACAGATTTGGAGAAGAGTGTAGAAATGAAGATATCAGGTGATAAAAAGGGTAGAGATTGGGCATTTGATACTGAAGGAATAAAGAATGTTCAAGAGCATTGATTGTATAGATCCAGAAATGGATAGCACAATACGTGATGGTTGCACAATATTGTATGTACACTGAACAAAAATGACTATGAGTACGGTTAAAAGAGGAAGGTTAAGGGTATGTATGACACCAGAAGGAAAGAAAGAAGATAAGGATTGGAGCTGTATAACTTAGTGAAACCTACAGTGGTCAGTGAATGTGATTAAATGAACAAATATAAGAATGTTTTTACATGAGGGAGAACAAATGAATGTCAACTTTGCAAGGTGTTGAAATTGGGATGGCACTGGGGAAAAAACACAATCAATGCAAACTAGAGTCTATAGTTAACAGTAACATTGTAATATGCTTCCATTAATTGTAACAAAAGCAATATACCAAAGCTAAATGTCTATAAGAGGGGGATATAAGGGAGGGGTACGGGATTCTTGGCAATAGTATTGTTGTCTGATCTTTTTATTGTATTTCATTTTATTTTATTTTTTCTTTTTAGTCATCGTTTTTTTCTTTTTCTTTTTTTTTCTCCTCTTCCTCTTTCTTTGCGGAAGAAATGGAAATGTCCTCATATAGATTGTGGTGGTGAATGCATAATTATGCAATTATACCATGAGCTATTGACTGTTTACTTAGGAGGGAATATATGGTGTGTGAATAAAACTGTTTAAAAGAAAAGCATGGTCCATGTAAGAAAAATGGATAAACTGCACTTCATCCAAATTAAGAACTGTGTTCTTTGAAAGACACGGTTAAGAGAAGGAAAGGTAATCTAAAGACTGGGAGAAAATACTTATAAATCACATATCTGAATTGATGAAGATTTATATCTAGAATGTACAAAGAACTCAATAATAGTTCAATAACAATAGCAAACAACAGAAAATGAACAAAGGACTTACGACAGTTCACCACAGAAAATGAATGGATTGCAAATAAGCACCCGAAGAGATGCTTAACCTCACTATTCACTAGGAAAATGCAAAAACCAGAGTAAGAAAGATATCACTACATACCTACTAGAATGGCTAAAATTAAACAAGATTGATTGTACCAAATATTGGTGAAGATGTGAGGCAATCAGAATTCTCACACACTGCTGGTGGGAATGTAAAATGGTTGGTACAACCACTTTGGAGAACAGATCAGTAATTTCTTAAAAAGTGAAACATACACTACCATGTGATCCAGCCATTCCACTGCTAGGTAGTTGTCCCAGAGAAATGAATGCATGAGTGCATATGCCCATACAAAGACATGTATGCAAATGTTCACAGTAGCTTTATTTGTAATAGCTAGAAACTGGAAACAAATGGCCACCAATAATTGCATGGATAAAAAAATTATGGTATATCCATATAATGAGAATACTAGTCAATAATCAAACAGAACAAACTATATGCAACAACATGGATGAATCACAAAAACAAATGTTGAGTGAAAGAAACCAGGCTTGAACTGGCACATATTGTATGAATACATTTATATAAAATTCTAAAAAATAGAAACTAATCTATAGTGATAGAAAGCAAGCAGATTTGTGGTTTCCTGGAGAGGGGGAATGGTGGGGCGGGGGGAGAGGCAGCAGCAGAGGGAAGGAGAGATTACAAAGGGACATGAGGAAAACTTTCAGGGTTGATAGATCTGTTCACCATCTTGATTGTGGTGATGGTTTCACAAGTGCATACTTACGTAAAAACTTAGCAAACTGTGAACTTTAAATATATGCAGTTTATTATATGACAATTGTATCTCAATAAAACTGTCAAAAAACAGTATTTCCTGATCAATGTGGGAAATAAGGGAAAGAGAAATTAAGAACAACATAAAAACTTCTGCTTTAGCAACTATGTGGATATTGGTATCCGCCAAACTTCTTGAAAATTTTATCTAAGTTCACAGTCTGCTTCTTCTATCAACTTACCCACTCTCCTCATTCCGATTTATTATCACTCAATTAAAATTGCTCTCATCAAGGTCATCATAATTTCTTTTCTAGTAGCTAAATTTCAGGGACATTTCTTAGTCCTCACCTTACTTGACTTCTGGCAGCAATCAGTTCTACTGACCACTCCCCCTCCTTATGTTGAAATACTCTGCTCCTCCGAAATATTTTGATTCTCCTGGTTTTCTTCCTTCTCCCCTGACTTTATCTTTTTCTTCTCCTTTACAGTATTCTTTCTCTTCCTCTGCCTAATTCTTAAATGTTATTATTCTCAGGGTTATGTCCTAGGACTTCTTTTAACTCTATGTGTTCTTCTTGGCAATCTCATTTACTCCCACGATTTTAATCACCGGGTACTGGTTGTGATTGATTTCTCCCCTGGGTGCTTGATTTCCAAATCCAACTCTACCTCAACTTGGAAGTTTCACAGGCATCCAAAACCTAACATATCCAAAACTGAACTTATCATCTTTTCCCCATCATCTCTCTCACCCCTTGCCCTGTCTCATGGACTGACAACAGCACCTATTCAATTTGTCCAAGCTAGAAGTCTGGACTTTCCTCATCCCCATATCCAGTCCATTACCAACCTTGTTGATCCTGCTTTCTCAATAGCTCTTAAAACTTTTGCTTTTGTAATGGGAAGAAAACCAACAAATCAACCAACCAGCCTGTGCGCTCTACTGTCTACTGGTCTTGTTTAAAGAGCTGGTAGTAGGAGGAGGTAGAGGGATGCTCATCTGAAGCCCTCCCTAAGAATTAGGTTTGGGTCATGTTAAAGAAAACATATATTTCTATGGTCTTTGCTTTTGTTTTGTTCCTTGAGTTGCTAGAAGTATAGATCTGAGTTAAAGGTAATTTCATTTCGATAATTAACTTAATGGTACTTTTGGTTATGAAAGAGAAGACCCAGGCATTGTATAGGAGGAAAAGTGAGACAAAAGGAAATTAAATTATTTTGCATAATAAAATAACAGAAATTTGGAGTTATCTGCTGATAGCTTGAAAAGGAGAAGGTATGAGGATGGAGGGAATAGACAAATCGAGGAAAAAGAGAATCCCCCCAACCTAGGTCTCATTAGCAAGAATGGACCCCCAAAAAACGACTGCAGGTTGAGGTGAAAGGGGCCAGTAAGATATCTCCTGTAACAGCTGATAAACATTAAGATAAATAAAAAATGTTAAGCTGCTTCCTGTTCTTTGTAGTATTATCCTTCATTTTCCCCAAAACTTCAGTAAAAGTCTATTACATGTAACAGCCTTTTGTGTTAGTTTTTCCTTAGAGAAAAGAAGGGTGAGGAGCCAGAACAATACAAGACGTGTCTGGGAAAGAAGGGATTAAAAACTGAGTCAGAGAGGAGCTAAGATGGCGGCATAGAGACGAGTGGAAGACTGTTAGTCCCCCCCCGGAACAATTCATAAATGACAAAAAACTAGTAAATAACCTGGAATAATTGGAGGGAGACAAACGTGACTGTCCGCTCATCATCCACCAACCTGAATTGGGAGGAATGCCCGAGATCACAGCATAAGATCTGTAAGTAAAATGGCGGACCCGCGCTGAGAGCCGAGAGCCCTCCCTCATGGAAGCCTCGCGGTGCTAGGGAGCAGCACTCTCTCAGCCCAGCTCCAACTGGGGTTTTAATGTTAACTGCTCAATACAGACAGTGAATCCTCAACAAGCAGACAGAAGCTTTTGGTGACAAATGACCTTGGGAGAGTCGGGGGATATATGTCTCAGGACAGGGAGCCCAGAGGATCGGGTGCTATCTCTGGCTGATGGGTGAACCTAGGAGTTTTTCTGTCCCTTTCTCTCTCTGTGGAGAAAACCTCAGCCATTTTCAGCCCACAGCACTTTGCAGTAAAGACAGCCTCAGCCATTTTAAAATCAAAACACTATGATCAGCAGAGTCAGAGAAACAAAGAACTTACTGATATGCAGATAACCTCTCTGGAAGGGGCATAGCTTCCCAAGAGGAAAGGGAGGGGCCCAGCTCTACTGCCTGCCTTTCCGGAACCAGACCCCAAACCCTGGGGTAGGAGAGCCACAGGCCACACCCTCTTACACAGGCGGTGACAGGCTGACAGGTGCATCCGCCAGGCAGAAAAGCACAGGTGTCTCAATCCTCTAAGAAAAATCATCAGGGAAACCAGATACTGAATATTACCTCCTTCTGTGACCTGAGCCTGTTCTCATCTGGGAAAATCCGATTGGGGTGGCCTAGGAGGTCAGATGGCAAGACAACAGAAAACTACAACCTACACTAAGAAAACAAAGCTATGGCCCAGTCAAAGGAACAAACTTACACTTCAACTGAGATACAGGAATTTAAACAACTAATGCTAAATCAACTCAAAAAGTTTAGAGAATATTTCACAAAAGAGATAGAGGCTATAAAGAAAACACTGGGCATACATAAGGCAGAAATCGAAAGTTCAAAAAAACAACTAGTAGAATCTATGGCAATGAAAGGCACAATACAAGAGATGAAAGACAGAATGGAAACATACAATAGCAGATCTCAAGAGGCAGAAGAAAACACTCAAGAACTGGAGAACAGAACACCTGAAAGCCTACACACAAAGGAGCAGATGGAGAAAAGAATGAAAAAATATGAGCAATGTCTCCAGGAACTTAAAGATGAAACAAAGTACAGGAATCTAAGTATCATTGGTGTCCCAGAAGGAGAAGAGAAGGGAAAAGGGGCAGAAGAAATAATAGAGGAAATAATCAATGAAAATTTCCCATCTCTTATGAAAGACATAAAATTACAGATCCAAGAAGCGCAGCATATTACAAACAGAAGAGATCTGAATAGGCCTACGCCAAGACACTTAATAATCAGATTATCAAATGTCAAAGACAGAGAATCCTGAAAGCAGCAAGAGAAAAGCAATCCATCACATACAAAGGAAGCTTAATAAGACTATGTGCAGATCTCTCAGCAGAAACCATGGAGGCAAGAAGGAAGTGGTGTGATATATTTAAGACTGTGAAAGAGAAAAACTGCCAACCAAGAATCCTATATCCAGCAAAGCTGTCCTTCAAATATGAGGGAGAGTTCAAAATACTTTCCGATAAACAGACAATGAGAGACTTTGTGAACAAGACACCCGCCCTACAGGAAATACTAAAGGGAGCACTACATAGTGATAGGAGAAGACAGGAGAGCGTGGTTTGGAACACAATTTTGGGAGACGGTAGCACAGCAATGTAAGTACACTGAACAAAGATAACTATGAATATGGATGAGAGAGGAAGGTTGGGAGAATGTAAGACACCAGAAGAAAGGAGGAAAGATAAAGACTGGGACTGTGTAACTTGGTGAAATCTAGAGTATTCAACAATTGTGATAAAATGTACAAATATGTTCTTTCATGAGGGAGAACAAGCAAATGTCAACCTCGCAAGGTGTTAAAAGTGGGGGGGCAATGGGGGAGGGATGCAATCAGCGTAAACTAGAGACTGTAACTAACAGAATCATTGTATTATGCTTCCTTTAATGTAACAAAGGCGATATACCAACGTAAATGCAGATAAGAGGGGGGGATGGGGAGGCATGTTAGACACTTGACATTGGTGGTGTTGTCTGACTCTTTACTCTACTTTGATTTAAGGTTACTTTTCATTTTGCTACTTCCTAGCTGTCATTTTTTTTCCTCTTACTTTTGCCTCTCTACCTTCTTTGACTCTCCCTCCTGCCTTGTGGAAGAAATGCAGATGCCCTTATATAGATAGTGGTGAAGGTGGTGAACACATAAATATGTGACCATACAGAGAACCATCATTGTCTACTTAAGATAGAATGTATGGTGTGTGAACAAAACCATCTTAAAAAAAAAATGGGTTGATGACAAAACCTCAAGGGCAGTATACTGAGTGAAATAAGCCAGACACATAAGGACAGGTATTGCAGGGTCTCACTGATGAGAACTAGTTATAATATGTAAACTCATAGACATGAAATATAAGGTACTAAGATATAGGACAAGGCTTAAGAATGGGGAGTGTTGCTTAGTATGAGCAGAATGTTCAACTAGGATGAACTTCAATGTTTGGAAATGAACAGAGGCATCGGTAGCAAGATGTGAGAATAACTAACAGTGCTGAATGGCGCATGAATGAGGTGGAAAGGGGAAGCTCAGAGCCATACATGTCACCAGAAGGAAAGCTGGAGGTCAGAAGATGGGAAGGTATAAAACTGAATCCTATGGTGGGCAATGTCCATGATTAACTGTACAAATATTAGAAAACTCTTCCATGATCCAGAACAAATGTATGACAATACAACTAGAAGTTAATAATAGAGGGGCATATAGGGAAGAAATACATACCTATTGCAAACTATATACTACAGTTAGTAGTATTTCAACATTCTTTCATAAATAGTAACAAATGTACTATACCAATCCTACGAGTCAACAATTGCGGGGAGTTGGTTCAGGATATGGGAGAATTCGAGTTTCCTTTTCTTTTCTTTTCTTTTTACATCTTTCATTTTATTTCTTGCCTGGAGTAATGAAAAGGTTCTAAAAATTGAACAAAAATTAAGTGTGGTGATGGAGGCACAGCTGTATGAGGGTACCAGGGGCAAATGATTATACACTTTGGATCTTTGGATAATTGTATGGTATCTGAACAATCCCAATAGAAATTAAAAAACAAAACAAAACAAAACAAAAAACCATTGATGAAAATAAACATCATCAAACAAACAAACAAACAAACAAACAAACAAAAACCAAAACTGTTTCAGAAGCAGGAATCAAGAGCTAGAAATATGGGCAATTACCAGGAAAATGGAACCTCATCCTGGGTTATGTGGGATGATGGGGGTTTATTTTACTGTATTTGGATTTGGATATTAAAGGAAAGGATAACTCCCAAATCTTTAGGAGTATTTGTAGAGTTGTACAAAAAGCTCCAGTTTCCCTGCATCTTTGTCTTGCTCCACTTGAATCCATTCTCCCATAGAGTACCCTAAGTGATCTTTCTAAAATTCAAATCTGATTATGTCACTCTCCTGCTTTCAACACTTCAATGGGCTCTCACTGCTCACAGATATAGTTTAAAGTATGTAACATGGTGTGCTGGTTTGAAGCTATTATGTACCTCGGAAAAGGCCATGTTCTTTTAATCCATTCTTGTGGATGCAGACCTACTGTGGGTGGGACCTTCTGATTAGGTTGTTTCAATTGAGATGTGATCCATCCAATTCAAGGTGGGTCTTAATCTTTTACTGGAGTCCTTTATGAGAGGATAAAGGACAGAAAAAAAGCCAGAGAGCTCAGAGAGAGAAACACCTAGAGAAGCTTAGAGGAAAGCCTCCGGAGTAGCTAAGAGATCCAGTGATGCCAGGAGCTGAAAGCAATGAAACCCAGGAGGGAAGGACCAGCAGACATCAGTCATGTGCCTTGCTATCCAACACAGGAACCCCTGATGCCAGTGGCCTTTCTTCAGAAGGTATCATCCTGTAGATGCCTTAATTTGGACATTTTCATGGCCTTAGAACTGTAAATTTGTTAACTAATAAATCCCCATGGCAAAAGCCAACCCATTTCTGGTATATTGCATTCCCACAACTTTAGCAAACTGAAACGCATGGCCAAGTAGATCTTTCATGACTGGGCCTCTGCCTACCATTCCAACCTCTCTCATATTCTTCTCTTATACTTTCTATTCCAGCCATACAGAATATTCAGTTCCTCTGAAACAGGTCATGTTCTGTCTTGCCTTTCACATTCTTATGTGCTACTCAGTCTACAGTAACTTTCTTCACCATTCCCCCTTTCCGGCCCTCCCCCTTCCCTCTGAGTCAGTGGCATACCCATCTGACTATCCTAACTCCTTCAGGTCCAAGCTAAGATATCATTTCTTCTGGAAAGCCTTCCCTGACTCACCCAGTTTGGGTTGAGGGTCCCTCTTCTATGCTCAGTACACCCTAAACTTTTCCTATTAATGCACTCATCACCCTGAATTATTTGTTTGCTTACTTTTTCATATTCTTCACTGGACTGTAAGCTCTGTGAGGTCAAGTACCCTGACTAGTTTACAACTGAATCCTCCATGCCCAGAGCAGTTCTTGGTGTACTGCAGTCAGTAAAACCTGGATGACTGATTGACTGCCTGACTGAGTAATGGAATCATAAAGTTTCAATTAACTATAAATATTGAGTAATCTTAAAACTCTGACCGTTCTATGAGGAAACTTGAGTGGGGACAAAGGGGCTTCTTAGGAGATTTCACATTCTTATTTGGCTTTAATGACTATAAATTTTGGGATTTTGGCAGGAGAACCACTTTTTAATGATACAACCACTTTATAATACTAGAAAGAAAGCCACAAGGAATTCATTGCCATGGTACAAATGAACCATTTTCTCCAGCAGAGAGGAAGCTGAGAAATCCTAGAACAGCAGACCCAGCAGTTTACAATACCGGATGTATTTCATTTATGGCTAAATTAATCCATCATCTGCCTAATATTGTCAGTTAGAGGGCCAGAAGCCCCTGTCAGTTAACCTTCACGTGTGGAGCTCTAAAGAAGGTCTCTGCTCTGCAGCTTTTCCCTAGGAAGCCTCCCCTGACCTCTTCTTCCACCTTTCCCCGTGCCCATTACTCCCAGCTGAGCCCAAGTACCTCTGTTCTGTGCTCTTACCATACATGTTTACATCTCTCTCTCTCTGTCAGCTGGGAACTCTTTGAGAGCAGGGTTTTAGTTTGTTTCATCTTTGTTTTCCCAGAATCCAGTACAGGATCTGGCACAGAATAAGTATTCAATAAATGTTTCATGACTTGACCCAAAACAACTGGCCTAGATTCTTCAAAATGCCAATGTCATGTTATGTAACAGAAAAATAAGGCTAAAGAACTGTTCTAGATTAAAGGAAACTAAAAAGACAACAACTAAATGCAGTGCATGATTCCTCACTGGATCCTGGATTAGGGAAACCAATCAGCTATACAGGACATTGGGACAACTGGGGAAATCTGAATATGGACTGTATATTAGTAGTATTTCATTAATGTTACATTTCTTGACTGTGATAACAGTATTGTGTTCCTTGTTCTTAAGAAATACTTACAAAAGTATTTATGGATAAGGTTCCTCATCTGCAATTAACTCTCAAATAGTTCAGTAATTAAACAAAAAACATTTATTTTTAAAAAGTACACATATATACATACACACATACACACACACACACACACACACACACGGGGGAGGGGAGACAAAGTAAATATGGCAAAAGTTACATAGTTATAAGTGCTAAATCTAGGTGAAGAATACATGGTTGCTCATTATACTACTTCTGCAATTTTTTTGTAGATTTGAAAATAAAACATTGGACAAAAAAAGTACCAGTTTCAAGTTAGTGGGATATGTACCCTACCTGTGCTTCTGCTGACTATCTGTTATGTTGGAAGTACACGGTCAGGGTCAAGATTCTAAGTGGTAACATAAGGCTACAGGGAAGGGAGAGCCCAGATGACAGAGGTGGCACCTATGGGTGTCAAACTAGTAGAAATGTGTGCCAGGCAGAAGGGTGGGAGTGATAAACACCAGATCCAAAGGGCAAAGCAACAAACAGAAATATATATAGATCAAGCTCTTAGGGAGAGGTTAAGGTAAGGAGACAGAAAAATATAAAAAACGATAATCGATCAGAAGAGGGGCAAAGGGTCAGTAAGGCAGTTCAGCAGGTAGGCAGGAGGAAAAGACAAGCTAAGGCGCACAGAGGAGTCAGAAGTCTCGACAAGGTTCTGGCTTGTTTGGACACAACTAAAACTCATTTCAGGGCAGCAAGCAGAAACTAGGGTGAGAGTAGTCAAGTTGTGAGCACCCATCAGAAGAAACGGAGCTCAGAGAACACAAAAGGGTACAGAGAGTTGGCTGAACCTGTCTGAAAATGGGAGAAGGTAAGTGTGGCAGCCAATGGTGGAATTCTACATTTGGCCTTTGACTTTCTTGGTTGGTGAGGCAAGAGGGAAAGGTCTGACTAAAGCTTGCTTCTTATCTGGTAGTCGAATCAGAGAAACACAAACTGGAACAGAATTCTCAGAAAGGTCATGCCCCAACCCCAAGCCACCTCCAAGATTGCAGGCCGGTGATGCACATCCCTACTAGTCTCTGAATGCAGCCACTGGAACATTTTTCTCAGTTCTTAATAATAATATTCCATTTAAGAATTCTGAGTCCCTATTTTTTTTTTTAAGATATCTCTCTTCAGACTCACAGCTACACTCCTGGGCATGCTACCCCGTCTGTGTATCTCTCTTTCAGAACCCCAGGTAGGCCTAACTAAGTGCAGTTTAGTTTCTGAACACCACAGCTAGGGGTATTTAACAAACTTCTTTGTCCACACTGACTCCACCATGCCCAGTCCAGACTCCCAGGGCAACATTCTAATGGCAAGCAAGAATGTTCTCAGAGATTGTGATGCTGAAATAAAGCAAGCTAGAGCAGGACAGGTGAGAAAAATCTTTTCTAAAGAAAAAGATCAGTGAGGGAATCACAAGTAGGGCTAAAGGGTCCCACCAAGGAGTATCTGAAGTTCAGGTATCTTTTTGCCCTGCATGCAAGTCTATACATAAGCATTGCTCTTTTGGGTACAAAAGTATAACTGGGCAAGTAATCCCTTCCCTGAATACATTTTCCAGACGTGGCACACATATTAAAAGTGACTCTGTTAAGACTATGATAGAAAGACAGCAGGTAAGGCAGTGTGGGAGCAAGAGTTGTGTATAAGGTCCGAAGTGGGCACCTTTTGGACCTGTGCTCTCCTATCGACTGACACAGCACAGCCCCAACACTGACAGTATAGCCTCTTTAGTCCTCTGGCCAGGGCACAGTCTGCAGGACTCTTTTAAAGGTTGTTTTTCCTTTCCTTAACAATGACCTACCTCACTATGTTTGGGACCGAGCTTTCCTTCTCTTCCTGTTGTTCTGCATCCTGGGCTCCAGGTTAGAGATGCTGAGCTCCATTTACTCTTTAACCTCTCTCAGAAGCGCTTGGTTACTGATCCGGCCACGTGGCACCCTCTTTCCCATTGTGGGTCTGGTATGTTAACTCAGAAAGTTATTTTCCAGCTTAGTTAGAAATAGCAGGAACTTGAATTGACTTGCTAGACTGGCAGTGCCAGAAGGATCAGGGCCACGTGCCAAAGGAAACAGTGGATGGCCAATCATCAGGAAGCAAATTTCTCAATCTGTAGCCTGACACTAAACCTTCCTGCTGGCAAGGGAGATCTGTTAGGCCTTTGCTGCCAGATTCACACTTGGAGATGTACTATGGCTTAACAGTGGCTCCACATACAGTTTGGAGCACAGAAGGGAAATTGTACACTACCTTTTTCTAGGGATAAGGACCCAGAAGAAAGAAAGATAATCCTAAAGCTAGGAGACAAAATTTTCAAGAAAGTAGTAAAGATGAAAGGAGACTGAACAGTCCCAGACATGGCAAAGGTAAAGGACAAAAAAAACAAATCTCTGGATAGTCAGTGCCAGGCTAGCAGGTTGGTGGGCTGGCCCTGGGCCTCACTCCTGCTGCTGCTGTTAGCCCTGGCTCCCTCTCTCAGCCCAAGCCCCATCCCAGCTCCTACCTGGTAGGTACCTGTCGTGGTTGTGGCCGTACTCTGTGGAAGTGAGTGATGAGTGAGTCTGTGTAAAGGGCTGGTTGCCAAACAGATTGTCACTACGAAGGTTGTGGCAGAGTTTCTCCAGGAAGCGGAGGACGTAGGTGATGCTGTTGACCGCTGGGAGGTTGAGGGTGTGCTGTTCCCGGTCAAACACGGCTGTGGAGTTAAGTAAACAGGGCTGAGCACGTCAGCCTGCATTGCTGAGAAGCACGCTCAGCAGGAGTTCAGCCCACTGCTTGCCTTAAGCGTTACCTGGTTACACAAAAGCCCCAGGTTTCCTCTCTTCTTCCCTCCTCTTCCCTCCCTTCCTTGGGGCTTTGATTTTTGCCTCCAACCCCAAAGAGTGCCAGGGCTTACAATAATAGGCGTGGTCAAGCCAAGTATGTTGTACCTGGGGCTCTGGAATGATTTCACCTAACTTGTGAAAACAACCGTGAACATAATTCTATCTGCTCCATCACTTGGCTGGAACTCCTCTAGAAAATCTGTTCATTTAGAGTGACATTTCCATAAGAACTGACAAAATTGGGCAGAATATAGCCACTGTCAGCAATGGTTTGGGTACACAATTTCTGATCTACATAAGGGTAGTAAAATTTCCACAACCTTTGGAAGTGTTCCATCTTTGGTTTTATTTTACCCTCTATTTCTATTAAAAAGTATCAGTATAATCCTTAAAAAGCAAATGGCCTGAGTATTTGTCTCTGACAGCGAGATAGTTCCCTTTCAGGAACAAATTTTGGGGCATAGGAAGAACCCTAGAGGGGTGCAGATAATAACAGGTAAACAGAGGCAGTAAAGAAGGCCAGGTCCCTCAGATTCCTGCAGAGAAGGAAAGGAGAGACCAGGGAATGGCTTGGACCTGAGAAGAGCCTTAAGGCTTAATTTCCTATGCAGTTCCCAGCCTTCTACAGCAATTCCCTCTGCCCCTATCCTCTACTTAGCCAATTATTACTTATAATGAGCTCCCAAACCACTCTGTTCACATTTCTCTATTATAACACATCTCACAACTAGCTGTTTAAATTCTTTCTCTTCTACCAGGGCAAAGCTTTGAGTCTGTTATCCTCTATTCTCTCTTCTACTCCCCACCAGTGTCTGTAGTAACACCTGACATACAGTAAGGGCTCAATAAATGTTTGCTAAAAGAATACAGTTTGGTTATCTATGGGGTCTGCCATATCAGCTGGGTTTCCTGAGGCTGCATATTGCAACTAATTAGGGAGGAGGGGCAGGGGAGTAAGGAATGGAGTACAGTTAGGATTGAAAGGTTCTAGATCAAGTCTTCATAGGTTTGGAGGGTAAAGGATAGGGTTTGGGACATGGAAAAACTGAAATAGAACCAGGGCACAGCAGAAGAAGTGAATATTCTCAGTGAAAGCAAAAACAAAACAAAACAAAACAAACAAAACAAAACACTGTGCAGTTGAATTAAACTCTCATAGCAGGAAAGAAAGAGGGAATGACTTTTCCCATTCTACTCTGGGATTTGACTCATTTATATCGGCATAGGCTTAGGATTGAGAAGCTAACGAGGGTAGAGTTAAGTAGCTTCCTGAAGACAGGTGGAAGGCTGTGGCAGTCTGGAGAAACTCTCCTGTGGTCACAATAGATTCTAACTTTGGAACACCTTTAAAGCAACACATTCATATATTTTCCGTATGGGAGCAGCTGAGCAGGTAAGACAGGGCAGGAGTTTACTTAGAGGGTCAGTTAAGCAGAGTTTGTGTGGGTATTCTACTTGGCAGAGGTATGTATGAGGCTCAAAGGGGCTGTAGGAGTTGAAGGTAAGGATCTCTAAGGAATGGAATGCCTTTACTTTTCCCCAGAACCTACAAGTGTGAAGTTGGAGCCAGGATGCCTTGTTAGAAATTGGCCAGTTGAGAAGGACTGTCCCTCTGGTTAGAAGCTGTATCAAGTCAAGGTGCTTACCTGAGATAACCTCACCGCTGTGGCCCTGTTTGAGGAAGCTGAAGACAGTTTTCTGGTGGTAAGCACAGTCGATGCAAGCCTGGACAGCCTGCTGCAACACCACAGAGGCACGGGCCGGCCCAAAATGGTCAGGGAGCTGCTGGATCTTCTTCTTGTCTAAGTGGGGGCCTGTGCTGCCGTTCTTGTTCAAGTAAATACAAACTGCAGGAGACAAAAATTAAAGAAGCTTAAAGAGTCTCTGGGGTAGAGAAGTCAGAGAATAGCGCTTTCTTCCCTCTTTTACACCCTGGGCTCTGGTCCCTAGCAGGATTCCCAGCTGCTAAGCTGGTGAAATGTTGTGGGAGACAGAGGGTGACTGGCCCAGCTGCTGCCAGCACAAATTGCATGACCTAAGGCTCTGGGAACATCGCCTTCTGGGAGAACAGCCCAGATAATAAAAGCCAAAGCACAGAACTTTCACTTTGTCTTCTGTGCACTGAAAAGAAAATTTAAACAATTCCCCAGATGCGTGTATTTTCATTTTCTCTACTCGGTTGCCTCACATATTCTTTATACTTCACACCTTATATTTTGTAAGGAGGTGTGGGGCCATGAATGATATCAACAAGAGTGTGCTTCTGGGTGTAAGTGTTTGGTATTGGACTTAGAATGGTCATGCCCTTTGTCACTTGTTTGGCTCTTTACTCTGAGCCTTGGAGTCCCTTTCTTTTGTTATCTTCTATATCGACACTTAGGCCCAAAGAAAAGAGTAAAAATAGAAAAAAACTTGGAATAAAGAAAAAAATGAAATAAAGACATGCTACTTGTTTGTCTCAGCAGTTTCTTCTGTTAAGACAGCTGGGAGCTCTCCTAGTTGCCACCCTCCACCTGGCACTGTGGTGGGGTCAGGGAGAAGGGTGAGGACAGGAGAGACAGGCAGGGCTAAACCGAGTTGTTTACTCCATCTCTGGAGAGGACCACAGCAGTCTGATCAGCAATGCCATTATTTCCTCAATCTGTCTTTCAGACTCCCACTTGAGTAAGGGGTACTCTTTTTACTCCTACTGTCGTGGCTCACTAACTGAAGGAGCAGGAGGGCAAAAGTTTCTTTTGCTATTAAAGGCAGAAAACACCAGTGCAGTAGCCTGAGGACCGTGGACAGACTGCTGGCTTCTGTGGGACTCACGTTTACACCCGTGAAACAAGAGACTTAACCCAGGTGACCTCTGAGGCCCCTTCCACCGTTATAATTCTAACTCGAAGGGAAGCAATGTGGGGAGAAGAAAATGGAAAATAGAAAGGGTGGAGGGAGATGTGGAAAGTGACAGAGAAGAGAAAAAGAAAAGAAGGAAAAAATAAAAGGGTGAAGAAGATGAATTAACATATACATTTAACTCTGTTCTTTCCTAAAACCCTCTAAAATGATAACTGAATAATAAGAGAAGACACAACAATAAAATTTTGGAAGTTGGAAAGCAGATTGAAACAGCAGCAACAGCAGCAGACCCAAGAAGGCTGACTCCTAAATGGGTAATGATGAGAACCAGGCAGTTTCATCTTACAATCCATCAAAGGCCCAGGAATTGGCAGACTAGGTGCACTGGAGGTGGGCGTGAAGGTAGGTCTAACAAGAGAAGTGGTTGAAGTCTGTTAAGAAATAGTTAGGATTTCCATGTCTGATAAAAAGAGTTTTCTACTGAAAACAGTGAGAAATGCAGAAACTCAGAGAGATAGGAAGAGTGATGAGCATAAACGAAAACATGTCTAAAGAAAGAAATTTATAAAAATGTAAACAGCAGTTTATTCATAATATACCAAAACTAGAATCAACCTAAATGTCCATGAATACTACTTGGCAGTGAAAAGGAATGACCATTGAAAGGTACAGCATGGGTGCTCCTCAAAACATTATTTTGAGTGAAAGAAACCAGATACAAAGGAGTATGTACAGTATGATTCCATTTATATTAAGTTAAAGAAGAGGAAAAACTAATTTATGGTGGTAGAAATCAGAATAAAGGAGGGGACTGGAGACTGTAAGGAGGCATGAGGGAACTTTTGGGGGGTGGGGGGATGGAAATGTTGCGTATCTTGATGAGGGCTGTATTATGTGAGTGTTTATATTTATTAAAACTCATCAAATCATATACTTAAGTTCTGTACATTTCACTGTATGTAAACTTTACCTCAACTAGAAGAATATACAAAAAGGAAAAAATATAACCAGTCCAGTGATGATTAAAAAATTAAATTCTACATGGATTCAAGGGTGAAATAGGAAAGGTAAAACTATCAAATCTTTAGAAGATTATTGCAGTTTTAAAACATGGCTCCAAAATTCTCTGACCCTCCTCCCATCAAGCTCTGTAACAAGTGACAATGAAATGACCAACTGATTATGGCAGAAATTATCCTGAATCAGTATCTCGGCCCAGGGCTTAAAAAACTGGTAGTTTTCAATACTACTTCCTATTTCTTGGGACATGACGTTTGCTCTTAGAACTCAACCACCATGTGTGAGGAAGCACAAGCCACCCTATGGAAAGGCCTAAGTCAACAGAAACCAACAGGCAGCATCAACTTTTCAGCCTTATGGCAGAAGTGGATCCTCTAGTCCTAGCCAAGACACCACATGGAACAGAGACAAGATATCTCCATCCAGCCCTGCCCACATTATTTTAAGCCATGACATCTGCAGTAGTTTGTTAAGTAGTAAAAGATTATTGAAATCTGAGAGCAGGGACATGAACTGACACTTGCATACTGGTGTTTATGGCAGCAGTACTCACAATTGGCAATGGATGGCAGTGGCCTAAGGGTACATCGACTGAATAGTGAACTGTGATGTATGCAGACAATAGAATATTGAGCAGCTGCAAGAAGGAATGAAGCTCTGAGACACACAACTAGGTGAATGGATCTTGAGGACGGCATTTTGAGTGAAGTACACCAGAAATGAAAAGACAAACATTAAAATGCCTCATTAGTATGTATTTAGTATTAATTAGTATGTATTTAGTATTAATTTAGTATTAATACTAATTAATTTAGTATAGAATTTAGTATAATGTGTAAACTCTGAGAACTGAATCTTAAAGCACAGCTTATCAGGGGAATGCTTATTTTAATGGTTCCTAGATTGTAAGCTATTTAGCAGTCACATCTATTCCTGAGTTGTAATGGTTATCTCCAAATTCTGAGATGCTGAGCTTTTTGTGTATAACCTAGTCGGTCTCTGGAACTTCGGGTATCTGTGTGACACTTGAAACTCAGAGCTAGAGCTCGGCAGCTATGAATGTCAGTATTAAAAAAAAGCTGAAAAAGAGTTCAGACTTCAATTAGAGATATGAATGAAGTGGATCTGGTTACGACTAAGGCAAATCAGGCCAATGGGTAAAGGACATTACTGAATGTTTTAAAATTTCAATTTCTGTGTGAGACCAAGGGAAGAGATGTCTACTTGGTGCAGGAGCTATATTTTCTGCAGGAAACTAAATAATTAAATTTGTATGGTCAGCTTATTCAAACACCATAATTACATGGAACTTTGAATAGTAAGTGAGATCTGGTAGGTTTGTACAGGTTAGTGTGAAATCCTGATACATCCCAAAGTAAATTGGGAAAAGAATAAAAATATATTTGCAGCCTTCCCCCAAACCGCTCCCCCCGCCCCCCGAGGAACTGGGGTAAAATGCAGAAATGTTGGACTTCCCTTCCCCACCTGGGTTATTACTGATATTCTCACAAACATTGGGGACTAACAATTTAGTAGGCTAAGCACTCGATCTTGGGGAGTGCCCTTATGAAGCTTGTTACTGCAAAGGAGAGGCTGAGCCTACTTATAATTGTGCCTAAGAGTCTCCCCAAGAGAACTTCTTTGTTTTTCAGATGTGGTCCTCTCTGTCTAGCTAAGCCCACTGTGCAGGTGAACTCACTGCCCTCCCCCTTACGTGGGACATGACTCCCAGGGGTGTACAGGGGTATAAATCTCCCTGAATGCAGATGACTCCTGGGGATGAGCCTGGATCAGCATCGTGGGATTGAGAAAATTTTCTTGACCAAAAGAGGGAAGTGAAATGAATCAAAATAAGGTTTCAGTGGCTGAGAGATTTCAAATGGAGTTGGCAGGTCACTCTGGAGGGCATTCTTATGTGCTATATAGATATCCTTTTTGAGTTTTTAGTGTATTGGAATAGCTAGAAGGAAATACCTGAAACTAGAAATGCAACCCAGTAGCCTTGATTCTTGAAGACGACTGCCTAACTATGTAGCTTACATGCTGTGACTGTGTGTAAAAACCTTGTGGCTCATACTCCCTTTATCCAGGGTATGGAAAGATGAGTAGAAAAATGAGGACAAAAATTAAATGAAAAATAAGGTGGGATAGGGGGGGATGGAATGCTTTGGGAATTCTTTTTTTATTTTTATTTTTATTCTTATTTGTATTCTTTTTGCAAAAAGGAAAATGTTCAAAAATTGATTGGCGTGATGAAAGCACAATTATATGACGGTACTGTGAACAGTCTGATTGTATACTGTAGATGATTGTATGGTATGTGAATGTATCTCAACAAAACTGAATTTAAAAAAAGATTATTGGAATAGATCCTGGTACCAGAAGTAGGGTGCTACATTAATAAACACCTAATAGGTTTTGGGACTCAGCAGCAGGAATAAGCACAAAGGGCCTTGAGAAGGCTGTCAATGAGGGCTTAAAGGAAAGTGAGGAAAATCTTACTTGAAGATGGAGGAAAGGGGACACATACTAGAGAGGGCAGAAAGTTTGACAACACTACTGCCTGCAATAACATGGAAAATAGGAAATATATTTGATGACCTCAACGAAATAGCCAAAGAAATTTCCAGACAAAGTAATGGGAGTGCCACCTGGCTTCTGCTCACTGTCGATGACAAAATGCAAGACATGACAGATGAACTCAAAACAAACACACAACCAACCAACCAACAACAACAAATGCACAATAAAATACAAAAAGCTTAATGCTTGTACGTTCACAAATAAAATTGTTTCTCATTGCCAGTCTCTCCAGAAGGCAAAAGATTCTAAATTAAGAAAGGGTCTCAGGCCAAAGATCAAATCCAGCAGGGGACAATAAAATCTTTTATTAAAACGTCAGAAAGATAAGACCATGCTTAACAGACTCTTTCAAACCAAAAGCCCTCTAAGGATCTTAAGGGCATGGCTCACAGATTCTCTACCTTAAACAACAGGATTTTTAAGATTCTTACGAGCATTGTCATACAGCAGCTGCACAAGAAACCCAAATTAGCGAAGAGCTTATCTGGACGAGATTTGTGGTTGTGACTTTTTCTAATGAAGCGAAAACTAATAACAGTCATAGAAAACCCCTCAAGATTCCAAAGGAATCATTCTGGTGGAAGCACTGCCAGTTCGGGCAAAAAAGGGACAGAGGTGGTACAAAATGAATAGAGTCCTTTGGATCCCAGCCTTTTACAGGCAGGAAGAACACTGAGAAGGCAATCTCAATTTTCCTACAGAAAAGGGGAGGATGATTTAGAGGATAAAACAACGAGTCATGGAAAACATCTCCAGAAAGTAGGATTGGACCTAATTAAGATGCTGGCAATAAGTGACTAGCTGGATTTTAGAATTTCTATAGACCCTGTATGGCTGCACACCTCGAGTTTTCCTTGCTTCTGAATGGAATTATCTGTAGAAGTTTTACTATGCCTGTCCTACAACTTTATTTTCAGTGTGTGAGGAGCAGAGAGCTTGTTTCTTTATTCTTCAGTTCACAGTCTTCAGATCTTGCATCTGCAAGGCCTCATATGCATCTGAACTAGATTTAGATGCTGAGATCCTGGACCTTGAGCCTGATGTTGTAGAGGGATGAGACTTCTGATGAGGAATCTTGTGAGGGGAAGAATGAATTATGCAAGTGGGAAAAACATAAATAATTTATGTCCAGGGAGCAGACTGAGACAGAGGTAGTTTTAAAATTCTTCGACACTCCTACCATTGAGAGGTGGGGTCTATTCCCCTCCTCCTGATTCTGGGCTCTGCAATTGATTGGTCAATAGATTATGGTGGAAATGATCCTAATTTCCAGACTCAAGCCTTAAGAAAATGGTAGTCTCTACTTTCTGCCTCTTGGTATACATGTCCTTGGAACCCAGCAACATGATGTCAGGAAGCCTAAGCTACCCTTTGGAGAGTTTCATCTGGAGAAGAACTAACAGCCAGCATCAATTTTGCTAGCCATGTGAATGAGCCATCCTGGAAGTGGATCCTCCAGCCCCAGCTGAGACCCTCCAGCTGATGCCATGTGGAACAGAGATGAGCTGTCTCAATTTCAATATAGTTGAGGTTATCAATCTTTTCTTCTGTAGTTTATGCTTATTTTCTTGTTTTAAAAATCCTTTCCAATCTTGAGGTCATAAAGATATTTTTCCATAATGTCATGTTTTGTTTTCCCATTGAATCCATGAAATAAGAATTGGATGCTGTTAAAAAAAATTCAGAGATTAAAAAAAAAGCTCCTGATAGCAGATGCAAATCTCCAAGAGTGGGAAAGAAGAGTATAAGCATTTCCTAAATGTATTTACTACATAAAATCCTTTTATGCAGAGCTATTTTGCAGGACTGGTTTTCAATCAAACTTGCTTTGGGAAATGCTGCTGGAGTAACAAATAATGATAATTAAAAAAAATAGGATGACAGAAAT
This sequence comes from Choloepus didactylus, assembly GCF_015220235.1. Taxonomy (NCBI): domain Eukaryota; kingdom Metazoa; phylum Chordata; class Mammalia; order Pilosa; family Megalonychidae; genus Choloepus; species Choloepus didactylus. The sequence goes on along the minus strand of NC_051308.1, from coordinate 208,408,234 downwards.
GAAAAACTCAATACAAAGGTTAGAAGATGTGGTTGAGAAAGGCTTGAAGGAAGTGCAAAAAGGGAATAGGAGAGAAGGAGTAAGGGGTAAGAACATTAGCGGGTTAGTTCAAAAGGTCCAGCATCTGAATATCAGGTATGCCAGAAAGACTGAGTAGAGAAAAAGGAGTAGAAGAAAATCATTGATGACATAATTTAAGAAAATTTCATGAAACTAAAAAAATGGAATGGGCCCATCAAGTGTTAGTATGGGAGGTGAAAATTCTCATATTCAAGGTGAAATTTCAGAAAACTGGGCAAAAAGAGAAGCTTCAAAGAGAATAAACAAGTTTTATACAACACTAAGGATGTAACTCTAAGAAAGAGGAAGATATGGAAATAGCAAACTGGAGATCTAACACAAAAGAGAGGTAAAGAAAATCCCTAGGAACTCACAAGGCTCCAGGAGAGATTTCTAATAGATTCTGATGTGGATAGAATATCTAATGTGCTTGAACATAATGAGAGATATACATAGTAGGAAGAGAGTTTAGGGTTGAATTAATAATGAGTACATAGAAAAACAAATAACAGAAACTGAAAAGATAATCATTTCTCCTGAAAACAAAATGCTGAATGATAAAGGAAAAGTAATCATAATACACTACATGGCTTAATTGAGAATAGCATTTAAATAATCATAATAACAAAAACACTGAATTTTGATCTAATCAAAGTTATACTACCACTGTACTGGGATAGGGAAGCACGTATGGATGGGTTATAGGGCAAGGAGATTAAGAGTTAAATCCTGATATTCTACAATGGGTAATCAATAGAAAAATGCCTAAAGCTGAAAAAAGAAATAGCAATATAAACACATGACTTAGGTATATGGAGTTAATTAAAAGAATCAGCTGAATTGAAAGTGATTGGCTCTAGAGATCAGTAAGTAGCAGGGGCCTGGGAAGGAGCTTTTTTTTTAATTCAGTTTTATTGAGATATATTTAAATACTGTTCAATCATCCACGGTATACAATCAATTGTTCACGGTACAATCATAAAGTTGTGCATTCTCACCAAAATCAACCTTTGAACACTTTTATTACTTCAAAATATAGAAAAATAAAAACAAGAATAAAAATACAAGTAAAGAAGGGCACCCAAAACATTCCACTCCCCCATTCCCCCTATTATTCATTTAATTCTTATTCCCATTTTTCTATTCATCTGTCCATAACACGGGATAAAGGGAGTGTGAGCCACAAGGTTTTCACAATCGCAGTCACACCTTATAAGCTACATAGTTACACAATCGTCTTCAAAAATCAGTGCTACTGGTTTGCAGTTTGACAGTTTCAGGTATCTCCTTCTAGCTATTCCAATACATTAAAAACTAAAAAGGGATATCTATATAATGCATAAGAATACCTTCCAGAATGACCTCTCAACTCTACTTGAAATCTCTCAGCCACTGAAACTTTGTTTCATTTCTCTTCCCTGTTTTGGTCAAGAAGACTTTCTCAATCTCACGATGCTGGGTCCAGATTCATCCCCAGGGCTCATGTCCCACATTGCCAGGGAGATTTATATCCTTGGGGTCAGGTCCCATGTAGGGGGGAGGGCAGTGATTGTTTTGTTTTTGTAATAAGTTTTGTAGATCTATTGCTTCTTTAAACTATGGGCATGTATAATGTTGATAAAAAATAATTTTTAAAAGTATTGTGCAGTTAAAAAAATTAAAGGTAGGTAATAAAGGATACACTATGGCATATGGCAATCAATCTAATATTAATTTATTATTAATATTTGAGGGGAATATAAAGGCAACTAGTTTGAATCATATCATTGTATAGATGTGGAAATTGAGGGTCAGAGAGAGAAGTGAGGTCAAGCTTACACAGAGTGAGCCAAAGCCAATCGGGAGACAGTGACACAGTGATCAGCCAAAATTGCTATAGGGCGGCCATGAGCAGGAGCTAGGGATATACAACCTTGGCTAGGCTATGAGATACAGGCCAAAGAAGGGATACTGGCCCAGTGACTGCCAGTACAGATGGTTTGCATCATTTAAAAGGAAGGGTGAGGCATAATCATGAAAGTTCTGCTGCTGCAGACCTTCTTGTTATTGTTGAAAAGGCACCTAAATGGTATCTGGAATGAAGTAAGTTAAAACAAGCAGGTATACAGGCATCTAGTGGGCACATCATGAGGTTGGAAAGTATAATCAATATTTTCACCTAGGTCTCATCTGTCCTTACTTCCTCATCCATGGAGCTCAGGGGCAAAGTGGCTACTGACATTCCTGGACTAAGCAAATCCAGTAATTGGAAGGAGCATATGCAGGTGGCATATTTGGAGAAATCATGTGATAGGACCAGACTAGAGATGGACACGCATGCTACAGGCAGCTCTGCTGACTTCTAAAGACTATTTGGAGAGGAAACTATGGCTGGGCCTTTCCTTCAAGCTCTAATATTTTAGAATTTGAGCCAAGACATACTCAACTCTAAGTAAATGACACCCTAACTTACATGGGGATTACTCCAATTGCTTAGATTTCCCTAAAGATGACAGAGTGTCTGCAGAGTAACAAGAGTAAAGTTTTACACATGTATTTTAATTTACACATACAAAATGAGTATTGTTCTTTATAGTTATTCCATTGGGAGGCTATGCATCTATTCTAAAGGGATAGCTCTTTTAGAGTTACCTTCATAGTTTATGAAATGGGAACAGATACACATAACTCTTTGCTGGATGGTTTCCAAACTTAAGCATACTATCACAGCACCAAGATTTGTCACCATCAATGAAGTTAAAATAAAATCAGAGAAGTTTCAGACATTGGTTGGCGGCAGTATTACTGAGATAAGCAAACTGTCTGTGGAAGGGACCACTAAGAAGGTAGCAACTCTAACTGGGAAGGATGAGTATTATTACTAACTGGGCCGGGGATCTCCTGGTGCTGGCCCCATCTCCCCATCAGCTCCCCAAAACCAAGTTCACAAAGTTTGTTATGATAGGATGAAGGTTCCTCTGAGACTATTTCAGATGCCAAAGATAAAATTTTTTTAGAAGACTCTACTTAGGTTTATGAATGGGCAGTGGCTAATTACTAGTGCAAGACAAGAGAAAGTATAGATGCTGGGGCCTGGGGCTTTTAACAGCTAGTCCCGTGATCTGCTCTTACCTGTGGGGGCCTGCATGGCTGAGCTGGGGATGGTGGCAGCATCTTGGGGCACAGTGCTGGTATCCGGTTCAGGGGTGCTGGTTGTTGGTGAGGTGGGTGGTGGGTTCAGCAAAGTCCGAGGTTTCCTCTGTCAAAATGGATGGGGAAAAGTTTGCTACCTATGACAGGTAACTTGTCCTCTGGTTCTTCTATTCCTAGCACTTAATTTGCTCATTTGTGGATGGGACTGTTTTATCTTTGTTTTCCACATAGCATCTGGTCTAATGCTGTATACATAGCAGAAGCTTAGTAAACATTTTTTGAATCTATTTACAAGACTCTGGTTTTCTGTAGCGTCAGAGCTTGACTCATTGCCTTTTACACAAGATTCAGTATTATCATATAAATTTCAGATCCTTTATTAGTTGTGAAGACAAAAGCAAAAAGGAAAAAAAAAATTGCTGTGGTTTAAGCCTATCTTGACATTACTTTGTACTTTCTCTCTCTTTAAAAGTGGAAATGCCTTTTACCCTAATTCTACAGACTACTTTTCCTGCCTACTTTTTCAGATCATTACCTGCCATTCCTTCCCTTAGACCTCATATTCTAATATCTCTAACTATATTAGTTCTCTAAAAATCCTGCAATTTTACCTGGTCCATGCCTTTATAATAGTAAACTGTCCCTTCTGCTTAGAATGCCCTTTCTTCTTTTTTATAATCATACAAGGAAGCTTCCCAGACTTCCCCTAAATTAATTACCATCTCTTCTTTGCTACCTCTGTGCTATGTATAGTCGCATTTATCACAAGATATTGCCATTATATATTTACATTCTAGTGTCCCCTATCAGCCTGCAGCTCCTTGAGGGTCTGATTCATCTCTGAGGTTCATGCCTAGCATAGTACCTGGCATATAAATATATGTATAATAATATATATAATATACATAATATATGAAGTAAATATAATATTTTTCAATGAAGCATACAGTATAGATCACCAATAATGGGTGAAGTAATAAGGAAGATTTGGGAGAAATCTCATCTCTTCTATGCTGTTCTGGATAGTTCCTAGAGGGGAGTAGCTGTAAGGTATCAGAAGTTTCTTTCCAAGAAACAGTTTTCTAAAAACCTTTCTGAATGCAAGGAAAACATAAACATCACTAGAGTTCAGAAATATGTTTTTACTATATGCCCCAGGTAGATTGTACTGCTGGGAGCTACTTAACCAAATCTTCCTTCTAGAAGTACATTATCTGAAGAGATACACCGGTGAGAGCAGGCATGCATGAGGATGGCCTTGCCTGTGAAGGCAACCACGCAGACCGTCAAACAACATTGAAAGCACACGGGGACATGGGAAACTGCTCATATTCTTCGATATTGCTAAAAGTGAAACTCCAAATAAGTAATAAGGCAGGGAAGAAGGGAAATACCAGTTAAACTTCACTGAGTTTCTGGTAGGATTTCATGGGTTCCTGAAGGAAGGAGCCAGGTGAGTTAGGTGCCCAAAGATTACAGAAGAAAGGAAAGAGATGGAAGGCATAACTACTGCTTGAGATAGATGTATTTACATGTATTATACCTATTTTCACATTACCTCATCTCCATTTTACAGATGAAAACACCCAAAGAAACATCCCCAAAGTCATAAAAGTGGTAAAAACTGCAGGTGAAATTTAAACCTAAGTCTATGTGGCTTTAAAGTCTAAGCTCCAGCCACAAGACCACTTTGCTTCTGAAAGTAATATAAGGCTCATGGGTAAAGTGAAAGATATATATACACTTGTAGGAGAAGTTAACAGAACAGGGAGTGGAATTAGGTAGTCAAATGCCAAGATCTAAAACATAGAATAAGATGAGAATTACGATTGTCAAGAAGGTTGGAAAGAAAGAAGACTATGTTCAGGACTGTCTGAAGGAGATGAGCAGAGGAAATCATAGAATCATCATTTGTGGGTTTTAAAGAATCTTAAAGGCCATTCAATCCAACCATCCAACCATCTACTTTCCTCTCCTTGAAAACATCCCTTCCAAATGGTCATCCAGTCCCTGATGAAATATCTCTAGAGATGGGGAGCTCACTACTGCTTTTGGATAGATTTAATTTTTCCTTTTATATTAAGACAAAACCTGTCTGTTGAGTTTCTGATTATTGGTTCTGATTCCGTCTCTGGAGCCCCATGGATAAGTATGCTCCCTCTTTATCTTGACTGTCCCCAAGATGCACTCGTATCATCCAGAGAATGGGTTCTCTGGCTTCAGCATCCCCCTAAGGCCTTTAGCCTCTCCTCCACAACTTTAGAGTAAGAAGAGAGTATTGGACACCAAAATTAATCAGGTCCTGGGTTAGAGGTTAGTGGTTAAAGAAAGGGCATTATGTGCTACATAGGAAGATCAGGATGTGACACTGAGAACTCAAAGCCAATAAGAAATTACTGAGGTTGATAACATCATCACAAAAATCATCCATCCATCCATCCATCCATCCATTCAATCTATCCATCCATCCATTTTTTATCTACTGAACATCTCCCAAATGACTGAGATGCAAGCTACTGCAGGAGAAACAAAAATATTAGGTTCTTGATCTTGAGCTTACATTCCAGCAGGACTGAAGTCAGCTGGAGCTACTAAACAAACAAAACAAACAAGCAAATAAAACCTAAGGAAGAACTTATTAGACTGTGGAACTAATGCTGAGAAATAAGTGGTATCATTTCCACATTGGAACTCAGGTAGTCTAATTCAGGAGGGAGATTCAGAGAGTGGAAGAGATGATGTCAAAGGGAGCTCCAGAGAAGCAGTTGAAGCGTCTTCTTTCCGTATCAGTGGCTTCCCTAGGGAAGATACTCATGAAGAGCTGTCCATGACTATGAGAAACTGGTATTTTCAGTACAGTGCTCTGTGAAGCTTGACTCAGCAGTCTTTTCTTACACTAGGGATAAGTGTTACCTCCCTCAGGTGACTATGTGGTAGGGCAGCAGTGACCTTGGAATTAGAAGATCTGGGGGCCAATCTCTGAAGCCTTTGCCAGTTACTAGCTATGTAACCTTCTGAAAGTCATTTCACATCTCTAAGTCTCAGTTTACATCTCTATAAAATAAGATTATACTATCTTCTAGGGTTTTGTGATGATCATGTGATGAGTATGACTAGCCTGACACCTAGTAGATATTCAATTATTATTATTTTTTAAGAGAGAGTAAGGTTAGAAGAAGAAACATATTTATAGAATCAATCTTCTGTCTTCATATGCCTGGGTATCTAATTTCGAGAAGGTTAACATGGAGCATGTCCTTCCACCTATGGAAGATATTAGATCAGAATCCTCTCAAATGTGAATAACTCTCCTAGTCAAAATGTGTTTCCCACTCTATCTTTAATATTATCAATACCCAGGTAAGTAGGATAAGTGGGGATGACTTCAAAGCATACACAAAGTGGAGAAGAGGGCCGGACATGCCCTTTCCAAGATGAATGGACGTGGATGAGTTACCCCTTTATAACCACTATCCCTTTCTGTGGAAATCCACATTTTTACCTACCTTACTGCCAGGTTTGGGACCCCTCTTCTTTGGGAATTTCAAAGGTTCAGCTGACTTGGATGGGGTAGAGATGGGATGGGGAATTAGGGTCTTGGGTGTCCGGCCCCGCTTCTTTCCTGGTTTACGCCCCCTCTGCCCTGGTGGATGCTCCAAGACAGTTTTGGTGCTGCTGTGGATGCTTGGCTTCTCAGTGTTCACATCAGACGCAGGATAGGGATTCTTTGGAATCACAACTGCAAGAAAAAGACTCACGCTATCACCTCCACCTTGCCCCTGAATGCCCATCCCAGCCAGAAGGAAAAAGGACTTGCCAATTCTGCTCAGGTAGTTTTATACTAAGAAGCTAGTTTCCTGGCATTTGGCCCAAATGTTGGAAAGAGAAGTGAATTTAGATTGGCTAGAATTGGAGGTTTAAAATTATTTCTGGCAGATAAGGGATACACAATAAATGTTTCTTTCCAATGCACGTTAGAGAAGTCTTATGACCTAAGTCGAAGTTGAAGCATACCAACAGAAACACAAGGCTTAGAGTTGGAATAGCTCTTAGAAGCCTACAGTCCTCTCCTGCCATCTATAAGAATGAAGATCTAAGTCTCAGAAGAAGAAATGATGTCTTCCCCAGGTCACACTGTGAATGGGGATAAGGACTAACGGTTTTGAAACTGAGCCCTGAAAACCAATCAGGGGTTTTCTACATCAATCAACTTGAAGTTTTGGTGTAATTTTTGCAATGAGGAGTACTGAAACACATGGAGATATAAATCTGATAGCATCTCTCCTTACCTTAAAAACCTTGGCTCCCTATTACCTTTAAGGCAAAATCCAAATTCTTTAATCTGATATCCAAGGACTTTTGTGACTTTGCCCCTGCCTTGCTCTCTATGATGTCTGATGTCATTTCCTATCTTCCACTCCTACGTTCAAGCTACACTGTTTTCTGAATGCCATTCCTTCGCAATGCTGAGCTCTATTCTTCTCAGTGTCAGACGTATGATGCTTGGTTTGCAGCATTCACCTCAAGGGATACCTCCTTATTGAGGCCTTCTCTGAACAACACCTAATTAAGTGAGAATTCCCTTCCACCCTCCTGCATCCCCAAGCATTAGGTAAACATCTCAGTCAGAGCACTTCTCAATTTTACTCCAATCATCTGTCTCCTCCTAAGTTGAGAATTATCGAGGTAAATTCTGCAAATAGTTTTTGAGCATTTATAATAGGTTAGGTGGTTCTAAGCCCTGGGGATATAACAGTGAACGAAACAGACATGTTTTTCATTCTCATGGTGTCTACTTCCTAGTGGAGTAGACAGAAAATAAATGAACAAAGAAACTATACAATATAATGCCAGAAGTGGTAAGTGCTATGATTAAAACTAAAGAAAAATAAGGAGATAGAATGGAGGAGGGGGGTAATATCTTACTCAGAATAGTTAAGGAAAGTCACCTCTAAAAAGTGACATTTGCGTACAGCCCCCCAAATGAGGTAATCCACAGATTTATAAAGAATCTGATGGAAGAAGCTTTCAAGTAGAAGGTATAACAAGTACCAAGATTCTGAGATGGATGTGTGTGTGTTCAGAGGAACTGAAGGGAGGTAAATATGGCTGGAATTGAGTGAGCACCAGTGAGAGTGGAGGGAGATTAGGTTGGAGAAGGAGCAGCAGAAAGATTGTGCAGAACCTCAAAGGGTGTGAAAATGAATGTGAACCTATTCTAAATATGAAGTATGAAGGAAAGCAGGAAGGAACACTCTGCTCTGTATAGGTGGTCGTGGTGGTTTGAAGCTTTATGTGCCCTAGAAAAACATGTTCTTAAACTTAATGCATTCCTGTGAGTATGAACCCATTGAAAAATACTTTGATGAGGTTACTTCAGTTAAGGTGTGACCCACTTCAATCAGGATGGGTCTTAATCCTATTACTGGAGTCCTTTATAAATGGAATGATTTCAGATATGAAAGAGAAAGGCATGGAAGCAAGAAGCGGAAATCAATGAAATCTGGAAGAGAAGGGAGGGACCAGCAGTCCTGCCATGTGCCCTGCCACATGACAAAGGAGCCAAGGATCACTGGCAGCCAGTCTTTGGGAAGAAAGCATCACCTTGATTTGGACATTTTCATGGCCTCAAAACCATGAGTGCATAAATTCCTATTGTTTAACTGACCTATTTTGTGGTATTTGCTTTGAGCAGCCTAGGAAACTGGAACAGAGGTTTTGGGCTTTTTATCATGTACCCTATAAAAAAACAAGTTCAAGTCTTAATCTAGTTCCTGTGAGTGTTAACCCATTTGTAAACAGTATCTTTGAGTATGTTAATGTGAGTCAGGGTGTTGACTCATTTGTGAATAGGATGTTCAAAGATCCTATTCAGGTGTGGCCAAACTGAATCAGGGTGGGCCTTTATCCATACAGTGGAGGCCTCATGAGGACAGGAAACTGCACATGGAAGTAGAAGCCAGAAGTCAGAGAAAGCCAAGGTAAGAGACCATGGACATTACCATGTGATGGGAGGACTACCATCCCCAGAAAGCTACTGACTCTGGGAGAAAGCATGACTGTGATAGTTAGATTCATGTGTCAACTTGGCCAGGTGATGGTGCCCAGGTGTCTGGTCAAGCAAGCACTGGCCTAACCATTACTGCAAGGACATTTATGGCTAGTTAATAAACCATAAGCCTGGTTTATTAAATCATCAGTCAATTGACTGCATCTGTGGCTGATTACATCAATGAAGGGCATGTCTTCCGCAATGAAAGAATTCAATCAGCTGGATTTAATTTAATCAGTTGAAGACGTTTAAGGCAGGAGAGAGAGAACCTTCACTTCTTCTTTGGCTAGCCAGTGTCTCCTGAGGAGTTCATTGAACACCTTCATTGGAGTTCACTGCTCGCCCTATGGAATTTGGACTCATGCATCCTGCCCCATGGAATTTGGACCTGTGCATCCTGCCCAATGGAATTTGGACTCGTGCATCCCCACAGTTTCCTGAGACATTTTTGTAAAATCTTACATTTACAGACATCTCTTGTTGGTTCTGTTTCCCTAGAGAATCTAACTAATACACATGACCTTGCTGACTTCTTGATTTTGGACTTTTAGCCTCCAAACTGTCAACCAATAAATTCTTATTGTTTAAGCCAACCCAGTGTGTGGTATTTGTCAAAGCAAAATAAGACAAGGGGCAACTGTAGAATTAGGGAGATTAGTAATGAAGCCATTATGGTGGTAGATAGAAGATGATGGGGAACTCTTATGCTTCCAGGTAGGATATAATAGATCATAGCAGTTCAATGTTGCTGATGCTACAACTAGAAAAAGCCAGGTAAATTATTTTAATAGACTTTGCAAAGCTACAGAACTCATTAGGATTACAACTGGAATTCCAGATGGTGGGAAGAGCCCTTTCAATGTAGCAGACATTGTTTTCTTTACCGAGGACATTTGCCAATTTTAGGCATATGCTGAGGATTAGGCTTGGCCTGTGTAAAGGAGTTCTACTTTGGGGAAAGAGAAACCAGAGAAGAGTCTGTGACAGACTGGACTCTTGAGGAGCCCCATATGTGTGGCCAATTTTCCCCATGGGATATTTGCTGAGTTATGAGCCTTTGCACATGGGACCAGAAAACCTTGGCTGAGAGCTTAAAGGCAGAACAAAATCTCCCATAATCGTGTGGTTTTAGGAGACAAAGTCCCACTAGAAGAAGGAGGCCTACCTCAAACACATAGCTGCTCTCCGCATTAAGATATATGCCATATTTTGAAAGTGTAGGGGGTAAGAAGTAAAAGTTCTAAGCGTAAAACCTCTTAAAGTAGGGCAATCTCCTGCAATTTTTCAGGGATGAGGAGACAGAGACCTGCTAGTTTCTCAATGAAAAGCCCAACGGGGCCCATGCCTGAGGAACAGGGATAAACCAGATGTACAGTCCAGCCCTAGTACAGCTCAGTCCATGATTAGACCATGCTATTAGTGTAACAGAGGAAAGGAAGAATTCTTTCTGATGGAAGATATGAACTGGAGCCTCAACAGTCATTTGATATAAAAATGTCCAGTATATCATAAAAAATTATTAGATAAAAATAGAGGAAAAGATGAACAAAATGTAAGAAAAGATGGATAATGCCCACAGAAGACTGGAATCTATAAAATAATGAAATGTACATCCTAGAGCTAAATATTAGAAATTAAGAACTCATTGGATGGGTTTAAGTACAGATAAGATTCATCAGAAGATAGGATTAATGAACTTGAAGAAAGGTCAACAGAAAACACTCAAAGTGAAGTAGTGAGAAAAATATATAGAAAAATAGAATAGATTGACAAAGGAAAAAGAGAGAGGATGCAAAAAACTAAAATCAGAATTGGAAGGTGGACATTACTTCCAGCCCTACAGAAATAAAAAGTATTATAAGAGGATACTATGAACAACTGTATGCCAACAAATTAGATAAGTTAGATAAAATGGACAAATTCCCAGAAACATGCAAACTACCTACAATGACTTTAGAAGAAATAGAAGATCTCAAAAGACCAATAACAAATAAAGAGATGGAATCAGTAATAAAAAAACCTCCCAACAAAGAAAAACCTAGGATCACAGGCTTCACTGGTGACTTTTACCAAATATTCCAAGAAGAATTAACATCAATCCTACTCAAACTCTTCCAAAACAATGAAGAGAAGGGAACATTCTCTAATTCATTCTACAAGGCCAACATCACCCTAATACCAAAGCCAGATACAGATATCACAAGAAAATAAAATTACAGACAAATATCCCTTATGAATGTAGATAAAAAATCTTCAACAAAATCCCTGGTGTGCAAAGATGGTTCAGCACAAGAAAATCAATTAATGTAATATACCACTGTGTTAGTTTGCTAAGCTGCTTAAAGCAGATATCATGAAATGCACTTTTAACAATGGGAATTTACTAGCTTACAGGCTTACAGTTTTGAGGCCATGAAAATGTTCAAATTAAGGCATCATCAAGATGATACTTTCTTTATGAAGACCAGCTGACAATTATTTTGGCTCCTCTGTCACATGGGAAGGTACATGGCGGTGTATGTTGGTCTCTCCCTTCTCTGCTGAGTTTTGTTGCTTTCAGCTTCTTGCTTCCATGACTTTCCCTCTCTCTCTCTCTGTATTCATCCCATTTAAAAAGACTCTAGTAAGAGGATTAAGATCCACCCGGGGCCATGACTTAACTGAAGTAACCTAATCAAAAGGCCCTATTTATAATAGTTCTACACCCACAGGAATGGATTAGCTTTAAGAACATGATTTTCTGAGGTATATACAGTTTCAAACCACCACAACCACATTAATAGAATGAAAGAAATAAAAGCCACATGATAGCTCAATTGCCACAGAAAAGGCAATTTGATAAAATCCAGCACCCCTTCTTGGTGAAAACATATAGGAAACTAGGAATAAAAGGAAACTTCCTACACATCATAAAGAGCATATATGAAAAACTCACAACTAACATCAAATTCAATGGTGACAGGCTGAAAGCTTTCCCTCTAAGATAAGGAACAAGACAAGTATGCCCACTATCACCACTGGTATTCAACATTGTCATGGAAGTCCTAGTCAGAGAAATTTGGCAAGAAAAAGGAAAAAAAAAAAAAAAAAAGAAAGAAAGAAAGAAAGAAAAAGCATCCGAACAGGAGAGAAAGAAGTAAAACTTTCTCTATTTGAAAATGACATCTTCATATATATAGAAAATTTGAAAATTGCCCAACAAAGCTACTAGAGCTAATAAATGAATTCAGCAAATTGGTGGGGTTAAAGATCAACAAGCAAAAATCAGTAGCATTTCTATACACTAGTAATGAACAATCTGAACAAGAAATTAAGAAAAACAATCAATTTACATTAGCAACTAAAAGAATCAACTATATAGGAATAAATTTAATCAAGGATGTAAAGGACTCATACATGGAAAACTACAAAACGTTGCTAAAAGAAAACAAAGAAGATCTAAATAAATGGAAGGACATTCCATGTTCATGGACTAGAAGACTAAATATTGTTAAGAAGTCAATTCTACCCAAGTTATTTACCCAATCAAAATTCTTTGCAGAAATGGAAAAGCCAATCATCAAATTTATATGGATGGGTAAAGGGACCTGAATAGCCAAACCCATCTTTAAAAAGAAGGTAGTTAATAGATAAAACATCTAAACAGATGATCAATAAAGAAACAGAGAAACTAAATAACATGATAAATGAACTAGATTTAACAGACATTTATAGAACATTGCACCCCCAAGCAGCATATACATTTTTCTCAAGGGCTCATGGAACATTCTGCAGAACAGAACCATATGCTGGGGCACAAAACAGGTCTGAAGAAATTTAAAAACACTGAAATTATACAAGATACTTCCTCTGATCATAATGGAATGAAGCTGGAAAGCAACAACAAATGCAGATCTGGAAAATAAACCAATAAATGGAGGTTAAACAACACGCTCTTAAACAATCAGTCGGTCGAAGAAGAAATTGCAAGAGAAATCAGTAAACATTTTGAGACAAACGAAAATGAGAACACAGTATATCAAAACTCATGGGATGCAGGGAAGGCAATGCTGAGAGGGAAATTTATAGCCCTACATGCCTATAAAGGAAGAAAGAGCTAAAATCAATGACCTAACTGAATAACTGGAGAAAGAACAGCAAAATAATCCTAAAGCAAGCAGAAGGAAAGAACAAAGATTAGAGAAGAAATTCATGAAATGAGAATTAAAATAGAATCAATAAAAACTAAAAGTTGGTTCTTGGAGAAAATCACCTTAGTTAGACTGACAAAGACAAAAAGAGAGAAGATGCAAAGAAATAAAATAAGAAATGAGAGGCAGGAGGCATTACCATGGACCCTGAAGAAATAAAAAAGATCGTAAGAGGTTACTATGAACCACTATATGCCAAACAAACTAGACAACCTAGATGAAACAGAAAAGTTCCTAGAAACACATGAACAACTTACACTGACTTGAGAAGAAATAGAAGACCTTAAAAAACCATTCACAAGTAAAGAGACTGAATCAGTAATCAAAACGTACCAATAAATGAGAAGTCCAGGACAGGATGGCTTCACAGGCGAATTTTACCAAGCAATCGAAGAAGAATTAATACCATTCCTGCTCAAGTTCTTCCAAAAAATTGAAGAAGAGAGAACACTACCTAACTCATTCTATGAAGCCAACACCACCCTAATACCAAAGCCTATAAGAAAAGAAAACATCAGACCAATCTCTCTAATGAATATAGATATAAAAATCCTCAACAAAATACTTGCAAATCAAATCCAACAGCATATTAAGAATTATAAACCATGACCAAATGGGTTTTATTACAAGTAGGCAAGGGTGGTTCAACACAAGAAAATCAATTAATGTAATACACTACAGTAACCAATTCATAAGGAAAAACCATATGATCATCTTGTGTGATGCAGAAAAGGCATTTGACATCATTCAGCACCCGTTCAATATAAAAACACTATAAAAGGTAGGAATCAAAGGAAATTTCCTTAATATGATAAAGGGCATATATGAAAAACCCACAGCCAGCATAATATCCAACAGTGAGAGACTGAAAGCCTTCACCTTAAGATCGGATTCGAGACAAGGATGCCCACTGTCACCACTATTCTTCAACATTGTGCTAGAAGTTCTAGCTAGAGCAATTAGGCAAAAAAAAAAAAAAAAAAAAAAAAAAAAAAAAAAAAAAGGCATCCAAATTGGAAAGAAGTAAAACTATATTTACAGATGACATGATCCTATATTTAGAAAATCATGGAAAAAAACACAACGAAGCTCCTTGAGCTAATAAACGAGTTCGGCAAAGTGGCAGCATACAAGATCAACATGCAAAAATCAATGGTGATTCTATACACTAGTAATAAGCTATCCAAGGAGGTAATAAAAAAAAAAAGTCTCATTTACAATAGCAACTAAAAGAATCAAATATCTATGAATAAAGTTAACCAAGTATGTAAAGGACTAGTACAAAGAAAACTACAAAACATTTCTGAAAGAAATCAAAGAAGACCTAAATAAATGGAATGACTTCTATGTTCATGGATTGGAAGCTTAAATGTCATTAAGATGTCAATTCTACCCAAACTGATCTATAAAGTTAATGCAATACCAATCAAAATTCTAACAGTCTACTTTGTAGAAATGGAAAAGCTAATTATCAATTTTATTTGGAAGGGTAAGGGGACTTGTGGGAACCCAGGGCCTGGGCCCTCTCCCCCCATAGCGAAAGGGAGTTATTTCATATAGCCGCCTACTTGACCAGGATAGACATCAAAGGTCATTAGAATTCCCTGGAGTGGGGTGGGGGGGTGGAGGGAGAGAATGTACAAATGGTATCATAAACAAAGCATTAAAACTCCCCTCCCCTGATCACTGTTGATAACAAATCTCTACACCTCTGGGTCACAAAACCTTGCTGAAACTCTGTTCTCAGACCCTATGAAATGTCTTCACCCTAACCCTTATAAACCACCCTCTGGCACCCCCTGCTCTTTGTGGAGCACTAACTTTCATCTTTTCTGGCTGGATGCCACCAGGAAGAACTCTCTTCTGCCTGTAAGTCCTATTAAGCTCATGTCTAACACCATGTGTTCTTCGGTCCTGGGCCCGTGTCGGGTTGAACAGGCCTCAGATAGCCAATACCATCTTAAAAATAAAAGAATGAAGTGAGAGGCATCACTTCCTGACTTTAAAGCATATTATAAAGCCACAGTAGTTAAAACAGCATGGTACTGGCATAAAGGACAGACACATTCATTCAATGGAATAGAATTGAGAGTTAAGAAATAGACCCTCAGATCTATCGTCAAATGATTTTTGTCAAGGCTCCCAGGTACACTCAATTAGGAGAGAACAGTGTCTTCAATAAATGATGTTGAGAAAATTGGATATCCATAACCAAAGAATGAATGAAAGAGGATCTCAATCTCACACCCCTATACAAAAATAACTTCAAAATGGATAAAAGACCTAAATATAAGAACCAGTACCATAAAACTCCTAGAAGAAAATTTAGGGAAACATATTCAAGATTTAGAGATAGGTGGTGGTAGTTTCTTAGACTTTACACCCAAAGCACAAGCAATGAAAGAAAAATAGATATTCCTCAAAATTGAACACTTCAGTGCTTCAAAGGACTTTGTCAAAAGGGTTGATGAAAAAGCAACCGACTCAACAGGAGAAAATATTTGGAAACACATATCTGATAAGGGTTTGATACTCAGAATATACAAAGAAATACTACAATTCAACAATAAAAAGACAATCCAATTAAAAAACGAGCAAAAGACACAAACAGGACATTTTTTCTAATGAGGAAATACAGATAGCCAAAAAGAACATTGAAAAGATTCTCAGCCTCACTCGCTATTAGGAAAACGTTAAATCAAAACCACAATGAGATATCATCTCACACCTACTAGAATGTCTGCTATTAAACAAACAGGAAACTACAAGTGTTGGAGAGGATGTGGTGAACTAGGCACTCTTATTTACTGCTGGTGGGAAAGGAAAATGCTACAGCCATTGTGGAAGACAGTCTGGTGGCTCCTCAGGAAGCTAAGTATAGAGTTGCCTTATGACTTGGCAATCCCACTGCTTGGGATATACCCAGAAGATTTGAAAGCAGGGATGTGAACAGACATTTGCACACTGATATTTAGTGGCATTATTCACAGTTGCCAAAAGATGGAAACAACCCAAGTGTCCATCAACAGATGAATAGATAAAAAAAATGTGTTACATACATATGATGGAATATTCCTCAGCAGTAAGAAGGAACGAAGTCCTAAAGCAAGTGACAACATGGATGAACCTTGAGGACATTATGTTAAGTGAAATAAGTTAGACACAAAAGGACAAACATTGTATGATCTCACTAATATGAACTAATTATAATATGTAAACTTACAGACATAAAATATAGAATACAGGTTACCAGGATATAGAATGAAGCTAAAGAATGTGGAGCATTTGCTTACTATGTGCAGAATGTTTAAGTTGAATTTAAACATATGGAAATGGATAGAGGCGACTGTAGCACATTATTGTGAGAATAATTAACAGCACTGAATAGTGTGCAACTGTGGTGGGAAGGGAAATTTAGAGTTACGAATGTCCCAGAAGGAAAGTTGGAAGTTATAACATGGGAAAGTATAACACAGTGAATCTTGGACTATGTCTGTGATTAACTGAACAAATATAAAAAAGTTCTTTCATGAACTAGAAAAAATGTATGACACTATTACAAGGAATTAATAATAGAGGGGTATATGAGAAAAAATGTACCTATTGCAAACTATGGTCTATAGCTAACAGTAATATTTTAATAGTCTTTCATCAATAGTAACAAATGTAGTACCACACCAATACTATGGGGCAATAATAGGGGAGGATAAAGGGTATAGGAAGATTAGGGTTTTCTTTTTTATTTTCCTTTCTTTTTTGGAGTAACAAAAATGTTCTAAAGTTGATCATGGGGATGTATGCATAACAATGTGATGATACTGTGAGCCAGTGATTGTATATTTTGGATGGTTTGTATGGTGTGTGAATGTATCTCAATAAAATTTAATTTAAAAAAAACACAGACTCAGTCTTTAACAAAAAAAAAAAAGAAGGAAGTTTATATACTCACATTCCTGATTTTTAAATGTATTACAGAGCTACATGGTCAGAAAAGCATGGACTGGCACAAGGACAGACATATGGAACAATGGAATTGAACTGAGGGATTAGAAATCAATTCTCAATTTGACAAGGGTGCCAAGACTCTCAATTGGGAAAGAATAGTCTGTTCAACAAATAGTGCTGGGAAAAACTGGATCTCCATACGCAAAAGAATGATGGGTGAACCCTATCTCACACCATATACAAAATTAACTCCAAGTGGATCAAAGACCTCAATATAAAATCCAGTACTATAAAACTTCTAGAAGAAAATTTAGGGAAATATCTTTAGGACCTTTTTTTAGGCAATGGTTTCTTAGACTTTATATCAAAAGCACAAGCAAGAAAAGGTAAAGTAAATAAATGGGATTCATGAAAAGAAAAAACTCTTGTGCATCAAAGGACTTCATCTGGCAGTAAAAAGACAACTTACAGAATGGGAGAAAATGTTTGAAAACCACATATCTGACAGGGGTTTAATATCCAGAATTTATAAAGAAATCCTACAAAAATTCAACAACAAAAAGACAAACAACCCAATTAAAAAACAGTCCAAAGACTTGAATAGACATTTCTCCAAAGAAGATATACATGAAAAAATGTTCAACTTCAATAGCCGCTAGAGAAATGCCAATTAAAATCATGAGATCCATTTCATACCCATTAGAATGGCTACTATTTTCAAAAAATGAAAAAATAACAAGTGTTAGAAAGGACGTGGAGAAACAGGAAAACTTGTTCGTTATTGGTAGGAATGTAAAATGGTGCAGCCGCCATGGAAGACGGTTTAGTGGTTTCTCAGAAAGTTAAGCATAGAATTACCATGGACTCAGTGTGATGGTTTGGAGGCTTACTAGACCTCAGAAAACTATGTTCTTATAATCAATCCATTCCTGTGAGCGTGGACCCATTCTAAGTAGGATCTTTGGTGAGTAGGACCTTAAGATGTGACCCACCATATTCAGGATGGTTCGTAATCCTCTTACTGGAGTCTTTTATAAGAGAACGAAATTCAGACCCAGACAAGAAGCCACAGAAACTGAGAAAGAAAGGCACAGAAGCTGAGAGAGAAAGCCTCAGAAGAGAAGCTTTTCAAAGCTGAAAGCAATGAAACCCAGAAGAGAAGGGAGAAAGAGAGAGAGACCAGTAGATGCTGCCATGTTCCTTGCCATCTGACAGATGAGCTCAGGATTGCTGGCAACCTGTCTTCGGGAAGAAGGTATCATCTTGTTGATGCCTTGATTTGGATATTTTCAAGTCTTCAGAACTGTAAGCTTGTAAACCAATAAATTCCCCTTGTTAAAAGCCAGCCCATTTCTGGCATACTGCATTTTGGCAGCCTAGCTGAATAAAACACCTGGCAATCTGACTTCTAGGTATATAACGGAAAGAATTGAAAGCAGGGACTCGAACAGATAATTGCACATTGATGTTCACAGCACCATTATTCACAATTCCCAAAAGATGGAAGCAATGCAAGTGTCCATCAGCAAATGAATGAATAAGCAAACTAGGGTATACACATATAATGTAATATTACTCAGCAGTAAAAAGGAATGAAGTTCTGATTCATGTGACAACATGGATGAATGTTGAAGACATCATATTGAGTGAAATAAGCCAGAAAGAAAAGTACAAATATTCTATGAGCTCACTCATATAAAATAATTAGAATAGGCAAATTCATGGAGTCAGAAACTTAGAATACAGTTTACCAGGAGTTGGGGTTGGGGTATGGAATGGAGAGTTAATGTTTAATTGGTACAGTGTTTCCTGTTTGAGGTGATGGAAATGTTTTGGTAATGGAGGTGGTGACAGAGCAAATCATTGTGAATGGAATCAACACCACTAAATCATATATTTGAATGTAATTAAAAGGGTAAATTTTAGGTTGCATATATGCTACTAGATTAAAAATTAAAAAAACAACAACTACAGGAGTGTACAATACAAACAGCGAACCTTAATGTAAAGTATGGACCATAGTTACTAGCATAATTGTAATAATATTCTCTCATCAGCTATAACAAAGGTAAATGGGAACTCTATTTTCTGTATGAGCTTCCTGCAAAGCTGTAGCTTCTCTAATAAAAAAAATCAAATTAAAACAAAACAAAACAGAGGGCAAAGGACTTGAGTGGATAATTCTCCAAAGAAGACATAAAATAGCTAATAAGCACATGAAAAGATGCTCAACATCATTAGTCATTAGGGGAATGCAAATCAAAACCACTTCACATCCACTAAGATGGCTATCATTAAAAAAAAAAAAAGGAAAACAAGAAGTGCTCTTGAGGATGTAAAGAAATTAATTGGTGCCTTATGTATTGTTGGTGGGAGGATAAAATGATACAGTCACTATGGAAACCAGTTTGGTGGCTCCTCAGAGCGTTAACACAGAATTACCCCATACGACCTGGAAATTCCATGTCTAGGTATTGACACCAAAGAACTGAAATCAGGGACTCAAATAGACACTTATTTGCCAATGTTCACAGCAGCATTATTCACAATAGTCAAAAAGGTAGAAACAACCAAGTGTGCATCAAGAGATGGATGGATAAATAAAATGGTAGATACGCACAATGGAATATTACGCCAAGCGAAATAAGCTAGATACAAAAGGACAAATATGGTATAATTCACTGAAATGAGGTATCTAGAATAGGGAAATTCACAGAGACAGAGAGTAGATTAGAGATTAGCAGGGGCCAGGAGGTAAGGAGGGAGACTGGGGAATTGTTACTTGATAGGTACAGAGTTTCTGTTTTGGATGATGAAAAATTTGGGCAATGGATCATGGTAATGGTAGCACAACACTGTAAATGTAATTAATGCCACTGAATGGTACACTTAAAAATGGTTAAAATGACAAATTTTATGTTATATATATGTTATGACAATAAAAAACACAAAATTGAGGAAGTGACCAACATGAAAAAACACACAATGAAAACAGATTAAAGCACTTGAGACATGTGGGACATAGTCAGTCGATCCAAAATATGAATCACTGTAATTCCAGAGGGAGACGACAAGAGAGAAGGGGGCAGAAGCAAATCTGAAAGATAATGGCTGAAGACTTTCCCCAAAATAAGAAAAGACATCAACTCTCATCAGCCAGAAAAATAAAATGACACCAGACACATCATTGTTTAACTGCCTAAAATAAAAGACAGATAAAATACAAATGAAATCAAAGAGAGGAAAGACAAAGGGAAATTCTTAACAGCAGTTAGAGGGAAAAAAAAGCATTATTTTTATATGAGCAACAATAAGGCTGATGGCTGAGTTTTCAATAGAAACTACAGAAACCAGAAGCAACAGAATGACATCTTTACAGTGCTATCCTGTATGAATGAAAAACAAAAAAATTGTAGAGGATATTATTGGAACAACTGGCAAAATTTGAATACTGACTGTTTATTAGGCATTATTTGATGCCAAGTCTGTCCTATAGAAGTCTTTCAAGTCTGAATGTTTACCTTGAAGAGCTGGTGGAGAATGCAAGGGTGTTGGGTTTCCCTACCTCAATGATTGCTGATGTGCTCACAGACATAGGGGACTGGTGGTTTGATAGGCTGAGCCCTCTACCACAGGACTTGCCCTTGGGAAGACTGTTGCTGCAAAGGAGGGGCTAGGTCTGCCTATAATTGTGCCTAAGAGCCTCCTCCCGAATGCCTCTTTGTTGCTCAGATGTGGCCCTCTCTCTCTACCTAAGCCAACTTGAAAGGTGAAATCACTGCCCTCCCCTCTATATGGGATCTGACACGTAGGGGAGTGAATCTCCCTGGCAACGTGGAATATGACTCCCGGGGAGGAATCTAGACCTGGCATCGTGGGATGGAGAATATCTTGACCAAAAGGGGGATGTGAAAGGAAATGAAATAAGTTTCAGTGCAGAGAGATTTCAAAAGAAGCCAAGAGGTCACTCTGGCGGGCACTCTTACACACAATATAGACAACTCTTTTTAGGTTCTAAAGAATTGGGGTAGTTGGTGATGGATACCTGAAACTATCAAACTACAACCCAGAACCCATGAATCTTGAAGACAATTGTATAAAAATGTAGCTTATGAGGGGTGACAATGTGACTCTAAAGCCATATGGACCACACTCCCCTTTGTCCAGTGTATGGATGGATGAGTAGAAAAATGGGGGAAAAAAAAAAATGTCTGAATGTTGAGCACAGAATGACCCCCTGGACAGCACTGCAGACATTACATAATAAAACTTGAAGATATACATACCCTATGACTCAGCAATTCTAATCTAAGGTATGAACTCTAGAGAAATTCTTGTATATGTATACCAGGATACATGTAAAAGAATACACATAGCAGTCCTGTTTGTAACCACCCAACACCTGAAATGGCCCAAATATCCATTATTGGGAAAATGGATTTTTA
Organism: Choloepus didactylus; assembly: GCF_015220235.1. NCBI lineage: Eukaryota > Metazoa > Chordata > Mammalia > Pilosa > Megalonychidae > Choloepus > Choloepus didactylus. Next base: position 208,386,410 of record NC_051308.1, on the reverse strand, counting down.
AAACGTTATACAGTTAGCAGTTCTTGAAGTGTGATCTGGGGAACCTTGGGGGGGGGAGGGGTCCTCAATATCCTTTCAAGGATCTGTAAGGTCAAAACTGTTTTCAGAGCAATACTAAAACATTAATTACACCTTTCACTCTCATTCTCTAGTAGTGGAGTTTTCCAGAGGTTCATGTGTGATGTCATCACTCTGACAGCTAATAGAATGCATGTTTGTGTATTCTTTCGTTTTAAAGATTTCTAAGTTTTAATTTCTAATATGGTATATGGATACATATAATCCACATAAACAAAAGTTCTCTGGGTCTTTAAGGATGACAGTTTCCTGAGACTAAAAAGTTTGAGAACTGCTGGCCTATAATTATTAATAATCACTTCCTTGCCCTCTCAGCTTCCTTACTATTCTCTCTTTCCAAGACACTTGCCTAGAAAACACCCTAAACCTTGTTAAATTCAACTTACTACCTATTCCACATTTAAGCCTGAGTAATTACCAAACCATGCTGTATGGTCTTACCTTAAATTATTATAAACCCCAAGAGGGTGCTCAGCACTACCTCACATTTCTCTAGTAAATAGACCTTGGAATCCAAACAAAGTAGAGACAAGTGATCCACTTTGGAATTCCTGACATCATGTGACTAAGTGCTGAGTTCTTGGCTGGTACCCTTTACTTGTTTGTAGAATAAAAAAGGAAAGAGATATTAGAGGAGAACTGAATAGGACTCTTGCTCTGCCTTTTAACATTCAGAAAATAGTTTTTCTTCTTCTCTTTTCCTTTAAAGCCAGAAATGAAATAGGTTAGAAGCTGAACAAAAAGTGTGAGGAAATACAATGAATCCATTCTTTGTTAAGTTTCTTCACTGCACACCCCCACCCCCATACCTCAGTCCTGGAGCCTACAGAAACTCATACCAAAGCAAAAAGTCCACAATGCCAGCTGGCAAAGAGTTTGCCCCCTTCGGCCTGAAAGCACTGAACAGAAGAAACCAACCAATTATATTTAACATTTCAGAAAAATCAGGTCATGTAGGTCATGCATGAGTAGCTAGCACAGAGATTAGGCCTCATGATACTTTAAAAACTTCTTAATAAAAAGGATTTTCTTAGACTATCCTGCGGGACCCCGGGATTTGGAAGTTCTTCCCATCAGGAAACTGTGCTCTGCTGTATTTTAACTTAATTATCATAGCTGAAATAAAAATGAGGTTTTGCCAGGGGACCAGGGATCTAATTCTAGTTCTGTACCTCATGGTTGACCTAATCCCTTCTTATTTTTCCAAATGTAAATGATAATAATGAAACAATTTAATGAGTGCCCTATTTCAGAGAAAGATGAAAGACAGGAATATTCTCTAACACATTTTGATGCTGCTAAGGATGACAGAATTAGACTCTTGATTAACAACAATACTTTAATTGACAAAGTGCTTGCACATTTGTGGTTTAATTTGGTCTTCCTGACAAGCCTGTGAAATGCTAAAATATTATCTCATTTGACAAATGAGGAATGCCAGTCTCAGAGAAGTGAGAGTGGCAATGTCAGGAAAGATACTAGTCTTCTGAGTCTGGACTGCACACACTGTCATGTAGCCTAGAAGGAAGGAAGAGACTAAGGAAGTGGCAATTCAGTATGTTAATTAATTGACCACATTAATTCAGAATTTAGTATAGTCTAATTACTCAGGTTTGCCAAGCAAGCATCTAAGGTGAAAAAGCAAAGGTGATTCTTGCCCTAGAGGAGCTTTATCTTATGAAGGATGGGGGTAGATCTTCACACAATTCATCACAATTCAGTAGGTGCGGACTGGGGTAAAGAAGATACAAAATGGCACCTTGGTAGAAAGCAAAGAGGTGCTCAAAGGATGAAGCCATGTGAAAAGGACACAGGAGTCAGCTAAAGGGGCCCCTATTGGCCAAATCTGGGACAATTTGAGCATCAAAATAAATAATGATAGTAACAGATTATAACTCATTGAATAAAATAAGAATCCATGTGTCTATTCTGCTGTAACTACCTACTTATCTACCTATCTAACTATCCAACTAATTAACTAACAGAGAAGGGAAAGCTCTTGCTTCTAGTAGAATCCTAACTAATAAATGTGGAAGAAATGATGGAAACTAGAAAATAACCATTTTGTAATAATTGACTCAGGCAAGACTCACCAATGTGATGCTACAACTAATGAGTAAAAGTTTGATAAGGAACTGTATATTTATGGTCTCAAATATATCTCTCTCCATATGAAAATTAATTAATCACAAAGGAAATAGTAACTCTGCAATGAAGAAACTTGGCAGACTCCACCCTGAACCATGTAATCAAAGTTACCATCTCCAGTAATGGGGCAAATACCACTGGTCTGAGAACAATATCACTTCTGAAATATTCTTGCCAAAAAATGTATAACCTGAATCTAATCATGAGGTAACATTAGACAAACCCAAATTGAGGACCATTCTACAGAATAACTGGCCCATATTTATCAAGAAAATATCATGAAAGACAAGGAAAGACCAAGGAAAAGTTGCAGATCAAAGGAGGCTGTTCCGGTTTGCTAAGGCTGCCATTATGCAAAATACCAGAAATAGACTGGCTTTTATAAAGGGGATTTATTTGGTTACAAATTTACAGTTCTAAGGCCATAAAAGTGTCCAAACTAAGGCATCAACAAGAAGTTACCTGCACTGAAGAATGGCTGATGGTGTCTGGAACACCTCTGTCAGCTGGGAAGGCATGTGGCTGGTGTCTATTATTTCTGGGTTGCATTTCAAAATGGCATTCTCTAAAATGTCTCTGGGCTTGTCTCTCTTAGCCTCTTCAGCTCCTGTGCATCTAACTGTCTGGGAATCCTCTCTTAGTTTCTCTGGAGCAAACTCTGGGCTAGCATCTCTTAGCTTAGCATCTCCAAATGTCCTTCTGTCCACATTTCCAAGCATCAGCTTTCAATGGCCTTCTCCAAATTATCTCTCTAGTATAGGACTCCAGTGATTTAATTAAGACCCACCCTAAAGGGGCAGGGCCCATTATCTCCATGGAGTTAATGTAATCAAAGGTCTAGTCCACAGTTGATTGAATCACATCTCCATGGAAACACTCAATCAAAAGATTAATATCTGTCCTCACAAGATTGCATTAAAGAATACGGCTTTTGGGGGGACATAATATATCCAAACCAGCACAGAGGCCAAAGAGACATGGTGATTAAATGCAACTCATAACACAGAATTTTCTTTTCCTAAAAGGGCATTATTGGGAAAACTGGCAAAATATGAATAAGGTTTAGAGATTAGCAACTAGTATTAATATTAATTTCTGGTTTTAACAACTGTATGACGTCTATAGATCAGCTCTTAGCATTACATAAATGTTAATTTTATGATTATGTTATGTGTGCTAGTTTGTATATATTATGCCCCCTTGAAAAAGCCATATTCTATAATGCAATCTTTTGGGGGCAGACATATTAGTGTTGATTAGGTTGGAACCTATTGACTGACTGTTTCCATGGAGATGTGACTCAATCAACTGTGGGCAAGACCTTTGATTAGATAATTTCCATGGAGGTGTTACCCACCCATTCAGCGTGGGTCTGAATGAGATCACTGGAGCCATATAAAGAGTTCACAGACAGAAGTAGCTCAGAGGAACTAAGAGTGACATTTTGGAGGAGCTGCAGCTTACAGAGACATTTTGGAGATGGTCGTTGAAAGCTGACACTTTGGAGAATGCCATTTTGAAGCACAACCTGGGAGCAAGCAGACGCCAGCCACATGTCTTCCCAGCTAAGGGAGGTTTTTAAACACCATTGGCCATCCTTCAGTGAAGGTACCCTGTTGTTGATGCCTTACCTTGGACACTTCATGGCCTTCAGACTGTAATTTTGTAACCAAATAAACCCTCTCTATAAAAGCCAATCCATTTCTGGTATTTTGCATATGGCAGCATTAGCAAACTGGAACGGTATGGTAATATTGTAAGAAAATGTCCTCATTTTTAGAAAATATACCCTGAAGTTTTTAGAAGTAAAGAGACATAATGAGTGCAGTTATTGTCAAATGGCTCAGGGAAAAATGTAGTACACATAGAGAATGGTAATGCAAATATGGTAAATTAATACTTGGGAATCATGGTGAAGGGTAAACAGGAATTCTTTGTACTACTGCTGTAACTGTTATGTAAAGGTGAAACTAAAAAAAAAGTTTAAAAACCTCACACAGATTAGACAACATATAGAGAGATACAGAGTTGTAAAAAAAAAAAAAAGTATGGTCATATGAGGACCTATGGGTAGTTCTGTGTAGCTTAAGTTCATAAGGAGTAGCAGGTAATGTTAGAGAAAGAGGCTGGAGCCAGCTTGAAGAAGAGTCCAAATGACATTTAAGGAATCTACAAAGGGTGGCTACTATGGCTTTACAAATGGAAAAGGTATTGGTGAGGTCCATTGTGAAAGCAGAAGCACGTCTAAGGCAGGGTAGTCATTCTAGTAGCAGCACATAAAGATGTATAGAAGTGGGCTCTCCTCCGTGACAAACTTCTGATCTGTATCTGAATAGATATACAGGTACAGGATATTCCTTATTCCCCTAGCCATAATAATGACCAATTATGTTGCTAAAAGGCAGAAGTAACTGTTAAGACCTAGAACAGAGAGAGGAAGTAGTTTGTACATGGTTTCTTCCTAACGACAAAAGTTAATTTGGCTTAAAAAGAATTGACATTTATTGAGCACCTACTATGAATGAAGCACTATACCATGGGCAACAGCAGTTTAGACAATCAGTGTTGCCACTAAACTTTACCAAGGTGCATAAGCAAAGTATACTGACAGTTAAAACAATAGGCTTTGAAGTCATTCTTATGAAGCATATATAAAGTATCCCTATTTAACAGATGAGGCAACTGAAATTTGAGTAACTTTTCCAAGATCACATAAGTAATGTGGCAAGGCAAGACCTGGAATCCAAAATGTCTAACTCCAAAGTCCTTGTTCTTTCCATCATATCATACAGCATCTCACTTACTAATTCAAGATTCATTTCTTTTTTTTTTTTTTGAACTCTACCCTTATATTTTATTAAAAGGGCAAACATCATGAATTAACCCAGCTGTTTACTTGAATTACAAAAGTTAACATGATTTAATAGGGAAATAAGAAACTGTCTACAAATCTTTGACAGTAATAAATCTCAATATACAATGCATACAGGAGTCATAAGGGGCAACAAACTCTCCTATAAAACAAAAATATTTTAATACCTTTAAAATCTAAATTTTTCTTTAAAATCATTCATGAAAAAGATTCTGAAGTCAGAATTAACACCTCAATTAGTCAAGCATCAGGAAGTTACATTACAGCTATTTAGTATACAAAGAGACATCTTTCCAACCATTTTCTTCTAATGTCTCTGTTCCAGAACTGTACAGCCTCTTCTGCTTCTCCACACTCCCTATTCCACCATTTCTTCAGATCATGAAAACTGAATTTGTTGAACACCAGAATTTTTTTGATACGACATTGTATAAGCCATAGCATTTTGTTGTTGACCATGTGAAGTTATTAAGCCAGCTGGTAGCTGCTTAGTAAATGTCTCCTCTGTAAGCTCTTAACTTAGTCCATCTGTAGCTGTGACCATTCCACCAATTTCTTTCTCTCCTTTCATAGCTTCTCTGAATTTCTGAAGGTATAATTTCAGAGGTTCTACATAACTGTCAATGCCTAAGGCAGACGTGGCAAAGAGAATATCCTCTCCATTGATTGTCTTCCATTTCTCCCGATGGCATCTTTCACTTGCTTCAGATGTTATAAAGCTGATCAATGCACCTACATGTTCTTGAACATATTCTTCGGCACTTTTGCAATCTTTCCTGTTTGAGGTATGGCATTTCTCATTATTCTTGCCATTTGCAATTGGAAGATACATATCTTGTTCTCTGAAACTTTCTTTTGAGCCATTTGTGTCTTCGTGATCATTCATGCTGTCCTTGGTATCATCATGAGGCTGTATAGTATAATGACCTTCTCCAATGTAGTCCATAGAAATTCCTAGTTGAGAAGCATCTGTTGTAGAACTGTCACCATCCATTGTCATGAAACCATCAGAAGGTATTGAAGGGGGGCTTAGGAACACCTCTCTAAAAAGATGTCTGGTCTTTGCTCAATTTCAACCTAAAAAATAAACATCTCCAATTCAGCCCTGGTTGGCTCCCATCTCCAACTGGCTGTTTGGTTGGACAGAAAATGGCTATGAAGGAACCAGCCCCAGCACGGAGCTCCACTTCCAGGACTTGGCCTCCCCTCCCTCCCTAGTGAACATTCATTTCGTCACTCATTTGTTTATTCATTCATTCAGCAAACATTCTGTATTGTGCTAGGCTCTATTTATGAAGCAGGAATATAGTGGGGAACAAAGTGTCTGCTCTCATGGAGCTTACATTCTAGTGTAAGAAGACTGACAATAAACAAGTAAATAAATGAGTAATCTCAGATAGGGATAAGTGCTACGAAGAAAATAAAACTGAGCAATGTCAGAGAGTAATTGAAGGATGGTTAAAAAAGGCTCTTTGAGGAGGTGACATCTGAGATGAAACTAGTATGACAAGAAGGAATCAGACGAGTGAGCATCTAGGGCAGTGTTCAGGCAGAGGAAACAGCAGGTGCAAAGGCCATATAGGAATAATGAGGCTTGACTTGTAACAAAAAGAAGGCCATAGGTGACTACAATAGGGTGAAGAAAGGAAATAACGGTACAGGATGGAGTCATAGAAATAGGTAAGGTCACCTCACGTAGGGCCTTCTGGGTCATGGTAAGGATAATGATATGATTTACTTTTGAAGAAGACTGCCTAGATACTCTGTGGAGAATGGATTATAGGAAAGCAAGATTGGAAGCAGAGACATTAGAAGGCTACTGTAGAAGTCCATGCAAGAGATAATGGTACTGAGATTAATGCGATAGCCACAAGAGTACAAAGAAGTGGATAAATATATTTTGTAGGTAGAATTAACAGCACTGCTAAACTAGATGGAGTGGGAGGAGGGAAAGAGAAACTCAGGATGGATTTGAGAGTTTTTCTCCTTTACCTAGTATGGAAGACTAGAAAGAGCAGGTTCAAGAGGGGACAGGTTAGGATTAAGAATCTGTTTTGGCCTTGTTATATTCCAGATGACTTTTGGATATCCAAACAGAGATAACAAGTAGGAAGTGAAGTAAGTATAGAGTTTGGCAGAAAGGTCAAAGATAGAGATAAAATTTTGGTAGTCAATATATAAGGACAAGGGATTGACTGAAATCACTTGGGGAGAGATAGAGAACGTGCAGAGTAGAAGAGAAGGGGGCCTTGGACTGAGCCCTGGGGCACTTCAACAACTAGAGGCTGAGAAGAGAATACCAGCCAAAGGAGACTGAAAAGACATAGTGAGATAGGAACTGAAAACCTAGCCAGTGTAACATCCCAGTTGCCAAGAAAGGGGGTATTTCAAGAACAAAATTTATTGAGAAGTTATTGAGAAGCTGGGCAACATGAGGCAGAGAAGGATTTGACAATACAGATGTCAGTGTATTCTTGGTAAGAGCAGCATCACTGGAATGGTTGGGGGCAGAAGAGCAACTGGAGAGGTTGAGAAGATAATGGAAGACAAAGAAATGGAGATAGTGTCTATAGATCTGTCTTGGCATTTTTTTTTAAAAGAAGTTTTACTATGTGTGGTAGGCAGAATGGCCCTCCAAAGATGCCTGAGTCCTAATCCCTGAAACTGTAAACATGTTAATTTACATGGCAGAAGGATTTCAAAAATTAACGTTAAGATCTTCAAAAATAGGAAGATTATCCTAGATTATCCAGGTGGGTCCAATCTAATCACATGAATACTGACAAGCAGAGAACTTTCTCTAGCCAGAGGTAGGAGAGATGAGGCAGAAGAGAGTAAAGAGATTGGACATGTGAGGACTTACTGACTTTGAAAGTGTAGGTGGCCACAAGTGAGGGAAAGTGAGCAGCTTCTAGGAGCTGAGCATGGACCACCCCTGCCAACAGTCAGCAAGGAAATGGGGACCCTAGTCCCCCAACTGCATGGAACTGAATCCTACCGACAACCTGAATGAGCCTAGAAGCAGATTCCCTCCCTAGAGCTTTCAGATAAGGGCCCAGGCTGGCTGATACCTTGATTATGGCCTTGTGAGACCTGGAACAGAGAAAACAGCTGATCTCACCAAGACTTCTGACCTACAGAACTTGAGATAATAAATTTGTGTTGTTTTAAGCCACTAAGTTTGTGGTAATTTGTTATAGCAGCAACAGAAAATTAATACACAGTGAAACTTCAGAGACATGGGGAAGTAGCTGGAAGGGAGATGCAGGGTCAATGGAGAATTCTGAAAGATGGTAGATATCAGAGCATGTATTGTATGCTGAAGATAATATTCTAGAAAGGAGGAGTTGGGGGAGGAAACCAGTGACATATATGAGAGGAAAGAAAGGATGCAATCAAGACAAGTAGAGGGGTTGCCTTTTAATAGGAGCAGGACTCTATATCTATTTTAATGGCAAGATAGGCACTATAAACTGTGCCACGGCTTCCCTATGCTGTTCTGCTGCAGCTCTGCAAAAACCTGCCTCTAGGGAATCAGTGGTGATACTGAACTCTTCCCTTTGGATGTGTTTTGTTGATCCCTTAAGCGCAACCCATTCAATTACAAAGACCTCTTTGGAACGTGGAGGTGGAAGTGCACCTGACATTTCTTTAGGGCCTTTTTCATAGTGAATCATTCCAGTTTAACCTGGATGAATGGGGTAATGAGTATGCTTCGGAGTCATACAGTCTTGGATTTAAATCCCAGCTCTGCTACATACTAGTTGTATGATATTGGGCAAATCACAAACTCCTTGTTTAAAAAAAAACAGGATTAATAATATTAACTTCACAACATTATGAGAGAGAATGTAAACTACCTCGCACAGTGCCTATTACATAGTAGATGCTCAGTAAATGGTAACTACTATAATTATTACCCTACTTAGCCTGTCTTTTTCAATGTTAGCAGTACTCTTTTATGGTGCAAAAATCTTGGCAAACAACAAACCAGTTGATAGCATCTAGTAAGAGACTGGCATGATTCAAAAGTAAGATTCAGTGAAAAGTTTGTGGACTTTGGAATCAGAAAGATCTGGTTTCCACCTTGGATCAGCTATCTTCAAGAGGTATGATCTCATCAAGTCCCTATTTCATCTGTAAAATGGAGATAACCTCTGTTTTGGTTTGCCAAAGTTGCCAGAATGTAATATACCAGAAATGGGTTGGCTTTTTCAATGGGGATTTATTAGGTTACAAATTTACAGTTCTAAGGCCATGAAAATGTCCAAATTAAGGCATCAAGAGGAAGACACCTTCTTGGAGGAAAGGCTGCTGGCATCCGGGGTTCCTGTGTCACACGGGAAGGCACACGGCAATGTCTGCTGGTCCTTCTCTCCTGGTTTCTGGTTTCAAAATGGCTCTCTCTCTCCAAAATGTCTCTAGGCATTTCTCTCTACACCTCTCTGAGCTCTCTCAGTTTCATGTGTCTTTTATCCTCTCACAGAGGACTCCAACAAGGAGATTAAGACCCACCTTTAATAGGCTGGGTTACTTCTCCATGGAAACAACCTAATCAAAGGGTCCTACCCAACAAGAGGTCTGCATCCCACCAAGATTGGATTAAAAGGATGTGGCTTTTCTGGGGTACATAACAGATTCAAACCAGCACAACTCACAGTATTGCCTGAAAATTAAGTAAGCTGTAGTAAAATGCCCAAGACATAACAGGTCATAACCAAAGTTTACTGTATTTCCTTCAGTTCTCTTAACTCTCAGGGTAATTGGGCAAGGATATACATGTTCTCATTAATTTTTTCTTGAGGTCCTGGACTTTTGGTCAATTAAAGTTTTGCTGCCGTTTTTTTAAATTGCTAGCACAGTCATCACCCTTGGAGAAGAGAAGTGATTGCAGTGGTAGACACAGAGTTAAGGTCTCTTGATTTCTTGGCCATTACACTTTCCCTACTATGCTACACTGCCCTGAGTTCCTGTTAAGTTCCTTATTTTCCGACTCATCGTTTCCATTCTTAAACACATGTACTCAATGTGTGTAAAGTGCATGCACACACACACACACATACTCCCTTCCCTCACTAATCAAGCGTACCTTGTTTTATTGTGCTTCATTTTATTGAGCTTAGCAGATACTGAGTTTTTTGTTCGTTTGTTTGTTTGTTTACAAATTGAAGGCTTTCAGCTAAGACAGGCTGAAAGCTAGGTCTCTTCTGCCAAACAGTTAGCCAAGTTGTGAATGCAAAGTTAAAGTTCTTGAAGGAAATTAGAAGTGCTACTCCAGGGAACATATGAATAATAAATAAGTGAAACAGCCTTTTGCTGATATGAAGAAAGTATTAGTGGTGTGGATAGAGGATCAAACTAGCTAAAATATTCCCTACACCAAAGCCTAAAAGCCTAATTCAGAGCAAGTCACTAACTCTTTTCAATTCTATGAAGACTGAGAGAGGTGAGGAAGCTGTAGAAGAAAAATCTGAAGCTAGAAGAGGTTAGTACATGACATATAAGGAAAGAAGCTATTTCTGTAACATAAAAGTATAAGGAGAAGCAACAAATGCTGATGTAGAAGCTGCAGCAAATTATCCAGAAGATCGAGCTAAGATAATTTGGTAAAGGTGGCTACACCAAACAAGAGATTTTCAATGTAGACGAAACAACCTTCTATTAGAAGAAAATGCCATCTAGACTTTCATAGCTAGAGTCAATGCCTGGCTTCAAGACTTCAAAGGACAGGCTGACATTAGGGGTTAATGTAGCTGATGACTTCAAGTGGAAGCAATGCTCATTTACCAATCTGAAAATCTTAAGGCCCCTAAGAATTATGCTAAATCTACTCTGCCTATGCTCTATCATTTATAACAACAATGCTGGGTGACTGGACATCTGTTTACAACATGGTTTGCTGCTAGTGCTTGATTCATGCACTAGTTTGCTCCTTGATTCTACTCTCTAACACTTAGTTTTGGTGATCAGCCTAGGGTCCCTAGAATCTGATTTTGGCTTATATTTTGCTTTTAGTTATACCACTCCCTTGTCTATATTGATATCCCAAAGGGAGCTCCCTGCCCAAAGTTACATGGCATATATGCTAGCATCCTAAGTTATGGTACATATTAGCGTGGTGGGCAGGAAGCAGGGAAGGTGTATGTGTTAAAGAGGAGGTTCTTCAGACACTGTGTAAAGTCGATGTAAAGCTAGTCTGGAAACAAGGAAGCGAATCACAAATACTTTCTTAAGAAACAAGATACAAGGAATTAAATCTTCTAGCTGTTTCCATAGAGCATATGATAGCTCTCTTTGGCACAATATCATCAACAACAAATTAAATAAAGACAAATACATTTGAGGAAAACACTAAGAGAGGTACTGGGGTCTTAGGAAACCTAGCATGTGAAGCCTGTGTTCTGGAAGATCCTAAACAAAAGATGAGAAGAAATTGTGGAAGGAAGGGATAAATTAAATTCCAATTAGAATGCTAACACCCAAGAACCTAAGATGGCAGCTAGGAGAGACAGGGCAAAAAAACCTCCATGAAAAATATTAGATACAAGCCAGAAAGTGACCCAGAACACCAGTTCCAGTGATGCACCAGCTGGACAAGGTCTGCTAAATCCACAGGGACCATGCACTTTGTGAAACTGGGAGTCTGCGTTGTGAAACGAGTGAGGAAGCCACCGAATATCCGGCAGCCATGCTGCGGTGTGGGGAAACCGAGGGTTGGTGTTTCGAGGTGGACTAGTTGTTTTTTAAGAAAACCCAAAAGCAGCTGCAGATACAGCAGTGAGAACTGCACAGTGAAGCGTGGCAGGAACAGGCTGTGCGAACACCTCAATATCTGGTGTGGACAACAGCCTTTCATACACACACTGCTGACGGTCTCAGAGCGAGGAAGGCAGAGGTGAGCCAAAAGGGAAATAAAATCACGCCCCTTGCAGCCATCTTCCCGGCGGGCTGGGAATGCTCCTGCCCAGTGCTGGAGCCACAGCTCAGAGTCGCGACAAAAAACCCAGTATGACAGGAACTGTTTCCAGCAACACATGTACACACCACAATATCGGGTGTGGACAATAGCCTTTTGTGCACCCGCAGCTAACTGTCCCAGAGCTGGGAAGGCAGAGGTGTGCGAAAAGGGGGAAATTAACACGCCCCATTCAGCCATCCTTTCAGCAGGCTGGGAACACCCTTACATGGCCTGGCGGCCCAGAACTTCCCTTGAGGAACGGCGCACACTTGTTATGCAGCACAGTCTTCTCTCAGCAGAGGCACTAGAAGAGCACGACTTGGAATAGGGACCCACTCAGAAATCCCAGGGAACATACGCCAATACGAAAGACTTGTGGGTCAGCGGCAGACACAATCTGTGGCGAGACTGAAATGAAGGTTTAGACTCTTGCAACAGCCTTAAATCTCTGGGAACACCTGGGAGGTTTGATTGTTAAAGCCACCCTCCCTCCCTAACCGCTCAGACACACGGCCCACATTCAGGGCGAACAGCACCAACAACACACCCAATCTTTGTGCACCAATTGGACCCCACAAGAATCAGACCCCCACACACCACAAAGACAAAGTTGGAGAGAACTGACTTGAGGTGAACAGGTGACTTGCGGACACCATCTGCTGGATAGAGAAAGTGTACGCCACCAAACTGTAGATCTGACAAATTAGAGATTCATCTTTGAATAATCCTACATATCCTAAAAGAACTCTGTCAAGTAAAGCAAATACCAAGAGGCCAAAAACAACAGAAAATTTTAAAGCATATGATAAAACCAGATGATATGGAGAACCCAAACCCAAACACCCAAATCAAAAATTCAGAGGAGACATAGTACTTGGAGAAATTAATCAAAGAACTAAAGACAAACAATGAGAGCATGACACAGGACATAAAGGACATGAAGAAGAGCATGGCACAAGATATAAAGGACATGAAGAAGACCCTAGAAGAGCATAAGGAAGAAATTGCAAGAGTAAATAAAAAAATAGACAATCTTATGGAAATAAAATCAACTGATGACCAAATTAAAAAGATTCTGGATACTCATAGTACAAGACTAGTGGAAGCTGAACAATGAATCAGCGACCTCGAGGACCATAGAATGGAAAAAGAAAGAACAAAAGAAAGAATGGGGAAAAAAATAAAAAAAATTGAAAAGGATCTCAGGGATATGACAGATAAAATAAAACATCCAAATTTAAAACTCTTTGGTGTCCCAGAAGGGGAAGAGAAGGGTAAAGGTCTAGAAAGAGTATTCAAAGAAATTGTTGGGGAAAACTTCCCAAACCTTCTACACAATATAAATACACAAAGCATAAATGCCCAGCAAACTCCAAATAGAATAAATCCAAATGAACCCACTCCAAGACATATTCTGATCAGACTGTCAAATACTGAAGAGAAGGAGCAAGTTCTGAAAGCAGCAAGAGAAAAGCAATTCACCACATACAAAGGAAAAAACATAAGACTAAGTAGTGACTACTCAGTGGCCACCATGGAGGTGAGAAGGCAGTGGCATGACATATTTAAAATTCTGAAAGAGAAAAATTTCCAACCAAGAATACTTTATCCAGCAAAGCTCTCCTTCAAATTTGAGGGAAAGCTTAAAATTTTCACAGACAAACAAATGCTGAGAGATTCTGCTAATAAAAGTCCTGCTCTACTTCAGATACTAAAGGGAGCCCTACTGACAGAGAAACAAAGAAAGGAGAGAGAGATATGGAGAAAGGTTCAGTACTAAAGAGATTCAATATTGGTTCATTAAAGGACATTAAGAGAGAGGGAAAAAATATATCTGACAAACATAAACCAAAGGATAAGACGGCTGATTCAAGAAATGCCTTCACAGTAATAACATTGAACGCAAATGGATTAAACTCCCCAATGAAAAGATATAGATTGGCAGAATTGATCAAAAAATATGAACCATCAATATGCTGCATACAAGAGACTCATCTTAGACACAGGGACACAAAGAATTGAAAGTGAAAGGATGGAAAAAATATTTCATGCAACCTACAGCCCAAAGAAAGCAGCAGTAGCAATATTAATCTCAGATAAAATAGACTTTAAATGCAAGGATATTAAGAGAGACAAAGAAGGCAACTACATACTAATAAAAGGGGCAATTCAACAAGACGAAATAACAATCATAAAAGTTCATACACCCAATCATGGTGCCACAAAATACATGAGACAAGCACTGGCAAAACTAAAGGATGCAATGGATGTTTCCACAATAATTGTGGGAGACTTCAACACATCACTCTCTCCTATAGATAGATCAACCAGACAGAAGACCAGTAAGGAAACTGAAAACCTAAACAATCTGACAAAAGAATTTGATTTAACAGACATATATAGACCATCACATCCCAAATCACCAGGACACATATTCTTCTCTAGGGATCATGGAGCTTTCTCCAGAATAGACCATATGCTGGGACATAAAACAAGCCTCAATAAATTAAAAAAAATTGAAATTATTCAAAGCACATTCTCTGACCACAATGGAATACAATTAGAAGTCAATAACCATCAGAGACTTAGAAAATTCACAAACACCTGGAGGTTAAACAACACACTCCTAAAATAAATGGTTTATAATGTAGAATGTAGGGGAACTAGCGACAGAGAGCAATTAATGAAAGGGGAGCGATAACCCAATAAGAACAGATAAGCTATCGTGGGTAAATCTAACGTTCTGGGAATGCCAAGCAATGACTATGGTTTGTTAACTTCTGATGGGTGTGGTAGCAACAAGTTCACAGAAATGTTGCAATATTAGGTTATTTTCTTGGGGTAGAGTAGGAACATGTTGGAAGTAAAGTAGTTATTTTAGGTTAGTTGTCTCTTTCTTACTCCTTTGTTATGGTTTATTTGAAATGTTTTTTTCAAAACAAAATGTACATCTTTAAAAAATTTTTTTTTTATATAGTTTAAAAAAAGAGTTACTTAAGAGTTAATGACAATCAATGCAATATATGATACTGGAGTGGATCTAAGAATGGAGGAGAAAAGCTCAAAGGGGGCATAAGGAAAAACTGGAAATAGAATTTAAGCTTTATATCCATATTAATTTTCTTGAATTAACTGCAGTTAGGTTAATGACATAAGTGAATATCCTTGTTCGTAGGAAATGTACATGGAAGTGTTATGAGTTCAAGGAGTATGATACATGCAATCTGCTCTCAAATGTTCAGAAGATGATACATGGGTAGACAGATAATTGATAGAAAGATAATAGATATGGTTGAAAGAAAGAGAGAGGGAGGGAGGGAGGTAGAGAGGAAGGAAGGAAGAAAAGGAGAAAGGAAGGAAGGAAGGAAGGAAGGAAGGAAGGAAGGAAGGAGAAAGAAAGGTACTGCAAAGGTAGCAAAATGTAAAATTGGTAGATACAGATATCTGGGGGTGGACGGGGTGTTGGAGTTCTCTGTATGGGGTTTCTATTGTATTTTCAACTGTCCTATATGTTTGAAATGATTTCAAAATAAAAATTAAAAAAAACAAAAAACAAAAAAATATTATCTAGGCAATAATACAGGTAACCTACATTATGTCAGATATACAAAATTGCTATAGAAATCATTAAAAGCTTTGAAATATAACTGATGGCTTTCTGCATTTGTAAACTAACGACTTTGGGGTTGAGGGGAAGAACAAAGGTGCTTAAAGAAACTGTACATCTTAAAATCTACAATGAAAGGGAAAAAACACAAGATACCAGTTTTAAACACCCACGTTATAATAATGTTGTACCAAACATAAACAATACCTTTTCAAATTTGAACCAATGTATGTAAACACCAGCTTCTGACAACAAAAATAAGGAAATTAAAACCCTACATTTTGTCTGATTTAGATCAGGTAATAATGGAAGCAAAAGGATATTTAAAATTATTTATTTTACTGTTATACATAAAAAGCACAGAAAAGCATAATACCAGAGTTCTTTTCCATCATAAAATTATTTACACCCATTTATCTATTTAGCCAGAGACATGAGCTTGAAGAGGTACTTGTATATTACATTTGTAATTATTTCTGTACAGCAATAACTGTCTCCTATTTGGAGCATGTTGAATAAAACATTGTCTCATAAAAAAAAAAAAAAAGAATGCTAGCACCCACATTCCAATGAACTGTGGCACAGTAAAAAGGACAGTGGCCCAGGACGTAGGAAAGACAGTTTTGTTTCTGAAAATAAACTGTGATATCATTTTGGCAAATTTCTCCTTGGCTCCATTCTTATGATCTGCTATTTCTTGCTTAACTTCCTTTGATACTACATGTGATGGTTAAGTTCATGTGTCAACTTGGCCAGGTTATGGTGTACAGGTGTTTGGTGAAGTAAGCACTGGCTTGACTGTTACTGTGAGGGTATTTAATGGACTTAAATCATCAGTACGTTGATTGCATCTATGGCGATTACATTTACAATCAACTGAGGAGATTGCCTTCAACAATGAGAGAAGTCTCATCCAACCAGTTGAAGGTTTTAAAAGAAATGATGACTTCAGCAGTCAGAAGGGAGAATTTCCATCTCTACTTCAGCCAGTCAGCTTCTCCTGGGGAATACACTGCAAACCTTCATCATAATTCCAACTTGTGGCCTGCTCTACAAAATTCAGACTTGCCGATCCTAAAAGTTGTGTGAGCTAATTCTTCAAATAAATCTCATAATATTTATATTGTATATGTGTGTGTGTGTGTGTGTGTGTGTGTGTGCATGTGTGTATGTATCTCCTATCAGTTCTGTTACCCTGGAGAACCCTGACTAATACAGTTTTTGGAACCAGAAGAGTGGAGTTCTGCTATTGCAAATAACAGAAAGTGTAGAAATGGCTTTGAAATAGGATAACAGGTCCTGTTGTTTAACCCAACCCATTTCACAGAGTTTGCCTGAGTAGTCTAGGAAATGAAAACACTACATTCATACATTGAAATCTACAAATATATATTGCTTACTACGTACAAAGTCATATGAAAAGCTCTATGGAGATATGCTTATGAACTACTAATAAAAACAGAAGGTAAAATTTATTGAATTTATTTACTACAGGCCCAATACAATGCCAGCAGTTTGTATGTATTATTTCTTTTTACTTCTGAACTTTTTAGTTTAAAAAATTTCAAACCTATAGAAAAGTTGCAAGAATAGTACAATCAACATCCATATATCTTCACCTGGTATCATCAACTGTTAAAATTTTTCCACAGTTTGCTTCGTTTTTCCTCTCCCTTTCTCAGTCTCTCTCTCTCTTTTTCTGAACCATTTGACAGTTATTTATAGAAATTACAACTTTTCACCCCTTCAACATGTATTTCTTCAGAAAAAGGATATTCTCCTACATAACCATAATACATTTGTTACACTCAGTTATAAATATGTCAGTACCAACTGAAATTGTAATCATCTATACAGAGTGGAAACTACAGGAGATGCAAGAAGAAACAGAAACACACTAATAACAGGAAATTTTAACATACCACTCTTAGAGTAATATAGGTCAAGTAGATAAAAAATAAGTAAGGATATAGAAGATCTAAACAACATAGTCACCTTCTGTTGACACAAAGAAAATGGCAGTACATTTCAATCCTCTCTAATCACAATGCAAGAAAATGAAAAATTAAAAACAAACAACAAAGGCCCTTTGACAGAAAAAAATTTACCTATTAAACAACTCGAGTGAAAAGAGAAATTCAAACAGGAATAACAGAATTTATGAAAAATGATAAAGAAAACACTACATATCAGAATCTATGAGACATTTAAATCAGTGATCAGAAGAAAATTCACCTCAAGATTATTATTTGATAATTCATTTTATTTTATCAATAAAATAGATAAGATGAATAAAAACAATAAAATGAATTACCAAGAAAATGAAATAAAAATGACACAGTGGACATAAATGAATTATATTTCCATCTCAAAAACAGCTAGAAAAAGTAAACCACAAGAAGGCACAAGGAAGGAAATCATAAAGATAAACGTAGAAATTAGTAATGTAGAGAACTGAAAAATACTAGATCAATTTAATAAATAAAAATCCTGGGTTCTTTGGGGAAAAATCAGCAAAATAGACAAATCATTAGCTCAATTAATTAAGAAGATTGAATCAGTTATAAAAAACCTCCTAACAAAGAAAAGTCCAAGACCAGATAGCTTGACTAGCAAATTCTACCAAATATTTAAAGAGGAATTAATAACAATCCTTCTCAAACTTTCCCTCCAAATTTAAGAGGATTAAAATTTTTTTCTAACTCATTCTATGAAGCCAGCATTCCTGTTACCAAAGCCAGACATACACACTATAAGAAAAGAAATCTACAGGTGAATAACACATACATATAAATGTAAAAATCTTCAATAAATACTAGCAAATCAAATTCAGCAACATATTAAAAGGATTCAACACAATAACTAAATGGGATTTATGCTTAGAGCACAAGGATGGTTCAAAACACAAAAATCAATCAATGTAATATACCACATTAATAGAATGAAGGAAAAAACCCATACAGAAATCTCAATTAACGCAGAAAAAGTATTTGACGCCTTTTCATGATTAAAAAACTCAACAAACTAGGAATAGAAGGGAATTTCCTCAACATGAAAAAAGTCACATATGAAAAACCCGTTAACATTATATTCATTAGTAAAGCCTGAAAGCATTTTACCTAATATCAGAAACAAGGATGCCCACATTTGCCACTTCTATTCAGCACAGTACTGCAGGTTCTAGCCAGAGCAATTTGAAAAGAAAAAGAAATAAAGGGCATCCAAATTGGAAAGGAAGAAGTAAAACAATTTCTGTTCATAGATGACATGATTTTATATGTAACAACCTCCAGAGATTCCAAAATAGCTATTATAGCTAATAAATGAATTTGGCAAAGCTGCAGGATACAAAATCAGTACACAAAATGTCTGTATACTAGCAATGAACAATCTGAAAAGGAAATTAAGAAAACAATTCCATTTATAATAGCATAAAAAATAAAATACTTAGGAATGAAATTAACAAAGAAGGAGAAAGACTTGTACACTGAAAAATAGAAAGCACTGCTGAAACAAATTAAAGAAAACTTAAATGGCAAGACATCCCATTTATGGCTTGGAAGGCCATACTGTTAAGATAACAAACAATACTATCGAAAGTAATCTGCAGATTCGATGCAATCATATCATAATTCCAGTGTCATTTTTTGCAGAAATAGAAAAACCCAGCCTAAAATTTGTATGGAATTTCAAGAGATCCCAAGAGCCAAAAGAATCTTGAAAAAGATGAAAGTTGGAAGACTCATTTCAAAACTTACTACAAAAGCTACGGTAATCAAAATAGTATAATACTGGGATAAGGATAAACATATAGACAAATGGAATAGAATGTAAAGTCCAGAAATAAATCTTCATGTAAATGGTCAATTACATTTTGGACAAATGTGCCAAGTCTTTTCAACACATGGTGCTAGAAAAACTAGATATCCATATGCTATGAGGACAGACTCTGCCTTACACCATATACAAAAACTAATAATCAAAGACCTAATTTTTTTTTTAAATTTTTGACATTTTTATTACCACACACACAAAAATGATAAGAATAAAAATTAAAGTGAAAAAGAGCAACTAAAGTAAAAAAGAACACTGGGTACCTTTTTCTTTTTTTTTCCTTTCCCCATTTTTCTACTCATCCATCCATAAACTAGACAAAGGGGAGTGTGGTCCATATGGCTTTCCCAATAACATTGTCACCCCTCATAAGCTACATCTTTATACAATTGTCTTCAAGATTCATGGGTTTTGGGTTGTAGTTTGATAGTTTCAGGTATTTACTGCTAGCTATTCCAACTCATTAGAACCTAAAAAGACCTGTCTATATTGAGCATAAGAGTGCCCACCAGAGTGACCTCTTGGCTCCTTTTGGAATCTCTCTGCCACTGAAGCTTATTTCATTTCCTTTCACATCCCCCTTTTGGTCAAGAAGATGTTCTGCATCCCACAACGCCAGGTCTACATTCCTCCCCGGGAGTCATATTCCACGTTGCCAGGGAAATACACTCCCCTGGGTTTCAGATCCCACGTAGGGGGGAGGGCAGTGATTCCACCTGCCAAGCTGGCTTAGCTAGAGAGAGAGCCCCACAACTGAGCAACAAAGAGGCATTCGGGGGGAGGCTCTTAGGCACAATTATAGGTAGGCCTAGCCTCTCCTTTGCAGCAACAGCCAAAGACCTAATTTTAAGAGTTAAAATTACAAAACTCTGAAGAAAACATAGGGGAAAATCTTCAAGATTTTGGATTTGGCAATTTTATATTTAACAACCTCTAGAGATTCCAAAATAGCTATTATAGCTAATAAATGAATTCGGCAAAGCTGCAGGATACAAAATCTGCAGAATTGCAATGGATTCTCAGATATGACATCAAAAGCATGAGCAACAGAAGAAAAAATAAATTAGTCTTCATAAAAACTTAAAACACTGCCAAGAGAGTTAGAAAATCACCTTCAGAATGGAAGAAACATTTACAAATCATTTTCTGATAAGAGTTTAATACCCAGAATATTTAAAGAGCTCCTACTACTCAACAACAACGAAACAATTAAAAAACGGGCAAAGGACTTGAACAGACATTTCTCCGAAGAAGACATACAAATGGCCAATAAGTGCATAAAAAGAAGCTCAACACTGTAAGCCATGAGGAAAATGCAAATCAAAACCAAAATGAGATACCGCTTCACACCCATTGGGATGGCTACTATATATATTAAAAAAAACAACGGAAAATATCAAGTGTTAGTGAGGATGTGGAGAAATTGGTGCACTGTTAGTGGGAAGGTAAAATGGTACAGCTGCTCTCGAAAACAGTGTGGCAGTTCCTTGAAAAATAAAAAAGAATTACTGTATGACCTGGCAATTCTAATTCTAGGAATATACCCCAAAGAACTGAAAACAGGGACTCAGCAGATACCTGTACACCAATGTTCATAGCAGCATTATCCACAATAGCCAAAAGGTGGAAACAGCCCAAGTGCCCAATAACAGATGAATGGTTAAACAAAATGTGGCATATACATACAACGGAATATTATTCAGCCAGAAAAGGGAATGAAATTCTGATACATGCAACAACATGGATGAACCTTGAAGACGTCTTGTTGAGGGAAATAAGCCAGACATAAAAGGACAAATATTTCATTTCACTTGCATGAAATAATTAGAATATGCAAATTCTTAGAGACAGAAAATAGAAAAGAGGTTACCAGGGGTTGGAGGGTGGGGGGGATATGGGGAGTTATTGCTTAATGGGTATAGAGTTTCTGTTTATGATGATGAAAAAGTTACAACACTGTGAATGTACCAAATGACACTGCATTGTACACTTAAAAATGCTTAAAATAAATTTTAACTTACGTATATTGACAATTGTTCTGGTTAGCTTCGTTGTTGTTATGCAAAATACCAGAAATGGATTGGCTTTTATAAAGGGGGTGTATTAGGTTACAAATTTACATAGAAGTGTCCAAACTAAGGCATCGACAAGAGGATACCTTCACTGAAGAATGGCCAGTGGTGTCTGGAACACCTCTGTCAGCTGGAAAGGAACATGGCTGGTGTCTGCTGGTCCTCTGCTCCTGGGATGCATTTCAAAATGGCTTTCTCTAAAATGTCTCTGGGCTTGTCTCTCTTAGATTCTTCAGCTTCTGTGCATCTATCTAAGCTTCGGGGTCCTCTCTTAGCTTCTCTGGAGCTAACTCCAGAAGTCTCTCTCAGCTGCTCTGAACTCCTTCTGTCTGTGAGCTCTCTTAAAGGACTCCAATGATTCAATTAAGACCCACCCTGAATGGGCAGGGTCAGAACTCCATGGAAATAATTTAATCAAAGGTCTTGCCCACAGTTGATTGAGTCACATTTCCATGGAAATAATCAAAAGAGTAATGTCTGCCCTCACATTAATTGATTAAGAACATGGCTTTTGGAGGACATAATATATCCAAACCAGCACAACAATTAAGTTTATGTGTCAACTTGGCTAGTTTATGATGTACAGTTGTTTGTTCAAAGAGGCACTGGCCTGATTTTTACTGTGAGGATATTTTGTGGATTTAAGTCATCAGTAAGCTGATTATATCTATGGCCAATTACATCTATAATCAACTAAGGAGACTGCCTTCAACAATGAGAAAGTCTTATTCAATTACTTGAAAACCTTAAAAGGAGAAGTGATGATTTCAGCAGTCAGAAGGGAGAATTTCCATCTCTACTTCAGCCAGCCAGCTTCTCCTGGGGAATTCATCAAAAACCTTCATTGGAGTTCCCAGCTTGGAGCCCACCTTAAAGAATTCAGACTCACAGTTGTGTGAGCCAATTCTATAATCTCATAATATTTATGTTATATATTTATGTATTTATATGTATTTCCTGTCAGTTCTGTTTCCCTGGAGGATCCTAACTAATACAGAAAAGAAAAGAGCGTGTCATTTTCCGGAGAAATTGTCTCCTGTCTTCTCAAATTCAGTTCTTTCATTCCAACTTCACTGCCATAACCTAAGAACAGATCCTCATCATCTCTTGTCTTAACCAATGAAATGGCCGATTAACTGGTCTTCCCGCTTCTGGCTTACCCTTACCCATCATTATCTTTATCCTTTATCTAACATGTCATCAAGATCTGTCTAAAACACAAGTATGACCATGTCATTTCTTGGTTAAAACCTTCAATGGTCTCTTCTTACACTCTGGGTAAAGTTCTTTGAGCAGGCCCTGCTTATTCTCTCTCTCACTTCATCTGTTTTCGGTTTCCTGCATAGGCCTTGTGTTTCAGATTTCTGGATCATCTGTTTCTTAGCTTGTGCCTGGCACATGTTAGGTCCCCTGGAATGTCCTTTCCTATTGCTTCCCACTTGGCTACCAACTCGAGGCATCCTAATGGTTATCTCTAAACCGCCTTTGAGGCTTATAGAAATGAAATGTGGAACAGGAGAAGGAACATGGATTTTGAAGTCAGAAACCAACAGACCTAGGTTCAAGTCCTTGCTCCATCACATAGCAGCTGTATAACCTAAAGCACATCATGTAACCTCTCTGAGTTATGGGTTACTATGAGGTTTAACTGAGAGAAAGTTTGAGGAAGTGGATATAATAAGCACTCTGTCTGATATGAAGTAGGGACTCAAATTTAAGTTCTTATTCTTGTCTCTAACCTTTCTGAGTCTCAGTTTCCTCATAGGCAAAACAAGAGCAAATACCATGAAACCCAAGGGAGGGTCCATGCATGGAGGAAGGGTAGGGAGGTTTACTGAGATACTGCATCAAAGTGGCTGCAACTGTATTTGGCATCTACTGTGACCACTGGAGAATATAAAAATAGAAAAAATACAATCTCTTATCTTCAATGAGTCAGGCCACATTGTAGCCCCTTCCTAAAATGTAGCCAGAACATTCCTGCAGTGTAGGCTTGACTTCAGGAAAATACTCTAAACTGGACTGAAATGGATCAAGAGAAGAGGGTTCAATAAGATGAGCGGCTTAGAAACCATCCAACTTTAGAAATATTAAAAAAAATAAAATAAAATAAAGGAACTGGAGGAACAAGAGTAACAAGAGTTATCTTCTGAAAAAGCTTCAGGTGAAAAATTAGAGCTAACTGATAGACAGTAGGGGAAAGCAGATTTCAGTTCAAAATAAAAAAGAACATTTTTAGCCATTAGAGATATCTCAAATGGAAGATGCTCCTTTGCGAGGTTACAATCTCCCTGTCCTTGAAGAATTTAAGTTAGGGCTATATGAGCATTTTAGGGAATGCTCTCAAGGGTGAATCCTGAATTAGGCGGGAAGTTGACCTCTGAGGTCCTCTTATCTTGAGACTCTAGGATTCTATGACTTTTTACCTTACCTTTAATACTGAGACAACTAACTAAATCTTAAGCAAAGTAAGTTTGGAAAGAACATGGTAATACTGAAGTCTTTAAGAAATAAGGAGCTGTTAAGCTCATGTTGGTAGATACAATTTTTCAAGTTGTAGTTTTTGGTTGAAAGCTTCATTTTATCATTGACAGCAAATACTTAATGGTTGTCTTTCTTAAAGTGAACAGCTCACTTAACTAATTTTTTTGAGAAAATGTCTGCCAAATAGCCAAGTCAGTTGTTCTTTCAAGCAAAGATGAAAAACAAAGGCTAGTTCAACTTGCAACTCAAACAATTACACAAGTGCCTTTTTGTTAATCAACCATAATACCTAGATATAGTAAAGATAGAGAAATTGAACTCAGAGAGGTTAAAACACTTGCCAAAGGCCACACAGTTAGAGCTAGGAATTGAACCTAGCTCCTTTGGTCTCCCAAGTCGATGTTCTTTCTACTATGTTACCCTGAAACCAATAAACAAGTATATCCCCAAATAAAGGGAAGAAAATAAGAACTAAATATGCCTAGTTATAATAATGACAGCTGTCAGGACACCAGTACCTTCAAGGTTTCTCTAAATAATCCTTAGAGATAGGAGTCTTAGCTGCCCATCATTAGACCTCTCCTCTCTGGAGCAACAACATAGTTTGTGGAATTGGAAACAGATTCATAAAACCTAAGTAAGCCGAGCTTGTGTTTGTGTGTCTACATGACACAGGAGGAGAGCACGAACAATGGAAATGAACAGGGGGAACCCATTTGGTTCATCAGCTTCTTGGACTGGGATATTGTTTTCACTCACTGCAGCGTATCACTGGCCCTGGCATGGTAATTTAGAGGATGTGTTCTTTATTAGCTTTGCTCAACTTGGCTGGGTTCATCTACGTGTTGCCAGCTGGGCTAATGTCAAGGCTGAAACTCCACTCCTCTAAATTCTAGTTCCCTTAATAAAGTACGGGTTACCTCCTGCTCTTACCTAGCTCAGTTACCATTTTCAGTTGTCCATATCCAACTCCTTCTTTCCCTCCTAACTCGCTCCTCAGCATGGCTAGAGGACATCTGCAACTATAAAGGCATATCACGTTCTCTGGGTACTTTTTGGCCAATAGATCTATGAAGCAGAAAATAGAAGGATAACTAAAATCATGTGTCATGGGGCCAATCCAACTTCAAAAGCCTCCTATTACTGAAACTCAAAGGAATGACTGACCTTAGTTGTCTAGGGCAATAGGTAAGAGGATTCAGCAAATGGGTGGCTATGATTCCCAGAAGATAGTCTACTAATATGTCTAGCCAAGCTCAGACCACTTAAGAGAGCTGGCATGTAAGCACATTGCTGATCAGTCACACAAACAAATGAACACATTCCAGCTTTCCTTAGCAAGAGACAATGAATTTAAAAAAACTTACAAACTCCTGCTTTCTTGCCATATCACCCCCATAACCTGTTTTTCTTTCCTCTGTTTAAAGAGGTTGCCATCTTGATTTAGATGTTTAAGTTTTGTTGTTCTTATAAGACACTAATGAGACTTAGAAATTCTCATTTTTAACTATAATGTTTTCTCAAAAATCATCTAGGGAATTAAGGAAAAACTTTAAAACCATTAAGTTTATATTCCCAGTTTCCAATACGACTTTCCTAAGAACCACATACAGTTACTTAAAATAGGAGATTTTGCAAGTTGATGAGTAGTGATGCTGGCACATAGCAGGTGTTACAATAAAAACTTGCCAAAGAAAATTGTGTGGGTTTTGCGTCTTCTCAAGAAAACAGGTGTGGTCAAATTTATGAACTGCCTAAGCCATATCTCACTACTTCTAGGCGTTTGAGAGATGACAGCTGTTTCATTACACGTGGCCCAAATTGTTACCAATCTCACGCATCTGGGTTTGATGAAGGCAGGAGAGAAAAGTGGGCAGATTAGAGAAGTGAAATGGAACAGGATTTTTCTGTCCCTTGGGCAGATATAATTAGAATCAGTGGGAGAAGCCAGATCTCCTGCTTCATAATCTAGTGTCACTCATCTCATTTTCCCATTTCCTATTCCTCTTTGTGTAACAGCATTCAATCAAGAGAAAAGCAGTTATAGGAGTACTGATTCATTGCACAAACCTCATCTCATACACGTTTATTTTTCCTGACCAAAATAAGAGCACTTTCATGCCCGCGTGTGTGGTTCTCTTTTCTTGAGATGCTTGGGCATCTTGGCTCAGATATAACTAACATACAGTGGTCATGTACCATTGCACAGCTCTTTCCTCATTTCAATCACTCAGTCAACCTGAGAGGTAGGCACTTCTCTATAATATCCACTGATTTTAGCATTGCTGTCCTGAGGCTGCTCTACCACTGCTGGATAGATGGATGAATAAAGGCCAGAGTTGCCAGATATGATTAGATTATAAGGTCAAAGCCGGAATAATTTCCTGAATAGTTAAGACAGAGATTGTGTGTGTGTGTGTGTGTGTGTGTGCGCGCGCGCGCATGGAGGGAGTAGATGGTTTATTAAATAAAAGCCAGGCTGGAGACCAGATATCTGAGAGACTGAAAAGGAAAACAGCTGAGTTACTGGTTTCATTATGGGCACCAAAGATTTTGATCTGCTTATTAACCATTATGCCCCCAATTTTTCTGACATGGTAAGTGAACATACCTCAAAAGACAAAATCAGAGAAGGGCACATTGGCATCCAGAAAACTTCCTGTAAAGAACACATCCTCCTGTTTGTTGTGGTTTATTAGAAAAAGAAATTGGGTGGGAGGGCAGGGGAGTAGTCCAGGTGTAGAGGTATACACATGTTTAATGACAGGGAGGTGAGTGAATGTGGGCTCTGGAAATGGAGCTTAATAATGTCCTCTGCCACTCTAAATTTTGGCCAAAGGTTTCCAAAATTAAAAAATCAGAACATCAGTTTAAATAGCTTTTAATCAATTAAAAATTGTAGTGGCTCTGAGTAGCACTGTTATTTTTGCAATTAAGGGAATAATATCTGAATAAAGCTTTGGATGAACATATCAGAACACAAATGCAATCAGAAAATACAGCATTATCTATTTCACTCGACAAACACTGAATGACTACTATGAACCAAGTGCTGGGGCTATAAAGATATAGTTAACATATTAATTCCATTTAACATGGAATCCAGGCCAGAAACAAATCCTAACTTCCTAGACATGGAAGAAAGAAGAAATTTAGCTTCTGCATTAGCATTTATACTGAAAACCTAGCATTATTTTACATGTTATAGGGTTAAATGTTAAATAAATAAAATAAATAAATGTTATCAGGGTCAAAATAAACTTTAAGACCTCATATTTTGACTTCTTTATTCAAAGAATATGCCCCCCTCCCCCAATCTTCTTACCCTTTCCCCATGCAGTCAAGGCCTCAATTCTCTCTCTCACCTGGAATATTAGAACAGCTTGCTCATCATCATCTCTGCTTCCAATCTCTGAAAGCCACCTATGATTTCACTGCTACCTGAATAGTTTTTCTAAAACACAAATCTGACTGTAACTCACTACTTAAAGCCCATCCAATAGCTCTCACTGCTCTCAGAGTAAAGAATCAGATCTTTAAAATGGTCAACGAGGGCACTGGAAGCTTTCCCTGCCCTCCAGCCTCCAGTCCCCACAATACAGGTTAAGGGCCTTTCTGCACTTTATTACTTCAATTTTGTAATTCTCTGTTGGTGTACACTTCCACAAAACTGTAATAATTCAACTGATCGAACAACCAGCACTTAGTTGTGACTAGATAGTAAGAACTAGAAAGAATGGATAGATGATGAAAATCAGACAGTCCATTAGTTGACTGACAGCTGTGACCTACAGCTGTGACCGACAGGTTAGCCTTAGTTGTTATTCCTGTCTCTATCCTAGTTTTTTCCTCTGTAGTCTAGGGTTACAATTTAACCAATTCTCTTTTTGACTCGGAATTCCAAAGTGATCATAGCAGTTTCCCATACAGTTTTACAATGGGAAGAGAACATCCATAAAGGATGCTGAAGTATATGAAAACATTTTAAAAATGTTTCACAGAAAAAAAGAGACAATCTAGAAGTTTTATTTTTTAAGCATCAAACTTGTCTTCTCCAGACCAGGGGAAGACTCATGCACATCAACCCTAGCACCTGAGTCAGACTTTGAAATTTTGTAGGATGAAACCTCTCACAGGTGGAAAGGGCAGCCCTGAGAGGACAAAGGAGGCCTGGCTGACCATTTACTACAACAGGTATGCTCAAGGCCAGTACCTCCATGAACTCATGTATTTGTCTCAGCATGTAGAGAACAGACATGGTTCATACCTTATGAACTCACAAGAGCTGACGTATAGTCCAGGATAACAATACATTAATTCATAATAAAAATATAAATATGAAGTAGCTTGGATCGTATGCTTTCTTCCTGCTGTAAAACTACATAGGAGGCTAAGCTATAATCTGAAACTGGCTTACCCAGCCTGAAATCAGAGCAAGAGGAAGTTGCGTGGATTGGTATGATAGCTAACGGCCTGATTAACATCACGGTCATGCCAAGTGGACTGAACTCTTATTTTGTCTTCGAAATTTCAAAAGTAAAGCATGTCTCTGTTCACTTTTATTTTAAGTTACAAAATTAAAAAAAAAACAACTCTTTTATAACCATGTATCCTGGATTAGTTGGAAGCTTGGTAGTTTCTACCCATTCGAGTTGGGTTTGGCCCCCAGGAGTTTAGAGTTAAAAAGGATACTACTGGCTTAGTAAAGGAGAAAAGGAGAGGTTGCAAACAGCCGGCATGCAAGAGACTCCTTAGATAAGCAGAGCCACATGTGGATGGAGGACAGAGCTAGGTAGTAGGTGAGCAGATCAATACGGAATCAAGCAGGAGTCAGAATCCCAGGAGTCATTTGTTACCTATTCCCCAAATCATATTAAAGAGTTGGAAGGGCCCTTAAGGATCATATAGTTCAATCTCTCATATGTAGGAATGAGTTGCTCAAAAACACAAAACAAATTTGTGGCCCACTGGGGACGAGAACCCAGTTCAGAGCTCTGACATCACACCACACCACTCTTCCTATTTCATATCAAGATCTGGAAGGCAAAGTCGAGGATCTCAAATGATCTTTGAAGACAACAACCCAAAGAAGAATGGGGAGAATAATATAAGGGAGACATGCAGGAAGGCAATATGGCTCAAAGTGATGTTGGTGCTGACAGATGGCCCTATCAAAAGATCTCCATGGTTTCTCCCCCTAGACTTAGATGTCAGCAGAGTCAAGTCACTGAATCCTCTCAGCTTCTGTTTTCTTATGAATATAAAATGTATCCAAAAATGAATAATCCCTGTTTAGAATTATCAAGAGGATAAAATGAAATAATATATGTAAAAGAACATTAAATGAATATTGGTATTTTTTCCTGACTTCAAGCAAGAAATAACCTCATCGTACTCTGAATTTTTTAACATTTGCATACTAATGACTAAGAAAGTAGGAAGAAAGGAGATAACATGATTAGAAAGAGAAAAAGGCTCACACACAGAAACATCTTGTTTTGTGAATATGGGTTGAGTAACCACATTTTTTCCACATTAAGTCACTTGTTCCTTAGCCAGGACTCTGAGATGGCTGAACCTCTGCTATGACTGAAAGCTTCAATGTAGGACCTCCTGGGGAGATGAGGTCAGGAAGGAGGGAGCTGTTAAAGGAAACAGCCTGGTTGCTGGAATGATGACCAAAGAACTTAGTCTGGAAACGCCATCTGGAAGAAGGTCACTCTCTCTAACTTCTGAACCTGGTCCTTCTGGATATCATTTGTTAAAAATCTAAGCACGGTCTCCAGAGAGACATAGAAGAAGAGGAGAAAATGGACAGCAAACTTCTTGGAAGCATCAACCACGTAATGAATCATATTTCTTATCAGCATGGTGTGCATTCAGAAAGGAATGCATGTCTAGCAATTCTTGGACACAAAGACTTTTATGTCTCTGCTCTGGAAAACTGCCTGTGATTTATCAGTCATAAAGCAGAGACTTTCTAGCCAAGAAAGTCAACCAACTACCTGCATAAAGCCTGGAAACACTAAGGCCTATCCCGTTTTGGCCTCAAGTAAAACAAATGACTCCATTACCACTACCAAGGTATCTATCTGTCTTTTTGTGGCTTCCAGGGAGAGAGCATTTCACAGGGCTTGCAGAGGGATGTCAATGGACTTCCCATACCAATGGCAGGGGACTTGTTTCTTGAAGCATGTAGAGGACTGACACTTTCTCAAGCCAAGAAGTGTGCCTCACTCACACCCCATGCCAAGTTCCCTCCATCTCATGCCACTACTCTAACCCAAGCAACCCTAATTTCGTCTTTTTCCAGTTACCACAGTACAACCCATCATTCTCCATAGTGCAGCCCAAGTGATTTTTAAAATAACAGCTTTAATGACACACAATTCTCATACCATAAAATTCATCCTTGTAAAGTGTACAATTTAATGATTTTTAATATATTCAGAGTTATGCAAACATTTCCCCCAACTAATTTTAGAACATTTTCAACACCCCCCAAAAGAAACCCCATACCAATCAGTCATTACCCAATCTTCCCTCTCCCTAGCCCTGGCAATCACTAATCTACGTCCATCTCTACGGATTTGCCTAATCTGAACATTTCACATAAATACAACCATACAATGTGTGGTCTTTTGTAACTGGCTTGTTTCACTCAGCGTAATGTTTTTAAGGTATATCCATACTGTTGTATGGGAAAGTACGTCATTCCTTTTTATTGATGAATAATATTTCATTGTATAGATATACTACATTTTATTTATCCATTCATCAGTTGACGAGCATTTGGATTGTTTCCACTTTTTTGGCTATTAAGAAGAATGCTGCCTTGAACATTCACAGATACATTTTTGTGTTCATGTTTTCAATCCTCTTAGATATACACCTTGGAGTAGAATTGTTGGGTCATGTGGTAACTCCATGTTTTCATGTTTTGATTAACTTCCAAACTGTTTTCCAAAATGGATGCAGCATTTTACAAACTCACCAGCAATGTATGAAGGTCACCAACTCTCTATATCCTCATTAACACTTGTTATGCCCATCTTTTTTTTTTTTTAATTAAATTCAGTTTTATTGAAATACATTCACACACCATACAATCATCCATGGTATACAATCCACTGTCCACAGTATGATAACATAGTTATGCGTTCATCACCACAATCTATCTCTGAACATTTTCCTTGCATCAGAAAGAACCAGAACAAGAATAAAAAATAAGAGTGAAAAAAGAACACCTAAATCATCCCCCCATCCCACCCCATTTGTCCTTTAATTTTTATCCCCATTTTCTACTCATCCATACACTAGATAAAGGGGGTGTGATCCACAAGGTCTTCACAATCACACTGTCACCGCTTGTAATCTACATTATTATATAATTGTCTTCAGGAGTCCAGACTGCTGGGTTGGAGTTTGGTAGTTTCAGGTATTTACTTCTAGCTATTCCAATACATTAAAACCTAAGAGGTGTTATTTATATAGTGCATAAGAATGTCCACCAGAGTGACCTCTCGACTCCATTTGGAATCTCTCAGCCACTGAAACTATTTCGTCTCATTTTGCATCCCTCTTTTGGTCAAGAAGATACTCAGTCCCATGATGCCGGGCCCACATTCATCCCCGGGAGTCATATTCTGCATTGCCAGGGAGATTTACACCCCTGGGAGTCAGGTCCCACGTAGAGGGGAGGTATGCCCATCTTTTGATTACAGCTACACTTATGGGTGTGAAGTGGTATCTCATTGTGGTAATGACTTTCATTTCTCTAATAACTAATGATCTTGAGCATCTTTTATGTGCTTATAAGCCAATGGTCATATCTTCTTTGGAGAAATGTCTATTCAAATCCATTGCCCATTTTAAAATCAGGTTTTTTTTATTGTTGAGCTGTAAGGGTTCTTTATATATTCTGGATATAAGTCTAAGTGATTTATAAAAGTAAATTAGATCTTGCCACTTCCCTGTTTGGAATCCTCTCATAGTTTCCCAAAACATTTACAAGACAATCCAAAATTCTCACTCTGGCTTACAAGGTCCTACATGATTTGGCCCCTGCCCACTTCTCCAATGTCATCTTATACCATTCTCCCCCTCACATACTGCATGCTAGCCATACCAGCTTTCTTTCTGCCCTTGAAACATACCAAGCTCATTCATGTCTCAACACTTCTGTATTAACTGTCCCGTCTGCTTGTTTGGAATGCTTCTTCCTTGACTGGCTCCTTCTTACCATTCAGGTCTCAACTAAAATATCACTTTTTCAGAGAAATTTTCCTGAAAAGAAATTCTATCTAGAGAAGCTCCTCCTCCACAAGGGGGCACAAGGAAACTTTTCAGGGTGATGGATATATTCATTATCTTGATTGTGGTAATGACTTCATGGATGTATATGTATGTCAAAACTTTTCAAACTGTATACTTTATATATGTGCAGCTTATTTTATATCAATTATATTTCAAAAAAACTGTTAAATAAAAAAGTTCCTCCACACCCACAGTTTTCAGTCATTCTCAATTGTTTTATTTCCTTAGGAGAAATTATCTTTTTTATCACTATAGAAATTATCTATCTCATTTATTTCTTGATTTAAATGTTTACTATTTGTCTCACCCCACTAGAATGGAAGTTTGCCACAAAGTCAGGGACACTGCTTATCTTCTTCACTGCTGCATCCTTGGCCTGGCTCACAATAGGTGATCTATATATATTTGGCTAATTGAATGAATGGGATTCGACAGAGATTTGGAAAAGAGACACTCAGATAATAGGAGGGGTGACTTTCCATTCTCTCAGAATCACCAGTGCTTTTAGACTTAAGGGGATAGGTTTATTCTTTTCTTTACTAAGAGTCCCTATCTTAAAATCTATCCTGGATCATCTCCACCATCATGATCATTAGAACTATCATTTGCTGTTCAGTTATTCTATGGCACTATTCAAATACTTTTTCTATACTCTTCCATTGATAGTGGTTATTTTTATAATAATAGCATTATAAAAGTGATTATAAAAAGTGATAATATATATTATATATATATAATACTTAAAATCATAACAATAGCTTTGGTAATAAAAACATTTGTTTAGTCTTGCCATTTGCCAGATGTTATGTAAGCATTTTGCCCATGTAATGTCAATGCATTCCTCATAATAACTTTATGAAGTATGTATTCTCTAAAGGATGAGGAATTGACGGTTTAGAGGTGAATTAACTGCCCAAAGTCACACAGTTGGTAAAAGCAGAGCTAGAACTCTAACTCTTGTCTACCTTTCTTTACAGCCCATGTTTTTTCCATTCCACTATAGTGCTTCTCAAGCATTTTACAATATGATGTTATCACTACTCACATACTAAGCCCCTAAGGCCTGAGGAAAATGCCTATCCTGAGAATGACTCTACTCAAACTCTGAAATGGGTTAAGGACAAAAGTAAAAGAGATGAGGAGATAGTTGCCTAAGAAAAAGCCAGGATATCTGAACAAAAATTTTTCACTTTATCCCCAGCTCCATGGCTGGCTTCAACACTTAATTCTTACTGTTTCTGATTACTCTCTGGTAAATCTTGTTTTTTTTTTTTACCTAAACTGCTGGTTCCTGCCTCTTCCCTGTTTACTAGTGAGGCTTGTTGGTGAAGATACGCTGACTGTGAGAGACCTGGTGATTCCCTTATCAACTGGGTCCTGGTTCCAAGGGCCCACGGATGGGGCCTTTACCTTTTGTGCCAGGTGGCTGCAGGTTGTCTCCAGTCAAGGAACACCAGCCCACAGGGAAGATGTCGCGGGAGTCAAAGCGGCACCAGTAGTCAAAGGCCCCTCGCCACCCGTCGAAAGTGACAAGCACCTCTGAGCCCCGCACCTCCCCAATAGTGGCTGGGCAGATGAAATGAGGGTTCTTCCTGTCCACAGCTTCTAGCTTCATTCCCATTTTGAAGAAGTTGTGGGAAGGAGATGGTGGTTCCTAGATGAGAAACAGAAATATACAGTCCTAGACACAAAGAAAGAGGGTATATATACCAAAAGACTGCATCTATACCTCATTTGGATGATTAAAAAGTGACTGCTATGGGATTTAAAATGGAGATTAAGTCTTTTAAATTA
Organism: Choloepus didactylus; assembly: GCF_015220235.1. Lineage (NCBI taxonomy): Eukaryota > Metazoa > Chordata > Mammalia > Pilosa > Megalonychidae > Choloepus > Choloepus didactylus. Next base: position 208,352,247 of record NC_051308.1, on the reverse strand, counting down.
ATTTCAAAGTGTACCTAAACTACTTTGTTAATCCTAACATTTTCACAAAAAGTTTACAGTTTTTTTTTTCAAAGAAATAAAAGATTACAGATAAAGTTGAATCTTCCTTTGTGCCCTTTCCCTACCTAACTCCCCTTCCACCTACCACAGAGGTAACTATTATCAATGCTTATTTTAAAACTTTACTACTTATGTACATATCCATTTGCATTCTTTTAAATTTTATAAAAATGGTGTCATACTGTACATATCATTCTACAATTAGCATTTTTTGTTCAACATTGTTTTTGAGATTTACCTCTGTTGATAAATATAGCTCAAGTTCATTTTAACTGCTAAATAGTATTCCATGTATATACACAATTTATTCATTCTCTTTTGATGGACATTCAAAGTTGTTTCCAACTGTTTACTATTTCAAAAGAGTTTTAATGAACATTCTTGTACTTGTTCATTTGTACACATGTGGGAGGGTTTCTCTAGAATATATACCTAGGAATAGAATTGCTGGGTTGTAGAACAGATACATGCAATTTCACTTTACTAGATATTGTTAAACTGCCCTCCAAAGAGGTTATATCATTGCACACTTTCACCAGCAGAGTTCTTGTGTGCAGATTTGTAATGTGATTGTATAGATCAAATTTCCAAATTGTGTTCTATTCTCTATTCTGTTTTCTTGGTCTTATTATCTAATCCTGTACCAGAGTAACAGCTTTCTTAAACGGGTTTCTGGTAATTAAAGTCCCTCTCCTTTGTCATTCTTCAATATTGTTTTGGTTATTCTTTCTCCCTGATTTTCCGTATGAAATTTAGAATCACCTTTTCAAATCCCACCCTCCCTGCCCCCCGCAAAACAAAACAAAACCCTATTAGGATTTTGACTGGATTGCAATGAATTTATAGATTAATTTGGGAAGAAATAACCTTTTTACGATATTCAGCCTTACCATCCATGTCCATGATACTCTTCTCCATTTGTTTAGTCTTCTTTAATGTAGATTTCTTCTTTAGCATATTCTTAAATTGCCTCTACAATTATCTCATGTTTTTTATTGACTTTTTTCCTAGGTATAATTTTATTGCTATCATAAATGGTATCTTTAAACAATTTTATTTTCAAACCATTGTTGCTGTTAGATAGGAATACAAGTGATTTTTTTAAAATTTTATTTTGAAATAAATTCAAACTTACAGGACAGTTGCAAAAAAAAATACAAACTCCATACACAGAACTACAGCATACCCTGACCCCCTTCCCCCAATACCCCAATCCACCAACTTAAACATCCTGTCACACTACCATTTCTTTCTTTCCGTCCCTCCCTCCATCCCTATCTATCATCCATCATCTATTGCTCTGTCTTCTGAACATATGAGAACAAGCTGCACACATCCTGGAACAAACAATATAATTCACATATACATTTCCCATGAACAAGAACATTCTTTTATGCAGTCCCATTAAGCGCAGCCAAGAAGTTCAAGAAATTCAACAATGATACAAAGCTTACATTCTATATTTCCTTTTTTTTTCCCTTATGTCCCAACTGTGTCCCTTTGAGCCTCCTCTCCTCCATCCTCAGATCCCATCCAGGATCATCCTTGGCATTTAATTGCCATTATCTATTTAGACTTTTTTTTTTTTTTTCAATTGTGGAAACATATATACAGCCTAAATCTTCCCATTCCAACCCCTCCCTAGCATTCCATTAGTGGGATTAATCACATCTAGAATGTTGCATTGCTATCACCTTCCCACCATCCATTACTAGAAATTTCCCTTTACCTCAAACAGAAACCCTACATTCCTTTCTTAACTCCCCATTGCCCCTTCCCCCACTTCTCATAACCCATACTCTATTTTTCATCTCTATGGTCATATTCTCTGATACTTTCTTTGTGTTTACTGTGGGGCTTAAATTTAACCTCTTAAATCTATAACAATCTTGCTTTTCTTTGATACCAACTTAACTTCAATAGGACACCTAAACTATGTTCCTATATTCCTCCATTCCCCCACCCTTATGTAGTTCTTGTCAAAAATTATATATTTTACATTGAATCCAAAACCACTGATTTATCATTACACTTTATGTCTTTTAGATCCTGTAGGAAGTAAATAGTGGAGTTACAAATCAAAAATACAGTAGTATTGGTATTTATATTTACCATGTGATCTTTACTAGAAATCTTTATTTCTTCATGTGGTTTCAGTCAATTGTTCAGTGTCCCTTCCTTTCAGCCTGCACAATTCCCTTTAGCATTTCTTATAGGACTGATCTACTGGTGATGAAGTCCCTCAGCTTTTGATTATCTGGGAACGTTTTCATCTCTCTCTCATTTTTAACCTCCAGGTGTTTGTGAATTTTCTGAGTCTCTGATGATTGTTGACTTCTATTTGTATTCCATTGTGGTCAGAGAATGTGCTTTGAATAATTTCAATTTTTTAAAATTTATTGAGGCTTGTTTTATGTCCCAGCATATGGTCTATTCCAGAGAAAGTTCTGTGATCACTAGATAAGAATGTGATTCCTGGTGATTTGGGATGTAATGTTCTATATATGTCTGATAAATTTCTCTATATCTCTCCTTTCTTTGTTTCTCTGTCAGTAGGGCTCCTTTAGTATCTAAAGTAGGGCAGGTCTTTTATTAGCAAAATCCCTCAGCATTTGTTTGTGAAAAATTTAAGCTCTCCCTCAAATTTGAAGGAGAGTTTTGCTGGATAAAGTATTCTTGGTTGGAAATTTTTCTCTCTCAGAATTTTAAATATGTCATGCCACTGCCTTCTTGCCTCCATGGTGGCCGCTGAGTAGTCACTACTTAGTCTTATATTGTTTCCTTTGTATGTGGTGAATTGCTTTTCTCTTGCTGCTTTCAGAACTTGCTCCTTCTCTTCAGTATTTGACAGTCTGATCAGAATATGTCTTGGAGTGGGTTCATTTGGATTTATTCTATTTGGAGTTTGCTGGGCATTTATGCTTTGTGTATTTATATTGTGTAGAAGGTTTGGGAAGTTTTCCCCAACAATTTCTTTGAATACTCTTTCTAGAATTTTACCCTTCTCTTCCCCCTCTGGGACACCAATGAGTTTTAAATTTGGATGTTTTATTTTATCTATCATATCCCTGAGATCCATTTCAATTTTTTTGATTTTTTTCCCCATTCTTTTGTTCTTTCATTTTCCGTTCTGTGGTCCTTGAGAACACTGAGTCGTTGTTCAGCTTCCTCTAGTCTTGTACTGTGAGTATCCAGAATCTTTTAAATTTGGTCAACAGTTGATTTTATTTACATAAGATCGTCTATTTTTTTATTTACTCTTTCAAGTTCTTCTTTATGCTCTTCTAGCGTCTTCTTCATGTCCTTTATATCCTGTGCCATGCTCTCATTGTTTGTCTTTAGCTCTTTGATTAATTGCTCCAAATACTGTGTCTCCTCTGATCTTTTGATTTGGGTGTTTGGGATTGGGTTCTCCATATCATCTGGTTTTATCACACGCTTTAAAATTTTCTGTTGTTTTTGGCCTCTTGGCATTTACTTTACTTGATAGGGTTCTTTCAGAATATGAAAAACACCAATCTCTAATTTGTCAGATCTACAGCTTGGTGACGTACACTTTCTCTAACTAACCAGCAGATGGTGTCTGCGAGTCACCTAGTCCCCTCAAGTCAGTTCTCCCCAACTTTGCCTTTGTGCCATGTCACAAGTGCGTGCTGGCCTTCCAGGGAAGCCCTGGGCTGCCAGGCCATGCAGGGCCATTCCCAGCCTGCTGTAAAGATGGCTAAATGGGGTGTGTTAATTTCCCCCTTTTCGCACAGCTCCACCTTCCCAGCTCTGGGACAATTAGCTGTGGGTGCACTAAAGGCCACTGTCCACAGCCGATATTGTGACATGTGCGCGGTGCTGTGGGAAACACTCCCCGTCACACTGGGACCCTTGGCGTGGCTCTGGGGTGTGGCTCCGGCCCCAGGCAGCAGTGTCCCCAGCCCTCTGGGAAGATGGCTGCAAGGGGCACAGTTTCTTTCTCCTTTTGGCTCCCCTCTGCCCTCCTGGCTCCGAGATAATTAGCAGCAGGTGTGGGAAGGGCTATCTTCCACACCAGATATTGAGGCGTTGGCACAGCCTGTCCCTGCTGTGCTTCACTGCATGGTTCTTGCCGCCGTATCCACAGCTGCTCCTGGTTTTTTTTTTTTTTTTAAAGAACTAGTCCATCTCCAAACGCCAACCCACGGGTTCCTCACGCCGCAGTGCAGCCACCAGACTTTCAGCTAGCTCACTCACTTGTTTCAGAACGCAGATTCCCAGTTTCTCCAAATGCATGGTCCCTGTGGATTTAACAGACCTTGTCCACCTGGCGCATCGCTGGAACTGGTGTTCTGGGTCACTTTCTGTCTTTTATCTAGTATTTTTCACAGAGGTGTTTTTTTGTCCTGTCTCACCTAGCCGCCACCTTAGGTTCTCCCCATAACTGATTTTTAAAAATTAATCAAATGATTTTATACTGATTAGCTTATGTTGACTGATAAACCAATTTTTTGTCTGCTTGATTTATCAATTATTGAGAGATGTGTATTAAAATTTCTCCTAGTAATTCTCATTTTTCCCATTTTTCCAGGTAATTCTGTCAAACTTTGCTTTATATACTGAGAGGCTGAGTTTTTGAGAAGCACCATGTGTATTTACAACTGCTTAACATTCTTGGTGAACTGTATTTTTATCATTAGTGGTCTCTAATGCTTTTTATCATCAAAGTGTCTTTGGTCTGATTTCATTATAGTTAACATTACCATTATTTTGATATAAAAGTTTGCCTGGAATATTTTTTATATTATTTTACTTTCAATATTTTTGTGTCATTGCTTTAGCATTCTCTCTTGCAAAAAGCATATAGCTAGATTAAAAAAATTTAATCTATGTCTGACTACACTGATGAGTTTAAACTCATTTCTTGTGATAACTGATGCATTTAGGTTACGGCTATCTTCTTGTCTATATTTCTATTTGACCTGATTTTCAAGGTTCTTTTATCTCCTTTTCAATCAACTGAATTTTATTCCCTGTTCCCCCCTCCAATGATTCAGAAGTTAACAATCTATTTATAGTCTTTTAGTGGATCCCCTTAAGATTTTAACTGCATGGATAACATAGCAAAGTCTAAAGCTCACTTTTATTTCTGGTCTCAATACAGGAAACTTAGAACACTTTACTCCTTAGTTACACAGGTGTTTAATAATTTAATTCCTCATTGTTTACTGCCAATTAATCACTTCTGTAATTATAACTAGCTTATGCAGTACAGGCCATGTTGGATTAGCTTTTCCTATGTGCTAATCAATTTCCTTCCTCACCATTACTTCTTGCATCACACTCTTACTTTGTGGATGCAATTACTGTCTTCCTGAAGCATAGTACTTCAGTTGTTCTTTCAGTGGATAATCTAGTATTCACTCATACTGGTATGTCTGAAGATGTCTTGACTTTACTCTCATTCTAAAATACAAGTAGAGCTAGATAAAGAATTCTAGATGGTCAACTACTTTCTCTCAGTACTTTGAATATATTATTCCGTTATCTTCAGGCATGTACCGCTGCTGTCAAGAAATATGCTGTCAGCCTAACTATAATCCCTCTGAAGATAATCTTTGATTATTTGCTCAGATTTTCTCTTTGCCTTTAGTTTTCTATGGTTACAGTGTGATGTTTATCAATATGCTCCTTAAATCTGAATATCTGTGTCTTTTAGCAACTCAGGAAAATTTTCAGTCATTATCTCCTCAAATATTCATTCTTCTCTATTCTTTCTAATTAATCTTTCTGGATTTCCTGTTTGGCATATTTTCCAGTTTGCTTATGCTGCCATCATGCAAAATACCAGAAATGGATTGGCTTTTATAAAGGGGGTTTATTTGGTTACAAAGTTTCAGTCTTAAGGCCGCAAAAGTTTCCAAACTAAGGTATCAATACAAGTATACCTTCACTGAAGGATGGCTGATGGCGTCCGGAAAAACTCTGTTAGCTGGGAAGGCACGTGCCTGGCATCTGCTTGCTCCCAGCTTGCGTTTCAAAATGACGTTCTCCAAAATGTCTCTCTAAGCTGTGGCACTGAGCTCCTTCTGTCTGAGCTCTTATAGGGCTCCAGTAAACTAATCAAGACCCACGCTGAATGCGCGGGGCCACAGTCCCATGGAAATGATTTAATCAAGGTGTTACCCACAGTTGGGTGGGTCACATCTCCATGGAAACAACCTAATCCAAAGATTTCAACCTAATCAACACTAATATGTCTGCCCCCACAAGACTGCCTGAAAGAACATGGCATTTTGGGAAACATAGTGCATCCAAACAGGCATAGCATATATTGGTTATTCTACTGTTATTCTCCTTGTCTCAACTTCTCTTTAATATTTTCCATCTCTTTATCTCTCTGGTTAATTTCCTTACATACATTTTTCAGTTAATTCTTTATCTTTTTAATCTGCTTACTCATCTACCTATTAATTTTTAATTCCAATTAAGTTTCATTTTTAGATGTTCTATTTGGTTCTTTTACAAATCTGCCTTTAAAACGTGTTTTGTACTTTTGTCATTTAGTCTTTCTTTTAGTTCTTTAGTCATTTAAAAATAATTTATAATCTTCACTGGATATTTCTACTATCTGAAAGTCCTTGGTTTATAATCTTACTGTTTGTTGCACGTATAGACTCTCTCTTTAGTTGGATTGTTTTGAGAGTTTTTGAAGGTTTTGTAATTCTGGACTGAGGGCTCATCTTCAGTGGTACTTCACCTTTGGGGCTCCTGTGATACCTTAGTTAAGAGCATGTTCCTCTGGAGAGGTTTTGGGTTTGTTTCTGCCAGGTATGCAGAATTATTCCCACACAACTTGGGAGTTTCTAGATGACACAAAGACTCTACTGAATCCTGGACTTAAAGGGGGAAGACTGTTTTAATCAGAGGAGATTCCCATCCCCATCCCAACCCAGAGCCAAGCAGAGACTCTTTGTCATCAATGTAATAATCTTTTCACTAAGGGGTACACTTTTGAGGGATCTAATTTGGCTTTCATATGGCAGTCTCTGGTTTCTATCCCTGCCTTGCATAAATATTTGTTGGTTTTGTTTTTACTTTTCCTCAGTATTTTGAGGTTTCTTGTAATGAAAAGGTTTCTAGTTATCTAGGACGGTGGGAACCAGAGCAGCCCTCTTAGGGTTTAGACTTAACCAGCAGCAAAGGCAGACCTAATTCCATCCCCGTTACAGCAACTCTTGCCCCATTAAAGAATTCAGAGGATAGCAGACTGATTGCCTCACCCCTTGAAAAACAATCAAGAATGAATACAGGGTTTGGATCCCTGATCCATCATTTATTATGCAATCTTGGACAAGTTCTTTATTCAAAATCATTTAGTTGATTTTGTGGTTATTAAATGAAATAGTATAAATAAAGTGCCAAGCATACTGTAGGTACTCAAATTAGTCTCCTTCCTTTCTCTCTAGAACATGGACTACACAGAACTCCAGAATATATAAGAAGAATAGCTCTTTTACATTTACAATACATTTTATATGTTTTACTAATGAACACATTTTAACTTCTTAACAACCCTGTGAGGTAGACAGAACCTCACATTATAGATGAGGTCAAAAGACACTTAAGAGTTTGCCCCAAGTGGGCATAGCTTATTATTGGCAGAGCTGGAACTAAAAAGCAGGAATCTTAACTTGAGAATCGAATATTATTCCTCTGGGGATTGCTGGTGCTTCACAAAGTGCAAAAAAAAAAAAAAAAAAAAAAAAATCCTTTTGCCAAACTAGTTTCTGAGAAGGCATCCTCAAGCCATAAATACAACGTAGACATCAGAGGCTTGGTACTTGAGAGAATTTAAGTATTTGACCTTAAGAAGCTTGGAGATTGTGATATTTGAGGGATACCATACCTTGTGGAAAATCCTGATGGGAGCCATCTCTGCTCCATTTAGCGTCTTCAAAAGGAACATGGGCCAAGAGGAGGCATTCAGCCGAAATCCTGCAGCAAACATCATGAACAGCAGATGAAAAACATGTTTCAAAGGGAACGGCTATATCAAGTTCTCCCTCTGGAATCCAGGTACTCTTGCCCATAACATATACTGTGATAGTTACAGAATCAGAGATAGTTAGGAAAGGATTTAAAGTTAAATAGAATAAATGCCTCATTAGACACTTGAAGAAAACAAGGCATAGAGAGGGAATGCAACTTGTCCAAGGCAGTGCTGCAAAGTAGTGGGACAGAGAACCCAAAGTTTCCTGACTTGTAGAAAAATTCCCTTGAAAAACCTCCAAAAGATGTGAGATAGGATTAAGCAATACTTAGAAATGATTTAGATCTAGAAATGATCTAGACAGCACTGTGTGTCTGGATTCTTCTTCTTCTCCTGAAGAAACCAAACATGTCCATGGTTAAAACCAATATACAAGTAAATCTTTGTGGGTTTATCTCAATGTAAACTAACTCACTATTCCCTTCTCCCCACACTGTCTCTAACTCACACACACAAATGCACCCACAGAATATAAAATACTTTCTTGATATTCCTTGTTTACTTAAAAACTAAGGATGTGGAAAGATGAAGATAAGACGGTATCATCTTACCGAAAATCTTCATTTTCCAAAAGACCCAAAAGAAGCTTAGAGAGGTTAACTGTATATGGTCATTCAGCAAGTACGAGCCAATAAGAATGTACTATTTAATCAATAAATTCTAAAAATAAGATCATTATCCTGGTTAGGTCTTCCAACTGGAGCCCCCAAGTGCTTCTATAATTTGGCTTCAACTGTCCATCCTCAGATACCCAAATCTTTGCTTTTCAATAGTCTCTCAACCTAGCCTTTGCATCCCAGAAAAAGGAACTGACAGGTTGCACCAAAATTACAGAGTTGGAAACATCAACGACAGTGTCTGATATTACAGAATACTTTACTGTGTGCTACGCACCATGCCATCACTTTACACTGACTGTCTAATTTAATCCTCAAGGCAAATGTAAGAAGTAGATATTATTATCTTCATTTTACAGATGAGGAAAGAGGTGCAGAGTTAAGCAAATTGCTTAAGATTTCACACAAAGCAAACAGCAAAGACAGGCCAGGCAATCTGACTCCTGAGCCCACACTCTTAACCTCCATGTTAAACTCTTCAATATGCAGGTAAAATGAAAAGGAAGAATCAGTTCTGGGGAGTAAGTATTAATTAATAATAACTCTAATTACATTAAGAGGGAGGTGAGATGAGAGAAGAAAATGGAAGTAAAAAGAACGTTACCTTTCCAGATGTTTTAACCTTTTACTTCTGAAGATGACTACGCTAAGCCAAGGTTTCCAAGTTCACGTTTCTTGGGATACCTCACCCACGTTAACAATGGTGATAGCAATGTGGACACTCCTATCACTTAATCTAAAACTCCATCACTTAATTTTTTGCTTGCCCAGAATTTTTTTTTTTTTGTCTTTTTGGAAAAACCCTTAACTTCGTGTGGGTAATCTGGTGCAATATCAATCACATGGCCCTCCCCACCTGGCCATGAGGTAGAAAATAATTTAAGCATGACATTTAAGAATATCAGCTATCCCTAGACCAAGGGTATGTGTATGTGTGTGTATGTATATATACATATACATATATATCGCAAATTGGGCCAATCCTTTTATGAGATGATATGGATGTTGGAGAGAGTACCTCTTTTTCTGAGATCATGGCTACGAGGATGTCTGTAGATTTGGCACTGACACATGGAGAATACACCTGATAATAAAGCCAAGGTACAGCAAGAGATGGAAAGAAATGATAGTGTTTAAAACTCTATATTCAGACACATCCAACACCACACAAGTACTTGGATTTCTTGGTTATTTGAGTCAATAATCCCTGCCTCTTCCTTTTTCTTCTCTAAACTAGTTTGAGTTGGGTTTTAGCACTCAGCCAAATGACTCTTGACCATTCCTCCTTTGGCCATGGTTTAAAAAAAAAATTCCTCCAGAAATTTAGGCTTGGTCTGTGTAGGGGAAAACAACTCTCCTTAGGTTAGGGAAGGGCTGAAGCAAGTCAAACTTAAAGATTTGCCATGAACTGCTCAGTACACCAATAAATAAGTCAAAGTAAGACACAACTGTTTCAGAGAACAATGAGAATATATAAATTCTGCGAGAGTTTTACTGAATGAGAGGGAAAAAAAATCTCCACTTATTGAATGGGTACCAGGGATTGATGGATGCTTCATCATGTCATTTAATCCTCACACAAAAAAAGCCATGTGTGGTACAGTTTATTAATGATCTTGCAAGTGAGGCAACTGGAAATCAAGGTTAACAGCTAAGGTAAAGCAACTTACCAGTGGCCACACATCTAGTTTGTGGCTGAACTAACAATACAAAACCAGGTTTCTTTTAATTCCAAACCCTGGCATGCTGCAAATCTCTGTGCTGATCTAAGATTTTTTAAAAATATATATCTGTAAAGAACCATCTCTAAAGAGCTTTCAGGTACTTTTAAGACTGTGGGACCACTGCATATGCTAGGGTCCAGCTGCTTAAACTAATAGTGACCTGATGAAGATCTGGACTTAACTGTGAATCAGAGGTCTACAATCAGAGTTCACGCCCTCTTGTGGCAGGTAACAGAACAGCAGTCACATCAAGAACCATATGTTGTGGGCCCCACTCTCCACCCTGCCATTGTACTATGCAATATAATTCCAAACTTTGTGGAGCTCTTTGACTCTACGGGTGTCAAGATGATTCTGTGACACTCCCAATTCACTCTCTCCTCCCAGAGGAGCTTTACATATAAATGAATGTATAGAAATATGCCATTAACTCACTGTACAACTTTGGGCAACTCACGTCCCTTTCTCTGTTTCTGTATTTGTTAGATGAGGACACTGATCTAAAGCAGTGTTTCCAAACCTCAGTTTTACTGAGGACTGGTGGACTATCTAAATTTCATCCCGAGAGTGGGAGAAATGAGAAGTGGAACTGCAAGAGAGGAAGAAGTGAGTAGCCAGCCAGAGTTGGGAAGGAGTTAAGATTCTTTTTAGTTCTGTCATGATGTTATCACCACTTTCTTTTTACAGCTCCATATACACATTCAAGCATCAGTTAATTCAGATTAATTTAATTGGGGATAGGGTTTATGACAAATCTTGAGATACTTGTAAGTATAGATGTGGATGGTATAGATGGTTCTGGCATCACCTGTTGCTGTGAGCTTTGCTGTAGAGAAGAGAAAGTTCAGTGAATATTTTAAAAAGTACCTTTATAAAATACAAGCCACCAGCACCAGTCACTTCCCTCTAAATTTTGTTTTGTTTTCCCTATAAATTTCTGTAATGGAGTTAAAATTTTGTGAACAGAAAATGAGACATGCATCTTTTCTAACCCCTCTTTCCAATGACAGGTCCTGGAGGTTACTTAGCAAATGAGAAGACTGATCAGTGACAGGAACATACAAAGGATTCCTTTTAAGTCAATGTACCACATATATATGCCAAGGCATGTGACTAATTCTGCAGAGCAGGTAGTTTGTGCTGGGACCCTAACACAGCTGATTAGGGGTCTTCACTACAGGCACGTTTCTGCTCTAGACCAGTGCTTCTCAAACTTGGAACTGGAATCTCCCAAGCAGCATTAAAGAATACATCCGTCCCACCCCCAGAAATTGTAATGTAACTGATCTGAGGTAAGGACTAGGCACTGAAATTTTTAAGAGCTCCTTAGGTGGTTCTAATAGGTAGCCAAGTATGAGAATTACTCTTCCATACAGCCCTGATGAGAAGAAGTAATCACAACCTTGAACAGTAGAATAGGTCAGTAATAACAAGTAGCTGTAAGGAAAAGGTTGGCAGCTTTAAGACAACCTAAACTGAGGAGAATCATTCTACCTTACTACCTTTTATCCCTGGAGGACTATGCAAGGAGTAATCTCCCTTACGTAAGGAGAACACAAAAGAAACCATACAAGGTTTTAATGCTTCCCAAATACAGATCAACTGTGTTAAGAGTCTTGGGGAAGCCATTTTGCTATGCAGAATCCCAAGCCCCAGTACCTAGAGATTCTGATTCAGCAACTCTGGGGAGAGGTCCAGAGGATGCCTGGGAACATGAACACACACACACACAAACACATACACACGTTTCATTTTAAAAACTTTATTTTGAAAAAAATTAAACCTATAGAAAAATAGCAAAAATAGTAAATGAACAACTATGTACCCTTCACCTGGATTCAATATTTTGCCGTATTTGCTTTCCATCTACTGCACTTTTTTCCCTTTACCATGTAAAAATTGCAGACATCATGACACTTAACTCCTAAACACTTCATTACATATCTTTCGTTAGAACAAGGACATTCTCCTACAAAACTGCAATATTATCGTACCCAAGAAATTTAATTAACTAAGATACGATCAATATTAAAATAGTCTCAATTATTCCCAAATGTCCTTTATAGCTGTTTAATTATTTTAAATACAGGATCCAATCAAGAATCACATATTATATTTGCTTGTCATGTTTCTTTAGTCTCCTCTAATCTAGAATGGAACCGTTGCTTTTTTTTTGGTCTTTCATTACATTAACATTTTTGAAGTCTGGGCTAGCTGTTTTGTAGACTATCCCCAAACTTGGGAGTTTTCTGATTGTGTCCTCACGATTACATATTTGGGCTGAACTTTTCTTCCCCCCACAGGATTAATTAGAGCTCTTAATATGGTAATAAACATTGAAAATTCACCAGAGTGAAAGTAAGCAGTATGCAGTATATCCCAAACTTGACTATGGAACCTTGTTTTCTTGAAGTAGCTCTCAGTATCAATGTCCCAGTGAACCCAGTTGGAGCTAGGAAAAGTGACAGCTCCTGGTTGATGCCAGCTAAGTGCAAATACAGCTGCACCTTGGGCCTTGCCCTCTCTCCTCCTTCCCCAGCTTTCAACTCTGTACTTCTTTCCTCTGACCACAGTCTCTCGTCTGTCCACCTACCAATAGTGTCCTCACCCTGATCTCCATGCTCTGGATTCCTCTTCCCTGCCCCCGGCCCATTTGGCTCTTCTGGCTTCCTTGCCTTCTTCAACCCTAGTGTGAGTTGTCTGGTGAGGCTCACATGCTAACCATTTTTGACAAACCTACTAAAAAAGGAGATGTTCAGTGCTTCTTACTCCATTACCGCAAAAGGTTCATAATGTCAGTTGTGCAATCATTGATGTTAAATTTAATCACCGGTTAAGGGGGTGGCTGCCAGATTTCCTCACTATAATTTCCTTTAGTAATTAACAGGTTATCAGTGGGGGAGAAACTTTGAGACTGTGAATATCCTATTTCCCAACACCCTTTTACCCACTGATTTTAACATTCATTGATTACTCTTGCCTGAATCAATTATTAAAATGGCGGTCGCAAAATGGTGATTTTCTAATTCTATCATTCTTTCTACATTTATTAGCTAGCATCCATTACGGTTGTAACATTAACGTTCCATGTTCAAAAGTTATTTGAATTCTTTTTTCAATGTGGTAATAACATCTATTTGATAAGCAGTTCAGTTTGTTTCTGTTTGTCATCAATTTTAGGGTTTCCTTTGTTTGTTTTTCTTCTGGATTAATATTATTTATTAAGTAAAACATTTACACAATTCAATATGTGTCTGTGTATTTACACATATATTTCCCCTTCTCCTTCACAAAAGGTAGTATATTATATATACTTTTTTTCACATTAATGACATATTTATATAAGTTTATAGAGCTCTTCCTCATTCCATTTTATGGTAGCATGGTACTCCATTGTGTAAATGTACTATATAACATTCAACCCATCTCCTGTGGATGGACATTTAGGTTGTTTATATAGTTTTGCCACTATAAACAATGTTGCAATGAATAACTGTGTGCAAACTGCTTTATTTTTGTGGAAGTTTATCTCTATAATCAAATTCCTAGAAGTGAGATTTATGGGTCAAATGATAAATGCATTGTAGTTTTTCTCAGATATTGCCAAATTCTATGTACCACCTCATTAAGATGATACCATTTTGCATAACCACCAGCAATGAATAAAAGTGTTTGTTTCATCCCAGCCTTGCCAACAGAGTGCTCTCCACCTTTTGAATTTTGGTTGATAAGGAAACTGAGGAAGAATATCTCAGTGTGGTTTTAATCTGCATTTGGAAAATTATGAGTGACGTTAAGCATGTTTTCATATGTTTGATGACCATTTATATATCTTCTCTGTAAGCTGTCCATGTCTTAAGTCCATTTTTCTACTGGTTTTGGTCTTTTCAAAAATTTCAATATGTGTTTTTTACAAGTTACGGAGACTAGTTCCTTATCTGTTATATACATTGCAAATATTTTCTCACGAATTGTCATTTATATTTTAACTGTGCCTAGAGTGTTTCTGTCCCCAAAAAGGTTTTGTTTTTAATATTTGTGTAGTCCAACTTATCAGTATTTTCCTTGATTTTATCTGGATTTTGAGTCATATTTAGAAAGGCCTTCCCCACCTCAAGTTTATAAAGGAATTTATCCATGGCTTTTTTTAGTACTTATGTGTACTTGTTTTTTTACAATTTGATCTCTACTACATCTATAGTTTACTTCAGTATACAGTGTAATGGCTATCCATTTTACCCAACATCCTTGCTGGAAATTAATTCTCTGAGCTTTTGTATACCTGGAAAAATATACGTATTTTTTTGGCCTAATACTGATCTGTGCATGTGTGTGAGAAAACTACTGAAGTCTTTATTTCGCTTTCATTTTTGAAACACATTTTTGCTGTGTATATATTCTTGCTTAAAGCTTTTCTTCTAGAACTTTAAAAATGCCACTCCACTCTCTTCTGACTTGCATTATTTCTGACAAGAAGTTGTTGTCATTCTTTGCCCCTTTGTAAACAATGTGCCTGTTTTTCTCTGGTTGCTCATAAGATTTTTCTCTTTATCACTGGTTTTTAGCAACTTGATAATGATGTGCCTCAGTGTAGTTGTTGTTATTTTCATGTTTCTTCTGCTTGGGGTTTAACAAATATCTTTGATGGAGTTTTAATTTCATAACATTTGGAATTTTTCAGTCTTTATTTTGCAAATATTTTCCTCTGTGTACTCTCTCTCTCCTTTGAGACTCCAATCATACGTTAGGTAGTTTGAAGTTATCCCATGGCTCACTATATTCATTAGTTTTTCAGTTAATTTCCTGTTTCATTTGGATGGTTTATATTGCTGTTTTCAAGTTTATTTACCTTTCCTTCTGCAGTGATCCCAGCAGTAATATGCTATCATTTTAATCCAGTTTATTTTTCATTTTGTATTTTTCACCTCTAGAATTTAAACTTTTCAAACTTTGATTTTTCTACTTATGATGTTCATGCTTTCCTCCACCTTCTGGAACATATGGAGTATACCTAGAATAACTGCTTCAATGTCCTTGTCGACTAGTTCTATTGTTTGTGTCATTTCTGGGTCTTTTTCTATTAATTCATTTTTCTCCTGCTTTTTGCATGCCCGGTAGTTTTTGACTGGATGTCAGACAGTGTGAATTTTATGCTGTCGGGTGGCTGAGCTTTTTTTTTTTTCAATCCTTCAATTATTTTTGAACTTTGTTTTGGGATGTAATTAAGCTAGCTGGAATCAGTTTGATCCTTCAGAGATTTTTTTTAGGCTTTGTTAAGGCAGGTCCAGAAGATCCTTTAGTCTAAGGCTAATTTGGCCTCACCAAGGAAGCAATACCCTGTAAAGACTCTAATTTAATGCCAAGTGTATTATAAAGTGTTTCTATTCCAGCCAATGGAAATATGAACCATTATGAGCATTGTGAGAGCTCAGAGGATTGTTTCCCCTACTCCTTTTCAGTGGTTCTTTCCATGTCCTCAGTAGTTTTCTCACACACATGCACAGATCAGTATTAGGCAAAGACCAAACAGGACATTTTTGTAGCTCTCCAGCAATCTTCCTGTGGCATTCTTCTCTCTGGCATTCTAACCCTATTCAAGCCTCTTCGGCCTCCCCAAATTCTGAACTCTGTCTTCTCAACTCAGTAAGACCACTCAGCTGAGATCCTCCTTCCCTGTACTGTAGTCTGGAGATGTGCTCCAGGCAGTGAGCTGGAGAAACTTGTCAGGCTCACTTAATTTGTTTCTTTTCTGTCAGGGATCACTATCTTGCACTGCCTTTCGAACAATGTCTGAAAACTGTTATACCATATATATCTGTCTGGTTTTCTCATTGTTATATATATTTTGTCTGGTTTTCTAGTTGTTTAAACCAGGAAAGTAAATCTGGTCCTGATATTCTATGACGGCCAGAAGTTGAAGTCCTACTCTTGCAATTTAATTTAATTTTAATTGGGATTGAGTAAAAGTTGGAGAAAATTGACATCTTTGTGACACACAGTTGTCTCACAAAATAGAAATGTCTTTCCATTTTCAACTGTTTCTTTTGAAGGAATTTTTATTAGGGCATAATTTACATGCAATAATAGTCTTCCTTTTTATTGTACAATTCCGCAAGTTTTGACAAATACAAATAATTGTGTAATAACCATCACAAGAAAGATACAGTACAGTTCCATTACCTTAAAAAATCCCCTCATCCCCCTTTGTAGGCAACTCTTCCCCTAAACCAGCCTCTAGCAAGCACTAATCTGTCTTCTGTCCCTACAGTTCTCCCTTTTGCAAAATGTCATATACATGAAATTATACAGTATATATAGCCTTTTAAGTCTGGCATCATTCACTTCACATACGGCATTTGAGAGTCCCCCAAGCCATTCCATATATCAGAAGTTAGTTCCATTTTACAGCTAGTAGAATCTCAATGGATGGGTGTGCTACAGTTTGTTTATTCATTTTTTAGCTGAGGGATGTTTGAGTTGTTAACAATTTTTGTTGATTGTAATTACTTTCTGTGTTTAAATTACTGTGTGGTTTCTCTCTCTTCATTGGACCCAGAATGATATACGTACAACTCGACCCTTGTCCCTATGTTTGTTTTTGCCTTAGATTGATCAACTCTTGGTTGGATGAAGCTCTTTTTCCCACTGATTCCTCAGGAAGGGTTTGGGATTATAATAGTCCCTGAGTTCTTGCATGCTGAAAACTGTTTCAGTGTAATCTCAATACTTGAAGAAGAGCTTGACTAGATATAAAATCTCTGCTCACATTTTCTTTCCTAGATTTCCTGAATATATTTCTCCACTTTGTCTTGCTTTGTATGTTGTTTGCAAACCTAAAATTCTTTCACTTGTAAAATGACTTTGATTTTCGGCATTGAGGCTTAAACGAGTTTTTCTTTGTTGTTAGAGTCTAACAGCTTTACTAGAATATGACCTGGAGCTGACCAACCTGAATCAATTTTCCCAGAAATAAGAAAGGCCCTTTCAATATGTAGGTTAATATCTTTAATTTTGGAAAGTTTGTTTTTTGCATTATTGTTGTAAGTATTAATTCTGTTCCATTATTTTGGTTTTGTTTACCTTCTTCAGGGACGCCAATTATTTTGTATGCAAAAATATATACATACATTCATGAATTGACTATGTTTTATATTTAACAGTTCCTCCGATCCTTTTTTTCCTATTTCTTTGTGTCTCTAATAAAGAGAAGTTGTAGGTTTACAGAAAGAGTTTGCAGAAAATACAGAGTTCCCATATACCTGCCCCCATTTTTAACATTTTGCATTAGTATGGTACCTTTGTTACAATTGTACTATTAACTATAATCCGGAGTTTACATTAGGGTTCACTGTGTTGCAGAGTCCTATGGTTGTTTTTTAAAAATTTTTATTCTAGCAACCTGTATGATCCTTTTTAACCTTTTCCTATACTTATTTTTATTCTCTTGGTAGTTTTTATCTCTCCAATGTCCCTTGTTTTCAGTTGAATCTATCATCCCTTTGGGCATCTTGGAATTAAGTGTTCAATTGAGATGATTTTGTCTTCAGTTTCTTTCTTGAGTTTGGACAATTCTGTTTTCTCTTTTCCTGCCTATTGTGCATTTCTAATCTGACTTTTAAAATTAATGTTTCAAGGTGTTTTTCATATCTGCCAATTCAGATTTAATTCAAGTTGGAGTGTTGTATAACAATTTTCCTTTGCTTAGTCATTAGTTTTGGCAGTAGAATTTTCGGTAGTTGAAATGTTTTCATCTTCATCTTCATTTTTCCTTATATAGAAGCTTTTCATGGATTTTGACTACTATTTCCTTATTGTTTTTAAATGTCTTATATTTTCCTGGAGCAGAACAAACAGGTGGCTCTATTTTGGCAGGGGTTGTGGGCCCTGAGTGTTTCTGTTGGCATAGTGAAATTTTGTTTCTTTACTAGATGGGCCTGTTTGGGATTGGATGGGAAGTTGGCTTATCTTCTGATTTTATTATTTTCTTTTGTTTCTGTATAACCCTAAATTACCACCCCTTGCTTTCTTCTTTCCCTTCAACAATATGCCTCACTCTCCTCCCAAAAGTTGTATCTTCCCGAGACTACTCTCTGGTCCCTCACACTTTGATGCCTCTTCTTTTTTCCCCAGAGGCCAAAGCTCTAATCTATTAGGTCTCAGCTCTGTTCTCAGTATTTCTCCATTCTGAATGGGGCTATTTTTTTCCTGGGGGTGATTTTGACTGTGCTAAGCCCCCTTGCCCTCTCTTTTTCTTTATGTAGTTTCCTCCTGACTCTTTGTTCTGGTATGGGTCTGGTATTGGTTCTGCTGGTTTCAAACCCGTATTATTTCCCCACTAACATGTAATTGAAATTTGTGGTATTCTTGACTCCTAGTTATGTTTAGGTAAGATTTGGTTTCCTTTCTGATCTGTAGCTTTTTGGTGAATTTTTTGAAAGATTTTAATTTAGATGGTCACCATTATCCCTGGGAAATTTTTTTTTTTTTTTAAGCTGCCCAAGATGCTTCTGAACAGTAATTTAGAAAATAAGATGAGGACAATGGAGTGCTATGCAGTTGTAAAAAGGAATTTGTAATGTCTCTATACTGTAAGGGGGAGAGTCACACACATACTTGCTCATAATTTTTAAATGTAAGGATTAACTATAAAATTAAAATAAAGTGGTTACCAATGGCAGAGGGAAGAAATAGGGTGAACATTTCTCAGAATATACCCTGTTTTATAGAATCAACTTTAAGAATGAATATATTTTATGTATTTATAAATCAAAATTACAGCAATCTCTAAAAATTAAGAATAAAATAAAATGAACCCAACATTATATCAAGTTGGTGGCACAGTCACCCAGGGAGAAATTAATCCAAATAACTCTAAAACACTGTTAGCAATCACAATGTTCATGGTGTTGGTATTGTTATTCTGAGACTGTTGTATTAGTTTTGTGGGATAAAGCAAATGAGTAATTTTGCTGTTATCAAGGAGAACTAGGGTTTTGGTATGGCACAAAGGAGCCCAGGCACCTAGAAGAAATGGCTGATTCCATATCTGGGGCAGGAAATGTACAAGATGAGCCTGGAACATTTTGAAATTCCAGAAATCTAAGAAAGCTATCAAATAGCACTAATGTGTCAAAAGAAAGTCAGGAAACAACCGGAAGAGCTCCTACTGGCCAAAGATGGAACAATTCATGTAACAATTAAGGGCAATTAGTACAAAGGAGTAAAACACATTAAGTATCTATGAATCCTTGAGTTTATAATCTAAACAACAACAAAACTCTCCTTGGATATCTTTGGAGGATGCTTGTAAAGTAAAGAAAAGAATCAAGCATTTACATTGCTTCTCCTGTATCGTGGTTTGAATGAATATGTCCCCTAAAACACCATGTTCTTTAATGCAATCTTGTGGGAGCAGATGTATTAGTATTGATTAGGTTAGAATCCTTTGATTGAGTGTTTTCATGGAGATGTGACCCACCCAAATGTAGGTGAAAACTCTGATTAAATTATTTCCATGGAGGTGTGACCCCACCCATCCAGCGTGGGTCTTGATTTAATCACTGGTGTCCTTTAAAAATGCTGGCACAAACCCAGATGCTAGCTAGCTTAGCTCAGAGATGCTTGGAGTTGTGGACCCCTGACACTGCTGCAGCTTAGAAGAGACATTTTGAAGAAGGCTGTTGAAAGTTAATGCTGACATTCTGGAGAATGCCATTTGAAATGCCAGCCATGTGCCTTCCCAACTAACAGAGGTTTTCCGGATGCCAATGGCCTTTCTCCAGTGAAGGTACCCTATTGTTGATGTGTTACCTTGGACACTTTATGGCCTTAAGACTGTAACTTTGTAACCAAATAACCCCCTTTTTAAAAGCCAATCCATTTCTGTTATTTTGCATATTGGCAGCATTAACAAACCAGAACATGTATGAATTACAACTCAGGTTAATCAAATAGTTCATGAATGCTATTTTAAAAAGAAGTATTCTATTTAATTCATGTAAAAGAAATAAGAGAAGTCAAAAATTGCTATTTTTCAATCATAATGAATTAATTGATCTAGATTAGGGGTCAGCAAACTACAGCCATCAGGTTGGCAACCTATTTTTGTAAATAAAGTTTTATTGGATCAAGGCTAAACCCATTTCCTTATGCATTGTCCATGGCTGCTTTCTCACAAGGACAGAGATGAATAGTTGCAACAGAGAATGTATGGCTCAAAAGCCTAAAATATTTACTCTTTAATTCTTTAAGAAAATTCATCAATCTCTGATCTAGGACAATGAACATCAAAAGTCTAGATAGATAGCCAGACTCAAAATGTCTCCTGATCCACCTACGAAATACTGCTCTGAAAAATTGACCTGAACCTGATCAAGCCTCTAGATACAGCTACAAATTTCTAGGAAACAAAAGACAAAGAAACAAGTAAAAGAATACAACAGGGATATAGTCAGTAAAATCTAATTGTGTGAAATTTTTTAAAGACAAAGACCTAGGTTTTTCAACAAATAAATTAAAGAAAAAAATTAAAGGGAGGGAAGACTAATAGATTAAAAGAGACTTAAGGCTCTAGCTTCTACTAAGATTCCTTATTTGTTGCTGTGGCTTTTCTGGCCCTCACTTTCCCCATGAGTTTCTGCATGACTTCTGTTTCTCCTTTTGCTTGAACTACTTCTTCTGAGTCCTCCTACCTGAGGTTTGTTGCCTTGTCTGTGTGTCACTGCCTTTCCAGACAGATCCCTCTGCCGCTCATTCCCTGACTCCAGTGAGGACCTGGGGCAGCAAAGAGGGACCTGCAGGGTAAGCAATTACCTACTCTCTAAGAGCTAGACTGGGATATTGGCTGGTCACTGATGGTGACTGGACAGTGGACAGGATGAATTAAAATAAAAAGAGAGACTTAAGGGATGTAGCAATCAACCACAACATGTGGATCTTACTTAGATCCTGATTCAAAGAAACTAAAAAAAGAGAGAGAGAAAGAAAGAGACAATTGAGAAATTTTAAACATTGATTAGCTATGCATTGACATTAAGGAATTACCATCAGTTTATTTATATGTGATTATGATAGTAGGCTTATGTTTAAAAAATGTCCTCATGTTTGAGAGATATTAAAATATTTAATGTTGAAATAACACTATGTTTGGGCAACTGAGTAGAAGGGCAGAAGGGGAGTGTACAGGTATAGATGAAACAAGACTGACTATGTGCTGATAATTATCAAGGATGAAGGATACACAGAAATATACTGAGCTATTCTCTCTACTTCTGTATATGTCTGAAGTTTTACATTATAAATACTTTTTTTCAAAATGGGGATAAATGTTAAACAATCATCTGGGGGACTCTTTCAAATGATACACACATTTTACCCCTCAATTAATCTAGCACAGCCTCCTGAGGGGAACATAGTCCATTAGCCCATAATCCAATTCCCTCTACCCCACTTTGAGACACTGTAATGATGACTGACAGTAACTGATGGGTTGGGTTGAATCCCTCAGGTATACTGAATCAGAAAAAAAAGCTGAATCTGATCATGAAGAAAAAATCTAGTAGGATCATTGGTTTAAGTTAAATAAGGTCATTTCCTTGTAAAGAATGCATTCAAAGTGAGAAAATTCCAAGGACAAAGTGAGAATTCAGGGAAAAGGACATAAGAGATCTTTTAACAGTCCTTCCTCTCTACTGGGAGATTTTTCTCTCACCCCTTGTCATCATTGTACAATTTGGTGTAAGCTTTATATGTTTTATTAAGGTAGGTTAAATGGCAAGAACTTTCATTCTCTCAGAGTAAATGGAAACTGACAAAGAAGGATGAAGGGGATAGTTTTTTATTAGAAAAAGGAAAAGTTTGAGAGAAAACTGGATATCATAAACTAATGTTGAAATGGAGATATCCAAATTTTGCAGCTTATTTTATTGAGAGGTCCAGATGGGCCTCTTCTTTTGGACCAGATGGAAAAGAAAGGATAATCAAGGGATCCTAGGCTTTCCCATAATGGATATGTAATTTTTGGAAGCTAACTAGCTAGGAGAGCCGGGTCTAGTTACTCACCCAGAGGGGGCTGAAGCATACCCCCGTTCTTCTCACAGTTACCAACAGGCTGGATTTCAGCTGAGTCAACCAGCCGCCAGAAGTCATTCTTGTTGTCGCTGCCATCAAGGCGCAGGCGGAGGCGGGCGCCTGTCAGTCCGACTACTGTGGCAATACAGGTTGATGTGGTGTTCCTGGGGTCCTGTGCCTCCAATTTCATGCTGATCTTGAACTCGTTGCTTGGAGGTGTATAGGACTGAGGAGAACAAGCCATGGCGATTAGGCAGATTGAGAGTAAATCACATTCTCAGTAAGGATGTTGGGAGATAGAACCTGAAAATTTATGCTTTAGACTCAAATTGGTTACAGCTGGTCCAGGGACATCTACTCTGAATTATCCCCCAATATTATACTTAGGAAGGATTCCATGCAAAAGAAGCACTGGAAGGTAAGATGAAGGAAAAAGAAAAAACTTTTCCTGAAGCGTCAAATACTGACTCACACAATTATGAAAAGGACAAGAGTGTCTCAAATGGCCCAGTTACTTAAATGCTTTCTCATCCTATCTTTTCTCCAAGCCCTACCCCTCCAGGTACTAGTAATGTTTTCTTTCTAAGACCACGACATCCTATTAAATTACCATGTCCTTAGTGTTTCTTCATGGAGCATTTCAGTATATCAGTCTGTATATCCACCACATGGACTATTAGGGGTTGATTTTTTTTTTATTATTTTGATCCTAATTTACATTTAATTCACATTTTTTAAAACAACTTTGAGTTATAGTCAAAATAAAATAAACTGTTCACTTTGGTAAGTCTTGACATATCTAGATACCAGTGAAACTATGTACACCAATCCACTTTCTGTCATTGTAGATTGGTTTGCATTTTATAGTCTTAGAATCATGTGATATTTATTCTTTTTTGCGTAGCTTCTTTCACTTAGCACAATTATTCTGAGATTCACCCAGGTTGGTGAGTATATCAATAATTCTTTTTTTTTTTAACTGCTGAGTAGTATACCATGTTGACAGACGTTTGGTTTGTTTCCAGTTTTTTGGCTATTAAAAATAAAACCACTCTGAACATTCATGTACAAGTATTATAGTTGGAAATATGCTTTTTCTCTTGGATAAATAGCTAGAAGTGAAATGGCTGCATCACATGGTAGGTGTATATTTAACTCGCCATAAATCTTACCCTTTTAAAGTTTATGACTCAGTGGTTTTAATATATTTAAGAGCTTTGCAAATATCTTCCCTATCTCTCCCAAAGACAACCCATACCCATCAACAGTTACTTCCCATTCCCCATTCATCCCAGTCCCTGGAAAGCACTAACCTATTCTCTCTTACTATGGATTTGCCTATTATGAGGCCAATACATGAGTGGCTTCTTTTACTTAGCATAATGTCTGCAAGGTTCATCCATGCTGTTTCATGGATCAGCATTTCATTACATTTCCTTGCAGAATATTACTTGAGATATATATATATATATATATATGCACATATATGCTACATTTTGTTTATCCATTCATCAGTTGACAGACACTTAGGTTGTTTCCACTGTTTGGCTATTATAAATAATGCTACCATGAACATCCATGTGTATGTCTTTGTGTGGACATATGTTTTCAATTCTCTTGGGTATATATCTAAGATCAGGATTGCTAGATCATATGGTAACTCTGTGTTTAACATTTGGAGTAACTTCCAAAATGTTTTCCAAAGTGGCATTTTACAGCCAGCAATCTATGAGGGTTACATTTTCTCTATATTCTCACCCAAACTTGTTACTGCTTGTCTTAAATTTTATCCATCTAGCAGATGTGAAGAGGTATCTGATTATGGTTTTGATTTGCATTTCCCTAATGACTAATAATGTTGAATACTTCATGTGCTTATTAGCCATTTGTGTATCATTGGAGAAATATTTATTCAAATCCTTTATCCATTTTTAAATTGCATTGCCTTTTTACTGTGGAGGGATAAAGTTCTTCATATATTCTAGAAACAAGTCCCTTATCATATATATGACCCGCAAATATTTTCCCCCTATTGGTGGGTTGTCTTCACTTTCTTGATGGTGTCCTTTGAAACTCAAAAGCTTTAAATTTTGATGAAGTCCAATTTATCTATTCTTTTGTTGTTTGTGCTTTTGGTGTCATATCTAGGAAACCATTGCTAAATCCAAGGCCACAATGATTTACTCTTGTTTTCTTCTAAGAGTTTTATAGTCTTAGCTCTTGGTTTTGGTTCACTCTTGGGTCTATAATATAATTGGAGTTAATTTTTGTATGTAGTGTAAGGTAGGGTCCAGTTTCATTCTTTTGCATGTGGATATCCGGTTGTCCAAGCGCCATTTGTTGAAGATCCCACTGAATTATCTTGGTACTTTTGTTGAAAATCAATTGACCACAGATGTATGGGTTTATTTCTATTCCATTGATCTACATGTCTTTGTTTACGCTGCTACCACAATGTTCTGAGTACTGTAACTTTGTAGTAAGTTTTGAAATTTGGATATATGAGCCCTCTACCTTTTTCTTTTCCAGGATTATTTCCAGGATATAGCTAAAATAATCCTGGAAAAGAGATCCCTTGCAGTTCTATGTGAATTTTAGGATGAACTTGGCAATTTGTATAAGAAAAAAGGTCAGCTTTGATTTTGATAGGGATTATATTGAACCTACAGGTGAATTTGGAGAGTATTTCTGTCAGATACATGATTTGCAAAAATTTTTTCCAGTCCGTGGCTTAAATTTTCATTCTTTTACCAGTATCATTTGAAGAACAGAAGTTCTTAATGGTGATAAAGTAGTGATACCTCATTGTGGTTTTAATTTCTATTTCCCTAACAAATAATAAACATGTCTTCATGTGCTTATTTGTCATCCATACATATTCTTGGGGGAAGTGCTCATTCTAATCTTTCAATCCGGATTCCTTTTTTTTTTTTATTTTATTGGCCTAATTGCACTAGTAGTATAATGCTACATATAAGTGATGAGAGCATACATATTTGCCTTGTTCCCAATCACTGGGAAAAAGCATTTAGTCTTTCACCATTAAGTAAGATGCTATCTATCTATCTATATATATATATACATATATTTTTTTTTTTTTTTTTTTTTTTTTGCAGATGCCCTTTATTAGATTTCGGCAGTTCCCATCTATTTCTAGTTAACTGAGAATTTTTATCAGGAATGGATACTGGATTTTGTCAAATGCTTTATTTGCACCAATTGAGATAATTAAATGGCTTTTCTTCTTTAGTGAGCTCCTTTGAATTACATTGATTTTTAAATGTTCAACCAACCTTGGATTCCTGAAATTAATCTCACCTGGTCAAGATTAATTATTATTTTTATATATTGTTGAATTTGATTTCCTAAAATTTTGTTCAGAATTTTTACATGTATTTTCATGAGGGATATTGCTTTGTAGTTTTCTTTTCTTTCAATGTGTTTGCCTGGTTTTCATATCAGGGTAATGCCTGCCTCACAGAAAGAGTTGGGAGGTATTCCTGCCTCTTAAATTTCCTGCAAGAGTATGTATAGAGTTTGTATTATTTTTCCTTGAAATCTTTGGAATAATTTACCTGTAAAACCATCCAGGCCTGGAATTTCTTATAGAAAAGCTTTTAACTATGTGATAGAAATAGCACTGTTCAGATTTTCTATCTTGCTGAGTGAGCTTTGATAATTTGTGTCATTCATGGAAATTTTCCATTTCATCTAAGTTGCAAATTTAAAGGCATAAATTTGTTCATAATATTCCCTTATTATCCTTTTAGTATCTGTAGAATCTATAGTTATATCACCTCTCTCATGTCTCATATTGGTAATTTGAGTCTTTACTTTTTTATTCCTGATCAGTCTGGCTAAAGGTTTACCAATTTTATTGATTTTCACAAAAAACCCACTTTTGGTTTTCAACAATTTTCTCTATTATTTTTGTTTTTTTATTTCATTGTCTTCTGCTCTATTCTTGAGTATTTCCTTTCCTCTGCTTACTTTGGGATGAACTTGTTATTTTCTTCCCTAGTTTCTTTAGGTGAAAGCTGAGGTCACTGATTTGAAACATTTCTTCTTTTCTAATAAAGGTGTTTAGTGCTTTAAATTCCCTGTATGTGCTGCTTTAGCAGCATCACAAAAATTCTGATATGTTCTGCTTTAATTTTCATTTAGTTCAAAATACTTTCTAATGTCCCTTTTGATTTCTGACACATTTTAGAAATGTTACTTCATTTCCAAATTATTTCCAGATATAATTGGAAAACTATTTCAATTATTTTCCAGATAACTTTCTATTATTGATTTATACTTAATTCCACTACAATCAGAGAATACACTTTATATTACTTGAATCTTTTTAAATTCATCAAGCTTTATATTATGGTCCAGAATATGGCCTATCTGGTAAATGCTTTGTGTACGAATATGTATTGCTGTTGTTGAGTAGTGTTCTATATTTGTAAATTAGGTCAAATTGGTTGATAGTATTGTTCAAGTCTACTATATACCTGCTGATTTTATGTCTCATTGTTCCTTTAATAAAAAGAGGAATGTTAGAATGCCCGAATACAGATAATTTGTGGATCTATCCATTCTCCTTACACTTCTATCAGTTTTGGCTTCAAGTAAGGACTACTTGACTCCTTTATCATTATGATATAATTATTCCTGGTAATATTCTTTGTTCTAAAATCTACTTTGATATTAATATAAGTATGGTAAATTTTTCTATCCTTTTTACTTTTAACCTATTTGGGTCATTTTATTTATTTAAATAAATTTATTTAAAGTGTAATTCCCTGTTAGCAACATATAGTTGGGTTGGCATTTTAGCCACTGTGATCATATTGGTCTTTTAACTGGAGTATTTAAATCATTTACATTTAATGTGATTATCGATATGATTGGGTTTAAATCTACTATCATGCTATTTGTTTTCTATTTGTTCCATTTGTTCTTAATTACCTTTCTCCTCTTTGTTTTGCCTTCTTTTAAACTTAATAATTACATTGACTTATTAGCTACACTTCTTTGTTTATTTTAATGGTAGCTTTAGAGTTTATACTAAACATCTTTTACTAACCACAGTCAATCTTCAAGTAACATTACACTACTTCATGTATAATGTAAGCCTGACAAATCCCAGTAGTGTATTTAACATTTCTCTCCTCCTGGCCTTTAGGTTATTATTATCATACATCTGTCATAAATCCAATGATACATTATTACCTTTACACAGTCAATTATCTTTTATATATTTACCCTTGTAATTTCCATTTATAGTGCCTTTTATTCCTTTGTGTAGATCCGTAATTCCATCTGGTATCATTTTCTTTAGGCTTGATGGACTCTTCCTTTAACATTTCTTTTAGTGCACGTCTGCTGATGATGAGTTCCTTCAGCTTTTGCATGTCTGAAAATGTTTATTTCTCCTTCAATTTTGAAAGATATTTTGTGTTGGGTATAGAATGCTAGGTTGACAGTTTTTCTTTCAGTACTTCAAAGATGGTCCACTTTTTTCTTGTTTGAATTGTTTCTGACAAGAAATCTGATATTATTATCTTTGTTCCCCTGTATATAAAATGTCCTTTTCCTCTGGCTGCTTTTAATTTACCTATCATTGGTTTGGAGCAATTTGATTACGATATGCTT
Organism: Choloepus didactylus; assembly: GCF_015220235.1. Lineage (NCBI taxonomy): Eukaryota > Metazoa > Chordata > Mammalia > Pilosa > Megalonychidae > Choloepus > Choloepus didactylus. The sequence continues at coordinate 208,324,117 of NC_051308.1, read as the reverse complement.
TAGTGTCATTTTCTTCTTATTTTTTAGTTTTTGGATTCATTGTGCTTCCTGGTTCTGTGGATTTATATCTTTCTTCCATTTTGGAAAATTTTCAGTCACTGTTTCTTCAATTACTTTTCTGTCTGCCATTGCTTTTGTCTTTTCAGGACCCCGATTACGTATCTATCAGGCTACTTGAAGTAGTCCCGAAGCTCACTGATGCTCTGTTCATTTTTTTAAAAAAATTATTTTTTCTTTTTGTGTTTCATCTTGGTAATTTCTATTGTATATCTTCAAGTTTACTAATCTTTTCTTGTCATTAATCCCATTCAGTGTACTTTTCATTTCACCCATAGAAGTTCAATGTGGATGTTTTTATATCTTTCATGTCTCTACTTAACTTTTGAACATATGGAATATGGTTAAAATAATTGCTTTAATGTTTTGTCTGCTAATTCTAAGCTCTGTATAGGTTCTGATTTGGATGCAATAGATTGATTTCTCTCCTTGCTATTGGTTGTGTTTTCCTGCCTCTTCGCATGCATGGTAATCTTTGATTGGATGCCAGACACAGTGAATTTTACCTTGTTAGGTGCTAGATACTTGTCCATTTCTATAAATCTTCTTTATGTTTTGTTTTTGAATGCAATTAGGTTACTTAGAAACAGTTTGATCTTTTTGAGTCTTGCTTTTATGATTTGTTATGTGGATCTGAAGCAGTGTTCAATCTAATGCTATTCATTCTCCACTACTAAGCAAGACTTTCCTGAGTATTCTACACTATGTCTTTGAATTATGAGATCTTCTAGCATGACTGGTGGGAAAAGGCACTATTCCTAGCCCTGTCTGAGCACAAGGCTCTATTCCCTCTTTTACTTTCAACTGTTTTTTTTTTTTTCTTGGTTTTGGGTAATTTCCTTACATGCATGCAACTGAACAGTTGTACTCTGCTGAATACTTGAAGGGGGTCATCTGAAGATCTCCATGGTTTTCTTTCTATGCTGCATTCTTCTCTCTGGTACTCTGTCTTGCAAAGTCTGGCTTCCTTGGTTTCCCTGGATTCTCAACTCCATCTCCTCAAGTAAGGGAGTCCGATGAGCTCAACCTGGGTTCCCTTTTCCTGTGCCATGGCCTAGGGCAGTAAGCTAAGAAATCATAAAACTCACCTCATTTGTTTGCATCTTTCAGAGTTCACAGAGCTTGGGTGCCTGATACTCTGTGACTTGAAAAATCATTTAATATAATTTGTCTTTTTAAAAAACTGCTTCAGGTGGGAGTATGAATCCAGTCCCTATCACTTCAAATGTGCAGAAGTTCTCAATTTGTGTTTATATTTTGAAATTAGAAAAGATTCCAACTCAATGTGAAATGTTGACAGTTTGAGGAAATAACCATTGAGTAACAAAGCAAAGGAGATGTAAGTAGCTTTCTGGTATCTAGCTCCGTTTAGCATCAGTACACCTCTTTGACTATCAGCCTTATTATATTCTGATCCAGTCAGCATCATCTGTGCATTGTCTGGGGCACTTAATCCTACGTGAAAATCTCAGGATGACCTCTTATGAGCTCTGAAAATGCTCAACAATGAGACTCAGTGCCAATATTCTTAAAGAAAGGTAAGATTGTGGCAGAGGTTTCAGTACAGAGAAACTAATACTGCTTTGCTTTTAAGAATTGTCTAAGGGCTAATGTAACTCTCTTGCCTATTTGTCTGAATTAAGAGCTATAGAAAAATAAACAGATGTTTTCAGCAATAGAATATCCTCAAGGAGGTGAAGAAGGGAAGTCTGTTAATTGGGATGAAGTTGGGGAGAATGCTGCCAAAACTCACGGCAATCAGATTTAACCTTGAGTGGTGTTCTTCCCATAGAAGTTTATTCTGGGATCCTCAGGTAAGCTGTCCAATGGCTCCCACTTCATGTTGTGAAGGGACCATTAAATATATTTGCCTATTTGCTTCCCACCTTCTAAAGATGTTGAGAATCAATTACCTGCTTGAAGCAATGGACAGGCGCTGGGACTGAACATGTTTCTTTTAGGTATTTGTCCCAGGTAAAATGACCTGTAAAGGAAATAGAAATCTCTATCACAGTCAACTTCCTAAAAAAATGCTTTCAGGAAGTAAACTATACTAAACATTAAGCCATTTTCAGACTGACTGTAGCACAAGAAAACTTATTTCCCCCGTTTGGTCTCAAAGGAGTATTGAGACAATGAAATATAGTCACCTGAAGAAGGAAGAATCTAATGATGGGTCATTTTAGATCAATATTTTTAAAATCATGGTCTAAAGATGACCTGAGGTATTTTTTAAGTTAGTCCATAAAGTGATCCAAAATGCCAAAGGAAGATAAACCAGTTTCTAAAAGAAGTGATTCATGGAAAACAGAACATAAGAGGTAGAAGGCGTGTGTGTGTGTGTGTGTGTGTGTGTGTGTGTGTTAAGGGTGCAAGGTGTTTCCTTCTGAACAACCTGTTCCTGTAGGGGTCCCCTACTGCTGTCAAGTGAGAGTCTGTAACACTTAATATGGTTGGATCCCATTGTCTCAGCTCAGGAAGAATGGAGAGGCTAACCCCACCCCTGCTTCAGCTACAGTGCTCTGAGGCGTAAAATGACAAGGATCTGGTTAAGAGAAAAGTAGGAACCAGGAAGCCTTTCTGCTGATGATAACTAAAACCAAGTTGAGGAATCTACAGATTGAAGTAGACTAGAGTCTCTCAAAGTTTGAGGAACACTTTGCCTGAGAAACAATCTTTAAGGTGACACTATACTGGGGCTAGGGAAAACAATTTAAGGACCAAACTGGACCATAAAATATTACCAAGCTACTTATTTAAAGGTTAAACCAATTACCAACCTCCCCTAATACCCACCTAGAGGTGACCCCATGGTGGAGCAGGGGAGGTCCCAGAGAGTCTCATAAGCTAAAACACTGTAGCAAACCAGCATTTCTTGAAGTTTCCTCTGTAGTGGATAAGCACAGGGCCCCTCTGGGCCATGCAAAAAGCACCACATACTGGGAATAAAAATGAGTCACTGAATGATGAAATCTAAATCACTCCAAAGATGATGCCAACACTTATACTCAATTGATTTTAAAGCTTCTGTTTTAAAACTGGTCCCTTTCCCAACATCCTTAACTAAGCCAAATAGATTTGGCTAGAAATCAACACAGTCAGTTCTGAACATTTCATGAACTGGCCAATTATTAATCACCTTGACTAGACAGTCCATAGGGTAAATGAGATGTGTATTTCCAGGAGTCAAAGATTTAAAGATCTTATCAGATTTAATAAAGAGTTTGTTACCAGGTTAGAGGGTCCTAAATCAAAGACTGAATATATTTTATCACTATCTGCTATTAGAAAATGTTATAAATTATTAGCCCATCCTTTCAAATGAAGGATTAAGGCAAATGGCATGTCTTGGATTTGACTGGACTATTACTCAAACTCTAGTGTCTAGGGTAGTATTGTCCAGTAAAATTTCTGTGATGACAGAAATGTTCTGTGTCTGTGCTGTCCAATAAGGTATCTAAGAACACTTGAAATCTGGCTAGAGTAAGGGGAATTTTATATTTTATTTTGATTTTAATTAATTTAAACTTAAATACCTACATGTGGCTAAGGGCTACTCTGTTAGACAGCACAGGTCTACCAGTTTAGTCCTGGGTAACTGCTTGTATTAGCTTGAGTTCTGAACAAATGCGCCCAAGAGACTTTGGTTCTAAGAATTGTGGCAGCTTCAGAGCTACTAAAATAATTAAGGTATTAATCACAGTTCTTTGTTACACATCTCAGCTACAGTAATCAATCCCTGGACTGTAATGTATATTGGTCAGAAACCTCAGACCACCCCCTACTTAAGGAATGCCCTAGTACCAACTGAATGAAACGGAAAGTCTTTGTCAAAAGCAGTCTAGCCACTGTGAGTGTTGCACAGCTTGAACTATACCTAGATAAGTATTTTTCTTATGTTTGACTGCTTGTTAGTCCTTTATTACCAAGTAAATTGCAAACTAAATAATGTTTACAGACTCAATAAGAATATTTGAGCACTTACTGTATGCCCATCATGGAGCGGTATATCATATGTCTACCACATCTCCAAACACTAAAATAACCATGAAAGAAATAGGACAAACAGCAAGGTATAGATCAAGGGTCAGCAAACTTTCTGTAAAAGGCCAAGCATTAAAAATGTTATGCTTTTACAGTCTCTGTCATGACTACTCCACTCTGTTGTTGTAGTGGGAAAGCAGTGATAAACAATATCTAAATGAATGAGTATGGCTGTGTTCCACTAAAACTTTATTTACCAAAATAGGCAGCAGGCTGGACTTGGCCTGTGAACATTAGCTTGCTAACTTCTGGTATAAATCATTGATTCCCAAACTTTACTCATCATTAGAATCTCCTGAGCAGTTTTTCTTTAAAAACATAAAAAATAAAAAAAAATAACAGAGTCCTAAGCCCCACATTCAGAGATTCTCATTTCATAGACTCCAAGTGTGGCCTAATAATCTGTATTTTCAAAGGTCTGCTAGATAATTCTGATTAACACCTGAGTCTTAGAACTACTGGTGTAGCTGAAAGAATGTAACTGAAAGAAAGATGCGGAGTCAGAAGATGTTGGTTAAAGTCCTGTTTTCTATAACTAACTGTTTGATCTTGGGTAAACTACTTAATCCTTGCATGCCTAGTTCACTTATCTTGAAAGATGTTGGTAACATCTACCTCACAGGATTGTAGATACATTTGTTTATTCAAAAATATTTATTAAACTCCTTCTATGTGCAGAACAGGATAATATGATTCCTAAATCCATGGAGCTTGCAGTCTAGAGATAAGTTAAAGATATTAAATAAATAAATAGGCAAATAATCTGTTACAATTGTTACAAACTTGAATTAATGAGGCCGTACAGGTTGCTTTGAGAATGCAGAACAGGGAAATTTTGTCTATACTTGGAGTGGGGGATTATTGTGAAGATTAATATTAATAGTGTATATAAGTATAATGTTTTATAGCTTATAGAATGCATAATTGTCTTCAATTATGCATTCAACAGATGTATACTGAGTATCCTCTATGTACCAGGCAGTACTCTAACTGTTGGGATAGAGCAGGAGACCACTGCTCTCATGGAATTTACATCTGGCACACAGTCAGACACAATACATAAACAAGTAAATAAACAAGATAATAAACGGTAAGTACTTGAAGGAAATAAGGTGATGTGATAGAGAGACTGGGAGCTATTTTAGCTAGGGACATTCAAGGCAGACACTCAACGGAGGTAACATCTCAGCTGAGACCTTACCAATGAGAAAAGCCATCCATCGTACTTATATCACTGAATAATGCTTATGAAGGTTGTTTTTATAAACTAATGCACAACACATGACAGTTACATTTATTATTAGGAAAATAAGATTCCTGCCCTGAAGGGACTTACAAGCTACATAAAAGTAAGAGAATTGAAAGGTCCACATAATGTAACGCTAAGAGGTTACCTAGTCTAATGCTGAGCACCAACTATATATAACACATGGCCCTAGGCACAGATGATACATAGTAAAGAATAAAAGAACCAAATCTCTGCCTACACAGGGCTTTCATTCTAAGGTGTAAAAGAGTAAGTAAATAAATAAAAGCCAGTTGATCAAGAGGGCAACCATATAAATAATTATACAATTCCTAGCTCTTTTCAAATGAAAAAAATAAATAAATAAAGCAAGGTAAGAGGAAAAGGGAGTGTTGAGGACACGTGTGCTATTTTAGGCAGGATGGTCAAAAATGGCATCTTGCTAAGATGATATAAAAGTTGAGCCTTTGCGTGAATACTTCCAATGATGAGACACTCATTATTTGGCTACTGTTCAATAGTACAAATGGATAGACTCTAATCCTATAGCCAGCTAAAGCCTGCCTTCCTCTAACCTCTACCCAGATGTTACATATCTTATCTCTTTCTCCAAATATGCCCCAAGTCCCTCAGCTGTTCCCTACTTGACATGGTTATGCCAAGCACATCCACTCATTCTGGCCACATTCCTCTACAAGAACTCTAGTTTGTTCCACCTAAAATGTGGAACCCAAATTCATAAGAGCAATAAGCAGTAAGGATAATTGTGGGTTTTGGAGCAGAAATTCTACTCCAAGGTTATGGTCTGAATAGTGTTCCACTGTTTATATGGGCAGTGTTAAATACTATTCATGAACATTTAAGTTTTTTTCTAATTTATGTATGTATCTTTGTGCATACATCTTTTAACACATTTATGATTATCTAGGGTAAATTTCTAAGAGTGAGGTTAATGGAAAAAGGATATGCATATTTTTATTTTAATACAACATATATTGCCAAAATGTACCCTAAAAAGCTTATAGCAATTAATATTTCTACCAATAGTACATGAGAGTCCCTATTTCCTACATCTTTGCTAAAACTATTTTAATAATCTCTATAATTTTGATAAATATAATCAATGAAGAAATGAAATACTGTTATGTTTTAGTTGTATTTATTTGATTACTGATGAAGTGAAAATCATTTTAGGATAATTAGTTTCATATTTTATTTTTGTCATGATTTTTACCATTTTTCTATTGAGCTGTTCTTTTGCTTTTTCATAGATTTCTAAGAGTTCTTTGTAGATTAAGGATATTAGTCCTTTGTGTGTCACACGTGTTGAAAACATTTGTCTTGGTCTAGGATGTTTTATCCTTAAAATGTTTTTAACTCTCCTGTAAACAGATTCTCAATCTTTTCTCCTTTTGCTTCTTGGTTTTCATGTTACGTCTGCTTACCTCAATATTATAAAAAAAATACTAAGCCATGCTTTCCTTTAGGACTTCTCTGGTATCATGTTTTTACATTTAAATGTTTGACTATTTGGAATTTATTTGTGAGACAAATGAGGAAAGGGTCTAGTTTTCTCTCCTTACCTTTATTCAATAAATGTGACCAGCATCATTTACTAAATAAACCATCATCTCCCCAGTGATTTGAAATGTCACCTTGATCCTGTATGAAAGTTTTGTATGCACTTGGATCTATTACTGGACTCTATTCTATTCCTCTGATCAGTCTGTCTATCCCTGTGCTAGAAGCACTCTGTTTCAAGGAAATTAAATATCTGATAGAGCAAGTCTCCTTATAAGTCATATCCTCAACCCTAAACTTTGTTTTTTTTTCAAATGATCAATAAAATTGTGGCACATCCAGCACTAAGAAAATGCAGTTATTCTAAAATGTCCAAAACTAAGTTACAATATACACAGTAGTTCATTGTCAAAACACTGTCCATAACTCTTTTAGATCAATAACTTAGTATTTTTTAATGGATCATCTAAAGATTAAAAACACCAAGCCAAAAAAAACAATTTTTAGAAACAGATAACAGGAACTGAATTACATCATTAGTGTCCTTGTAAATACACCATGAGACAACCTCCTAGCTAAAAGCAAAGAGCTCATTAAATATCTTGGATGAAAAAGATGGGGGTTCAGGTAGTAGCTCAGTTCCCGGCATCAATGCAATGGTTTCTTTAGTAAACATTTCTACCATCTGGTTTGGTTTTAAAAATACATGCACAGAAGAGTAAGAATGATTTAATATGTAAAAGGCCTTCACTAAATGCTTCAAGTTTGGAATAGAAGATGAATAAAAAAGATACTAAATGTGATACTGCCTCAGTAACATTTTCATGCATTTTCCTCTTTAAAAAATAAAAGGCCAAAAAGAAAAGTCACTTGAGATAATTTTATTTAGTAGAAATAAAGCATCTAGAGCAAATCCAGTCTTCACTATATCACAGGTACGTCTGAAATGATACAGACTTTTAGGCAACAGAGAGGCTTAGATAGGCAGAAGGAATCAGGTTTTTTGAGGGTCCAGGCAGGTATACTGAAAGGAAAAAGTCTGGATTTGGGAGGCTTCACAGATATAGAACTACAATATTCAAGGTAGAAAGGATCTTAGAATTTCCAAAGCAAACTTCTGGCTTTCCTGGCCCCGCACCTCTGCCCCTGTCATTCTTCCCACCTGGTAAGTGAGGCTCAGCAAAAATACTTCTGACTTTTCCTGTCCCTCCAGAATAAATCCCACCATCTCATCTCCTACATTTTGTTCACATCTTTATTATCAACTCAACACACCACATCACTGTAATTATTTATATAAGCTCTTTGTGGGTAAGGGCTATCTTTTATTCACTTTTAAAATCTTTACTGCTTAACACACTGCCTGAAACAAAATAGAGGCTCAGTAAAAGCTTTTGAGAAAAGGAAAAGAAGCAGCAAACAAATAATCGTCCTACTTTTCCCTGGACCAGTAAAATCACACTGGAGATAGCATATTTTGTTCTATAAGCTACGTTTTGAGAGAGAGAGCAAACCAGAGCCTGAATGGTGACCAAGTGGTGAAAGAACACAAAACCATGTCACCTGAAGACCAGAAGTAGGAGCAATGGATATTCAGCATGAGTAAAAAGAAAAGTCTCAGAGCCATTTCCCCATCTATCCATCCATCCATCCATCCATCCATCCACCCATCCATCTAACAAATATTTACGGTATATGTCAAAGCATTGTGCTAGGTACTGTGGATACAACCATGATCAAAATATTGTCCTTGCTCTCACAGAGCTTTAGTCTAGTGAGGTACAGAGACAACAAATAGTCAACTATAACATTCTGTGATAAGTGCTACAACTGGGGAGAAAGAGGATGCTATAGGAGCACCTACAACGAGTTTGTGGAAGGCTTTCTAAAGGAAGTAACCTCTAAGCCTCTAAAGCAAAAGTGTAAAAGGATAAGCAGGCACCAGAGAAACAGAGAGGACATTTCTTTTTGGTTTCAAACAGAAAGAAAAGCATGTATAAAGACCAAGAAGTGAGAAAAAGCAGTTCTAAAAATTAAATCTTTTGGTATGGCTGCTGGGGAGTTTAGAGAACCGTGTTAAGGTAACAAAAAGCCTCAAATACCATATTAATGAGAAGAAAGCACTGAACGGTTTGCAGGAAGAGTCATTCTGACTGCAGTGTGAAGAATGGTTTGGAGAGGGGTAATTCTGGAGATAGGAAGACTAGCTGGGAGCTGTTCTCATAATCTCCATATGAGATGATGGTTGAACTACAAGGTGACAGAGTGACAGTGAGGAGTCCTCAGAGCTTCTTTCTAATAACCAAAAGCTGGCAAGTGAAAAATAGGTTAAGCTTGTTCCAAATGGCCCTGAAAGATGAAAGTATGACTAACAGAAATTACAAAGAAACAAATTCTGCTTCAGTAAATGTCTGTCTAACTATAAACTGCCTGAGGCAGTTGTAAGTCCCCAATAAATTGAGTTTAGGCAGAGGATGGATGACAAACTTTGGACAAATCATTTTGGAAGAAATTCAAAATGTTAGATGGAGGGCCAAATTATTTATAAGGCCTCTTTCAACTCTGAGATTTTGCAAATCTACTGTATTTTATTTCAGTTTGATATTTGGGGCTACTCTCTATGCTTGAGAGTAGAATGAAACATACACAGTTAACTGCTGTCAGAGGATATGCCTGGCTGTACTATCTCTACCCTCAGGAGGAAAACCATGCTTTTGAATTTTAACACCACTTAATAACTGATGTACATTTTATGTTAAACTGAGTATTCATGGATTATGAGGCCTTTTCACAATTCCCTGACAACGAATAGGTTTTAAAAAGCCTGTCTTAAGTTGTCATTGAATTATAATTGTTATTATCATTCATATTTTTAACAAAACCAGGAACAGCAGCTCCCATTGACTGCCTTCTATTTGCCTGCACTGTGCCAGACTATTTATGTTCGATAACTCCAATGTTCATAATAACTTGCAAAATAGGTTTTATTCCCATTTTATAGATAAGGAAACAGGCTCAGAAAGAGTAAACAATTTGCAAAACTTACAAAACTGGTAAAAAGGGGAATAGGAATTTGAACCAAGGGCTTGCTGACCATGCTTTCTCCACCACACACCAGTACCTTAGAAAGCTTGAGGCAAGTTTTAAGGAAAATTAAAAATGGTTATAATTTATTGTTTACCAAGTGCCAGGCACCTTACCCGCATTATTTCATTTCCATCAAAGAATGTTACAAGATTAGAGTAAACTTAGAGTAAACTCTAAGTACAGACTTAGAGTAAACTCTGAGTATAATCACTGAACAGAATGAAAATCATAATAATCCTCCAAGATGAAAAGTATTTAAAAGTTTTAAAGATGTTTTCACATCCATTAGCTTTATGTAATCTTAAAGCTATGAAGTAGGCAGAATGGGATTATTATCCCCATTTTCCAAATCAGGAAACTAAGGATCACAGTCCCAAAGTTATTAGGTGTAGAGTTGGCTCTCAAAGAACCCAGGAGTTCTGACTCCCAGTCCAGTGTTCTATTACTTTATGTTACCTTCTGTGTCAGTGGGCAATAGAAAGTAATATGTAATAGGAAGAAAAAGCAAGAGGAAGCAGAGAGACTGATAATAATAGAGCTGGACACATGAAGTTTCAGCAGCAAAATATATAAAAATAATTGAACAAATAACTGATAAAGGTATCCAGATACCAATATTTATATAACATGTAGAAAGATTTTAAATGACTCCAGGAAGTTAAAACTAATTATTTAGGTAGGAAACTGAAAGGTGAAATATCATTAATAGTCATTTTATTCATCAAATCTTAGTCATAAAGTACGCTAAACAGGGATGATAAACCAAATACAGTATCAGTCCAATTCTTGTTTACTTCATAGTTCAGATTTTCTTTAGTTATTTAATTTAGAAAATATTTAGGTTTAATTTCAGTTCAAATTATCTCATGAACAATTTCTTTTGGGAAAATTCACCAGTTTATGATTTATGGATGGTAGGTTCAGTGGATTCAGTGAATTAAGAAGTTAATTCCAGTGTTTGATTCAATTCCCACTCCTCCTTCTCCTCTATGTAATTAATGTCCCCTGGTCTTTTTGTTAGCTTTGTCTGTGGCTTCCTGATAAAGAAGACTTGACATGACAACTGAGATGAATTACGTGGATTCACTACGCAGACAAGAGCACAGGATCACTAGTTTACGAGACAGAACACATGAAATTCTTTACCTAGTTGATTAAAACTAGTTACGGTCTATTCCATGGTTTATTAATTTCCCTTATTTAGCAGAAACACAAGAAAAATCTTACCTAGCTCCAGTATGTCAGCAGCTTCTATTAAAGAAAAAAAATGTTATAGCATAAATCATGACACACATATCAAATGACAGAAAGGTGAAATTCAGGGGTAAGATGGGGGTTTAAGAGTTTGCTTAGTCCAATTATCTCATACTGAAAGTTACTAAGCTTATTATTATTAGCAGTTGTAGAAGCATACCACCAAATTCTGCTTCACTTCTGTGGAAATCCACAGAATTAATTAAACACTGTGGAGATCCAGATAAGCTAAGCAACTGTGCCTAAAGCTATGAAAACTAATTTGGGATTATCTGTACCCCGAATCAAGGTTTCCTCATTTCTAGCCCCAAACAAAACATATTGCTTTTGATAGCTACCACTATAAATTGCAATATTTTCTTTTCTTTTCTTTTAATCAATGAGCTATTTGTGGTGAAGGATATCAAATAAAATTTTTCCAAGCTAAACAGAGTTTTTTCTTACCTTGATATTGGGATGCAGACTCTGGCAGATGACCATATTTGTGTTTCCTAACTTCATTCCAGTCTATTACTGCAGGAAGAGAGAAAGTAGTCATACAGAAAGAAAATACAAGACCAATACTTTTCCATTTGGCAGTATGAAACAAATTTTTTGCTAAAGTAAACCACTTCTGAGATTCTATTCTAAGGAAATAATCCAAAAATAGAAAAAAAATAAAAAGATGTCTATCATAGTATTATTTATAATAAAAAAAGGGGGGAGGGACCACCTAAATGTTCAAAACAGTAGACAGGTTAGATTTTATAATACCAACAGCAATGAACAATTTGAAGCGGAAATTAAGAAAACAATTCCATTTACATTAGCATCTAAAAGAATAAAATACTTAAGAATAAATTTAATTAAGGAAGCTAAAAAGCTTGTATGCTGAAAATTACAAAACACTACTGAACTTAAAAAAGATCTAAGTAAACGGTAAGACATCCTGTGTTCATGGATTAGAAGACTTAATGTTTTTAAGAAGTCAATACTACTCAAAGCGATCTAGAGACTCAATGCAATCTTTATGAAAATTCCAGTAGTCTTTTTTTTGCAGAAATGGAAAGCCAATTCTCAGATTCATAAGGAATTGCCAGGGGACCCAAATAGCCAAAACCATCTTGAAAAAGAACAAAATTGGAAGACTCACACCTCCCGATTTCAACACTTATAACAAAGTCACAGTAAACAAAACAATGTGATACTAGCGTAAGGACAGACATATAGATCAATGGAATAAACTGAGTCCAGAAGTGAACCCATACACTATGGCCAACTGATTTTCGACAAAACTGCCAAGTACATTAAATGGGAAAGAATAGTCTTCTCAAAAAATGGTGTTGGGAAAACTGGATATCTACATGAAAAGAATGAAGTTGGACTCCTACCTCTCACTGTATATAAAAATTAACTCAAAATGGATCAAGGACCTAAATATAAGAGATAAGCCATAAAACTCAGAAGAAAATGGTGGGGAACCTTCATGATCCTGGATTTGGCAATGATCCTTTAGATATGTTATCACAACGACAACAACAACAAAAAGATACCATAAGACAAGCACTTCACAAGATATTCTGCAACTGTCAGAAATTTTGCAAAGGCTATATAACAAAATGGGAAAAAGTTTAAGTTATAATATTATTTGGTAAAATCTGGGAACAAAAATTGTATTAATGGAATAATCATGATTATGTAAAAACCCCAAAACAAAGAACATCCTGAAAAATTATGACTAGAAAACAGAGAGAAGTAAACACAGCAAATATAAACATTGGTTATCTTTGAGTGGTGGTATGTGGATTTTTTCCCCTTTCTGTTTCCTAATCTATATTTCCAAATTTTCTAAAGAGGATGCATTACTTATATAATACAAATATATTTTCCTTCTTTGAAAATTCAGTTTAGACTACTGGCCCTACCACTTTCTTACCATCAATCACCCCATCATGTTTTCATTTCTCTTCTTACCCAGCTCAGATTCCATGGTCTCTCATAATAATCACTCCCTGGCAAACACTCTTGACTCCCTCCCCACCTCTTTTTTGGTCAAACTTGCTTAGTAGAGCCTCAATTCTAACTCTGGCTAAAGCCCAGTATCCACCTATGTCATGTCTACCACAGCAGCCCAAGACTGTCAAAGAAAAACAAATACAAGTTTACTGTCTCATTTTAAATAATGGCCATAATTCTCAAATGCCACTTAACACTGCCCAGAAATGACATCATATTTCCTGAGGTTGCTGCATTCATTCCATTTCAGATTCAACTAACAGCTACCATTACCATGTACCAGGCCAGGCATTTTCATATACATCATCTCAGGTATTATCAGCATCTTTTTACAGATGAGAAATCTGGTGCTAAGTTTAACAGTGCTATGGAAGGAAAGGGTTAGTCAGGCAATAGCAAGGGAAGTTATGTAATAACAGTTCTAAAGGGAGTAAATCCACAAATAGAGAACAGAATTGGATAAATGCCCAAGGGCTAGACTGAATTATGTACTGAATTCAGGAAGGGTCAGGAAAGTCAACAGAGAGGAGCCAGAAGTCAAAGTTACCCGGAAGAGAAAGGAGAGGACACTGCCTTATGATGGGAAAGCCAAGGAGCTGCAAGGAATGTCAGCCAGCCAGAAAACTACTGACCCAAGGAGGAAGCAAGCCTTCCAGCCTCTGAAACCATGAGACAAAAACTGTTTAAGTCAACCCACTGTGTGGTAGTTGTCCTTTATACCATCCATATCTAGGTCAAGGAAATGAATGAATGTCATATCATAGGTTTAAAGAGCAGTGAATTGCTTCCTATTAAATCTTGTTCAATTTGACATTTAAGTTCCATTTCCAATTTAGTCTTTTCAAAATAACCCTCTAAAGCCTTTAGCCTTTACTATCGCCATGTGGAAATTACACCCATTAACTCCAAACAAAAATTCATTGAGTACATATAAGTTCCAGCGCTGTGCTAGATGATAGGGATTCAAAAAATATTTTTCTTTCAACTGTGCTAAAAGTATGTATGGAGGTTCAGAAGGTAGAGACAGGAGAAGTCAGTTCTACCCGGAAAGAGTGGGAAGAAGACTTAAGAAGACTTTATGGAAAAGAAGAGACTTGAATTGAGTCTTGGGGATTGGTGATGGGAGTATTAAGAAAAGTATACCACGGAAAGGGAATAATGTGAATACCTGATGTCATAAAGCACTATGATAACAGACTTGCTCTGTCCAATATGGTAGCCACTAGCCACATGCAGCCACCAAGCACTTGAAATGTGGCTAGTATGACTGAGGAAGTGAATATTTATTTTAATATAATTTTTATTCATTTAAATTTAAAAACAGATACTACTTTCAGCTACTGGGAAAACGTTTAAATAGGTCTGGAACAAAATTGGGTATGGGAATCTACTTTTTTTTTTTTTTTTTACATTTTTATATTTCTATATTTAGTAACAGTCATTGGCCACTCCAGTTTTTGCCACATTATACAGTCGCAGTCTCTATCTTCTATCTTTACCTCTGGTGTCATACATTCTCCTATCCCACCTCTTTCAGCTTTACTCACAGACATCTTTGTTCAGTGTACTTACAATACCGTGCTACCATCACACAGTACTATGCTATCTATTTCTGGATCTATGCAATCAATACTAAACATTCTGTAGTCCTTCAGCATCAAATGGCTGATCTCTGCCCTCTTTCTATCTCCTGGTCGCCTGTGTTGTCAGCTTTTAACTCCCAAAGTTTGTTCATTAATGTCTGTTCATATTAGTGAGACCATACAGAATCTGTCCTTTTGTTTCTGGCTAACTTCACTCAACATAATGTCCTCAAGGTTCATCCAAATTATTACATGATCCATGTCTTTGTTCTGTCTTACAGCTGCATAATATTCCATCATGTGTATATACCACAGTTTGTTTATCCACTCATCCTTTGATGGACATTTGGGCTGTTTCCATCTCTTGGCAATTGTGAATAATGCTGCAATAAACATTGGTTTACAAATGTCTGTTTGTGTCTTAAGTTTCAGTTCCTCTGAGTATATACCCAGCAATGGAATAGCTGGGTCATATGGCAAATCTATATTTAGCTTCCTGAGGAACCTCCATACTGTCTTCCAGAGTGGTTGCACCATTCTGCATTCCCACCAACAATGAATAAGTGTGCCTCTTTCTCCACATCCTCTCCAGCACTTGTCATTGTCTGTTTTTTGGATAATGGTCATTCTGGTAGGTGTGAGATGATATCTCATTGTGGTTTTGATTTGCATTTCCTTAATAGCCAGTGAAGTTGAGCATTTTTTCATATGCTTTTGAGCCATTTGTATTTCCTCTTCAGAAAAATGTCTGTTCATGTCTTTTGCCCATTTTTTAATTGGATTGTTTGTCTTTCTGTTATTGAGATGCAGGATTCCTTTATATATTCGGGATAGTAAACCCTTATCTGATATGTGGTTTCCAAATATCATCTCCCATTCTGTAGGTTGCCTTTTGACTTTTCTGACAAAGTCCTTTGATGTACAAAAGTGTTTAATTTTGAGGAGATCCCATTTGTCTATTTGTTCTTTGGTTGCTCGTGCCTTGGGTGTGAGGTCTAAGAAACCACCTCCTTTCACAAGATCTTTAAGATATTGCCCTACATTTTCTTCTAAGAGTTTTACGGTCTTGGTGCTAATGTTTAGGTCTTTGATCCACTTTGAGTTAATTTTGGTATAAGGTGTGAGATGGACATCCTCTTTCATTCTTTTGGAAATGGATATCCAGTTCTCCAAACACCATTTATTGAACAGGCTGCTCTTTCCCAGTTGCTTCGGCTTCACTGCCTTATCAAAGATCAGTTGTCCATAGATGTGAGGGTCTACTTCTGAACACTCAATTTGATTCCATTGATCAGTATATCTGTCCTTATGCCAGTACCATGCTATTTTGAGCACTGTAGCTTTGTAATATGCTTCAGAGTCAGGTAGTGTGAGACCTCCCACTTCACTCCTCTTTCTCAAGACATTTTTGGCTATTCGGGGCATCTTACCCTTCCAAATAAATTTAGCTATTGGTTTTTCTATTTCTGTAAAGTAAGTTGTTGGGATTTGAATTGGTATTGCATTGAATCTGTAAATCAGTTTAGGTAAAATTGCCATCTTAACTATATTTAGTCTTCCAATCCGTGAACATGGTATGTTCTTCCATTTTTTCAGGTCTTGTTCAATTTCTTTTAACAGTTTCTTATAGTTTTCTATGTAAAGGTCTTCTGTGTCCTTGGTTAAGTTTATTCCTAAATACTTGATTCTTTTGGTTGCTATTGTAAATGGGATTTTTTTCTTGATTTCCTCCTCTTGTTGCACATTACTTGTGTATAGGAACACTACAGATTTTTGCGTGTTGATCTTGTAGCCTGCTACTTTGCTGTATTCATTGACTAGTTCTAGTAGCTTTGCTGTAGATTTTTCTGGATTTCCTACATATAGAATCATGTCATTTGCAAATAGTGAAAGTTTTACTTCTTCCTCTCCAATTTGGATGCCTTTTATTTCTTTTTCTTGCCTAATTGCTCTAGCTAGAACTTCCAGCACAATGTTGAATAGCAATGGTGATAGTGGGCATCCCTGTCTTGTTCCTGATCTTAGAGGAAAAGCTTTCAGTCCCTCCCCATTGAGTGTGATGTTAGCTGTGGGTTTTTCATATATTGCCTTTATCATATTGAAAAAGTTCCCTTCTATTCCTATCCTTTGAAGTGTTTTCATCAGGAAAGGATGTTGAATTTTGTCAAATGCCTTTTCTGCATCAATCGAGACGATCATGTGGTTCTTCTGCTTTGATTTATTGATGTGGTGTATTACATTAATTGATTTTCTTGTGTTGAACCAGCCTTGCATACCTGGAATAAATCCCACCTGGTCGTGGTGTATAATTCTTTTAATGTGCTGCTGGATTCGATTTGCGAGTATTTTGTTGAGGATTTTTGTGTCTATATTCATTAAAGAAATTGGTCTATAATTTTCTTTTTTTTATAATTATCTTTGCCTGGTTTTGCTATTAGGGTGATGATGGCTTCATAGAAAGAGTTAGGTAGCTTTCCCTCTTCTTCAATTTTTTTGAAGAGATTGAGCAGGATTGGTACTAATTCGTTCTTGAATGCTTGGTAGAATTCACATGTGAAACCATCTGGTCCTGGGCTTTTCCTTTTTGGGAGCTTTTTGATGACTGACTCAATCTCTTTACTTGTGATTGGTTTGTTGAGGTCATCTATTTCTTCTTGAGTTAATGTTGGTTGTTTATGCTTTTCTAGGAAGTTGTCCATTTCATTTAAGTTGTCTAGTTTATTAGCATATAGTTGCTCTTAGTATCTTCTGATTATCTCCTTAATTTCTGCAGGGTCGGTAGTTATATTTCCTTTCCCATTTCTGATTGCATTTATGTGCATCTGCGCTCTCTTTTTTTTTTGTTAGCCTAGCCAGTGGTCCATCGATTTTATTGATTTTCTCAAAGAACCAACTTCTGGTTTTGTTGATTCTCTCTATTGTTTTCCTGTTCTCAATTGCATTTATTTCTGCTCTAATCTTTGTTATTTCTTCCCTTCTGCTTGCTTTGGGGTTAGTTTGCTGTTCTTTCTCTAATTCCTCCAGGTGAGCAGTTAACTCTTCAATTTTTGCTCTCTCTTCTCTTTTAATATAGGCATTTAGGGCAATAAATTTCCCTCTCAGCACCGCCTTTGCTGCATCCCATAAGTTTTGATAAATTGTGTTTTCATTGTCATTTGCCTCGAGGTATTTACTAATTTCTCTTGTAATTTCTTCCTTTACCCACTGGTTTTCTAAGAGGGTGTTGTTTAGCCTCCATATGTTTGTGAATTTTCTGACCTTCTGCCTTTTATTTATTTCCAACTTCATTCCATTGTGGTCTGAGAAAGTGTTTTGTATAATATCAATATTTTTAAATTTGTTGAGACTTGCTTTGTGACCCAACATGTGGTCTATCCTAGAGAATGTTCCATGAGCACTTGAGAAAAAAGTGTATCCTGCTGTTGTTGGATGTAGTGTTCTATAAATGTCTGTCAAGTCTAGTTCATTTATCATACAATTCAACATCTCTGTTTGTTTAGTGATCCTCTCTCTAGATGTTCTATCCATTGATGAGAGTGGTGTATTGAAGTCTCCAACTATTATTGTAGAGGTATCTATTTCTCCTTTCAGGGATCGCAGTGTTTGCCTCATGAATTTTGGGGCATTCTGGTTTGGTGCATAAATATTTATGACTGTTATGTTTTCTTGATGAATTGACCCTTTTATTAATATATAGTGTCCTTCTTTGTCTCTTTTACTTGTTTTGCTTTTGAAGTCTAACTTGTCTGATATTAATATAGCTACTCCTGCTTTTTTCTGGCTGTTGTTTGCATGAAATATCTTTTTCCAACCTTTCACTTTCAGTCTATGTTTGTCCTTGCATCTAAAGTGAGTTTCTTGTAGACAGCATATAGATGGGTCCTGTTTTTTAATCCATTCTGCCAGTCTGTGTCATTTTATTGGGGAGTTTAATCCATTTACATTTAGTGTTATTACTGTAAGGGCAGTACTTTCTACTACCATTTTGTTTTTTGGAATTTATATGTCATATCTTATTTTTCCCTCTCCTTTTACCTTTCCTGATAATCTTCATTTCTGCACTCTTCTCCAACTCTCTCTCTCCTGTCTTTTCCTATCAGCCTGTAGCACTCCCTTTAGTATTTCTTGTAGTGCTGGTCTCTTATTCACAAACTCTCTCAGTGTCTGTTTGTCTGAAAATGTTTTAATCTCTCCCTCATTTTTGACGGAAAGTTTTGCTGGATGTAGAATTCTTGGTTGGCAGTTTTTCTTTCAGTATCTTAAATATATCATGCCACTGTCTTCTTGCCTCCATGGTTTCTGCAGAGAAATCTGTACATAGTCTTATTGACCTTCCCTTGTATGTGATGGATTGCTTTTCTCTTGCTGCTTTCAGAATCCTCTCTTTGTCTTTGACATTGGACAATCTGACCAGTAAGTGTCTTGGAGTAGGTCTATTGGGATCTATTCTATTTGGGGTACGTTGTACTTCTTGAATCTCTAATTTTCTGTCTGTTATAAGAGTTGGGAAATTTTCAGTGAATATGTCTTCTATTACTCTTTCTGCCCCTTTTCCCCTCTCTTCTCCTTCTGGGATACCCATAACACATATATTTGTGCGTTTCATGTTGTCACTCAGCTCCCTAAGACCCTGCTCATATTTTTCCATTTTTTTCACCATCTGTTCTCTTGATTAGTTTATTTTGGAGCTTGTTTTCTGTCTTTTACCTAGTGGTTTTCTTGTTGTTTGGCTTTGTTCTCTGGCCTCTGTTATTCAGTTCAACTTAATCTAGACCTCGAACTTAGGTTCTATTTAGTTGATTGGAATTTTTCCCCTCTTGTTTTTTCTGTTTCTTGCTCTGCCTCTATGTAACCTTTTTGTGAGTGGGTCTCCTCAGATATGGTCGACCCTAGTCAGATTTTCCCAGTCTAGTGAGGCCCAGGTCTCATTGGGAGGGTATGGAGTTTTCCTGAGAATGAGACCCTCCTATGAGGCCTTTAGAATTGGTGCTTTTCCTCTCCTGTCCAACAGGTGGTGCTGGCCAGCCCACAGCTCCCCCACCAGTGTAAGGAGGTATGGAGCCTTTAGTTCTCCTGGTGACTCTAATCCTGTCAGGGGCGTGTCTGACTGAAGCTGGAATCTGAATTCCAGCCCCTGGGGTCTGAATTCCCAGAAGGAGGACTGCCAGTTGAGCTGGGCCTCCCTCCACTCTCCCAATCCTCAGAACTCCAGTTGTCTCTCAGGGGCACTATTCCCTTCTCCTCTCTCCTCTTTGGGGCCTCTCCAGGTAGATTCCTTGGTCAGCCTGAGTTGCCAATGAAAGACGGGGCTGGAGGCCTTCAGTAGTGAATATGGAATTCAAAGACACTGTGGGTACTCTGTCTCCCCTCAAGCCCAGCCTAGTCCCTCAACCTGGGCTTTCCGATAGAAAATAACCACATATATTACCTTTAGATTAAAAAAAAAAAAAAAAAAGTAGAAAAGAAATCAAGAAAAAGAAAAAAGGAAAAAAAAAAAAAAAAGAGTCTCTTTTAAAAGTCTTTCCCCAGCCTGGAAGTTTTGTCAGTGTCAGAATAGAGCATTTAAAGATATGCTTTGGGCTATTGTCTGATAATTACTCTCCAACCGCTTCAGTTCCACCCCTGCTGGGGGCCACTGCAATGCAAAAAGATAAGGGATCAGCGAGAAGCCAGAAGGGACAAAATGTAAGGAAAAAAAAATGGCTTTTTTGGAGTCTGGGAATGGGTGCCCGCTTTTACGTGCCCCCACTTCTTGGAGCCCAGCCCTTCTTTAGCACCCCAGTTCCCAAAGTTAGTTAATTAATTTGTTAATTAATTCTGCAGTTGAGGCTGGTTTGAGCCTCCCTTCTTGCCCTCAGCAGATTGCTGTTTTTTGTTTTTTTTTTCCCCCCTTTCAGGGAGCCGGCAGCAAGACAGTCTGTGAGGTCTGGGTGGGGAGGGGAGCCAGACCCCTGGTCCGGGGAACTTACAATGTTTGCTGCGATCCCAGCTTTTCCTCCAATTCCAAACTTGTGTCCAATGTGTGACTGGTTACTGGAGACCCCGAAAACACTGTTTCATATAGTTCTTGGGTAATTGCCAACTGCTCTCGGGGAGAGACGAAATTCTGGGAATCTACTTTTTTAACACCAGATTTTTTGACAACCAAATAAAGATCAAGTATTTCTGATGAAAATTCAGTGTCTGAATTGAGATGCACTTTAAGTGTAAAACACCAGATTTCAAAGACTTAGTATGAAGAAAAGCATGTAGAATAGCTTGTAACACATTTTTATACTGGTTATGTATTGAAATAATAATATTTTAGATATATTAGGATAGATAAAACATATTATGAAAATTAATTTCTCCTTTTTTGAACTTTTAAAAGTGGCTATGAGAAAATTTTAAATTATGTATGTGGTAATTCTATTGGACAGTGCTATGTTCTACAGTTCAATGTGGCTGGAGCACATGCATAAAGGGCTGCATGGTAAGAGAAAAAAAATTAGACAATGCCAGTGCTATATTTTTCACCATAATGGAGAAAGGAGATCTACAATAAGCAAGAAGAAGGTATGGGTAGAGAGCAGCAGAGCTGAGTGATTAAGCAGAGAATATTAATAGCCTATGTGACCTGGGTCCTGGAGACCCATTAGATCCTTGCTTTTCATGCAGCTTGGTTGGTCAACCTCCTTAGTAATTAAAAGAATCCTAACTATTTCAGATTTAGAGGCAGAAAAATGGGCTTTGGTGAAAATATCATGATTTTAGTGTAAAGTGGAAAAGCAAGCATGACAATCTCAGTCAAGACAAATCATCCCACCACAGTATGTCCCAATCAAGAGACTAATGTAGTAAACAAGAAACTGTGCTTGAACATAAAGAGATTTTATCTCTATAGATTTATGATAAGGCTTAGTTTCCACAAAACTCAACTTTGATTTAGAATCTAAACCCTGAAATTTTTAAGACCTTTTTTCTAATGAATTCAACTAAAATTATTAAAAACTAACACTATACTAATACTATTCAACAAATACTACTTAAAATGTCACTATAAAAATTGGCAAGAATGTGTATCTTCGAGAAATGGTTATAAGTTTTAATGACACTTAAGAAATACAATGATGATATATGATTTATGATATGGTATAATATAATTAGTATAATTTAACATAATATAATTAATATATATAATATAATATAATATAATAGTATCTAGCATGGTGCCAAACACAGAGAACAAATTCATTAAGTGATAGGATTTTTTCCTTTCCTTTCTTAATAATAATCTCTAATAAAACTGAAGTGCTATAAAAATATTGAGGTTTTTAAAAAACAAAACTTCCACCCGGTAAATTCATATGTTAATGTCAAAAGTGACATAATGATTATGAAGAAAAGGATAATTAGTGGTCTAATTAGTAATGAGGAATTCCTTAAATTCACTCCTTGCTAGGTCTCTTAATCCCCCTTACCTCTAGGAGAGGGTAAAAAGATACTTACCACTAGGCTGCATAGTCAATGGACTAAAAACTGGTCAAGGAGTTAAGAAGTTTGGGATTTATCCCTGGATCCACCAATACCTTGTTCTGACTTTGAGCAAGTCAGTTTCTCTGTATAATTTCTCCATCTGTAAAATGGGAGGAAAGAGGGACACATTACCCTGAGAACTTTCACTAGTAATAAATTGTGCTGCATTATAAGGAAAGCAGGATATTTACATACATTTTGCTTTTTTTTGGTTTTGTTTGTTTGTTTGTTTTTGCTATTAGAAAATCTCAGGATTGGAAGGTACTTCGTAGCAAGTACCACAGATTTAATTTTATCTAAACCTCTATACTCCCAGAAATACAGAGTAGAGATATTTGTTACATTTGGTCCCATGCAAATACTGAATATAAATATTATTTCTAGCCAACCAGGTTACCCTAGAAAATCAAAAGATAACTAAAAACACAATAACATGGTCACAGGACAAATGAGGCTACAGCAATTCTTTGAGAGTAGCTCATGCAACTACACAAGTTTCCAAGTTCTATTAAAGAACCTTACTCTTTCCTTTACCACAATCTAATTGGTGGTAAAGTAAAAAATAAAACAAAACAAAACAATGCTGAATTGGAAGTTAAAATTTCATCCTGAGCTTGAATCTCAATTCCATTTTCCCTTAAAGATACTGACTTTAAGGCTAGAAATGTAAGTGCACTGAGCCTCAGTTTTCTTATGGGTAAAATGGTGTTGATAATACAAATGCTACTTGTTTCACTGGGTTGTTGTGAAAGCACAAAGGAAAAATGGCTTTAGAAGTGCATAATATAGATAATAGGGATTATTAAGGAAAAACTTGTTATTTACTGTGTTTCTCACAATACAATGTACTTAAAAAAAAAAAAAAAAAAGGACATTACAACTGCCTGTTACTAGTTAGTCCCTAAGAATTTTACTATTCACAATTTGAGTAACTACTCTATTGAATATCCACTAGAATTATTTCTACTTTGCCTCTTTTCCCTTTGGCTTGTTCTTACTCTTGACTGGGAACTTTAAAAAGTATGGTAATGCAATCTTCTTACGGGAAATGAAAGTGCCTGTATTTATTCCAAAAGACAGTAATGGCACTAAGGGGCTGGAGTAAGAAGAGTAACCTGAATCCTCAAAATGGACTTTCAAAGACCTGAAACATTAAAAAAGTACTTTCTGGAACATCCTAGAAAATATATCCTTCTTTGATTTGAGAAAAAAAGCACAAGAGTATAGAATACTAATACCTGGAGCAGTGCTGTCCAATAGAACTTTTGGCAATGATGGAAATGTTCTGTAACTGCATCATCCAATTAGCCACATGTGACAATTCAGCACTTGAAATGTGGCTAGTGCTACTGAGGAGTTGTATTTTCATAATTGCATTTAATTTTTATTAATTTTAAATTTAAAGACACATGTGGCTAGGAGCTACTGTATTGGATAGTGCAGATCTAGAGAATGTAAAGATTCTGATATTTCTGCAAACCCTTGAGAGAAAGATAACATACAGAAGAAATATTTTCAAAGCTATGGAAGCCCTCTTTCAAAATGTGATGAAACAATCACACCAGGCTACCCTGTGATGCAAGGAGAAGTAGAAAGAATTCTTATATATTATGAAATTTTAAAAATTCAGTTGTAAATTGTCACTTATCTATTAACAATAGTAATAATAACTACCATTACCATTATCATTATTCGAATAGCTATTATTTATTGCATACTATGTGCCAGATATTGTGATAAATGTTTCAATGACTTCATCTTATTGAATCCTTTTCACTAATGAGGAAATGATGCCCAGAGAGGTTACGTAACTTTCTTAAGGGTCACAGTCAGTAGAAAAGTCAGGATTTGAACCCAAACTATCAAACTATGCTCTTAACCACCCCTCCACAAAACAAAACAAAACAAAACAAAACAAAACAAAACAAAACAAAACACAACTCACACAGAGAAGAAAGTCTACAAATGCTTCTAACACAAAATAGCCCAGCTTGGGAAGAACTACAATCATGTGTGAATGTGTTTATTTGACCCAATTTATTACAGTAAAAACTGCAGCACTGATGCTCATTAGCTTGATGCAGTGACTGAGTAAGTTTAGGCATAGTCTGAGTTTTAATGAGGCAAAACTAGATTAAATTTAGGACATATCTACTCCAAACTATCAGTCCACAGGTACCATGTTTTAGATATTTATAGAGCTCAGAAAATGCAAAAGAAATAATGGAGACTTGCATGCACATGCAAATGTGGGAATGAGAGAGACAGCGAGGCGGAAGAGAAGGAGGAAGAACAGAGGGAGGGAGGGTGGGATGTTTCCCCCAGAAATGGAAACTGGAAAACAGGAAAAAAGAAGCATCAAATGTACTTCTAAAAACCCATTAAGATAGAACTCTCAGTTTTAGACACCAGTTGTGGTTTTAATAAACCATAATCCTATGACTTAATGCACAGAGATCAAACCAGGGAAGCTAGGAGCAGAACACCTGCCCCACTGTGGTCATGGAGGACAAGCTACAGGGGAGGCAGGAAACAGAGAGAGGACTGATCTGGGATGTGACACTCATCAGGCACTCTCTCCTATTAGCAAGTATTCAGAATGCCATTCAGCTGATTCTCTGCCTCCAGCTCTCCTTCATTTACTTTTACTTTATTTGGAGATAAGTGTGATGAGATGGTAATATTCCTCTGGGATGATCCGCGAGAAGATGGGGGAGGGAAACAAGCCAGGCAATCACTTTATCAAAGACAGCAATAAATCTGGTCTTGTGCATGAAGCAGATGTGAACAAAGAAGATGGAGCAGATCTCCCCTTGACAGTTGTCCCTCCCCCACTCCCTCTGTAGCAATTATACATCTCTGCACATGCGCACAGAGAGAAGAACCCCAGAGAACATTAATATTTCCTTTAACAAGCAAGGCAGCTAGCAATGAATGGCTAAGTGAACAGAGGCTCTCTTTGTCTTACAGGCAGTAGACTTCAACTCTCTCTATATAATGTTTGAGAAGCTGATGCTTTTTAGACTGCTGCTGGTTCATGCTTCCTGAACAGGGAAGAAGTTGAGTGGTACCAATGTTGTCACATCACACTTCCTAGCAGATAGTTTAATGGATACGATGTCATGAAATAAGTAACCCAAGGGGAGTCAGAAGTTTTTGGATTGAATCTTCTTCATCATCATCATCGTTGTCATCATCATTGTCACTGCTGCTGCTGCTACTGCTACTGTTGTTGTTATTATTATTCCGGTTATTATGATGATGATGATGATTATTATTATTATTATTCCGGTCATCTCAAATGAAGGAGATGACAATCCTGGATGCTCTACTCTCTGCCAGTAAGAACACATAGGAGGTAGAGTTTTATGTCCAAATCTAGGTCTTATACTCTGAATGAGGGACAGGCAAACAATCTCATTTAAAGGAAAGCAAAAAGGATACTGAAGGTTTAAGAAACTGGGAGAGTTTAACCAGGAGAAGACTCAAGAGAAACATGGGAGTTGTTTGTAAATATCTGGCAGTTTCTCATGTGGAGAAGAGATGAGATTTGTTCCACTGGTTCTATATGATTTCAAGGGAAAGAACCAGGACTAGTGTGTGGAAGCTACAAGTAGAAAGGTTTCAGCTACTTACTAGGAAGAATTTTCTGGCAGTCAGAAGTATCCAAAGTTGGGATGAGATCTCCGGGAGGTATAATTTGCCATCACTGGGGGTGTGAAAGCACAGGTAAGAGAACCTCTTGGTTAAATCACTAGGAGCAACAAGGAGGCTGGACTAAGTGACCTTTCAAGTTTCTTCCAAATCTGAGATTATATAATTTTGTGGGGGTATGGACCTCCTGCTTTCATCATTACATACTGTGCAACTTTAGGTTTTACAGCATGGACAGCATATATATCTACAATACTAACTCTCTCTCTCTGAAGACTTCCATTTTTCAAAGATGTGATATGGGGGCAGAAGAAATTACAACATCATCATCATCACCATTATCATCTTTGCCTTCTACTTCTTCATCTACCACTTATTGGCACTATGGTAGGCACTCTACAAACATTATCTCCAAACTTTGAGAGTCAAGTTCCAGCTAGGCTATTGTGTGGCTCTGAACTAGTTATATATTATCTTTGGTTTTCACTTTTCTCATTTGTAAAATGAAGGGGTTAAATGTCATTCATAATTTATAAGGTCCCTTTAAACTCTATCATTGGGCAGTAGCAGCAGGGCCCAGCTCAATTATTTCCTTACTATTAGAACTTGGCAGCTTCTATTTTTCTCAGAAATCTCTTCCTTCTTTAATAATAAGCACTGTGTGCCTGCTTTATCTTACACAGTAAACACAGTCCTGAAAGTTAAGTATAAATGGACTTTTTACTAAAAATGAAGTATATTTTGAGTACACCAAGATGGTTAGCTAGTTAAAATAAATCTTCATAAAAATAAGTCACTCAAACAAATGCTGAGAGAATTTGCTAACAAGAGACTTGCTCTACTTGAGATACTAAAGGGAGCCCTACCAACGGAGAAACAAAGAAAGGAGAGAGAGATGGAGAAAGGTTCAGTACTAAAGAGATTCAGTATGGTTATGTTAAAGGACATTAATAGAGAGAAGGAAAAAATATATATGACAAACATAAACCAAAGGATAAGATGGCTGATTCAAGAAATGCCTTTACTGTAATAACACTGAATGTAAATGGATTAAACTCCCCAATTAAAAGTATGGATTTGCAGAATGGATCAAAAAAAAAATGAACCATCAATATGTTGCATACAAGAGACTCATCTTAGACACAGGGACACAAAGAAATAGAAAGTGAAAGGTTGGAAAAAAAGTTTCATGCAAGCTATAGCCAAAAGAAAGCAGGAATAGCAATATTAATCTCAGATAAAATAGACTTTAAATGCAAGGATGTTATGAGAGACAAAGAAGGCCACTACATACTAATAAAAGAGGCAATTGAACAAGAAGAAATAACAACCATAAAAGTTTATGTGGCCAATCATGGTGCCACAAAGTACATGAGACAAACACTGACAAAACTAAAGGAAGCAATTGATGTTTCCACAATAATTGTGGGAGACTTCAACACATCACTCTCTCCTATAGATAGATCAACCAGACAGAAGACCTTAATAAGGAAATTGAAAACCTAACCAATCTGATAAATGAATTGGATTTAACAGACATATATAGAACATTACATCCCAAATTACCAGGATACACATTCTTCTCTAGTGCTCATGGAACTTTCTCCAGAATAGATCATATGCTGGGACATAAAACAAGCCTCAATAAATTTAAAAAAATTGAAATTATTCAAAGCACATTCTCTGACCACAATGGAATACAATTAGAAGTCAATAATCATCAGAGACTTGGAAAATTCACAAATACCTGGAGGTTAAACAACACACTCCTAAACAATAAGTGGGTTAAAGAAGAAATAGCAAGAGAAATTGCTAAATATATAGAGACGAATGAAATGAGAACACAATATACCAAAACCTATGGGATGCAGCAAAAGTGGTACTAAGGGGGAAATTTATAGCACTAAACGCATATATTAAAAAGGAAGAAAGACCCAAAATCAAAGAACTAATGGATCAATTGAAGAAGCTAGAAATGAACAGCAAACCAATCCTAAACCAAGTAGAAGAAAAGAAATAACAAGGATTAAAGCAGAAATAAATGACATAGAGAACAAAAAAACAAGAGAGGATAAAGAACACCAAAAATTGGTTCTCTGAGAAGATCAACAAGATTGACAAGCCCCTAGCTAGACTGACAAAATCAAAAAGAGAGAAGACCCATATAAACAAAATAATGCATGACAAAGGTGACATTACTGCAGATCCCGAAGAAATTAAAAAAATTATAAGAGGATACTATGAACAACTGTATAGCAACAAACTGGATAATGTAGAGGAAATGGACAATTTCCTGGAAACATATGAACAACCTAGGCTGACCAGAGAAGAAATAGAAGACCTCAACCAACCCATCACAAGCAAAGAGATCCAATCAGTCATCAAAAAACTTCCCACAAATAAATGCCCAGGGCCAGATGGCTTCACAGGGGAATTCTACCAAACTTTCCAAAAAGAACTGACACCAATCTTACTTAAACACTTTCAAAACATTAAAGACAATGGAACACTACCTAACTCATTTTATGAAGCTAACATCAATCTAATACCAAAACTAGGCAAAGATGCTACAAAAAAGGAAAACTACCGGCCTATCTCCCTAATGAATATAGATGCAAAAATTCTCAACAAAATACTTGCAAATCGAATCCAAAGACACATTAAAAAAATCATACACCATGACCAAGTGGGGTTCATTCCAGGCATGCAAGGATGGTTCACCATAAGAAAATCAAACAATGTATTACAACACATTAACAAACCAAAAGAGAAAAATCAAATGATCATCTGAATAGATGCTGAAAAAGCATTTGACAAAATCCAACATCCCTTTTTGATAAAAACACTTCAAAAGGTAGGAATTGAAGGAAACTTCCTCAATATGATAAAGAGCATATATGAAAAACCCACAGCCAGCATAGTACTTAATGGTGAGAGACTGAAAGCCTTCCCTCTAAGATCAGGAACAAGACAAGGATGCCCGCTGTCACCACTGTTATTTAACATCGTGCTGGAAGTGCTAGCCACGGCAATCTGGCAAGACAAAGAAATAAAAGGCATCCAAATTGGAAAGAAAGAAGTAAAACTGTCATTGTTTGCAGATGATATGATCTTACATCTGGAAAACCCTGAGAAATCCAAGATACAGCTACTAGAGCTAATAAATTCAGCAAAGTAGCAGGATATAAGATTAATGCACGTAAGTCAGTAATGTTCTATATGATACAAGTGAACAAACTGAAGAGACACTCAAGAAAAAGATACCATTTGCAATAGCAACTAAAAAAATCAAGTACCTAGGAATAAACTTAACCAAAGATGTAAAAGACCTATATAAAGAAAACTACATAACCCTACTAAAAGAAATAGAAGGGGACCTTACAAGATGGAAAAATATTCCATGTTCATGCACAGGAAGGCTAAATGTCATTAAGATGTCAATTCTACCCAAACTCATCTACAGATTCAATGCAATCCCAATCAAAATTCCAACAACCCACTTTGCAGAGTTAGAAAAGCTAGTAATCAAATTTATTTGGAAAGGAAAGATGCCTCGAATTGCTAAAGACACTCTAAAAAAGAAAAAGAAGTGGGAGGACTTACACTCCCTGACTTTGAAGCTTATTATAAAGCCACAGTTGTCAAAACAGCATGGTACTGGCACAAAGACAGACATATTAATCAATGGAATCTAATTGAGAATTCGGAGATAGACCCCCAGATCTATGGCCAACTGATCTTTGATAAGGCCCCCAAAGCCACTGAACTGGGACATAACAGTCTTTTCAACAAATGGGGCTGAGAGAGTTGGATATCCATATCCAAAAGAATGAAAGAGGACCGCTACCTCATACCCTACACAAAAATTAACTCAAAGCGTATCAAAGATCTCAATATAAAAGACAGTACCACAAAACTCCTAGAAGATAATGTAGGGAAACATCTTCAAGACCTTGTATTAGGCGGCCACTTACTAGACTTTACACCCAAAGCATAAGCAACAAAAGAAAAAATAGATAAATGGGAACTCCTCAAGCTTAGAAATTTTGTACCTCAAAGGAATTTGTCAAAAAGGTAAAGAGGCAGCAAACTCAATGGGAAAAAATTTTTGGAAACCATGTATCTGACAAAAGACTGATATCTTGCATGTATAAAGAAATCCTACAACTCAATGACAATAGTACAGACAGCCCAATTATAAAATGGGCAAAAGATATGAAAAGACAGTTCCCTGAAGAGGAAATACAAATGGCCAAGAAACACATGAAAAAATGCTCAGCTTCACTAGAGGTTAGAGAGATGCAAATTAAGACCACAATGAGATACCATCTAACACCGATTAGAATGGCTGCCATTAAACAAACAGGAAACTACAAATGCTGGAGAGGATGTGGAGAAATTGGGACTCTTATTCATTCTTGGTGGGACTGTATAATGGTTCAGCCACTCTGGAAGTCAGTCTGGCATATCCTTAGAAAACTAGATATAGAGTTACCCTTCGATCCAGTGATTGCACTTTTCAATATATACCCGGAAGATCTGAAAGCAGTGACACGAACAGATATCCGCATGCCAATGTTCATAGCAGCATTATTCACAATTGCTAAGAGATGGAAACAACCCAAATGTCCTTCAACAGATGAATGGATAAATAAAGTGTGGTATATACACACAATGGAATACTAAGCAGCAGTAAGAAGGAACGATGTCGTGAAACATATGACAACATGGATGAACCTTGAAGACATAATGCTGAGCGAAATAAGCCAGGCACAAAAAGAAAAATATTATATGCTACCACTAATGTGAACACTGAAAAATGTAAAACAAATGGTTTATAATGTAGAATGTAGGGGAACGAGGGATAGAGAGCAATTAAGGAAGGGAGAATGATAACCCAATAAGAACAGATAAGCTACCGTGGGTAAATTTAATGTTCTGGGAATGCCCAGGAATGACTATGGTCTGTTAATTTCTGATGGGTATAGTGGGAGCAGGTTCACAGAAATGTTGCTATATTAGGTTATTTTCTTGGGGTAGAGTAGGAATATGTTGGAAATAAAGTAGTTATCTTAGGTTTGTTGTCTTTTTCTTACTCCCTTGTTATGGTTTGTTTGAAATGTCTTTTTATTGTATATTTTAAAGAAAAAAATTTTTTTGATATGGTTGATTAAAAAAAAAAAAGTTAATTAAAAAAAAATGAAAAGAATATGCAGAGCCCCCTTGAGGAGCTGGTGGAGAATTCAGGGGTGTTGGGCTTCCCCACCTCGATGGTTGCTGATGTGCTCACAGACATAGGGGACTGGTGGTTTGATAGGTTGAGCCCTCTACCACAGGACTTGTCCTTGGGAAGACTGTTGCTGCAAGGGAGAGGCAAGGCCTCCCTATGGTTGTGCCTAAGAGCCTACTCCCGAATGCCTCTTTGTTGCTCAGATGTGGCCCTCTCTCTCTAGCTAAGCCAACTTGAAAGGTGAAATCACTGCCCTCCCCTCTACGTGGGATCAGACACCCAGGAGAGTGAATCTCCCTGGCAATGTGGAAAATGACTCCCGGGGAGGAATGCAGACCTGGCATCGTGGGATGGAGAACATCTTCTTGACCAAAAGGGGGATGTGAAAGGAAATGAAACAAGCTACAGTGGCAGAGAGATTCCAAAAGGAGCCAAGAGGTCACTCTGGTGGGCACTCTTACACACAATATAGACAACTCTTTTTAGGTTCTAGTGAATTGGAGTAACTAGCAATAAATACCTGAAACTATCAAACTACAACCCAGAACCCACGAATCTTGAAAACGATTGTATAAAAATGTAGCTTATGAGGGGCGACAATGGGATTGGGAAAGCCATATGGACCACACTCCCCTTTGTCTAGTTTATGGAAGGATGAGTAGAAAAATGGGGGAAGGAAAAAAAACAAACAAACAAAGGCACCCAGTGTTCTTTTTTACTTCAATTGCTCTTTTTCACTTTAATTATTATTATTGTTATTTTTGTGTGTGTGGTAATGAAGGTGTCAGGGATTGATTTTGGTGATGAATGCACAACTATGTTATGGTACTGTGAACAATCGAATGTACGCTTTGTTTTGTATGACTGCATGGTATGTGAATATATCTCAATAAAATGAATTAAAAAAATAAGTGACTGTTCATTGCAAAGTAATCTGTTCTGTAAATTCAGATTTTATATATTGAATTTTCTCTTATACCACATGGTCCTCCAGTCAAGTCAACCATGTTAACAGCACACTGAAATCTTTGCCTTCCTTTGTGCTTGGTAATCACTCTGTTGGTAGAAAAACAGAACTACAGGTCTGAAAGAAATATTAAGTCATCCAGTTCAACACCTCCTCCTCCCTCTGTCTCTAGTCCCACCAACTCTAGCCAATGGGTGAATATTCCTCCAACATCCCACCCAAGTTTTGCTTATACTTCTAGTGATAAAGATCCCACACCTTCTCAGGAAGTCCCTTCCATCTTGGGGATCTTGGCCTTAGGGAAGTGATTCTCAATCTCTTATCTATATCAATAACCCTGAGGGAATTCCAGCACACCTCCATGGGTAACAGTAGTTTCACATACAGCTAAATTTTATTAACAGAGATTATCTCTGGAGAGCAGGACAGTGATGGTAGGGAAATTTTCACTTTTCATTTGGTATATTTCTGTTGGTAAAATTTTCACAGTACATATGTTTACTTTAATACATACATGCTTATATACATGCATACTACGTATATACATAAAAGTGCTGACCAAAGGGGTAAATGTTTGGCCATTGCAGTGCCAAGGAGTTAGATGGGAGCAAGTCTTCTGGGGAACAAAATCGAATGACAGGAGATGGTGTGTGTTGTGATTTAATACCTCTGCTAACTGTAATACACTTCAGTGTAGAGGACTATATGTTTGGGGGTGGGGATTTTGAAAGCCCCTTACCTCCTTGAAAATCATTGCTACTTTTTATCTCAGTTGGGTATGCCAGCTCTTCTGGTATTTTAAACAGCTTTCATGTGTGCAAGGAGCTAACTGCTTCCTGGTCTTATCAAGGCTAAACGCAATGACTGACTATAACATGTCTCACTGTAAACATATCTGCCTCTTTTTCCCCTAATATTTTGCCTAATCCATGGTGTACTCTGCTAATTGTTCACTGTCTTTCTACACTACTTTTCTATACTCTGTTTATTTTCTCTTTATAATGATGGGATAGTACACTTTATAATTACTCAGTCTAAGTACCTCACTCCAAGCTTATTTTACCAAATACCCCCAGATTTTCCCTCCTCAATCAGGAAAACTCTGCAGCCAGGTTGCTTGGGTTTAGAGCTGGTTCCATCACCTTCTAGTTATATAACCTTGGCCAAGTAACTTAAGTCCCTGTGCCTCAGCTTCCTCACCTGCAAAATAAAGACAGTAACAGCAACTCCCTCATATAGTTGTTGAGAGGATTAAATAAGAGATACATAAAGCACTTAGAACAGTACCTGGCAATAGCAGACAATCAATGTTAGTTTGTACTGTTGCTATCATCATCTTCTTCTTCATCAACACCATCCCCTGCTTCTACTTAGGAAACTATTTCCCTACAGACCCAGAGTGTTCCCTTGACAATTTCTTTCCATTAGAATTCTGTGTTCCCTCTTTCTCAATCCAAAGTATTCTTGACATTTCATCTCCTCAACATATTCTCTGACAAATCGTATTAGAGTAGTACTTTCTCACCTAGCATGCCATGACCTGTTTTTATTGCATTACAGTGCACACTCATGCTTCACCAATTCATGTTCCTCTAGTTTTCATACCTCTATTCATCTCCTAGAGCAGAGTTGACTAACTTTTTCTGTATATGGTCAGACAGTAAATATTTTCAGTTTTATGGGACATATGGTCTCAATTGCAACTACTCAACTCTGCCAGTGTAGCATAAAAGCAGCACAGATAATATGTAAACAACTGAACCTGACTATCTTCCAATAAAACTTTATTTACAAAAATAGGTAGAAGATGGGATTTCACCTGCCCCTGACCATAGTTGGGGGGCCCCTGACCTAAGGAACTCTTTCCTAAAGGATGCCACCCGGCTCTGCTATTCTACTATCCACTTTTCTACTTCAAGAATGTACTATATTCATTTACATATATTTATAAGCTTCTAAATATTTTGAATGTGGTCACTGTCCCATTCAGATTATTATACACATCCTTTAAGGAAAGAGTCGTAGCTGTTATTTTATTCATTAAACAAAATGTATCTACGCCTAACAGTAATGTGCCAGGCACTAGAGTGGGTGTTAAGGACACAAAGACAAATAAGCCCCAGCCTGAGGTCACAAAGAACTCACCTACTAGTAGCAATTCATACACACAATCATACACACAATCATAATGTTCTTTTTGATATAAATAAGATTTCCTATACAAAGTGCTCTGGGAAAACAGGAGTGAATGACTAACTTTCTCTGGGGGAATTGAAGGAAGTTTCACAGAGGAGAAAAATTGAGCTAGGATTCTCAGAAAGATGAATAGGCATTCTAGCAAAGGAAATGTAGTACAAGGGTATGAAGGCATGGAAGTAGACAGTGTGTTTGGACAATAGCTAGCAGTTTATGATAGATGGAAAGGGGCAGGGTAAGCTACAGAGATGAATGATCAGAACTGCGGGAGAGGAGGCTAGAAAAGTAGGTAGGCAGCAACTTCTAAAGGGCTTGTTTGCTATACTAAAACAATGGCCTAAAACAAACTGAAGACTCTGGTATCACCCCAAAGACTATACATTAGACATAGTGAGAGGGTAAGATTTAGACACAAAAGATCTGGTAATAAATCTTTCAGTTACATAGTTACAAGATTTTGAATAAGTCTCTTAAGGCTTCATTGTTTCCATAAAACAGGAATAGTAACAGTACCTACTTCACAAGGTTACTGTGAAGACTATACGAGATAATTGTAGAAGAGTACTTTGCAAGCTATAAAGAGCTATACAAATCACACCCAGGATTTGTTAAAATTACAGGAAAAGTTGGCAAGAAAGAGTAAGATTCTTTTATTCCCTCTAATCGTTTTTAGTGATACATACACGGCCTAATAAAGGATAATGTTATTTCTACTTCGTATGTATAAATACAGTTCTGACCTTTTTGAGGATCTGATTTTTGCATAATACCATCAGCAATACCAAGTCGGAAACTGTTTCTCCTTGATAAGATGGAGAAATCTGGAAGCAAAAGACAGAAGAAAAGTAGATATGTGAACTGCTGAAGATCAAAGGAGACATGTAGTAAAATTAGGGTTTATCAGAATGAGCCAGTAAGCTAGTCACTCAGACAGGGCCACCCAAGAGCAGGAATTTGGTTAGATCCTTCCTCAGTTTTGTGGGTTGTTAAAATGGAATATTTTTTTTTTTAATTTTATTTTGAAATAAATTCAAACTTACAGGACAGTTGCAAAAACAATACAAACCCCATACACAGAACTCCAGCATACCCTGACCCCCCTCCCCCGATACCCCAACCCACCAACTTCAACATCCTCTCACACCACCATTTCTTTCTTTCCCTCCCTCCCTATCCTCTATCATCTATTGCTCTGTCTTCAAAACATATGAGAGCAAGCTGCACACATCCTTGAACAAACAATATAATTCACATATACATTTCCCATGAACAAGAACATTCTTTTATGCAATCCCATTAAGCACAGCTAAGAAGTTCAAGAAATTCAACAATGATACAAAGCTTACATTCTATATTTCCTTTTTTTTTCCTTTTGTCCCAACTGTGTCCCTTTGAGTCTCCTCTCCTCCATCCTCAGATCCCATCCAGGATCATCCTTGGCATGAACTGTCATAATCTATTTAGACTGTCTTTTTATTTATTTATTTATTCAATTGTGGAAACATATATACAGCCTAAATCTTCCCATTCCAACCCCTCCCTAGCATTCCATTAGTGGGATTAATCACATTTAGAATCTTGCAATGCTATCACCTTCCCACCATCCATTACTAGAAATTTCCCTTCACCCCAAACAGAAACCCTACACACATTTCCTAACTCCCCCACTGCCCCTTCCCCCACTTCTCGTAACCCATACTCTACTTTTCATCTCTATGGTCATATTCTTTGATAGTTTCTTTGTGTTTACTGTGGGGCTTAAATTTAACCTCTTATATCTATAACAATCTTGCTTTTCTTTGATACCAACTTAACTTCAATAGGACACCTAAACTATGTTCCTATACTCCTCCATTCCCCCACCCTTATGTAGTTCTTGTCAAAAATTACATATTTTACATTGAATCCAAAACCACTGATTTATCATCACACTTCATGTCTTTTAGATCCCGTACGAAGTAAATAGTGGAGTTACAAATCAAAAATACAGTAGTATTGGTATTTATATTTACCATGTGATCTTTACTGGAAATCTTTTTCTTCATGTGGTTTCAGTCAATTGTTCAGTGTTCCTTCATTTTAGCCTGCTCAATTCCTTTTAGCATTTCTTACAGGACTGATCTACTGGTGATGAAGTCCCTCAGCTTTTGAATATCTGGGAATGTTTTCATCTCCCTCTAATTTTTACCCTTCAGGTGTTTGTGAATTTTCTGTCTCTGATGGTTACTGACTTCTATTTGAATTCCACTGTGGTCAGAGAATGTGCTTTGAATAAATTGAATTTTTTTTTTTTAATTTATTGAGGCTTGTTTTATGTCCCAGCATATGGTCTATTCTGGAGGAAGATCCGTAATCACTATAGAAGAATGTGTGTCCTGGTGATTTGGGATGTAATATTCTATATATGTCTGTTAAATTTCTCTATATCTCTCCTTTCTTTGTTTCTCTGTTAGTTGGGCTCACTTTAGTATCTGAAGTAGGACAGCTCTTTTATTAGCAAAATGTCTCAGCATTTATTTGTCTGTGAAAAATTTAAGCTCTCCCTCAAATTTGAAGGAGAATTTTGCTGGATAAAGTATTCTTGGTTGGAAATTTTTCTCTCTCAGAATTTTAAATATGTCATGCCACTGCCTTCTTGCCTCCATGGTGGCTGCTGAGTAGTCACTACTTAGACTTACGTTGTTTCCTTTGCATGCGGTGAATTGCTTTTCTCTTGCTGCTTTCAGAACTTGCTCCTTCTCTTCAGTATTTGACAGTCTGATCAGAATATGTCTTGGAGTGGCTTTATTTGGATTTATTCTATTTGGAGTTCACTGGGCATTTATGCTTTGTGTATTTATATTGTATAGAAGGTTTGGGAAGTTTTCCCCAACAATTTCTTTGAATACTCTTTCTAGACCTTTACCCTTTTCTTCCCCTCTGGGACACCAATGAGTCTTAAATTTGGATGTTTTATTTTATCTATCATATCCCTGAGATCCATTTCAATTTTTTCGATTTTTTTCTCCATTCTTTCTTTTGTTCTTTCATTTTCTGTTCTGTGGTCCTCGAGGAGGCCAAGTCATTGTTCAACTTCCTCTAATCTTGTATCATGAGTATCCAAAGTATTTTTAATTTAGCCAACAGTTTCTTTTATTTCCATAAGATTTTCTATTTTTTTTTATTTACTCTTGCAATTTCTTCTTATGCTATTCTAGGGTCTTCTTTATGTCCTTTATATCCTGTGCCATGCTCTCATTGTTTGTCCTTAGTTCTTTGATTAATTGTGCCAAGCACTGTGTCTCTTCTGATCTTCTGATTTCGGTGTTTGGGTTCTCCATATCATCTGGTTTCATCATATGCTTTAAGATTTTCTGTTGTTTTTGGCCTCTTGGCATTTGCTTTACTTGATAGGGTTCTTTCCAGATATAAAAAATACTGAACCCATTATTTGTCAGATCTACAGCTTGGTGGTGTACACTTTCTCTAACTAACCAGCAGATGGCGTCCGTGAGTCACCTAGTCCCCTCAAGTCAGTTCTCCTCAAGTTTCTCTTTGTGGTGTGTGGGGATCTGACTCTTGTGGGGTTCAATTGGTGCACTAAGTTTGGGTGTGTTGTTGGTACTGTCCACCCTGAATGTGGGGCATGTGTCTGGGTGGTTATGGAGGCAGGAGAGCTTTAATAATCAAACCTCCCAGGTGTTCCTGGAGATTTAAGGCTGTTGCAAGAGTCTAAGCCTTCATTTCAGTCTTGCCACAGACTGCCTCTGCCACTGACCCACAAGTCCTTAGTATTGGCGTAGGGTCCCTGGGATTTCCGAGTGCGTCCCCCTTCTCAGCCATGCTCTTCCAGGACCTCTGCTGAGGGAAGGTTGTGCCACATCACAAGTGCGTGCTGGCCCTTCAGGGAAGCCCTGGGCCACCGGGCAGTGCAGGGGTGTTCCTAGCCTGTCACTTCAGAATGCAGACTCCCGGTTTCACCAAATGCATGGTCCCTGTGGATTTAGCAGACCATGTCCAGCTGGTGCATCGCTGGAACTGGTGTTCTGAGTCACTTTCTGGTTTTTATCTAGTATTTTTCACAGAGGTGTTTTTTTGCCCTGTCTCACCCAGCCACCATCTTAGGTTCTCCAAAATGGAATACTCTTGAGGGCAGATTTGTAGGTCATAAAACACTGATGTATAAGCTAGAATGCTAATTTTCTAATTTACTATGAGAACTATACCTGCCACATGAACTAAAATATTCATTGTTACACGACCAGATTTATTCAACTCTAATGGCACATCTACACAAAATCCAAATGAGAACGAGAAGATTTCTTGGGTGGCAGAGCCAGAGCAAGGTGAAGTATTTAACTCAGGGGTTGGCAAACTTTTTCTGTAAAAGGCCAGATACTGAATATTTTTGGCTTTGCAGACCATATGGTGTCTGTCGCCACTCCTCATCTCATTGTAGCATGAAAACCATCAGAGATAATGTTGAAACAAACAGGCATAGATACGTTCCAATAAAATTTTAATTTCAAAAACAGGCAACAGGCCAAATCTGGCCCATGGGCCACAGTTTGCCAACCCCTAGTCTAACTGCATCAGGATTTGACAGCCCCATACAACCATCTCACAACAGAAGTACAGAGGGACTTTCAAGAAATTAAGTTCTTGAGTGACAGCATTCATTCCCTTTCCTGGTGTGCCGGTTTGAATGTATTATGTCCCCCAGAAAAAGCCATATTCTTTGATGCAATCTTGTGAGGCAGATATAATAGTGGGGATTAAGTTGGAATGTTTGGATTCGGAGATACGCCCCACTCAACTGTAGATGATAACTGATGGGATATTTCCATGGAGGTGTGGCCCCACCCATTCGGGGTGGGCCTTGATCAGTGGAGCCATATAAATGTGCTGACTCAAAGAGACTGAACGGAGTGCAGCTGTGAGTGACGTTTGAAGAAGAGCAAGCTTGCTAGAGAGGAACGTCCTGGGAGAAAGCCATTTTGAAACCAGAACTTTGGAGCAGACGCCAGCCATGTGCCTTCCCAGCTAAGAGAGGTTTTCCGGACGCCATTGGCCATCTCCAGTGAAGGTACCCGATTACTTATGTGTTACCTTGGACGTTTTGTGGCCTTAAGACTGTAACTGTGTAGTGAAATAAACCCCCATTTTATAAAAGCCTATCCATCTCTGGTGTTTTGCATTCTACAGCATTAGCAAACTAGAACACCTGGGTAGTCCTAGGCATAAAATGCCATCAATTTTCTCTAGAACTTCCCATTTACCACATTTCCAAGCTGACTATCTTCTGATAAACATTTTTTCCTTTGGATAATGTTATTATCTATAGCATGTGGTATGGATGGGCTTTGGGTTTGAGTAACAACTCGTTGTCACTAGCTATATAAACTTGGGCAAGTTACTAAACATCCTTTGGCCTCAGTGTCTGCATGTTTAAAATGGAAACAATAATGCCTACCCAGAAGGGTTTGTCAGGGTTCAATGGTATGAAATAATATGAATAAGTGTCTGGTATCTAAGAGGTTCTTCATCCTAACCCTTTGTCCTGTTACTGATCATTCATGATGCCACAGTCATTACCCTGTCTCCTGGCATGATCACCACAGCTCTCTGTGGCTTAGAGGGCCTTCCTAGTTTTTCTATCAGAAACCTAAAATGCCAGTATCAAAAAGAACAAAAGCAAATGTGACCACATTCATTTTCTGCCAACTCACAAACCAGAAACCTCTCTTCTACTGGGCCCCACTCTCTCTGAGGGCAGATGGTCATATCCTTATTTGATATCCCCACATTGCCAAGCAGTGTTCAAGAAGAAATAGCTTTCTCAATTTTTAAAATTGGTTTTTCAATAATTCTAAGTTTTTCATAACAGGGCTTGTATAAGTTCCCAAGAACGCAAGTCTACGTCTATACTTGTAGTACAAAAACAGTAAGGAAAAAACAATAAGCATTCTATCACTTTCAGTGACAGTAATGGAAGCAAAAAATGTAAGGTGCCACAGGGTATGATCATAACCATTTCAAAGCATGCTGAACTATAATTGGCTTGTGTCCAAATTCAAAAAATAAGAGAATAAGTCCAATATCACACCACAAAAAAAAGGTGATAATGAAGTTGTTGTAATATTAGACAAAGTTATAGGATAAACAAAAAAAAATTTTCCATTTAAAAAGAGAAACACCCAAAGATCAGAGAACAGTACCAAATCAAAATTCATATTCCTGATTTTCTCCAAGATCACAGTGGTCAGGCATTCAATTTCACCTGGTCTATCTGGCCTAAACTCTAACTACACCAATTAGGATTACCATCAATATGTATTTATTAAACACACCTAAGTACAGAACTAGAATTAGGAGAGAGAGAACAATTACAGAGGGAGGGAGGGAGGGAGGCAGGAAGGAAAAGTTAAAGGGAAAGAGGTTAAACGGGAAAGACCATTTTGTTCAAATAGACTTTCACACTGTTGACTCATGGAAGCATTGTGAGACAGGTTCTGTCCTGGGCACTTTAAAAACAACTTTTTATTAAAGTACACTATGGGGTGGACCAAGATGGCAGATTAGGAGAGACAGACTAAAATTCTCCTCCATGAAAAACACAAGATAAAAGACAGAAGGTGCTCCAGAATAGAAGTCCCAGGGTTCCACCAGCTGGGCAGGGACTTCTACATCCACAGTTACTGTGCACTTGGATTCTGTGTTTGGAGTCGTGTAAGTGTTTGATCCGGAAAGCCGCTGGGGAAACGGCAGCAGGAGTCACACTGCGGTGGGGAGAAACCAAGAGACTGTGTTCAGAGGCAGGTTAGAGTAAGACCCAGAAAGCAGCCGGCAAGCTGGCAGTGGGAGCCACAGTTGAATGCAGTGGGGAGTGCCTTCCATGCCCTGGGCACCTGCCCAGTATCTGGTGTGGGTGATAGCCATTCACACACCTGCAGTTAAGAGCACCCAAGCCAGGGAGGAGCTGCTGCAGCAGGTGGACAATCGCAGAAGTGGGTAGTTTCCACACCCCATGCAGTCATCTTTGCAGCGGGCTGGGAGACACTCCTTTGCACTGCGATGGCTGAGAGCTCCCTCAAGGAAATTCAGGATCCGCTGGTTTGTGACGGCGCACACTCCTCCACAGAAGCCCGCAGGGTGCACAGCCTAGAGGCAGGGGTGCCACATGGAAGTGCCAGGAGATCTACACCAATCCCAGGGACTTGTGGGCTCAGGGCAGAGAGGGACTGTGGGGAATCTGAGATGGAGGATTAGATGCATGCTGTAGTCCCAGGGTATTCCAGCTGCAGCCCCAGGAAGGGCTGGGAGTACTGGGTCTTAAAGCCTTCTTCCCTGACAAATGGTACAGGGCATGCCCCCCCCCCCCACTCCCCACCCCTAAAGGGCTGGCAGTCCCCATTGCACATGGAAAATTGATGCACTGATTGTACATCTATATGGTTTGGACCCCCACTTGCTGCATAAACAAAGTTGGGAGAACTGGACTGAGAGTAATAGGTGGCTTGGTAGCGCCATCTGCTGGTAGATCAGGAAAAGTGCACTGCACCAAGCTGTAGCTCTGTCAAGTTATAGATAATTGTTTAAATAAGCCAGCATATCCTAAAAGAACCCTATCAAGATAAGCAAATGCCAAGAGGCCAAAAACAACAGAAAATTATAAAGCATATGAAGAAACTAGAAATATGGATGACCCAAAAGCCCAAATTAAAAAACCAGAGGAGACACAGAATTTGGAGCAATTAATCAAAGAAGTAATCACAAACACTAATACCATGGCTCAGGATATAAAGGACATTAAGAAGACCCTAGAAGAGCATAAAGAAGAATTTGCAAGAGTAAATAAAAAGAGGATCTTATGGAAATAAAAGAAACCGTTGATCAAATTAAAAAGATTCTTGAAACACAGAGCAGCAGATTAGAAGAGGAGGAACGGATAAGCAAACTTGAAGAAAATGTGTTGGAAAGTGAAAGCACAAAAAAAAAGGGGGAAAAACCAAAAAATTTGAAATGGGTCTCAGGGATATGATGGACAACATGAAGTGCACAAATATAAGAATCACTGGTGTTCCAGAAAGGGAGGAGATGGGTAAAGGACTAGGAAGAATATTCAAAGACATTGTTGGGGGAAATTTCCCAACCCTCCTAAATGACATAAATATGCAAATCATAGATGCCCAAAGAACTCAAAACAGAATAAACCAAAATAAACCCACTCCAAGAAATATTCTGATCAGATTGTCAAATGCTGAAGAGAAGGAGCAAGTTCTGAAAACAGTAAGAGAGAAGCAATTCACCACATACAAGGGAAACAACATAAAACTTAGTAGTGACCACTCAGTGGCCACCATGGAGGTGAGAAGGCAGTGGTATGACATATTTAAAATTCTGAAAGAGAAAAATTGCCAACCAAGAATTCTTTATCCAGCAAAGCTTTCCTTCAAATTTGAGGGAGAGCTTAAAATCCTCACAGACAAAGAAATGCTGAGAGAATCTGCTAACAAGAGACCTGCCCCATAAAAGATACTAAAGGGAGCCCTACTGGCTGAGAAAAAAAAGAAAGGAGAGAGAGGTCTAGAGAAGGGCAAAGAACTAAAGAGTTTTAGTAAGGGTATGCACATTAAAGGAAATAGATGGAAAAAAAAATACATCTGACAAATAAAAACTAAAGGATATGATGGCTGATTCAAGAACTGCCTTCACAGTAAAAAAATTGAATTTGAATGGATTAAACTCCCCAATTAAAAGATACAGATTGGCAGAATGGATTAAAAAATATGAACCATCAATATATTGCTTACAAGAGACTCATCTTAGATCCAGAGACACAAAGTTATTGAAAGTGAAAGGATGGAAAAAAATACTCCATGCAAGCTATAGCCAAAAGCAAGCAGGAGTACCAATATCAATCTCAGATAAAATAGACTTTAAAGGCAAGGATGTCATAAGAGACAAAGAAGGACTCTATATACTAATAAAAGGGACAATTCAACAAAAAGAAATAATAATCATAAATGTCTAAGCACCCAGTCAAGGTGTCCCAAAGTATATGAGACAAATATTGGCAAAACTGAAGGAAGCAACAGATGTTTCCACAAAAATTGTGGGAGACTTCAATACATCACTCTCTCCTATAGATAGATCAACCAGAGGACCAATAAGGAAACTGAAAACCTAAACAAGTGATAGATGAATTTGATTTAACAGACATATATAGA
Source organism: Choloepus didactylus (assembly GCF_015220235.1). Taxonomy (NCBI): domain Eukaryota; kingdom Metazoa; phylum Chordata; class Mammalia; order Pilosa; family Megalonychidae; genus Choloepus; species Choloepus didactylus. The sequence goes on along the minus strand of NC_051308.1, from coordinate 208,280,559 downwards.
GCATTATATCCCAAATCACCAGGATATACATTCTTCTCTAGTGCCCACGGAACTTTCTCCAGAATAGATCATATGCTGGGCTATAAAAGAAGCCTTAATAAATTTAAAAAGATTGAAATTATTCAAAGCAGATTCTCTTATCACAATGGAATACAACTAGAAGTCAATAACCATCAAAAATTTAGGACATTCACAAATATGTGGAGGTTAAACAACACAGTCCTAAACAATCAGTGGGTTGAAGACATAGCAAGAGAAATTGCTAAATATCTAGAGGCGAATTAAAATGAAAGCACAATATATCAAAACTTATGGGATGCAGTGAAGGTGGTATTGGGGGAAATTTATAGCTCTAAATGCATACATTAAAAAGGAAGAAAGAGATAAAACCAAATAACTAATGGAACAACTGAAGAAGCCAGAAAATGAACAGCAAACTAATCCTAAACCAAGCAGAACAAATAACAAGGATTAAAGCAGAAATAAATGACTTAGAGAAGAAAAGAACAAGAGAGAATAAATAAAACCAAAAGTGGTTCTTTGAGAAGACAACAAGGTTGACAAGTCCTTAGCTAGACTAACAAAATCAAAATGAGAGAAGACCCAAATAAACAAAATAATGAATGAGAGAGGTGACATTATTGCGGATCCCAAAGAAATATAAAAAATCATAAGAGGATACTATGAACAACTGTACACCAACAAACTAGATAATGGAGAGGAAATAGACAATTTCCTGAAAACACAAGAACAACCTAGACTGACCAGAGAAGAAATAGAAGACCTCAATAAACCAATCACAAGCAAAGAGATCCAATCAGTCGTCAGAAAGCTTCCCACAAATAAATGCCCAGGGCCAAATGGCTTCACAGGGGAATTCTACCAAACTTTCCGAAAAGAACTGACACCAATCTTACTTAAACTCTTTCAAAACATTGAAGAAAATGGAACACTACCTAACTCATGTTATGAAGCTAACATCACTTTAATACCAAAACCAGTCAAAGATGCTATACGAAAGGAAAACTTCAGGCCAATCTCTCTCATGAATATAGACACAAAAATTCTCAACAAAATACTTGCAAATTGAATCCAAAGACACATTTAAAAAATCATACACCATGACCAGGTGGGGTTCATTCCAGGCATGTAAGTATGATTCAACATAAGAAAAAGCATTTGACAAATTCCAGCAAACTTTGTTGATAAAAACACTTCAAAAGGTAGGAATTGAAAGAAACTTTCTCAATATGATAAAAGGCATATACGAAAAACCCACAGCCAGCACGGTACTCAATGGTGAGAGAATGGAAAGCCTACCCTCTAAGGTCAGGAACGAGACAAGGATGCCTGCTGTCACCACTGTTATTCAACATTGTGCTAGAAGCGCTAGCCACAGCAATCCAGCAAGACAAAGAAATAAAAGGCATCCAAATTGGAAAGGAAGAAGTAAAACTGTCATTAGTTGCAGGTGATATGATCTTATATTTGGAAAATCCTCGGAAATCAATGACACAGCTACTTGAGCTAATAACCAAATTCAGCAAAGTAGTGGGACATAAGATTAATGCACAAAAGTCAGCAATGTTCCTATACACTAGAAATGACCTAACTGAAGAGACACTCAAGAAAAAGATTCCGTTTTCAATAGCAACTAAAAAAAATCAAGTACCTTGGAATAAACTTAATCAAGGATGTAAAAGACCTATATATAGAAAATTATATAACTTTACCAAAAGAAAGAGAAGGGGACCTAAAAAGATGAAAAAATATTTCGTGTTCATGGATAGGAAGGCTAAATGTCATTAAGATGTCAATTCTACCCAAACTATCTAAAGATTCAATGCAATTCCAATCAAAATTCTAACAACCGATATCATCTGGGAGAGGCGGGGCAAGATGGCGGAGTGATGAGGAGCAGAATTTCGTCTCTCCTGTAGAGCAGCTGGGAGTTACCCAAGAACTATATGAAACAGTGTTTTCGGGATCTCCAGTAACCAGTCACACATTGGACACAAGTTTGGAATCGGAGGAAAAGCGGAGATCGCAGCGAACATTGTAAGTTTCCCGGACTAGGGGTCTGGCGCCCCTCCCCACCCAGACCTCACAGACTGTCTTGCTGCCGGCTCCCTGAAAGGCGGGGGGGGGGACCAAAAAACAGCAATCAGCTGAGGGCAAGAAGGGAGGCTCAAACCAGCCTCAACTGCAGAATTAATTAACAAATTAATTAACTAACTTTGGGAACTGGGGTGCTAAAGAAGGGCTGGGCTCCAAGAAGTGGGGGCACGTAAAAGCGGACACCCATTCCCAGACTCCAAAAAAGCCATTTTTTTTCCCCTTACATTTTGTCCCTTCTGGCTTCTCGCTGATCTCTTATCTTTTTGCATTTCAATAGCCCCCCCCCCCCCCCCGCAGGGGTGGAACTGAAGCGGTTGGAGAGTAATTATCAGACAATAGCCCAAAGCATAATTTTAAATGCTCTATTCTGACACTGACAAAACTTCCAGGCTGGGAAAAAACGTTTAAAAGAGACTCTTTTTTTTTTTTTTTCCTTTTTTCTTTTTGTTGATTTCTTTTCTACTTTTTTTTTTTTTTTTTTTTTTTTTTTTTTTTTTTTTTAATCTAAAAGCAATATATGTGGTTATTTTCTATCGGAAAGCCCAGGTTGAGGGACTAGGCTGGGCTTGAGGGGAGACAGAGTACCTACAGTGTCTCTAAATTCCCTATTCACTACTGAAGGCCTCCAGCCCCGTCTTTAATTGGCAACTCAGGCTGACCAAGGAATCTACCTGGAGAGGCCCCAAAGAGGAGAGAGGAGAAGGGAATAGTGCCCCTGAGAGACAGCTGGAGTTCTGAGGATTGGGAGAGTGGAGGGAGGCCCAGCTCAACTGGCAGTCCTCCTTCTGGGAATTCAGACCCCAGGGGCTGGAATTCAGATTCCAGCTTCAGTCAGACACGTCCCCGACAGGATCAGAGTCACCAGGAGAACTAAAGGCTCCACACCTCCTTACACTGGTGGGGGAGCTGCGGGCTGGCCAGCGCCACCTGCTGGACAGGAGAGGAAAAGCACCAATTCTAAAGGCCTCATAGGAGGGTCTCATTCTCAGGAAAACTCCATACCCTCCCAATGAGACCTGGGCCTCACTAGACTGGGAAAATCTGACTAGAGTCGACCACATCTGAGGAAACCCACTCACAAAAAGGTTACATAGAGGCAGAGCAAGAAACAGAAAAAACAAGAGGGGAAAAATTCCAATCAACTAAATAGAACCTAAGTTAGAGGTCTAGAATAAGTTGAACTGAGTAACAGAGGCCAGAAAACAAAGCCAAACAACAAGAAAACCACTAAGTAAAAGACAGAAAACAAGCTCCAAAATAAACTAATCAAGAGAATCAGATGCCTAGACAACTTAAGATAACAAGCCAAACCAGGAAACACGAAAACATGTACCAGCCAAAGGAACAAACTAATACCTCAGCTGAGACGCAGGAGTGGAGGCAACTAATGCTAAATAAATTTGATGAAATGAAGGAAGATATAGCAAAAGAGCTGAAGGATATAAAGAAGACACTGGCTGACCATAAAGAAGAATTCATAAACTTAAAAAAACAAATGGCAGAACTCATGGGAATGAAGGCCACAATGGAGGAGATGAAAAACACAATGGAGGGACACAACAGTAGATTTGAACAGGCAGAAGAAAGGATCAGTGAACTGGAAGACAGGTCATTCGAATTCATACACACAAAAGAACAGATGGTGAAAAAAATGGAAAAATATGAGCAGGGTCTTAGGGAGCTGAGTGACAACATGAAACGCACAAATATATGTGTTATGGGTATCCCAGAAGGAGAAGAGAGGGGAAAAGGGGCAGAAAGAGTAATAGAAGACATATTCACTGAAAATTTCCCAACTCTTATAACAGACAGAAAATTAGAGATTCAAGAAGTACAACGTACCCCAAATAGAATAGATCCCAATAGACCTACTCCAAGACACTTACTGGTCAGATTGTCCAATGTCAAAGACAAAGAGAGGATTCTGAAAGCAGCAAGAGAAAAGCAATCCATCACATACAAGGGAAGGTCAATAAGACTATGTACAGATTTCTCTGCAGAAACCATGGAGGCAAGAAGACAGTGGCATGATATATTTAAGATACTGAAAGAAAAACTGCCAACCAAGAATTCTACATCCAGCAAAACTTTCCTTCAAAAATGAGGGAGAGATTAAAACATTTTCAGACAAACAGACACTGAGAGAGTTTGTGAATAAGAGACCGGCACTACAAGAAATACTAAAGGGAGTGCTACAGGCTGATAGGAAAAGACAGGAGAGAGAGAGTTGGAGAAGAGTGCAGAAATGAAGATTATCAGGAAAGGTAAAAGGAGAGGGAAAAATAAGATATGACATATAAATTCCAAAAAACAAAATGCTAGTAGAAAGTACTGCCCTTACAGTAATAACACTAAATGTAAATGGATTAAACTCCCCAATAAAACGACACAGACTGGCAGAATGGATTAAAAAACAGGACCCATCTATATGCTGTCTACAAGAAACTCACTTTAGACGCAAGGACAAACATAGACTGAAAGTGAAAGGTTGGAAAAAGATATTTCATGCAAACAACAGCCAGAAAAAAGCAGGAGTAGCTATATTAATATCAGACAAGTTAGACTTCAAAAGCAAAACAAGTAAAAGAGACAAAGAAGGACACTATATATTAATAAAAGGGTCAATTCATCAAGAAAACATAACAGTCATAAATATTTATGCACCAAACCAGAATGCCCCAAAATTCATGAGGCAAACACTGCGATCCCTGAAAGGAGAAATAGATACCTCTACAATAATAGTTGGAGACTTCAATACACCACTCTCATCAATGGATAGAACATCTAGAGAGAGGATCACTAAACAAACAGAGATGTTGAATTGTATGATAAATGAACTAGACTTGACAGACATTTATAGAACACTACATCCAACAACAGCAGGATACACTTTTTTCTCAAGTGCTCATGGAACATTCTCTAGGATAGACCACATGTTGGGTCACAAAGCAAGTCTCAACAAATTTAAAAATATTGATATTATACAAAACACTTTCTCAGACCACAATGGAATGAAGTTGGAAATAAATAAAAGGCAGAAGGTCAGAAAATTCACAAACATATGGAGGCTAAACAACACCCTCTTAGAAAACCAGTGGGTAAAGGAAGAAATTACAAGAGAAATTAGTAAATACCTCGAGGCAAATGACAATGAAAACACAATTTATCAAAACTTATGGGATGCAGCAAAGGCGGTGCTGAGAGGGAAATTTATTGCCCTAAATGCCTATATTAAAAGAGAAGAGAGAGCAAAAATTGAAGAGTTAACTGCTCACCTGGAGGAATTAGAGAAAGAACAGCAAACTAACCCCAAAGCAAGCAGAAGGGAAGAAATAACAAAGATTAGAGCAGAAATAAATGCAATTGAGAACAGGAAAACAATAGAGAGAATCAACAAAACCAGAAGTTGGTTCTTTGAGAAAATCAATAAAATCGATGGACCACTGGCTAGGCTAACAAAAAAAAAAGAGAGTGCAGATGCACATAAATGCAATCAGAAATGGGAAAGGAAATATAACTACCGACCCTGCAGAAATTAAGGAGATAATCAGAAGATACTAAGAGCAACTATATGCTAATAAACTAGACAACTTAAATGAAATGGACAACTTCCTAGAAAAGCACAAACAACCAACATTAACTCAAGAAGAAATAGATGACCTCAACAAACCAATCACAAGTAAAGAGATTGAGTCAGTCATCAAAAAGCTCCCAAAAAGGAAAAGCCCAGGACCAGATGGTTTCACATGTGAATTCTACCAAGCATTCAAGAACGAATTAGTACCAATCCTGCTCAATCTCTTCAAAAAAATTGAAGAAGAGGGAAAGCTACCTAACTCTTTCTATGAAGCCATCATCACCCTAATAGCAAAACCAGGCAAAGATAATTATAAAAAAAAGAAAATTATAGACCAATTTCTTTAATGAATATAGACGCAAAAATCCTCAACAAAATACTCGCAAATCGAATCCAGCAGCACATTAAAAGAATTATACACCACGACCAGGTGGGATTTATTCCAGGTATGCAAGGCTGGTTCAACACAAGAAAATCAATTAATGTAATACACCACATCAATAAATCAAAGCAGAAGAACCACATGATCGTCTCGATTGATGCAGAAAAGGCATTTGACAAAATTCAACATCCTTTCCTGATGAAAACACTTCAAAGGATAGGAATAGAAGGGAACTTTTTCAATATGATAAAGGCAATATATGAAAAACCCACAGCTAACATCACACTCAATGGGGAGGGACTGAAAGCTTTTCCTCTAAGATCAGGAACAAGACAGGGATGCCCACTATCACCATTGCTATTCAACATTGTGCTGGAAGTTCTAGCTAGAGCAATTAGGCAAGAAAAAGAAATAAAAGGCATCCAAATTGGAGAGGAAGAAGTAAAACTTTCACTATTTGCAAATGACATGATTCTATATGTAGGAAATCCAGAAAAATCTACAGCAAAGCTACTAGAACTAGTCAATGAATACAGCAAAGTAGCAGGCTACAAGATCAACACGCAAAAATCTGTAGTGTTCCTATACACAAGTAATGTGCAACAAGAGGAGGAAATCAAGAAAAAAATCCCATTTACAATAGCAACCAAAAGAATCAAGTATTTAGGAATAAACTTAACCAAGGACACAGAAGACCTTTACATAGAAAACTATAAGAAACTGTTAAAAGAAATTGAACAAGACCTGAAAAAATGGAAGAACATACCATGTTCACGGATTGGAAGACTAAATATAGTTAAGATGGCAATTTTACCTAAACTGATTTACAGATTCAATGCAATACCAATTCAAATCCCAACAACTTACTTTACAGAAATAGAAAAACCAATAGCTAAATTTATTTGGAAGGGTAAGATGCCCCGAATAGCCAAAAATGTCTTGAGAAAGAGGAGTGAAGTGGGAGGTCTCACACTACCTGACTCTGAAGCATATTACAAAGCTACAGTGCTCAAAATAGCATGGTACTGGCATAAGGACAGATATACTGATCAATGGAATCAAATTGAGTGTTCAGAAGTAGACCCTCACATCTATGGACAACTGATCTTTGATAAGGCAGTGAAGCCGAAGCAACTGGGAAAGAGCAGCCTGTTCAATAAATGGTGTTTGGAGAACTGGATATCCATTTCCAAAAGAATGAAAGAGGATGTCCATCTCACACCTTATACCAAAATTAACTCAAAGTGGATCAAAGACCTAAACATTAGCACCAAGACCGTAAAACTCTTAGAAGAAAATGTAGGGCAATATCTTAAAGATCTTGTGAAAGGAGGTGGTTTCTTAGACCTCACACCCAAGGCACGAGCAACCAAAGAACAAATAGACAAATGGGATCTCCTCAAAATTAAACACTTTTGTACATCAAAGGACTTTGTCAGAAAAGTCAAAAGGCAACCTACAGAATGGGAGATGATATTTGGAAACCACATATCAGATAAGGGTTTACTATCCCGAATATATAAAGGAATCCTGCATCTCAATAACAGAAAGACAAACAATCCAATTAAAAAATGGGCAAAAGACATGAACAGACATTTTTCTGAAGAGGAAATACAAATGGCTCAAAAGCATATGAAAAAATGCTCAACTTCACTGGCTATTAAGGAAATGCAAATCAAAACCACAATGAGATATCATCTCACACCTACCACAATGACCATTATCCAAAAAACAGACAATGACAAGTGCTGGAGAGGATGTGGAGAAAGAGGCACACTTATTCATTGTTGGTGGGAATGCAGAATGGTGCAACCACTCTGGAAGACAGTATGGAGGTTCCTCAGGAAGCTAAATATAGATTTGCCATATGACCCAGCTATTCCATTGCTGGGTATATACTCAGAGGAACTGAAACTTAAGACACAAACAGACATTTGTAAACCAATGTTTATTGCAGCATTATTCACAATTGCCAAGAGATGGAAACAGCCCAAATGTCCATCAAAGGATGAGTGGATAAACAAACTGTGGTATATACACATGATGGAATATTATGCAGCTGTAAGACAGAACAAAGACATGGATCATGTAATAATTTGGATGAACCTTGAGGACATTATGTTGAGTGAAGTTAGCCAGAAACAAAAGGACAGATTCTGTATGGTCTCACTAATATGAACAGACATTAATGAACAAACTTTGGGAGTTAAAAGCTGACAACACAGGCGACCAGGAGATAGAAAGAGGGCAGAGATCAGCCATTTGATGCTGAAGGACTACAGAATGTTTAGTATTGATTGTATAGATCCAGAAATAGATAGCATAATACTGTGTGATGGTAGTACAGTATTGTAAGTACACTGAACAAAGATGTCTGTGAGTAAAGCTGAAAGAGGTGGGATAGGAGAATGTATGACACCAGAGGTAAAGATAGATGATAAAGACTGGGACTGTATAACGTGGCAAAAACGAGTGGCCAATGACTGTTACTAAATATACAAATATAAAAATGTTTTTGCATGTGGGAAAGCAAATGAATGTCAACCAAGTAGAAATTTTAAAAAGGGATGGTATTCAGGAAAAAAACATAATCAAAGCAAACTGGAGTCTATGGTCAACAGTAACATTGTAATGTACCTCCATTAAATGTAACAGAGGCAATACTCCAATGCTAAATGTATATGAGAAGGGGATATAGGGGAGTAATATGGGATTCTTGGTAGTGGTGTTATTTGCTGTCCTTAGTAGTATATTGTATTGTATGACATGTTATTTTTCTTTTTATCATTTTTTCTTATTGCTAAAAAAAAAAAAAAAATTTCTTGTAGTAATCAGTATGTTCAAATGCTGATTGTGGTGATAAATGTACAACTTTATGATGATACCATGAACAACTGATTGTACACTGTGGATAAATGTATGGTATGTGAATATAACTCTATAAAATTGTAGGAAAATATATATATAGGAGTAAAAGTGTTGGAGAAAACATGGTGAGAGGGATGATGCCTCACTAATATGGACTAACTACAATGTATAAACTCAGAATTGAATCTTAGAACATAGCCTAATGTGGACACAGTAATTGTAATAGTCCCTAGATTGTAAGCTCTTACAGCAGTTAACTCTATCCCTGAATTGTAAGGCCTATCTCTAAACTTTAAGATGCTGATCCCCTAGCGTATGTTGTCACAGACATTGGGACTGGCGGTTTGATGTGCTGAGCCCTCAAGCATGGGACTTGCCCTTATGAAGCTCATTACCACAAAGGAAAGTCTAAAGTTGTATGTAATGGTGCCTGAGAGTCTCCCCCTGAGTGCCTCTTTGTTGCTCAGATGTGGCCCTCTCTCTCTCTGAGCCATCTCGACAGGTGGACTCGCTGCCCTCCCCTCTACGTGGGACCCGACTCCCAGGGTTGTGGATCTCCCTGGCAACGCAGAGTATGACTCCCGGGGATGAGTGTGGACCCGGCATCGTGGGACTGAGAGTATCTTCTTGACCAAAAGGGGGATGCAAAATGAGATGAAATAGTTTCAGTGGCTGAGAGATTCCAAATGGAGTCGAGAGGTCACTCTGCTGGACATTCTTCTGCACTATATAGATAACACCTCTTAGGCTTTAATGTATTGGAATAGCTAGAAGTAAATACCTGAAACTACCAAGCTCCAACCCAGCAGTCTGGACTCCTGAAGACAATTATATAATAATGTAGATTACAAGGGGTGACAGTGTGATTGTGAAGACCTTGTGGATCACACCCCCTTTATCTAGTGTATGGATGAGTGGAGGAATGGGGATAAAAACTAAAGGACAAATGGGGTGGGATGGGGGGATGATTTGGGTGTTTTTTTTCACTTTTATTTTTTATTCTTGTTCTGGTTCTTTCTGATGTAAGGAAAATGTTCAGAGATAGACTGTGGTGATGAACGCATAACTATGTTATCATACTGTGGACAGTGGATTGTATATCATGGATGATTGTATGGTGTGTGAATGTATTTCAATAAAACTGAATTTAATTTAAAAAAAAAAAAAAAAAAAAAAAAAAAGGCGGCTTCTCCCAGTCTCCCACCTGGAGCCTTGGGTGACAAGACCGGTAAGAAAACAAAAAAAAACAACAACAACAACAAAAAATTCTAACAACCTATTTTGCAGACTTGGAAAAGCTAGTTATCAAATTTATTTGTAAGGAAAAGATGTCTCGAATTGCTAAAAACATCCTAAAAAAGAGAAATGAAGAGGGAGGACTTACACTTCCTGACTTTGAAGCTTACTATAAAGCCAAAGTAGTCAAAACAGCATGGTACTGGCACAAAGACAGACATACTGATCGGTGGAATCGAACTGAGAATTCAGAGATAGAGTCCCAGATCTACGGTTGACTGATCTTTGATAAGGCCCCCAAACCCACTGAACTGGGACATAACAGTCTCTTCAACAAATGGGGCTGGGAGAGCTGGATATCCATATCCAAAAGAATGAAAGAGGGCCCCTACCTCACACCTTCCACAAAAATGAATTCATAGTGGATCAAAGACCTCAATACAAGAGAAAATACCATAAAACTCCTTCAAGACCTTGTATTAGGAGGTTGCTTCTTTGACCTTATGCCCAAAGCACAAGCAACAAAAGAAAAAATAGATAAATGGGAACTCCTAAAAACTAAAAGCTTCTGTACTTAAAAGCAATTTGTCAAAAAGGTGAAAAGGCAACCAAGTCAGGGGGAAAAATATTTGGAAACTATGTATCTGACAAAAGACTGATATCTTCCATATATAAAGAAATTCTACAACTCAATGACAATAGTACAAACAGCCCAATCATAAAACGGGCAAAAGATATGAAAAGACATTTCTCTGAAGAGGAAATACAAATGGCTAAAAAATACATGAAAAAAATGTTCATCTTCACTAGCTATTAGTGAGATGCAAATTAAGACCACAATGAGATATCTCACACCAATTAGAATGGCTGCCATTAAACAAACAGGAAACTACAAAAGCTGGAGAGGTTGTGGAGAAACTGGAACTCTTATTCATCGCTGGTGGGAGTGTATAATGGTACAGCCACTCTGGAGGACAGTCTGGAGGTTCCTTAGAAAACTAGATATCAAATTACCCTTCAATCCAGCAATTTCACTTCTTGGTATACACCCGGAAGATCTGAAAGCAATGACATGAACAGATATTTGCACACCAATGTTCATAGCAGCATTATTCACAATTGCCTAGAGATGGAAACAATCCAAATGTCCTTCAACAGATGAGAAGATAAACAAAACGTGGTACACAGACACGATGGAATCCTATGCGGCAGTAAGAAGGAATGAGGTTGTGAAACAAAAAGGATGAACCTTGAAGACATAACGCTAAGTGAAATAAGCCAGACACAAAAAGAGAGATATTGTATGTTACCACTAATGTGAACTCTGTGAGAAATGTAAAATAAATGTTTTATATTGTAGAATGTAGGGGACCTAGAGATAGACAGCAACCAGTGAAAGGGGAATGATAATCTAGTAAGAGCAGATAAGATATTGAGGGTAATCTTAATGTTATGGGAATGCTCAGGAATGATTATGGTTTGTAAATTTTCTTGTTTATGGTAGGAACATGTTGGAAGCAATCTAGTTATTTTAGGTTATTTGTTTTTCTTATTCCTTTTTTTGTTGTTGTTGTTACAGTTTGTCAATTTTCTTGGGGTAGGTGTGCTGGTTTGGATGTATTATGTCCCCCAAAATGCCATTATCTTTGATGCAGTCTTGTGTGGGCAGGAAACGTACTGGTGTTGATTGGGTTGGAGACTTTCGATTGGATGTTTCTGTGGAGATGTGATCACCCAACTGTGGGCAAAATGTTTCACTGGATAGTTTTCATGGAGGTGTGGCTCCACCCATTCAGCATGGGCCTTGATTAGTTTACTGGAGCACTATATAAACTCAGACAGATGGAATGAGCTTGCTACAGCCAAGAGGGACACTCTGAAGAATGCACAGGAGCTGAGAGAAGAGCTTCAGCTTACAGAGACATTTTGGAGACGGCCTTTGAAAGCAGACTTTTGCTCCTGAGAAGCTAACAGAGGACAAATGCTCCAAGAGCAACTAAGTGTGACATTTTTGAGGAGCTGCAGCCTCAACAGAACCATCCTGGGAGAAAGCCATTTTGAAACCAGAACTCTGGAGCAGATGCCAGCCATGTGTCTTCCCAGCTAACAGAGGTTTTCCGGATGCCATTGGCCATCCTCCAGTGAAGGTACCCAATTGTTGATGACTTACCTTGGACACTTTATGGCCTTAAGACTGTAGCTGTCTAACCAAATAAACCTCCTTTAAAAAAACCGATCCATTTCTGGTGTTTTGCAAAAAGGTAGCATTAACAAACCAGAACAGTAGGGTAGGGACATGTTGGAAGCAATGCAATTATTTTAGGTTATTTGTTTTTCTTATATCTTTGTTTTCTTTTGTTTGAATTGTTTTAATTTTTTGATAGAGTAAAAGAAAATAAAGTACACTACACATATCAGAAAGAACACAAATTATAGTTATAAAGCTCAATGAACTTTTACAATGTGTAACCAGTTTCCAAACCAAGATACATATCATTAACAGCACCCCAGGAAGTACTCCTTGTGCCCCACCAGTCACTACTCCATGTAAGAGTCTCCATCATCCTGACTTGTAACATGATAGATTAGTTTTGCCCATTTTGAACTTTATATAAATTAAATTATCTGTATGTACTCTTTTATGTCCACTTCCTTCCAGTCAACATTTTGTTTGAGATTCACCCATGGTGTTCTTGTTAAGGACTTTCATCTTTGTTATTTGATTCAACTCACCCAACAATTCTGGCATTATTGTTCCCATTTAGATTAAAAACAAACTGAGGTTCTGAGTTAAAAGAGGTTAATTTAGGCATCCAATGTCTGACAGCTGCTAAATGGAAAGGCTAAAATTAAGGACTGCTTGATCCAAAGTTCACACTCTCTTTGGTTCCATTACATCTGCCTTGTATAGTTTAAAAACAAGACTCTCAATAAAATGAATAATTAAAAAACAAAAACAAAAACAAAAACAACAAGACAAATCCTTCCCTAGTTTACTTATCACAGACCATATATATGTATAGAAGCTTGGCAGTCAAAAGTTATGTAAATGTAAGAAAGTATTACTAGCACAAAGAAGCAGCTACTTTGATTGTGACCCATAGATTTAAATACAGGTATTTTTACAACAATATGCATTCCTGGGAACCTCACATTCTGTAAAAATTATGCATTAAAAAAATGGGCTTGTGGTGACATCATCAACATGGCGAGGTAAGACAACCATTGAAAAACCCTCCCCAGAGACTCAGTGAAGAAAGGGGCAAATGCCACTTGCTTAGGACTCTGGAGGAAGGTAAAGACTGGAGAGGATCCTACAAATGCCGAATCAAAGAAAGAAAAATATCAGGTAGGAAACTTCCATCCCAGACCGGCCAGTCCTCTTCCCTACCCCTCACTCAGACTCACACAACTTGGGAAGTGCCCAGAGACAATGGCCAGGATCCCTCCCACCTTCCACTGGGGACACAGACTAAAATACTCCCACAGCAGTGAAACAGATGCCCAAGTATATCTAGACACAGAGACCCAAGACAGGACACTCCAGGGAGGACTGCCTGAATACAAAAGGGTCCCAAGAAAGAGCTTCTGAAATGGAGGATTAGGGAGCATTGGCAGAGCCTACTTCTTTCCCCAAAGCAGCAAGTAGCCAGGCAGAAAGGGTCCAACCCAACGCCCAGGTCAGTGTGGCATGAAAAGACTGAGAAAACATGGGCACAGATTGTATTTCTGGCCATAGCTCCTGACGCCCATTCCCCACCCTTGAGAGAAGCAGTGGCAGGCGGATCGATCCTTGCTTGGGGGATGGCTGCTGCCTGAGACAAGTGCAGGAGTCCTCCACCTGAAGTGCAGAGGGAGACACAGCCCAGCACTGAGCCAGATATTGGCCGGTGAAGTGAGATCCCCACAGATGCAGCTCCACCCAGTCAGACCCTGATGGGCGGCCCATTTCAGGGGCTCCAGAGGTGAAACAGGTAGCTGAAGGGCACCATCTGCTGGGGAGGATGGAAAGTGCAGGGGAAAAACAAAGCTTTTTAGAAATAGATAGAGGTTATGGTAGCATGTTAGTGTGAATATAATTAACAGTTGCTATACTGCATATAAATGTGGTTGAAAGGGGAAGTTTAAAGTCATGTATGTCACCAGAAGGAAAGCCAGAGGTTAAAAGATGGGAATGTATTATACAGTGTATCTTGCAGTAGATGATGAATGTGATTACAAGTACAAATATTAAAAAATTCTTTCATGAACTAGAACAAATGTACACTATTTCAAGGAATTAATTATAGAGTGGTATATGGGAAAATGTAACTACTGCAAACTATGGACTAGAGTTAACAGTTATATCTTAATACTTGAAATTTCATCAACAGTAACAACAAATGTAACACGCCAATTCTAGGAGTCAACAATAGGGGAGGATAAAGAGTATGGGATGTTTTGGGTTTTCTTTTTTCTTTTCAATATTTTTTTTTTTGGAGTAATGAAAATGCTCTAAAGTTGACTGTAGTGATGAATGCACAACTATGCGACAATACTGCGAACCACTATTGTATACTCTGGATGGATTGTATGGTGTATGAATATATATCAATAAAACAGCATTTTAAAAAAAGAGTCTTGTGGGAAAAATAGAATTAGGAATACATTACTAAAAACCCATGGAATTTTGTATTCTTTACACACACACACACACACACACACACACACACAGAACAATGATCTGAGTCATCAAGAAAAGGTCAAATTAATCTCAATAAACTAAATTTTAAAAAAGGAAGAAAGAATGAAACCCATTTTAGAATAATTTCCAACTAAAATTATTTAAAAAGATAAAGTTTTAATGTATAATAGAACAAACTTGTAGCTCTCCAGAACATCAAGCTTCTAAGAAGGACTTATTTTCCCAAGGTTTCCCAGAGTGAAGATTAGAATGCATGTCACCATCTGCAGACAGGAGCCACTTAATAAGAGCTTTTCATGGTGACAAAATGAAAATCTCAGGTCAGACTCATTTGGCTTTGGGAACTACTAAGAGACTATTAACCTTTATCATTTTTTATCAGTTCACACATCACCCAAGCAGACCTTTGAAAGACCATTTGTGTTACAAGGTACCACAGATCTCAAGATCAACTTTATCTTATTAAAGTCTAACGGGATAGAATCCTGTATAGAAAGCGACCTCCTTAGACATAGCATCCTCAGGGTAAATTAAACCCTCCACTGTTTGTGCCATGAAGACAGGTACATAAAGTAATTTGGACTCCTTGACAGAGTGACATTTATAAACCACTCTGCACATCTCCCCAAAGTCTCAGGTTCCCACCCTAAAAAAAGTAAGTTAGGAATCCTTAGCATTATCTGTGCTCTCGTATGAATCCTATAGAATTAAAAACTTGGGGCAACCATGGTTTCTCTGTACCAAAAAAGAGAGATGCAAATTAGACCTAGATTTGGCCTGGTTTGATCTATGTCACTCAGGGCCTCAATTTTCTCATCTGAAAATCAGGAGGCCAGGACTAAGTGTTCCCTATAGTGCCTTCCCGGGCAGAACCCAGATTTACTACAAACTAGCTGTGCACCTCTGTTTCCTCATCATCCACCTCTACAAGTGCCTGATTTTATGGCTTCATAGAAAATCATATTGTTCCTGAAATAAGGAAAATTTACCAAGTGATATCAGTTATCATGCTGAGAGCAACTCAGGCAACTGCCTTGACATCTGTTTCTGAATGGGAAACTTTAAGATGACCTCTTTCCTCATTGTAATAGTGAGGTCACAAAGACTACAAAGGGGTTTCTAGGGAAATGTATATTATGTGAACCTGAAAAAGTAAAGCAATCTTAGGAAGGGGCTCCCTTTTCTAGAAAATTGACTTGGGATGTGGTATTTTGCCAAGGCATATCAATGATTTAAAAAAAATAATTTGGGGGTGGGGCAAAAAATATATATAAGCATTCCTAACAGCTCAGGCAGAAGGGTGGTACCATTTGCTAACAGCCACTCAGTATTTACTAGGAACTCTTTTCGTGCTAACTCCTGAGAATAATGCATCCTTATATAAACTGGAAAATGTTTATATATAATCACAGAACAAGTAGGGATCAAGAGGCATGAGAAGAATAAAATGCATGTCCAGTTTCACTTCAAGGACAAAAGTTTATCATTGCTTAGCTTTTTAAGGTTTTTCTTTTTTTATTCCAGACATTCAGCTTCTAGACAACAGATGCCTTCCTCAACTCCCTCTGCTTGGGACCCAGCAATTCACCCCTTGATTAAAATCTACGTTAATTCTTCCTCATTTAAATATCTGGGGTTCACTAGACCAGGGTTACTGGTGGACTTTATCTCAGAGAGCAACTGTATATGGTAGTACTAGTCCAGAGAACTACAAAATTTATTTCATCCAAATAACTGATAGCTGTCTAATCTGTACAATATCCTTTAGCATACTACAGTGATTCATAACCTTTTCCCACACTGACACGCCTGAAGAATACAAAACACTCCTATAAGCGAGGGCAAGTCCACTACAAGCATCGATTTTCAGCCAGGGGGTAGAAGGCAGGATCAATTTGATGGGAGGGAGGGCTCTGGTGTCTGAGGGTGTTTCAGAATCTTTAGGAGTATGTGTGTACTTTCCGTGCTCCATAGGCATCTACTGCCCTTCCCCCTGACCCAGGGTCTGCAGCAGTGCTAAGAGAAATATAATTTAAACCAAATAAGTAATTTTAAGTCTTCTAGTAGCCAAATTTTAAAAAGTCAAAAAAGAAATCAGTAAAAATAATTTAATACTGTATTTAACACAGTATATAAAAATATTATCATTTCATCATGTAATCATAAAAAATTATTAATGAAAATACTTTACATTTATTATTTATATTAAGTCTTCAAAATCTGGTATTTTACACTTAGAGCAAATGTAGATTTAGATGCTAAATTTTCATCAGAAATACTTCATCTATATTTCAATTTCATAAAATTTATAGTTGAAAAAGAAGATTCACATATCCAAGTTGTTCCAAACATACTTAAAAGTTTTCCAATAACTGAATCAAGGATCAGTTTTTAAATTTAAATTTTATTATTAAATAAATTAAAAATTCAGTTCCTCAGTCATACTAACCACATGGCTACCATACTAGACAACACAGTTCTAGAGGAAACAAATAATAAAATTAAAAGTTTATCAAGTACTTACCATGCACCAAGCACTGCTCTGAGCACCACCTGACATGGATTAAGTTGTTCAATTTTCACAACAGACATATAAGGTAGGTGCTATGAGTATCGTCACTTTACTGATGAGGAAACCAATGCAGACTGATGTCTTATAATTTGTCCAAGGTTACAGAGGTGGAGCTGGGATTCAAAGCAAAGTAATTTGGCCCATTTCTTGTCTTAGAGCTCAGGGTTTTCCTAAGAAAAGTGAATTATATATTTAGTATATAATTAGTCCTAAGAGTAAATAAAATCTTTTGCCTATGTTTGGTTAGAGGCTCTCAGCATTGATTAATTTTCTGTTATATGCTCCATCTAGATTATAAATTAAAATAAAACAAAAACAAGCTGGGTCCTTTAGTATCTGTAAGTCACTCCTCAAATGTGATAAGGTCATTACATAAAGGTAATTAGGCAATGGAAGGAGTTTAGGAACATAATCATGAAAATAATTTAGCTTTTCAAAGACTTTCCTGAATACAGTCCTCACAGAGCTTATTAAGGAAACCCACATAACACAAAGGCAAATTCTATCCAATTAAAACCCATTTAAAATACATGCACTGAAATGACAAAAGAAGACTTAAAAAATATAAAAAAAAAACACTGGAAAACAGAGAAAAGTGCCATCAAAGAACCTGAAACTTTGAAGAATTTCTGTAACACAATCTAGATGAAGCAATTTTATGGACAAAATCAATCAGTGCTGAGAGCCCCTAACCAGAGGCAAAAGATTGCATTTACTCCTAAGACAAACTAAATAGCCTAGTTTTCTTGTATTAACTCCAAGTTCAGAGACAAGAAATGAAAGTTGATGGAAGAGATACCTGACATTTTAAGACCAGTGGTGGTACCCCACTCTGTGCACATAAAGCTTCTAGCTATAGTCTTTGCCACCAGGCACAAACTGCAGCATTATTTTTATTAATTTTTAAAGATACTGTAAAAGGAGAAAGAGACAAATACTACTATAAAAAACTTCCCCCTTGCAAAGCCCCCTTGAGGGACTGGAGAAAAATGTGGAAATATTAAACTTCCCCACCTGGGGAATTCCTGATATTCTCGCAAGCATTGGGGACTACCAGTTTAGCAGGCTGAGCCCTCAATCTTGGGGCTTGCCCTTATGAAACCTGTTACTGCAAAGGAGAAGCTAAGCCTACTTATAACTGTTCCTGAGTCTCCCCCACAGAACCTCTTTTGTCGCTCAGATGTGGCCTCTCTCTCTAAGCCCACTCAGCAGGTAAACTCACTGCCCTCCCCACTACATGGGACATGACTCCCAGGAGTGTAAATCTCCCTGGCAACATGAGACATGACTCCTGGGGATGAGCCTGGACCTGGCATCATAAGATTGAGAAAGCTTCCTGGACCAAAAGGGGGAAGAGAAATGAAACAAAATAGTTTCAGTGGCTGAGATTTCAAATGGATTCAAGAGGTCATTCTGGAGTTAACTCTTATGCATTACATAGATATTCCTTTTTAGTTTTTAGTTTATTAGAACAGCTAGAAGAAAACACCTGAAACTGAACTGCAAACCAGTATTCTTGATTCTTGAAGACTACTGTATAACTATATAGCTTATATGGTGTGACTGTGTGATGGTGAAAACCTGATGGCTCACACTCCCTTTACCCAGTGTATGGACACATGAGTAGAAAAATGGAGACAAAAAAGTAAATAAAGAATGGGAGGGAGGAAGGGTATGGGATGTTTTGGGTGTTCTTTGTTACTTTTATTTTTATTCTTATTTTTATGTTTTTGGAGTAATACAAATGTTCAAAAATTGGTGGTGATGAATGCACAACTATATGATGATACTGTGAACAACTGTTGTACACTTTGGATGATGTGTGGTATGTGAATATATTCCAATAAAATTGCATTTAAAAAAAAAAAAAAACCTCCCCTAAATGTGACACTAGAAAAAGATTAACCGAAGGCATTCTCAGGAAAATGTAAAGAGATGATCGGCATGCCAGCAAATAAATTAACGGTAGAAATGACGGTGTAGGACCACAGACAGTACAGATAGAACCAAATAATGAAAACCTGGCAAATGAAATTCATCACAGGGATAAAGCAATGTAAACAGACTCCAAATCAGTTATAAATCTCTTACAATAAAGTCCCAAGGAATCACAAGAGAAATTTCAATACAGTTGGGTGAGTAGAGGAGGGCTAGAGAGACAGATCTGTGATATTACAATAATGGTAAAATCTAGGTGGTGAATATAATGTTCATTGTAAAATTCTTTCAATTTTATTCTATGTTTGAAGTTTTACATACATTAAATAAAAGCTTTAAAATATTTCAATGAAGACGCCGTCTCAAAGCTCAATATTGGGCAATAGTGAAAAGCACACAGCTACTTAGCAGGATTGGAAGAGTGCCATCAAAGAAGCTAGAACTGAAGAAGTGGGTAAGCTAGAGCAAAGAGAATGAAGAACAAACATTTATTGTTGGTTAGCACTTTTACATATAATTGCCATGTCTTCAAAACAAATCTGAGAATTAGATGATGTCATCTCTAGTGCACACACAAACACACACACATGCACATGCACAACTCTAAGGCTCACAGACTAACTTAACCAAGTTACTTGAATTATCGGTATATGTTAAGCTTGATCAAGCCTGAGACCGTTTACTTAGGCTAAAAAAATCTACCTGAAATCTAAATCAATCTTCATGATTTATTTTCCACAGGTATCTAGGAATATGAATAATATCTGCAAGTACCCAGGCAAGTTTCAGTTGGTGAGGCACTTTGAGAATCATTTGAAATATACTTTCTAAATATAAATGGTAACTTCCAGTTTCAAAGTCCTTTCTTTTCAAAATTATCTGAATTGTCTTTTTTGTATTATAGTTTGTTTTACACTTCTTGTACATTCTTGTCAGCATTGTAATTCCCTTGGAGTTAGGATCCAGATCTGATTTATTTCTACATTCTTTTAAACACAATGCCTTGAATTGTAGGTGCTTAGTAAATCTTTACCAAGATCCTTGCAATGGATGTGCAAGGCGACTAGGATAACTATTCACATTATTCTTCTTGAACATTTAAGGACACAGGGGCAGAGCAAAGTCTGGTGCTATTTCTCAGTCAAACAGCTCATTTGTTGAGGTAGGGGTCCAGTCGTTTCCTATTGCACACTGACTCCAAAAAAGACACTAAGCCTGATTCTCCAGTTGAGGGTTTGGCAGTGTGTCCAAAGGAAAAAGCTATAGTTATGCTATTTTTTTAAATGTTTGGAAAATACTGAAATATGGATCTTAATGTGAATATAAACTGTTTGTAAACTTCCTGATTTTTTTGTTTTATTGGGGCAGAGTGTTAGAAAAACAATGAAAAGTGTTTCTTAAAAATCCTAAACTTGGTTGTAATTACCTTGTATGAATTACCTCAAACAAGAACAGCAGTTGAGACATGATAAGTTAACATTTATACTCAGTGCTTCCTTGCAATTCCATGTGTGTGTTATTTCCCTTGATTTTTTTTACAATACCCAGTGAGAGATTATTATCATTTCCATTTCACCGATGAAGAAACTGCAGAGAGAGCTAGTTCAAAAAGATAGTAGGTGTTTGAACTGGGATTTGAAGCAATCTTGGTCATGCTCTTTGTATTCTACTATGCAACTACTTCCTTGCAGTCTATTCAAGAGTCTTGTAACAGGGCTCTGTCTCCTCCCATTCCATCCTGTGTATGGCAACCAGTGTAATCTTTCTAAAGTAAAAAATTTGATCATGTTCTCCCGCTTAAAAACCTCAATAGCTCCATGTAGCCTGCAGGATGAAATCCACCAAACTCCTTGGCATAGCCTACAAAATTAAGATTTGGCCTCTGATTACTTCTCCAGCCTCATCTAATGCCCATTTTTCCTTCTCTTTCCCTCTGCCCCGAAATCATTCCAACTGATTTGCAGTCCCTTAACTCATCTGCAAGAAGGTCCTCTTTCCCACTATACTCCCAACAGCTTGTCAACTTACAATTCATCCTTCAAACTTTAACTCAGTAGCTGGCAATGTGGAACATGACTCCAGGGATGAGCCTGGCCCTGGGCATTGTGGAATTGAGAAGGCCTTCTTTGACCAAAAGGGGAAAGAAAAGTGAAACAAAATAAAGTCTCAAAGGTTGAGAGATTTCAGATAGAGTTGAGAGGTCATTCTGGAGATTATTCTTATACATTACATAGATATCCCTTTTTAGTTTTCAGTGTATTAGAATAGCTAGAAGGAAATACCTGAAACTGTTGAACTGTAATCTAGTAGCCTTGATTGCTGAAGATGATTGTGTAACTATATAGCTTTTATGGTGTAACTGTGTAATTGAAAACCCTGCAATAGACACTCCCTTTATCCAGTGTATGGACAGATTAGTAAGAAAATAAAGTAAAAAAAAAATAATAATAATTGGGGGGAGGGGGATAAAGGATATGGAATTTTTGGGGTGTTCTTTTTAATTTTTATTTTTTATTTTCTATTTTTTAGAATAATGAAAATGTTCAATAAGTGATTGTGGTGATGAATGCATAACTAAATGATGATGATTATCTGGTATGTGAATATATCTCAATAAAATTGCATTAAAAAAATTTAACTCAGAAATCAATATATCTCTTCTTCCTCAGCCTTCCTAACTCTCTTCCCCAGATAATAATTCCCTACATTTAAGTCTGGTTCACACTTACAATATTTAAACACCATATTATAATTATTTGCTTATATATCTTGCCTTCCTATTTAATGGTGAAGCCCTGAGGGATGTCTTATCTTTACATCCATAGGGTTTAATACACTGCCTGACAGTAGTAGGGCATCCAATACCTGTTTGTGTTGTTGAATTCAAACACTTAGAAAGTATGCAAGTCTTGAGACAGCATTTGAATTTTGCAAAATATAAATGTTTCAAAGAAAAAAAAAGCCTGAACCCTTTAACTGAACTGTGTACAACAGCAGTTGCCCTGAAGGTCCCTGCTAGCACTCTGTGCCCCAGCTGGGTCTCCAGAAGGTTCATTACTTTCATATTATCACTGTGGAAATTTATAAATGAGCTCAGTGCAAGAAAGACAAATTGAAATGACAGCCCTGGCGATTAACATCTCTTATTTAACACTAAAGCTAGTCACTCACTGGCAGTGCCATGAATATACCTTCTTCAATGCAAAACAATACTTCTAGAGTATCTTCTAAGAGACCTGCAAACACTGTGATTGACACTAAGGGGAATACAAAAAACTATAGGTCCTCATTGACATAGGCAAAGAAAGTGTTCTTGAAAAACAACTCAAAAGCTAAAAATACAGATGTCCATTATAAATAATCATAAAGGACAAATTCATCTTTTATGGTTCTATCCTAGGGCTTATTGAAGTGTGACCACGGCTCTTCTAGCTTTAGCCTGATGGAGGCAGGAGTTAAAAGAATGTGCAACGGCTTATCACGGGAACAGTTATTATAATGGCCCCTAGAGTGTAAACTCTTACAGCAGTCACATCTATTCCTGAATTGTAATGGCTATCTCCAAACTCTGAGATGCTGATCCCCTTGTGTATAACCTGATCAGTCTCTGGAATGCTGGGTATCTGTGTGACAGCTGAAACTCAGAGCAAGAGCTTGGCAGATATGAATGTCAATATTAGCGCATACAGCAACTGTTAAAAACAAAAGCTGAAAAAGAGCCCAGACTTCAATTAGAGATATGAATGAAGCACATCTGGTTAAGACTAGGGCAAATCGGGCCAAAGGGTAAAGGTCAAAACTGACTGTTTTGAAACCTCAACTTCCATGTGAGACCAAGGGAAGAGATGTTTATTTGGTGCAGTATCTATATTTTCCAAACAATATAACTTCTACAGTCAGTTTGTTCAAACACTACAATTACATGGAACTTTGAATAGGAAGTGAGATCTGGTACGTTTGTATAGGTTAGTGTGAAATAGTGACATATCCCAAAATAATTGGGCAGAGAATAAAAATATATATGCAGGATCCCCCCGAGGAGCAAAATGGGGATATGAAATGAAATGAAATAAAGTTTCAGGGGCTGAGAGATTTCAAATGGAGTCGAGAGGTCACTCTGGTGGAATTCTTACACACTATATAGACAATCCTTTTTAGGTTTTAATGTATTGGAATAGCTAGAAGTAAATACCTGAATCTATCAAAGTCCAACCCAGCAGCCTTGGCTCCTGAAGATGATTGTATAAAAATATAGCTTACAAGGGATGACAGTGTGATTGTGAAAACCCTGTGGATCACATTCCCTTCACCCAGTGTATGGATGGATGAGAAAAATGGGGACAAAAACTAAATGAAAAATAGGGTGGGATGAGGGGATGATTTGGATGTTCTTTTTTACTTCTATATATGATGACACTATGAACAGTTGATTGCACACCATGGATGATCGTATGGTATGTGAATATATCTCAAAATAAAAATAAAATAAAATAACATCTCTAGGAATTCCAACAGATTCAGAAGCTATTGGGGGCCCTAAGGGAATAAACAGAAAAATAAAAAACATAAAAAAAATAAAAAAATAAAAAAAGAATGTACAAGAAGCACAAGCATTAGGAATTTTCGCAGGAGGCTAAGCTAAAGTCTCCATCCTGGTCTGAAAGCTTTTGCTTTCATAGTTTCTTAGTACCAGAGCATCCCTCCCAGGGATTTAAGGCTGCTCTGCTGAGATAATACAAACAACAATAACAACAAAAAAATAAACAAAAAACCCCACAAAAACAAATCATAAGCTATTAACATAACAAAAGTAGATTTCATATTCAGCCAGACACAAGTTTGGTTTAAAAGAGAAAGAGAAATGACAGAGGAAACCATGTGGTTAGAGGGAACTGCTGTGCCCTCACTGCCTTTCACTAATGACTACAGTACCTCCAAGTAACCCTCAGTATTAGGTGGTATGTGCCAGGCACTGTGTTAAACGCTGTAGAGTGATGGATGTCATTTAATCCTCACCACAATCCCACAAGGAAAAGAAATCAAATAATGTTCTACAATACTACCCTTAACCACTACACTAAATTTTCTTTTACGTACCATTATCGAGTCCTGTGGTTCCCCAGTATACCCAACAGCAACCAGTGATATTAAATAAAAAAAACATAAGTGCTATACAGGGTATAAGTCACTTGGTTTTCAGATATTTGACCTTCACATTCTCTTTCACTACTCTCACACATTACATATTAATCAGCGCTCCTAAACTTTTTCTCATATGCAGAATTGGGCTTTTCATGATTTCTCTTGAGAAATAATAACTTTGAGCTAATCCATATTGACATATCTATCAAGGGGAAGAGTTGGGGTATTTTCCAGGTATTTGGGGACTGGGACTGGGGCTTATTTGCAGATGCAAGCCAAGGACAAAGACCCCAGTTAGGGACCTCTTGACTGATTCAATCACTACCCCCTGCACTGGCCCCAGAGAGTGGCAAATACCACTGGGTTGTGAGCAAGCAGGAGTTGGAAAAATTTCACCAGAGGACGTGTACATTTGTTTGGAGGGTTGCCAGCCAAAGCCTTACTTGATTCATAGAATAATGATAGTTAATTCTTCCTAACATGTTCTTTATGTGAACTAAGCACTAAGAATAAGTGAAATACAACATGCTTTTTTTAAAAATGAGCCATTTAAAGTCAACACATATAATAAAATAATTAATACAAATAGGAATCTATTTTGATAATGGTGATTTTTTTATACATATATGTTCTCTCCAACATGAAGACTCCTTGACAGCAGAAGCTATATTTATAGCTTTGTCTCAGAGATCAAGTTATCAGGTTAGGAAAGAAAATGTAGATTGAGAGCATACAATTTGTTCAGCTTAGTAAACATATGTTTCAGTGACTAAATGCCAGGTCTATGTTTGGTGCTAGCAATATAGGCTGAAAGATATGGTCCTTGTCTTTGATAAGAGTTTATAATCTAAAAAATTCTGAAAATAAAGTTCATACATTTTTTTAAACTTTTTATGATACAATATTTTCAAACTTACTAGACAATTACAAAAATAACACAAACCCCACACAGAGAATTCCAGCATACCCCTAACCCAGATACCCAGGTCCACCAATTTTAATATTGTGCCACATTTGCTGAGTCATTCTATCAATCAATCCATTTTCTGAACACTTGAGAGTAGGTTGTATAAATCAAGATCCTTGAAAACTCAATACTGCCATGCACATTTCCTAAGAACAAGGATATGGACTTATGTAACCATCTTAGGTACAGTTATCAAGATTAAGAAATTTAACATAGATACAAAGTTTACAGTCTATATTTCAATTTTTTCATATGTCTCAGTAATGTCCTTTTGAGCCTTTCTCTTCTCTTGCTAGATCCCATCCAGTACATACACTGCATTTAACTGTCATTGTCTCTTTAGTTGCTCTTTTTTCTTTCCTTAAACTTTCCCATCTCAAATCTCTCAAGCATACCATTCAATGGGATTAATCACATTCACAATATTGTGGTATCCCCACCACCTTCCATAACTGAAACTTTTCTATCTCCCCAAACAGAAACCCTATACCATTATGCATTAATTCCCCATTCTTCCTACCCCCTTCCCTGTCAACCTGTACTCTAATTTCTGTTTCTTTGAGCTCACTATATTTTCTTCGTAGTTATTATGGAGCTTAAATTTAACAACCTGAATCTCTTAACAATTTCATTTGCTTTGATATCAACTTTACTTCAATAGAATACCCAAACTATGTTCCTATATCCCTATGTTCCCCCCACCTTTATGTGGTTCTTGTCACAAATTTCATTTTTATACATTGTCATGATTCCAAAATACCTTTCAGATCCTGTAGGAAGTAAAAAGTGGAGTTACAAACCAAAAATACAATTGTACTGGTATTTATATTTACCCCTGTTATTACCCTCATCAGAGATTTTTTCAAGCAGCTTCCATGTATCAGCTATATTGTTCTTTTTTTTCAACCTGCAGAACTCTCTTTAGAGACCCTCTGTAGGGCTGGTCTGGTGGTGACAAATTCCCTTAGCTTCTGTTTATCTGGGAATGTCTTAATCCCTTCTTCAGCTTTGAAAGACAGTTTTGCAGGATATAGAATTCTTGGTTGCAAATTTTTGCTTTCTGCACTTTATGTCATCCCACTGCCTTCTTGCCTCCATGGTTTCTGATGAGAAACTGGCACTTAATCTTCATGCTGCTTTCTTGTCAGTGAACACTGCTTCTGTCTTGCAACTTTCAGAATTCTCTCCTGATCTTTGGCATTAGATAGTTCAGTTATAATATGCTACAACATGAGTCTATTTGGGTTTATCCTGTTTGGAGTTTACCGAGCATGCTGGATGTGTATAGTCATGTCTTTCATTAAATTTGGGAAGTTTTCAATCACTATTTCTTTGAATATTCTCCCTTCCCCTTTCTGTCTTTCTTCTTCTTCTGGGACTCCCACAATGCATGTATTAGTAAGCTTGATGGTATTCAACAGTTCCTCAGACTCTATTCACTTTTCTTCATTCTTTCTTCTTTCTGCTCCTCAGACTGATTTTAACTGTCATCTTCAAATTTTCTGACTTTTTCTTCTGCCAGCTCCAAACACCTGCTGCTTCTCTTCTAGGGATTTTCAAAATTTGTTATGTAATCTTCAGTTCTTTTTGGTTCCTTTCATAATTTCCATCTCTCTGTTGATATTCTCTTTGTGTTCATCTATTGTTTTCCTGATTTCTTTCAGTTCTTTGTCCATGTTTTCCTTTAGCTCTCTGAATGTATTTAAAACCACTTTTTAAAAGTCTTTGTCTGGTATGTTTCAGGTCTGGTTCTCCTCATTGATGGTTTCTAATGCTTTAATCTTCTCCTTTGCCTGGGCCATTGCTTCCTGCTTTTTTTGTATGTTTTGTAACTTTTTTTAGAAACCTGGACATTTGATATTTTAAGGTGTTATCACTGGGATTTAGACTCTGAGGCATCTGTTCCTTAAGTCTGTATCATGCTAGTGTTTAACAGAGCTCTCCTTGATTGCCAGGAAGCAGAAGAAAGAAGAAAGCAGAAGAAAACACCTTTCCCCATCTTTGCAGATTGACCTGTGTGAATACTCCTCTTCAGGGCTTATCCAAACAATGAGTTAAGAGAATAGCTCTGGGCCAAAGTACAGGTGCCTCCCTGATCCTTTCTGTACCTGAGCCTTGTCTTGGCCATGTAAGTGTGGCCCTAGAAATTCCCCCATTTACACAGTTCCAAATGTCTCCTCTTCCCCAAGAAATAGTTCCTCATAGTCCTAGGCACTGCACTGTATGTCCAATAGCCAGCAATCCCTTATCCCAGGAAACATGACTTGACTATTTTCCCACAGTGTTCTGCAGGAGAATTCAGTGAGCTGCCTTCTACATGCAGCGCATATTCTAGGACAGCGGCCCTCAGGCCACCACTAGACAGACTGTGCCAGATACACATGCTCCCTATATGTTCACAATGGTTATTTTGCCCCCTCCGATACTGAGAGGAGGCATCCTCACTGGGATTGTAGGTCAGCTCTGCATGGAGCTGGTGAATGGTTAGGGAGGGCCAGTCAGGGCACCATGAGATCCAACCACTTTTAAGCAGCCTTTTTCTTGATTCAGCCCTCACTCTGTTATCATGGTCCTATACTGCTTTCTTTAGCTTTGAGAAAGATGTTTCTTCCAGTTTCTGCTGGTTGTTCAAAGCTTCTGTGGGGATATAGAGCCCTGAAGCATCTTACTCTGTGTTCCGGTTTGCTAATGCTGCCAAAATGCAAAACACCAGAAATAGACTGGCTTTTATAAAAAGGGGCTTATTTGATTACACAGTTACAGTATGAAGGCCATAAAGTGTCCATCAGCAAAGGCTACCTTCACTGGAGAAAGGCTATTAGCATCCAGAAAACCTCTGTTAGCTAGGAAGGCATGTGGCTGGCATCTGCTTGCCCCCAGGTTGCGTTCCAAAATGGCGTCCTCCAAAATGTCTGCATCAGCTTCCAACGGCCGTCTTCAAAATGTCTGCCTCAGTTCCAGCTAGCTATGAGCTCCTTCTGTCTGAGCTTACACAGTGCTCCAGCAAACTAAACAAGGCCCACACTGAATAAGTGGGGCCATGCATCCATGGAAATTATCCAATCAGAGTTATCACCTACAATCAGGTGGGTCACATCTCCATGGACACTGAACTAATAGGTTCCAACCCAATCCACACTAATACGTCTGCCCCCACAAGAATGCATTAAAGAATATGCCTTTTTCTGGGGGATATAAATATACAAACCAGCACACTCTGCCATCTTGATTTGGGCAGGGCCAAGTTCTTATCTTTTGACTGGAACTTTTCTTGTACTATTTTTTTTTATGCAATTTTATTGAGATATAATCACATAACATATAATCATTCAAAGTGTATAATCAGTTGTTCACAGTAACATCATATAGTTGTGCTTTCATCACCACAAACTCTGAACATTTTCATTACTCCAAAAAATAAAATAAAAATTGAAATAAAAAAGAACATCCAAAACATCCCATTCCCCTCCTCCCCTCATTGTTCATTACTTTTTTAAAATACAGTTTAATTGAGATATAGTCACATACCCTACAGTCATCCACAGTGTACAACCAATTATTCATAGCACCATCATACAGTTGTGCGTTCATCACCAGAATCAACTTTTGAACCTTTTCCTTACTCCAAAATAAAAATAAAAGCAAAAAAAAATCTTTCCATCTTCTCCATCCCACCCTATTTTCATCTAATTTTTGTCCCCATTTTATCACATATCTATCCATACACTGGATAAAGGGAATGTGAGCCACAATGTTTTCACAGTCACATAGTCACACTATGCAATCTACATATAGTTATACAATCGTCTTCAAGAATCAAGGTCACTGGGTTGCAGTTTGACAGCTTCAGGTATTTCCCTCTAGCCATTCCAACACACCAAAGGCTAAAAGGTGATATCTATATAGTGTATAAGAATACCGTTCAGAGTGACCTCGAGACTCCATTTGAAATCTCTCAGCCAATGGAACCTTATTTTGTTTCATGACTCTTCCCCATTTTGGTCAAGAAGATCCTCTCAATCCCACAGTGCTGGGTCCAGGCTCATCTCCAACAGTCACTTCCTGAGCAGCCAGAGGGATTCACACCCCTGGGAGTCACGTCCCACATGGGGGGAGGGCAGTGAGTTCACCTGCCGAGTGGGCTTAGAGGGGGGGGGGGCCACATCTGAGCAACAAAGTGACTCTCTAGCGGAGACTCCTAGGCACAATTGTGGCCTTAGCCTCTCCCTTGCAGCAACTAGCCTCACAGGGGAAAGCCCCCATTTTGAGGGCTCGGCCCACTAAATTGGCAGTCCTCAATGTTTGCAGGCATTTCCCCAGGTGGGGAAGTCCAACACTTCTGCATTTCTCCCCAGCTCCTCAGCAGGGCCCCGGCAAATACACTCATACTCTCTGCCCATATCACTCTGGAATGTGTCAGGATTTCACCCCAGCAGGTACAAACTCACCAAATCCCACTTCCCATTCACTGCTCCCTACACCTATGGTGTTAAAACAAACTGATCGTCCATGTACTACTTTTGAAGAGCTGAACCAGGTAAACTGGGATACAAGAGGACAAGGAAACCATTAAGAATATTCAATTCCTTTGCAATGCCATCTTGGCTTTGATCAGTAAGAACACAAATCAAATAGTGCATCTGATGCTTCATAAACTTGTGGCATTGGATAAATTATTTAGTCTCCTTAGCCTCAGCTTCTTTTACTGTCAAATGAAGATGGATAAAGTCACTTATTGACATAGATTGCAAAGATCAAATAAACAACATGTCTGGCTAAAACAAAAAGTACTAACTAAATGATAACCATTATTATTACCATAACCATTATCATCATATGATCATTAATACCATATTCCAATATTCAGGATGGCATAGCTGAATGTTCACAGCAAGAAAAGGCTAGGTGGCAAAAGAACTGAAGCCTGATATCAATAAGCAATGACAAGTCTTGAGAGCAGACCCAGCTACGAGTGGGAATGCTCAGGTGTGACTATGGTTTGTTAATTTTCTTTTGGTAAGGCAGGAGTATATTGGAAGGAATGAAGTTATTTCAGGATATTTGTTTTTCCTATTGCTTTGCTTTGTTTTGTTTGGAAATGTTTTTTTATTTGATAAATAAGGTAATTTAAAAAAAATGCTGGTAGAGACAAGTAAAAAAAGATTCTTTTGCAAAAGTTAAACAAAATCAAACACTGGATTTCCTCAAAAATTTTTAGATGTTATAATTATATAGTTAGAACTATATAAAAACCTTTATTTTCATATAGGAAAAACCCTATTGTTATAACATACTAATGCTTTATAATACGAACTTCTTAGGAATGCAGCAACTGTATTACAGCAAAAGAGACTGTACCAAGACACATCGTAGCACTAAGGTGGAAGAAAGTATTATGCTAAGAGGCTCTGAAGAAGCAATGCTTGAAAAATCCAGACAGCTGGTATCTAGAAGGTTTTTACAGCAGCATTACGGTCCAAACAAGGCTAGTGGGTTTGGGGACAGAGTTTTCATTTCTGATAAGGAGTAATTAAAACACTTAAGAAGAGTATTGGGCAGGGAATCTAAAGAGGAAGTGAGAAGGGGGACCAAGATTGCATAATAGAACTGTATTACTCAGCCATTTTCAAAAGGATAGCTCACTGATTTATAATGACAGGGCAGTAGGGGAAAAAGGGGTAGTAGCAAAGTTAGTACAAATCCCACAAACTAGTCCTTAATTTTATAATATCTCCTATTAATCTGAATTTTCTGAGAATTAGTCCTAAATCCCTGCGGGAAAAATTGTGCAAGGTTTTGAAATTAGCAAGAGACTACTGCATAGTCTATCAATGTAGTATCAGAGCCTTCTAGGATTATCTGATTCTATAGGGATGTGCCATTTGGTTTGTCTTTGACTAGGTTATTTTGCAACTCTGTAAAGACTGGAGAAAATTTATAGAAAACTGATAGCAATGCAAATAATTCCTGTCCAAAGAACTATAAATTGTGCCTACAGAATGCAAGAGATTGTTGCCCTATGGATACTGACCAGTTTTGCATCCGCTGCAAATTCATTTCAGCATTCCTTGACTATGAATATGTGGTACTTTGAGTCCTCTTTTGAATTATCTTTGTTTCTCACTTTAAATAATGAGTTAAATAAAATTTTTATTTTATATTTGTATGAGAGTGATTTTACTTTTTTAAGGTAAAGAGCAACAAGTCTTTAATTTCATTTGAGGTAGGGACTGTGGCTTTCAATGTAGTGTGGTGAAAATAAAACTAGATTGGGAAAAGTTCTAGGTTTACACTTGTTAAATAAGTACTGATTGTAAATGACCCTGGCTAACTTCCATAGTTTCATCTCTAATTCTCATTGGTTCATATATCAAATAGGATTAATTCCTGCCTTGTCAACTTTTAAAGGCCTGCTGTGACAATCAGATGAGTGAATAAACCTGAAAGCATTCGGGTAATCTGTAGAACTCCCTGCTCCATCATCCACAATGCCATTAAAGTGATTTTTCTATAACATCTAAGGGATCCTCTGTTCAAAAACATTCACTGACTCCCCTTGCCTACAGGATGACATATAAACCGCTTAGGATGGTATACAGGACCCTCAGGAGATCTAACCCTTTCCTATGTTCTATCTGCTAGCTTTACCTCCAGTCAAGTCACTTCTTCTCAACCGTAATACCACAGCAGGTCTCAGTTACTTATATAGTCCCATACATTGCATATGCTGATTCCTTCCAACTGGAATGTCCTCTTCTTCACCCCCTCAGTCTATCTAATAAGCATCTACGCATCCTTTAAAACCCAACTCAGATATTACCTCTTCTGATAAGCCTTCCCAACACTACCAGACATAGTCACTGTCCCTTCCATAGAGTATATATTTATATTATTGCACTCTACATATTAAAATCTATTTGTATGTCTGACTTATTCACTAGATTGTAAGTCCTGAAGGATGAGGTTGATTCATCTTCATTTCTTTATCCCCTATACCTAGTACAGTGCCTGGCACATGGGTAATGCCAAATACGTGTTGTATAGCTGAAATGAAATGTAAGGCATTACTGTTATTATTATTTTTATTAATCTTCATTTTCCTCACAGCAACTATCATAATAAAACTAAGTACATACAAGGCATTTAGTAAATAAATAATCTCCACTCACTGTCATTTTTCACATTATTACACAACCCTAATTCACGATGGGGGCTGGGAAAGGGGGGTGATGCTAAAGCAACAGTAAATAAATTGATAATCAAACATCCAGGGCAAACTGCTAGATAGTTAATAAACCTACTGATGTAGGTGTTATTATTCTCATTTTATAGGACAATAAACTGAGGCACAAAGAACTTAACTTCTTTGAAGTCAAGGGGCTGGAAATAAATGGCACAAATTTTACTGTACACTTTCTGGGGTTTACTCGGCAATTTCTTGTCCTCTATTGCATATAGCCCTCACAATCCCATGAGATAAATGGGGCAAATGTTAGTATCTCCACATAACAAATAAAGTAAAAAAGATTTAGAGAGTTTAAATGACTTGTAAAGATCACACGGCTAGTGACTGCTAGATCTAGGACTGGAATATCTAGGTTGTGAGGACCCAGGGCCCCACCCCCTCCTCCATTTTGAGAGCAAGTTACATACGCAGCCGCCTACATGACCGGGACACACGTTAAAGGTCAACAGACCACCTCCGGGAGGAAAGAATGTATCGCCTTAAAAATCCCGTCCCCTGAGCACTGCTAATAACGAAATCTCGCGAGACCCTGCTGAAGCACCGTTGTCACACCCTATGAACCTAAGCCTTCACAAGCTACCCCCTTGGCACGACCCCCTCTCTTTTTGCACGGTTCACTTTCCACAGCCGGCTGCAACCATGGGAACATCTCCTGTCAGTAAGTCGCAATTAAACCCTTGCCCACTTCCGTGCCTGGCGTGTTCTTCAGTCCTAGGGCTAAGCTGGATTGTAACACAGGTAATGTGACTCCAAATCTTGTACATTTTCCATAGGCCAAACAGTCTCTCTTGCTAGTAAGAGATCACTTAAAGGTCATTCATAAAATTGAGGGAAAAGAAAAATCTATTCAAAATTAAACAAAACAAGGTACTATGTAGAAGATCAAATTCCAAATTTTTCAACCAAACCAATTTCAAGGCCATTGTACTTACCAGCTTTAATCTTCTCTGTGCACCCCATACCACACACAGAACTTCAACACAGGCCCACACAAGACATCCGTGTAGAAGGCTCATTACTTGCATTTTCTAAGGCACATATTTCATACCTTATTATATATATCATACTTAATATCCAGGGATTGGTCCCCCAGTGAGGAGAAAATCATGAAGCTTATCCAAGACCAAATAAAAACGTTTCCATGTCTGAGATACATGCCAAATATTGATGATTTTCCCAATTTACCCAACCAATACTTACTGAGAACTCTATGTGCTAGTCCCTGGACTAATGAATAGGAATTTATGTTAATTTAGATATGGAGATAAGCAAGCAAATACATTTAACAATAACGGAATATAATATGCATATGTTTTTATAAGTATGTTAAAATTAGAAACCAATTCTGTCTAAAAGAATTGAGAAAAGCTTCACAGGATGTGACTTTTGAACCAGAACTTGGAGAATGCCTCTTATTCCAGACAAAAAAAAGGAAGTTTAGGTAATTCCAAGCAAAGGGGAGTAGAAAAGTAGTAAGTAGTGAAAGGTCTTGTACAGTGTCCTGGGAAAAGAGGGTAAGTGGTTTGAGCATAGGCTATATACGGTGGGAGAAGTAAATGAACGAGAAAACTAGGTTGGAACCAGATCACGAAGAATGCCATTCTAAGAAGCCAGGAATATATCTTGCAGATTAGAGACTTTCAAACCTTTTTTCTCAAAGAACTACAGTATCTTCAAACAAATAGTTATGCAAAACAAGACAATAATCTACAGAGCTTTACTGGTAGCAGGGGAGTAAGGAAGCAGAGCCCATCCACCCTGCCGCACCTTCACATCCAGTTCCTGGGAAGCTGTAAGCTGCCTGCTTACAGACCTAGAGCAGTGCTACTACTCCGGGTGTGGTATCCATCACCCAACTGTTACCCTTTGGCCTTAAGTACGGAAATTGAGAGTAAGCACTTAGAAACTCTGTACAGCAATTAACAGTATAACTTTATGTTTGTTAAAATAAAAATTTGAGGTTTATATTTTGTCTTTTTAAAAATTTCATCTTTCTGACAGGTTATTTTTACCAAATTTTACAAAATTATTAGTTTTTGATGGATTGAAAACAAAACTGATTCTTCTACATATATAGTTTGAGAAGTACTGCCCTGAAAGTACCACAACTGATCAGAGTTATAATTTAGAAAGTTAGAAAAATAGCTCTAGCAGTTATTTAGAGGAGGAAAAACAACTGGCAAATACAAAGCCTAAACAGTATGAAAAGGTAAATAAACAGAAATTTTTAGATGACATAAGGATTACTTGTGTAAATGCTAAACATCTTGCAAACAAAGAATAAGGACTTTTAAGTTTACAGAAGGGGAGATCTCTACAGGTTAAAGAAGTCCAGGAGCACTCAGATAAGGCAGATTTTTAGAGAGGTAGACCTTAAGCCATCAATTTCTAGACCTGGATTCAGGTCAATATTATTATATATATATAACATTATTTACTGAAACACCCACTACATACCAGTTATAGGGATACAACATTGAACATAAGATATGGTCCTGTAATCACGGCACACATCAATCATCTAAAAACACAAATAGATGCTTCAATGTAAATTATGATAGGTACTACAAAGGAAAGTTACACATTACCATGAAATCACATAATGTGGAGATAAGATAGATTCTGAGAGATAAAGGAAGGATTCCCTGAAGAATTGATCCCAGTTGAAATCTAAAGAATGAATAGAAGTTAACCAGTCATGGAGAAGGGGAAAGAATATTCTGGCAGAGGAAACAGGCATGAGAAAAAAACCTGAAGTGGGATAGGACACATATAGCTCACAGAACAGAACAGAAAAAAGGGCGGTATGGCTGATGCTCATAAAGCAAGGAAGAAGGTGATAAGAGATCAAAGAGGCAGAGAAGCTAGATCATTAAAAGTACTTTAAGCTATATTACAATCAACAGAAGCATACAAAAAATATATGGTATAATTATCAGGCATGAAATTTAAAAAAAAAAATTAACCCTAAAACCAACATGGAGAATGGATTAAAGGACAGCCAGAGTAGTTGTAGGCAGAGTAGTTAGGATGCAAATGTAGTAATTCAGGGGAGAGATGACAGAAGCTTGGACCAGTTCTATGGCCGTGACGATTCATTCAACAAATATTTATTAAATGCCATTATATGCCAACTGCTGTGACTCGTGTTAGATTTATAAGAATAACATTGGCAAGATCACCAGCCTGGAACTTGTAAACATGTAAACAAAATAAATAACTACATTTTGTGATTAGTGCTAAGATGGAAATAAAGTCATGAAAGGCTTCTATGAGGAAGTGATTTTTAGCTGAAAAAGAACTAGAAAAGTCAGAGAAAGACCTTCTTAGGCAGACGGAACAGCATTTGCAAAGTCTCAGAGTCAGGAAAAGCTTGACATTTTCAACTAACAAAAAGGGAGCCAGTGTGACTGCAACTTAGCTAGGGATGGTGATACCACATGAGACTGGTTAAAAAGTAGGCTCTATATCATGTAGACCACAAGGAAAATATTGTTTGTATTTTCAGTACGATGGGAAACCACAGATGTATTGTAGGCAAGGAGAAGACACAACCTGTGGCCACTGCATTGCTGAGGGGTGGAATGCAAAGGGGAAGAATGAAAACCATTTAGAAGGTTGATTCAATGGTACAAAAGAAAAACAGTAGTGATCTAATTAGAATAAAGGCAGTGGTGATAGACAGGAGTGGAAGGATTCATTAGATATATAAGATATAGTCCTAACGGGTACTAGCAATGAAATAAAAATGGGGAAGTGATTTCAGAAATGATTCCCAGTTTTCTGGTCTGGGCAAATAGATGAGTTAGAGGGCCAACTGCTGAATTAGACAAAGATGTGCATGCAGCATAATCACCTGGAATGCTTTTTAAAACTACTAATCCCTGGGCTCCATTCCCTTGGATATTCTAATTCAATAGATTTTTTATTGATACATGGGATTTTTAACTTTAAAATGCTCTGCAGGTGTTTGTGATTATCAGCAAGGTTTGGAAAACACTGCTGTAGACAAAGTTAACCAGAGTTGGTTTCTATTGCTTATAACCAAAAGAACCCTAGAAGATACAGAAACTGGAAGAAGTGTGGTGCAAATGAGTCCCTAAAAGGTAGGATTAGCTGGACCAAGGTTGGGAACAGACCAGTGCAAATTTCTGTATCTCATGGTGAGCAGTTGGCCATCCTTATAATGTGGTATGAAACAGATGACTCAACCATGATCTGTTTTACACCAGGACTCAATACTACTGAGGTAGGCTGCAAAAAAGATGCAGGAGGGAAAATGAAGGATGTGAAGTGTATTGGCTATATATAGGGTCTTCAATCAGATTCTGTTTAAACAGAGACTGCCTAATATGAAATAGGGGAGATACTCAAAATATTTAACTAGTACAGTCTGGACATCACCCAATCAGAAAGAGTACCTTAACCAATTTGAACAGATACTGTCAATAAATAACAAGGCCATACAAGTGGAGACTATCGGCCCTGAGATGAACTGGTCAATCGGAAAGCAAAGGGAAGAAATAAGGCTTTTTAGGAAAGGTTTTTTCTGCCTACAGCCTGCACAGGGGCCTTGCTGAGTTGGAAAATTCTACCTAGGGTTAAAAGTGGTACAAGAAAAGCCAGAAAGGCAGAACCAACAATTCGGATAAGCCTAAGACTTAGGAGAGGCTTGATTCCCCCAGAGTCCTCCAAGCACCTCTGTTATGCATTCCTTGCCTGATAAAGCTGGGAAACAATCCAGAAGCACGGAGCAAATTATTATCTCCCTTCCCCAGGCCCTGTTTCAAATTAAGTGAGCCAATAAATTCCTTTTTTGCCTCATTTAAGTTGGGGTTTCTGCCCTTTGCACTTAATGAACTGGAGCACTGCTTTTGTCAAAAGACTCACCAGGACATTACTCCAAATCTAACAAAACAATCTCCAGGTCAGGGTATCTGTTATTTTGTAGTAAGTGTTCCAGATCATCCATATGATCAGATAAATTGGGGAAATACTAGCTTAGGCTAAAGTTTACACTAAACAAAAGTCTGGCTGTGCCTTTCCATAATCTATGAAATATAGCTCTGTTCTTTTCCAGTAAAACAGAGGAAGGGCATTATAACAGTATTTATTTAGAACTTACTATAAACCCACCACCAGAAGCAGACCATGATATATAGTGGGTCTGCAAAGTTTAATATATTGCCTTGCCTTCAAAGGATCTTACATTCTTTAATTTGTAGAAAAGGCAAGACATATAAATATGAAATTCAGCAGATACTGTTAAACCTGTCTCATCACTGGAATCATCTAAAGAACTTTTTGGTAGATCAGGAGTGGCAGACATGGGATTGAAATTCCTTATCCATAATTTAACAAAGATATTTCCAATATGGTCAATGAAAAATATAGTTCTTTTTTAATATAAGATGAAGGAGCATCCTAAAAAAAAATTAGGCATAATGAAAACAGTCCATTAATTCATAGTTGGATTTAATGAACATGTGCTGAGCAGTCACTGTATTAGGCATCTAAATATAAGTTTTCATTAATAACTAATAATCAGAATGCCAGCATACTAGTTAACTGCCTGAACTGACACTCTCTTCTCAGCCTAATGGTTTATTTAAATGCCATCATTAGGGGGATTTACCATATCAAAAGAAAATTTTGTTAATGTAGGGAATAAAGAAGTCAACAAAAACATTACTGGAAGGTTTTCAGCATGGTGGAGTTGGGAGTTCTAGCATTTGGTTCATCCTCTAGGGCAGCTAGTCAATAGCCAGAAATTGTTTAAAACAATTATTTGTGGAGGGGGGGGGTAAGGGCAGGGGGAGAGCTTCAGACACCAGAAAAACACTACACCATCCAGGGAAGAGCGGAAGAGGTTGATAAACTGCAGTGAAGACCTGTGAGTAGATCTCTCCACGCTGCAGAGGCTGGTGCACACCCCCCACTGGCATGGCAGGCTGCGTGAGACACTCCCCAGCTGGAAGTAGAAGCCTTCTTTCCCAAGAACAGCAAGGGAGGGGACATAGCTGGGCATCAATTGCGGCTTTTGATTAGTGAATTTGGACTGCTGGGTTCCAGTTCTGAATACAGCTAAACTTCCAACACGCCCAGGACAGAAAGCAGCTGGCAGCCTCTGTTTCAATCTGCTCCCTGCAGGGAAGGAAGCAGGTCTGATTGAGAGACATAGTAACTTCTCAGGTGGCAGGAAACAATTGGCTGAAGGGTGGCTCTTCCCCAAAAAAAGGAAGGGGGGGCAAGGCTGGGCACTGACTGTGGCTTTTGATTAATGAATTCAGATTTTGGATTCCAGTTCTGAGAACAGCTAAATTTTCAATCTGCCCAGGACAGAAAGCAGCTGACAGCCTCCATTTCACCCCTACCACCTGTAGGGTGGAAGTGCGGCTGATTGAGTCACAGTAACTTCTAGGGAAACGTTTGCTGAAGGGTGGCACTTCCCCAAGAAAAGGGGAGGAAGGGGCATGACCCAAAGCAGTTTGTGGCTGTTGATTAGAGAACTCAGATCACAGAGTCTGGGATCTGAGCAACAGTTTCAACCTGCCCCTGCTGAAAGCAGCTGGCAGTCTCTGTCTCAACCACTCCCCTACAGGGGTGAAGTCAGTTGAGACTTAAAGGCACAATACCAACTTAGGACTGTGGGGAACAGCTGGCTGAAGAGTGCCATCTGCTGGGCATGCCAGGAAAGCACAGTTTTGGGGAGCCGTCATAGAGAAGATTGGCGTCCTTTTTGGATCTCCTCCCCAGGGCACTATGGAACTGATCTACAACCCTTTGTGAGTCTCTGGGCCTGTTTTGACAGGGAAAAATTGAGTTGGGAAGGTCCTTTTCAGAAGGACTACACCCCCAGAATGAGCCCTCCAGGTAAAAGCAGCTAGAGATAATGAAACGAGTGTTAAAAACATATAGAGGTAAATCAAAAACAAACAGAACAGATCAATATTCCTGGAGGATGAATAGCGGAAAGGAAGCTTTCTCCTGGGGGTGAAACAATTGCACAAATAGTGCAATCTCCGAAATTGTACTGTCTATCCATGGCAAGAATCAGATGAATAAGAGCTGAAAAAATTCTGATCAGTTAAACAAGAGCTATTCTAAAGGTCCAAAATAAGTTGAACCAACTATCAAAGAATAGTTTTAGACAAAGCCAATCAACAAGAAAACCCTTGAGAAGAGAGAGAAACAGACCTCCAGAGTAAACTCATCAAGAAAATCAGATGCCTAGACACCAGCAAAAAATTACAAGCCATACTAAGTAACAGGAAGATATGGTCCAGTCAAAGGAACAAATTAAAACTTCAGACAAGATACAGATTTGAAACAACTAATCAATGATGTTCAACAAATCTCCTAAATCAATTCAAAGAGATAAAGGAAAATATGGCAAAAGAGATAAAGGATATTAAGACACTGGGTAAATATAAAGAAGAATTCGAAAGCATGCAAAAAAAAAAATGACAGAACTTATGGGAATGAAAGGCACAAGAGAAGAGATTAAAAAAAAAAAAATACACTAGATGGAGAGCTGGAGTAGGATCTGTGACCAAGAGAAGAGAGGGGGAGGAGGGGAGATGGAGGAGGCACCACACCAGAGGGACTGTCAGTATTTAAATAGACCACACCATGCATGAGTACAAGCTAGTGGTCCTTGGTTTAGGAGGTGTGGGGAAGTCTGATTTAACAGTTCAATTTCTTCAGGGAATTGAAAAACATGAGTCAATAGAAGATTCTCACAGAAAGAAATGTGAAGTAGACTGCCAAACACTGTGTGCTTGAAATCCTGGATACAGCAGGAACAGAGCAATTTACAGT
Organism: Choloepus didactylus; assembly: GCF_015220235.1. Taxonomy (NCBI): domain Eukaryota; kingdom Metazoa; phylum Chordata; class Mammalia; order Pilosa; family Megalonychidae; genus Choloepus; species Choloepus didactylus. Next base: position 208,240,008 of record NC_051308.1, on the reverse strand, counting down.
GATAAGGGATTTGTATATGAAGAACGGCTAATTGTTTGCATTAGTATATTCCACTAAAGCTCAGTATACATTTAATGACTTACAGGACCTGAGGGAACAGATTTTACAGGTTAAGAACACAGAAGATGTTCCAGTTATTTTGGTTAGAAATAACTGCAACCCAGAAAATGGGCGAGCAGTTGGCAAAGAACAGGGTCAGAATTTAGCAAAACAGTGGTGTAACTGTGCCGTTTTAGAATCTTCTGCAATGTCAAAGATAAATGTTAATGAGATATTTCATGATCTGGTCAGAAAGATAAATAGAAAAACACCAGTGGAAAAGAAGAAGCCTGAAAAGAAATCATGTCTGCTGCTCTAGACCCACAGTAAGCAGCAGCTCTGAGCCAGATTACAGGAATGAAGAATTGCCTAACTGGAAAGTGCCAACATTCCAGACTTCAAAAAACAAATCTGAAGAGGCTTCTCCTGTTTTATATATTATGTGAAGAATTTAGATCTTATATTGGTTTGCAAAAGTTCCCTGGAGAAAAAATTGCTCTGTGTATATCTCTTGGAAAATAAGATAACAGTATTTCTCCTTTGCAAGAGCAATTATAACAGATGTGAAAATAAATATACTTGACTCTAATATAATTATACAAGAGCATGGATGCATTTCAAATGTTAGATACTGCTACTATAATCAGATGATTTCATATTGAACTTTTTATCATGATTCTTCCCTGTCAAGCACTAAAAATTTGAACCATTAAACTTTATATCTGTAATGATATAGAATACAGATTATCAAATTTCCCCTCAACTCACTGCAGCAGATAACTTATTCTGAGTCACACCAACTTCATTTTATATTTAAAAAATTATGACCTATCACTCTATCATTATATTCTAATTGAAACTGTGCATAATGCCTTGGGAAAACGGGCCTTTATAGGAAAAAAACTGGGATAACTGGTTTCTATATCTTTCAAAGCTAAAATATATAATATACTAAACCAACTCTAATATTGCTTCTTGTGTTTTACTGTCAGATTAAATTACAGCTTTTATGGATGATTACATTTTAGTACATTTTCATTTGGTTTGTGTGTTTTTGCTATTGTTTAAAGATTGAAGACCTTTATTTTATAATAACTAGATTGTTTTAAATGCGACAGGTATTTCTGCCTGGTACCTGCAGAATATTCAGCTTTAAACCCTACAGAGGTTTCTCTAGAAACAGACCTCAGGTTTTTTTGTTCCGGATATATTTATTCCAGTAAAATACATTGGACTACATAGAATGGTTTTATATATTCTCTCTTTGTCTTAAAGATTGTATCTTACTGAATGACAATATCCCACTGTGTATTATTCTTATATGTAGAAAGATAAGTTTAATAATGTATCAAAGATTAATTTATACTATTTCAAATCTGCCACAGCTTGTAATTTCATCAAGGGAATCCTGGTGCCATTGTTAATTTCTCGGGTGTGAGCTCACCAATGAAGTGTTATGTGAAAATTTTCAAACTTGCTTTATAATAGGTTGAAGGGTAAGAGAGAGGTGAAAGTTAAAAAGCATAAAAGGAATGTGTCCATTGCTTTTGCTTCGACTATATGAAATAGTATAGAAGTGTATGGAAAAGATAGCTAAGTTAAAATTTTTAGCTGACTCTAGAGGTGATTTTCTTTTCCTTCCCAGGTCCTTCCGTTTTTCAAAAGATGGGGCTTAAGTAGGACATGGACCTAGGGTGATAGTACCTATATATTCTCCACAGAGAAAGGTAAAGCAAACAGCTTGTTAGCCAACTAAGTGCTAGAGAAGGAAAGACCCAAACTTAGGAAACCCTGTGCCTTGTCCCTGAATATTAAGGAGAAGACCAGTCCCCCAAAATCTAAATTGTTGCTCAGGGATCTAGATACTGTTTTGCTGTAAATGGTTGTGAAGTGTTCATGCATCTTGCTGAGATTGTCCAGGAGGGTGGTCAGCCCAACAGTTACTAAATTGAAATTTGAAAATCAGATTTCAAATACAAGTTCTGGTCAACCTAAGAAAATGATAAAATATTGTGGAAACTATTTGGAAATTGAATACTTTTGAGTTTCTAATAAAACTTAGTTACCTTAAAAAAAAAAAAAAAAACACTAGAGGGATACAACAGCAGTTTGAACAGGCAGAAGAAAGGATCAGTGAACTAGAGGAAAGGACATACAAAATCTTACAGTCAGAAAAACAGACAGAGAAAAGAATGAAAAAAATGGAGCAGGGTCTCAGGGAATTGAATGACAGCATGAAGTGCCCAAATATATACCTCATGGGTGTCCCAGAAGGAAAACAGAGGGGAAAGGGGGCAGAAAGAATACTTGAGGAAATAATGGCCCAAAATTTCCCACCCTTATGAAGGACATAAAGGTACAAGTACAAAAAGCACAACATACTCCCAAAAAGCTAAACCCTAATAGACTTACTCCAAGACACAAACTAAACAGAATGTCAAATACCAATGACAAAGAATTCTGAAAGTAGCAAGAGAAAAGTGATTCATCACATACAAGGATGCTCAATAAGACCAAGTGCCAATTTCTCATCAGAAACCATGGAAGTGAGAAGGCAGTGGTATGATATATTTAAGGTACTGAAAGAGAAAAATTACCAGCCAAGAAGTCTTTATCTGGTAAAACTATACTTCAATAGTGAAGGAGAGTATAAAATATTAACAGATAAACCAAGAGAGTTCATTAACAAGAGACCTGCCCTACAAGACATACTAGAGGCTGAAAGGAAAAGACAGGAGAGAGAGGCATGGAGGAGAGTGTAGAAATGAAGAATATCAGTAAGGGTAACTAAAAGGGTAAAAAAAAGAAAGAAACAAAATTAAGATGTGACGATAAAAAAGCCAAAGGATTAAAAGGTAGAAGTAAGTACTGCCTTTACAGTAATAACATTGACCATTAATAGATTAAACTCCCCAGTCAAAAGACATAGATTGGCAGAATGGATAAAAAAATATGATCTGCCTATATGCTGTCTACAAGAGACTCACCTTAGACCCAAGGACACAAATAGGTTGAAAGTAAAAGATGGGAAAAAATTATTCCAGGCAAAGAGTAACCAGAAAAGAGCTGGAGTAGCTATACTAATATCAGATTTTGACTCTAAATGCAAAAAAAAAAAAAAAAATGTTAAAAGAGACAAAGAAGGATACTATATAGTAATAAAAGGGCAATCCACCAAGAAGAAATAACAATCATAAATATTTATGCACCTAACCAGGATACCCCAAAATACATGAGGCAAACACTGGCAAAACTGAAGGGAGAAACAGACATCTCCACAATAATAGTTAGAGACATCAATACACTGCTCTTATCAATAGATAGAATATCTAGACAGGATCAATAATGAAACAGAGAACTTGAATAATATGATAAATGAACTAGACCTAATAGACATTTACAGAACACTGCACCCCAAAACAGCATGATATCATTCTTCTCACATGCTCATGGATCATTCTCCAGGATAGACCACACGTTGGAACACAAAACAGGTCTCAGAAAATTTAAAAAGACTGAAATTATATGAAGTACTTTCTCTGATCACAATGGAATGAAGCTGGAAATCAGTAATAGCCGGAAAACTGGAAAATTTACAAATATATGGAGGTTAAACAACACACTCTTAATCAGCAGGTCAAAGAAGAAATTACAAGAGAAATCAGTAAACATCTCAAGATGAATGAAAATGAGAACACAAGATATCAAAACTTCTGAGACGTAAAGAAAGCAGTGCTGAGAGGGAAATTTATAGCCCTAAACAGTTACATTTAAAAAGAAGACAGAGCTAAAATCAAAGATCTAACTGCACACCTCGAGGAACTAGAAAAAGAACAGTAAGCTAACCCCAAACCAACCAGACGGAAAGAAATAACAAAGATCAGAGAGGAAATAAATGAAAATGAGAATAAAAATACAACAGAGAGAATCAACAAAACCAAAAGTTGGTTCTTTGAAAAGATCAATAAAATTAACAAACACTTACCTAGACTGATAAAGAAAAGAAGAGGCAAGAAGCAAATTAATAAAATCAGAAACAAAAGAAGGGACATTACTACTGATACCACAGAAATAAAAAAGATCATAAGAGGATACTATGAATAATTGTACAACAAACTAGACAACTTGGATTAAATGGACAACTTCCTAGAAACACACAACCTACACTGATTCCAGAAGAAACAGAAGACTTCAACAAACCAATCACAAGTAAAGAGATTGAAATGGTCATCAAAAACCTCTCAAAGAAAATCTCAGGACCAGATGGCTCCACAGGTGAATTCTACCAATCATTCCAAGAAGAATTAATACCAATCCTGCTCAAATTCTTCCAAAAAAATTGAAGACGGAATACTACCTAACTCATTCTAATGAAGCCAACATCACCCTAATACCAAAGCCAGATAAAGAAACTACAAGAAAAGAAAACTTCATGCCAATCTCCCTAATGAATCTAGATGCAAAAGTCTTTAACAAAATATTTGCAAATCAAATCCAACAGTGCATTAAAAGAATTATACACCATTTATTCCAGGTATGCAAGGATGGTTCAACACAAGAAAATCAATTAATGTAATACACCACATTAACAAATTGAAAGGGAAAAACCACATGATCATATCAATTGATACGAAAAAGGCATTTGACAAAGTCCAGCATCCTTTCTTGATAAAAACACATTGAAAGATAGGAACAGAAGGAAACGTCCTCAACATAATAAAGAGCATATATGAAAAACCCACAGCTAACATCATACTCAATGGTGAAAGACTGAAAGCTTTTCCTCTAAGATCTGCAATAAGGCAAGGATGCCCACTGTCACCCACAATGTTCTTCAACATTGTGCCAGAAGTTCCAGTTAGAGCAATTAGTAAAGGAAAAGAAAGAAAAGGCATATAAATTTGAAAGGAAGAAGTAAAACTTTCACTATTTGCAGATGACATGACACTATATTTAGAAAGTCCTGAAAAATCTACAATAAAGCAACTAGAGCTAATAAATGAGTTCAGCAAAGTGTCAGAACACAAGATCAAAATACAAAAATCAGTAATGTATCTATACACTAGTAACGAGCAATCTGAGGGGGGAATCAAGAAAAAAATTTCCATTTACAATACCAACTAGAAGAATCAAACATCTATAAACAAATTTAACTAAGGATGCAAAGGACCTATACACAGAAAACTACAAAACATTCCTAAAAGAAATCAGAGAAGACCTAAATAAATGGAAGGACACTCAAATTCTTGGATTGGGAGACTGAATATCCTTAAGATGTCAATTCAACCCAAATTGATTTACAGATTCAAGGCAACCCCAATCAGAATTCCAACATCCTACTTTGCCGAAATGGAAAAGCCAATCATGAAATTTATTTGGAAGGGCAAGGAGCCCTGACTAGCCAAAAACATCTTGAGAAAGAAGAATGAAGTTGAAGGACTAATACTCCCTGACTCTAAAGCATATTATGAAGCTATGGTGGTCAAAACAGCACGATGCTGGCATAAAGACAGACATACTGATCAATGGAATAGAGTTGAGAGTTCAGAAACAGACCATCGTATCTATGGTCAATTGATTTTTGGAAAGGCTGCCAAATCTATTCAACTGGCACAGAATAGTCTCTTCAACAAATGTGGCTGGGAGAACTGGATATCCTTATCCAAAAGAATGAAAGAGGACCCTGATCTCATACCTTATATACAAAAAATTAACTAAAAATGGATTAGAGACATAAATATAAGAGCCAGGACCATAAAACTCCTAGAAAAAAATGTAGGGAAGCATCTTCAAGATCTTATGGTAGGAGGTGTTTCTTAGATTTTACACCCAAAGCACAAGCAATAAATGAAGAAATAAACGGGACCTCCTCAAAATTGAATACTTTTTGATGACTGTGGTGATAAATGTACAACTATATGATGATACCACGAACAACTGATTGTACACTGTGGGTAACTGTATGTTATGTGAATGTATCTCTATAAAACTGTAGGAAAAAAATATAAATAGGGGTAAAAGTGCTGGAAAAAACATGGAGAGAGAGATGTACCTGTTTACTATTGAGGAGGCAGAATGGTGTAGCCTTTCTGGAGGTCACTGTGGTGGTTCCACAAGAAGCTAAGTATGTGGGGGCCATAAGGTCCTGCAACCCCATTATGAGGTATGTACTTGGAAGATCTGAGATGAGAGACATGAATGGACATTTGCACATTGGTGTTTATGGATGCAGTATTCATGATTTGCAGTGGGTGGAGGTGGCCTAAGGGTACACTGACTGAGGAACAGAATGGTGAACTGTGGTGTATGCATACAATGGAATACTGAGCAACTGCAAGGAGGAGTGAAGTTGTGAGACACCCAACGAGGTGAATGGATCCTGTAGACAGCATTTCGAGCGAAGTACACCCGAAACAAAGGCAAACACTATAATCCCTCACCAATATGGACTAACTACAATATGTAAACTCAGAATTGAATCTCAGAGCACAGCCTAACAAGGAAACAATTATGGTAATGGTTCCTAGATTGTAAGCTCTTAAAGCAGTCAAATCTCTTCCTGAATTGTAATGGCTGTCTCCAAACTCTGAGATGTTGATCTCTTGGTGTATAACCTGACTGGTCTCTGGAACACTGGGTACCAGTGTGACACCTGAAACTCAGAGCAAGAGCTTGGCAAATAGGAATAGCAACTGTTTAAAAAAAAAAAAAAAAAAGCTGAAAAAGAGCCCAGACTTTAATTAAAGATATGAATGAAGCAGATCTGGGTAAGACTAGGGCAAATCGGGCCAAAGGGTAAAGGCTGAAACTGACTGTGTGTTAAAACTTCAACTTCCATGGGAGACCAAGGGAAGAGATGTTTATTCGGTGCAGGATCTATATTTTCTAAACAATATAACTTCTACAGTCAGTTTGTTCAAACACCACAATTACATGGAACTTTAAATAGGAAGAGAGATATCGTAGGTCTGTATAGGTTAGAGTGAAATAGCAACACATCCCAAAGTAATTTGGGCAGAGAATAAAAATTTATATTCGGTCCCCCCCGAGGAGCTGGGGGAGGATATGGAGGTGCTGGACTTCCTCACCTGGATTGTTGCTGATGTTTTCACAAACGTTGGGAACTAATGGTTTGACATGCAGAGCCCTCTGTCTCGGGGCTTGCTCCTATGAAGCTTGTTACTGCAAAGCAGAGGCTAAACCTGCTTATAATTGTGCCCAGGAGTCCCCCCTGAGTGCCCCTTTGTTGCTCAGATGTGGCCCTCTCTCTCTAGCTAAGCCAACTCGGGAGGTGAACTCACTCCCCTCCCCCCTACGTGGGACCTGACTCCCAGGGGTGTAAATCTCCCTGGCAATGCAGGATATGACTCCCGGAGATGAATCTGGACCCAGCATCATAGCACTGAGAACATCTTCTGGAGCACAAGGGGGATGCGAAATGAAATGAAATAAATCTTCAGTAGCTGAGCGATTTCAAATGGAGTCGAAAGGTCACTCTGGTGGACATTCTTACGCACTATATAGAAAACACTTTTGAGGCGTTAATGTATTGGAATAGCTAGAAGTAAATACCTGAAACTACGAAACTCCAACCCAGCAGCCTTGACTCTTGAAGACAACTGTATAACAATGTAGATGACAAGGGGTGACAGTGTGATTGTAAGAACCTCATGGCTCGCACTCCCTTTATCCAGTGTAGGGATGGATGAGTAGAAAAATGAAGACAAAAACTAAATGAAAAATAGGGTGGGATGGGGGGGTGATTTGGGTATTCTTTTTTACTTTTATTTTTTATTCTTATTCTGACTTTCTGGTGTAAGGAAAATGTTCAAAAATAGATTGGGTAATGAATGCACAACTATATGATGGTACTGTGAACAGTTGATTGTATACCATGGATGACTGTATGGTATATGAATATATCTCAATAAAACTGAATTTTTAAAAAATGCACAACAGCAATACCACTTAAGGGGGGAGAAAAGTAAACAAACTGGAAACATTATAAGGTTCTTGTATCCAGGAAGTGGTAAAAGAATTAATTTAAGGTAGAATGTAATATGTCAAGCATGTATGTTGAAATCTCTTATGCTGAGCCATAATGTAACTGTAAGAAATTTTAAAAGAACTATAGTTAACAATAATATAGGCGGAGAAATGGAATAAAAAATATAATCCAAGAGAACAGAACAAATGAAGGGAAAAGAACCAAAGAGACTGGGCAAATAGAACACAAAATTTTAAACAAGAACATATTAATTTAACAAAAACATACCATTAATGATATTAAATGTGAATGAATTAATATTTCAAATGAAAGAGATCCATAAAATGTATTTTTTTAAAAACAACTATATACTGATTATAAGAAACAGACCTTAAATATATGAACAAGGCTTTAAACATTTTCAAAAACATAGAAAAACATATTCTAGGCAAACATTCCAGGCTTTAAATATTTTAAAAACATAGAAAAACATATTCCAGGCAAACACTCAGCAATTTAAAGGTAATGTTGCTATAATAATCTCAAACAAAGTAGACCTAAGGGAAGAGGTATTACTAGAGGAAAAGAGGGAGATTTTAGAAGGATAAAAGAGGCAATTTAACAGGAATAGATAATATTCATAGATATTTATGAGCTAAAAATATAGCCAGATAGCACAAATTCAAAATATATCAATCAAAAGACAGAACCAAATGGAGAAATACACAAATCCACAGTCAAGTTGAACTTTTTAAAATGTTTCTCTCAGTAACAGATAGAACAAACAAAAAACCAGCAGTGATAGAGAAGATCTAAATAACATGCTTTAAAAATTTTGACCTAATTGACATTTAAAGAACACTAACACCTAACAAGAGCAAAATATACATTCTTTCTAATTGGATACATAGTATCTGGAAAAACTTATCCTATTATTGTCCATAATGCTATTCTCAAAAAAAATTCATAAGGACGTGTTCAATAAAACAGTTTAATTAAGCTAAAATCCAGTAACAGAAAGATAACTAGAAAATCCACCCAAATATTTGAAAATGAAGGAATATACTTCTAAATAATCTATGGGTTGAAAATAAAGCACACAGAAATGAGAAAATATTTTGAAGTGAATGATAGTAAAGCTACTACATTTCAAAAGAGGGGGATACAACTAAAGCCATGCTTAGAGGGATATGTTTAGTCTTAAACAACAATCTAAGTTTTCACCCAAGCACAGATGCAAAAAATTCTGAACAAAACATTACCGAATCAAAATTAGTGATTTGTAAAAGATTAAGATGTCATCAGCGTGTAATATTTATTTTCAAAACGTAGGGTTGGTCTGACCTTTCAAAAATGCAAGTAGTGGAAATCATCAACTGTACAAAACAAGAGACTAAAGCAATATGATTATCTCCATAGAGAAAAGGATTTTGAAAAGATGTAAAATATGTACATGATCTAGAAAAAAAAATCCATCAGGTTAAGAATACAAGGCAACCTTTTCAACTTTCTATAAGTTATCCACAAAAAATTTTTACAACATATATCCTATCTAAGGGTAAAATATTAACTTATGGTCTGACTTAGGATAAGATTAAGATATCTGCTATCTAGGTTGTCAGGGGAAAAAACGTGGGCAGAGATTGGGCAATCGACAATGCAGGAGTGCAGAATGTTCAATAACATTGTAAAGGTTCGTAGTTTGTAAGCTCTTACAGCAGTTACATCTATTCTGAGTTTTAACTTAAGAGATATTTATTTGGTACAAAATTTATATTCTCTGCAGCACACTATCTAACTTAACCTGCATGGTCAGTTTATTCAAACAATATAATTACATGGAACCTAGAATAGGGAATGAGATCTTGTTATTCTGTACAGGTTAATGTAATACTTTATACATCCCAGATTATTTGGGGCAGAAAATAAAAAAGTACTTGCAAAGTCCCCTTGAGGGACTGGGGAAAAATGTGGAAATATTAAACTTCCTCACCTGGGGAATTCCTGATATTCTCACAGGTGCTGGGTACTCCCAGTTTCGTGAGTCAAGTCCTGACCATGGGGCTTGCCCATATGAAACTTATTCCTGCAAAGGAGAAACCAAGCCTACTTATAATTATGCCTAAGAGTCACCCCCAGAGAACCTCTTTTGTTGCTCACATGTGGCCTCTTTCTCTCAGACAACTCTGCAGATAAACTCATTACCTTCCCCCCTACATGGGACATGACTCCCAAGGGTGTAAGTCTCCCTGGCAATGTGGGACATGACTCCCAGGGATGAGCCTGGCCCTGGCATTATGGGATTGGGAATGCCTTCTTGACCAAAACGAGGAAAAGAGATGAAAGCAAATAAAGTTTCAGCAGCTAGGAGATGTCAAATAGAGTCAAGAGGCCATTCTGGAAGTTATTCTTATGCATTATACAGATATTCCTTTTAGTTTCTACTGTTTTAGAATGGATTTAGTTTTTAGAAAAGCTAAAAGGAAATATGTAAATCTGTTGAACTGTACTCCAGTAGACTTGATTCTTGATGATGACTGTATAACTATATGCCTTTTATTGTGTGACCCTGTGATTGTGAAAACCTTGTGACTGACACTCCCTTTACCCAGTGTATGGGCAGATGAGTAATAAAATAAAGACAAAAATATATATATAAATAATACAGGGGGGGTGGATAAGGGATATGGGATTTTTTTGGTGTTCTTTTTTTAAATTTTCATTTTTGGAGTAATGAAAATCTTCTAAAATTGATTGTGGCAATGAGTGCACAACTATATGATGATACTGTGAACCGCTGATTGTACACTTTGGATGGATTATATGGTGTGTTAATATATCTCAATAAAACTTCATTTTAAAAAAATTAAATACTTTTGTGCTTCAGAGGACTTTGTCAGCAAAGTGAAAAGGCAGCCTACTCAATGAGAGAAAATATTTGGAAAACACATATCCGATAAGGGCTTAATATCCAGAATATAAAAACAAATCCTACAACTCAACAATAAAAGGACCAACAACCCAATTTTAAAAATGGGCAAAAGACTTGAATAGACACTTTTCCAAAGAGGAAATATAAATGGCTAAAAAGCACACAAAAAGATGTTCAACATCACCAGCTATTAGGAAAATGCAAATCAAAACCACAATGAGCCTCCATAAACCCCTACTAGAATGGGCACTATGAAAAAAACCCACAGAAAACTACAAGTGTTAGAGAAGATGTGGAGAAAAAGGAACCCTTATTCACTGCTGGGGGGAATGAAGAGTGGTGCAGCCACTGTGGAGGACAGTTTGGCAGTTCCTCAAAAAGCTAAGTACAGAACTGCCATATGATCTGGCAAAAAGCTAAGTACAGAACTGCCATATGATCTTAGCTATACGCTAAGAAGAACTGAAAGCAGGGATGCAAACAGACATTTGCACAATGATGTTCATAGCGGCATTATTCACAATTGCTAAAAGATGGAAACAACCCAAGTGTCCATCAACTGATGCATGGATAAACAAAATGTGGCTTACACATATGATGGAATATTCCTCAGCAGTAAGAAGGAATGAAGTCCTGAGGCATGCAACAACATGGAAGAACCTTGAGGACAATATGTTGAGTGAAATAAGCCAGACAAAACAACCAATATTGTATTTTTTCACTACTTTGAACTAATTAGAATAAGCAAACTCTCAGAGTTAAAATCTAGAGCATAGGCTACCAGGAGATAGAATGAGGGAGGAGAATGGGGAGCTGATGCTTAATTTCTATGGAATTTTTAAATAAGGTTGACAGTAAATGTTCGGAAATGGATAAAGGTGATGGTAGCGCATTACTGTAAGTATAATTAATAGTGCTGAATTATGGGCGTGATTATGGTTGAAAGGGGAAGTTTAGGGTTGCATATGTCACTAGAAGGAAAGCTAAAGGATAAAACATGGGACTGTATAATATAGCAAACCCTGGGTTGTGGACAACAACTGTGGTTAACTATACAAATATAAGAATGTTCTTACATGACCTCAAAAAAATTAACATTTTACCAAATTTAACTAGCAATTCTCAATAAGATAGCTGTGACATCTAAGTGTCAAGTTCAGCATTAAAAAAACTCACTGTTCTAGTTTGCTAATGCTGCTGGAATGCAACACACCAGAAATGGATTGGCTTTTATAAAAGGGGGTTTATTTGGTTACCAAGTTACAGTACTAAGGCCATAAAGTGTCCATCAACAAAGGCTACCTTCACTGGAGAAGAGCCATTGGCGACTGGAAAACCTATTAGCTGGGAAGGCACGTGGCTGGCATCTGCTCACTCCCAGGTTGCATTTCAAAAGGGCGTTCTCCAAAATGTCTACATCAGCTTCCATCAGCCATCTTCAAAATGTCTGTCTCAGCTCCAGCTAGCTGTGAGCTCCTTCTGTCTGAGCTTATACAGTGCTCCAATAAACTAAACAAGGCCCATGCTGAATGGGCGGGGGCCACAACTCTATGGAAATTATCCAGTCAGAGTTATCACCTACAGCTGGATAGGTTACACCTCCATGGACACTGAACCAATAGGTTCCAACCCAATCCACACTAATACGTCTGCCCCCACAAAAGTGCATTAAAGAATATGGCTTCTTCTGGGGGACATAAATATACAAACCAGCACACTTACTTATTGTTTTATTAAAGGTATTTAATAGATTTTAGTCTAAATAACCAATTCTTGCTTACTTATTAGCTAAAGTTGCATGAAATAATTAAGTTTGAAGGTGTTATGGAAATTTGAAGGTTAAGAGTTATAGAGTTCGGAATGCAGGAAAGAAACAAGAGTTTTGCTAGCTCCACTAACATCTATTTAGCAATATTATCTAAGCTTCCTTTGGAGAGTTGACATCCAGGGTCATTAAATAACTATTTACAGAATATGTCCTTAAGACAGATTTCCATGAATAATTTCCTTCACGTGTAGGCACAACTATAATTGATGATGAGACATACATAGTAGAACAATAAACTCCATTATTCAAGAGATTTCTCAATCAAGTTTTTTCTTAAAACCAAATCCAAGACTTCTAAATTTCTCACTCCAAAGAATATGGCCAAGAATTACACTAATCTTATAAAGCATTTGTAGAAAAATAACTATGCAATTTATCCTTTTAGTGTCACATACACAGCTGAAATAAAGTAATATTCCCTATATGAACTGGATCATTCTTGTTCATAAGCCAATGTGAGGACCTATCCACAATCCCTTCCAAATAATGGCACTGTTTTCAATTAACAAGCATTGGTTATGCGGTAAGAATTTTTACATTCATCTGAGTCCTCTCTATTGACTACCACTTGGTGTATTTGTCACCCACATGTGTGACTTTTTTAATATGACAACCCACCTAGCATACACTTTGGCACATGAATCAATTATTAACAGACTGCTTGTTGGTCCCACCAACAGAATCAGTGGAATCAGGAACATCATTGTATGAAGAAGTGTGTTTTAATTATATCCCGATAAATTATTTTAATTTTATTCTAAATTTTTAAAAGTAAACTTTTAATTTTAGAAGTTTTAGATTTACAGAGGAATTGTGATGATAGTTCAGAGTGTATATACTTTTTACTCAGTTTCCCCATTAGTAACATCTTACATTAGTAGCGTACATTTGTTCAATTAATGAATACCAATATTGATACATTATTACTAACTGAAGTCCACACCTTATTCAGTTTTTCTTAGTTTTTGCCTAACGTTCTAGGATCCCATCCAGGATACCACATTATTTATAATAGTTATGTCTCCAAAGGCTCCTGTTGGCTGACGATTTCTCCGACTTTTCTTGTTTTTGATGACCTTGACAATTTTGAGGAATATTGGTCAGGTATTTTCTAGAATGTCCCTGAACAGGGATTTGCCTGCTGTTGTTCTCATGAATAGACTGGGGTTATGGGTTTTGGGGAGGAAGATTACCTGGATAGTAAGCACAACGATGAAAGGAGCCATATCTTATTCTCACCTTTATATCTTTAGTAGGTAGCTAGTAAATGTTGGTTGAGAAGGGGGAAGTAGATGTAGGCCAAGGACTGGGGGTGAAGTACAGAAATTTAGCAATTTATTAAAACATGAGTACTGACCCAAACAAGAACTGTTCAAATGACTGCTCAAATTAAAAAATAACTTTGACTCTGATTCACTAAAGCATTTCATTCTTCCATTCCGGGATCTGTCTGAGTTTGCTTACGCTGTTTGGTGAACAGGATATACCCTACCAAAACAACAATATATAAATTCCTGCAAGAAAACCTTGCATCCTGTACTGTTTAAGTCTCAGAATTGTAACACTGTGAGGAGTGCAAATAGTGAAAATGGAAAGGGCGTAAGGTTGAAGTTAGGCTGCTCTGGGTTTGAAACGGAATCCAATCACTTATAAATTGCATGATCTTGGACAGACATCTTTGAGTCTCAGTTTCTTCACGTATAAAATAGAGCTAACAATACCTATATACAGGGGGATGAGAATAATATGCTTACAAAAGTAGCATTTTGACTGACATATGGTCAATAATGGTTATTCCCTTTCTTAATATGACATGTTAACACATAATGGATCTGCTTTAAATACATTCTGGAATAAGGCAAGATATATATAAACAAACAAACAGAAAATACCGATCGTTAGTTTTATAGGTTAGATAAAAGAATTCTGAAGCTAAATCTGCATGCCTTTATGTTTTTTTTCAGGTACCTAGTACAAGCCTGACATACTAAAAGACACTCAAATGTTTGATGATTCTTCCATCAGATTTCCTGGACCAAGAGTCAGGAGAATCAGATTCTAGTTTTTGTGATCCTGGACAAACCACACCCCTTCTCTAGGCCTCTGTTTCTTCATTTGCAAAATTAAATCACTGGACCAATGAGTGAATAATCACAGAACAAGAAACGTGGCATCCAATTCCTCCTGATTTTGCTTATAGTGTAGCCATTTAGAGTATAGTTTAATAGCCAAGTGCTTAGACTCTGGACTCATATTGCCAGTGTTCAAATCCTGGTTCTACCAGTTTTGCTGCTCTGTAGCTTTGGGCAGGTAACTTAACTTCTATGTGTCTGTTTCCTCATCTATAAAACACAGATAATAGTACTTTCCTTGCAAGGTGGTTGTGAGGATCACATGAGTTAACATGTAAAATGTAAGTGCTTTCGTGGGATGGAGATCATCTTCTTGACCAAAAGGGGGATGTGAAAGGAAATGAAATAAGCTTCAGTGGCAGAGAGATTCCAAAAGGAGCTGAGAGGTCACTCTGGTGGGCACTCTTACGCACAATTTAGACAACCTTTTTTAAGTTCTAAAGAATTGGAGTAGCTGGTGGTGGATACCTGAAACTATCAAACTACAACCCAGAACCCATGAATCTCGAAGACAACTGTATAAAAATGTAGCTTATAAGGGGTGACAATGGGATTGGGAAAGCCATAAGGACCACACTTCCCTTTGTCTAGTTTATGGATGGATGAGTAGAAAAATAGGGGAAGGAAACAAAGAAAGAAAACAAACCGACAAAGGTACCCAGTGTTCTTTTTACTTTATTGCTTTTTTCACTTTAATATATTATTCTTGTTATTTTTGTGTGTGTGTGCTAATGAAGGTGCCAGGGGATTGAGTTAGGTGATGAATGTACAACTATGTAATGGCACTGTGAACATCAAATTGTACAATTTGCTTTGTATGACTGCCTGGTATGTGAATATATCTCAATAAAATGAAGATTTAAAAAAAAATGTAAGTGCTATACAGATATTGGCTACTATTGTTCTGTCTTACCCCATCTTACTTTCTTCCTCCATTGCTTTTCTTTAACCTCTACTTACTCTATCCTGGGAATTCCATTCATTCAAAGGAGTCTTCACCTTTTTCTGTGTGGGAGACCTTCTTTCTTCTCTTCACTCTGTATCTGGTGAATTCCTTCTAGATCTTTAAGATCCAGTTCAGATGTCATTCTCTTTTTCTGGGGCCTTCTGCTTCCTTCTGCCTTGCCAGAGTCAGTTGTTCCTGCCCTGAATTCTCATAGTACTTTGAATATATTTAAACCATAGCACTTAGTATTGGATTGAATGAGGCTGAGCCATTTGAAATCGCTGGTATTAGACTATTTTAGACCTATGAAAGTAGCAACTTTATATGATTCGTCCTAATAACATCTCTTTATGAATAAGTCTACCAATCCCTCCCTACATTATGCTCATAATAAGGACTATATGCTATTATTCTTTAAAAATACGTATGTAATGCAATATTTCAGATATATAAAAAAGTATAAACAATAATGGACACCAACATATCCTCACCCAGTTTAAAAAATATTTACTAATACAATTTAAGCCACCTATGTATACTTCCCAGCATTATTTCTGGTCTTTTCACCCTACCCTACCCTTCAGAGATACTAACTATCCTTAAACTGATATTTATCATTACCATACATTTCTTTAAATACTTGTTATTTAAGTATGCATCTCTAAATGATATAGACATGTTTAAGTTTTACAAAAATGTGTTCTGCAATTTGTTTTATTCACTTAACCTTTTATTTGTGAGATTCATACAAGCTATTTCATAGCTCTAGCTCATTCATTTTTGTTATTCTATGGAATTCCATTAGGTAGATATACCACAATATTTTCATTCTTTTCGATGGACTAGTTCCAGTTTTTGCCAAAATAAACAATCTTGCATGAATACTTTTGTGTATGTCTCTATATGCAAACATTGGAGACTTTTTATGGGGTATATATCTAGGAGTGGAACTGCTAGGTTGTAGGTTAAATGCATTTTAGATTTAATACATATTGCCACATTGTTCTTTACCACGGTTGTGACCATTATTAATCCCATCATTACTGTCCAAGAGTTCCCTTAAATCTGCATCCCCACCAGTATTTGGTATTATCAGACTTCTTAATTTTTGCTAATCTGATTGGTAAGAAATAGCAATCTCATTAAGAGTTTTAATTTGCTTTTACCTAATTACTGGCAAACAGCTAATAAACATTTGGGTGCCTCTTTTGTACCTTGTCATTTTTCTATTGATATGTTTGTCTTTTTCTAGTCCATTTGTAGGAATCCTTTATGTATTACAGATAGTAATATGTGGCTGTTATCTATACCACAAATACATTCTTCAACTTTGTGACTGGTCTTTTCATTTTAAAAATTATGGTATTCATCTTTGTGAATGTACATAACAGTGTCTGGCAGTTAGTAGACAATAAGTATTTGTTGAATGAATGAGTGAATAAAAAACTGAATAAACACACACACACAGAAATGAGACAACCTTTTTAAGCTCCTATATTCCCTTAATTTGGAATTGTGGCCCTCTATGCCTATGAGATTTTATAAACTTTTATACTCCTAAATTAATTTGAGAAATTCATTTATTTTTTTAATCATTTTATTGAGATATATTCACATACCACGCAGTCATACAAAACAAATCGTACTTTCGATTGTTTACAGTACCATTACATAGTTGTACATTCATCACCTAAATCAATCCCTGACACCTTCATTAGCACACACACAAAAATAACAAGAATAATAATTAGAGTGAAAAAGAGCAATTGAAGTAAAAAAGAACACTGGGTACCTTTGTCTGTTTGTTTCCTTCCCCTATTTTTCTACTCATCCATCCATAAACTAGACAAAGTGGAGTGTGGTCCTTATGGCTTTCCCAATCCCATTGTCACCCCTCATAAGCTACATTTTTATACATCTGTCTTCGAGATTCATGGGTTCTGGGTTGTAGTTTGATAGTTTCAGGTATCCACCACCAGCTACCCCAATTCTTTAGAACCTAAAAAGGGGTGTCTAAAGTGTGCGTAAGAGTGCCCACCAGAGTGACCTCTCGGCTCGTTTTGGAATCTCTCTGCCACTGAAGCTTATTTCATTTCCTTTCACATCCCCCTTTTGGTCAAGAAGATGTTCTCAGTCCCACGATGCCGGGTCTACATTCCTCCCCGGGAGTCATATTCCACGTTGCCAGGGAGATTCACTCCCCTGGGTGTCTGATCCCATGTAGGGGGGAGGGCAGTGATTTCACCTTTCAAGTTGGCTTAGCCAGAGAGAGAGGGCCACATCTGAGCAACAAAGAGGCATTCGGGAGGAGGCTCTTAGGCACAACCATAGGGAGGCCTAGCCTCTCCTTTGCAGCAACCGTCTTCCCAAGGGTAAAACCTATGGTAGAGGGCTCAACCCATCAAACCACCAGTCCCCTATGTCTGTGGTCTCATTTATTTTTAAACAAATAAATTTAACCTAGTTTGGAGACTTCTAAGCAATCTCTCTCTTTTAAATGTTAACATCTGGGTGAAGGGCATATAGGAATTATTTGTACTGTTCTTGCAAGTCTACTGTAAATCTTAAATTCTTTCAAAACAAAAAATTAAACACAAAACCCAACAGTCCATTTGTGAACCTAGTAGACTGCTCTGGCCTATAAATAATCAGGAAACCGGGCCTTTGAGGGGCTGTCTCTTCCCCTCTTCTAGGGACAGGTTCAACGTCTTCTACTCCACCCCTCTTCCGGTGTTATTCTATGTGACTGCAAAAATGACATGGGTCATCCATCCTACATGGGGCCTCTAGGTCACCCCCTTTGCTATCTCCATGGCTTTCTCCTCCATTTCACCTCCAGCAGCATACCTCTCATGATCACATCTGAACCACCTCCAAAATCACTTACTCAGACCTCAATTTTCCATTTGTCCAATTTGCTTGCTTACTCTATAATATTTACTGGCCCCCCTCCCAGGCCATCTTTAATTCCAAGGCTTATACTTACTAAACTGCATTTTTGCCAAAATCATAAACTTGTCCCCTTGTCTTTCCTGCCATCCACCCATCTGGCAAACTGTAATCTTGCATGGAGCCAGCCATATTTCTTCACTTGAGCTATACATGGGCTGCTGAGAAGTGCTGGAGAAGTCACATATCTGAATAGATAGGTGCCCCTATAAAATCACTGTAACCAATCTGAAGGGGGCCTTCTTGCTTTGGCAACTGGGACATGGCAGGGCACCATGAAATCAGGGTTGGAAGTTTAAAACTCTGTAACATCTAAGACAAATGGCTGTCTGCTCTCTTCTTAAATATATGAGAACGAGTATGCTGGCTCTTATGTTTTCTATTATACTTTACAGGGGGAAAAATGGCTAAACTAGTCTATATTTCTAACATGTTTGAATGTCTCAGAGGAAAGTCTACATAAGCATGAGTATAAAGCAACTATAATAAATAAGCAAACAGCTGCAAATGTACCAATGAGTAACAGATACGACAAGTAAAATGAATATAAAACACATTTATGCTTTAACTTTAAAAGCTAACAATCGTAATATTTATAGTAAATATGGAGGAAAAATAATGTAGTGGCCTTTATATGCTTAAAAAGTTAAGGAAATTAATAAATGATGATGACGCAGAACCAGCAGGAGGTTCAGACAGCACAGGGTCTTTGAAAACGAGGTCATAGGAGGCAATGAGTCATTCTGGACAAAATCTGAAGTAAGACAACCTGATTTTGAGTCCTTGTTCTGACACTATCTGGTTGGCACTGGGAACACCATTTAATCTATCAGCACCTTAGTTCCTATTAGTAAATAGGGTTTATAAACACCTGGCATCCTACTTAACAGGGTTATTATAAGTTTCAAAGTAAACAGAAAAACGTATGTGACAACATCCCTCTCTACCATGCAACTGTAAATGTATATCCTTCCTTGCATCTCCGTCTCTCTAGTGCTACCTACACCAACCCTGAAACTCCTAGGCACACAAGGATACTAACTCGTCTGAGACGGATATGTGGATCCTATCATATCACACCAACCACTACCATAGCACTGAGTACACTGTAACACAACTATCACTTTTGTCTCCCCCAGTAGGCTATGAATGACTCCACAGCACTGAATTTACTGCTATTTTCCATGTGCCTAGCACAGGGTATATGCTCAATTAAATGCCCAAGAAACTACTGATAATTGAACCTATGATACTTTGTGCCAAGGAACAATTAAAATTATCTGTCCCAAAAAAAACCTTTGTTTTATTTGTGTAATATTCCAAGGATTTAAGAGAAAGGACAGATTTTCACTTTATCTTTCCAAAAGCAACTCTGTTCCCAAATTCTCATACTTTCCATCTCAGTCTCCATTCTCAAATTACCTATGTTGAGCTTTCCTTAAGCCATGAACTTAGAAACTTTATACAGCTACCCCAGAAGTCAGTGACCACCTCCTCTACCTCTGAATTTCCAGACTGTTTATGCAGTTATGTAACATTTCACTTTCTATTGCTAAGGGTTAGTGAAGTGTGTGGCTATCTTCCTATCCTAGATCGTACGCTCCCTGAGGAAAAGGCCCTGTCTTATTTCCGCTCTTTCTGAGTGATCAACAATATTTATTGAACGAACTACAATTTTTCTAAACTAGAAGCACTTCTCAGGAAGAGAAATTTTTTTAAACAAACATGGGGGGAAGCAGGAAAAGTAGCAAAGATGTTGGTTTCAGTCTGGGACTTACGGACTTTGAGGTAGGTAGGTATGGTATATACAAGTGAAGCTTTTTGTAGGTAGATAAATATATAGTTCTAACACTCAGAGGAGAGATCTTGACTATAAATGGAAATTTGAGACATCAGTTTTTAGATGTTATTGGAAGCCAAGTGGCAGATACAATTGCTAAGGGAATGTAGAAAAGGTGGCCTAGGACCAAAGACAGGCAAGAGAACGGATCCCCTCATGCAAAGAACACTTGAGGTGCAGGGGCCAAGGAGGGACCAAAACACTGATGGGAAAAAATGTTCCAAGGAAGAGGGAAAAATCATGAATGTCAAATGCTGCTGCTAACATCTGAAAATTGTCCCCCTGGTGTCAGCAACAAGGAGTAATTGGTGACCCTGATCAGAGCAGTTTCAGGGCCTCTGCCACTGACTATGTGATTTTTACAAGTCTCTAAGCCCTTAAATCTCAGTCTTCTTTATCTGTACTTCTCATGAGTGTTTGGAGGAATCAATGAGATAACATAAGTAGCAAAAATAACAAAAGTAACATATATGAGCAACATATGTAGCATTCCTATGCTGGGCTCTACACTGCACTGAGCTCTTTCATATAGATAATCTCACATAGATTATCACATGGATTAATGCATTTAAAAAAAAAATCACAAAAATTTTGAGGTAGTTACTATTATTATCCCCATTTTCAGATGAGAAAACTAAGACAATCTTATTGAATGAAAGAGACTGAAGCTAGAATGCAGTGAATTAAGAAGTGAGAGTAAGAGAGTTTATATATGAAATGTATATACCTCAAAAAGTTAACACCTTTCTGCATATATGTTATATATCACAATAAGGAAACAACTGAAACCATACAACGATAGTAACCCATAACAGTCTTTGAAATTTGCTAACTATCTGTTAAGACATGCTTTGAAGGTTATCACTGTTCTGTATGTATGTTAAATTTCACAATAAAAAATGTATTTAAAAACAGGACTAGTTAACAGAGGGAATTATTAATTAATTAATATTAGGAATGATTAGACAAAAATTATGTTAGGAAAAATATAACAATGTTGCTTAATAAAACTATCTTAAAATATTTCTGATTTACAGAAAAATTATGCAGATAGTGCAGAGATTTATCATGTAACTGAGATCCAGTTTTCTGCATTAACATTTTGTCTTATCATGCTGCATTGTTTACTAATAAAGCCAATATGGATACATTATTATTAACTACAGTCTATTCATGCTCCCAGATTTCCCTTAATTTATCTTTTTGTATTTCACATCCCATTCCAGGATAGCACACTGCATTTAGTCCACATGCCTGCTTAGGCTCACCTTGGCCACTGGAAGACCTTTCAGTGACTCCTCTTTTATACATATATGCATATGTGTTTGTGTGTGTGTTGTGTGTGTGTGTTGTGCTGTTTTCATTGCTTCTTAATTCCTTACTTTTTTGGCACTAGAAGATTCTCCAGGACTGTCTTGTATATTTCCTTCCTCAGCCATTTTCTGGAAGGAAAAACTACCTCTTTTATTGAAGAATATCATTAAATATCTAGGTCTGTATCCATTTCCATTGGTGATGGTAGCAAAATACGGAGTATGATTAACAGCACTGAATTGTGTGTGTGATGTGGATGAAAAGGGATAGTTTTAGGTAGTGTATGTTGCTAGAAGAAAAGCTAGAGGATAAAACATGGAACTATGTAACATTTCCTGTGGTGGATGATGTCTTCTGGTGTATAACAATATAAGAATGTTCTTTCATGAATTATAACAAATGTACATCACTAGTACAGGTGTTAATTATAGAGTAGTTTATGGAAAAAATACACATAATGCAAACTATGGACTATAGTTAGTAACATTTTAGTATTCTTTAAATATAAATAAACTGATAGAGATAGAATTAGATTAGTGGTTATGTAGGCTGGGAAAGGATAGAAGGATTGAGAGGTGACTACTAAGGGTTATGGGGTTTTTCTGTCTGGAGTATTGAAAACGTTCTAAAATTGATTGTGGCAATGAATGCACAACTCAGAGATTATATTAAAACTCACTGATTGTACACCTTGGATGAACTGTATGGTATGTGAGTATCTCAATAAAATTGCTTTTTAAAAAAAAAGTTTGAGTAGGAAGCATGGGCAGGAGGTTGGGTGGTAGCCAGAGGGAAACATGGGCTTAAAATTTTAGTTAGAAGATTTATTTCAGGATTGGAGACTTCTAAGCAGATTTAAATACAAAAGAAAAGAAGACCAAAAGAGAGAAAGAGGTTGAAAGCAAAGTAAAGTTACAGTTCAGAGATTTAGCCTTAGGCAGGAAGCAGCAGCAGGAAAACATAGGTAGAGTCTGAAGTAACTTGGTTTGCTAGTAACTTGATTTGCTAGTGAGACAGGCCTCCTCTAATGATTTCTACTTTTAAGTTGAGAGTGAAAGGGGAAATGTGAGGTGTGGGTCAGAAGCCTGAAAACAGAACAGGTTTGATAGAAGACATAAGGGAGAACAGGGCAAAGAAATTACTACATATTGAAGATCCAATGGCAGCAATCTGTATAACTGTGTGATTTTCTCCAGCAGGGGTC
Organism: Choloepus didactylus; assembly: GCF_015220235.1. Lineage (NCBI taxonomy): Eukaryota > Metazoa > Chordata > Mammalia > Pilosa > Megalonychidae > Choloepus > Choloepus didactylus. The sequence goes on along the minus strand of NC_051308.1, from coordinate 208,216,837 downwards.
AGTAGAGCTAGTATAGACAAGAAGAGAGAGGTTAGTTCATGTCAATAAGGGTTGGAACTTCTCCCAGTCAGGGAAAGAAGGACAAAGGGTAAGGGAATAGAGGGTAACAGCAAGTGAGTGACTAAATGATGTGCTAAGAAAATTAAGCTGGATTGGGAAAAAAGTCAAGCTAGGTCTTTATGAAGCTGAAGAACAGATCTAGTGGAGTTAATCAAGAGTCAGGTAGAAGGAGAGATTTTGAACAAAGTTGCAATTTCGGAGGCAGAATATCTCTGGATGATAACAAGGCCCATGGTGTGACTGTGGGAGTGATTAGCTCAAGTAAATGGAAATGATCACTTGAGTCGAAAAGGTCATGAAAACCAAGGACCAATGTGATAGGGAAAAAATCATCCATGTGAGTACTGAAGTCTCAGGATTCAGGCAGAAATTTAGGTGGAAAGGAAGACTGTGTGCTAGGTCCTAAATGACAAACTGAGGGGGAATACAGAGCATACAATCGATGGCTCCCTAGGGTTGCTAGAATCCAGCCCAAACTCGGTATCTTCAGGCCTTTACTACTATGGCCCCAGCCCATCTCTCTAACCAAATTCCCCACTACTTACTTAAACAAATACAATACTGAAATTTGTGGCAGTTACTAATTTTTAACATACATATACTACACTTTCCCTACTTTTATCTCCACCTAAATTATTATTTAAATCTATTAAAATTTGTTCTCTAAGGCCCAAATGAAATTCATTTCAAGTGTGAAGCCTATCCTTTTTACCACATGTTGAAAAATGATGGTTCCCTCCTCTGAACTCCCATGTTACTTTGTTTATACCTTCCTTAGAGTGCTTACTACCTTCTGCCTTATAATTTAGGTTAGCATGAAAGGTTTTACTTCCGCTAGCAAAGCATAAGTTCCTTAACGGTAAGTGAAAGGGAACTAACATTTACTTAACATCTACGAACCGCCAGTTGCTTTTCTAGTGATTTTTATATATTATCTCACGTAATCTTTGTGATACCCTATGAAGTAGGAACATATTTTTTACACAGGCTAATTGATTTGCCCACAGTCACAAGACTAGTAAGTGGCAGAGCTTGGATCTGAATCATTGTCCAAAGCCGAGGCTCTTTCCACTATACTCCTTCCAGAAACCAGGGGTGTGTCCTTATGGCTTTATGTGATTGTTTCCTACCCACCCACTGATTATCAGAGGAAAATCCTCCACTGCCTTTTCCCACTAAGTAATAGGAGAAAGGATTAGATATATGGTATTTGCCCTCCTACTTTCCAGGACTAACAGACTCTTCAGAGCAAACAGAGTGATTAATACAGGTTCTGAATAAAGATGAAGAGAACCAAATCCTGCTTCCAGGAAGTACAAGTCAAAAACCATTACTTTTCCACACTTGTGTTTAAAAACTCGTTCTCCTTTGAGGTTTAAGCCATCTGGCTCTATCACTCTACCCCTCCCCCTCATCTGTCATCTACCACCCTCCTGATTAATCCCCTATATTCACTGCACCTGGGTCACAATTGGTCTCTCGTTCCCCCATCCTATCATTCTAAATCACCTCACTATCCACACAGATGACATTCAATACAATAGCCTCACAGTTCCTTGTCGTACTCAGCTTCAGGGACCTTCACTGACCCAAACACAGGGAGGTAGCTGTTACCTAGAATGGCTCCATATCAGACAACTTAACTCCAATATTCTGCTTTCTGACCACAACCTCCTTCTCTTCCCAGTTCCCTCCCACTATATTTGCTCACTGATCTAACATAGAACTCAAAGAAATCACAAATCTTCAAGTCCCAAATTGAACTCATTATCCAGTGTTTCCTGTCTCAGTTAATGTCACCACCATCCTCCTGGTCACCCAAGCCAAAAACCTGAGCATCACAGTGGACTCCTCACCCTTTCACCTGCACATCTAATCAATCATAAAGCCTCAAAGATTTTCTCAAATTTGTCCCTTTCCCTTCATCCCTATGACCTCAGAATGATCTATTTAAAATGTTACTTCATCCAGGTCTGATAAAAACTTTTCAGTGCCTCATGACTGGGCCTCTGCCTGTACTTGCAGCCTCACAACTTACTACTTAGGTCTTCATTGACATATTCTCAGCAGTCCCAACCTGCTTGTAGTTTTCTATGCAAGCCATCCCTTTTCTCACATTGATGCCTTTGCTCAAGCTATTTTCTTTGTTTGCAACACACTTTCTACTCATCTATTCCTTTGTAACTCCTACTTATTACCATTTAATATTTGGACCAGGTGTCATCTCTTCCCAAAGTCTTCCCTCAACTCCTAGATAAGCCGAATTTTCCTTACCTTTGGGTGATGCATAGCATATGCATAGCTCTCACCTTTTATTCTAAGATGACCTATTTTAGCATCTAATTTACCAGCCCACAAGAACTGGAAATGTATCTTATTCATCTTTGCATACCCAGCTACGCACAGAACCAAGCATGGTACCAGACAAACAGTAGGTACCTAAGTGCAGAGTGAAGGTTAGAACATTAAGAGTTTAAGTTTTCAGTGGGACATTCACATCAGTTCTTTTTCAGAGTTTAGTATCCCCTGCCTTTAACTCCAAGCACTTTGAAGGGAAGAAACCAGAGCCTTTCCTGGGTCTGTACAGATTGGTGCTGTAAAAATTTTTACCCGACTTACATAAAAGGGTAACAGCACTTGCACAAACATACCATAAATCAAAACTTGACAAATGTGCTACAAACTTCAAAACCCTGACCAACTTAAAAAATGAAGACATAAGAACAAAGATAAAGAACCGATTCTGACTGCTGGTATGTGCTTGTCTATGTTATAAACAGTGAAACTTTGCTTACAACTTGAACAGGGTCCCAGACACAAGAGCTTAACATTTTATCCATAAGGTCATTACTTCTTTGCTGGGCTTAAAAAATTACTAACCTGCAGGGTTGCTTAGGCAGGAATTCAGGAGGTTGATAAAAGAGCCTTTTTAAAAAGTTAACCCCTGCACTACCAAGACTAAGTGAAGAAAAAATAATGCTAGTAAATGTACTTTTTCATGTAATTTTGGGCCTTTTGCTGGCATTAGAAATAGAGCAAAGAGTTCAGTGTAATAAAGCACTTCCTTCTCCAACTAAATATTAAATCTCAGTGTGGCACCAAACTAGATCTCAATGTTTTTTCAGAGTAAAAGTAAGCTCTTCTATTTGCATAGTGTTTTCCACTTTAAAACACACTTTGATATAAGTTAGCTCATTTGATAAAGTATTTATAGACATTAAAGGGGGGTGTGTACACAGAATGTCCATAAAATATGACAAAACAGGACTTCTTTTACTTCTCCTCAACAAACAGTACTCAACAGCTCTTTTTTTAATTTTAAGTTCAAAAAACAGAACATAAATGGAGAAGGGAATAGAGCACTTTTCCTTGGAGCCAAGGAACTTCTCAGAGGAATTTACTAGGTTTTATCACCCAGCTCACATTAAGAAACTCCCCTGTGAAGGGGATAGGGACAAACTACAGCCCAGCCAGAGAAGGAATCAGAGAACCAGGCATGTGAGAAACAACTGAAGGAACTGGAATTAGTGGGGAGAAGACAAGACTCCGGGGACATGATTACGATCTTCAGATATCTAAATGGCTGTCCATAAGGGAAAAGAAATAGGAAGAATGGGAGGCAGCTGTTTCTTTCAACCAAAATGAATAAAAATTTGTAAAAACCAAAGCCATCCAGGAACAGATTGGGTTTCTTGGGAAGCATTAGTTTCCCATTAAACAGGTTAGTCAAATCACTAGAGTGGTATTTGGGATTTTCAAAGATACTCTGGCTAGGGATGAGACAGTGAGACCCCAGATGACTTCAATTCCCTTGCAGTCCAGAAATGTTCTGGGGTTCAGCTATCTTCTGGAAAACCCTTTCATTCCGTCCTGGGCTGGCCCATAGTTGTGCCCACGTGTCCAGCCCTCCTGGCCGCTTGCTCACCCCGACGCCCCGCTGCTCCCGCCCCGCTCTGAGGTTTGAAACCTACTCTCCAAGGCCGGTTTTCAGCGGGGCTCCGGGGCAGGCGGTACACGTGAGTTGTCCCCGAGCAGCTCTCGCTGCTGGAGTCCCGCTCCGACCGAGGACGGCTGCTGACAGCTCTGGGCTCTTGGCGCCCACCCACCTCGGTGTGCACCTGCCTTGAACCAGGACCCCGCCAGAGTGGACCCACAGGCTCTCGTGACAGAGCAGACCGACAGACCCGCGTGCAGAAGGACATCCACGCCGACCCCCGGCCCTCGGCTCAAAGCCAGCCTATTCCCGGTCAACTCCAACTCCGCCAGCCTGGCCAGAGGGGCCCCTGCACTGACTGCCCCGCGATGCCAGCCCTCAGAGGGGCCCCTGTCCTTGGGTTTCCCGAACTGGGGCCCCCGGGGCGTCCCCACCGCGTCAGGGCCGCCGGCTGGACACTGGGCCTCGTCGGCCGGCCAAACGCAGGGAAGGGCCGCCGGGGATCCGGGCCCGCTGACACCGCCCGGAAAGGGCCGCGGCCGCGCGCGGACCACAGACTGGCAAGCAGACCCCGACGGCGACCCGACAGACAGACCGACACCCGGGCCCAGAGGGGCAGAGGCAGCGGTCGGGCAGGTTCCACCGCTGCCTTCTGGCTCCGGGCGGCCCCAGGTGGCCCAGGGCCCTCAGGGCACGGGCTTCCCCCGCGAGCGGAGGCGGCCGCGGAGACGCTTACCTGCGGGCGCGGCGGGAGCGGCGGCGAGGGGCGCGGAGCGGCTCACTCCCTTCCCGCCGCCATGTTTCCGCTGCGCAGGGAGGGAGGGAGCAAGGCCGGAGGAAGGGGGCGGGCGGGGGCGGCTCCGGCGAGCTGCGGGCGGCGGCGGGGGCTAGACCGAGGCGGCGGCGGCGGCGGCTGAGGCGGGGGCGCGGGGCTCCCCTCCGCTCTCCAGGCCCCGCCCCGCGCCTCCGCCCGAGAGCAGGCGCGCCTCGCGGCCGTTGGGCTCGCGCGCTAGGGAAGGGCGCCTCCGCGCGGCGCGCCCGGGCCGGCCCCGGCCTCCTCCCGCCTCCTGCTTATCCCCTCCCGCCGGGAAGGGGCCCCGACGAGCGTCCGGACCGGTGCTCGGGCCCATGTCTCAGGGATGGGTAAACTGAGGCCTGGAGAGAGTTCGCGTTTGAATCCCGCCGCCGCAAGTACCACCTCCAAAGCCGCAACGAAGGAGATGTTGGACCCAAGAGCGATCAGGTCTCGGTACCCGGAGTGGAGGCACCTGCTAATGACTAGCTGCGTGTTGTCCTTGGGCGAGTTACCTGGCATCTCTATCTCAGGGCCGTCGTCTCTAACGTAATAGCGCTTACCCCCAAGGGTTATTATGACGACCAAATAAGTTAATATTTATAAAGTATCCGGAACAGCGCCCGGGCACCTAGTGGTAAGTAAACGCTCAATAAGTGTAAGCTTCCACGTTCCTTCCTTGGTTCATCCAGGGATTCCGACAAGTACGTATTCGTACAACTATATGCCAGGCACTTTACGGATCATTGAGTGCTTTATGAGCACTCTTGGCTACACCTTTCTGTTTAACCTCCACGTCCTCCCTGTATTATCTCTATTTTAACAGAGAAAAAACGGAAGCTCAGAGAGGTGAAGTTACTTGTCCAAAGTCACCCAGCTAGCAAATGAGTGGCATTTCATCTCCAGCCTGGATGACTTCCAAGCCAGTACTCTGTCTGAGCAGGGAGTGGTCAGCTCTGTAAAGTTGGGTCAAAGGAGACATCCCAGAGTCAGACACATTCAAGTTGGCTCTTGAAAGAGTTTGCAAGGGAGAAGCTAATTCCAGGCAAAGGGAAGGAAGTGTGCAAAGGTACACAGGCATGATACCATATGGCTGGTAAATAATGAGCTGTGGCTGGGGTGTGGGAGACCTCTGGATAAGGTGATGATGATGCTGAAGTTAGAGAGGGAAAGGAAGCCAGAATATGGAAAGAGGCCCTTGTTTTCAAAGTGTGGTCCTGGGACCTCTGGGTGTCCCTGAGATTCTTTCAGAGGTCAGCTCAAAATTATTCTCATCATCATAATAAATATTATTTGCTATCTCATTCTCTCAGTGTACAGTGAAGTTTTTGATAGGATATAAAACATATGATACTGCAACAAGATTAAATGCAGAAACATTTTTTACAATCCAGCTGCCTTCTAAGTCAGATGTTAAAGAGATTTGCACTGTTGTAAAACACCACTCTTCTCATTAATTTTTTGTTTTAGAAAATACCATTATTTTTTCATTAAAAATATGTTTATGCTAACCTAATTGGTTTATGATTGCAATTTTAAAATGAATTAATAAATTTTAAATTTTTTATGTTTTAGTTTCTAGTTTGGTAAGCATCAATAAATATAAAAAGCTCTTCAAGGTCCTCAATAATTTTTGAGCTTGGAAAGGGGTCCTGAGACCAAAAGGTTTACAAATGCCTACTATAGGCAATAAGAAGCTGTTGAAGAATTTTAAGCAGGGAAATGACTTCTGCAGATGTGCATTTCAGAAAGAGCTTTCAAAACCCAAGCTAGATGCTTTATTGCTTTCAACAACTTGATGATATGGGAATGTGATTATCTCAATTTTATGGAGGAAAAAACTGAAACCAGAGAAGTTAAGGCTAACTCCATAGCTCATAATCAGTGATCGCATTCTATTGCCACTGCAGCTGGCCTTGGTGCTTCATCCCAGGACAATCCCTCAGACCCTTGCACAGAGAATGACAATCTGATGTAATTATTCTAATAAACTTGGATTATTTACCTTCTTGGTTTTAGAAGATTAGAAGCAAGTATAAAGGACAAAGACATAATGATATCAAGAGGAGTTGCAGCTGACAACCAGAAACTTTAAGAACCCATGAACCCCCAAAGCATAGCATTCTGGTGCCACTTATTAAGGAGGAATATAGTCCTTCAACCTTCAATAACCCAATAATGATGTTGGCTGATTGTTCTTTAAAATGCTGGATACAGTTGTTGAAAGGGATAAGCTCAAGGCATCAAGTTTGCCGCTCAAGCACCATATGAAGGACATTAAAATTTCTATGTGTGCCCTGATGGAAACTCTAATTTCTTGTAGCTGTAGACTTGAGATTTCTGAAAACCAGATACAGAGTCTCTGCGTGAGTGGCTGAATTACAACATAAACTGAATTCCCAATCTTGCAGGGTGTCTGCTGTTATAGTGAGGGCATTGATTGGGAAGGAATGGGATCCTAAAAATTGAACTAGGAATATATAGGCTGATAATGATGATGGTGGGGACGTTGAAACCCTAGATTCTGCTGAGTCTTTGCCAGATAAACCTGTAATGGTCTTCCCTGAGGAATCAGCTATCTGGCCTCCATCTGAAGAGATTAACCCTGCTCTGCTAGATAAACCTGCAACTGCCTCCCTTAAGCAAACAGACCTCACACCTCTGTTTGAAGAGATTAACCCTTTTTCACCAGAAGAAACTCTAATGGAATGCCCCGAAATCATTGACTGGGAAGACACTGCTAATTCCTCCCATTACCCACGCCTACCACCCCTCTTTTCTTCCAGACCTATAACTAGACTGAAGTCCCAACAGGCCTTGAAAGAGACAAAGTGTGACCAATGAGGAGGTCCACTACACTCCAAAAGAACTGCATGAGTTTTCCAATTTATATAGACACAAATCAGGGGATATATTTGGGAATGGATATTAAGGGTGTGTGATAATCGTGGAAGGAACATAAAGTTTTATCAGGCTGAATTTACTGATATGGGCACACTAAACAGAGATTCTGGATTCAGTGTTGAAGCTCGAGGGGTTACAAAGGGCTGTAACAGTTTGTTCAGGTGGTTGACTAAAACATGGACCAAAAAGTGGTCTACCTTGCCTGAAGTCAAAATGCCAGAACTGCCTGGTATGATGTAGATGAGGGGATCCAAAGGCTTAGAGAGATTGGAATGTTAGAGTGGATTTATCATGTAAGATCCGCTCACCCATCCTAAGTGTGTCCACCTTTCACCAGGACTGTGAGGTATAAATTGTGAGAGCAGCCCCATCATCCCTGAAGAGCTCTGTGATCACTCTTCTCTGCAGGTCAGATATTACTGTGAGAACTGCTGCCACTGAACTTGGATCCTTAAACACTGTGGGATGATTGGATCCCAGGTTGTCAAGATTCAAGTGGCAGCACTTAATTGCCAAAGATAAGGCAGGTATGGCTACCGTAATGGACAGCAGCGTCAAGGCAGTAATCAGAATAGTCTGACTTGCAGACACCTATGGCATTGACTAGTTGATCATGCGTTACTTAGAAGTGAAATAGATGGGCTACTAAATTCTTACTTGATCTGTATAAGCAGAAAAGTTCTAGGTAAAGTGAACAAAAGTCTGACGTGAGTCACAAAAACAGACTGATGGCCCCTCAATCAGTTTCCAGAATTGAGACATTTTACAGACCCAGAACTCCTTGAATGAATGGAAGGCCAGGTCTCCTTGGGGAAGGACGCTGCTACACTGCCAAAAATTTATACTGTTACTTATTCCATGCCTTCCCCAAAAAGACATATGGCCTTTTACCAAGATGATTGCATTGAGAAAAGGGGAATAATCAGACAAGTTGGGGATTATTAGACACTGGCTTGAAAACTGGCATTAATTTCAGGAGACCCAAAATGTCACTGTGGTCCACCCATCAAAATAGGGTCTTTTGGAGGTCAAGAGATCAATGGAGTTTTAGCTCAGGTCTTTCTCACAGTGGGCCCAGTGGGTCCCCAGACCAATTCTGTGGTTATTTCCCCAGTTCCAGAATGCATAATTGTAATAGACATGCTCAGCAACTGAAAGAATCCCCACATTAGTTCCCTGTCTTGTGGAGTGAGGGTTATTATGGTAGGAAAAGTCAAGTGGAAGCCACTAGAGCTGCCTCTACCTAACAAAATACTAAACCAAAAGTAACTCTGCATTCCTGGAGGATGCAGGGTTGGTGATTACCACCATATCCCCATTCAATTCTCCTATTTGGCCTGTGCAGGAAAAAGATGTGTCTTGGAGGATGACACTGGATTATCAGAAACTTAACCAGGTGGTGACTCCAATAGCAGCTGCTGTTCCAGAGGTGGTATCATTACTTGAGAAAATTGAAACATCCCCTGGTACCTATTTTGCAGCTATTGATCTAGCAAATGCTTTTTCCTGTTTAGAATGCCTTTTACCTGTTTGTAAATACCACCAGAAGCAGTTTGCTTTCAGCTGGTAAGGCCAGTAATATACCTTTACTTTCCTGCCTCAAGAGTATGTCAACTTTCCAGCCCTATGTGATAATATAGCCTGCAGGGGCCTTGATCATATCTCCCACAAGACATCACATTGGTCCATTATATTGTTGACATTATGCTGATTGGACCTAGTGAGCACAAAGTAGCAACTACTCTAGACTTATTGGTAAGGCATTTGCGTGTCAGAGGGTGGGAAATACATTCAACAAAAATTCAGCAGCCTTCCACCTTAGTGAAATTTCTAGGGGTCCAATGGTGTGGGACATGTTGCCATATCCTTTCTAAGGTGAAGGATAAGCTGTTGCATCTGATCCCTACTACATTCAAAAAAAAGAGGCCCAACATTTAAGTTGGCCTCTTTGGATTTTGGAGAGAGCATATTCCTCATTTGGGTGTGCTACTCCAACCCATTTACCAAGTGACCTAAAAGACTGCTAGTTTTTAGTGGGGACCAGAACAAGAGGAGGCTCTGCAACAGTTCCAGGCTGCTGTGCAAGCTACTCTGCCACTTGGGCCATATGACCAGCAGATCCAATGGTGCTGGAAGTGTCAGTGGTGAATAGGGATGCTGTCTGGAGCCTTTGGCAAGACCCTATAGGAGAATCACAGAGAAGATCCTCAGGTTTGGAAGAAAGCCCTGCCATCCTTTGCAGATTACTCTCCTTTTGAGAAACAGCTTTTAGCTTGCTAGTGGGCCTTAATAGAGACTGAACATTTAACCATTGGTTTCCAAGTTACAAGGAGATCAGACCTGCCCATCATAAATTGGATATTGTCTGACCATAAAGTTGGGTGTACACAACAACACTCCCTCATAAAATGAAAATGGTATGTACAAGATCAGGCTCCTCAGGTCTTGAAACACAAGTTAGGCGAGAAGCGGTCCAAATGCCCATGCCCCCTTGTCCTGCCGTGTTACCTTCTCTTTCCCAACCTGCAGCCAAGGCCTCTTGGGGAGTTCCCTATGATCAGTTGACTGAGAAAGAGAAAATTTGGGTCTAGTTTATAGATGGTTCTGCACAATACACAACTACCACCTGTTCCAGCTTGCTAAAGCTACTGTTATGCAAAATACCAGAAATTTATTGACTTTTATAAAGGGGATTTATTAGGTTACAAATAACCTATGTTCTAAGGCCATAAAAGTGTCCAAACTAAGGCATCAACAAGAGGATACCTTCACTGAAAGAAGGCCAATGGTGTCCAAAACACTTGTCGGCTGGAAAGCAACAAGGCTGGCATATGCTGGTCTTTTGCTTCCAGGTTGTGTTTCAAAATGGCTTTCTCAGAAATGTCTCTGGGCTTCTGTCTCTCTTAGCTTCTCTCAGCTCTCTGCTTGGTTCTCCTGGGGCATGTTTCTCTAAGCATCTGGGAGTCCTCTCTTAGCTTCTCTGGGGCAAACTCTGGGCTTCATCTCTTAGCATAGCATCTCCAAACATCTTTCTGTCTGTGGCTCCCAAGCATCTGGGTCTGTGTCGGCTCTTGGCTTCTCCTGGGGACAAACTCTGGATTACATTTCTTAGTTTCTCTCCAAAATGTCACTCTCAGCTTCTCTTAAGGACTACAGAATAGGCGGGGTCACATATCCATGGAAATGATCTAATCAAAAGGTCTTACCTACAGTTGGGTGGGTCACATCTCTATAGAAACAACCTAATCAAATGTCCCACCCTAATCAAAAGACTAATAAGTCTGCCTCCGCAAGATTGCATTAAAGAACATGGCTTTTGTGGGGGACATAATAGATCCAAACCAGCACACCATCCAAAAGTGGACGCCTGCAACACTCTAGTCCCTTTCTGGGATATCCTTGAAGGACAGTGGTGAAGGGAAATCATCCAAGTTGGTAGAATTTTGAGCAGTGCACTAGTTGTTCATTTTGCTTGGAAGGAGAAAAGCCTGGGGGTGCATTGGTATACTGATTCTTGTGGGCTATGGCCAGTGGTTTGGCTGGATGGTCAGGGACTTGGAAAGAACATGATTGGAAAATTGGCAGCAAAGAGTTCATGGGTAGACCTTTCTGGGTGAAAAGCTCATCCAGAATGCTCACCAGATGGTGACTTCCCCAGAATAGGATTTTAATAATCAAGTGGGTAGGATGACCCATTCTGTGGATACCAGTCAACATCTTTCCCCAGCCACTCCTGTCATTGCCCAATGGGCTCATGAACAAAGTGGTCATGGTGGTAGGGATGGAGGTTATGCATGGGCTCAGCAACGTGGACTTCCACTCACCAAGGCTGACCTGGCCACAGCCACTGCTGAGTGTCCCATCTGCCAGCAGCAGATACCAACACTCAGTCCCTGATATGCCACCATTCCCTGAGGTGATCCGCTTGCTACCTGATGGCAGGTTGATTTCATTGGACTCTTCCATCATGGAAATGGCAGCATTTTGTTCTAACTGGAATAGACACATACTCTGAATACAGATTTGCCTTCCATGCATGCAATGCTTCTGCCAAAACTACCATCCAGGGATGAATGCCTTATCCACCATCATATATTCAACACAGCATTTCTTCTGATTAAGGAACCCGCTTCACAGCAAATGAAGTGTGAGAATGGGTACATGCTCATGGAATTCACTTACTATGTTGTGTATCATCCTGAAGCAGCTGGATTGATAGAATGGTGGAATGGCCTTTTGAAGACTCAATTATGATAACAACTGGCTGACAATATCTTGCAGGGCGGGGCAATGTTCTCTAGGAGGCTGTATATGTTCTAAATCAGAACTCATTCTATGGTGCTGTTTCTCCCATAGCCAGCATTCATGGGTCTAGGAATCTAGGGGTAGAAATGGGAGTGCCTTACTATTATCCCTAGTGATCCACTAGAAAAATTTTTGCTTCCTATCCCTACAAACTAAAGCTCTGCTGGTCTACAGGTTTTAGTTCCAAAAGGAGGAGTGCTTCCACAAAGTTACATAACAATGATTCCATTGAACTGGAGGTTAAGACTGCCATCTGGCCACTTTGGACTCCTCGTTCCTCTGAATCAACAGGCAAAGGAGGGAATTACTATACTAGCTGGGGTGATTGATCCTGATAATCAGGGGGAAATAGGACTACTACACAGTTTGCTTGGAATACAGGAGGGCATCTCTTATTACAACCATGTCCTGTGATTAAAGTCAATGGAAAATTGCAACAACCCATTTCAGGCAGAACTACCAATGGCCCATGAACTTCAGGAAAGAAGGTTTGGATCACCCCACTATGTAAACAACCATGGCTAGCTGAGGTGCTTGCTAATGGTAAAGGGAAGAATAGGTAGTAGAAGGTAGTTTAAAAACTAGCCATGACTATGTGACCAGTTGCAGAAATGAGGATGAAATAGTTATGAGTATTTCTTCCTGGTTTTGTTATGAATATTTATATATATATATATATATAAAGCAAATATCTTTGTTTTCTTCCTTATCTTATCCCCTTATCTTATAAAAATAAGTTTATTAGCTTTGGGTCATAGTATTTAAGTTATAATATATCAAGTTTAAGAGTGAATATTACCCAAGGACTTGCATCTTCTTCTGGGAATAAGGTTAGAGCATTTCTGGTTGTACTTAGGACAGATGAATTATGTTAGGTGAAAGTATGACTGTTACTGTTTTATTTAGAGATTAAGTATGGCTTAAAGAGCTGTATATGGTTGCCAAGTTGACACCACATAGACTGCGATGGTTAAGTTACATGTCAACTTGGCTCAGTTATGGAGTCCTAACAAGCAAATCTGATTGTTACTGTGAGGCTATTTTCATGGATTTAAATCATTAGTCAGTTGATCCTATCCATGGCTGGTTACATGTACTATCAACAAAAGAGATTGCCTTCAGCAATGAGAGAAATCTTATCCAATCAGTTGAAGGCTTTAAAGGGAGAATTAATGATTTCAGCAGTCAGAAAGAATTTCTATCTCTGCTTCAGCTTGCCAGCTTCTCCTGGGGAATTAACTGAAACCTTCATCAGAATTCCTAACTTGCAGCCTGCCCTATGGAACTTGGACTTGCTGATCCCTATGGTTGTGTGAGCCAATTCATATAATAAATCTCTTAATATTTATATTACATAATATGTATATATAATATGTGCCAATTCATATAATAAATCTCTTAATATTTATATTATATAATATGTATATATATGTGTATATAATATATGTATCCTGTCCGTTCTGTTTCTCTGCTATACCCTAATATAGATTTATTCCTACATTTGCTGAAGAAGTCAAAAGTGTGCAAATTTTCTTTTGGATCTCTGCTTCTTTTTCGGAGCCAGCTCAAAACTTCTCTGACACTTCTCAGAATGAAGCTTGAGTGTGGAGAGTTGTAACTGTCGGTTAAGAACCCTGAGTGGGGTGTAGGGTGAGCAGAGGATGTGCCTGAGTGGAGGGGTGGAGGGGGTAGGTGTGGGGAGCAGAAGTTCGGTCTTTGTCAGGCTCTTGCCATTTCCTCTGCCTTGGATCTTCTCCTCAGTCTCTTCCTCTACATTCTGTGCCTCCTTGTGTCCCAATGCAAACACCATCTCCTCTAAGAAGCTCTTCTCCACCCTCTAAACCAACTTTGATCTCTTCCAACTCTGAGTTCCCCAGAGATCACCATCTGACACTTTCCAATGGCTTTATCACAGATATCTGTTTTAATCTATATCTTTTCTGAATCCTGCACACATTATATCCTTGGTTAATGTTTTAAGTTTAATAGAAATCAATTTGTCTTGAATACTCTGCTTAGAACTTGGAGAAACAGGGCCATGATGCTTGATCAACCTGACTAGCATTCCTGTAAACATGGTGGACAGATTGTAAATTATAATGTCTTTTTGCTCAGTTATGCCAGAGACAGATGAGACAGGAACTTAGAGTTCATCTAGTCCTTATTTTACTAGTGAGGCCAGAGAGGGGCAGTAACTTTTTCAAGGTCACACAGTGAACTAATGGGCAGAAATCATTTATGTACAGGGTTTACTACAGTCCTTAACGTGCGACAGGCACTAAATGATCCCATCTTGTCTTCCCAGACTCATATTCCTTCACTCCCCTTCTTGAACTTTAATCAAATACCAAACTGCTTGTACTTCTTCCCACATGTTGTTTCTTCCTCTTTGTTGTTTGAGGCTCTCCTCATACCTGAAACATTTTCTCCTCTTTCTTGTTTTTCCTCCCCACATTACCTGGTTAATTCTTACTCATCAATTAAGATCTCCTTCCCCAAGAAACTTCCTCTGAAAACTTTTCTCCATCCTCACCCCAAGAGGGGTTAAATGGCCCTTCTCTTGCTCTCCTAGTAGGCTGGCTTACCGTTTCCTCATGGCACTGACTAAGTCATGTGCCTATCATTTGATTATGAACCTGACCTTAGGTTCCAGGAGGTTGAAACTCTCTTATTACATCCTCAGCACCTCCCACTATGCCCTGAACACATCAGCAGATGTATGTGGAGTTAATGTGCACAGGGGGGCCTCTCAGTCCCAAACCACCAAGAGAGGTAGCCTCCTTAGTGTCTATCTTGAAAGTCAAGCACACTGGCTGCTCAGGTTCTGATGGTGAATACTTTGCAAAGAAGCGCTAAGCCCCAAACCTCATTGTTTATCCAAGAAGCTTCTTCTGCTCTTGCTCCTTTTGCAAAATATCAAATAAAAATAGTTGTGGGAAGCTATGTGGCTGAGAAATACCAGGCTCTGAGTTCCTCAATAGAGTATTTTTGCTAGCATGTTGGTCCTTCTAATCCAACCTGACTTTTCTCTGTGTTTGGTTTCATATCCTTTGAAAGATACTGATTCTTTTTTGTCCTCAGTTGTCCCTAAGTCTGTCACTAGGTAGTAACTGGGGGAAGAAAACACTTGGCATCAGTTGATATAAAAATGATCTAGAGGTGCTAACTGGTCACATGCTTCATTTGTGTCCTGGGATTTTGACTTTAAGCTAACTTATTCTCGAAGTGCCTTACAGATGTTTGTTGTCCTAATCTATAAAATGAGAGAATTAACATTTACCTCACCAGGTAAATGTCTGCCAGGTAGACAGACATTCCTGGCACATAGTAATAGCTAAAGAAATGTTATGTCTAAATCACAGTTGTAATCTTCTCACCTTGTTCTGCTGAGGTAAGACTTCCTCTGTTTAGGCATCATATTTTAAAAGAGGGTTGTTGATAAATTATCACCCAGAAGCAAATAACCAAGATGGTAATGAATCTGGAAATCAGATTTTATGAGAAACAGCTGAAGGAGCTAGGAATATTTAGCCTAGAGAAGAGGTAAGTAGGAGTAGGGTGGGATAGGGCAAGGCCTTTGAGAGATCATCAAATAATTGAAGGGCTATCATTTGGAAAAGGATTACCCTTAGTTCTATTCCAAAGTATTTATGGAAACATCTATTATGTGCCAGGAACCAGGCATGCAAAAATACATAAAATACAATCCCTGTCTTTGAGGATCTCAGACCGCAAAGGATCATCACAATGCAAAAGAGGTTATTACAGAAGTATGTACAATGTGCTGGGGAAAAGCAGAGAAGAGTTAACTCTGCTGGGAGAGATGGGTGAGGCTTCACCAAGGAGGTGAAATTTGAGTGGACGTTAAGGGGAAAGTAGGACAAGGGGCAGAGTAAGAGGGAAGGGCACTTGCTCTGAGCAAAAGCATGGCATGTGCTTAGGTAGAAAGTGTGCTCATGGGGGACCTAGGAGCGCTGGGAGAGTGGAGGGAAGTGAGCTTGCAAAGTCCACATGGGACCAGATTGTCAAGGGCCTTGGATATTAAGCTAAAAAGTATGGACTGTTTACCTTGAGTGGGGATTGAAGAGCCTTCAAAGGCATTTAAACAGGGGATTTTTATTTTGAAAGGAAAGCTCTAGCACAGTGTGCAGAAAAGGCAATACTGAAGAGAGAAGGCAGGAGGCAAAGGCATCTTGGCATATGGAAAGAGTAACCTATGGGCTCAAAGCTTCCACTTAATTTGGGTGATCCTGAGCACATTGTTTAAACTCTCTGAACTTTTTTTTTCATCTATAAATCGGGAAATAATGACATCTACTTTATAGAGATGTTTTAAGAATCAAATGAGGTAATATATCCAAGCATCTCACATGTGCCTGTTGCACAACTTATTAAGTATAAGTTAGCACCATTTCCTTCTTTCCCTTTCTTTTCATGGACAGATTAGAAAGAGAGACAGAGTTCTGCTTCATGAAACTTGGAATGAGTCAGGGCCAAGCAATGCAATAAATTCCCCTGGAGGAATGAACACATCACTGGATATGTTCAAGAAGGTTATTCCTCTGGTAGAAAGAGAGTTGAACCAGATAAACCTCTAAAATCCCTTTCTTGGTCTAAGATCCTATGATTCTGTCACCTCCAGGGCCCATGTACCAAGGAGATGGTCAAGAACCTGAGGTATGACACAATCTTTTAGCATTGGCCTTGTTGAAAGCAGCCAGTTAAACCCAAAGGAACCAAATATTCAATGAGCATCTATTACTGAAGTGTACAATTGAAAAGACGCTTTCTAAACATGTAACGATCCCAAAGGGAGTAACCGTAGTACAGGAGAAAGAACACTGGATATTCGCTTAGAGGCCTAGATATTCCAGTGTCAGAAATTAAAGATTTTACTGTATGGTTGTTATGGATTTGGCTTGTGTCCCCCAAAGAGACATGTTGAAGTCTTAACCTCTGGTCCTGTGATTGTAAACTTACTTATAAATAGGAACTTTGAAGACGTTATTAGTTAAGGCAAGAACAAACTGAATTAGGGTGAGCAGAGAAAATCTGGACAAAGTATGAGAGACAGAGTGAGTGAGAGAGCCATATGATGGAGGTGGAGATTGAGTTGTGCCACAAGCCAAGAGACATGAAGGATTGACCTCCACTGCCAGAACCCTTCAGACTCCAGAGAAAGCATGGCTCTTCTGACGCCTCGATTTGGACTTCTGGCTTCCAGACCCATGGGACAGTACACTTCTGTTGTTAAAGCCAACTAGTCTTTGTTACAGCAGCCCTGGCAAGCAAAGATGATGGTCTTGGACAGGTCATTCCCCATGCCTCGGCCTCACTTTCTCCATCCAGAAAATGTGGAGGTCAGATCTCTGAGGAGTCTTCTATTACTAACATTCTAGAATTCTGGGAGTTTAGATTATTAAGATCATGAGATTATGGATGTAAAAAACGTTAGCAGATTCCAAGGGTTCCCACAGCAACGATATCACACACAGGTTATACATATGTCACAATTTAACAGCATTGAACTCCATCTAAAATATATTTCAAAATGTGTCACATGCACTGGGAGTCAGTCTTACTTGACATTTTTCTTAGAATCAGAATTTTGGAATTCTGTGCATTTCAATTCTCGGCATTAATTTAGCTGCAAATTGGATTATTTCATATTTCTGGTTGAGAGAGAAGGCACTTTCTCCAGAATGGCAAAGAAATAAAAATGTCAGTCATTTGTCACAGGAGGAAGAGATTGTTTTATATCCACGTTAACTCCAGGGTCTTGACACTGCCTTTCCTGGGAGGAGACAAAAATGTAGACTAGCTGCTGGGACAGCCCTGCTTTTGTACATGCTGTTACCTGTGCCTGGAATGTTCTCCTGGCCAACTCCTTTGCCTTCTATGTTTTAAGCCTTCCCCCTTCTCTGTTTGATAGCACTAACCCCTCCATTCACTATGTACTTTATATAAACATCTGTTATTGCATCAATCATAGGGCATGTTAATCATTGCTTGCATGACTACTAATTCTCTGCCAGTGAGTAAGGAGCACAGCACTAACATTTGTTGAGCACCTGCAACATGCCAGCACATATACCATCTCTTTTCAACTTCACAGCGATGCTTGTGGAGTAGATATTGCTATCCCCTGTTTAGCTGAGGAAACTGAGGGTCAGAGAAGTTAAATAACTCGTTCAAGATCATATAGCTAGTAAGTAACCGAGTCTGAATTTGAGTCAGGTTTTTAATGGTTCCAGAGCCCATGTGATTTCTATCATTCATGCCCCCTTTCATGTCTTGTTCATCTCTGTAATCTGAACCCCTAGAAATAGGCCCAGACTCGGGTACACATCAATTATGATTGTTCAACTGTAGTCCAGTTCTGTCCAATCAATCACTAAAGATTTACTGAATGAAGCAAAGTGCTGGCAGAGCTACAAAGAACACTATAACTGGGTGGGGATCAAGCTAGCCTTTCCTTGACTTGCAATGAACTTCTGGAGACATCTGCTTTGACATAAATACTCTCATTGGCCTTGTTGGTGTCTCATCTCAGCAGGAGAGGCTGTGATCTTCTCTTGACAGGGCTGGAAGGCAGGACAGCCTTCTTTAAACCAAATTAGTTTCATGTCAGAAAGACATGTTTTAAGATCCCAGTGTCATATGAGATACAGACCTAATAAATAGCTATCACGCATATGAAAAGGGCTATATTCGAGTCTGTATAAGATGCTAAGAGAACACAATGGTGGGGGGGTGATTAAATCTGCCTACAGGAATTAAGGTAGCATTTGATCTGGGAATCAAAGGATAAGTAGTTTTGCTTGTCTGTCTGCTTGTTTTTTTTCTAGACATATAAAGAGAAGGATATTCCCAGAGGAAAATATGCACAGGAGAGAGAGACTGCCAGGAAGCAGCAAATAGTTCTCTGTGAGGGAACATGGGCTACCAGGAGGTGAGGCCAAAAAAGCTTGATTGGGCCAGACAGTCAATGGGCCTTGAATGTCATACCAAAGGATTTGGATTATTTTATGGTCATTCAAAGACATTCCAATGTTCACTGAACTCTAGCTTGAAAGTGTCACCTAAACTTCTGTCTTCTTGCCCCTAAGTCGTGACAATAAGCAGAGAGAAAAGCAATAGAGTAAGGTGGAAATTGGAGGTGAGAAGGTCTGGATTCTAGTTTCTGCTATATACTTATTGGTGACTGTATTAATCAGGGTTCTCTAGGAAAACAGAACTGACAGGAAATAAATACATACATATGTATATATTATGTAAATATTATGAGTTTTTTTTTTAAAGAATTGGCTCACATGACTGTGGGGATGGGCAAGTACAAATTCTGTAGGGCAGTTTGCAAAGCTGGGAACTCCCATGAAGGTTTTCAATGAATTTCCCAGGAGAACCTGGCTGGCTGAAGTAGAGATGGAAATTCTCCCTTCTGATTGCTAAAAACATCACTTCTCCTTTTAAGGCCTTCAATTGATTGGATGAGGCTTCTCTCATTGCTGACAGCCATCTCCTCAGTTGATTGTAGATGTAATCAGCCTTAGATGCAGTTAACTTACTGATGATTTAAATCCTTGAAATATCCTCACAGTAACAATCAGGCCAGTGCTTGCTTGACCAAACAATGGACACTATAATTTAGCCAAGATAACACATGAACTTAACCATCATATTCCACTCCTTGGCACCCATAAACCATACTTAATCTCTAAATAAATCTCTAAATAAAAACAGTAACAGTCATATTTTCACTTAATAGTAGTCAACTCTCCTGTAGACAATTGGAAACACACTAGCTTTCTCCAGAATAGGGTGCAAGTCTTGGGTAATATTTACTCTTAAACTTGATATCCTATAACTTAAATAGTGTAGCATGAAGTTAGTACAACTTACGTAAAATGATAAGGGGATAAGACAGGGAAGAAAACAAAGATTTTTGCTTTATGTATATATATAAACATACTCAAAACAAGGAAGAAATATTCATAACCATTGTAATTCTCACTTCTGTAACTAGTCACATGGTCATAGCTTCTAATTATAACTACCACCTTCTACTACCTATTCCATATTCCCTTTATCCTCAGCAAGCACCTCAGCTGGCCATGGTTCTTTGAATGCTTCTTTATTCCTGAAGTTTTTGGTCCATTGATAGTCCTTCCTGTAATGGGTTGTTGCAGTTTTCCATTGACTTTAATCACAGGGCATGGTAGTACTAAGAGATGCCCTAGGGGATCTCCTGTATTACAGTGAACTCTTCTTTAATCCCTTTGTGTATTAGCAGTCCTATTTCCCCTTGATAATCAGGATCAGTCACCCCTGTCGTACAGCCACTCCCTCCTTTTCCTATTGATTCAGAGGCGTGAAGAGTCCAAAGTGGCCGGATGGCAGTCTTAATTCCCATTCATTGAAATCACTGTTGTTTCTCCTGGTGGAAGCACTCCTCCTTTTGGAACTAAGACTTGTAGACCAGCAGAGCTTAAGGATGAAGGGACCTAAGTCTAGTAAATCACTAGGGGTAATAGTGAGTGGTGCCACTCCCATTTCCACTCCTTGATTCCTGGACTAGTGAGTCCTGGCTATGGGTAAAACAGCACCATATAGTGGACTCTCTCTGACTTAGACATGTATAGCCTCCCGGAGAACTATGCCCCAACCATTCCACTGTTCTATTAATCCAGCTGGCTCAGGATGATAAGAAACATGGTAAGACCAGTGAATTCCATGACCATGTGCCCATTTCCAAACTTCATTTTCTGTGAAGTGGGTTCCTTGATCAGAAGGCATGCTGCATGGAATACCATGACATGGATGAGATATTCTGCAAGACCACAAAT
This sequence comes from Choloepus didactylus, assembly GCF_015220235.1. Taxonomy (NCBI): domain Eukaryota; kingdom Metazoa; phylum Chordata; class Mammalia; order Pilosa; family Megalonychidae; genus Choloepus; species Choloepus didactylus. The sequence continues at coordinate 208,195,995 of NC_051308.1, read as the reverse complement.
GGTAGTTTTAGCAGAAACTTTGCATGTAGGAGAAGTCAAATCCATATTCAGAATGTGTCTATTCTAGTTAGAACAAAATGCTTCTCCTTCCAATGTAATCAACCTGCCACCAGGTAGTAAGCTGATAACCTCAGGAAATGGTGCCATATCAGGGACTGAGTGTTAGACTCTGCGTGCTCAGCAGTGGCTGTGACCAGGTCAGCCTTGGTGAGTGGAAGTCCATGTTGCTGAGCCCATGCATAACCTCCATCCCTGGCCACTTTTCTCATGAGACCATTGGGCATTGACAGGAGTGGCTGGGGAAAGAAATTGACTGGTATCCACAAAACGGGTCATCCTATCCACTTGATTATTGAAATCTTCCTCTGCTGAAGTCACCCTCTGGTGAGCATTCATATGGGATACAAATATCCTCATATTTTTTGCCCACTTAGAAGGTCTAGACACATACTTCTGCCCAAGATCTCTTTGTCACCAATTTTCCAATCATGTTCCTTCCAAGTCCCTGACCAGCCAGCCAAACCATGGTGACCCATGAATCAGTATATGAATGCATCTCTGGCCATTTCTCCTTCCAAGCAAAATGAACAAACAGGAATAGTGCTCAAAGTTCTGCCCCCGAGGGGATTTCACATCACTACTGTCCTTCAGGAATGTCCCAGAAAGGGGCTATAGGGCTACAACTGTCTACTTTCAGGTGGTACCTGTATATCTTGCAGAACCATCTGTAAATCAAGCCCATGTTTTCTCTTCCTCAGTCAATTGATCATAAGGAATTCCCCAAGATGCCATAGCTGTGGGCTGGAAAAGAGAAGGTAATATGGCAGGAGTAGGGGCCATGGGCATTTGTGCCACTTCTTCATGTAACCTACTTGTGCCTTCAGAGCCTACTTGAGCCCTATTTCATATATACCACTTCCATTTTATGATGGAGTGCTGCTGTGCACGCCCAACTTTATGGCTTGGCATGTCTGACAGCACACAGTTCATGATGGGCAACTCAGGTCTCATGGTAACTTAGTGACCCATGGATGAGTGTTCGGTCTCTGCTAAAGCCCAGTTGCAGGCCAAAATCTGTTTCTCTAAAGGAGAGTAGTTATCTGCAGAGGATGGCAGGGCTTTGCTCCAAAATCCTAAGGGTATTCTCTGTGACTATCCTTGTCCCAGTTTGCTAATGCTGCCATTATGCAAAATACCAGAAATGGATTGGCTTTTATAAAGGGGGTTTATTTGATTACAAATTCAGTCTGAAGGCCATGAAAATGTCCAAATTAAGGTATCAACACAAGTATACTTTCACTGAAGGAAGGCCAATGGTGTCCGGAAAACTGTTAGCTGGGAAGGCATGTAGCTGGCATCTGATTGCTCCCAGGTTGCGTTTTAAATGGTGTTCTCTAAAATGTCAGCTTCAGCTTTCAATGACCATCTTCAAAATGTCTTTCTAAACTGTGGCTCACAGTGAGCTCCTCCTGTCTGAGTTTTTATAGGGCTCCAGTAAACTAATCAAGACCCATGCTGAATGGCTGTGGCCACACCTCCATGGAAATGATCTATTCAGAATTATCACCTGCAGTTGAGTGGGTCATATCCCCATAGAAACATCCAATCAAAAGGTCATACCCTAATCAAAAAGACTAATCAATCTGCCCCCACAAGATTGCATCAAAGAACATGGCTTTTTCTGGGAGACATAATATTTACAAACCAGCACAATCCTATAGGGGTCTGTCAAAGGCTCCAGGCAGTGTCTCTATTTGCCACTGACACTTCCAGCACCATTGGATCTGCTGAATCATATGGCCCAAGTGGCAGAGCAGCTTGCACAGCAGCCTGGACCTGTTACAGAGCCTCCTCTTGTTCTAGTCCCCACTCAAAAGTAGAACATTTTTGGGTCACTCAGTAAATGGATCAGAGTAGTACACCCAAATGAGGAATATGTTATCTCCAAAATCCAAAGAGGCCAACTAGGTATTGTGCCTCTTTTTTGGTTGTAGGATGGGCCAGATGCAGTATCTTATCCTTCACCTTGGAAGGGATATCTCGACATGCCCCACACCACTGGACCTATAGAAATTTCACTTGAGGTGGAAGGCCCCTGTATTTTTCTTGAATTTATCTCCCATCCTCTGACATGTAAATGCCTTACCAATAAGTCTGGAGTAGTTGTTACTTCTTGCTCACTAGGTCCAATCAACATTAGGTCATCAATATAATGGACCAATGTTATATCTTTTGGGAGGGAGGGATGGCCATGGTACCAGTGGACTAGACTGTGACATAGGACTGGTGAGGTAGGACAGTGGAGGTTTATTGCTGACCTTGCCAACTGAAAGCAAACTGTTTCTGGTGGTCTTTACTAATGGAAATTGATTTAAAAAAATTTTTTTTAAAGCATTTGCTAGAGCAATAGTTGCATATCAGGTATGTGTTTATTTGCTCAAGCAATGATACCACACATGAAACAGCAGCTGCTATTGCAGTCACTACCTGGTTAAATTTATGGTAATCCACTGTCATCCTCCAAGATCCATCTATTTTCTACACAGGCCAAATGGGGATGTGGTGGGAATCACCACCCTTACATCTTCAAGTCCTCAGTGGTGGCATTATTCTCTGCAATTCTTCCAGGAATCCGGTATTGCTTTTGATTTACTATTTTACTAGGTAGGGGCAGTTCTAGTGGCTTCCACTTTGCTTTTCCTACCATAATAATCCTCATTCCACAAACTAAGAGCCAGTCTGGGGATTCTACCAGTTGCTGAGTAGTTTCTTCCAATTACGCATCCTAAAACTAGGGAAATAACAACAGAATGGATCTGCAGACCTCCTAGAACCACTGGAGATGGACCTCAGCTAAAACGCCATTGATCACCTGACCTCCACAAGCCCCTACTCTCACTCATGGACCATCGTGACTGTGCTGGTTTGAATGTATTATGTCCCCCAGAAAAAAACATATTCTTTGATGTAGTCTTGTGGGGCAGACGTTTTGGTGCTGATTAGATTTGCATGGAAATGTGCCCCACTCAACTGTAGGTGATAACTCTGATGGGATATTTCCATGGAGGCATGGCCCCACCTATTCAGGATGGGCCTTGATCAGTGGAGCCATATAAATGAGCTGACAGGCAGAGGAAACTCAGTGCAGCTGTGAGTGACATCTTGAAGAGGAGCTACAGCCAAGAGCGACACTTTGAAGAAAGCACAGGAGCTGCAGATGAGAGACAGTGTGAAGACAGCCGTTGAAAGCAGGCTCTTGCTCCAGAGAAGCTGCGAGAGGACAAATATCCCAAGTGCAACTAAGAGTGACATTTTTGAGGATCTGCAGCCTAGAGAGGAACGTCCTGAGAGAAAGCCATTTTGAAACCAGAACTTTGGAGCAGATGCCAGCCTTGTGCCTTCCCAGCTAACAGAGGTTTCCCGGACGCCATTGGCCATCCTCCAGTGAAGGTACCCGATTGCTGATGTGTTACCTTGGACACTTTATGGCCTTAAGACTGTAACTGTGTAACCAAATAAACCCACTTTTATAAAAACCAATCCATCTCTGGTGTTTTGCATTCTGGCAGCATTTACAAACTAGAACAGTGACATTTTGGGTCTCCTGGAATTAATGTCACTTTTATTTTTTTTTTTTCATTTTTATTGAGATTGTTCAGATACCATACAATTATCCAGAGATCCAAAGTGTACAATCACTTGCCCCTGGGTACCCTCATACAGCTGTGCATCCATCACACTTAATTTTTGTTCAATTTTTAGAAACTTTTCATTACTCCAGACAAGAAATAAAGTGAAAGATGAAAAAAGAAAAAAGAAAAGGAAACTCTAATCCTCCCCTATCCCTAACCAACCCCCCTCAATTGTTGACTCGTAGTATTGATATAGTACATTTGTTACTGTTTATGAAAAAAATGTTGAAATACTACTAACTGTAGTATATAGTTTGTAATAGGTATATAGTTCTTCCCTATATGCCCCTCTATTGTTAACTTCTAATTGTATTGTCATTCATTTGTTCTGGTTCATGGAAGCGATTTCTAGTGTTTGTACAGTTGACCATGGACATTGCCCACCATAGGGTTCAGTTTTATACATTCCCATCTTTTGACCTCCAACTTTCCTTCTGGTGACATATATGACTCTGAGCTTCCCCTTTCCACCTCATTCACACACCATTCGGCGCTGTTAGTTATTCTCACATCTTGCTACCAACACCCCTGTTCATTTCCAAACATTTAAGTTCATCCTAATTGAACATTCTGCTCATACTAAGCAACCACTCCCCATTCTTAAGCCTCATCCTGTATCTTGGTACCTTATATTTCATGTCTATGAGTTTACGTATTATAATTAATTCCTATCAGTGAGACCCTGCAATAATTGTTCTTATGTGTCTGGCTTATTTCACTCAGTATATTGCCCTCGAGGTTTTGTCATCAACCCATTTTTTTTTTTAATATGGTTTTGTTCACTCACCATACATTCCATCCCAAGTAAATAATCAATGGTTCTCTGCATGGTCATACATTTATGTGTTCACCACCTTCACCACTATCTATATAAGGGGATCTACATTTCTTCCACAAGGGAGGAGGGAGAATCAAAGAAGGTAGAGAGACAAAAGAAAGAGGAAAAAAAATGACAGCTAGGAAGCAGCAAAAGGAAAAATAACCTTAAATGAAAGTAGAATAAAGAATCAGACAACACCACCAATGTCAAGTGTCTAACATGCCTCCCCTATCCCCCCCCCTTATCTGCATTTACCTTGGTGTATCACCTTTGTTACATTAAAAGAAGCATAATACAATGATTCTATTAGTTACAGTCTCTAGTTTATGCTGATTGCATCCCTCCCCCAATGCCTCTCCATTTTTAACACCTTGCAAGGTTGACATTTGCTTGTTCTCCCTCGTAAAAGAACATATTTGTACATTTTATCACAATTGTTGAATACTCTAGATTTCACCAAGTTACACAGTCCCAGTCTTTATCTTTCCTCCTTTCTTGTGGTGTCTCACATGCTCCCCACCTTCCTCTCTAAACCGTATTCATAGTTACCTTTGTTCAGTGTACTTACATTGATGTGCTACCATCTCCCAAAATTGTGTTCCAAACCACGCACTCCTGTCTTCTATCACCCTGTAGTGCTCCCTTTAGTATTTCCTGTAGGGCAGGTGTCTTGTTCACAAAGTCTCTCATCATCTGTTTGTCAGAAAATATTTTGAGCTCTCCCTCATATCTGAAGGACAGTTTTGCTGGATATAGGATTCTTGGTTGGCAGTTTTTCTCTTTCACAATCTTAAATATATCACACCACTTCCTTCTTGCCTCCATGGTTTCTGCTGAGAGATCCGCACATAGTCTTCTTAAGCTTCCTTTGTATGTAATGGATCGCTTTTCTCTTGCTGCTTTCAGGATTCTCTCTTTGTCTTTGACATTTGATAATCCGATTATTAAGTGTCTTGGCGTAGGCCTATTCATATCTCTTCTGTTTGGAGTATGCTGTGCTTCTTGGATCTGTACTTTTATGTCTTTCATAAGAGATGGGAAATTTTCATTAATTATTTCCTCTATTATTGCTTCTGCCCCTGTTCTAGTTTGCTAATGCTGCAGAACGCAAAACACCAGAGATGGATAGGCTTTTATAAAACAGGGGTTTATTTTGCTACGCAGTTACAGTCTTAAGGCCTTAAAGTGTCCAAGGTAATTGGGTACCTTCACTGGAGGATGGCCAACGGTGTCCGGAAAACCTCTGCTAGCTAGGAAGGCAGCTGGCGTCTGCTCCAAAGCTCTGGCCTCAAAATGGCTTTCTCCCAGGACGTTCCTCTCTAGCAAGCTTGCTCCTCTTCAAAACATCACTCACAGCTGCACTCAGTGAGTTCCCTCTCTCTGAGTCAGCTCATTTATATGGCTCCACTGATCAAGGCCCACCCCGAATGGGCGGGGCCATGCCTCCATGGGAATATCTCATCAAAATCATCACCCACAGCTGGGTGGGGCACACTCCAAGCAAATCTAACCAGCATCAAAATGTCTGCCCCACAAGACTACAAAGACAATGGCATTTGGGGGACACAACACATTCAAACCGGCACAGCCCCCTTTCCCTTCTCTTCTCCTTCTGGGACACCAATAATATGTACATTATTGTACTTTGTTTCATCCTTGAGTTCCCGGAGACGTTGCTCATATTTTTTCATTCTTTTCTCCATCTGCTCCTTTGCGTGTAGGCTTTCAGGTGTTTTGTTCTCCAGTTCCTGAGTGTTTTCTTCTGCCTCTTGAGATCTGCTGTTGTATGTTTCCATTGTGTCTTTCATCTCTTGTGTTGTGCCTTTCATTTCCATAGAATTCTACTAGTTGTTTTTTTGAACTTTTGATTTCTGCCGTATATATGCCCAGTGTTTCCTTTACAGCCTCTATCTCTTTTGCAATATCTTCTCTAAACTTTTTGATTTGAATTAGCATTAGTTGTTTAAATTCCTGTATCTCAGTCGTTTGTTCCTTTGACTGGGCCATAACTTTGTTTTTCTTAGTGTAGGTTGTAATTTTCTGTTGTCTAGGCATGGTTTCCTTGGTTATCCAAATCAGGTTTTCCCAGACCAGAACAGGCTCAGGTCCCAGAGGGAAGAAATATTCAGTATCTTGTTTCCCTGCGGGTGTGTCTTAGAAAATTGCTGCACCCTTTGATGCCTCAGGTCACTGTGCTTTTCTGCCCAGCAGGTGATGCCTATTAGCCTATAATTCTTGACTGGTGTGAGGAGGTATGGCTGTGTTCCCCCAGGCTCTGGGGTCTGGTTCTGAATGGAAAGGGCCCCACCCCTTTCCTCCTAGAGAAGACAGAACCCCCAGGTGGAGGTCATTAGCATTTCTATGGTATTGCTTTCTGCTTGTGCTGTCTCCACCCTTCCCAGAGTCACAGCCCTGGAAACTGAATATGACTGGGGCTTTCTCCACTGAGCTGAAAAAGAAACAGATAGTGCCCTTCAGACCCAGTCCAAGGCAACCCTCCGGCTCTCCAAGGTCAGTCATCACCCAAAGCCTCTGTCTGCTTTTTGGGGATGCGTACCTGTAGTGAGCAGTTCACACTCGCTACTTAAAACCCCAGTTGGAGCTCAGCTGAGCTATATTCGCTTGCTGGGAGAGAGCTTCTCTCTGGCACCACGAGGCTTTGCAGCTCGGGCTATGGGGGAGGAGGTCTCACGACTTGGATCCGCAGGTTTTACTTACAGATTTTATACTGTGTTCTCGGGCATTCCTCCCAATTCAGGTTGGTGTATGATGAGTGGATGGTCTCGTTTGTCCCCCCACAGTTATACTGGATTATTTACTAGTTGTTTCTGGTTTTTTGTAGTTGTTCCAGGGGGACTACTTAGCTTCCACTCCTCTCTATGCCGCCATCTTGCCTTAATGTCACTTTTAAACTGGTGTCTAATAATTATCTGATCATTTCCTTTTCCCCAATGCACAGTTAGCCTGCTAAAATGCAGTAGGTCTCTTTGGGGGAAGGCTAGAAGGAAGATTAACAGTATAAATTCTTGTCAGTGTAACAGGATCCTTTCTCAAGGGGACCTGGCATTCCCCTCATTCAAGAGGCTCTGTGTCTTCAAATGCTTTCAAGTCTGGGAATTGATTAAGGGGCTGTGACTCTCTGTTTTTGTAATTCAAGTTAGACTTTCATTTACTTGACATAGAATTTTTCTTCTTACACACATCAAGTAAGAAATTTAGTAGACCACCTACCTATTTCACTTTTAGGCATCCTATGATTTACTAGCCAATGCCATAGGTTTCTGCAAGTCAGACTAATACTGCTTTGGCACCGCTGTCCATTATGGTAGCCACACGCACCTTGTCTTTGTAGATTAATTGCTGCCACTTGGCTTCTGACACTCCAGGATCCAATCATCCCCATTGTGTTTAAGCAGTTCAGTGGCAGCAGTTCCCACAGTAACATCTGACCTACAGAGAAGAGTAACCACAGAACTCTTCACAGATGAAGGAGTTAGTCTCACAAATTTATCCGCACAGTCCTGGTGACTGGTGTGTCCTGTGGACGTACTTGGGATGGGTGAGTGGGTCTTACATGATATTCCAATCTCTAGCATTCCAGTCTCTCTAAACCTTTGGATCCCCCCATCTACATCACACCAGGACAATTCTGGCACTTCAACTTCAGGCAATATAGGCCATCTTTTGGTCCATGCTTTAGTCAACCACCTGAACAAACTGTTACAGCCCTTTGTAACTCCTCGAACTTCAATGCTGAATCCAGAATCTCTGCTTAGTGTGCCCATATCAATAAATTCAGCCTGATACAACTTTGTTCCTTCCACCATTATTCCCCACCCTCAATATCCGTTCCCACATATATTCCTCTGTTTTCTGTCTATGTAAATTGGAAAAATCATGCAGTTCTTTTGGAGTATCATGCACCTCCTCATGGGTCACACTTTGCACCTCATCTTTTGGGGCCTGTTGAGACTTCAGTCTAGTTATAGGTCTGGAAGAAAGGAGGTGTGGAGGGGGGTCATGAAAATGATTAGAAGTATCTTACAAGCCGGCTAACTCAGGGCATTCCATTGCAGTTTCATCTGCTGAAATAGGATTAATCTCTTCAGGCAGAAGTGAAGGCTGTTTCCTCAGCGGAGGTGGTTACAGGTTTACTGGCACAGCAGGGTTAATCTCTTCAAGTGGAGGTTGAATGGCTATTCCTCCAGGCAGACTGGAGATTGGGTGGCTGATTCCTCAGGGCAGATCATGTCAGGTTTATCTGGCAGAGACTCAGTAGAATCTAGGGTTTAGAAGTCCCCACGATTATTTTATCAACCCATATGTCCCCATACTAATTTTCAGGATACCATTCCTTTCCAATCAGTGCCACAGCAGACACCCTGTAAGATTGGGAACTTAATTTATATTGTAATTCAGCCACTTGCACAATGAGACTCTGTCTGTTTTTCAGAAATCTCAAGTCTGTGGCTACATGAAATAAAATTTTCTTTCAAGGCAAACATAGAAACTTTCATGTCCTTCATGTGGTGCCTAAGTTGGGAATTTGAAGCCTTAAGCTCATCCCTTTCTTTTACAACTGTATCCAGAGTATTTAGAAACAACGAACCAACATCATTATACTTTTTAACTCCATAAAACTCTGAAGATATCAAAAACACTCACCCAGAGCTTTGTCTTTTATAAGCATTTGAGTAGTCATATACACTGGTGATATTTTGTGTATCATATTGCCGACTCATTCCATGGACTATCAGTGCCATCTTGATTGTTGTAAATAGACTCATTAGTGCTTTTGGATCTAATGAGGTTAGAGAACCAATTCCCCAAACCCCAGAACCAACTCAGAATCTCATCCTTAAGATTCTGTTTCTCAAAATCCATTCCTGGTACCAAAATTTGCATTAGTCAGGGTTCTCTAGGGAAACATAACTGACAGTTTACATACACACACATATATAAAATATATACACACACATATATAAAATATATATGGTGGAAATATGAGATTTTTTTTTATAGGACTTGGCTTACGCAACTGTGGGGATAGGCAAGTCCAAATTTTGTAGGACAGGTTACAAGTAGGGAACTCCAATGAAGGTTTTCAATGAATTCCCCGGAAGAAGCTGGCAGGCTAAAGTAGAGATGGAAATTCTTCCTTCTGACTGCCAAAAATCACCTCTTCTTTTAAGGCCTTCAACTGATTAGGTGAGACTTCTCTCATTGTTGAAGGCAACCTCCCCAGTGGATTGTAATCAGCTGTAGATGCAATCCACTTACTGATGATCTAAATCTATGAAATACCCTCACAGTAACAATCAGGCCAGTGCTTGCTTGACCAAACAACTGGACACCATCACTTGGCCAAGCTGCCACATGAACTTAACAATCATGTTGACCTTGAGTAATAAACTCAATCTCTCTAGGCTTCAATTTTCTCCTACATAAAGTGAAATGGTTAGGCATGATTTCTCAGAGCTCTACTATCCCCAAAGTCTGTGTCTACCAACTTCACAGGAAAATCCTTCACAAAGTTCATCTGAGCTCCTGTGGCAGACAGATCCTCCTCTTGAGTGTGAGTGGACCCCCGACTTTTAATGGATGGAATATAGCAAAGGTGATGGGATGGATGGAACGTAGGTGATTATGTGTGCGTTATTGCATGGTCGTGTTACATAAGATTATAGTGGCTCTCTTGCTGGAGTCTCCCTGTTGCTCTCTTGCAGCCTTTGAAGAAGAAGGCTGCCATGTTGCACGATGCCTATGTTGGGAAGCCCACATAGCTAGGAACTGGAGGCAGCCTCTAACCGAACGCCATGCAATGGAACGTCCTCACTCTGCAACTGCAAGGAACTGAATTCTGCCAACAACTTGAGTGAGCATGAGAGTGGATCCTTCCCCATTCAAGCCTCAGATGAGACAGCAGCCCTGGAGAACACCTTGATTGCAGCCCTGTGAGACCCAGACAGAGGACCCAACTCGGCTGGGCCCGGCCTTCTGACCATAGACCCTGTGGGAGAGTAAATGTGTGCTATTTTAAGTCTCTGGGTTTGTGGAATTCTGTTAAGCCTCAATAGATGACTAATATAGTTCCCTAGCCTAACACTTGAAACTCCTGACCCAAGCCCATGCCATCTGTCTGTGACTAATCCCAGAACTGTATCTTTGTGTATCTCTGTGTAGGTGGCTTTATCTGTCTATAGCCACATGTAAATCATACATTCCTGTTCAATAACAGACCTGTAGGGCACATACAGAGATGGGTGAGCCCAGAACCTGTTCTGAGGTGCCTAAAGCCAGTGAGGGTAACAATCCCATGATACTTGATTTGAGGCAGGCCCACTTGCAAAGCTGGGATGGCTGAGGAAATAAATGTGTATTTAGCATTATATAAATGAGTTTGCTTTCCTAGCATTTTCTCATTTGATTCTTACAAATCTCTAAGGTGGATGCTAGTTTTATAGAGGATCTGGCAACTTGCCTTATAACCCACATTTAGTATGTATCAGATCCAGGACTCTAACCCAGTTCTTCTGACTTTAAATCATTTGGATAAGTAGAAATTGGTTAGACCAAAAAATAACAATAATAATAATAATTTAAAAATAAAAAAAGAAGACGAAGAAGACATTATTGGGACAACAGAAAAATTAGAAAATGGACAGTATGCTTCATATCAATGTTAAATTTCTGGAACTTGATAGCTGTACTTAAGGTGGTTACATAGTGAGTGTCTCTGTTCTCAGGAAATGTACCTTCAAGTGTTAAGAGTTGGAGGCTCATGATATATACAACCTACTCTCAATGTTTGGATAATAGGCAGATAGAAAGAATGATACAATAAATGTTGTAAAATGCTAAAATTTGGTAAATCTGGATATCTGGGTGGAGCTATATTGGAGTTCTATGTATTGTTTTTGTATTATTTTTGCAACTTTCCTGTAAATTTAAAGATATTTCAAAATAAAAAGTTTTTTTTTATTTTTTTATTTTTGTTTTCGTTTTTTAAAAACGAATTGACTACACATTTCCTGTGTGTTAATAGGCTTACTGGGACTTCTCGTGGGCAGACTCACCTAGAAATCTCTAGAAGTCCACACGGGTGGAATTGTATCTGATTCCAATGTCCACACACCGAGAGCTCTCTGCCATCCCCTCATGTGTAAAGGAAAGAAGATAGAAGCAGAGCTGGGCCCGTCTTCAATAACCCTCGCTGAGCACACAATGAGCACTCAAGAAATTGAGGCTGAATTGCATTTTCTTTGGCTGAACTTTGCCTTATGTCTAAGGTGTCATTCAATATGACAGTGACGATATAGAACAGGGATACTCGAACTCAGGAACCAAAAGAATCATCTGAGGAGACCTACTGAAATGCAAAATCTAGGGTTCTACCTCCAGAGGTTCTGATTCACAGGTCTAGGGAACATTTCTAACAAACCCTTGAGATTATTCTGACACAAGTAAATCACAGATTGCACAGATTTCACTGGCAAAATCACAGCCAAGCCAAGATGAGGAACACTGCCTGTACTCAGAAAGGAGCCCTTTCTAAACATATCCCCACTAAGGTTTATAATTCTTTCCCTTTGGGGAGGGAGGAAACCAGTGGTGTGGTGGTAAATGTTTAACAACTGGTTTTCTGGGGGAAACCAAACAAATAGACGAATCTCTGATTTGAAGCATTTGACAAAATCTATGGCATAAATAGTCACACCATGGCTGATATCGAACTACCAACCGCATGTCACTGAACACTGAGCTGGAAGAGATGTGCTCCATCAGCTTGTGCAAGACAGTAGGAGCCAGCCCAGCAACCACTAGAGGGAGGGCAAAGTGGAGGGGGACTTGCATCCCTGGGCCCCAGTTTCCCCACTTATAAAATGAGAATTCACGACGAGCTTTGGATCACTGATAGATTATGCTTTACTCACAACTGATTATTAGGCTTTACCCAAGGGCTGTGGGATCAGAGGGGACTGCATAGAGCTGGCCTGGTTCCAAGGCCCTCAATTACAGGGGGATCCAGCAGGCCCAGCTCTGCTTTATTCTCTCTCTGTCTCCCTGAGCAGAGGGCAGAGGAGCTCACAGTTGGGAGCAAAAAGCAGGGGCTTGCAACTTGAAAGGTGAAATCACTGCCCTCCCCCCTACGTGGGATCAGACACCCAGGGAAGTGAATCTCCCTGGCAACGTGGAATATGACTCCCAGGGAGGAATGTAGACCTGGCACCGTGGGACGGAGAACATCTTCTTGACCAAAAGGGGGATGTGAAAGGAAATGAAATAAGCTTCAGTGGCAGAGAGATTCCAAAAGGAGCCGAGAGGTCACTCTGGTGGGCACTCTTATGCACACTTTAGACACCCCTTTTTAGGTTCTAAAGAATTGGGGTAGCTGGTGGTGGATACCTGAAACTATCAAACTACAACCCAGAACCCATGAATCTCGAAGACAGTTGTATAAAAATGTAGCTTATGAGGGGTGACAATGGGATTGGGAAAGCCATAAGGACCAAACACCACTTTGTCTAGTTTATGGATGGATGTGTAGAAAAGTAGGGGAAGGAAACAAACAGACAAAGGTACCCAGTGTTCTTTTTTACTTCAATTGCTCTTTTTCACTCTAATTATTATTCTTGTTATTTTTGTGTGTGTGCTAATGAAGGTGTCAGGGATTGATTTAGGTGATGAATGTACAACTATGTAATGGTACTGTAAACAATCGAAAGTACAATTTGTTTTGTATGACTGCGTGGTATGTGAATATATCTCAATAAAATGATGATTTAAAAAAAAAAAAAAAAAAAAAAAAAAAAAAAAAAAAAAAAAAAAAGCAGGGGCTTGGGAGTCAGTCCGAACACTTAACCAAACTTCTGTGTGCCTCAGTTTCCCAATCTGTAAACTGGGGGGGAAATAATACTGTACCTACCCCACAGAGAAGTTGTGAGGATTGAGTGAGACAAATCCCTGGCACGTAGTAAGATTTGCGTAAATATTAATCTCTCTTCTCCATTTCTTGTCCTGCCCGTGGGATAATTCCCCAAGTTTTATTAGAGTCTAGATAGAACAAGGGACCAATTTCATTCATAAGCAGAGTAGTAAGTCACCTATTCTGTGTAATTTGAGGGAAAGAACATACACCCCCTGTGCCAGTTTGAATTTATTGTGTCCCCCAAACGCCATTATCTCTGATGTAGTCTTGTGGGGCAGACGTTTTGGTGCTGATTAGATTTGCTTGGAATGTGCCCCACCCAGCTGTGGGTGATGACTCTGATGAGATATTCCCATGGAGGCATGGCCCCACCCATTTAGGGTGGGCCTTGATCAGTGGAGCCATATAAATGAGCTGACTCAAAGAGAAGGAGCTCATTGTGCAGCTGTGAGTGACGTTTTGAAGAGGAGCAAGCTTGCTAGAGAGGAACGTCCTGGGAGAAAGCCATTTTGAAACCAGAACTCTGGAGCAGACGCCAGCCTTGTGCCTTCCCAGCTAACAGAGGTTTTCCGGACGCCATTGGCCATCCTCCCGTGAAGGTACCCGATTACTGATGTGTTACCTTGGACGCTTTATGGCCTTAAGACTGTAACCGTGTAGCCAGATAAACCCCCTTTTTATAAAAGCCAATCCATCTCTGGTGTTTTGCATTCTGCAGCATTAGCAAACTAGAACACCCCCCAATATATGTATGTGTATGTGTGTATGTTTATATGTGTGTAGGTTTACATGTATGTAGGTTTATGTGTATTGTGTAGGTTTATGTGTGTGTGTGGAGGTTTATATGCATGTGTGTAGGTTTATGTGTGTATAGGTTTACATGTGTGTGTGTAGGTTTATGTGTGTGTGTGTGTAAGTTTACATGTGTGTATGTAGGTTTATATGTGTGTGTGTGTGTGTGTGTAGGCTTATATGCATGTGTGTAGGTTCACATGTGTGTAGGTTCACCTGTGTGTGTAGGTTCACATGTGTGTATGTAGGTTTACATGGGTGTGTGTAGGTTCACATGTGTTTGTGTGTGTGTAGGTTCACGTGTGTGTGTGTATCCTTCACTATTCTCTCATGGTGACTGAACTTTCACCATTTACACTGTTGTCAATTCCTCATAGCAGAAAAGACCACCAGGAACACACCTGTAGTCAACAAAGCCAGGTTTACTACCTGCTGCACCTGGGCTCCTCTGAAAGCCTGAGTTAGGAGGGGGCCTTATAAGATTTGGACTTGTCAGATGGTTTGTGGGGAAGAGTTCAAGGAAGTGGGGGTTTGTGCTGGGTTAGATGCTATGAGAAAGCAAAGGCAGGTATGTGATTAGATTTCTTAACAGTTTGTACCCAAGTCAGGGAAGAATAGAGTTGAACTTAGGCTGTAAATGGTAAAGAAGCCACTGTCACTTACGTTGACTGGGAGAGGGGATGTTTGGTCACTTTTGTGACTTTTCACAGTGTTCATGTGTGTGTATGTGTGTGTGTGTGTTCAGATGTGATTATGGAGTGGTATTTTCTTTTGTTTCCTTGCATCACAATTTTAGCAACCTTGTCTCCGTTTGGCAGGGGAACACCATGGCCCACCCGTGAGTGCCAGGCCAGCCAACAGCGACAGGGCTGCTGCTTTCTTTCTCATCTTACTCATTCACAAAAACATTTATTGTTGTCTTTTAGGCACGATCACACATTTTGTCTCATTTAATCCTCACAACAACTCTGTGAAGGAAAATTATCTCCACTTAGTGGTTGAGGAAACAGACTGAGAGATGAGTGACTTTCTCAAAATCTCCCAGTTTGTTTTTTTTTTTTAAAGGTAGAATGTGCACTCAAATGCAGGAACCCCCCCCCCCCCCGCCCCCCCCGGCTCCAAGTCTCGGGCTCTTTCTATTACGTTTCTCCACAAGGAGGGAGTCCCTAGGGACGCTGCCTTAGTTTGCAGGGCTGCTGTGACAAATGGCACACAGTGGGTTAGGCTTACGCAGGAATTTACTGTCTCACAGTTTTGGAGAGTAGAATCCAACATCAAGGTCCTGGCAGGGCTGTCTTTCTCCCATGGTCTGTAGCATTCCGGAGGCTCCCTGTCTTGGGGCCATCTCTCTCTCCTTGTGTTTGCTCCTCTGATTCCTGCTGACCTCTGGCTCCTACTGACCTTGTCTGAATTTCCTTTGCTTATAGGGATTCCAGTCATTGGATTAAGGGCCACCTTGATTCAGTTTGGCTTCATCTAAACAGGATCTTCATATTATATAACCATTAATAACCTCTTTGAAGGTCCTGTTTACAAATGCATTCACTCCCATAGGACTCAGGGTTAGGACTTGAACATGTCTTTTGTGCAGGACACGATCCAATCCCAACAGAGGCCAAGGACTACCCTACGTCCTCTCTTGCTAGGAAGAGATTGCTGTTTTGGGCAGGTCAGACCCACCCTGCCTGAGGCCTTGGCAACTCAAAGTGAATCCTTGGTGCACTGGGCTAGGCACGTGGTTGGCTTTCCTTCAGCACATGGTTTGTATAATTGAGAAAGCAGCCATCTGGGTTCTTATTCCCATACCTGCCAGTAACTCCTGATGTGACCTCAACAAGTCAGTGCCCCTCCTTGGGCCTCAGTGTCTTTGCCTAATGATCTAAGAGCCCATGAACTCAGGAAATCTACAAGTAAATATTTGTTGAAAGAATGAATGAATGGGTTTGTGCTGGTTTGGATGTATTATGTCCCCCAAAATGCCATGTTCTTTAATGCAGTCTTGTGGGGGCAGACGTATTATGTTGATTAGGTTGGAATCTTTGGATTAGGTTGTTTCCATAGAGATGTGACCCACCCAACTGTAGGTGATAACTCTGATTGGATAGTTTCCATGGAGGTATGGCCCCACCCATTCAGCATGGGTCTTACTTAAATCACTGGAGTACTTAAAAAGAGCCACACAGGCCCAGATGCCAGCTGCAGCCAAGAGAGAGGCTTTGAAGAATGCACAGGAGCTGAGGGTGGAGCTGGAACACAACCTGGGATCGGCAGATGCCAGCCACGTGCCTTCCCAGCCAACAGAGGTTTTCCAGATGCCATTGGCCTTCCTTGGGTGAAGGTGTACTTGTGTTGATGCCTTCATTGGGACGTTTTCATGGCCTTAAGACTGTAACTTTGTAACCAAATAAACCCCCTTTATAAAAGCCAATCCGTTTCTGGTGTTTTGCCTAACAGCAGCATTAGCAAACCGGAACAGGTTTCTAACCAGAAATGAATTTTCTGTCCAATCAGGTTTTATAGTCCGTATTTTGTTTCTTCTGTCTTTCTCCTCTTTCTGCTTTGGCTTGTTCCATTCTTTACCATCCTGTCTCTGATGCTCTCCCAGGCCTCCTTAGCCATTCCCAGAGCTCCCTTGTGCTCTCTTGGCCCAGTGGCCCAGCGGCAGGGCCAACATAGCTGCATCTCCCAGCAGCTCTGAGGCCAGCAGCTCAGGCCTCATTTTCAGCTGCTCCTGCCACAGTCTGTTGCCACTTCCAACAACCATTCCCAGCATTTGCCTCCAGAGGCTCTATCTCATCCCTGCCCAAACTCCCTGAGCCAGAAGTCCCTCAGTCAGGCCCCTAGTGGGGCTGGGCGCTGCCTAGGAAATGATCCAGTCCAACCTCCCCAGGCCCAGAAAAGAGGCACAATTTGCCCAGAGTCACACATACAGCAACCTAGCACAAGTGAAGAACAGAATCCAGGTATCTTGGTTTCTGGTGACACCTTTATCTTCTGGGAAAAACCAGTTTTAATTTGAATTTGAACATCAGGCATATTGATTCCACACACATTTGTTGACACCGTTTGCTATGCTAGGTCTTCCATGCCTGGTTCTGGAGACACAAAGAAGAATAAAACACTTTCTCTGCCTATAGAAAATTCCAGTCAAGTGTGGGAGACAAATAAGTAAAGAGATAATTGCATCACAGTGCTGGATAGCTAAGTAAACAAAATGCTGCAGGAGGATGTGGGGGGTAAGCAAATAACTTCCAGGGATGAGGAGAAGGTCATGATGTTTGAGTTGGGTTTTGAAGTATGGATAGGAGTTCACCAAGCAGAGAGAGAGAGAGAGTGGGTGTGGGGTAAAAGAACATTGCAGGCAGGGGTAACTCTTTAATTTGTAGGAAGGCACAGAGTCATTGAAGAGTGTGGCAGAAGTCTCCCAGTATGCAGCAGTGATGCAGGGAAAGAAAATTGCCCTGGATTAAGAAGGATTTAGATTCTGATTCCAACTCTGCCACAGAATCACTGGGTGCCTTTAAGCAGATCACTTAGTCTCTTTGTGTCTCAAGTACTTCTTCCTCTCTCTAGGAAGACACCCATAAGGCCTTACTTACACTGGCCATAGGGCTATTTAAATTAAAATTAATTAAAATTTAAAATTCAGTACCTCAGTCACCCCAGTCACATTTCAAGTCTTCAAAAGCTACTTGTAGTTAGCAGCTACCATACTGGACAGCACCAATACTGAATACTTCCATTATCTCAGAAAGTTCTACTGAACAGTGCTGCTCTAGAGATCTATGAGTCTAAGAGAGGAATGGATTTGTCCTATCTCATAGGAAGGTCTCCATCCTCCCCACCTACCTGTTCAGTACGAGATCCCAAAGAATAGGATGGAGAGGATGCACCATTCTGTTGCCCAGGTCTGCTTTCCACCCACACGATGACCTAAGAAAGGAAAGGGGTTCCTTTGTCCCTTTGTCAGTACACACTATTCTCTGATTTAGCAATGTGAAAAAATATAGTTCCTGACCCATAACTGGTGCCCTAATAAATGTTCAGGTAGTCCAATCCCCAGGTTTACAAATGAGGAAACTGAGGTTCTGAGTAGCCCAATTGACAACCTAGGTGTCTAAATTTCCAAGCTATCTTGAATGTTGGAATTTCTGTTGTAATAGTGGTGTGTGGGCCTCATTCTGTCTTATGCATTTCAGTTTTCATTTAAGTTGTAATCCAGGTGATCCTATGAGGAACCTTGAATGGCAGTCTATACGACCTTTAGTGTCCACCTTATCTGTGATTACATGTACCACTGTGTCACGGAGCTTGAAGGAATTAACTAATGGAAAATCTCATGTGTAATGCACAAGACCTTCATGTGACCTCACTCAGAAGGTTAACAAGATGAACAAAGTACTAGGATGAATTAACATTTTTAAAAAACAAACAAATTTATCACCTACTCTGTATAAAGCCCTGATTTAAGAGTGTTTCATAGATAACACAACAACCCTATGAGGCAGGGAGGTGAGCACTCTCACTGTACCCATTTTACAGACAGGGAATTGTAGGCCAGGATAAGCAACTTGCCCAAGGTCTCACAGCTGTTGAGTGGCAATCTGGAGCTCAGAGTTTGTGGTCTAAGAGTCCAGGCTCTTAACCTCCAACTCTACCTTTATAACTTCGCAGGTTTTGCATGTCAGGGCTTTGGTGAGCCTGGGAAGCCCTCGAGTCCAATCCCCTTCTTTTACCCATGGGAATCTGAGACCAGAGGGGCATTGGCTACCCACGGTCACTCAGCATGTCTATAGCAGAGCTTGAGCCTGAGTGTGGGCCTGTGGGCCTCTTGACCCCCGCTCAGAGTTCTCTTTGTGTCACTATTTTTAAAAGAGCCAAAACTCATAAATAAAATGGCCCAGTGCGCATCTTCTAGTCGGTGCCCAACTTTTGCTGGATGCTTTTGTGGGAAACACTTTCACAGGGAAAACCTAGACTCAAACCTCACCTCAGCTGCTCACTAGTGACCCTAGTGAGTCACTTTTTAGTCCCAGCTGCAATTTCTACAGATGAAGACTAAGGATATAATTGTCTTAAGGATGAAATGTTATGAGGTGACCTGGGAGGAGCCTTTCAGAGCCCCTAGCACAAAATAATCACTCAAGAAATAGGAGAGGATTCTGGATGTAGAGGCAGGACTGACAAACAAGGGAGGCTTGGTGGACAGCAGGACAACACTGACCCGCCGTGCTGGGGGGCCGGACAGTGATTGTGAGGATGTTAATGTGTCCCCACTTGGCAATGGAGCGCTTAACCTTGAAGTGATTCACCCAGGGGAAGGCTGGCCGGCAGGAACCCAGACTGGTCACGAGGTGGCGCTGGTGACCCACCAGGGACCTGAGAGAGCCCAGTTAGGTTTTCTGAAGTCACAGCCTGGAGCACAGGGCGACCAGCAGGTTCGCTCTGGTTGC
Source organism: Choloepus didactylus (assembly GCF_015220235.1). Taxonomy (NCBI): domain Eukaryota; kingdom Metazoa; phylum Chordata; class Mammalia; order Pilosa; family Megalonychidae; genus Choloepus; species Choloepus didactylus. The sequence continues at coordinate 208,176,309 of NC_051308.1, read as the reverse complement.
TTGTGGGACACCGGCTAGGAGACTGACAGTCAGGGTGCTCTGCCCAGGAAAGAAGGATAAACGAGACTTTCTCACTCCCTACCGCATGCAGTCTTCACAGCCACCCTGTCGGGTATTATCTCGGTTTTACCCATAAGGCACTTTGACTCACGGAGATTATAGAAATAATCTCCCCAAGTGATACAACTATTAAGAAGTGGACCCAGGATTTGAATTCAGGCCCACTGACTCCAAAGTCCATGCTCTTCCCAGGAAAATATACTTCTTTCACCTAGTGGAATCACCGTTGACAGAGGCTGAACAGGTTATAATTGAGGGAATACCCGAAATGGAACACAGATTAAAATGGCTTCCTCCCCTGCTCCCTCTCTAGACCAGTTCCCCATCTATTTTTCACCTGGTCCATTGCAATAGCCTCCTAACCCAGTTCCCTGCTTCCATTCTTCCCCTAGGATCTGTTCTCCAGAGATCTTTTTAAAATGAAAACTACCTCACGTTATTCCTCAGCTCAGAACCTTCCAATGGCTTCCTAGCCCACTTAGAACAAAATTTGGACTTCTCACCATGACCTACAAGCCTTGGCGTGCTGGAAAATGTTTATCAACAGCTCTTGGGGATGGGGGCACAGATTTGTGGCATTTGCTAATTGTGGTTTACACTTCTCCTCCGTGGCTGATTTGAACCTGGAGTTAGGAAGGGATGCATACAGTCGGTGCTCTGGTCTGCACTGGCTGCAGCACTCTGCTGCGCTGAGGCCTCACAGCAGGATCTGGCCCCAGACTACTTCTCCAACCAAGTTTCTTACCCTCCTCTCCCGGCTCACTGCGCTCAATCACTGACCTTGTTTCTGGAATGTAACAAGACATATCTACTTCAGGACCTTGGCACTTGCTGTTCTCTCGGGAATGTTCTTCCCCAAGATGGTGCCATGATTTGCTGCATTACTTCAAATCTCTGCTCAAACAATTTGCCTGAGAAATACCATCCCTCCACCCTCCACGGCTTTTATCCCCTTACTCTGCTTGGTTTTTCTCTAATGGCATCAATCATCACCTGATAATAAATCATAGACTTATTTATACTTATATGTCTTGGTCACCATTTTATTCTCACCCTTAAGTTGGGCCTGGCTCACAGATGGCACTCAATAAATATTTGTTGAATTAGTAAATGAATAATTATCTTTCTGTTAAACATAATGACTTTACAGGGCTTTTATGCAATCTCTTTATCATTGAGATACTGTAGTTTCATTAGAACACATCTAGTTGTGACTTTTATTCTGTTCAGCATTAAGTATGCACTTTGACTCTGAGCTCTCATGCCTTTCTTTAATTCTGGGAAATTCTCAGCCATTATTCCTTTAATCTTGCTTCTCTTGCATTCCTTCTGTCCTCCTGGAACTCCTACGTAGCAGTCTGTCAATCTATACTTCACTTCTCTTACCTACTTGGGGCAGAGACTCCCAGATGTCCCCCAGTATCCATTCTCCCTTTTTTCCTTAGTAGTGGAGTCTCCAACCTCTAGTTAGGCACATGGCTGCTTGGGATCAAGAAGACACTTCTCAGAATTCCTTTCAGCTAGAGAAGGATTATAACTGAGGTCTGGACAAAGGTATAGAAGCATTAAGAGTCTTGTGGAGCTTCTTGGATCTGTCTTTAAAGGAAGAGAGTATGCTATTCTTTGACCTTTCTTCCTGCTATCTGGTAAATGCATGAAATGACTGGAGCTGGTACTGCCTTCTTCAACCATAAAGTGGAAGCCATATGCTGAGGTTGGCAGACAGCCAGATAGAAGGAACCCGGGTCCTGATGACTTTCTGAGTTTGCCCTATTAGCCTTAAACCTCCTAAAGTTGGACAACCCTGTAGAGTTAAATGAACTTGTATCTTGCTTAAGCCATGGTTATTTTTCTGTCTGTCTTTGGGTTTCCTAAAAGCAGACCCTGAGATAAGGATTTAGATGCAAGTAGTTTATTTGGAGGTGATCCAAGGAAGCACACTGAAGGAGTGTGGAAGTGAGAAAGGGAAGGGAGGAAAACCAAACAAGGATTTGATCATGACAGGTTACTGCTGTGGGTGACTGAGGGCCAATCCCACCATGGGAACTGGGAGAGACTATGGAAACAGGCTGCATAACTGTCCCACCAAGGGGCGGGGAAGCTGGGAAGCTTATCCACAAACTAAAGTCTCTTGCCGGTTGAGGGTCTTTTCTGGGGCTCATCCCCAGTACTCCGCCTGCCCCTTGTGCAAGCCAAGAAGGCTCCTGAGGCCAGGGGATACCCTTGGGCAGTCACAAGGTGCTGTCCTGTCCTCCCATACTGAGCCTGGTGGGCTGAGCACTGAGGGTGTCTGCAACCTGTCTGTTGCATTAGAACCTCCTCTAATTCTTATACCACCCTTTTCCGTAACTTCTCTTTATCTCTTTGCTTACCCTGGATGAATTCCCGAGTTCTCACTTCCAAAGAATTAATCCTATCTTTTACTGTGTCCAATCTAGATTTATTCTGTCTCCTCAGTTTATTTCAATAACCATGTTTCTCACATCCAGTTGTTCTGGATGGCTGTTGTTTCATTTCTGTCTGTTTTTTATTTGTAATCTATTATTCAGTTTATATGGATAGATGTTGTATTAGTCAGGGTTCTCTAGGGAAACAGAAACCAACAAGAGATAGCCATAAATATTATGAGATTTTATAAAAGTGTCTCACGCAACTGAGGGGATGCATGAGTCCAAATTCCATAGGGCAGGTTGCAAGCTGGCAACTCTGATGAAGGTTTTTGATGAATTCCCTGGGAGAAGCTGGCTGGCTGCAGTAAAGATGAAAGTTCTCTCTTCTGACTGCTGAAGTCATCACTTCTCCTTTTAAAGCTGTCAACCGACTGGGTTAAACGGCTTTCATTGCTGAAGACACCCTCCTTAGTTGATTGCAGATGTGTTTAGTCATAAACGCAATTAACTTACTGATGACTTAAGTCCATGAAATGTCCTTGCAGTAACAGTTAGGCCAGTGCTTGCTTGACCAGACTACTGGACACCATCACCTGGCCAAGTTGAAACATGAATCTAACCATTGTAGATGTTATTTCTGATTTTACTTGAAGATCCCAAACATTTATTTTGAAGTTGTTTTCAGATATTTCTATTATTTTTGTCTTGTCTGGAGTGAATTTATTTCCCCAATTATTGATTTTGTTGGCTGTCTTTGTTAGCATTAACTTTCCTTGTGCAGGTTTTGGAATCTTAGTTCGTAAGTTTTTCTTAAGTGGGATTAATTTTTCTCTATGTACTTAACCCTCTCTGCCTAGTGGTTTGATGGTGTCTCCCTGGACTCCTGGGACCTAATCCAGAGCCAGGTTTTATGCTGGTGGCTCAAGGCTCTCATCCTGTAACGGTGGTGGGAATTTTGCATGTCCAGTCCCTGACCTCACACGGGGCTCCTTTAGTTCCTCACACCCTGAGGGAGTCCAATTCCTGCCTATTTTACCTGCTCTAACCCCAGAGCCCCGCAGACCCCTATCTTCAACCCTGCTCAGTCCCTTGTGTTTCTGTTGCATGTCTGATCCATAAAGAGGCTTATCCAGGTTTTGAGCATAGCTATTACTGACTTTAATTTGTCTTTTGATATCTTTGCTATGAATTTGATGCATGAGGATGGGACTCAAAACATGAACTTCCAACACCATCCTGACTAGAAGTTTCTGGACCCTTTGAATCTCTCCAGGGGAGGCACTCTCTGCCTGTGGACAGGTCTCTGTCCTGCAGCCAGGCATGTAGATATGGGAAAATAAAGACTCTGCCTTCCTGGATGCTCCTGTTTTCTTCCCAAGAAGAAACATGCACGGGAGGACCCGAAGCGCCCCCTGAGTAAAGCATTTCGGTGCCTCGTGTCCACCCAGCCTTCCGGTTCATTGCGTCCAGACTCTCCCAAGTCATTCCATCACTGGGCTTCCTGCCAGCACTCCACCTCAAAGGTCTTCACTGATGTGGGGCTTTTGGTGTTCGCAGCCATATCTGCATTTCAACAAGGGACTCATAAAGATGTTTTTGTCTTTAAAATGTACAGGAATGGAATTCAAATGGCAGAATGACAGGCTGTGTGTGGGGTTGATTGGCTGGGTCACAGAGACATCACACCTGGCTGGCCGGGAGAGCTTTATGACGACAGGAGCTGTCCAACAAGGGAGTGGGCTGCTGTCACTGGGGGAACTCAAGCAGGGGACGGCTGACCCTCCACTGGGTGCCGGGTGGGGCCGTGAATGGAGGGGTCTTAAAGCAGGAGGGAGGATTCTGGGAGAAGCACAGGAGCTGGTGCCACACAAGCACTCCAGAAACTGGAAAGTGTCACTAATGTTGTGATTGCTCTAAGAATCTACACTGCTTCTCTGAAAACCAGCCCGATCCCCCATACTGATGTGTGGCCTCCAACCTGAGGGCACATCTTTCCCCTTCTGTGGGCTGCACCTGTGAATGAAATGTTTGGACCCAAACCTAGTGGTTTTCAGAGTCTCCAAGAGTAGACCTCAGAGGAGGGGTGATGCAGGAGCTTTCCCACTGTTCCCAAGAGCCCAGCATCCTCAGTCCCCTGCATGTCCCCCCAGCTGTGTGACCCATTCTGAACAGATGACCCCACCTGCCAGTATTACTGCACTTCAAAACTGCATGCTCCTTAGTGTTTTATAGTTACCATAGCAGGAAGATTTATCTTCACTTTTTACAATTTAAAAGTACTAATGGAATTACTACTTTTTATTTGTTTTAAAGCCATAGCATTTTTCTCCCAATACTACCACATTTTAAATGTATTTAACACTTACTCTAAAAGATAAATTTAACTTCAGAAAGGATCTTCTCTGAGAAAAAAAATGGATATTTTGTCCCTACTGTGGTGGGGCTCAAAAACTTTTATAGCATGATCAGTGGAATTTAAGGGATGCTCCTAAGGGCCCTTTCATGATAACCTCCCTTATGGGTCTTGGCAGGAGAAGGAAGTTTCCTTGCAGGCCAGTGCACCTGCCACAGCTAATGGGTGCTGTGAAAAAGGAAGGTACTTTATATCTATTGAGCATTGTGTGCTTTACAAGTGCTATTTAATTTAATCAGTGTAGCAGATCAAATGAGCCCAAAGAAGTGAAGTGATCTGCCCAAAGTAACACAGTAAGGAAGAGGCAGGTGAACTTTCCACTCAGCCATGCCCTTTCCAAATCCACCAGTTGGCTCTTGTCCAGTCTTTTATTCATAAGACTGATTTTTGCTTAAGTTAGCATTTCTTTGTGGATTATTAGCCTTTAGCTAATGACCTTTTGCCCTTACTATTTTAATTTTCATCTGTGTGGCACTCAACATATTTAGGATAAATTTTCTGATTATAAGAACAATCTGTGATTGGGCATGCTGGGGACCAAGATGGTGGTGTGAGATGCACCAGGGTGCTGCTTCCCCACAGAATCTTTGAACAATTACCAAAAACTGGTAGAGCCATCTTCCTCAAAACTCTGGAAAACAGTTAAGGGATTGCAATAATTGGATGAGTGCCAAATCAAGAAAATGAAGCTTTGAAAACAGTAGGAGATGCTCTCGGCTCCCTTGCTGGCCTTCACCCAATCCCTCCCTGGCCTGTTAAGGAGCTGGCCTGTGTTCCCATTATGGGTCTCTGGCCTTACTCTGGAGGGAGCAGAGGAACCGCTACGTGTATGCTGGGCTGCCTGTAGGTCAGTGCCAATCTATCGGGTTGCAGCCTGAAAGATTGAACCAGGAAACTCAGGTGGCAGTTTGAAAGACTGAACCAGGAAACATGTCTCTGGCTCCCCATCCCAGAACTCCCCTTCAGGGAGAAGCAGCTTTCAGACAGCTAAAGCAGTATGAAAATCAATTAAGTTGAAATGGCCTGGGCAAGGGATTGCTGGCTTTAAGATACACAACAGAGCACAGGGTGAGGGGGGTGTCTATTTTATATGGATTCCTGTCAACAGGGGAATTCCTAAGGCTGTGAGCAAGCACAAGCCCAGTACAAGATGCAGGCTCAGAAAAGACAGAGGGACCCTGCACTCACCTTACTTTTGTCTCAGGCTTATCTTGATAGGAAGGCTAAACTCTGAAGGAGAGCACCAGCCAAGGCAGAGCTAATTTGCAAAGACTGTGAAAGGTGTTTTTTATAACATTGGTTTGTTTTTGTTAGCTGCTGGCACTCAAGGAAATCTCTGTCATATCACTAACTGGACATAAATTTAAGACATAGACAGCTCAGGGACTTAATCTCAGAGTTAACGCATTAAAATATTAAATGTACAGTGTGAAACAAAATATTAGAGGACAAAGAAAGAAACAGGAAATGATGGCCCTTCCAAAGGAACAAGATTAAAATTCAGAAACCATCAATGAAAGAAATAAAACTTTAGACACAGTGGGCAAAAGCTTTTAAAAAAAATGATCCTCAATATGCTCAAGGAGATAAAATGAAACATGGATAAAACACTGAAGGATATAAGGAAAACAATAAATGAACAATATGAGAATATCAGTAAAGAGAGAAAAAGCTTAAAAAGGAACTGTGCCAGTTTGAATGTATTATATCCCCCAAAATGTCATTATCTTTGATGTAATCTTGTGTGGGCAGACATATTAGTGTTGATTAGATAGTAGTTCTTTGATCCATGGAGATGTGACCTACCCAACTGTGGGTAATAACTCTGACTGGATAATTTCCTTGGAGTGTGGCCCTGCCCATTCAGCATGGACCTTGATTAGTTCACTGGAGCCCTTTACATCTCAGACAGAAGGAGCAAGCTTGACACAGACAAGAGGGACACTTTGAAGAATGCACGGAAGCTGGGAGAGTAGCTGAGATGAGAGACAGTTTGAAGATGGCCATTGAAAGCAGACTCTTGCTCTGGAGAAGCTAAGAGAGGATGCCCCAAGAGCAATCGAGAGTGACATTTTGAAGAGGAGCTGTGGTTTAGAGAGGAGCGTCCTGGGAGAAAGCCATTTTGAAGCTAGAACTTGGAGCAGTTGCCAGCCACGTGCCTTTCCAGCTAACAGAGGTTTTCTGGATGCCATTGGCCATCCTTCAGTGAAGGTAGCCAATTGTTCATGTGTTACAATGGACAATTTATGGCCTTAAGACTGTAACTGTGCAACCAAGTAATTCCCTTTATAAAAGCCGATCAATTTCCTGGTGTTTTGCAAAAAGGCAGCATTGGCAAACTGGAACAGGAACCAAACAGAAATACTGGAGTTGAAGACCACAATACAAACAAAAAATTTCCTAGAGGGAGCTGGCAGAAGAAAGAATCAGTGAATTCAAAGACAAGAAAATTGAAATGATTCCAACTGAGGAGCAGAAGGAAAAATGAAGTAAGAAAGTGAACAGAGCCTAAAAGACCTGTGGGACCACCAAACAAGCACACAGTATACATATTATGGGAGTCCCAGAAGAAAGAAAGAGGCAAAGGAATATTCAAAGAAATAATGGCAGAAAACTTCCCAAATGTAATGAAAGTCATGAATATGCACATTCAAGAAGCCCAAGAAACCCCAAACAATAAAAATTTGAAGAGAACCATGCCCAGACACATAGTAGTCAAACTGAAATTTCAAGGACAAGGAGATAGTTCTGAAAGCTGCAAGAGAAGAGCAACATGTTATGTACAAGGGAACCCCCAAAAGATTAAGTGCTGATTTCTATCAGAAACAATGGAGGCAAGAAGGCAGTGGGGTGAATTATCTAAAATGTAGAAAGACAATAATTACCAACCAAGAATTTCATATCCAATGAGAATGTCTTTCAAAAAAGATAAAGAGAAACTAAGGGAGTTCATCACAACTAGACCTGGTGTACAAGCAATGTGAAAGGGAGTGCTACAGATTGAAAGGAAAGGACATCAGACACTGGATCTAAGAGGCATAAAGAAATAAAGACCTCCAGTAAAGGTAACCATTCTAGTGATTAAAAATGGCAGAACTATTGTATGGTATGTTTTGGTATGAAACTCCACTTTTTACTTCTTACATGTTCTCAAATGGAAAGGCCTAAACATAATGTTAAATCTATGGTTTTGGACACATAATGTATAAAGATATAATTTGTAACAAGTACAACAAAAAGGTGGGGAACAGGAGGGAAGGGAACAGTGTTTGTGTATGCTCTTGAAGTTAAGTTGGTATCAAATCAGTGGTGATTGTTACAGTTGGAGGATGTTAAACTTAAGCCCTATGGTAATCATAAAGAAAATACCTGAAAAATATATACAGAAGGAGATAAGAAGGGACTCAAAATCAATATGCAAATAGGCATTAACAGAAGAACTGAGGGATGAAAAATGTATAAGACTTACAAAACCAAATAGCAAAATGACAGATGAAAGTCCTGTATTATCAATAGTTTCTTTAAATGTAAATGGATAAAACTATCCAGTCAAAAGGCAGAGATTGGCAAAATGGATAAAAAAGCATGACCCAGCTATATGCTGTTTACAGGAGACTCACCTTTAGTTCAAAGAACATGTTAATTGAAAGTGAAAAGATGAAAAGAATATACCATGCAAATAGTAACACAAAGAGAGGTAGCTAAACTAATATAAGAGAAAATAGACTTTAAGTGAAAAACTGTTATGAGGGATAAAGTAGGTCACTATATACTGAAAAGAGGATCAATTCAACAAGAAGACATAACAATTATAAATATATGCGCACCTACTGGCAGATCCCAAAGTTACATGAAGCAAATATTGACAGATTTTCAGGGAGAAATAGATAATTCTACATTAATAGTAGGAAACTTCAATAAAATACTTTCAATAATGGTTAAAATATCTAGACAGAAGATTAATAAGGAAGTAGAATGCTAGAATGATACTGCAAACCAACTAGACCTAACAGACATATATAGAACACCTCACCTAATAGCAACAGAATACACAATCTTCTCTAGTGCATATGGGTTATTCTCTCAAGGATAGACCATACGTTAGGTCACAAAACAGGTTTCAATACATTTTTAAATATTGAAATCATACAGTGTATCTTTTCCAGTTAAATGGAATGAAGCTACCAATCAATGACAGAGGGAAAACAGGAAAATTCACAATATCTTCAAACTAACAACACATTCACACAATCAATGGGTCCAAAAAGAAATCACAAGGGAAATTAGGATACATCTTAAGGCAGATGAAAATGAAAACACAAACATACCCAGATTTACAGAATGCTGTAAAGGCAGTGCTGAGAGGGAAATTTATAGCTCTAACTCTAACCTCACAACTGGAAGATCCAGAAAAAGAAAAGGAAACTAAACCCAAAGCAAGCAGAAAGAAGGAACTAAAAAAATTAGAGCAAAGATAAATGAAATAGAGAATAAAGAAACTATAGAGAGAATTAAAAAAATCAAAAGTTGGTTCTTTGAAAAGGTCAAGAAAATTGACAAAGCTTTATATAAATTGACAAAGAAAAAAAAGAGTGAGGATGCACATAACTAAAATCAGAAATGAAAGGGGAACTTTACTACCGACCCAACAGAAATAACATTATAGGAGGATACTATGAACAACTCTATGCCAACAAATTAGATAACCTAGATGAAATGGATACATTCCTAGAAACACACAAACAACCTATGTTGACTCAAGAAGAAATATAAGATCTAAAAAGATCAATAACAAGTAAAGACATTGAATCAGTATTCAAAAACCTCCCAAAAAAGAAAAGCCTAGCACCAAATGGCTTCACTGGTGAATTTTACCAAACATTCCAAGAAGAATTAACACTAATCCTGCTCAAACTCTTCCCAAAAATTGAAGATGAGGGAACGCTCTCTAACTCATTCTATCAGGCCAACATCACCCTCATATCAAAGCCTGATAAAGATATCACAAGAAAAGAAAAGTACAGACCAATTTCTCCAATGAATATAGATGCAAAAATCCTCAAAAAATACTAACAAATTGAATCCAACTGCACTTTAATAGAATTAGACACCATGATCAAGTGGGATTTATCCCAGGTATGCAAGTGTTTCAGCATAAGAAAATCAATTAATGTAATACAGCACATTAACAAAACGAAGGGGAAAAACCACATGATCATCTCAGTTGATGCAGAAAAGGCATGTGACAAAATCCAGCTTGATAAAAACACTTAGAAAACTAGGAATAGAGGGAAAGTTTCTTAACATAATAAATGACACACATGAAAAAACTACAGCTATCATTATATTCAATAGTGAAAGACCAAAAGCTTCCCCTCTAAGGTCAGGCACAAGACAATGATGCCCACTGTCACTACTGTTTCTCAACATTGTACTGGAAGTTCTAGCCAGAGCAATTATATGAGAAAAATAAATAAAAGGCATCCAAATGGGAAAGGAGGAAGTAAAATTTACCTATATGCAGATGACAAGATCCTATTTATAGACAATCCTGAAAAATCCCCAACAAAGCTACTAGAGTTGATAAATTCAGCAAAGTGGCAAAGTACAAGATCCACACAAAAAAATAAGTAGTGTCTCTTATACTAGTAGTAAACCACCTGAAGATGAAATCAAGGGGAAGAGACCCATTTACAAGAGCAAATAAAAGAATCAAATACCTAAGAATAAACTTAACCAAGGATATAAAGGACTTGTATGGGAAACTACAAAACATTGCCAAAAGAAATCAAAGAAGATCTAAATAAATGGAAGGACATTCTGTGTTCATGATTGGAAGATTAAATATCTTTAAGATGTCAGTTTTAACCAAAGTGATTTACAGATTCAGTGCAATTGCAATCAAAATCCCAACAGTCTTTTTTTGAGAAATGAGAAATGCAATCATTAAATTTATGAGTGGTAAGGGACCCCAGATAACAAAAAACATCTTCAAAAAGAAGAACAAAGTTAGAGGACTCACACTTTCCAATATTAAAATGTACTACAAAACTACAGTAATCAAAATAGCATGGTATTTGCTCAAGGACAGACACATAGACCAGTGGAATTGCATTGAGAGTTTGGAAATAAAACCTCACATCTATGTCTAATCGATTTTTTCCATTTTTTTATTGAGATCTATTCACATACCATACAGTCATCCAAAGTGTACAATCAATTGTTCACAGTACCATCAAATAGTTGTGCATTCATCACCACAATTTCTGGAGATTTCCACTATTCCAAAAAAAAAGAAGAAGAAAAATAAAAATAGAAGTAAAAAAGAACATCGAAAACATCCCATACCTCCCACCCCACCCCCATTGTTCATTTAATTTTTGTCCCATTTTTCTACTCATCTGTCTATACACTGGATAAAGGGAATGTGAGCCACAGAGTTTTCTCAAACACATGGTTGTACTGTGTAGGCTACATAGTTATACAATCATCTTCAAGAATAAAGGCTACTGACTTGCAGTTCAACAGTTTCAGGTATTTCCTTTTAGCTATCCCAGTACACTAAAAACTACAAAGGGATATCTATATAACTCTAAATGATTTTCGATAAGGGGGCAAAGATCACTCAATTGGGAAAGAAAATCCTCTTCAACAAAAGGTGCTGGAAAAACTGGATATCCGCATGGAAAACAATGAAAGTGGAATGCTACATCACACCATATACAAAAATTAACTAAAAATGAATGAAAGACCTAAATATAAGAATCAGGAGTATAAAACACCTAGAAGGAAACATAAAGAAGCATCTTTAGGACCTTGTGTTAGGCAATGATTTCTTAGACTTTACACGGGAAGCATGAGCAACGAAATAAAAAAATAGATAAATGGGACTTCATCAAAATTATAAAAATTTTTGTGCATCAAAATACTTCATCATGAAGGTGAAAAAGACAACCCACTGAATGGGAGAAAATATTTGGAAAACATATCTGATAAGGATTTAATATTCAGAATGTATAAAGAAATCCTACAACTCAACAACAAAAAGACCAACAACCCAATTTTTAAAATGGGCAAAAGACTTGAATAGACATTTCTCCAAAAAAGATATACAAATGGCCATGAAAAGATGTTCAACATCATTAGCCATTAGGGAAATGCAAATCAAAGTCACAATAGATACCATTTCACACCCACTAGAATGGCCACTATACAAAAAGTGAAAAATAACAAGTATTGGAGAGGATGTAGAGTAACAGGAACACTTTGTTCATTGTACATGGGAATGTGAAATGATACAACTGCTGTGGAAAACAGTTTGATGGTTCCTCAGGTATAGAATATGACTCACTGATCCTACTTCCAGGTATATACCCAAAAGTATTGAAAGCAGGGACTCAAACAAATATTTGCACATTGATGTTCATAGTAGCATTATTCACAATTGCCAAAAGATAGAAGCAACCCAAGTGTCCATCAACAGACGAATGAATAAACAAAGTGTGGTATAGACTTACAAGGGAATGTCATTCAGCCTTAGAAAGGGATGAAGTTCTGACACATGTGACAACATGGATGAGCCTTAAAGACATTGTGTTAAGTGAAGTAAGACAGACACAAAGGACAAATATTATATGATATGAAATAATTAGAATAAGCAAATTCTTAAAGTCAGAAACTAGAATACAGGGTATTGGGGGAAGTTCATGCTTAACTGGTACAGAGTTTCTGTTTGGGGTGATGCAAAAGTTTTGATAATGGATGGTGGTGATGGTAGCACAACATTTGAATGTAATTAACACCACTGAATTACATATTTGAATGTGTTTAAAAGGGGAAATTTTAGGTTGTATACATGTTACTAGAATAATTTTTTTTAAAAAAAAAAAACAAAGCATAGGACTATACAACAGAAACTGTGAACCCTAATGTAAACTGTGGACTGTAGTTAATAGTGCAATTTTAATATTGTTCTTTCAATTGTGACAAATATACATACTAATGCAAATTGTTAATAATAGGGAAAACTGCGTATGTGAGGGGTGTATATAGGAACTCTGTATTTTCTGCATTTTTCTGTAAACTTGCAACTTCCCTAATAAAAATAAATAAAAATTAAATTACACATAAAAAATGTGATCTGCTTTTTGTTGTTGTTTACTTTTTATTCTGAAATAATTATAGATTCATAGGATGTTGCAAAAATAGTACAGAGAGGTACCATGACCCTTCACACAATTTCCCCTAATGGTTCCATATCAAAACCAGGAAACTGACATGGTTACCATGTGTGTATATAGTTGTGTCATTTTATCACATGTGTAGATTCATGTAACCACTGCTGCAGTCAAGATTCAGCATTATTCTGTCACCACAAAGATCTCCCTGGGTCCACCCCTCTATAGTCACAGCCATCCCCTTCTCTCCCACGTTCCTAAACCCTGGCAACCGGTAAGCTGTTCTCCATCTCTTCAATTTTGTCATTTTGTGACTGTTATGTAAATAGACCCGTATAGTATGTGACCTCTTGCGACTGGCTTTATTTCCTAAAGCATGAAGCCCTTGAGATCCATTCAAGTTGTTCCACGTATTAAAAATTAGTTACATTTTATTGTTAAGTAGCATTCCATGGATGATCAGTTTCTTAAAAACTTGGCAATACAGAAAATAAACAGAAAAATAAAGAAAAAGAAATCCCAAGTCCCCAGATTGGAGGGAAGGGGGGCTCCTGGTTTCCTTTCTGTTCGGACAAGGACTGGCTTAGGCCCTGGTTCTCTCTGGGGCTGACCCTCTGCAGACCCCATTGCAAATACAGAGAGAAGACCAGGCCCTTCGCCCCAGGCCCCACTGCTCCCTCTGTGCTCCCTCTTGGAGGCTCCCTCTGGCTGCTGCCGACTCTCTCTTTGCATCTATGCCTCTTTTTTTCTTTCCCCACTCTTTCTCCTAGCCCTGCGTGTCTCCATCTGTCTGTCTGAGTCAGGCTCTCTCTTTTTCTCAAACCACAAAATATGGCTAAATGCAATTTCCATTGAGTGCAAAATCTTGTGTCTGTGTTTCATTATTCTGTCTGGATTTGTACATGTTTTCAATTGCATAATTCCCCTCCTTCCTCATTTTCTCCCCAAGACTTTCTCCCACATAATACGAGCATTTGGGGGCCAGCTTTTGACAGTTCTGCCTTTGAATGCTGTGAAAAGTAGAGCGAGTGCCTCTTTCAGTCCTGCACCACCAGGGAAGCTTGGTTAGCAAGTTCCTTGGGGCTCCTGCAGAGCTTGGTCCCTTACACCAGTCCTGGGGGAGGGAGTGGCCTTTTACCAGCTCCCGAGAAAGCCAGAGCTTTGCAGGCAGCACTCACCTCGAAAGAGTTCAAAGACCATTCCGGTGGCTGCCTCAAGACCTTCATCCCCACTGATGCCACAGCATCTGGTCCAAACCCTCCTGTCTGCTTTTTCCAGGCCCTTGAACCTCTAAACCAACCCTATTCATTCATTTACTCTTTCTTTCATATACACCTGAGCAATATGGATTATTGCTCCCACAGCCAGTACAGTTTTAAAACAGGGTTGATAGAAAATAACTTAAATATCCAACATATATTTAAATAGTAAAATATATTGTGAGATGTCCTTTAGGATCAAATATTTCAAAGTCATTAAAATCACGATTTGGAGGCTTCAGAATGGAAAATATTCTTGACTTACGGTTAGGATCCTAATTACATAAAAATACATAGGCACGGAGAAATGGCTTAAAGACTCTAAGGTGTTAGTTCTTTTTTCTGGATTGTGGGATTATAGATGACTTTACATTTTTTTTCTTAATGTTCACAATAAGCATGTTTTATCTTTATAATCAGAAACAAATATGCATTATTAAAACCCAATGAACTCTGCTGAATGAAAAGTCATTTCTACAGCTCTTCACCCAAGTAGTGTTCCGAGGATGCAGCACCTCCCCTACTCCCAAATTTCCATAGGGAGGGCAGACCACTATCCAGGCACCTCTCGTTGAGCTCTGGCTCCTGCCAATGTGCTGGCTGGGTGGAAAGCCATACTCTGAATTGCAGCTGCGTGGCTGCCCTGTCCCTGCTCCTTGGCTGTGTTTTCAAATGGAGTTTGCAGAGTGGGCAGGTCTCTGCATCTGTGCACTGCGCTTCTGAAGCCAGGTCCTGCCCTGCTCTCCTGATGCAGTATCCTCAGCCCTCCGAGGCTATTGCGTCAGAGTAGAAGAGATGATCCCGCACCCCTGCCCCTGGCCCTGCACACCCAGCACACACCCTTCACACGAGAGCATTTTGACCCCTGCTGGGAACTAGAGGGGACACCTGCCTTCCAGACGGTATGCATACGCGTAGGACCCAGAGCTCCCCGGTTCCGACTCAGTTGCTGGAAGGAGCACAGGGTTCTGGAAGCCTCGACTCTGCCATTAGCTCCTGACTGAGAGAAGGGAACCAACCATCCCATTTGCTGTATGGAAAGTCACACACTGAGTCTGGGGCATATTTTTTTGACAGAGGGATTTTTGAGCTAGATCTGAGTGCCAGCGGCGGTCTGTGGCTCAGCTGCCTCAGTAATGATTGGGTGCTGGGATCTGCAGCTCATCTGCCTTGGTTCGAATCCCAGCTCCACCACCTTGGGCAAGTTTCTTTCCCTCTCCGTGCCTCAATTTCCTCATCTGAAAAGTGGAGTAACAATAGCACCTACTTCATAGGGTCCCTGTGAGGATTAAACGAGCTGCTGCATGTAAAGTCCTGAGAGCAGTGCCTGTTCCAAAGTAGCCCACAGTGAGTGTTAGCTATTATTCTCATTATTCTGCAATGTGTTCATGGGAAAGGGAAGGCAGGATATTCAACACTGGGGCTCTCCCAGCAAAGCCCAGATGTAAGTCTGTGTGATGAATGCCAAATGAGGATTACCAATAAAAAGCCCTGCCTCAAATCCATTCCTGAGCGAGGTGGAGTGTGAGGAATTACAGGCCCCCACCGTGAGCAGGAAAAGTGGGGGAGGGCCACACAGAAGGGCACAGCCTGCTCTTGGCTTTGAAGGGGGCTAGGCCAGGGAGGACAAGAGCAGTGGAGTACAGTGGAGGCCTGTTGTACAGGGGTCCATGGGTGGGGTTGCCACAGGGGATCTTTTGAGTCCATTCCTGGGGTGCCGGCCCTTTTACGGGTGGTCTCTCCTCACCACCACCCTGAAGGATGTGGAAACAAAGGCTGGGGTTGGGGAGGAGCTCAGGACCACGGCCCGGCCCGGGAGGGCTGGAGCCCAGATGGGAATCCCGGGCTGTGCAGTCCACAGGACACCTCTGCTCTGGCCTTCCCCAGAGCCATGGCCAGGTGGGGAACCCTGAGGCCTCAGAGGGGACCCCTAGCTGCAGGGAAGAGGGAGAGACTGAGGGAACCCCAGCGCCAGGTGTGCGAGAGACCCAGTGGGCCCCTGGGCGGCCATGTGGGAAAGAGCAGAAAGTAGGTCAGTCCTGCAGGAGACAGAGCAGGAAATTAATGAGTGCGAGGCTGGAGCTGGAGTAGTCACCTTCCAGGAGGACTTGGAAGGAAGGGACGCCGTCTCCTGGGGAGAGGTTGGGGGGTCAGAAGAGGGGCCCCGAGCAGGGTTGGGGAGGGAAGGTCTGGGCTAACTGCCCTCTCTCCTCGCCCTGGGCCTTGCAGGAGCATGGGTGGGCCAGGGTGGGGAAAGGGGAGAGTACAAGGTCTCGGGCCCTGCAGACCTCAGCCCTATGAGGGCAGGGACCGTTTGTTTTCTTTACCACTGGCTGATACTCGGACCCTCGGGCAGTGCTCCCAATGGGCTTTTCTGAGTGCCTTTTATGGGCCCCTTCCTACATGCACATAAATATTAGAGTCTATTTCATAATGGCATTGGTAGAAAGACAAATATATTAAGATGACATATTAAAGTATTTTCTTTGACCTGAAAGTTCACTTTTCCCCCTTCTGATTTTAGAAGCATTAAAACATTTTTGTGGGCCCCTAAAAGTACTGTGAGCCCAAGGTGCTGTGCCTGCTGCACCTGACGGCTGAGGAGGAATTTGCTTGGCTGCCGAGTCAGGGAAAGGCATCCGCAGGTAGAGGGAAGAGCACGTGCAATGACAGGGAGGGGTGAGGGTGCCGGCAAATCCTAGGAAAAGCAAATTGTCCCAAGGGGTGGGGCAGTAGGTGTCTGCAGAGTTTTGCAGGAGATGGAATAGAAAAAGTTGGGTGTAGGCGAGGACACACATGGCCTTGAACGCCTTGCTGAGGAGTTTAAACCACACCAGAGGTTCTGGAATGGAGTCGCCAGGTCTCTGGTGAGAAGGGCAGACTCCTGGACCTCAATTCCAGAGGCTCTGCCAGGAACAGTGACAGGTGCTTGCTAAAGTCCAGCTCTGCAGACTCCCCCTCACTGGCTAGGACGAGGCCGGAGTGGAGATGTGGGGAGCAGCAGTGAGAATCCTGTTGGCTCCCATGTTCTCCCCACAGTGCAATATGGAGCGCCTTTGGCTTCCCCTAGAACTGCTTCTCAAAAGACTTTTGATCCCTGAATAGGTGGGGCATGGGGTGGTTTGGTGAAAAGGCTGTGGGCTTTGGTAGGAGATGGATGTGGGCTCAAACCCCAGAGACACCACTGATGAGCTGTGAGCCTCAGCTTCTTTACCACTATAGGATGCAGCCCCTCCTCTGAGGGCTGTTGTGAGGATTGATCGGGATTATGCACAATGCTAGGACAGGACTGCAGGCACAGCAGGGTCTCCAGCAGGGGTAACAGTGTGAGATGCATTTGTTCCACCAGGGCTCTACCAGGTGCTGGAGCTTCTGGTGAGCACCGGGGATGGGCCAATGAGCACTGCAGAAGGAGCCCTGCTCTCAAGTTGCTGCTTCTTTAACCTGCATGTTTTCCTGGATCATCATCTTGTGCAGGCCCATTGCTCACTAGGACCATCCTCCCAGTTAGCCATGGTTTGGCCGAGGCCATGATAAACAGAGATTCTTAGGAAGTCATCCTCTCCCGCCAGGGCCTTGAAACTCAGGATGCTCGGACAGGAGCCAGCTGACCTGTCACCTTCAGTAGTAAGATTTCCTCACGTCTGCTCAGCACTTTTCTCATCCTGACACAAGTCCCTTGGGGGGCAGGTCAGGGACTGTGACTCGGCTTTCAGGTGGGGAAGGGAGGTGACCTGACTCAATCAAGGGCACGCAGAGTGAGTGCTGAGCTAAGACATGAACCCACATTGGTCTGATTCCAAAGCCCAGTGCCCCCTCGGCTGCATGGTGCTGCCTCTGAGAACAGGTGGGAGTTGGGGGCAGAGCTGGGGGACTGCGAACCTAAGGGAGATGTGGCACCACAGGCAAAGGTGACTCGAGTCCCCTTCTCCTGGGGACATCCTCTGACCCTCCAACCCAGTAGGCCCTGCCAATGAGAAGCCCGGTGAGATGTGCCGGGTCGCGTCAGGGATTTTAAATCATGGATCCCCAGGGCCCAGGTGGAGCCCAGGTTTTCTGCTCTGGCCTTCATCCGTTCAGTGGGCAAACACTTATGGCTGTCTACACTGGGCTCTGGCATGGAGTGCTCTTCCCACCATTGGAAGCTCATAGCCTGGGACAGGGTTTCTCCACTTGGGCACTGTGGACACGATGGATAATTCTTGAAGGAGGCAGGGGGGGGGCATGCATTGTAGGGTGTGTAGTAGCATCCCCAGCCTCTACCCACTAGATGCCAGGAACATCCCCCCAGTTGTGACAACCAAAAATGTCTCCAGATATTGCCAGATGTTCCTGGCAGGGGAGGGAGGAAACAAAATTGCCCCTTGTTGAGAACAACTGGTTTGGGGGAGACAGGCATATCAACCAGTTATATGGATATCATGTGCTGGGAGCTGTGATGTCATCAGTAAACATGGGAGCTGTGTGGGCACAGAAGAGGGGAGTGGGCAGGATAGAGGAGGCTTTTGGGGAACCGCACCTGGCAGCAGGAAGGCCACGGCTACACAGCACTTTCCCAGTGGGGTTGGGATTCCAACCCAGGATCCCTGTGCCCTGCTCCAAGGCTTCCTCTCAGATACCTCACTGGTTCTCTCCAAGCCCATCCACCCTCCTCGGGGCCCCAGGCAGGAGTGCCTTCTCTCCTGGGAAGCTGGCCATCCCGGGTTGAGCAGTCTGGCTTTCTCATGGTCTTGTCACAGAGTAGGTGCCCAGTAAGCTTTCATTCATGTTCGGCAAGGCTCTTCTCGTCCCCTGCGATAGCCCTCGGAAAGCTGACTGGGCGGCCACTTAAGGACTGCACTTATGCTAAGAACAATACTTCAGCTGAGTGCTTCTGTGTGAGTACTTCCAGGGCCCCCACTCCACGGAAGCCACAGTGTGGAAGGAAAAGCTCTGCAGCTTCTGAGCCTGCACACCGGCTTCTCCTGGCATTACCCCAACCAGCCGGGGAATCCAGACACAAGCCCTCCATTCTGCAGAGCCTCTGCTTCCTCATCCATAAGGTGGGCACAGCCACCCCCTCTGGTCTCCTCACAGTGTCCTGGGGATCATACTGAATATTTCATGGGAAAATATTTTATAAACGGAAAAGCTTATGTGTTCTTTATTTTTCAAGTTTTCGGGAGGTATTGGGGGTCAGTGTTCCTGCCTGTTCTTTCTTTTAAAAATTATGATTGTGAATAGTCATCCACACATTTAACAAATATTTATTAAGCCCTACTATGTGCCAAGTACTCAGCAGGGGACACATCAAGTGGGAGCCGGACAATAAACAAGGAAGCAAATTAGATAGAGGAGGTTAGATGGTGATAAATGCTAAAGGAGAAAAGAATTGTGTGGGGAATTGGAGTTGAAATTTTACCCAATTCTTAAAGGTGGTATTTGAGTAAAAACAGGCAGTGAAGGAGAAGTTTATGTAAATGTCATTCTAGGCGGAGGGGGCCACAAAGACCACCCTGGGGTGTTTCAGGACAGCAAGCAGGCCAGGGTGGGGGTGGTAGTGGAGAAGGGGTCAGTGAGGTCACGGAGGTGAGGGGAAGGCAGGTCCCACGTGGCCCTGAGGACTTTGGCTGTGGGAACTTCAGCTCTGACTGAGCTGGGCTGCCAGCGGGGGTTCTGAGTAGAGGAGTGACAGGATCAGGATCTGACTTACTTCTAACAGGATCATACTGGCAGCTGTGTGGAGAACAGACTTACTGAGACCAACCACATGTCAATTGTTTCATGCACTTTGTTGTCAAACCTCCCAAGAACCCAGTAAGAAAGCTAATTCTGCTGAGCAGGTGGTTCCGGGACTTCCTCAGCTGGGCTGGGCTGGGCTGGGATCCACGGCTAAGCCCTTGACAGAGCCAGGGCTTGAACCCCAGTCTCTCAGGTCCCAAGCCCTGATATTTCCACTGCGCCATCCAGCCCATTCCCATGGCCATACCCCATCCCACCCTAAATCGTTAGTGAAACAAGCAAAATAAGTTTCACAGCAAGTTAAGGTTATTTTTGCCCCACTAAAGAGTGGTTGTTGAAGACTTACTTATCTATTAACTGTCACTCCACCACAGAGATGCCCTTGGAATAGCAAAAGAAAAGAAAAGAAAAGAAAAAATTAGCTAGAATCAGGAGGCCTGAGTTCTTTTAGTGCGTACCTGGCTACATCGTTTCTGCTTGATCACCTCAGTTTCCCCTTTCTTAAAATCCCTGACCGGCCCTTCTCAAGGTGGCAGTGAGCACACACGAGACAGATGGGGATCAATCCGGTGGAGGAGTCAGCCCCAAGAACCAACCTTTCTCCTGTACCAAGCTGCAGGGGAGGCTGAGCGCCCCTAGGTGGCGCAGTGTTTCAAGGCTGAGTTCCCCGCAGCTGCCCCTGAACCAGGTAGGAAGATATGGGGGAGACTGAGGGTCAAAGATAGGAGTGGAAATGAATGAAGTGTGAGTTTGAAGTAAAATTCGTAGCCGGTGGCCCCCGCTGTTCCTCCAATGGGCAACGTGGGACCCTGGGGGTTGCAGCTCTCTGGACTGTGGGGTGAGGGCCAGGGGTGTATTCACTGCAATGTCCACTCTCTTTCAGACGAGGAGGCTGAAGGCCAGAGAAGAGCAGCTTTTCCCGCCACCCCGGGAGTCAGGGACGTAGCTGCTCTCCAGCTGGTCTCTCTGCTGATTAAATGCTCCCTGGTAGGAGGCACGTGGTGCCACCCCCTTGCTTTTGGTGCATTTCTCCTAAAGGGTGGCCTTCCCTCCTCCCAGTGTTTTTCCTGAACTTGCCCTCCTTCCCATGCCTCCACGGCTGCTCTCAGGACAGGCCGGGAGAGCAGTCATCTGCTCCTTATATAAAGGGCTGTTTTTCTGGGCAGTGGATGTGCACTGGCCAAGGGTCAGGAGACCTGGCTGGGGCACGTGGCTCTTCTCATTCTTATCTGCAAAGTGGAGGGAGGCGGGGGTGGGAGAGAAGGAGTGGGCTGGGTTGGGTATCGCCAAAGTCAGTTTCTAGTTTGGACATTCTGAGTTGCACTTGAAGCTCTACTTTTTGTCCATCAGGAAACAGGTGGGGACGGGGAAGGCTTCAGTTTTCTCATTAAAAAGAACCTGGGGTGGGGGGGGGCAGGTACTGGAAGATGTGTTGTTCTGGCTCTGACATTGCAGCTTGGCAAGGAGGGCCGAACCATCCCCTCTGAGCTGCCAACACAGGATGACCCACACCCCCCATCCCAGGAGGCCCGGAGCTGCTCTGCTTGGCCTCCAAAGAGGCTGCATGAAGTGGAAGTGCCAAGACTGGCCTCCTTCCGAGCTGGCTTCTGAGCCACCGGAGGAGAAGCTTTTCCTCCACCCTTGCAGAGCCGAAACCCATCTGCACATCCAGAGGGTGTTCCTTCCTGGGCTTGATTACTAACAGTCTGCCTCCTTGGCCAGACGAGCCTCTCAGTGACCTTGGGCTCTTTCCAAAATCAAATCCTCCTTCAAAGGAAGCAGGAGATTGGTCACCACTGAAGAAATTCGGAGAATGACAGCTGGAGGAAAGGGTCCAAGGGGAAGGGAAGAAAACACCCACTTACTGTCAGCGAGCCATGTGCTCGGCACTGTGTAGCACGGCCCCTTCCCACATATTAACTCGTTTAATCCCATCAACCACCAACGATGTACTATAATCCTATTTTCAGAGGAGGAACTGTCAAGGATCTGAGCTATTTCCCTCACAGTTGCACAGCCAGCGAGCGAATGGCAGAGCCAGGGTTTGAGCCGGGTCTCTGACTCCAGAGCTGCACCTCCCCACTCAGCCACACTGAGGCAGGGAGGGATGACAGTACACAGGTCAGCAAGCTGGGCTTCTGGCTCCTGCTTTGCCACTGAAGGGTTGTGACGACTAACACTGGATAGGCCTTTATACTTTCAAAGTGATAACTGTCCAGTATCTTATTTGATGCTCAGATTAGCTCATTGCACAGATGAAGAAACTGAGGCTCACATAAGTGACTTGCCCAGTTGGGGTCACACAGTGACTGCGCCGGCTTTGAACCAGGTCTTTTGACCACAGAGCCTGTGTGGTTCACAAATAAAGCTGATTCCTCAACAAGACAAGCCTCTTTTCTTGCATTCACTTTTCTAGTCTGTGAACATAATTAGTTTATTTAGATTACATTAGTAGGCAATCAGTAGTTCCCAGGCTTTTTATTTCCAACGAAATTGGGGGATCCATAGAGTTTGGCAACTTAAAATTTTTCCAAGTTAAAAACAAGAGAATATTTTCCCTTCAAAACATTAAGAGGATATAATCTCAGAGTAGTGGGGAGGGAAATAAAAGTAACCAAGGACAGCTAATTCCTCTTAGGAATTAGCTAAGCTGCGTTTAGCAGAACACCTTGATGAGCCATTGTGGTGGTACCAATAGCTGTCACAGCCTGGCCGGAGTGGGCCCGGAGGGAGATGGAACTAGAATAACTCTCTGCAAAGGAAAGGATTCGGAATTGAGGGCTCGGAAGGGTGAGCAAGCTAGTGAAGTGAAGAGGAGAGCCTGTAAGAAGTAGTCTCAAGACAGAGCAGGAGATTAGGGGCCCAGAGACAACCTGTGAATGTTCCCCAGGCGGGAGGCAGAGAATGACCAAAGGACCTTAAGAAGAGGAAGGCCCAGTGTCCGGTTTTGACTGGCAGGTGTCAGCTTCCCTGGTGTTAGCCATCCCCCTCCTTGGCCCTCCTTGCCCAGGTGGAATGTCAGAGCCAGAACAACACATCATCCAGTCCACTCCCCCAGGTTTTCATCTCCAAAGTGCCCTTCCACTCTGCAGGAACTCAATGACCGGAACCTTGGCAGTGCAGCTTCTTGGTTAGGCATCACGGGGGCTTGGAGGACTTGAGTTTCAGACCTCGTTTGACCAGTTAGAGGAAAGTTCCATGAGTTCTCTAAGCTTCAGTTTTCTTATCTACCAGATGGATATAATCTTCCTTACTTCAGAGGTTGATAAGAAGGAAAAGAGAGACCATGGACTTAGCACTGCACCTGGATTCAAGCCCTTAATAAATAGCTACTTAGCTGCCTATTAACCATGGCTTTTCAGATAGTCACAATTTTACAAAATCCAGTGCAGGATCAGACAAGAGTATAATCTGGAAGCAGAGGGAGTGGGTGGGGCATCAGATTTGACGGCTCTCCCCCACCCTCTTAGTCCTTCCTGCCTGCAGGGCTGAGTGCCGTCTATGCCTGAGGATTTGCTCCCTTGGAAATGAGAGTATCTGCTTCCAGGGCTGAGCCGAGAGGGCAGGGCTCCCACCAAGGACAGGCTGAGGGCTGGGAGAAGAGGGTGGGACACACAGAAGAGGAGGGGGTGACTAGGAGGAGATGTGAAGAGGAAGGAAAGGCGCTGCCAGAGACTGACAGTCAGCCACAGAAGCAGAGAATGTGTGTGTGTGTGTGGGGGGGCATGTGTGTGTGTTGGCACACGTGCATGAATAGGTGATCAAGTTTATGGGCACATGTGTGCATCAGGTAGCAGGTGCATATGGCGTATGTGCGTGGGAGCAGCTGCGTATGAATGAGTGCGTGAACCAGTCACCGTGTGAGCATGTCAGTGCATGACGCTGCACGTGAGCGGCTGGCAGCGCATGTGTGTGTACGAGTGTGAAAGAAGCTCATATGCACGTGAGCCTTGAGTAAGCTTGGGCGTGCTGGGCTAGAGTGTGGGGTTGACTTTGTAGCTCTCCGAGTGAGTGTGAGAAGAGGCGGCTTCTATCCTGTAAGAGTATCTGGGCAGGGCTCCGGCGAAAATTGTGCCCCTGACACATGGGATGCATAAAAGGAGGGCCCTTTTGCAGCCTCCTTTGGGAGCCCCTGACTCCCCACCCTACCTACACCAACTGTCTCCCCTCCTGGTAGGTATCAGCATGGCTAGCACCACTGTCCGATGCCTTTTTAGCAGCGGCTGCTGGCCTCAAGAGTGGGGTGGGGAGGAGAAAGGAAGGACTGGGAGCAGGGTGGGGGGGAATGACCGACGTCCTAGCCCCAACCCTTAGTGCTGCCAGGGAAACATCCTCTTCCCACCCACCCCCACCCCCATCACTGTGATTCCTGCTGTGAGGGAGAGAGGAGCCCTCCGTTTCCATGGCAACAGAGCAGCCCTGCTTCTCAGCCTGAGCCCAGGCTCCTCTGAGCCATGGAAGGAGTGGGAAGAAAGCCCCTCCTCAGCCTCCTCAGGCTGTTGAGACCCCTCCAGGTGCCCTCTACATATGCCCCGGACCCCAAATACCCACCTCGGTCCTCTGGAGCTTGTGACCCCACTGGGACTCTCGAAGTGCACACCCGCCCCCACCACCGCTCCCGGGGACTGGGGATCTATCTTGTTTGCAAAGGAAGGACCAGATCTGAGCATGAGCTCTGGAGACGGTAGGATGGGGTTGAATTCTGGTCTTTGCCTATAAAACGGTACTAACATCTCTACCTCTCAGGGTCCACGTGAGTAGCAAATAAAAAAGTGCTTGCGGAAGTACAGTGTAAATTTGGGGTGTGGGAGCGGAATGTGTGGTCCAGGCTCTCTCACACATCATTGGTGGAACGTAAACCAGCCCAGGCTCTTTGAAGAGGCAGCCTCCCTCCCACGACGCCCACTTCTACTTCTCCCTCCCATAGAAACACCCGGGCTCAGAGATGCACATACGAGAGTGTTCATCACAGGGTGCTCTCCCATGGTGAAATATCAGAAGCAGCTTCAATGTCCGTGAGCAGAGAAGTGGTTAAATAA
Source organism: Choloepus didactylus (assembly GCF_015220235.1). NCBI lineage: Eukaryota > Metazoa > Chordata > Mammalia > Pilosa > Megalonychidae > Choloepus > Choloepus didactylus. The sequence goes on along the minus strand of NC_051308.1, from coordinate 208,151,250 downwards.
ATCATGGCACATCCATAGTCTTCCAGTGCTTACAAAGGAGAGTCTAGGTGTGCTGACATGGCGCAACTCCTAAGACGTACTGCTAAGTGGGAAACTCAAGTTGAAGAATAGGTAGCATCTGATCCCATCTACTAAACATTATTTTTAACATAAGAGCACACGTAAGGATGTGAATCCATGGAAGGGGCTGCCGTGGTCAGGCCTGAGGATTGGCAGTGGTTACTGTGAGGGGGAGTGGAATTGGGGAGGGGAGTGGTGAAGCAAACTTTGACATTTTCCTCTATATATCTCCGAACTGTTGGCCTATTTTATGGCAAATGCAGTCAAGATTATAGATAGTCATGTACCAAATCATAGATATATATAAACACTAATTTAAAAGTTACATGTCACTATTGCTATAGTTGAGGAGAAAACATACAGAAGCCAATCAGAGAACAGGACAAAAGAGTCCAGAATCCAGTTCCAGAGAAGTTCAGGGGAGAGGGGCAGGGAGGGGGGTGAGCTGGGTCTTAAGAGACGGGGAGCAGAGGGGAAGGCAGTCTGAGCATGGGTGGGAGCTCCAGGGAGCACAGCCCTGCAGCAGGGGAAGGAGCAGGGGATTTGGCATCCGATGACTAGGTTCTGATTCCCATCTTGGCCAGCCCTGATGCCGTGATCCTTGGTAAATCCATTATCAGTTTCCTCATTGTAAATCCAGCACGTAGATACACACCTCAATTAATTGTCATGAAGATTGTTTAACATCAGTATCCAGGAAACTGTAAAGTGTTGCGTAGATATGAGTTATGACTGTCCGTTTCTTCCAGGGTACAACAAGAAGACAGGTGTGGCTGTGTGCCACGTCTTGGGAAACCTGGTCAACCCTTGGCTAGTTTGGCCAGGTCAGGGCTCACACAAGGTGGGAGGAGATATGGACCCAGCATGCATTCCTAAGCAAGGAAAGGAAGGAAAGATCTCAAAATGACTGAAATCTTTATTTGGAATCCACACTATGCCAATCATGAGCTAGATATCTTAATGTGTTATTGAGTCTTCACAGGTACTTTGCAAGGTGAGTGTTATTGTGCCTAATTTACATGTGGGGAAACAAACTCAGAGAAATCCAATTCATTCTTTCATTTGGTAAACACTGATTGAACCACTCCCATGGCAGACACTGTTCTAGTTGCTGAGTGAGTGGAAAGTCCCTGCCCTCATGGAGCTTACGGTCCCATGGGAGAGATGGATAATAAAACAAATACAAGATGTAATGTCCAGTGGTGATGTGTGCTACGAAGAAAATAAGGCCAAGTAAGGAAATTGAGAGTGTCAGGCGGTGGTAGAACAGGTAGGTCACTCTCACTTTTTTAGAAATTATTATTATTAATTGTAATTTTTATTGAGTTAATTCACATGCAGTTGTAAGAAATAACACAGAGAGATCCCTTGTATACTTTGCCCAGTTTCCCACAATGGTAACATTTTCCAAAACTAGAGTATAAAATGACCATCAGGATATTGACATTGATACGAGCCACAGATCTTATCCAGATTTCCTGAGTTTTACTTACACTCCTTAGTGTGTGTGTAAAGTTCTATACGATTTTATCACCTGTGTAGGTTCACGTATACACAGGCAACATTTCCGTCACCACCAGGCTCCCTCTTTTATGTCCACACCCACTTTCCTCTCGCTCCCACACTCTCCCTGACTCCTTGCAACCACGATCTAGCCTCCATTTCTATAATTTTGTCCCTTCAAGAATGTTAGATGAATGGAGCCATACAATATGCAACCTTTTGGGATTGGCTTCTTTGTTTTTCATTTTGACTTTTGAGCAGGGAACCGAATGAAGCGGTCCCGTGACCATTCTGAGCAGAGGCAGTAGCCTGAGCAGAGGCCCTCGGTGGAGCCTTCTTGTAGTCAAGGGGCGGCAAGCAGGCAGGTGTGGCTGTGGTGCAGCAAGCAAAGAAGAGGGTGGGTGAAGCTGGAGAAAAGCGAGGGGCATGGGTGTATGGATTGCATGGGGCTTTGGAGGTCAAAGCAAGGACTAGGATTTAATTCTATATGTGTTGGGCAGCCCTTGGAGTGGTTTAACCAAGAAAGCAATGTGATCTAAGATTTATGTTTTAAACGGATCACTATGGCCACTGAACATAGAATAGACCGCAGAGGTATCAATTGGAGCAGAGGAGTTAATTAGGAAGCTATTGTATGAATCTAGATGAGAGGAGAAAGACGTCTTAGACCACAGTGGCAGCCGTGGAAGTGGTAAGCAGCAGTCAGATTTGAAATACATTTTAAAAAGAGAACCAACAGAGTCTGCTGTTGGATTGGATATGGGGTATGAGAGAAAGGGGAGGAGTAAAAGATGACTCTAAGACTTTGGGGCCTGAGCAACTAGGTAAATGTCGAGCCAATTACTGAGATGGGGGAAGATGCGGGAGGAGCAGGTTTGGGAAGAGATGGGTTTCATTTTAATTTTGAGATGCCTTTAGACATCTAAATGGAGACGTCAAGTAGGTAGTTGGATATATGAGATGGGAGTTCAGGGAAGGTCAGGACTGAAGATATAAATTGGGAAGTTGTCAGCATATAAGTGTTGTTCAGAGCTACGGGATGGGATGAGATCACCCAGAGAGAGAATATAGATGGAGGAGAGACGAGGTCCCTTGCTGCTTCAGCATATGCAGATCTAAAAGAGGAGAAAGACCCAGAAGATTTGCCTGGTATTGCCCTGGCAGAGGTTCTCCTTCTGTTGGGCTCCAAGCGGGGAGCCATTGAATAGAGCAGTGGTTCTCAGAATCATCCAGAAGGCTTGTTAGAACACAGGCTGCTGGGTCCATTCCCAGTAGGTCTGGGGAGGGGGCCTAAAAATTACATTTTCTAAAGTTGTCAGGTGATGCTGCTGCTGCTGGTCTGGAGACCACACTTTAAGGACCACTGGTCTGGGGGGAGGGAGGTAGAGTGTTGCAGCAAGAGCATAGGATTTGGACTCGGGTAGGCCTGGTTTTAAATCCAGGCTCTACCACTAACTTGCTGTGTGATCTTGGGCAAGACAGTGCCTGTTCCTGAGCCTCAGTGTCCATATCTGTAAAATGGGACCAACAATATCTATTATTCAGGGTTATTGTGAAAGTCACAAGTTCACATGTTCAGCTTCTGCATCAAGACTAGACCAGCTGGGGTTCAGGAAATGTGTTCTCTCTCCTCGGCGTAAGTGCTGGGGCAGACAGGAGTGGGCCTGGGACTCTGCCTACTCAATGGCTCTAGGTGGTCAGCACTTGGGGAGACTGACCTTCATTTTGATACCTCGCCCTGGATCTCCTGGAAAGAGGCTATGCACCGAGGGCCGCCTGACCCCTGGGCTCCTGCTGTCCTCTAAGCCCTTCTGCCCACCCACTTTTCCTCAATCTCCACTCTGCCAACAAAGGACCCTTCCTCGCCCACTTCTTGGAGAGTTCTTCTTGGCCCTTCATCTGCAGCTGTCTTCAGTGGCTGCTGCCTTCCCCCTCCCATCAGCTTGTCACTCAGCTCCCCAAAAAAGGGAGTTTGACCTGACAGCAAAAGTCTGTCCTGCATTCAGACAGCCAAGGGCATGGAGGCCAGGGACAGGGTCAGGCTGTCAATCCATGGCCCAGAGAAATGGTGGTAGTGCTGACCACCTAAGGTTAAACGGGGAGCACGAAAGAGCATGTGAGAAAGCACCAGATTTGTAGTAGGTATGTGATGCATGCTCATTTCTTTTCTTCCTTCTCTCTACTCTTTCCTCACCTCATGCCAAGGGCCTCCATCTCCCCTGGCTGCAGAACCAGCTCAGGCCCTGGATGCGCTGGGAGGCGGCTGTGTCTTCCTCTCCCCACTCTCCTGCCCCCGTGGCTATTTAATGCTGTTAACAATGGATTCATTAACTGGGATTAATCTCGTATACCAGCTCTCTATCCCCTTGGCTATTAATCACTCACTTCATTAACAGGACAGCATTAGCCAACCTGGGAGCTGAGACATGGCGCCCATACCAAGTACCTCTGTCTGCACCTTCTCAGCTGTCCTCCCCACTGGCCCGTCTCCTCGGAGCCCTCTGTTTCTGGCCCTGTTTCTGCCTCAGTTGGGCAGAGTGTGTGCATCTCTGTCCCCATGTTTCCCACTGTGGACTTGACTCTGACACCTTCTCAGTGCCTCTTTCTTTCTCCTCTCAATCCAGGGCCTAACGCAGAGTAGGTTCTCGTTGGAGGCTGGCTGAACAAAGTGCTGAGAGAGACAAGTAAGGAGATGCCAATTCCAGAAGGCTCATTTTTTAAAATTGCTTTTTCTGTTTACAGTGATAATATATGCTCACTGTAGAAAATCCAAACAAGAGAAAGAAAGAAGGGAGAAAATAAAAATTCCCTGAAATCCCCACCATCTCAAGATAATAACCTTTAGCGTTTTGGCGAGCATCCTTTCAGATCTTGAGTGATATATATATAATTTTACCTAAATGGGATCATACTATGCATGCTTTTTTGCAGCCTGCTTTTCCACTCAACAATATGTTGTCGAAATCTTTCCATATCAGTGAATATAAATATACATCATACTTTTTAATGGTTGCATAGCATTCTGTTTTATGAAGTAACATAATGGAGTCAACGGCTCTCCTATCGGTGGACATTTATGTTGTTCTCATTGTTCCACTGATACAGTCGACGTAGAGAGCAACATCTTTGTACATACGCCTCCATGCACTTGCCTAATTCATTCCTTAAGAGTCCCAGGAGTGGAATTTATAGGAAAAAGGACTTGCACAGTTAACAGTTTGGTACAGTACAGTGTAGTGGTTAAAATAGTGAACTCTGAAGCCAGATGCCTGGAATTCAAGACTATTTCTTGCCACTTCTTAGCAAAGTGACCTTGGGAAAGCTATGTAACCTCTCTGGGCTTTGTTTCCTCATCTGCAAAATGGGATAATCGAAGGAGTTACCTCATGGGATTGCTGTTGGATTAAATGATTAAAACATTACATGAAAAGTACTTAGAACAATGCCTGGTACGTAGAAGTGCCACGTGTAATGGCTACTGTTATGGGAACGGAAACATTGAAACTGCTTACACATCTCTCCCACAGCAGTGAGGGAGAGAGTCCCTCTGCTTACACCATTGCCAACGATACATACCCTTGTCAGTTTTTAAAAACCTTTGCCCACTTGACAGGTGACATTTGCTATCTCTTTTTTATTTGCGTCTCTTTGATTAGCATTGCACTGGAACATATTTTGAGTTCTTATTGAGCACCCACATTTCCTTTGTGAGTCGTCTGATCACATTCTTCACCTATTTTCTATTGGAGTAATTGTCTTTTTTGTTATTTGTGGGACCTCTTTTGTACATCAGAGATAGTGTCCCTAATGTTTTTCTACTTCATCCTGCCTTTCATTCTTAGTTATTTACTTTTGTCCTTCATAAGTATTTGATTTTTACGTAGCTAAGCTCTCAAGTTTTTCCTTTATAACTTTTGAATTTCATGTTATTCTTAGAGAAGCCTCTTTGCTTTTAAATAATACAGGTAGTCAACTTTGTTTAGTACTTGCGTGGTTTCACTTTTTTACTCTTTACGTCTTTTATTCCCTTTGAATTTATTTTTGGGTAAAGAGTGAAGCATGAATCCAGCTTTATTGTTTCCTAAATGGTAGGTGCACTTGTCCGGCATCTTTGTTTAGTCCATCTTCCCAGACTGAGGACCAGAGAGGGAACAAGGGTAAAGCAATAGTGTTCTAGTGGGTGCCCATAGGTCAAAAGAGCAGTTCTGAATAGGATCCCCCAGCCAGAGTCTGCTGGCAGCTGACTGCTGACTGCTGGGACACCCCTCTTCGCTGTGGTCCTGCCCCCCGTTAATGAGCAGAGGTGGGATGCTAGAGGGACAGAGCCAGACCCCATTATTAGCAGACCCCCTCCCAGAAGACTCAACATGCACAGGAGGGCCTGGTCCCCAGCTCTCCGCAGCTAAGAAGAAAATCCCTCCTTCTTGATTTGGAGTCAACAGCAAGCCGCTTGTAACATTGGATCTTTGTCAGCCTCCCCTATGCTGCCCTCATCATCCACTCCATCTCCACCAAAATATATAGCTACCCACCCCATCTTCTTCATCTGCACTGCCACTGTCCCAGCACTAAGCATTGGACCCAAGGCTGGCTCAGGGACCGCTCCTCAGGAAGGCAGCCCCACAGCCCCTGCAGTCTGTATGTATGTTTGGGGGCTGGGAAGGAGTAGGCAGGGTGATGGGGGCAGTAGCGTACAGGTTGTCTGTGCATGATGAAGCCTGGATTTTCACCGTCTGTGCCTACGTCCCAGGTTCAGGCTACTGGGGTCTGTTTTGCCAGCCTGTTTAAGGCAGTTGAGTTTGACTGTGCTCTAGGCACACAGAGGGGTTTGTCCTGGAATTCCTTGGACATGGGCTCAGCACAGGGGATCCTGGAAGATGGAGAGGCCATGGAAGCATCTTTGTGGTCCACTCTGCAGCCCTTCTCTGCCCTGTGCAACAGAGTCCTTGCCTGGCCTCCAATCCCCACCCCCATCCCTAGCTCATGGAGGCAGCTTGGCTCTGGGGCCAGGAGGATTTGAGCCAGCAATATTCCAGGCTGGGCAGTCACCCCGTGGGCACTGAGGGTGAGTTATGGTCCCAGAGCCCATGGAGCAGGCACAAATCACAAGGCTGTCGGGAACGGGGGAAACGCAATGCCTGCCCTCCTCCCCCAGCAGGATTGATGGCCCGGGTCCTGGGTCTGGGTTCAAGATGATTGGATTTTACGATGCTTCATCCCCCCAGCAGGCTCCTGTGAAAAGCGCAGCACCCAGGACCCCGCGTGTGTGAGGGTGTGGATGTGTTCATTATCACACACGACTCGCTGCGGCTATGCAGGACAGTGAGTTTCTGCATAACTCTCTGTCTGATTCTGATTATATTTTTGTGTGACTGTCAGGCCTCTGAATTTGGGGTGAGCTTTGTAGGAGTGTGAGTTTTGTATTCTGGGGCTGAGCATGGCTGTTCACGAGCGTGCATTTTTGTGGCACTGTGGGGTCCTCTGAGCTTTGTGGGTGGCTGTATGACAGTGTGCATGTGTCTGCTGGAGAATGAGTCGGGGTCTCGAGTTGGTGTTTCTGGATGGCTAATGAGGCTGCAAACCAAAAATGGGGAAATAAGAGGGTGGAAGGATGGTGTTGGGTGTGATGGGTTTGAGGTCCTGGTGGAACATCAAGTGGAGAAAACTGTCAGGAAAGCAGGTCTGGGGCTCAGAGAAGAACAAAGGGCAGGGAAGGCCTTGGCTCAGGCTGCCTCCCAAGTGCTTTCAGATGACGATGCTCAGCCTCTTATCAGGAGGATGTGGCATTTGGCTGGAACGAGGCAAACAGGCACACACACATGTCTGAAGACCAAAGGATACATGCTGTGTGAATCCCAGCTGGACAGAGTTCAGTGGGAAATTTCCGAGGGTGACTGGGATGGAATAAAATGTGCCCAGTGGTGAGAGTCAGGGGAAAATTCCTGGCAGAGGTGACTATTCAGTGGAATGCAGAGGCAAGAGGAGACTGTTCTGGCTTTAGAGGTGGAGGAGAGCAACAGATTCTCAGGCACTCAAGACTCAGGCAGGGACAACAAACCATTTTGTTGATAACAAGCTCCTAGAAAGCAGGGCCTGTTGTTCATTCATTGCAGCATTTCCAGCACCTGCTGCAGGAGATGGTGATCTGTAGGTTGAACTTACTTGAATTGAGCGGACTTGGAGTCAAAGTCTGAACCATTATAATGGGGGAGCGACCAGGTGGTTTACTGAAGGAGAACTTTGAAATCCACACAAGATGCTGGGTGAGGATTGATGGGAGGGGGCAACAGGTGTTAAGTGTCTGAAGGGGGTACCCAACTCCACCCAACTCCAACTGGGTTCACCTTCCCCATGCCATGCATGTTTCTTATCCAAACAGGACTCTGCACACTTGCTTCCTCCATGACCTAACTCCCAAGCTCTTGGTCCTAAACTACCATCTTGCAATCTCCTTCCTCTTTGCCTCCTGATCAGCCTAAGCCCTGCCTGACGTGGCTACAACCTTGCCAGACTCAACGTGTAGATCTACATCTGCCTATTCTTTTACTGAATGAGCCAGGGGCAGACAAAGGGTGGGCCTAGCTGAAGAACACCGAGGACTTGGGCAGAGTCTGTTTCTGTCAAGATATGAGGACATGGATGCAATGCACAGAAGCGACATGTTGTAGCGGAGGGATCCGGGGTTTCAGACATGGCCAAAAGTCTGAAGTGAGATTACTGGAGGCTAGAGGGAAAGAGGGCACTAAGATATGGTGCCATAACCAGAGCACCAACAAAGTGAGTTTCCTGACAGGTAAGGGGAGCACTGTGATGGGGAATCTCAGAGTACGTGATATACAGAGGTGCATATGGACAAGAGTCAGTCTCAGAGGCTCAGGCAGTGGGCAGTGGGGTCTTCAATCAGAAGTACAGGATACTTTTGGATAATAGAAACAGGAGTCCTCCAACTCAGTGGCCTTAAATGATAAGGAAATGCATTATCCACATATCAGAAAGTCCCTTTAGACAGGAAGGATAAATCCCTATTTGATTAATACAGCAGCTCAATGATATCATCAAGGATCCAGGTTTCTCACTATCTTTCTGTCTGCTATGCCATCCTGAGTGTGACGACTTTGTCCTCAGGATGTTTGCCTCATGATCCCAAAAGGGCTGCCTGCAATCCAGACGTCTTGTTCAGGTACCACTACATTATAGTGAAAGCCAAGAACATTCTCCTCTGGGTGTGTGTCTCTCTTTTTTTATTGAGATGAAATTCACATAACATAAAATTAGCCACTTTAAAGTGTATAATGCAGTGGCATTTAGTATATTCACAGAGCACCTCTATCTAGTTCCAAAATATTTTTACAACCCTAGAGCAGACACCATACTCATTAAGCTGTCACTCCCATTTTCCCTAGCCCCTGGCAACCACTAATCTGCTGTCTCTTATCAATTTACTTATTCTGAATATTTCATAAAAATGAAAGCATACAATATGTGACCTTTTGTGTCTGGCTTCTTTCACTTAGCGTAATGTTTTTGAGGCTCATCTAAAATTGTAGCATATATCAGTACTTCAATCCTTTTATGGCAGAATAATATTCTCTTGCATGGATATACCACATTTTGTTTCTCCATCCATCAGTTGGTGGACATTTGGGTTGTTTCCACCTTTTGGCTATTGTGAATTGTGCTGCCATGAGTGTTGGTGTGGGAATATTTGAGTACCTATTTTCAATTCTTTGGGGTATAACCCTAGAAGTGGAATTCCTGAGTTATATGATAATTCTATGTTTAAACTTTTTGAGGAACAACCAAACTGTTTTCCATAGGGGTTGTACTATTTTACATTCCTATTAGCAATGTATGAGGATTCCAATTTCCCCCAAATCTTTGCCAATACTTGCTATTTTCCTCTTTTTAAAAAAATTAGAGCCATCCCAATTGGTGTGAAAGGTATCCGATTGTGGTTTTGATTTGCATTTCCCTAATGACTAATGATGTTGAGCATCTTTTCATGGGCTTATTGACCATCTGTATATCTTCTTTGAAGAAATGGCTATCCAAGTCCTTTGCCCATTTTTAAAATAAGTTGCCTGTCTTGTTGAGTTGTAAAGGTTTTTATATATTTTGGACATATATATGGAGACATATATATATATATATCTATACATATGATTTGCAAATATAGTCTCCCATTCTATAGGTTGTCTTTTCAATTTCTTAGTAGTGGCTTTTGATGCACCGGGGTTTTTCATTTTCCTGGATGTCTCTTTAAGATAGAGGAAACCTTTCCCTGGCCCTCCACCTCCCCAGTCAGACTTCTCCTCACAAGCTGTGCCTAACCTGGTCATCGGTAGGGGGAGCAAGATCTCCAACACTGACTCATGCCGGTTAGGATCCTCTCCTGGGCCAGAGCTGGGGTCACTGCTCTGAGCATAGGTCCTGCAGAGGAAGGAAAAATTTTGAACACAACCAGACTCCTGTTTGGAGTGAGGCGGTGGATGTTGGGTGGGCAATGAACTGTCTCCGCTCCATCAGGCCTCCACCAGTGCCAGAGGGTGGTGGGTGCAAGACAAAGCTGAAAACAAGTTCACAAGCAAGAGCTCACATTAGGAGACTGAATCTAGGATCAGTTATTTGAGATTAGGCCTCGTGTCCCAATGGCAACATTAGATAGGTCGAAACACTAATCGAAAACGCATCGCTTTCTCTCCCTCAGTACTTCCCATGCTCACTTAAAATGCTTTAATCATTTCCTATGGACCAAAATCCCTCCAAAGGCCTGCAGGGCCCTACATGATCTGGCGTCTGCTTTTTAAGCCTCCTCTGGAGTTCTACTCTTTCTTCTTGCATACGCAGTGCTCTTTCCTGCCTCAGGACCTTTGCACTTGCTATTCCCCCAATCCTTGAAAAGCTCTTTGCCCTTTTAATCCCACCTCTTTCACTTCACTCTTAGGTTAGATCCCTCCCTTTGCTGTACATTCCCATAGTTTCCTACAGTCTCTTTGATGCTGATAGGGAACTTAACATTACTTGTTGTCTATTTATCCCATAGACTGAAGACACATGTCAAGTGTTTTACATTCCCAGCTGCTAAAACAAATACCACACAATGGGTTGGCTTAACAACAGTAGTTTATTGGCTCATGGATTCAGAGGCTAGAAGGCTTGCTTCCTCCTGGAGCTGGTATCTTCTGGCTGGCTGGCAATCTTTGGGGTTTCTTGGCTTCTGTGTCACAAGGCACTGCACATGGCGATATCATCTCCTTTTTCTTCTGAGTTCTGTTGACTTCTAGCTTCTGGCTGCTCCCCATGGCTTCTTTCTGTGCTCAATTTCCTCTGTGCATAAGGACTTCAGCCATTTTGGATTAAGGCCGACGCTCATTCAGTGGGGCACACCTTAACTGATAACATCTTCGAAGTCCCTATTTGCAAATGGGTTCCCACCCACAAGACCAGGGGTTGGGATCTGAACAGGCCTTTTGTGGAGACCTGATTCAATCCCCAACAGCAAGGAAATTGTTTATCTTACTGTACACTGTGCTTTCCTGGCTAGTGCTTGGATACAGTAGACATTTTTTTTTTAATTAGAAAAGTTGTATGTTTACAGAAAAATCATGCAGAAAATACATATTACCCATATTGCCTATGTTCCCATATTACCTATGGAGTTTTACCTATTATTGACACTTTGTTTTAGTGTGGTAACTTTGTTACAATTGATGAAACAATACTATTATAACTGTACTGTTAACTGCAGTCCATAGTTTACATTAGGGTTTACTGTTTTTGTTGTACAGTCCTGTTCCAGTTTGCTAATGCTGCCTTTTTTTCAAAATACCAGAAATGGATTGGCTTTTATACAGAGGGCTTATTTGGTTACACAGTTACAGTCTTAAGTGTCCAAGGTAAGGCCTCAACAACAGGGTACCTTCACTGAAGGATGGCTTTTGGCATCTGGAAAACCTTTGTTAGCTCAGAAGGCATGTGGCTAGTGTCTGATTGCTCCCAGGTTGCATTTCAAAATGGCATTCTCCAAAATGTAGCTCTTGGGGCATTTTGTCCTCTTAGCTGCAGCTCTTCTTCAAAATGTCACTCTCAGTTGCTCTCCAAAATGTCACTCATAGCTGCTCTGCGTCTGGGCCCATGTGGCACTTTTTAAAGTATTCCAGTGATCCAATAAAGACCTACCCTGAATGGGTGGGGCAACACCTCCATGGAAATAATCCAATGAAAGGTCTTGCCCACAGCTGATTGAGTCACATCTCCATGGAAACACTGAACCAATAGGTTCCAACTAATCAATACTAATACATCTGCCCCCAAAAGATTGCATTAAAGAATATGGCTTTTTCTGGGGGACATACTATATGCAAATCAGCACAGTCCTATGGGTTTTAAAAAAAATTTTATTCTAGTAATATACATACAACCTAAAATTTCCCCTTTTAGCCATATTCAAATATATAATTCAATGGTGTCAACTACATTCACCATGTTGTGCTACCATCACCACATCCATTACCAAAACTCTTCCATCATCCCAAACAGAATTAATTAAGCATTAATTCCCCATTCCCTATCCCCACCCTGGCCCCTGGTAATCTGTGTTTGTTTCTGACTGAGAATTTGCTTATTTTAATTATTTCATATAAGTGAGCTCTTAAAATTTTTGTCCTTTTGTGGCTTATTTCACCCAACATATCTTCAAGTTTCACCCATGTTGCTGCATGCATCAGAACTTCATTCTTTTTTATGGCTGGACAATATTCCTTGTATGTATACCCCCTTTTTTTTTTCCATTCATCAGTTGAGGGACACTTGGGTTGCTTCCGTCTTTTACACAGTAGACATATGATAAATATTTGTTGAATGAATGAATGAATCCCTGCAGCCAGGGGCAGGCTTAGTCCCAAGCTTTAGGCAGGACTGAGGGGCAGGAGAGTGATGAGGAACCAGGTCTCCTGGAAGCCCCTGGTGGTTTCTTAGCACAGAAGGGACATGGTCAGTAAGGCCCAGGGACAGTGAGGACACCCATGCACAGGAGGGCTAAGGAGGCCAGCCAGGACCCTGTGATCATCATCAAAGCACCAGGTTCTAGCCACAGGAAGCAGGGACTGGAGAATCAGTCAACTTTACAGAAACAAGATGGGCTGGGATGGTGAGTACTGGGGACAACAGCTTTGAGTGCTGGTGTCAGAGAACTGGTGCAAAATGAGGGTGAGGATGGCAGGGTTCCATTCAATTTGGCAGAGTGAGACTCTTCAGGTCTCCATCCCCCCAGAGAAGCTTTGAACAACCAGCAAGAACTGAAAGAAGCATCTTTCTCAAAGCTCCAGAAAACAGTTAAAGGACTGCAGTAACAGGATGGGCAGTGAGCACTGAATCAAGAAAAAGACCACTTACAGGACTTAGGAGCTCCTGGTGCCCTGGCTGGCCCCGCCTCCACCCTCACTGGCTCAGCACATAGCCAACCAGTACTCCTGGTACAGATCCCTGGTCGTGGTTCTGGAGGGAGCAGAGTGGATACTGGGAGCATGTATGTCTGGCCCAATCTGTTTGGTGGTGGTCCCATAACTTGCTCTGCATATAGAAGGAAGCTCACAGAACTCCCCTACAGAAAACTGTGGGTGAGCAGTCAAGTCGTGCTGTCTGGGGCAAGGGATTGCTGGCTGTAGGACACACAGTGCAGTGTGAAGGACTGTGAGGAAGCTGTTTCCTAGGGACAAGGGTACATTTGTATCCATGTAAACAGGGGCATTCCTGGGGCCCCATGTGCATGTCCAAGACAAGACACATGCACAGAAAGAATCAGGGAAGCCCTATGCTTTGGCCTGGAGCTATTCTCTAAACTCATTGTGTGGATAAGCCCTGATGGAGAGCATGCCCACAGGTCAATCTGCAAAAACTGGGAAGCAATTTTTCCTTCTTCATTTTTTCTTTTTTTTTTGTTATTTCCTGGCAATCAAGGAAAACTCTGTCACAACACTGGCTGGATAAAAGCTTAAGCAACAGATGCCTCAGACTAAATTCCAGTGATAACACATTAAAGTAGTAAAATGTCCAAATTTCAAACCTACAAAGAAACAGGAAGTGATGGCCCAGGCTGAAGATAAAGCATTAGAAACCATCAATGAGGAGGACCAAACCTGGGACATACCAGACAAAGGCTTTAAAAAAATGATCCTAAATATGCTCAAAGTGCTGAAGGAAAACATGGACAAAGAACTAAAGGAAATCAGGGAAAGGTTAGATGAACACAAAGAGAATATCAAAATAGAGATAGAAATTGTGAAAAGGAACCAAACAGAGCTGAAGACCATAGTAATAGAAATTAAAAATTCCCTAGAGGGGTTTAACTGCAGATTGGAACTGGCAGAAAAAAAGAACCAGGGAGCTTGAAGATAAGACTATTAAAACCATTCAGTCTGGGAACAGAAAGGAGAAAGAATGAAGAAAAGTGAACAAAGCCTGAGGAACCTATGAGATATCATCAAGCTTACCAATATATGCATTGTGGGAGTCTCAGGAGGAGAAGAAAGAGAAAAAGAGGCAGAGACAATATCCAAAGAAATAATTATTGAAAACTTCCCAAATTAACGAAAGACATGAAAATGTACATCCAAGATGCTCGATGAACTCCAAACAGGATTAATCCAAATAGACCCGGGCTGCAGCATATTATAATCAAACCTGCTAAATGCCAAAGATAAAGAGAATTCCAATAGCCACAAGAGAGAAGCAATGTGTCATGTCCAAGGGAGTTTCAATAAGACTGAGTGCTAATTTCTCATCAGAAACCATGGAGGCAAGAAGGCAGTGGGATGACACATTTAAAGTGCAGAAAGCAAAAAAATTACCTACCAAGAATTCTATATCTGGCAAAACTGTCTTTCAAAACTGAGGGACAGATTGAGTCCTTCCCAAATAAACAAAAGCTGAGGGATTTGTCACCACTAGACTGGCCCTACAGGAGATGCTAAAGAGAGTTCTGCAGGTTGAAAGGAAAAGACAGTAGACAATAGATTGAAACCGCATGAAGAAACAAAAATCTTTGGAGAGGTAATAACAAGGGTAAAGATAAATGCCTGTACTATTGTATTTTTGGTTTGTAACTCCATTTTTTACTCCCTACAGGATCTAAAAGGCAAATGTATAAAATGTAAATGCATGGTTTTGGACTGATATGTACAAATGTACATATGTACAAATATGTAATTTGTGACAAGAACTACATAAAGGTGGGGAACAGAGAGGTATAGAAACGTAGCTTTTGTATACTATTGAAGTTAAGTAAGTATCAAAGCAAATGAGATTGTTACACATTTAGGATGTTAAATTTAAGCCCCAAGGTAACAACAAAGAAAATATCACAGAATATGCAAGCTCACAGAGACAGAAACTACAGTACAGGTTGCCTGGGGTGGGGGCAGGGGGGATGACGAGTTAACGCATAATGAGAGTAGGGTTTGGGGAGACAGGGAAGTTTTAGTAATGGAAGGTGGTGAGATAGTACAACACTGTGAGGGTATTGCAATATTGTGAATGTGATTAACCCCACTGAATAGTGTGCTTGTGAGTGGTTGAGATGGGAAAGCTTATGTTGTATATATGTTTCTACAATTAAAAAAAAAAAGAAAGAACAACTAAAGAGACAATGATAATTAAATGCAATACATGATCCTGGATGAGATCTGGCAAGGGAGAAGATAAGGCTCAAAGGGACATTATTGGGACACAGGAAGAAACTGGAATATAGACTGTAAGTTTTATATCAATGTTAAATTCCTTGAACTTCATAACTGCACTTAAGGGGGTTACATAAGTGTATGACAGCATTAAGTGTTCAAGGAGCAAGATGTATACAGCCTACACTCAAGAGTTCAGAAAATGGATTGATAATAAATAGGTAGATAGATAAATAGATATAGTTGGCTAGATAGATAAATACAGATAGATAAAGGGATGGATTGATAGATCAATGTATAGATAGAATGATATGGAAATGTGGCAAAATGTTAAAATTGGTGGATCTGGGTGGGGTAGGGATATGTTGGAATTCTTTGTATGAGTTTTGTTTTATGTTTGAAAGTATTTCAAAATAAAAAGTTTTTTTTAAAAAAATGAGGATGGTAACAGTATCTATCTTACAGGGGTATTAGGAAGACTAAATGAGATGAGATGAGTAAATAACTGAGTCTAGTGTTTGTAGGTTCCCAGCAAATAATTAATATTTGACTTTGCCATTATCAACTTTTATGCCTAATGATTTATTGACCCCTGACCCCATCCCAAGCTGGCTCTGATTAGTCCTACTCTGGTGGTTTGAAGCTGTTATTTGCCCCAGAAAAGGCCATTTTCTTTTAATCCATTCCTGTGATTGTAGACCTGTTGTAGGTGAGACCTTTTGGTTAGGTTATTTCAATTGAGATGTGACCCACCACATTTAAGGTGGGTCTTAATCCTTTTACTGGAGTCCTTTTTGAGAGGATAAAAGACAGAAAAAGCCCAAAGAAGCTAAGAGTTGAAACCAAGAGATGCTCACAGAAAAAGCTCCAGAGAAGCTGAGAGGAAGCCACTGAAACCAGAAGCTAAAAGAAATGAAACCTGGGAGAGAAGGACCAGTAGATGACAGTCATGTGCCTTTCCATGTGACAGAGGTGTCCCAGATGCCAGCGGCCTTTCTTCAGAGAAGGTATCATCCTGTTAATGCCCAAATTGGGACATTTTCATGGCCTTTGAACTGTAAGTTTGTAAGCTAATAAATCCTTATTGTTAAAAGCCAGCCCATTTCTTTTCATATTACATTTCATCAGCTTCAGCAAACCAAAACACCTACTCTTTCTCATCCCACCAAGAACTCCCAGCATGCCATGCACCAGGGATGTGCTCTCTATAACACTTAACCTTCTTGAGCCTCTATTTCTTCCATTATATGGGAGCAATAATTCCTACCTCATTTAGCTGACATAAGGGTTAAATAAGACAACATATTTTAAGGTGCTTTAGAAACAGTAAATGACTGTGAACATGTAAGGAATTATTGTTTGTATTATTTTTTGGAGTTGGGCTCGTTCCTGGACCTGGCATCTGCTTTGACTTTCCCAGTTCCTGTTTCTTGCTCAGTCTCTGTTTTCTTGTAGCCACCCACTATTCTGGCACTGACAGTGTAAGGATAGAAGATGACTTCCAGGGAGTTTGAATGTAGCAGGAAAGGAATAGAATAACCAGCAGCCCTCTCCCTGGTTCCATGACTCAGGGAAGATCCCACCAACTTTCCAAGTCAGACAGACCCCAAACCTAGGCATTATCCATGCACCAGTTATCTATTGCAAAGCACTCCAAAACTTAGTGACATTAAATAATAATTTATTATTATCTCTCATGGTTCTGAGGGCTCACTGGACTCTGATGGGTCAAAGTCAGAGGACAACTGGGGCTAGAGTTATTTGAAGGCTTGATGGGACTAAACATTCCAGATGGCTTCTTTTACTCACTTGCCTTGTTCCTGAGTTGGAAGGGCTGGAACAGATGGGGACTGGCCAGACATCTCTCTCTGCTCAGCCTCTCTCCATGGCTACCTTGGGCTTTTCATAGCATGGTGATCTCAGCTTAGCTGGACTTTTTCATGGCAGCTGACTTCTCCCAGAGTGAGAATTCCAAGGGATCAAGCTGGGAGCTACATGCTTCTTCTGACCTGACCTAGGAAGTCATTTTTTTTTGCCACTTGTGTTGTGTTTTATTGCTTATCCAGGACAGCCCAGATTTGGTGTGGGAAGGGACTAAACAAGCACATGGATGCCGGAAGGTGTGGTTCATTGGGGAGCAATCTTCGGAGACAGCTAGCATGATCCTAGTTTAGTGGTTGGGACTCTGCTTTGTGTAACCCCCTCAAAGATCAAGGCTGGGAGGGGAGGGAGATGACAGTGAAGGAAATAGCCCTCCAACCCTCACTTCAGCCCAAAGACTTTCCAACTTTATTGAATATTTTGGACTTTTGCAAAGAATTTAATTCAACAGCATTAATCATTAGGGAAATATAAAATAAAACCACAATGAGATATCACCACATACCTATTAGAATGGTCAGAGTAATAATTTAAAAGAACCTGATAATACCAAGTGCTGAGGAGAATGAAACCAACTGGAACTTGGAAATATTACTGGTGGGACTGCAAAATGGTACAGCCACTTTGGAGAATGCTTTGGCAGTTTCTTATAAAGTTAAAATCATACACTTAACCATACAACTCAGCAATCTTCTCGGATATTTACCCAAGAAGAATGGAACCATATTATCTACACAAAGACCTATACACAAATGTCCCTAGCAGCTTTGTTCATAATATCCCCAAGCTGAAAAAAATTCAAATGTCTACCAACTGGTGAAAAGAATAAATTGACTCAATGGGACTACCGATACACACAACTATATGGATGAATCTCGAAAGCGTTATGCTGAGTTGGAGGCCCAGACATAAAGGGTTACATACTATATTCCATCATGACGATCTGCAAAAGGCAAAACTACAGTGTCAGAAAACAGATCCGCAGTTACGAGGGGCTGCCGGAGACGGGGACGGATTGACAGCAAAAGGCATAGGGAACGCTTGATTGTAGTGCTGGTTAAGCGACTATATCCACTTGTCAAAACTCATCACACTGTATACCTAAAAAGGGCCGAATTTTACTAAATATAAACCATATACTTCCGAAGCAAACAAATTTGAAAATCACTACCAGAGACCTCTTTTTCTCCCTCAGCTCCCTTCACATCTGACCAATCACCGAGCCCTTCCCGGAACTGCTTCCGGTTTCCATTGCACCTGCGCTCTAGACCAGTCGTCCACCCAGTCCCCGCACCTTCACACGCGCGGGTCCCTCTTCAGGGGATACTGTTCCCCATTCATTGCCTGAATAACTGATTTATACTTCAGGCTTCCAGTTAAATCTTATTTTCCCGAAGAAAGGATCACCCCTCTCCACCAATCTAAATGACCTTTTACTTGCATGTAACACATTGTGCTTTTAAGCCCCCTAAAGATAAAGGATGGGGAAAATGTCTGTTTTGTTCACCTTTCATACAGAATCAGCACTTAAGTTGTTGAGTGAATCAATAAAGGTGGGGACGATGTCCACATCTTCCTCTATACAGTTTTATATTACATGAATTTGTTTTGCACAAGGGTGCACTACTTTTTGCATTTTCATTTATTTGTAAGCTACTTGTTAAAATTCAAAAGATTCAAAAGGAAAAAGACTCATACACACACACACAGAGCTTTTAAAATAAAGATAAAGATCTGCCTTTCCCTACTGGTAGAGAGAAATCTCACTCATTCTTTTTTTTAAAAAATACTTTTAATTGGGAAATTTCCAAAATACACAAAATAGAATAGTTTAATGAACTTCTATATATGTCCATCACCCAACTTCAATAAACAAGATCATATTAAAGTCTCTTGCCATTATTCATTCTTTTTAATAGCTTTGTAATATTCCGGAGTATGGCTATACTGCTTAAAAAATTTTTTTATTGTGGTAACATATATACAACATTAATTTTCCCATCTTAACTTTTAAGTACACAATCCAGAGGCATTAATTACATTCACAATGTTATGCTACCTTCACCACCAGGCACTACCAAAACCTTTTCATGGTCCCAAACAGAACTCTGCACCCACTAAGCACCCCTCCTGGTGGCTATGTCATTTTTAAACATTATTTAAACATTTCTGGGCATTCAGGGATCCCTGCTCCCCAGTGTTTCCCTATTTTGAATGCTACATTATACATTGGCATGCCTGTTTGGGGATTTCTGAAGGATGGACTCCTAGAAATGGAACGGTTGGGAAAAAGGGCATGTGTATTTTAGATATAGACAATTTCTATCCTATTGCTTTACCAAAAATATTTATGCAAATACATATTGTTGTCACAGTGTGCCCACACCTTTACTGGATGACATCAATGTTGCTGTTTTCACCATGCATATGAAATGCTATTTCACTATCTTAATTTTCATTCCATGCGTTATTACTGATATGGCATATATAATTATTAGCTATGTGTACATCTTGTACCATAAATTCCTGGTTATATCCTTTGCCCATTTTTATGGGGCTATGTGTTTTTGTCTTATTGATTTGTAGGAACTCCTTATGTATGTATGATATGGAAATAATCAGTTTGAAAGTTATAAATAACTTTTGGGGTGATGGATAAATTCATTCTTGATTGTGGTGATGATTTCACAGGTGTATACTTATGTCAAAACTCATCAAATTGTACACTTTAAATATGTGCAGTTTATTGTATGTCAATCATGCCTCAATAAAGCTGTTTTTTAAAAAAGTTATATAATTTACAATACAAATATTTTCTCCCATTTCTGCTTTTACTTTAAACTTTATTTTTTTTTGTCACATAGAAGTTTTATATTTATATGTCAATTATTTATATTCTGGGGTTATTTTAGCTGTGTGAACTTAGGCAAGTTACCTAACCTCTCTGTTCCTCAGTTTTCTTATGTAAAACGAGGATAGGAGCACTTACTGCCTAGGGTTGTTATGAGGATTAAATTAATTAATACACATGAAAAGTTTCTTAGTATGGTACCCAGCATGGGACATTATACAATAAATTTTAACTACTACTGTTGTTTGGGATCTCACATCTTAATTAGGAAAACCTTATCCATCTCAATATTATAAGAATGGTCTTCTTTAATTTCTTCTAATACTTATATAGTTTTTAATGTTTAGATCTTTTAATCCATTTAAAAGTTACTCTTGTAGATGGTGTGAGGCAGGGCAAAAAATAAAAATTGTATTATTTTCCTAGGGCATAGACTGCTGTTCTGATGTGATTTATTGCATAATCCAACCCTTCTGCATTAATCTGAAATATCATCTGACTTAAATAGTATTTCTCATGTACCAAGGAGTCTGTTTCTGAACTCTAATTGGGTGCTTTGCTCTATATGTTTATTCCTATGCTAATATGCTCCACTATTAAATTGTAATAGCTTCTCTTCTACTCTAATTCTATCATATCCTGGTGATTTCAACATTCAGAAAGATAATTTTTTCAGTACTTTGGTCTCTTGGTTCCTTGACCTCCTCTTCTGCTATGGTCTGGTCCTTCACCCTACCTCATCCAACTCACTGCCATGCTGTTGCCATAGACTGATCGTGACCAACAACGCCGACCTCGTATCACTACCTCTAGTCTTTCCAGCTCCTCTTGTTTCTCTGCTCTAACAATTCTTCACCCCACTGGGACCTACAATCTATTGACCCTTCTATCTTTTCACTGCCCTTGCTTTCCACCTTACCCAGCTTGCATCACATGGTTCGGCATCATAACTCCCTCACACACTCTCTCAATTCCCTCGCCACTCACTCACTTCAACATACTCGCCTGGGCAACACTGAACCCTGACTAACTCTGGTTCTCCAGATGCTCCCTGATTTTCCCATGCAACTGAATGTGTCTGGAGAAAAACACAAGACAGGCTGATGGAACTCACTTTCAATCCATGGCCAGCAATCTCAAGTGGACTCTTGGCATTGCAGGTAAAGTGACTGTCCCGCATCCCTTCATTCTCCCACTTAACACCTCTCCAAAGACTTGAGCAGGCACTTCATGGAAGACAATATCCAAATGGACATTAAATGTATGAAAAGGTGCTCAACTTTATTAATCATCAGGGGAATGACAGTTAAAACCATGGCACACCCATCAGAATGACTAAAGTTAGGAAGAGTTATGACAGTACCAGATGTTGACAAGGATGTGCAACAAGGATCACCCTGCTGGTGGGAGTGTTAATTAGTACAACCACTTTGGAAAACTACTTTGCAATATCTACTAAAGCCAAACACCTTTGCCTGTGATCCCGCAATGCCATGCATAGTCTATACCAAATAGAAATGTGTTCAGCTGGGCACCATAAGACAGGTTCAAACATATTCATAGCAACATTAAATATGGTAGCCCAAGCAGTAAGCAATCCAAATACCCATTCATCAAGCACAGAATGGATAAACACATTATGTAATAGTCATACGAGGTATTTTAGTTTCCTAGGACTGCTGTAAAAAATTACCACAAACTGGGTGGCTTAAAACAACTGAAATTTACTCTCTCCAAAATCAAAGTGTCCGCAGGGCCATGTTCCCTCTGAAGGCTCTAGGGAAAAATCCTTTCTTGCCTCTTCCTAGTTTCTGGTGGTTGCTGGCAATTCTTGATGTTCCTTGGTGTTTCGGTTTGTTAAAGCTGCCAAAATGCAATATACTAGAAATGGATTGGCTTTTACAATGGGGGTTTATTAGTTCACAAATTTACAGTTCTAAAGACCATGAAAATGTCCCCATTAAGGCACCAAGAGGTGGCTACCATCCCGAGGAAAGGCCGATTGTACCCAGAGTTCCTCTGTCACATGGGCAGGCACATGGCCGTCATCTGCTAAACCTTCTCTATAGGGTGTAGCTTCTGGTTTCGGTGGCTTTCTCCAAAATGTCTCTGGGCTTCTGTCTTAGCTCCTCTTTTAGCTTCTCCTGGGGACAAACTCTGGATTACATCTTAGCTTCTCTCCAAAATGTCTCTCAGGTTCTCGAGCTCTCTCTCTCCATGAGCTCTCTTAAAGGACTCCAGTAAAGGATTGACCCACCTTATATGGACGGGTCACATCTCTATGGAAACAACCCAATCAGAAGGTCCTACTCACAATAGGTCTGTCCCCACAAAAGCGGATTAAAAGAACATAGTCTTTTATGGGGTACATAACAGATCCAAACGAGCACACTTGGCTTGTAGTTGCATCCTTCCAATTTCTGTCTCCATCTTCACACAGCCTTCTTCCCTCTGTGTGTGTTTTATTCTGTGTGTCCAAATCTCCCTCTCCTTTATCTTACAGAGACAGCAGTCATTGGATTAAGGACCCACTCTAATCCAGTATGACCTCATCTTAATGAGATCATATCTGCAAAGACCCTATTTCCAAATAAGGTGTAGGTACCAGGGGTAAGGACTCAAACACATCTTTTTGGGGGACACAATTTAACACATTATACACAGGAATACTATACCAATGAAAATGAAGGAACTGTTACCACATACAACTTCTCACAAATGATGCTGGGCAAAAGAAGTCATCGTGTATAATTTTACTATTTAAGTTTCAAAAGCAGGTAAAGCTAATTTATGGTTAGTTTAATGGGTACCTTTGAGGGGAAAGGAATGGGTAATGACTAGGAGGGGGCATAAAGAGGCTTCTGGAATGCTGGAAATATTCTCTTTCCTGATCTATGTAGTGGTCACACGGATGTGTGAACTTATGAAAGTTTATTGACTTGTACATGCATAAATTGTGCACCCTTTTTTACGTATGGTATACCTCAATAAAAAATTGTGATCTATGTGTGCATGCATGTGTATATATGTGGTGTATGTGTGTATAGTCCTCTTTTGACCCCACTTTCATTTCCAGTTACTATACTATTTCTCTTCTTCACTTTATAGCAAAACTCAAAAAAAAAAAATTGTTTACCATCTCCAAGTTTTTGTTCCCAATATTTTCCTGAAATTTGCTCACCAGTGTCTTCCATGTTGCAAAATCCAGCAGTCAATCTCACTGTACTTGACCTGCCAGCAGGGTTCCATACCTTTGGCCCTTCTCTCTGGCACACCTCCTTCACCTGGCTTCTAGGGCACTGCTCTTCAGATTCTCCTCCTGACTGTCCGGCCACTCTTCTCGGGCTCCTTTACCGGTTCCTCTTCATCTCCCTGAACTCTAAATGTCAGTAGGCCCCAGGGTTCAGTTCGTGGATCTCTTCATTTTCTATCTGTACCTACTCCATTGTCTATCAATGTCCATAGACTTCTCAGCGTTTTACCACCTACACATTAATGACTCCCAAATTGAAATCTGCGTCTTGGATAACTTTCCTGAGAGGCCTAGTAAATCCAACTACCAACCTGATGTATTCACTTGGATGTTTAACCCTCAAGTTAACAAACTCCTCATCTTCTCCCCTCCCCTCAAGTCTGCACCTTCTTAGTAAGCTACAACTCGATTCTTTCACTCACTCAGGTCAAATATCTTGTAGTAATCTTCGACCCCTCTCTTTGTCTTACTTCCTACATCCAATCTATAAGCAAGCCGTTTGGCTCTATCACTTCTCATCACCTCCAAAACTATTACTTTACAGCAAGCTACCTTCATTTCTCAGCTGGATCATTACATTAGTGCCCTAAGAGCTCTCCTTGTTTCTGCCCCTGCTTCCTCCTTTCAGCTAGGACCCAACCAGAAAAACAGGAACCACTCCAGGAAGGAATTTCATACTGGAAATTGGTTACGCAAGCGAAAGAAGAACTGAGAAGTCAAATGCGGGACAGTGAGGCGGCCCAGAGAGTACCAATGGCAGGAAGCCGAGGCCACCCCTAGGCTGTAGAGGTGTAGTGAAAAGGGGGTGTTGCCTGTACCTGGGGGTGGGTGCAGAGTTACCCTGGAAGGAGCTGGAACCAAAGTGGGCCTGTTGGACAGGAACTGGAGCCCCCGAGGAGAGGTAACCTCGGCCAGCGATGCCACCCACACTACAGAGAAGAGGGAACCAGAACTGGGCTTCTCCCTTCCTCCTCCGGTCCTCCGCTCTACCAGGGCCTCTAGCAACAGATCCTGCCAGATGGCAGATGATGCAGGATCCCTGGAAACAGCTGCGGGTCACTTCCCTGCGCTAGGGAGCAAAGCAGGGGACGGCGAGGAATGGATCCCAGACAAGCCAAGGGCCAGCTCACCCCCACCCCCACAGTCTATTCTTGCCCAGGACAGATCCAGGCCTTGTGTGGCCTAGAGCATACACAATTAGAGGGGCCCTCATTAAGAAAAAATGAAAAGATGCAAAGAACTAAATTAGGTATGAAAGTGAGTATTTAATCTGAACCAGAAAAGAAATCACTGCAAATTACAAAAATGTAAAAAGCTGATAGATACCATAAACACCTGACATAAACCAGCAAAACAACACAGTTTTTAAAATTAATTAATTGCCTGCAATACCTCAATATTACCTTTTTCCCCTATATTCTTTTGGTTTCATAGTCTTTGATCACCTCTTCATATGACAAGATTCTATAATAAAATGTTTTACAGAAAGAATACAAAGGTCTTCACTACCATGATTGATTATTTTATTATTATTACTATAAATAGTGTAGAATAGTTTCTTTGCCTTCCCAACTGGTTGGCAAAGTCAAGTCAATTTTTATAATTGTCAAATCTGGGAAATTGCTCTCAAGCTTTGTTCATATAGGAGCTGTAAGATTTCGGGGCCTTTCAAGTTTACTTGTGCAGTGACTAATGTTAAAATAATTCTGTGAGCTGACAACACTCAATTAACCAGTTCATCACTGACGGCTTCACATCACGATCCTGGGTAAGTTGGCACGGTGGGTGGGGAGAGGGTCCCTGGAAGCCATTCCTGCTGCAGGTCAGCTAGTAACATCTCACTCATACATGGAAAGAACCGTGAGCCACATAGGTATATCCCACTGGACTTGAACTAAATGTATCCCCAATCAATTTTTCCTAGTTGGATCCTCCAAAATGTCCACGGCCACTCTAGCACCAAGAGGAGGTGCTGTAGAAGAAAAAACAGGAAAGAGATCAGGCAGTCTTAACCAATTGTGGCTCAAAAATCCTTTTGCATATTTTACACAAGATATGAACATATTGCTGGGGCCATAGGAGGAATTCTGAAGTTTAAGCTTCATTGGCTTTATGGTCAATTCACCCGTCTTCCACTCAGCAGACAGAGTGGTCCTTTTAAAATGGAAGTGGAGTTCTGTGCCCCTTTGCTCTAAACTTTCAAAAGACTCCGTCTCAATCAGAGCCAAAGTCAAATTCCTTGTAATCACAGACAAGGCCTTGCGTGAGCTGGCCTCACCCTACCTGCCCCCCTTGACCCTGTCTCCTGGGCCTCTGGCTCCCACAGCTCAACCACACTGGGTTTTTGACTGTTCCTCTAGCATTTCCCTCTATCTGCAACTCTATTTGGTTTGTACCCTCACTTCCCTCAGGTCTTTGTTCAAATACGACCTTTTGTATTAGTTTCCTATTGCTGCTATACCAAATTACCACCAATGTAGTGGCTTAAAACACCACAAACTTTTTCTCTCACAGTTCTGGAGGTCAGAATTCTCAAATGGGTTGGCAGAGCTGCGTTGTTTCTGGGGGTTCTAGGAAGAATCCGTGTCCTTACTGTTTCCAGCTTCTAGAGGGTACCTGCATTCTTTGGCTCACAGCCACTTCTGCTTCTGCTTCGGACCTCTGCTTCTGTCCTTGCAGAGAAGAGTCCTTCTCTGACTCTGACTCTACTGTCTCCTGGTTTCCCTTACAAGGATCCTTGTGGTTATACCAGATAATCCAGGATAATCTCCCCCATCTCACAATCCTTAACTTCATCACGTCTGCAAAGTCCCATTTGCCAGGTAAGGTAACATATTCACAGGTTCTGGGGTCTAGGATATGCACACCTTTGGGGGACCATTATTCTGCCTTCCACACCTCCTCAGTAAGACCCTTTCTGACCTTCCCTTTAAAATGTGGGTCAGAGTGGGCTTGTCTTGTCCCCACTTTGAAAGTGCTCCCTGTGGTTCACTGTTATGTGTGATGTTGTTGCAGTAGAGACCTGCATTAGTCAGGGTTCAATCAGAGAAACAGAACCACTAGGTGGTATACATTAAGGGACTTATTGCAGGGAATTGATTTATGTCATTGTGAAGGCTGGCTAGGCAAGCCCAAAATCCATAGGGCAGGCCATCAGGAAGGGCAGACTGGAACTTGGGCATGAGCTAGAGGCTGCTTGTGCACAGTTGAGTCTTCTTCTGGGAAGTCTCAGTTCTGCTCTTAAAGCCTTTCAAATGATCGAATCAGACCCACCCAGATTATCTAGGATTACGACTTTAGGATTAAGGACTTTAATCCCACATCTATAAAATACCTTCTCAGCAACACCTAGATGAATGTTTTATTGAATAATTAGATATGGCCACCCAGCCAAGTTGACACATAAAACTGACCATCACAGGACTCTATCTAGTTAATGTAACTTTTTACAGATTTTTGTCATCTAAAGAGATGACCATTTAGCTTTCTTTCACCAGTGTACCACTCTAGTAAATTAATTAATAGAGTTTAGTTCATAATGTTGAAGTCTATGTTTGATTTTGGGGATGAAGCCTATTTGGTCATGATTTGTTAATCTTGTAATGCACAGCTAGATTAAATTTTCTACCATTTGGTATACGATTTTTACATCGATGTAATTGTGACTGGGTTATACTTTCTTGTGTGTGTTATCTTTGTTCAACTTTAGTATATCAGGGTTATTGGCTTCAGGTGAAAATGATGGAAACTCAAACTCAGCAGACTTAAGCGCTGGTTCAGAGAGCGGAAAGCTGTAGGTGAAAGGCATGTGTCAGGTATGGCTTCATTTGGGGCTCAAATGCTGAAGTCAGGGTTCATTTTCTCTCTGTCTCTTGGTTCTGCTTTCCCCTTGGGTCAGCTTTAGTCTCAGGCTCCACATGGCAGCCAAATGGCTGCTCCAAGGGCAACTTCTTACCAGAAGTCCTTACAACACTCTCTTGTGTCTCGTTGTCCTTAACGGAGTCACATGCCCGTTCTGAATCACTGGCAGTGGTTGGGAAAAAGCAAAGTTTGATGAGGCCTGTGGGTGCAGCCCTGGAACCAGGGTTGAGGGCTCCCCGCTGTGTCCCCTGAGAAAATCAGGGTGTGGTTACTAGAAGAATGAATGAACACTGGGAAGCAAAAAACAACAGATGCTCACTCTAGTTATGCTAGCCCAACAGAACGGGTTGGGAAGTTTTCCATCTTTCTTTCATGCTCTAAAACAGTTTAAATAACAGAAGCTATTTGTTCCTTGAAGGTCTGATGTAACTCACCCTTAAATCCATTCTGGGATTGATGCCATTTTTAGAAGTCAATCTCTGATGACCTGGTTTCTTCTATGGATCTTTGCATTTTTACCTCTTCTTGGGCCATCAAAGGAAAAAATAAATGAAAGAACTTGCATTTGGTTTTATTTATCAAGTCTACATTTGTTTCCCATTTCATCATTTTCTACTTTTATCTCTATTAATTCCTTCTTTCTATAGATTTTCTTTTCTGGTTTTCCTTTTCTTAGCTGCTTGGATTCAATTCTCTTTCCTGTTTTCCAGGAAATGTGTTCAAGGATATACATTTTTCTATAAATACTGCAATGGCCTTGACAATTGATTTCATTAATGGTGCTCTTAGTGTCATTCATTCATAAATAATCTGTGGTTTCAATTTTGAGTTTCTCTTTAATCCGAGACTTATGTAGAATGGTGTTTTTAAGTTTCCAAGTGGCTGGACTTTGTGTTGTTGTTGGGTTGTTTTGCTATCCTTTTTTTGTTGATTCTAGGTGAGAGAACATAGCCTATGTGATTTCTATATTTTGGAATTAAGATTTTACTTGCAGCAAATTTTAATGAATGGCAAATTTTTGTAAATATACCATAGATATTAAAAAAGAATGTGCAAATGCACATTCTCAGTTCATGAAATTTTCATAAATAAATCTCTTATATCAAACACCTAAATTATATTATTCAAATTCTCTTCTAACTTTATTTATTTTTGTTTACTTTATTAATTTCTGGAACAGCACATAAAAACCTTTAACTATCATTGGAAATTTGAAAATTTCTCCTTGTGGTTCTAAAAATACTTCTTTCTATATTTGACACTCTGTTGTTTAGCACATAAATTTACCTGATGGTTATCTTGTCTTGGAATACTGTACCTTTATAAATATAAAGTATTTTTCTTTGTTCCATGTAGTTCTTTTTATTTTGAATTCTATTTAATCTGATGTTAATATTTCTAGGACCTCATTTTCTCATTTTGTTAGCATATATTCCTTTTCCATTCTTTTATTTGTAATATTTTCTGTATTATTTTGGCTTACATGTGACACTTTAAAATAACCAAATTGTGTATGAACATGTGTATAGTTACGTATGTATGTATGTAATTGAGGGTCCCCCTCCCCACCCCCAGTTCTGAGAGCCTCTATATTTTAATAGGACAGTGTAACCCATTTACATATATTATGATTACTAATGTGTTTGAACTTCCTTCTGTTTTTTGTTTGATCATGTTTTCTTTATTCCTATCTTTTTCTCTATTTGTTGGCAAGTTACATGTATTATTTACATTTTTCTAGGGCCTTAAATTCTTAATAAATTTATTTAAATACTTTTTTCTTACAAGAGTATCTCAAACCTCTTCCTGCCTCCCATATTTTGTTGAAATTTTAGTTCCAAATTATTATTTTACTTCGTTCCTATACTTTTAAAATGAATAGTCCTTAGTAATTGTATGAAACTTAATGTATACATTACCATTTATTATTCAGACTCTTGGACATCTACTGGTTTCTTTTTACTGTTTAAAATGTCTTAATCCAGAGACACTCTTTCTTGAATTCCATATCTTTTTTTTTCAGAAGGGGTGAATGAGTGGTAAATTTTCCTTGTTCATGCTTATTTGAAAATATCTTTAGTTTGTGTAGAATTCCTGGTTCAAACTACCTGGAAGCACTGAGGATTTTGTCTTTATTTTGAAATTTAGAAATCTCACCAGGATGTGCATCTTTTTCAAGTTTTTGCTTAGCACTTGGTGGGTCATTTTATGGTCCAAGGACTCAGATCTTTCTCTACCTCTGAAAATATTTTTAATTAGTTTTTTTTTTAATTATTTCACTACCTTTAGTCTCTCTGTTATCTCAGTCTAGGATTTCCATAAGATAAATATTGGGTCTTGTGTTTTCTGATATTTTATATCTCTTTGTATGTTTGCCCTACCTTCTAGGGTATTTCCTATACTTTACAGATCATTAGTGTAGTCTTGAGCCACATCCATTCTATTACTCACTGTTTGTTTCTTCAAAAATCATAATTTTAATTTTCAAGACTTATTTCTTCTTTTTTGATTGCTTCTTTCCCACAGCAGTCTACTCTTATTTTATAAAAGCAAATTTCTTCTGGACCTCTCTGAGTATATAACCTAGAAGTCTTTGAAGGTTTTCCTACATTATCTTCATTTCCTCAGGGATGAGGGAATGGTTTTTCATCTTGTTCTTTCTTATACTCAAATATCAAAAATCTTATGCCTCAAATATCAAATGATCCTCAAAAATCTGATGGTCATTTCAGATTTATAAATTTAAAACGAGGTTGATTAATTTATTTAGGAGACGGGGTGATGTTCTTTCACAGCTGTGTGCACTTGCTTTCCCTTGCAAGGAGGGTATCTGTGAACAGTGCAAGTGGGAGAGTGGGTGGGGCTTGTTCACTGCAGGCTTCTCCTTAGGAAAAGTGAGGGGACAGTGCACAGGTAGAATGGGAGCCCTCATGATTGCCAAAGTAAGGAAGACTTTGTTCTGTGTGGAGCACTCTAATATATTTCACTCATGAGCAGGACTATCTTACTGTCTTTGCTTCCCCCTTCTCCCACTCCTCACATCCGTTTCAGAGATTCTTAACACCTTCATGATCCTCCTTCCTGTATCAGTTATCTATTGCTACCTAACAAAACACCCTGTGTTGGTTAGGCTCATGTGTCAGCTTGGCCAGGTGATGGTGCCCAGTTGTCTGGTCAAGCAAGCATTGGCCTATCTGTTGCTGCAAGGACATTTTCTAGACTTAAATCATCAGTACATTGATTGCATCTGTGACTGATTACACTTGCTAAGGGGAGTGTCTTCCACAACGAGAGACATTTGATCTAATCAGTGGAAGGCTTTTAAGGGGGAGGTGATAGCTTCAGCAGTTTGAAAAGAGAACCTTACTTTCTACTTTAGTCAGCCAGCCTCTCCTGGGGAATTCATTGAAGACCTTAGTTGGAGTGCTAGCTCGGAGTCTGCCCTATGGAATTTGGACTCAAGCATCCCCACAGTTGTGTGAGACACTTTTATAAAATCTTATATTTACAGATATCTCCTGTTGGTTCTGTTTCCCTAGAGAACCCTGACTAATATACACCCCAAAACTTAGTGTCTTAAAGCACCCATGATGTATTATTTGTCATGATTCTCTGGGTTCCTGGGCTCATTCTTCTGCTCCATATGGCATGGGTTGGGTTCACTCATGTAGCTTCACTTGCCTGGCAGCTGGGCTGCATTGGAAGGCTCAAGAAAGCTTCACTCACGTGTCTGGGACCTTGGCGTTGACTCTCAGATGGGACATCTATTTCTCCACCAGGTGACCTCTTTCTCCACATCATTTCTTATCCTCCAGAGCTTCTTTCTCTACGAAGATGGGATGGAATTCCTTACAGCATGGCAGCTGGGTTCCAAGAGGGAGCATTTCAAGAGGACAAGCCCCAGTGTGCAAGTAAACTTATCCAGCCTCTGCTAGTATCAGGTTCGCTAATATCCCATTGGCCAAAGCAATTACATTGCCAAGCTTAGAGTCCACGTGCCAGAGACTCCACAAGGAGTGAGAGGTGTGGTTCATTGGGGGCTGCCAATGTAGCAGTTTGTCACATGCCCTAAGGCAGGTCTTTCATTTTTGTTTAGAAAGCAGTCCAGCAGCCTTCAATACCAGGGACAAAAGTCACAGCCAGCTATTCTATATATGTTGGGAGACGAAGGGGCTGTCTAGCCCATTTGCTTATGTAGTAGTTCTTTACTGGATGGTTGCACCATGTCTTTCCTGCTCCTTGTACGTGGAGTTTCCCCAAAGTTCTGTTGGAAAGAATGGTTTACTCTCTTCAGCCAGTGCCTTCTGTGATAATTTAAACATTCTGGCTTTCTCCATAAATCTGATTCTGTCTACTCTTTACCTTCTGTAAAGACTTCAAATTTTTCTGGTCTACTGATGTCATAATTTCTAGTTTTCTTGGACTGATATAGATGTAGTCTTTTCACATATCTATCATTTCAATGAAATTTAATGACAGAAGGAAAAGAAATTTTATGTGCTTCATACACCCCTTGTTCCAGTTTGCTAATGCTGCCTTTATGCAAAATACCAGAAATGGATTCACTTATATAAAGGGGGTTTATTTGGTTACACCGTAACAGTCTTAAGGCCATAAAGTGTCCAAGGTAATGCGTCAATAATCGGGTACCTTCACTGGTGAATGGTCAGTGGTGTCTGGAAAACCTCTGTTAGCTGGGAAGGCACATGGCTGGTGTCTGCTCTGGAGTTCTGGTTTCAAAATGACTTTCTCCTGAGACGTTCCTCTCTAGGCTTCAGCTTCTCTCCAAAATGTTACTCTCAGTTGCTCTTGGGGTATTTGTCCTCTCTTAGCTTCTCCAGAGCAAAAGTCTGCTTTCAAAGGCTGTCTCCAAAATGTCTCCATAAGCTTCAGCTCCTCTCTCAGCTCCTGTGCATTCTTCAAAGTGTCCCTCTTGGCTGTAGCAAGCTTGCTCCTTCTGTCTGAGCTTATATAGGGCTCCAGTATACCAATCAAGGCCCACGCTGAATGGGTGTGGCCACACCTCCATGGAAATTATCCAATTAGAGTCATCACCCACAGTTGGGTGGGGCACATCTCCATGGAAACACTCAAAGAATCACAATCTAATCAACACTGATACTTCTGCCCACACAAGATTACATCAAAGATAATGGCGTTTTGGGGGACATAACACATTCAAACCAGCACAGGGGTTTATTTGGTTACAGAGTCATAGTCCTAAGGCCATAAAAGTGTCCAAACAAAGGCATCAACAGTAGGGTACTTTCACTGAAGAACACGGAGGGTATCCAGAAAACCTCTGTCATCTGGGAAGGCATGTGGCCGGTGTCTGCTCCAGGGTTCTGGTTTCAAAATGGCTTTCTCCCAGGATGTTCTTCTCTAGGATCTGGGGGTGTTCCCTTTGTTTCTCCCAAGCTAAATATGGACTAGCAAAAGTCTGCTTTCAGTGATGGTCTCCAAAATGTCTCTTGGCTGCCGCTAGTGTCTGGGCCTGTGTGGCTCTTTATTTTTTTTTTTTTTAATTAAATTCAGTTTTATTGAGATATGTTCACATACCATACAATCATCCATGGTGTACACTCAACTGTTCACAGTACCATCATACAGTTATGCATTTATCACCCCAATCTATTTTTGAACATTTTACTTACACCTGAAAGAATTTGAATAAGAATAAGAAATAAAAGTTAAAAAGAACACCCAAATCATCCCCCCCATACCACCATATTTTTCATTTAGTTTTTGTCCCCATTTTTCTACTCATCCATCCATACACTAGATAAAGGGAGTGCGGTCCACAAGGTTTTCACAATCACACAGTCACACAGTGTAAGCTACATTCTTATACAATTGTCTTCAAGAGTCCAGGCTACTGGGTTGGAGTTTGATAGTTTCAGTTATTTATTTCTAGCTATTCCAACACATTAAAACCTAAAAAGGGTTAACTAGAGTGCGTAAGAGTGTCCAACAGAGTGACCTCTTGACTCCATTTGGAATCTCTCAACCAGTGAAACTTGATTTCATTTCATTTCACATCCCCCTTTTGGTCAAGATGTTCTCAATCCCACAATGCCGGGTCCAGATTCATCTCCAGGAGTCATATCCTGTGTTGCCAGGGAGATTTACACCCCTGGGAGTCAGGTCCCACGTAGGGGGGAGGACAGTGAGTTCACCCGCCAAGTTGGCTTAGAGAGAGAGAGAGGGCCACATCTGAGCAACAAAGAGGTACTCAAGGGGAGACTCTTAGGCACACTTACAAGCAGGTTTAGTCTCTCCTTTGTAGTAATGAGATTCATAAGGGCAAGGCCCAAGATAGAAGGCTCAGCACACCAAACTGTCAGGCCTCAATGCTTGTGAGAACATCAGCAACAATCCAGGTGAGGAAGTTCAACACTTCTGCATTTTCCGCCAGCTCCTCAGGGGGGCCCTGCATATGTATTTTTATTCTCTGCCCAAATTACTTTGGGGTGTGTTG
This sequence comes from Choloepus didactylus, assembly GCF_015220235.1. Taxonomy (NCBI): domain Eukaryota; kingdom Metazoa; phylum Chordata; class Mammalia; order Pilosa; family Megalonychidae; genus Choloepus; species Choloepus didactylus. The sequence goes on along the minus strand of NC_051308.1, from coordinate 208,117,687 downwards.
CTATGTCACTCTAACCTATACAAGCCTACCATATCTTACTTCCTATTCAAAGCTCCATGTAATTATGGTGTTTGAACAAACTGACTGTAGAAGTTATATTGTTTAGAAAATATAGATCCTGCACCAACTAAACACACGGAAGTTGAAGTTTTAAAACAGTCAGTTTTGACCTTTACCCTTTGGCCTGATTTGCCCTAGTTTTAACCAGATCTACTTCATTCATATCTCTAATTGAAATCTGGGCTCTTTTTCAGCTTTTTTTTTTTTGAAAGTTGCTGTATGCACTAATACTGACATTCATATCTGCCGAACTCTATTTCAGGTGTCACACAGATACCCAACGTTCCAGAGACTGATCAGGTTATACACAAAGGGATCAACATCTCAGAGTTTGGAGATATGTGTGGCTCTTTTTAAAGTACTCCAGTAAACTAACCTAGACACATGCTAAATAGGGGCCATACCTCCATGGAAATAATCTAATCAAAATTATCACCTACAGTTGGGTGAGTCACATCTCCATGGAAACAACCTAATCCAAATATCCCACAAGATTGGATTAAAACATGTCTTTTGAAGGGACATAATATATCCAAACAGGCACACCCTTCCTTGAATTACAAGAATAAGCAAAAAAATTAAAGGTATATTTAAAAAAAATGAGGAAAAGAAAATGGTGAGATTCCTCTCACTACAGGTGTGTGCTCACATGATAGGAATGCTGAAGCGAGGTGGTGGTTAGAGTAGGTGACATGTTTAGGTTTTGCCAGTTCTGAGATGCTGGGGATGCTGTAGCGTCAGCCCCCCCTCCCTCAGGAAATGCAGGCTGGTGGGGTTAAGCTGATCATTCTGATCCCAGCACCTGCCAGGAACTGAGACCATTGGAGCTGGCTTTTTTGGTCATCTAGCCCAGAATCCTCATTTTGGTTAAAGTGACAAGTCTTGGAGACGGGAACGAAGGCCACCCAGCAAAGCAGCCGCAGAGCCCGGGGTTGAACCTGGGCCTCCTGGCTCCAAATCCTGAGGCATTGCCATGCCACCCACTTTCCTGTGTCTGTCCCAGTCTGCACTTCCCAGCTCCCCTTGGAGGAGCCCAGCACCTCACCACCCCGAGAGGCCCCGGGCAATACCCTGCCTCAGGCTACCCAGAGATGAAGGATTTGCGGCTGGAGTTGCCCTGAATGAGACAGATGTCTGTCTGGTCCCTCCTCCTGAAAGGGATTATTTGAGCAGGAGATGACAGCCCTGTTTGGATCATAGATTCTCCTCCCTCCAGCACCCTCTCTCTCCCCTTCGGTTATCTATTTACCTATCTATTTACGTGAGCTTTTTTTTTTCCCTTTCCCAATGAATTACTTCTGCAAGGCAGTAAAATGTTATGTATTTGCAAGGCCCATAATCTTTAAAAGCCCGGTGATGCCAGCTCCAGACAGCAGCGAGCTCCCTCCAGTATGTTAATAGATAGTATTAGGGCAATAATGAAAACACTTGAGACAAGTAAGCTCCTATCAAAAGCTGAGTAATAGGGCTTCGCCGAGTGAATCACAATGCAGAAGAGATTAAGACGTCTGCTGTTGTGCAGTGTCTATTCAGACTAACAGCTGCTCCGTTTCTGATTAAAATGGGGTTGGGGAGACCTTTTCCAGCAAGTCCCCTTCTTATCCTACATCGCCCTCACCCTTCCCACCTCCACCTCCACGCACATTTTCACTTAGCCACAGCCATTCATGAACACACACACACTCACACGAACACAGAATAGAGTCACAAACACATGTAGCATCATTGCACACACACACACACGGCCACAGTCGCACACTCAGCCATCTCCCCTCAGCCACGTTCAGGCATGGCCCCAAACGTGCAGCACCCTCCTCGCACATGCAGACACGGTCACACATGTTACACAGCCACATTCGTACATCAGAGCACACACATGCACACACGATCACATCTTCACATGCAGGGCACAGTCACCCACGGAACCAGCCTCACACACACTCGCAGACTCAGCCAGTCTCACACGCGCATTAAATTACAGTCTGTCACAGACATAGACTCACGTGCATTAAATTGCAATCTGTCACAAATACGCTCTCACATACGGTCACAACCAGATACTCGGAGACAGCCTAACCAGAGTCACAAACGCACACACACCTGTCTGGTCATGTCCACACACAGCCCTACGAAGGCTTTTCTGCTGAGGGTTGCACTTGCACATTCATTTATGATCCCAGTTAGTCATATACACACAGACTGTCACAAACACTCCTACACACATGCAGCCATAGTCATAAATATTCACATGTGGTCACGTGTGGTCCAGTCACATGGGAAGTAATGCTTTTCCATACGGACAGCCATGGGCAGCCTTTTACACAGGCACAGAGCCAGTGTGCACGCCTGCAAACCCCTAGCCACCAATGTCCATGTAGGACAAATCACTAATATAACTGGACACACTGCCTCAGACACAAACGCTCACATCAGCGACACAGGCAGAGACACTTCCTGCACACCCCTCCAGAGAGTGATACAAGGTACAAAACTTGACTACAAGCCCCAATGTGGCCTCTGAGCCAGTTGAGCAGCCCCATGAGAAGGAAAGTCTTCAGGGGACAGGCATCAAGTTCTCCATTCTCCAATCCCTGAAAGGTGGTATCGTGAAAGGGAAAAAGGAATGTTCTCTGTGGAACCTAAGAGTAGAGAGGTCTGAGCTTGAGTGGAACTGCAGGTGTGGGCTTAGGAGAAACCAGAGCCATTTCAGAATAAGAATTTAAAAGGTAGTGAGTGCCCCATCAGTAGAGATGTGCAAGTGGAGGCTGACAGTCACTTGGCAAAGAGGAAGAGGAGGGACTCCTGCACTGAGAAGGTGAAGTTGATGCCCTAAAGATCCATCACTACCCTGAGGTTCTCCTCCCAGCTCCTGTCTCTATCTGTGACCCCCTTTTCCTACTCCAGCTCTCCAGTTAGGAGAAGCCATGGGTCCTGACCTTGTGCTTCTCTCCCTTTGCATGATGTCTCTTCCAAGCGCATCTTTAAGCTGATGATTCCAATCTCTTTTCTCTAAACCTCTGAGACCTTAACTCCAGGCTCAGGGGAAAATGCAGGCCTCAGTAACCTGGGGAATTATTTAGAGAATAAACCACCATCTTAAACCAAGCGATCTTGTAGGACCTTAAGAGACTGACTTAGATGTCTCCTGAATGGAAGGAAGCTGGGTCACGGAGCCGGGAGCCCCAGCTCTAGGTCTCTCCCAGGCAGCTGGTCCCGGGGCAGGCTGTGGGGTGGAAGGAGACTAGGGACTTCCTGCTCTAGGCTGTAAGTAGTGGCTATTACTTTCCCCCCAGCCTCGTCTCCTGGAGTGTCCATCTTGACCCTGAGGGTCATCTCCCTACTCCCTTTTCCCCAGCAGACCACTCCCTCACACCACATGCCTTTGCTCCTGCTCACTCCTCCATGCCTTCCCCTAGCCCCCATGCCAATATCTGCACTTGTCAAAAAGCCACCCACTCAGCAAGAATGCATGATATTCAGGAATCAGCCTCAGAACCCCTCGGCTAGAATCACTCCTTCTCCCTTCTGTGCTCCCACACCCCGGTGTTTTTCTCTGCTAGAACATGGACCATCTGCCTTTCATCCCAGGGGCTGGGTCAAGCAGAGTGGGCATGTTGCTCAAGGAGATGGGGCAGGAGGGGGCCAGAGCTGAGTGGAGAGGTCAAGTCGCTAGGAAAGAGAACGGGCTCCTTGTAGAGCAGAGCCAGGGCATTGTTGGGAAAATGAGTCTCAGGTGCAATTATGCTGAAAATATGGGGGCTGGGGATTGAGTCCAAAGCAGCTGGCTACAGTGGGGTCCATTGCCTGAGGTTGCCTGGAGTGGAGGGGCTTGTTATGTAGCCACAAAAGTCAGGATCCAGAGATACCCCATACAAAGGAAGCAGGACTGAGACAGGACTGGCATGGGAGCAGGGTCAGGACAAACCAAACGTACCTTAGATGCTGGCCAGGTGCTCTGTTGGGGACTGCAGCTCACCTTTATGGGCCTGTAGGTTTCCATAAAGAGTCAGTGTTTAAGTGACTCCAAGAGTCCTATCCAGACAATGAGGCCAAAAACAGGAGAGTCAAGAAATGAGATCAGAAGCCAGAGACCCAAAACCAAGATGGTCCAGAAGAGTCCTTCAAAGGTAAGGTAACTTTCGTTTCATGGGGTCCAGTAGGATCTGGATTCCAGGGCCTTGTCTGGGAGCTTCACAGAGTCACAAAAGGTGATCACTTACCACTCTCTATCTTGCACTGGGGTTTTCCATCCACTTGCTTCTCTCCCCATTGGACAGGGAGTTTCTCTAGGAAAGATCATGTTTCATGCCTTTGGGGTTCTCCCCTCCGTGCACAGAGCCTGGCATGCAATGCTTTCTCAGCAACTGGCTTTTGTGTCATTTGAATTCTGCCTCTGACTCTGCAAACTGTGATCTGGACTCAACCTTCAGGTTCTGCCTGACTCCCAGCTTCCAGAGCCCTCCTCTCCCCACAGCTTCAATGACCTGATTCAACTGCAGAGCCACCACCCACCCATCCACCCCCCCGCCCCCCAGTTCTGAGGACCAATCCTGCTGATCTGAGGCTGGAGGGGTTTAGGGGCTCCAACCTTTGGACGCTTGACCCTAAGTCTCCTTGACTGCTGCTGAACTGGCATTGCCTTGTTCTCATCCAGGCGGCCAGATCCTGCTTCTGTTGATGGAGTTTCAGCTTTATTCCCTGTTTATCCAGTCAACAAATACTTACTCCACATTGTCATTGGCCAATCTTTAATCTTTATCATACTTGAGCTGTCATCACCCTTAATGCAGCTGATCACTTCCTCCTCCTTAAAACAGTTTCTTCATTCAGCTCCTCCACTCCACTGGTACTCCACTGGCCTGGAAACTCCCCTTCCTGACTCCATCTCCGTCTCCATTGTTGGTTCCTTCTCATCTCCCCAACTTCTTAATGTCACTGTGCTCCAAGGTGCAGCCCTTGTACTCGCTCTCCTCTCTGTCTGCCCTTACTTCCCAAGGGATCTCCTCCGAGCTCATGGCTTGAGGCAGTATTTATATGCCAGTGGCTCTCAAATGTATTGCTTCAGCCTGGGCTTCTGCCCTGAATGCCAGACTTGCACATCCACCTGCTCGCTCAACATTTCCACTGGATGCCGGATGTCTTTTAGGCATGTTTCCACCTGGATGTCTATTAGGCATCTCAAACTTAAAATCAGCTCCTTATTTTACCCCCCCCATCTTCTCTCTCCTCAGCCACCTCCACCTTGATAAATGGTGACTCCCCAGATGTTAACTCTTTCACTTGCTCAGACCAAAGAACCACAGTCATCAATTCATCCTCAAACACAGTACAAGCCTCTACCATCTTTTGCCCAGATAACAGAAAAGGCCTCCTAACTGGGTTTCCTGCTTTTGTCTTTGCCCTCATCTCTGACCAGCCTCAGATTTGAGGCTCTGGCCGCTCTTGCCCAGTTCTGTCATGCCAGCCCTAGAGTGATGGCCTTGACACATCAGTGCCTCCGCCTTTCCCTTATGCCATCCCTGACCCCTTGTCCCCATAAGCCTGGATCCTGTTCCTACCATATTGGACCTCCTGATGGTGATGTCAGCTGAGATGCTATGCAGACAACTCTTCTGTCCCTGGCTACCTTGTGTCTTCTGTCTGTCCTCTGTCACTGCAGTCCCACCAGCATTTTTGTGCCCACACTTAACAGTCCTGAGCAAAGGAAGATCAGGCCTAAATCTAGTCCCTTTGGCCAATACCTTGGGACCAAGGGCCTGCCAGGAGCCCAAGGGCATAGGAATGGGGGGCACCAAGAGGTTGGAGCACTTATTTTGTGCTAGGCTCAGTATGAATAATTTCCCTTTTCTGTAGGTGAGGGAAAGGAGAAAAGAAAAGAGAAATCACTTGACCACAGCTACACAGCAAGTTGGGGAACCCAGGTCCCCTGACCCCAATGCTTTTGCTTCTTTCTCCCCCATGATCCCCTGGGTGCCTTTTTAGAGCTGGAAGGATCTTCAGAGATCAAGTCACCTTTCTCTTCACCCTCCCAACTTCCACTTCCCATTTGCAGAAGGAGGAACTGAAACCCCAAGATGGGAAGTGACTTTCCCAAGGTCACAGAGGGACTCAGTGACTAAGCAGAGGAGACCCCAGGTCTCTAGATTCTGCAGTCCCCCAGCGGACCCAGAGGCAAGAGGGGCACACACCCTAAGGCCAGACCCTCTCTCAACATGGCTCAGATCCCAACTCCCAAACTGAGGTCCACAGCCCTAAATAGAACAAGAAGTGCTGCCTCCCTTCCGAGGGAGGGGGAGACAGCTGCAGCAGTTGTGGCGGGCGGAGAGAAATTTCCCCTTTCTGGAGATTGGATCAGTCACTCTCAGAATTGATGGCAACGGCTTCATCACGAAGATCTAATGCTTTAATTATGTTGTGACATGACCTGACACGGGGGTGGCATTTGATGGATTCTCTGGTGTCATCAGCATGGCCCTGACATAGGAAAGTGGCAGAAGGCAGGGGGTGGGGGAAGAGAAAGGGCTCCCAGTGAGGGATGTGTCCTCCCAGGGCCCCCTCCACCTTCCCCTGCTCCCCCTCTTCCAGAGCAGTTCTTAGAGGCAGCGGGGACTCAAGAGAGGAGGGGGACAGGCTTCTGTGCAGGAGGGGGTTGATGGACTGGTTCCGGAGGGGTCCAGGATGAGTGTGCATACATGCTGTGTATGTGTACACATGCATGTGCCTAGATAGACAGGGGCATGTCCGAGCAGGCGAATGGATTCAGATCTATGCCATGAAAGCAACAGCTGAACTGTCTGGCCTGCAGAGAAGATCTGGGGGTGGACGGGTGGGCAGGGCACCCAATTGGTCTGCAAGTCTTGAGGCTGTCATGAGGCAGCAGAAGCAGGAATACTCATGAGGCCTGGGAGGGTAGAGCTGGGACCGTCAGAGGTAACCTCCAGGGAGCCAGGCTTGGCTCCACGTGGTGAGGGCTGCCTGGTGATGGCACGGGCAGCCCTCGGAGGCCATGAGCAACCTGTCACTGTACAGGGCTGATGGGGCTGAGGGGGAGAGATTCCGCCGTTGGTGGACACTGGAAGTTTATGACTAATGGCCCCCAGGGCTGTGATTCCATGGATCTGTGAGTGAGCTGCCTGCGCAGAGCTTTGCAGTGCCCTTGCTGTGACAAGAGTGAAAATGGAGCTGCTCCCTGCCGGCCCAAGCCCTTTGCCAGGATGCTGGCATTGGCAGCCCCTCCTCTGTTCGCTGTTCCCAAGCCCATCAGGGTCCAGGGAGGCCCCCTCCTGGTCTGGCCAAAGTGAGAGAAGATGCTGGAAGGGTCCTGTTGGTATGGACCTTGCTGGGGCCAGACACTGCACTAGTCCCTTCTCGTGCAGTGTCTCAAGAAGCCAGTCTGTGCCCACAGCTCTCACTGACTCTGATGTCCTCCCCTTTCCTCTGCTCCGCACAGCCTCTGCCAGCAGTGGTGGTCAGCAGCCCAGAGTGGGGGAAAAGCGCACCAGCAGGCATCTGGGGGCTGGGATCTGGTTCCAACTGTCTCCGTCGTCAGTCCTGGATTCTTGGGGAAATCAGAGCCAGAGACATAAGGGGCTAGAAGAGTCTTTCCAGCTCTGTTCAATACCATCCTCCTCCTTTTTCCACCCCACCCCACCCACATGGTGTAGAAGGGGAAACTGAGGCCCTGAGAGGAGGAGGGATGAGCCCAGGATCACCCAGCGGATTAGCACAGGAGCCAGAATTACAACCAGGCTCTGACTCCGGGTCAAGGCTTGACCGCATCTGTCCCAGGGATCAGAGCTGCTGAGGCCAGGCATGGTTAGGAAAGGCTTCCGGGGGAGCCCTGAGCTTCTGCTGGAAAGATGAGTTAAGGAAAGGCCTACCAGAAGGGAAACTCCCAAAGCCTTGGGGGTGTGTCACAGCCTGGAGAAAGCTTGGCTTGGGATATCCAGCCCTAAATCCACCCAGTCCCAGCCTCAGTAAAGGACGTAGAAGGCCTGACCCTGCTGTGACTTAGAGATGTTGAGGTGGGGAGAAAGCTGGGGCTAACCTTTGGCTCTTTCCTAAAATACCTTGCCTGTCTGGATGCTCAGAAAGGATGCTTGTGGAAGACTTGAGAACAAGAAGGACAGCACACGTGAACGTGCACAGAAGCATGTGTTCTCCCATGTCTCGGTGTGACTGCATATTCCATGTGACCATGGGGCCGTGAGATTCCTGGGTGTAGCTGTGTACCCCTGCTGGGGTGACCGTTACCCAGGGCTTAACTGCAACTGTGTATTGTTGGGTGTCTCTGTGTGAAGGTATCCCCAGGGGTAGCTCAATCTGTCCGGGCTGGTGTGGATGCCTGTTCCCATCTGAGTGTCCCTGGGTGTAGCCAGGTGTGCCAGCCTGAGTGTGTGTCTGGACATGGCTGTGTTTTTTAGTGAAGGTAGCTCCGGGCACAGCAATGGTTCCCCGCATAGCTGTGTGCCTTGGTGTAGCCACATTGGTGCAGAATTTAGGGGCCCTGCTTGAGATTGTCTCTGGGGTAGCTGTGTCCAGGTAACTCTGGGGCCTGGGCTCTGGGCTGCTGGGCTCTTTAGCAGGTGGCCCCACATCACAAGGGCGCACTGTGCAACTTCTTAAACCATCACTGCCAGTTGGTTTCCAATGTCTGGGCAGGGTACAGGTCCGTGGGCTGGAAACTGGGGCCCAGACCACCTCAGGCAGGCCCAGCCACCTCCTCCTCTCATTTTCTGCCCCAGGAAGAAGGAAAAGGATGTCATTAAAATCCTCTCTAGTAAGTCTTATGGGAAGAGCCCAGAGTTATCTCTTCCTACTGCCCCATTTGACCAATGGGGAAACTGAGGTTATGATGGGAAGTAACCTGGGTCAGATGCAAGGCCAAGATAGTATCCCATCCCTGAAATAAAGTTAAGGACACCAAATGCGCTGGGACAGAGCTAAGCGAACAAATACCAAAGTGCAGACCTCACTTTACAATTTCAGACACGGGCCTTAAAGTGTCCCACTGACTGACGGGTGGTGCTGCCTATTGGGAATGCCCTGGCCGTGGAGCTGAGTATGAGGTTCTGGTCCTGACTCCATCCCTTATGTGATATGTGATCCTGAGTCATGCATTGCCCTTCTCTGGACCTCATTTTCCCATCTGTCCACTGAGAGAATTGACCTGCTTTTCTTCAAGCCCCCTTTTTCCAGCTTCCAGGCGATGGGGGTCAGTGCAATATGGGGTGAGTGTGGCCCAGAGAGGAGAAGCAGTGTACTTGGGCTCACACTGTGAATTGGTGGCAGAGTCAGGATGAGAAGGAAGCCAAGCCTTTGACCCCTTGCCTTTGTCCCCTCGTTCCACCCCAGCAGTGGCTGCCATCCTCTCTCTGGGTCCAGAAGTGTCCAGAGTCTCATGGAAACAAACCCTTTGTCTTCCCCAAAGCCGTCCTGCCATCTCCTGAGGTCACCTGCTTCTCATGTCCATGCCAGACAGGACCCGTGCTGGGCACTGGCCTCTCCATTCCCTTATTTAGTCCAGTTTACAGGTGAGGAAACTGAGGCAAAATGATGTAGTGAAGAACTAATAATGAATATGGTTTTTTGAGCCTTCCCTGACTGAATGCAAGACCCTGCGCTGGGCACTCACTGAGGTGAGCAGAGGAGACCAGTCCAGCCTCCAAAATGTCTCCCCAAATAGTGCCAGGACCTGCACAGGATCTGCCAGCCTGATTTAGATGGCAATTTGCATACAATTTACCCAGAAAGCTGCACTGCAAAAAAATATAATTACTTTTTTTAATATTCTCGCTCTGATGTGAATGCTTACCGCCCAGTAATGAATTACTTGCTTAATGAAGATAAACCTGAATTGGAGATGCACTCCGGAGGGCTGCTGGAGCTGCCAACTTGATGCCATCGTTTGCAGCTGTTAATCTCTGAAACTGATGCCCTTGGTGGTGGGACCGTACATCGAGGGGGAAGTCTATGAGTTCCGTAGCCTTGGTGGAGTCACTTAGACACCCTGTGTCTCAGTTCCTCATCTATAACCAGGGTATTGGGATGGGGCAGAATCATAGAAACATGAGGATGGGATGGATCTTTATTCAAGAATGATTGCATATCTATGAGTCAGGTGAGGTCCAGAGAGGAGCTGTGATTTATTCAAAGACACACAGGAACCGAGGGGCTTCTGCACTGGAACTAGCAGCCACATCCTCACTCCCAGGTGCTGCACTTGGGTCCCTTCTCCTAAACAGCCTCTGAGTTGCCTTCCAGCTTCTGGTGATGGAAGATGGAGCCAGGCTGGAGTGGGACCTCGGTGTGGGTGGGTGTGGTCACTGGAAACTCTGTCCAGTCTTTTACCAGATGCTGGACATTTCTGGGGACCCATCAGAGCAGACTCAACACTAAACCCAGGTTAGGACTGTGGGGTCCAGGGCAAAATGTTCACAATTTAGTAAATAATTATTGATCATCATCTGTGACCAAGTACTGTTCTAGGCACTAGGGACACAGCCATGAGTAAGCTCAGCAAGGTCCCCAGCAGCACAGACCTGAAATGCTAGGAAGGCATGGACAGCACATGGAGATACTGAGTGAGTTAAACAAAAAGGATAATGTCCAAGAGCAAGAAATGCTATAAATATTTTTTAATGGGTAATATGATAGCGAGTAATTGAGGGGCCTATTTTGACAGGCTAAGAAGGTGGCATCTGGGCTGAAATCTAAATAACACTAAGGAGTCATCCCTATAAATATCAGGGAGGCGGCTCCAAGTGAGATCAGAGAGGGTGGTGGGAGTCGGGTCATAAAGCGCCTTCCCGTCTGTGGAAGAGAATTTTATTCTAAGTACAAGGCGGAGCCACTGGGGATTTTAATAAGGGGAGTAATATGATTTATTGACGTTTTAAAAGATTGTTCTATAAGAAGAAACAGAAAATCCAAATAGCTCTATATATTTTAAAGAAACTGAATTTATAAAGAAGACTCCTGCCACCCAGATGATTTCACTGGTGAATTCCACCAAATATTTAAGGAATAAATAATATCAAGCTTACTCTTTCAGCAAATTGAGGAGAAGGGAACATACCCCAATTCATTTCAGGAGCCCAACACAACCCTTTTTCTGATTATTTATTTCTGCACGACTAACTATCCCTAAACTTGGCTTCAAACAACAATTTTATTATTATATCTCATGATTCTGTGGCTCAGAAATTGGAACAGGTCACAGTGGAGATGGCTCATCTCTGCTCCCCCGTGTCTGGGGCCCAGTGACTCACATGTCTGGGGAATGTAACTTTTGGAAGCCAGCTGGGCATCTTTCTCTCCCCTCCACGTGGCCCTCGGCTGGCCTTGGATTCCTTACGGCCTGCTGGCCTCGGGGTACACGGCAGCTCAGGGCTCTGAGTGGAAGTATTTCGAGAAGCCCGGGAAGGGGCCGCAAAGCTTCTTATGGTCTAATCTCAGAAGTCCACTTCCACGGGTCAAGCTAGTCACTAAGACTAGCGCGGACTCAAAGAGAAGGAAGTTAGACTCAACCATTCGATGAGAGAGTGGCAGAGAATTTGTTTCCATCTTGAATCTGATGCCAAAACCTGACAAAAACATTGCAAGAGAAGAAAATGGTAGCTCGATATCTCTCATGAACAAAGATGAAAAATCCTTGACAGAACATTATCAAAGCAAGTCCAGCAATAAATAAAAAGGACAAAGCATTATTACTAAGTGGGATATATTCTAGGGATGCAAAGTTTAACATTCAAAAAAATGACCAATTTAATTCTCCATATTAACAGAATAAATGAGAAACCATTTGATCATCTTAATAGATGCAGAGAAAACATGTGACAAAATTCAACACTCATTCATGATATACACACTGGTGCCGCCCCTTACCCCCAACTCCGGAACTCTCAGCTCACTAAGAATAGAAGGGAATTTCCTCAGCCTGATAAAGGGCATCTATTGAAAACTTACAGCTATTGCTATCCTTAATGGTGAAAGAATGAATGCTTTTCTCTTAAGTTCAGGAATAAGGTAAAGATGCTTGCTCTCATCACTTTTATCCAATATTATACTGGAAGGCCTAACCAGTTCAATAATGCAAGGCAAGGAAATAAAAAAGTGTAAAGACAGATAAGGAAAAAATAAAACTGCCTTTATTTGAAGACAACATAATTGTTTATGTAGAAAATCCTGACGTCCTTAAAACAACTACCGGAACTAATAAGGCAATTGAACAAATTGGCAGGATGCGAGGTCAATATACAAAAGTCAGTAGTATTTCTGTATATTAGTGGCAAACAATTCAAAAATGAAATTTTAAAAAGTCATCTATTATAGCATGAGAAAACACAAAATACTTATAAATAAAATTACCCAAAGACATGGAAGACCTGTACAATGAAAAGTACAAAATATTGTTGAGATAAATTAAGGAAGACCTGTCTCAATGGACAGATAGACGATGTTCACAGTTTGTTTGGAAGAGTCAATATTGTTAAGATGTCCGTTATGCCTAAATTGATCTATGGATTCAAAGCAATCTCAATCAAAAAGCCCAGCAAGAACTTTTGTTGTTGAAACTGACAAGCTGATTCTAAAATTAACATGAAAATGTAAAAGAATTTGAATAGCCAGTACAATCTTGACAAAGGACAAAGTTGGAGAATTCACACTTCCTGGTTCCAAGACATAAAGCTACAGTAATCAAAATCATGTAGTATTGGTAGAAGGATAGACAAAAAGATCAGTGGAATTGAATAGCAGTTCAGAAGTAGACTCACCCACATCTGGTTAATTGATTTTTGGTAAACATGCTAAGGCAATCCAATGGGGAAAGGAAGTCTTTCAATAAAAGTGGCTGGAAAAACTCAATAGATACACAGGAAAACATGAACCTTAACCCCTACCTCACACCACACACAAAAATTAATTCACTACCTGAACATAAAACTGAAACTATGAAGTTTCTAGAAGAAAACGTAGGACAATATCTTCATGATCTTGGGATAAGCAAAGATTTATTGGATGAGACACAAGAAGCACTAACCACAGGCAATACATACATCTGACAAACACCTGGTGTTCAGAATATGTCATCAGCACCTTGATTAGGGTGCTGGTGACAGGGTGTATACACTTGTACATTTCATTGTAAGTACATTTTTCATGTCAATTAAAAACTGCATTTCTGACTGCTGAGTGAGTCGGGAAGGAGTAAAAGTAGAAGCTGCAAGACTGGTTCGGTTGTCCTTAGTGCAGTTTCTATGAGAGGTGATAGGAGCTTAGGCTAGGGGGAAAGTTGAGATGGAGGAAAATGAAGGTTTTGGGATATATTTTGGAGATAGAGGCAATGAGACTTGCTGATGGTTGTAGATGACGGGTGAGGGAAAGAGAAGAGTCCGGTGTGATTTGGGCTTGTGCAATTGGGTAATGATGGTGTCCTTCACTGAGATGAGAAAAATCGCTGGTTTGAAGCGAGGGGGATCAAGTCTCTGGTTTATGTTTATGAAGTTTGAGAGACCCATGAGGCCAGTCCGGGGAGGTGTCGTGGAGACAGTTGACTATGTGTGTTTGGAGTTCTGGGGAGACATCAGGACCAGAGATATAAGTTTTGGAGTCAGCAAATAGATGATGTTTAAAGCCACAGGACCGCATGGGTTCACCTAGCCAGGGAGGACAGATGGAAGAGAAAAGAGGGCCAAGAATTGTTTCCTAGGGTACTCTGACTTTCAGTGGGGAGAAAAAGGAGTGGAGTGTAGCACAGGAGCCAGGGAAAGAGAGGTAGGAGGACAACCAGGAGAGTGAGGTACCCTGAAAGGCATGGGAGTGGGGCAGGGGAGACCAGCGGACGTGGAGGGGGACTAAGCCCGGTGTCTTCTATGTGCTGGCACTCTCTTAGGAGTGTCACATGTGCTCCCTCAGAACAACACCGTGCCGTGGGTGTTGCTGTTCCCATTGCACGGATGGTAACACCAAGACCCAGATGGGGGTGACACACCCACATCATAGTACAGGAAGCAGAGAGCCTGGATTTGCAGTCAGACCTGTTTTGCAATTCTTTCCACCACCCCCATGCTGTTACCTTCTGCCGGTGCCTCCAGCAGGGGGTGCAGGATTGGGGGAGGGAACTACTTAACTATCCTCTCATCTGTAAAATATGCCCCTTTCAGGATTATGAGGATAATCCTTGTAATCCGGTGCTTAGCCAGGTGGGCCCTCGGTAAACAATGACGAGTGTTGCTCTGTGAGCATTGTACCACGGAGTCCAGGGGACAAGGAGCCCAAGCTGGGAAACAAGTGAGGGTGTGGGGTAGGCTTCTAGGAGGAGGGACAGGGGAGCTGAGGACTCAGCTGAGCCGTGATCAAGTTTCCACTGGCTCAGGGGGAAAACGATCAAACGAAGGACAATGTGATGGGTTTAATGTAAAGCTAAATGTGTTCAATGTAAAGGATTACTCTTTATTCTGGGATTATGTCCTTCTACTTTATTGCTATGAAAGCATCCTCTTTATAAAACAGTGGTGGAGAGAGGACGGTAGTTGCATTTTAAATATCCTCACTAATGAGATGAAAACTTGGCAACCTCTGTCATGCCCCAAACTTTCTTCTGAAGCTTTTAACTGGTTCAAAACTCAAGAATACGAGAGACCACGGACAGCTGTAGCAGAGAGGGTGCTCTCCACAGAGGAAAGTGCAAGGGCAAAGCCAAAGATGCAGAGAAAAGCTCCGTGTGCTCTGGAACTGCAGGTAAGTAGTAAGAGCAGCAAGAGCAGATGTTGGCTTAGGCTTCCAGTGGGTCTGAAGAAGGAACCAGGGGGTGAAGTCCTGGGTGCTGGCGGGTCACCCTGCTGAAGCCCTACTCTCGGCCTTGCAGGTGCCCAGCCTGGCAGGGGAACTCCCTCCCGGCTAACAAGCTCCCCAGGGCACGCCCATGACCGTGTGTGCCTGTGCATGTGTGTGTGTGTGCATCCTTGGAGGCCAGGGAAGGAGGCCAGGGGTGGGGAAGCATTAAAGACTGAAGGGTCTTTGCCCAAGATGTCTCAAAGGTAGAGGGAGACACACAGGATGAAAATAGAGGCTAGGAAAGACAGTATGGGGGAAAGGAAGGAAGACCCCAGGACTGTCTGAGTGTGGGGAGCAGTGTCTGCATGTCTGGCCTATGTATGTGTGTGTGTGTGTGTGTGTGTGTGTCCCTGCAGTCATGTGTGCCTGGGTGTGAGTACATGAGCATCCTGAATAGTGTGCCCCTGTCTCTAGGTTATCAGTGTGGGGGGAATATCTCTGCTGCAGTGTTGGGCTTTGGCCTGGGTTGTATGTCCAGTGCACCTTGGGGTGCTTTGTGTGCTGCTGCTGCGTGCTGGGAGGGGATAGGTGAGGTGGGTGGGAGGTCCTGCACTGTGCAACCCTGCGTGTGCCTGCACGTCCTTGGTCTGCGTCTGCTGAGCACGCTTATGTCTGTGCTGTGCGTGTCTATATACCGTGTAGGGAGCTCATGTTATGGGTGTGTTGGGGGTGTTGAGTGTGTGTCGGGGCTCAGAGCTCAGCCTCTCACCTCCCCTGATCTGATAATCCAGGCTGCAATTCCCATTTCTTTTCATGTTGTCTGTCTGTCCCAGGCCTGTCTGTCTCTGACTCTGACCAAGATCAGGGCTTTTGTACATGACACTTGGGGATGGAGATGGGGGGAGGACAAAAGTCCTTGAGCCCCTCCCCTACCACTCTCCCAGCCCCTCATGAGTCTGGGGACCCCTCATGCTCAGGGTCCTGGTTTGCCTTCAGCTGGGAGAGGCCTTGTAGGTTGGGGGCAGCCCTAACACCTTCCAAACCGCTGCTCCCAATGTGGTTTGGTCCTTGGATGCCTAGGTGTGCCTCTCCGCTCCACCCCTCCCCCATCTCTGCCTCCTTTTAGGGGCTTCTCTCAGACTCCAGCCCCCTCTTCCACCCTTCCCAGCAGCCTCAGGCCCATCCTCCAGGTCTTCTCCACATTCAGGCTTTTGGGAGGGGCCTGGAGTCCTGGGAGCAAGCGTGTCCCCACTGCCCTGCCCTTGCCACTTGGCTTCTTGTCCCATGCCCCAGGCCTTCCAGGGAAGGCTCAGCAGAGAGAAAAAAAATGGGGTATGTGTGGGAGGGCGAGTGTGGGTGTGAGTGGCGGGCTTCCTCTGAAGTGTGTGTCTGTAAGTGAGCAAATGGGTGTGCAGCGTCAGAGAGCCGGGGAAAGTGCCAATGTATGAGGCGTGTGCAGGACAGAGACAGACTCTGTGGGCAAGTGCATGGGTGGGGGGGGTGTGGTCACCGGTGTTGTGGAGTCACACCATTCACCAGGCAGGATGCTAAGGACTTCCGCAGATGGCCTCATTTAATAAGTGTGACAGTGCTTGGGGTGGGGGGAAATGGGATGGTGGTCAAGAGGCTGCTGCCCGGAAGATCCTGGCCGTGTCCCCTCACCCCATCCCAGACCGTGGGCCGGGGAGCAGCCTCTTAGAACTTCACGGGAGGAGGGAACAGGCCATCCCCCAGGTTCTTGCCCACCTCCCTGCCTCTCCCAGGACAGAGGACTCCTGTTTCCTTCCCCTGGGAGGGCTTAGTACCCACTCAGTCCCCCTTCCCTGGCAGAGGGTGAGGCTGACCCTGGGAGATGTCTGTACAGTGGATTGGGCTGGTGCTCACTCTGCAAATCGCACGTGGATGAAATGAGAACCCCCAGGCTCAATTTGAGCAGCCAAGGCCCAGCTCCCAGAAATGGAGGAAGTGATGGCTGGAGGGTCCCCCAGGTTACCCAGCATGTGGGAGCGGGTTCAGGGCTCCCGTGCCTCACCCACGGTGTCCACCCCTTGCTTTACCACACTCAAACTTATCACTGAGTTTTAGGTGAGTTAGTACCTGACTGAGGGTGCTTAGAAGTGAGGCCTGGGGTCCCTCATCTTCCAGGTAGTAACGATGCAGGGGCTTGCAGCAAGAATGCTATGGATTCCCGGAGGAAGAGTGAAGGGGAAGGAAGGAAAGAAGGGAGGGAGGGAGTGGGGAAGAAAGGGAGATCAGGGGCATGAAGAAAATCCCTCCTATGCACCAACTACTCGACGGGGGCAGAACAGTTACTCAGACACATTACAGAAGTTTCAGAGGACCCTGAGTGGTCACAGTGGGGAGGGCTTCCAGGAGGAGGCGGGCCTGGGCCCTGAAGCATGGAAAGACTGCTGTAGTGAGGGGCTGGGAGGAAGGGCTCCAGGCTGTGTCAAGTGTGCTTGGGGGTCAAGTGCAGGTCCAAAAGAGCACATCAGCTCCACTCCTTATATAATTGTAAGAGTAACAGGAGCTATTATTATTGGGCATTTTCAGAAAAATGCTGATATTATCACTTACTGAACATTTTTTGGAAAATACCATTTCACACATGAGGAAACTGAGGCTTACAAAGGCAAAGTCACTCACCCACACAGCAACAAGGCTGGTATTTGAACCCAGGTTTCTGCCTTCGAGTCTCGTGCATTGACCCACTTATGTTACATTGCCTCCCAAGTCTCACTCCCTCCTAAGACCCCGAAGTATGTGGAACCACCATATCCCTGGCACTCGGGCTCAAAATCTCAGGCATCATTCATGTCCCCTTCCACCACCCATCACTTCCAGGCCGGCACTAGATCCTAAGTGTCCTTCTCCTTTGGGCTGGAATCAGACAGATCTGGATTCAAATCCCAGCTCTATCACTTATCAGCTGTGTGACCTTGGGCAAGTCACTCAGCCTCTCTGTGTTTCAGTTTTCTGTATTGTACAGAAGGGAAGTGAACACACATATAGGATTGCTATGAGAATTCAACAAGTTGATGCATGTGATGCACTCAGCACAATGTCTGGCTGAATAGGCACTTGGGAAATGTGAGCTGTTTTTATTTCTACTGAATGACATGCCTCCCAAGATCAAAGCTGTCCTGCACAAGAAACTTGTCACTCCCTGCCTCACAACTTGAAGCCCAAGAAGGTGGAGCATCTTTCTTATTTAGGTCTTTGCTCATGTTTCCTGTCTTCCTGCCTGGGACACTGTCCACATTCTCTCCTCTCCTCCCCTGAAGACTCCCTACCCATCATCTAAAACTCAGCCAGGGCATCGCCGCTTCCAAGAAGGCTTCCTGGGTAGGCTTGCACCTCCTCTGGGTTCCCACAGCCCACCGTGCTGATTCCCATCATGGCACAGTCCACATCTAAAAATTGTCTTTTAATACACCTGTCTCCCCTGCTGGGGTGGATACCTGTTTTGATCTAGACTTCTCTCTTCTGATAATAGCATCTTCCTCACTTAGGAGAAACGTCACCCCCAGCGCCACTCCCGCCCCCCACTCCCTGAGCTCTGGTGGAGCATCAAATGACAGTACCTGCTTCTTGCCGTAAGGATGAGCATGTGACTCAAGCAGAGCCAACCGGAGTCCCTCCTGGAGATTTTTATCTATGGATGCTGGGTAGAAAATGCTTCTCTTCCCTCTGGGATCCAGGATGACGTGCACCTGGATCTTTCTGTGGCCGTGCTCCATTCTCCTACCACCATGAAGGAAGTTCATCTGCAGGGGACAGAACCTATACCCAGAAGAAGCACCTACTAAGGCCATGTCTTTATTTTAATATCACCACATATTTTTATTTTATTATTTACCCATTATTGTTTTGTATAAGCAACAAATTTAAATCATTCAAAAATCAAAATAATATACAAAACTGTGCAATAAGAAGGCTCGGTTTTATCCCTATTCCTGTCAACCCCCTGTAACCATATCCCACCAAATGGGTAATCACTTTAAAAAATTTCTTGAGGATTTCTTATGGAAACCATCAGGAGATGGTAAGAAATGTATTCTTATTTCTCCCTCTTTCTTAAAAGAAAACCAGAATACTATATATACTGTTCTGCACATTGTTTTCACTTGACAATATAGCCTGGAGTACTTTACAAAAAGTAGTTTGTGAACTTCCTCTTTTTTATTTACAGCTGCATAATATCCCATTGTGTAGATAAACTACACAGTTCCTAATAATGAGTACCAGAGTTATTTTCAATCTTTTGCTATTATAAACAATGTTGCAATGAAAAGGCTTTGCATACATCAGTTTATGTGCATATAAGGGTATCTGTAGACTTACCAATAAAAAGACAAATAACCCAATTGAAAAAATGAGCAAAGGATTTGAACAGACATTTCTTCAAAGAAGATATGCAAATGGCCAACAGACACATGAAAAGAAGCCCACCATTATTAGCCATTAGGGAAATGAAAATCAAAACCACAATGAGAGACCACTTCCTATCCATTAGGGTGGCTATAGTTTAAAAGACAGACAATAACAAATGTTGGTGAGGATGGAGAGAAATAGAAATTGGAACCCTGCTACATTGCTGATGGAAATGTGAAATGGTGCAGCCACTTTGGAAAACAGTTTAGAAATAACATCTTGGAAATGTTAAGCATGAGTTTTATATAACCCAGCAATTCCACTCCTAGGTATATACAAAAGAGAAAGGAAATCTTATGTCCACACAAAAACTTGTACCTGAATGTTCATAGCAGCATTATTTATAATAGCTTAAAAGTGGAAATAACTCAAATGTACATCAGCTGATGAATGTATAAATGTGTGATACATCCATACAATGGGATATTTTTCAGCAGTGCAAAGGAATGAAGTACTTACACATGCTGCAACATGGATGAGCTTGAATGTATTATGCTAAGTGAAAGAAGCCAATCACAAAAGACCACATATTTTATGATAACATATATTAAAAGTCTAGAATAGGCATATCTGTCCATTAGGCAGATCTGTGAAAGCAGGTTAGTGGTTGCCTAGGGCTGACTGGGGGTGGGGGTGGGGAGAAAGATGGGGAGTGACCGCTAAAGGGTATGGATTTTCTTAGCAGTATATGTAGTAGAAATTCCCAGAGATGAGAATCTTGGTTCACAAGGTAAATGCATTTTAAATTTTGGTAAATATTAACAAATTTGGCTCAAAGGGGATTATAAAATTTTTCCCTCCCATCAGGTGCAAGGCAGGTGTCTTATCTCCATTTTACATGAGGAAACTGAGGCATGGACAATCCAGGGTCACATAGTTAATAATACCCAAGCTATAACTGAAATCAGAACTGTTGGACTCCAGAACTTTTGCTCTGCTGCATCCTACTTATTTGGTACTTTTCCAACAATCATTAGATCTTTTCAGGCAAGAAAACAAACAAAAAAACAGCTTTTGGTTGCATTGATTTTCTCTGTCATTTTACTGTTTTCCATTTCATTGATTCCTGTTTTGATCTTTATAATTTCTTTTCCTCTGCTGATTTGGGTTTAATCACTCTTGTTTTTCTAGTTTTTAAGGTGGAAGTTGATGATGCTGATATGATATCTTTCTTCTTTTCTAATATGGGTGTTAAGTGCTATTAATTTCCCCCAAGTGCTGCTTTAGCGGCATCCCGCTAATTGTTTTATGTTGTGTTTTCATTTTAATTCAGTTCAAAATACTTTCTAATGTCCCATTTGATTTCTTCTTTGACCCATGGGTTATTTAGAAGTGTCTTATTTGGTCTCCAAATATTTGGGGATTTTCTAGATATATTTTTGTTATCAAATTCTAACTTAATTTCATTCTGGTTGGAGAACACACTTTGACTCATTTTAAATTTATTGAAACTTGTTTTATGACCAAGAATATAGTCTTTCTTGATAAATTTTTAATGTGCACTTAAAATGTATATTCTAGTGTTGTTGAGTGAAATGTTTTATAAATGTGAATTAGGTTATATTGGTTGATAGTATGGTTCATATACTATATCTGTGATAATTTTTTTGTCTATTTGTTCTATCAATTATTGAGAAAGGAAAATTGAAATATATCCAACTATACTTGTGAATTTGTCTATCTTTCATTGTAGTTCTGTCAGTTTTTCCTTAATGTATTTTTGAAGCTCTATTGTTAGCTGTATAAACATTTAAGATATCTATTTCTTCTGGATGCACTGAACCTCATTATCATTATAAAATTACTGCCTTTCTTAATATTCTTTGCTTGAAGTCTACTGTGCTTATATTAATATACTCATTCCAGAATTCTTTTGATTAATGTTAGCATGGTTTATCTTTATTCATTGCTTTACTTTAAACCTATTTGTGTCTTTATGTTTAAGATTCTTTTGTAGGTAATACATAAATGAATCATGCTTTGGATAAACAATCTGACAACCTCAGCCTTTTAATTGTGGTGTTTAGACCATTTATATTTAGTGTGATTATTGATAAGATTAGGTGTAAATCTACTTTGATGCTTTTTGTTTCCCTTTTATCCCATCTGTTCATTGTTCTCCTATCCCTTTTCCCTGCTTTTTTGTGCATGATTTCATTTTATCTCCTTTGGTGTCATTAGCTATAACTTTTATTTTAGTGTTTATAGTACACATCTTTAACTTATCCCAGTCTGCCTTTGAGTAATATTTACCACTTCACATATAGAATAGGACCCATACAATAATATGCTTCCATTTCCCCCTCCTGGCCTTTATGCTACTGTTGTCATATATATTACTTCCACATATGTTATAAATACCAGAATACATTGTTATAACTTTTGCTTTACCCAGTCAATTATCTTCAAAAGATATTTCAAAAATGGAGGAACAGTGTTTGATATTTACCCACCTAATTACCTTTTCCAGTGATTTTCATTCCTTTGTGTAGATCCAGATTTCCATCTGATACTATTTTTCTTCTACTTTGAGTACTTTCTTTAATGTTTCCTGTAGTACAGGAATGCTAGTGATGAATTCTTTCAGTATTTTATTTTGGAAAACATCTTTATTTCACCTTTGTTTATGAAAGATATTATCGCTGGGTATATAATTCTAGACAGTTTTAATAATTTTTTTATAAATTTATATTCTATATTTTGAAGATGTTGGCCCACTGTCTTCTGGCTTGAATTGTTCCAAAGAGAATTCTGCTGTCATTTTATCTTTGTTCCTTTGTATGTAATATTCTTTTTTTCTCTGGATACTTTTCAGATTTTCTCTTTATCACCAGTTTTAAGCAATTTTATTATGAGGTGTCTTGGTGAAGTTTTATTCATGTTTTTTATACTGGATGTTCATTGAGCTTTTTGAATATGTGGCTTATATTTATAGTTTTTATCAAATTTGGCAAAAAAGGCCATTATTTCTTCAAATATTTTTCTGTCTGCCCTTCGCCTCCTTTGGAGGCTCCAATACATGTATATTAGGCTGATCAAAGTTGTCCCACAGTTCACTGATGCTCTGTTCATTTATTTTGAATTGTTTTTTTCTGTTTCATTTTGGATAGTTTCTATTGCTACATCTTCAAATTTACTAATTGTTTTTTCTGTGTTGTCAAATCTGTTCTTAATACCATACAGCGTATTTTCTTGTCTCAGACATTGCATTTGTCATCTCTAGAAGTTCAGTTGGGGTTTTTTTTCCCCCAGCCTCTATGTAATACACTCAATCTTCCCTCTAGCCTCTTGAACATATGGAAAATAGTTACAATAATTGTTCTAATGTCCTTATCTACTAATTCTATCATCTGTGTCATTTTTGGGTCTGTTTCTATTGATTGATTTTCTCCTCATTGTGGTTGTATTTTCCTGCTTCTTTGCATGCCTGTTAGTTTTTGGTTGGATGCCACACCATGAATTTTGCTTTGCTCTGTGTGTGCTGTCTATTTTGGTATTCCTATAAACATTCTTGAACTTTCTTATGGGCTGAAACTTAATTATTTTAAGGCTTGGTTTATAGCTTTGTTAGGCAGGACCAGAGCAGCCTGTAGTTTAGGGCTGATTTTCACCACTACTAGTGCAATACCCTTCTGATGCCCCATGATGTACGAAATTTTCCGCTCTGGTTGGTGGGGACACAAACCATTCCAGATTCTGTGTGAGCTTCTGAGATAGTCTCCTTTACTCCTTTGGGCTGATTCTTTCCACAGCTTTGGGTAGTTTCCTCACATGCAAGTTCTACCCAATACTCATCTGAAGACTTGAGGAGAATCCTCTACAGATATTTGAAACTCTCTTTCCATGAAGCTTTCTCCCCTCCATTTCTGTGCCCTGTGAATTGTAATCACTTTAGCCTCTCAAGACTCCCAGCTCTGTCTCCTCAACTCAGGGAGACAGCTGGGCTCTGCCTGGGATCCTCTCCCTGTGCTGCAGCCTAGAAACTCTCCCCAGGCAGAAGCTGGCAATTGTAGGACTCACCTCATTAGCTTCTCTTCTCTCAGGGATTGCTGTTTTGTGCTGCCTGGTGTCCAATGTCTGAAAACTGTTGTTTCATATATTTTATCCAAGTTTTTCCATTGCTTCATGCCAGAGGGTAAATCCAGTTTCTGTTATTTCACTTTCCTAGAAGCCCCGTAACGACATTTTCACATTTAATTGAATGATTGTCTTGTACAGTAGACATGACTATCCCCTTTTATAGATTAGGAAAATTGAGGCTTGGAGATTAAGTTGTATAGTAGAGTTGAGAGACAGTATAATGTAACAGATAAAAAGATGGATTATTTTCTGGGTTTGACTCTCAGATTCCCCACTTATTAGCTGTATGGCCTTGGGCAAGTTACTTAACCTCTCTGTTTCCATTTCTTTGTGTTTAAGAATGGGGATAATAATAATAAATATTACCTTATAGGGTTGTTGTGAGTATTAAATGAGTTACTATATAACTGCATAATTACTATTAGAGTATTAGATGTTATTATTGGGGTAGAGTAGTTAAAAATCTAGAGTTGGGTGACAGGCAGGCCCACTCTAAATTCCAGCTCCCTCACTTACTTCCTGTGGAAACTTGGCCACGTGAATCAGTCACAGTTCAATCAGAGCAGCAGAACCAGTAGGAGATTCTAACCAGAAACAACAAAGAAAGAGAACTCTGGGAAACGTAGTTCAGCTGAGCCTGGTCGACACAGTACAAAGTCCCATGCCACACTACTTCACTGCTCTGAGAGTCCCTTTCCTCATCTGTGAGATGGGATAATAATATCCCTCCTTGGATTAAATGAGATAATGCACATGATGCACTTGACACTTTGGCTTAGGGTGGGGTTCAATAAATGGTTCCCACCATGGCTGCCCAGGATCCACAGCTAATAACTGGCAGAGGCGCACTCTGAGCCCACGGATGTTGTCTCCAAAGCCGGTTGCTCTTCCCACTGTACCGCCTTGCCTTCCCATGCCGGGCCTGGGAGGGTGGCAATGAGTAAGACAGTCCCTGCCCACAAGGATCCCGTGGTTCCGTGGGGGGCTAGCCAGGGCCACAAATAGACATAATATAAGGAGGGCAGTCACGGAGACCGGCTCTGAGCTGGATTCCCCCGTTTGCTGCACACTGCTGGACAGCTTACCTTCATGATCACATTTAGTCCTCACAATTAAAGAATGCGCTAGACATTGTGATTATCCTCATATTACAGATGAGGGGCCTGAGACCCAGAGAGATTAAATCACTTGCCCGAGGTCACAGAACAAGCAAGAAGAGGCAGAGACCCCAAGCCCCCGGAAGTGACTGGAATGCCAGTAGAAGCTGCAGCCTGGGGTCTGTCCTGGGGCAGCTTCTGGAAGGGGGGACTGCCCAGAGCTCAGAAGCCCAGGCTGGCTCCAGAGCCCCTCCCGGGCTTGCCCCTGCGCCCGTGTCTGCCCGTGGGCGGCGGGTGCGGTGGTGGCTGCAGTGCCGGTGGTGGTGGTGGCAGCGGCAGCAGGGAGACAGTCACACCTCGCTGTTTTGTAAACTGTTTCTCACAGCTTGTTTGTTCCGGGTTAGGGCTGGAGCGGCACCGTATGGAAGTGTGACTCATTGTTTAATGTGGCAGCTCATTAGCAGAGCTTGTTGCTGCCTCTGATTTCTCTGCTCTCGCTAATTGGAGAGCCCAGTGGGGCCCTGGCTTCCCATGAAGAGTGAGCCCAGCTGCCCAGGGCGCCGGCTGGCCCTTGCCCCTTCTGGCTCCCTGCGGAGGACACCCCATGCCAGTGGGCACTGGTATCAGCCAGACCGGGTTCAAATCCCAGCTCATCCTAGCTGTGTCACCTTGGGCAAGGCACTCCTCCTCTCTGAGCCTCAGTTTCTCTATCCACCTAATGGGGACAATAGTACCTATCTTATCAGGGTGGGTGAGGGGAATAATAACAAGATGTGTAAAGTTCCAGGCCAATGCCCAGGACGAAGTAGCTGCTCAATAAGCAGTTATTGTAGTGTCCCGACCTGAAGCAGTCACGGCACAAGGACATTTCCCACTGTAAGTAATCTAACAACATTTCTTCCTTGAATGCTTAACCCCACCTAAGGCACATCTAGTGACCCATGTCCCAGAAAAGGCGGCAGGGCCAGTTCTGGAAGCCTCTGGCCTTTGCTTGAGTGGGAGTCTGCTGTCCGGGATCACAGCTTTCCTCTTTGAGGCCACATAGAACACATCTGCTCTCTCTGCCCCAGGACTGGCCCTTGGTATTTGCAGACAGTGATCACATCCCCTCTGCGAGACTTCTCTCCAGGATCACGCCCAGTTTCTTCAATGTCCCCTTACCTGACATGGTTTAGGGGGCGCTGAGAACAGCCCCACTGGACCGAGATGTCAGTAGTGCCCCCTGGAGTTGTGCGATGCTTACGGCCCTCAAAGTCCCTTCCCCATCCTCCTCACTCTCTCTGGATATTCTTCTCTTTGCCAAGTTTCTTCTTGAAATGTGGGGTCTAGATTTCAATTCAGTCCTGCTCGGCACAAGGTAGGGCAGCCCTATCTTCTCCCATATTGGAGACCTGGTCTGTCTCAAAGCAATATAATATGAGCCACATAAGTAACTTTAAATTTTCTAATAGCCACCTTAATAAAAGTGAAAGGAAATAAGGAACATTAACTTAAAAATAAATTTTATTTAACCCAGTATATCCAAAATATTATCACTTCAGCATATAATCAATATAAAAATCAATATATGCATGAGATATTTTAAACTCTTTTTTTAAATACAAAAATCTTCTAAATTCAGTGTATATTTTACACTTGCAGCACATCTAATTTTGGACTAGCCACATTTCAAGTACTCGATAACCACATGTGGTTAGAAGCGACTGTGTGGGACAGTGCAGTTTAGACTCCCAAATTCTGTGAACGTGGTCTGCACTGGCTTTGGTGTTGTGGCTGACATATCACCCTGATACAGGAAGAAAGAATATTCTAGCACCTGAGGGGCAGGACCTCTGGCTGTTAGGAGATCTGGGTTTGAGTCTTGGTCCCATCACCAGCTCACTATATGTGACCTTGGACAACTCCCTGCTCCTCTCCAGGCCTCAGTTTCCTCATCTGAGAAATACGAGGTGACAGGAAGAGGGACGCACCTGCTCCATGCCAAGAACTCCAAGGGGCACTCTTCCCGCGTTCTCTTTTGTATTCCTTGGGAAAGCCCCATGGTGAGGAAACCCAGCTCAGAGAGATCTGACCCGAAAACCCTCTCCAGAGGCCTGTGGAGTCATCTACCTGGTGGGCTGCTTGCTCCTGCCTTCCTGGCCCCCACCGACCCCAGTGGGGCTCAGTGTCAGGCAAGCAGCCCCCAAGCCTAGCCCTGTCCTTGTGTGACTCCTCCCCTCCAACCACAGGCACAGGACAGGTGACTGGTGTTTGAAGGTGTGTTTGCAGGTGGCAGTCTGCGAGATGGAAACGCCTCCGTGGCTCCCATCATCTGGTCTGTCCCTCCAGAGCTGCCCCCACAGGGTGGGTGGTCGGTGGGTGGTCAGGAAGGCAAGCACTGGCCCCTCTCCTGTGCCTGTTCCTGCTGTGCCAGGCCATACTGGAGTAAAACCCAGAGGTCACAGGGCCCCAGGCTCCCTCCCTCCGTCTGCTTCCTCCCCAACTCCTCTTCCTGACCCCAGTCTCACATGGAGGGTGAGCCTGGAGCCCCAAATGCTTACCTTCCAGTCCCATAGCCATCACTCGTTACCTGCGGGACTTTGAGCTAACCACCGCTCTTCACTGCGCCTCAGTCTCTGTGTCTGGAAAAGGGGAGAATTCCGCCTTCCTTGTGAGGTTGGTGGGAATAGGGACCTAGATAGTGAATTGAGCGTGTCTCACCCGGCATCTGGAATCTATTAGCCTTTGAGTAAATGTTAAGTGTGACTGGGTCTTTACAAGTCATTTGAAGAACAACTTAACCCTACTCTCCTCAACCAAATGATGATTCTCCTGAACCTTAATGTGGAGCGAACACAGTCACTGATCCAACAGGCCTGGGTTAGGTTCTGGCTCTGGGGACTTGGGTGAGTCGCCTCATCTCCCCGAGCCCATTTTCTCAGCTGCAGGACAGCACTGAGCATACCTGCTGTTGTTGGATGATGATACCACAGGATTGTTGATGGATGATGATGCCACAACAACAGCAACAACAACAATAATAATATCAGACCTAAGGGTGGGGCCAGGGCCTGGCCTCACCACTACCCACCCTCGTGGACGGCTCTGGAGTGAGTCCAGGACGCTGGGCACATGAAGACGTTTCCTGCTAGTGGGCTGCCACCTGCAAACACACCCAAAACCCTGCCGTCACCTGTTACCTGTTGCTGTGGGTGTGGGGAATGGGGGTGGGATGGGTAGGAGGGTGTCACTGTGAGGAGGGGGCAAGCTTAGGGGTCCATGTGCCTGAAACTGGGTCCCCGTGTAACTCTGTGCAGGCAGCAGCTGCCTCCTGGGCAGGGTCTGGGTTTCGGCCGGGACAACCTGAGGATGAGAGATCTCAGAGCAAGGAGCTGGCCTGAGTGTTCCCAGAGCCAGCTGGACACCCATGGATGTCCCCAGGAGGAACAGCGGCTGCATGCTCAGCTCAGCTGGAGCACAGTCGAGTGAATTCCTGGATTTAGACTATCAAAAGAAACAAAAGGCAGGAAAGAACCAGTATTCATCAAGGGCCTACTCTGTGCCAGGTGCTTCATTACCACATCTTCACCTGTGAAATGGGTTGATGAAAAAATACTACCAACGTGTCAGGGTTCCGCAAGGATCAAGAGAGAGCCAGGAATCACCTAGCACGGAGGCTGCCCTCGGTAAGCCCTGGGTAAATGATAGCCAGTACTGTTATCAGACCTGGCTTCGCTGAGCCATCACAAGAAGCAGTGGAAGCATTGGTGGATGGGTTCGGTTTGAGGTGCCTGCTGGCCAACCAGGGAAGATGTCCACTCGGAAGGCAGTCCATACACAGTCTGGAGCTCTGGGAAGAGGTCTGGGCAGGAGATGTGAATTTGGGAGTTCTTGGCACAGTGGTGGTGGACCCATGGGAGAGGCTAAGATCCTGGCAGTGATGAGAGCGTGAAAAGAGCGGAGTTGCCAAAGAGGGATGCTGGAGGATGCTGCATGTCAGGGGTTGCTGAGCAAGGGCAGGCTGCAGAGGATTCTGGGGAGGAGCATCCAGCGAGCTAGGAAAGGTGGACTCATGAAAGCCAAGAGAAGAGAGTGGTTAAAGAAGTTGCTGGTAAACAGTTCAAATGTTACATGCCTGTCAGGAAAGCCAAGGCTTTAAAAGCATGTATTATTGCATCTGCTTTCTCAGACCTCTGCAGGTCAAAGAGTGGGGCAGCCGCTGCCCCCCGCTTGTGCACTACCAGCCCCAGCAAGAGGGAAGCCAACCCCAGAAGTGCACGCAAGAACTCCTGGTCAGTCAGGGGCCCTC
Source organism: Choloepus didactylus (assembly GCF_015220235.1). Taxonomy (NCBI): domain Eukaryota; kingdom Metazoa; phylum Chordata; class Mammalia; order Pilosa; family Megalonychidae; genus Choloepus; species Choloepus didactylus. The sequence continues at coordinate 208,088,950 of NC_051308.1, read as the reverse complement.
AGAATGGAGGCCAAGGCCCTGGAGGAGGAGGAAGGGGAGTGGGAAGGAGCTGAACTTCTCTGCATGAGCCCCCGGCAACAGCCCCGAGCCTCAGCTTCCTCATCTGTGGAAAGGGGATAATATTCAAACTCTGTAACGAGGATTGTAAGAATCAGATGACATCTTTTTATACGATGCCTGATACGCACTGGACGCTCAACAAAGGTCGTGCTCACTGCTCTTTATTATAACATAAAAATGTATGTCCCTAATGATGATCCTGAATCATCAAGAAAAAAGTTAAATTCCGGTCAGTCTCCTCTTTTGGGGAGCACAGGGAAGGGTGTAGTAGCCTTTAGAAAGATTCAGATTAGAAGTCATGTCTGTATATTTATCAAAGATATGTCTGGGGTGCCCCAGCATGATGGCCAAGCTTCCCTCCAGCCCCAGAGAGCCCTTCCCAGAGACAGATGGTGGTGTGGGGCTCCGCTGGCCATGCAGAGGACAGCGGGGAGCCCGCCTGGCCAGGCTAGGAAGGCCCAGATGGCCGGGGGAACGGGAAGAAAGCAGCGGTGCACACAGTTACAGAGGAGCCTGGGCTGAGGGTTCCGTTTAGGAGAGAAGGTTAAATTGTTCTTAAAATGACTTGTGAAGACCCAGTTACAATGAACATTTACTCAAAGTACTGGGCAAGACATTTTCACATGTATTGTCTCAGTTCTTAGTCTTCATTCCCACCTTGGGAAGAATGTGGAATTCTCCCCTTTTTTGAGACCCAGAAACTGAGGCTCAGTCAACAGCAGTGGTTAGCTCAAAGTCCCATAGGTAATGGGTGATGACTAAGGGACTGGAAGGCAAGGCTTTGGGGCTCCAAGCTCATCCTCCAGGTGGAAGAGGAGTTGGGGAGGAAGCAGACGGAGGGAGGGAGCCTGGGGCCCTGTGACCTCTGGGTTTTACTCCAATATGTCCTGGCACAGCAGGAACAGGCACAGGAGGGGGGCCAGGGCTTGCCTTCCTGACCACCCACCCACTGACCACCCACTGTGTGGGGGCAGCTCTGGAGGGACAGACCAGATGATGGGAGCCACGGAGGCGTTTCCATCTAGCAGACTGCCACCTGCAAACACACCTTCAAACACCAGTCACCTGTCCTGTGCCTGTGGTTGGAGGGGAGGAGTCACACAAGGACAGGGCTAGGCTTGGGGGCTGCTTGCCCAACACTGAGCCCACTGGGATCCGTGGGGGCCAGGAAGACAGGTGCAAGCAGCCCACCTGCTATATGCCTGGGGTTTTATTCTAATATGTTCTGGTAGAGCAGGAACAGGCACAACCAACTTTTGTTTTTTTTGGTAAGGAAACTGAGGCTCAGAGAAATGTAGTAACTTGTTAGAGGTAACACAGCTGGAAAGTGGGGATGCTGGTGTTCCACTTGAATCTGTCTGACTCTTTGCCCTCTGCAGCACTCTACACCGTGGTTGCCAACGCCACCCCACCCTCCCCTTCTTGTCTCTTCTCCCTGCCATAGTCTGAGGTCCTTTAGGAGCCCAGGAGCCTGCTTTTCACAGGCAAAATAAACTTGGGCCCTTATATCTTACAACCCCTAATAGTGCCAGGCAAGTATTGTCGGGTATTTTTACAACAAATTAAAAATAATAAAAGAAAAAGGGAAGATTTGCTAGAATGACTGTCTTCAAGTAAACATTTTAATGGCTGAATGAGCCTCCCAAGAAGATTCTAGTTGGAAAGCCCAGGACTTGGTGAAAAGCAGTGCAGTAGCCTGAACTCTTTATGTCCATTTTCCCAGGACAGGCCTGATATGCACCAAAGGGTAGGAAGAGATGGAGTCTTATGGGTGGGCAGTGGGCAAGGTTCCAGGAGCCCAGGGGATCAGGGTTAGGTGAAGCGGCCTCCTGCAATGGGGGTGTGGGGTGTGCGTGTGATTGACGGCCCCTCTGGAGCCCAGGAGCCACCACAGCTGCCTGAGCCTCATCCCTGAGCTCTGGAGGAGAGGCTAGATGCGGAAGAGTGCGTCTATCAGCTCTGATAGGTGCAGGGAGCTGTGAATGGGAAGTCGGATTTGGTGAGTCTGTACAGGCTGGGGTGAAATCGTGACACACCCCAGAGTGATATGGGCTGAGAGTAAAACTGTATTTGCGGGATCCCCCGAGGAGCTGGGGAGAAATTTCCCCACCTGGGCTATTGCTGATTTGCCGGCAAACATCGAGGACTGCCAATTCAGTGGGCCTGAGCCCTCCATTTGGGGGTTTCCCTTGTAAGGCTTGTTGCTGCAAGGGAGAGGCTAAGCCCACTTATAATCGTGCCTAGGAGTCCCCCCCAGAGAGCCTCTCTGTTGCTCAGATGTGGCCCCCTCTCTCTCTCTAAGCCCACTCGGCAGGTGAACTCACTGCCTTCCTCCCTCCATGGGCCGTGACTCCCAGGGGTGTAAATCTCCCTGGCAATGCAGGATATGACTCCCAGGGATGAATCTGGACCCAGTATCGTGGGATTGAGAGGAACTTCTTGACCAAAAGAGGGAAGAGAGATGAAACAAAATAAGGTTCCTGTGGCTGAGAGATTTCGAATGGAGTCGAGAGGTCACTCTGGAGGGTGTTCTTATGCACTATATAGATATCACTTTTTAGTCTTTAGTGTGTTGGAATGGCTAGAGGGAAACACATGGAACTGTCAAACAGCAACCCAGTGACCTTGATTCTTGAAGACAAATGTATAACTATGTAGCTTGCACAGTGTGGCTGTGTGATTGTGAAAACCTTATGGCTCACACTCCCTTTATCCAGTGTATGGACAGATGAGTGGGAAGTTCCTCCCAGAACTTTTTATACATGTGCACACACACACATATACACAAATGCACATGCATATATAATGCACATGTATAGTGGTTACAGCAACGTCGTATTACGGCCATCTTTCTGGGTTTGCACATAGAGGTCTCCCTCATTCCTTTGAGGAGCTGCATACCTCTTCTCTGTGTGGTTGTGCCACAACATAATCTCCTGATGGCCTTCAGTGGTTTCCTATCACAGTTATGACTGTCACTTTTTGAGTGCCTGTCATGTGCATGTCACTGTAGGAGGCCCTTTATGTACATATCTTTATGAATATGTCACTTTTATTCTTGGATTCTTCATGCTTGGCATACAATAGGTGCTTAGGAAATCATCTGAAGACCCAGCTTGCAAAAGCTTCACCTTCGTGAGAGGGAAACGGATTCCCTTCCCCTGTCGCCTCCTGCCTCCCATTTGGGTCCTGGGCTGGGCCTGGGAGAGAGATGAGTAAGACAAAGGCCCCCGTGGTGGAGGAACTCACAAACTAGTGGGGTAGGCAGATGTGGGAGCAGATAATTACAGCAGAGTGAGGAGAACAAAGAAACACACCCAAGGAACAGGGGCGGAATGACTGCTAGACCCAAAGGAGTCCTGGGAGAGTCTCAGAGGAGGCGGCAGCTCAGCTGAGTTTCAAAGGCTATTGGGAGTTTGTCGGGCACGTGAGGGAGATGACTTGGTTCCATCCTTGCCCTACATGTGACTTCCCGCATCTGTGCTTCTTCCCTATTCATCATTTGTGCCATGCTCGCTTCCAAAAAGGGATTTGGGGTAGATCCTAACTTTTATAAAATGATACATACAATAGGACCATTAAGTAAGTAAAAGGAACAAGAGTTTTATAATGAAAAGGAAAGGAGAATGAACCATACACCTAAACTGAGATTAGTCACTGCCGCTGAAAACAGTAGGCAGAAAGGGCTGCACCAACTGCAGTGTGGGGACAAGGAGCCCATCCAGCCCCACCAGCAGAGCTCATGCCCCTCCCCTCTGCACTTGACCTTTGCTTTGTTTACTGTGTTTATGGGTCAGTTGTGTATTTGGCCCATCAGTGTTTTGAATTGACCCTTATAATTCTGGTTTATTCGTCTGACTAAATTGGATGGCGAGGTTGTGGAACCAGCAGTGTTGGAGAAGCTGCTATGGGCCTCTCCTTTACATCTACCCCACTCTGTGACATGCACAGAGGAGAAACTGAGGCTCAGAGGCATTAGGTGAAATGCCAGCAGGGCCAGCCTTGGGGCCCATATCTCCTGACCCCAGCACAGCAGGTGTCTGTGCAGGCAGCAGCTGCCTCCTGGGCAGGATCTGGGCTTCGGCTGGGACAGACCCGAGGATGAGAGATCTCAGAGCAAGGAGCTGGCCTGGGTGTTCACAGAGCCAGCTGGACACCCACAGATGTCCCCAGGAGGAACAGGGGCTGTGTGCGTAGCTAAGCTCGAGCACAGTCGATTGGACTTCTGAATTTAGACTACCAAAAGAAACAAAAGCCAGGGAAAGAACCAGCACTCATCAAGTGCCTATTCCGTGCCAGGCACTTCGTTACCACATCTTCTTCTGTGAAATGGGTTGACAATGAAATAATACAACCTATCAGGATTCCATAAGGATCAAGTGAGAACCATGGAATCACCTAGCATGGAGGCTGCACTTTGCTAGGTCTTGATAAATATTATTGTTAGAAGTTTACCATGATCATCATCATCATCATCATCATCATCATCCTCATCCTCACAACAACCCTGTGAAGTAGGTATTCTCAATGCCATCTGTGCCAGTTTGAATGTATTATGTCCCCCAAAACGTCATTATCTTTGATGTAATCTTGTGTGGGTAGACATATCAGTGTTGATTAGATCGTAATTCTTTGAGTGTTTCCATGGAGATGTGATCCACCCAACTATGGGTGATGACTCTGATTGGATAGTTTCCATTGAGGTGTGGCCCCACCCATTCAGCATGGGCTTTGATTAGTTTACTAGAGCACTATATAAGCTCAGACAGAAGGAGCAAGCTTACTACAGCCAAGAGGGACACTTTGAAGAATGCACAGGAGCTGAGAGAGGAGCTGCAGTTTACAGTGACATTTTTGAGACAGCCTTTGAAAGCAGACTTTTGCTCCGGAGAAGCTAAGAGAGGACAAACGCCCCAAGAGCAACTGAGAGTGACATTTTGGAGAGAAGCTGAAGCCTAGAGAGGAACGTCCTGGGAGAAAGCCATTTTGAAACCAGAACTCCGGAGCAGATGCCAGCCACGTGCCTTCCCAGCTAATGGAGGTTTTCCGGACACCACTTGCCATCCTCCAGTGAAGGTACCCAATTGTTGATGCATTACCTTGGACACCTTATGGCCTCAAGACTGTAACTGTGTATCCAAATAAACCCCCTTTTATAAAAGCCAATCCATTTCTGGTGTTTTGCATTCTGGCGGCATTAGCAAACTAGAACACCATCTTACAGCTAAGAAACCTGGGGCTCAAGGAGATGAAGTGATTTGCCCAAGTCAGAATTCTAACCCAGGCCCATTGGGCCCAATTCTCTCTCCATGTTAAGGGACAGGGACGAGGAGATAAAATGAAGATTTGTGACAAGCATGCAGAAGGCAGACAGGTTTGGGGTGGCAAGTGATTTGGCCCTTCTGTTAGTTTAGGGGGCCTCCAAATGGCAGCTGCAGAAGGACCATGGGTATAAATGCTGGCCTGGGCTTGGAACTGAGTTGTGACCACTGTGATGGGGACAAACTTGGGCCAGCTTTAGCACCCGGCAGAGTAGTAGACAAATGGATGCAAAACAGGCTGGGGGATGGGCCCAGGTGCCAAGTCATGGGGCAGGGGCAGGCCAGTGACTGGACAATCTCTTGCCACTCAGGTGATCGGAACTTAGGGTAGAATGACATGGTTCACATGGATGACATTTTTGGCTTTTCCTCACCTAGTCTAACCCAGGTTTTAAATTGAAATTGAGTCAAGAAGTTGGGGTGTTGGCAGAGTGTTTCATAGAACATTTTGGGGAGCAGATGGCACATCCCTGCTGCCCTGTCAGTCACCCTTGGCCTGGGCAGCCTGGGCCACCATCACCTGGCACTGCCCTTCTTGTGGGGCAGAAACCAGGTGAGAGAAAGCATCTGTGGTGGTGAAAGCCTCAGCTTTGGGGTGGGAAAACCCTGGCTCAGATCCTAACTCTGTGACCTCACACAGGAAATTCATTTCACTTCTCTGAGACTCCTCTTAGCCTTGGTTTCCCCATCTGCAAAACAGGAACAGTGCTGACAACTCCAGGATTAATGAGCAGCAGCCCTAGCAGGCATCTCGAACACTTGGCCTCCTCCCTCTTCTCCTTGCCACCTGGTCGCTCCAATGATCCTGACTCCCTGGGGACCACAGCCCCTCCAACAAGATTCCCCCTGCCATGGGGTCCTGACACAGAGGCTGAGGAGGTGACACTCACCAATCTCCTGGGGGACACAGGGTGAGGCTGGGCTTTGGGCCAGAGAAACACTCACAAGTCCTCGGAGGTTTCCAGAGCTCCTTCCCCACCACCCTCTCTGCTTCCATTCTCCTACCTGCTCTAGGGGGTAGGTGTTGCAATCTCCATTTGGCTGGTGGGGAAACTGAGGGCAGGTCTGGGACAACACAGCGAGTCCCTGAAGGGGCTGGCCCTTGCTGCCTCCCTCCACAGTCACCTGCTGTCCAGCATTGGGGCTGGGGCCGCCCAGGGCGAGAAGCAGCAAACCCAAGGTGCCCTATGGGTGGGGTCTGGGACCCCTCGCAGGCAGAGGCCTGCCACCTTAGGAAAGTCTGCTGCCTCCAGCAGGCCTCCTAGCGCACTAGGTACACCTGGTGAGAGAGGGCAGTTGGAAGAGCAAAGCTTCCCGTAGCAACCCCACTTTCTTTCCTTTGACTCTTTCTCCTCACATGTCCAGTCATGGTTGCTCTTTAGAGTTCTAAACTAATTTAACATTTTGCAAGGAAGTCTCAGGGCTGAGCAAAAATTAGCTTCCGATGGAACCTTAGAGACTGTCTGCTCCAGGACCCAACCCATTTGACTGATCAGAAAACGGAGCCCTCTGAAAGGAGAAGTGACTTTGCCAAGAGCAGAGCCAGTAGCAGAATGGAGGTCTCCTGACTTCCACCCTGATGTTCTGGTAGCATCCTTGGTTCAGAGAGATGACAGGCCCTGGGGTCAGGACAGTCCAGAGCAGAGGCCACAGGGCTAGGCAGGGCAGTGAGGTCATGGTGAGATGCTGGTTTTTATTCCGTCAGGCACTGCTGTCAAGTCCTCACTCCACCGTTTCCCTGCCATGACCCCGGGAGGTCACTTCACAGGGGAAGAAGTGAGGCCCAGGGAAGTCCCAAGCCAAACATAGCTTCTAATTTAAGGAGGCTGAGTTTGACCCTGCACCTGCCTGTCTCCAAATCCTACACCTTTTCCATTACGCCTCCTTCCTGTGTACAGTAAGAGGGGTGCTTTGCAGGTACTAGGGCCCCCAGGTGTGGTAATGCTGGTAATTTAGTATCAGGGCAAACCTGAGGCAGAAGAGAAGGATGAAGGGAACACACATTTGTTTGGCGTTTAACCTGTGCTCAGCACCTCACATGTGTGAGCCTGATCACCACCCCAAACAACCACACCACAAAGTACAGCCATCCTCATTTTACAGATGAGGAAACAGGCTCAGAGAAGGGAAGTGATTTGCTCCGAAGCTCATCTCCCCCCTCCTCCTGGATACTATTCAGGAGCAAATTCAGACTTCAGTTTGAGTCCTGATTACTGACTTCCCGTCTCTGAGTCTCACTTTCCTCATCCAGAAAATGGCAATAGTTGGGTCTGCCTCTCAGATGGTTGTGAGAATGAAATGAATTCATTCATTCATTCATCCATTCAAAAAATATTTATTGAATGCCTCCTCAGTGCCAGCACCTGCTCTAGACCCTGGGGACAAGATGGGCAAGTCTCTCACTCCTGACGAGCCAGGTTCTTCTCGATAACTAACTCCTGTCGGGTGCTCCGCAGGGGCTGGCACTTAGTAAGTGCTCAATAAAACACATGATGCTATGAACATGGGATTGAGTGGGACGAAGTGCAGAACAAGCCTGGCCTGCAAGAGGAGCTCCCTCAGGTGCTTCTTCTCTCCCACCATCTGTGGTGCTAAAGCTGTTTGGCCCAGGAGGAGACAAAGTCCTTAGGGCCCGGACCCCATGTCCTTGGGCACCCAGCAGTCACTGGTCCAAGTCAGCAGAACTCGGCCCCAGGCAGAACGGCCCTCTTCTCACGAGGGCCCTCCACTACTGCGCTGCACCCCACCCCACCCCCCCAGCCATGCCACCTCAGTTCAACCTCACCTGCTCCCTGACACTGTCCTTGGGCCAGGCCTAAACTGGCCCTGGAGGCTCTTCCAGCTGTCCTGAGGTCCCCTCTGGTTTCTGCAGACGCTCCCCTTTTCCTCCTCTGGAGGCCGTGTCTGGGCACCAGTCCCCACCCCCTTCCAGAGACATCCCCAGACATCACCCCTGTGCTATTCTTTTTTCCTGACAACCATGGCATCAAATGTCAACCAGGCTCTGCTCAGCACCAGGCAGGGGGCATGATATCTGTGGTTTAGGAGAGGGTCCTCTTCAGTCCCTCTACATGGGGCTAGGAATGTTTGCCCATGGTCTGGCTCTCCTCCCAACTCACCGTGTCTCCTCGAGCAAACCTCGTTCTTGCTATACCTGGGTTTCTCTGAGCCATCCAGGGAGGCGGCCCTGCCCTCACCCCTCACCAGGGTGGCATGAGGATTAGGGGACATAGGTGGAACCCTCCAGGCAAGTGGCAGTGGCCTTCCCTGAGAGGGTATACCCATAGGTGGGCTCTGAAAAGGGGTTCCTTGGGGGAGCAGAGTAGTGTCCATCAGGCCTCAGAGAACCCTGTCCTGCCCTCACTTGCCCTGAGTGAGCTGGGAGAGCTGGCACCGAGCGCTGGAGAAGCGGGGTTTGGTGGCGGCAGTGGCACAGCAGGGGCTATTCTGAGAGCTGGGAGGGGCTGGGGAGCTGAGACTGGAGGAGGGGAAGCAGCCCAGGAAGAGGCAGCCTTGTGGGCGGCTGTGGGGCGGGGGTGGTGGTGGTGGGTGCTCGACATTGGGAGGGGGGTGGTGGATGGAGATATGGTGGTGTGCACTGGGATCTTTTCAGGTGTACACATGCATACTGTGTGATAAGGGTGTGAGTGAGAGAGTGTGCGAGCACTGGAATGGGAGCGGGTTTAAGGGCCCGGGAAGGTGAGAAGGGAGAGGCTGGTTTGTGAGCAGGGATGAGTGTGGGAGGGGCAGGGAGGGTACATGGGAGCCTGAGAGTGTGCGTGGGGGAGAGGAGGCCAATGGTCTGTGTAAGGGGTTCACAAGTATAGGGGACTTGCGTAAGTGTGTATACGGGTGAGCTGGTGGGTGGGACATGAGTGTGAGAGCAGGTGGGGACTATGTGAGTTCAGAGAGCAGGCAGGGAAGCTGGGTAAGAAACAACACCATCAACAATAATAATGGATAGCATTTACTGAGCCCTGACTCTGGGCTTGGTGCTGACATGCATAATCTGATTTAATTCTCCCGCATTCTATGAAGGGACGGCTATTATGATACCCATTTATAGATGAGGAAGCAGTTAAGTCATTTGTCCATACTCTTAACACTATGTCATATGGCCTCGTAAAGAATGTGTGAGCAGGGTTGAGCAGGGCTCAGGCTACTAGTGAAAAAGAATGAATAGCAGAGTGTGCTTGTGGGTGTGAATTTTGGTGTGTGGTGGCGGTGGTGGGGTAAGGGCTGAGTGTGCCAGACTTGGGTCCCAGAGGAGAATTCTGAGGGCATCTCTGCCAACCTGGCTTCCCAGCCCTGTAGTGGCATCTCAAGGGTTCGAGCAGCCTGTGCCAGGGCCCCCAGCTAAGGACACCTCCTAACTCCGGCATGGCCCTCAGCAGGCTCCCGTCGCACAGCTCAGGCTGGGCCAGCGGCCAAGCTGGCAGGAGACTTGCCTGGTTTCCAGGGTATCTGAGGGGGCATCCCCCAGTGTGTGCTCCCCAGGCAGGGAAGGCATATGAGAAATGTGGGAGGGGGTCAGTCAGTGATTTCAGTCCCCTTGTGACTCTAAACAGAACCACATGGAGGGTGTGTGTGCGCAGCACATGGGTGTATATATGGGGAGGGGGGACAGCCAAGCGTTCCCATGCCCACCCCCTCTGTCAGGATGTAACACAGGCAGATGCTATGCCTGGATTCTGCAAGCTGGGCCTGCTCCCACCCTGGGGGGTGAGGAGGGGCCCTTCCAACTCCACCCCCAGCCTTACCCTCACCCTTTGCCCTACTCCTCGGGACCTAAGCTGGAAGGAAGGAATTCTTCCTGGGAAAGGAGGGCCATCTCCTGTGGGCAGTGCCCAGAAAACTCCGCACCTCCTGGCCTGCAAGTCTCAGTCTCCAGCCTCTCCAGGAGGGAGGTACTGGCTGGGTGAGAGGGTCGGGAGCTTGGGATTCTAGTCCTGGCTATGCCATCTGGGAAGATCACCTCCCCACTCTGGGCCTGTCTCCTCAATGGCCAAATAGAAATGTTGTGCTAAAGCCACACAAGGTGAGGCTGGCAGAGCAGCAAGTGGTCTGGGCAAGCAGAGAGCAGACACAACACTCCCAAGTGTTGGGAGTTGGGGGTTAGAGAAGGTGTCAGGGAAAAACTGACACGTGAGCTGAGCTTTGAAGAAAGGGAGAATCTCAGATGAAGGCCTTGGGGAAGGGAAATGGTGTTCGAGGCAGAGGGGACACCCTGAGCAGAGGCTGGGGTGGTAGCTGGAAGCCTCACCTAGCACACTGTGAGGTGAGGTCACAGGCTGCCTGACCTCTCAGCCAGCCTCCCCCTTCTGGGGCTGTGGGATGATCTGATTAACCTCTGACTCCTCCACCAGCCTAGGCAGAAGGGATTTCATCTGCCTCAGTCGCTTCTCTCTCTCTCTAGTGTCCCCTGAGTGCCCGGTTCATCAGAGGTGCTCAAGGAACACCTGACAAATGATGGAGAAGCACCCTCCCCAAACACCATGAACTTTGGGGCAAGGGCTTGTTCTAACAGCCCCTGCAAGGCCCTCCCAGGGACTCTAAAAGAGTGGTTCTTAAAGTGTGCATCACATGAGAACTTCTTAGAAATGCCAAGTCTCAGGCTCCAACCAAGACCTACTGAATCAGAATAGGGGCCCAGTGATCTGTTTTAACAAGCCCTCCAAGTGATTCTGCTGCGATGTAAACTTTGAGAACTGCTGCTCTAAAACTACGCCCACAGGCCCCATAAGAGCCTACAGAAAACCTGTTAGCATGGAAAAGTTAGAACTGTAGCAAAGCCTGGCCTAGAACCCAGCTATTCTTGACCCTTTCCCTCTCCCCAGCCCAGTCAAGGGCACAAAGAAGAGGGAAGTCGATCATCAGCCCCTTCGTCTTTCTGGAATGAAGACTTGGAAACGCCAACAGTTTAGAAGAAGGGGGAGGAGCATTCCTCCCGGGGATTGAAGGCGGGTCCAGTACTCTAAGCCCCGCCCCATTCTCGTTGCCCCGGGAAACCCCGGGTTGTAACAATAACCCGCTGACGCGCTTCTGGGCGGGATCCTGTCGAGTCCATGGGCGGGGCAGCCCTGCCGCGGACCAATGGAAGCTCTCGGGTCCCGCCCCTGCGTCCTCCCAAAGCGAGCGCCGACCAGGGGGCGGGGTCGGCGTCCACCGCTCCTCCCCTGCTCTGTAGGCGGCGCTGTTGCGCTCAGGGGCTGCGGGGGATTCGCTCAGAGCTGCGAGCTGCGAGCTGCGAGCTGCGCGTCCCCATCCCCAGCCTGCGGGCGGGATACCCCGGCAGGCAGAGGATTCCGCGGCCGCGGTCGTGCACGCCCCGCCCCCTCCTGCGCCGGGCCCGCCCCCTCCCCGTCCCCCGCCCATCCCGAGGTGCAGCCGGCGCTGAGCGCGGCGGGCGCGGGAGCTGGCGCTGGAGCCGGAGCGGCGGCGGCGGCATTCACGGGGCGGCGGCGGCGCGAGCTCCGGCACGGGCTCGGGCTCCGGCATGGTGCAATCCGGCCTTGTCCCGGGAGAGCGGGGCCCGCGCGCGGGGCCAGCGCCCGGGGAGCGGCGGCAGCGGTGGTGGCGGTGGTGGCTGCAGGCGCAGGCAGGCGGCAGGTGCTAGGAGCGGGGCTGGGCGAGGTGTGTGCCCGCTGGGCTCCGGGGCCGCCGCCCCCTCACTCCCTCTGTCTTTCCCTCCCTTCGTGCTCTCTAGCGCGTCCAACCCCCTGCCTCCGCGCTCCGGCCCATGGCGCCCCGCGGTTGAGCCGGCGCCGCCAGGGACCCCTCCCGCGGACCTCCCCGGGGCGCGCAGATCCCGGAGCCGCCCGCCCACCCTCCGCGGAGCCGCCCTCCCCTCCTTGCCGGAGCCGGGCGGGACCATGGCTGCGAAGCTGCGAGCGCATCAGGTGGACGTGGATCCGGACTTCGCGCCGCAGAGCCGGCCGCGCTCGTGTACCTGGCCCCTGCCGCATCCCGACTTGGCCGGCGACGAGGACGGAGCGCTGGGCGCAGGGGTGGCCGAGGGCGCCGAGGACTGCGGGCCGGAGCGCCGGGCGACAGCCCCGGCGATGGCCCCAGCGCCGCCGCTGGGCGCGGAGGTCGGACCTCTGCGGAAAGCGAAGAGCTCCCGGCGGAACGCGTGGGGGAACCTGTCCTACGCCGACCTCATCACCAAAGCCATTGAGAGCGCCCCGGACAAGCGGCTCACGCTCTCGCAGATCTACGACTGGATGGTCCGCTACGTGCCCTACTTCAAGGATAAAGGCGACAGCAACAGCTCGGCCGGCTGGAAGGTGGGGACGTCCGGCTGGGTGGGGTGGGGAGCTGGGAACTACGGTTGGGGCTTCTAGGGGGCTGCTATGTGCGCCTGGACGCGGGGCGAACCGTCGGGGGGTGGGGGCTCTGGGGTGTCCCCAAGGGTCATTGAGTGTGCGCCCAGGGCACAGGGCCGGCCGGCGGACGTGTGGAGGCGTGCTGGGAGCAGTTGTGTGCGTGCCCTGGATGCTGGGTGGGAGGTCTGGCAGGGCGACAAGGGATTGCCGCTTTGAGGCGCCCCCGAGGCACTCTGGTCAGGTAACGAGGCATTCTGGTCAGATAACACCTCCACCCCGTCTTGGGGCATGGCAGAGCAACCCATGCCCACCAGGCCCCTACCCCCCTGAGTTCGCTTTGTGTTACTCTTATTTTACCATGCCACTAGGGCACCCTCCTGAAAGAGCTGGAATAACGACTTGGGGCTGATGGCTGCTTTCTCTCCCACATCTCTCCCACTGCCCTTCCTGGAGCTGACCCCAGATGGGGGTTGCAACCCTGGGCCCACAGTTCTTATTGTGGTGCCAGTTCACCATAGGGCACCAGCCAACCTGAGGTGGGGGAACTGTCAGGTGACTTGGGAAGCTCTGAGTTCTCCTTTTACCTGGATCAGCATAAGTGGTGGTGGAGATGGTGACCCTCCCTGGTCTGAGGGCTGAGTGTGGAGGGCTGGGGCTCTGTCCTGACCCACCCCCAGGCTGCCTGTCTTCCACTTCCCTGGCTTTCCAAGCTCAGAAGCATTTGTGGGTGGGGGAGGGGGGGGAGCCCCCAGAGAGGCCTCAGTGTCAGCCACTGGGAAGGGGGGAGTTAGCTTGGGAGAGGGCATGGGCTTGACTGGATGGTAGCCTCTAGATCCAGCTCCTCCTCTGGCCATCTTACTGGCAAATAGGATAGTTAGTGTCTTGAGGGGAGAGGAGGTTGTGGCGGGGAGGGGGGGGGGTCTGCCTAAGGGGTGAGCTGTCAGGGAAGAGCTGACAGGGGGTGTGCTGTCAGGCTCCCTCTGGGGGAGGGGGCCTCTGTGAGGGAGGCATGCCTATAGGGAAGGAGGACTTGTGCCATGCAGTGGGAGCAGACAGGGGCAGAGGAGGGAGGTGTGCCAGTGGGAGGCACGAGGCTTGCGGACATGGACAGCTCTGTGCACTCCCAGTGGCTGTGGTGGAGGGGCCATGGTGTCTGACTTGGTTGCCCATGGCTCTCAGTCCTCCAGCTGGCAGTTTCTCTGTCTCCATGAGGGGCCCAGACTGGAGGAGGTGTCCCCTTCAGTTCAGCCCCCACCAGAACATTTATTCCTCCCATGCGTGCCCTGCCCTTGGGCTTTGCTCCCACCTTCTTCTCTGCTCCCTATGCCCTGTCCCACCTTCCACCTCTCCATGTAGAAATATTCCCTGTTCTCAGGGCACAAAGTTCCTTCCTCCAGGAAGCCTCCAACCCTCTTTGGCTAGTTTAGGAGTCCCCCTTCTCTTGCCCTCTCCCTGCCTGCCTTGGGTCTTAGTCATTTGTGTCCTGTCGCATTTCCCCGCCCTGCCCCCACCTTTGGAAGGCACTGGCAGTGTTGTAGCCATCTCTGCACCCACAGCACCCATCATAGAGCCCGGCATCAAGAAGCCACCAGGGCATGTCTGGTGAAAGGCGACTGAGGGACTTGCGCATTGGCTGTGGAGACAAGAAACGGAGGCTTGTGTTTTGTGGAGGATGCAGAGGGTGCTGAGGCAGGGGAGAGTCCTGTGGTCCAGTTTTAGGCCAAGAGGGCTTCCTGCAGGAGGTGGAGCTCCAGTTGGATTGGAGGGGACTGAGGAAGATGGAAGGATGGGACATGAGGCTGGAAGTGGGGAGAGGGCTGCAGGTCATCGAGGGTCTCGGGGCCAAGCTCTGTGCCAGGCGCTTTCACACATCTCCTTTCAAGCTCTCAGCAGCTTCTGAGGTGGGTTTACAGAGGAGGGCACTGAGTGGCGGAGTGAACTGCCCAAGGTCACATATCAGTAGTTGGGAAATCTGGACTTCAGTCTAGGTGTATCTCCCTCCAGGGCCCAGGCTCTCTCTTTAGCTGTCAAATGCCCCACAGAAGTGCCGGAATAGTGTCCTGCTGGCATCTGGGAGGGGGGGCACTGGCGGCTTTTGAAACAGGGGCAGATATAAATCTTAGCATGTGATTGGGATAATTGGTAATAACTCAGTCCCATGGGTTCATTTCTCAAACCGTGAGACTGAGGCCCATGAAGGGGATGGGACTGTGCCCAGGTCCTTGGTGAGTGGCACGCCCTGGTTGAGGGCCCAGCTCTCCTGCCTGCCCATTGGATGCAGCTTCTGCTGTACCATGCCGCTGGGGACACACTGGTTCTCCCCAAGCCTGGGCTCAGGAAGGAAGGAGCCCTGGGAGGCTTGGTCCTGGCCTAGGGCATTGGAGAGGGAGCCTGGATTCCTGACCTAGGCCCAGGCAGAGACCCCCCAGGCACTGGAGGAGGGCTGTTCAGAGGGGCCTCTGGTCTGCCCTATCCTGTCCCCTCAGTGGCTGTGCTCATCCTACCCCACCCCCACCCAGCTCCCCAGGGGCCCTCCTTCCCCTCTCATTCCTGGGGCTGCCCGCCTTGACTTCCATTCTCCCATCCCCAGTCAGCCCCTCCAGGGGCCTGGTGGAGGGGCCATCTTGACTCCCAGCCAACCTCAGGTCGACAGGGGCTGTGGCACACAGGTGCCGGGGCTGGGGCCAGGGCCCATTGTTCCTTCCTCCCTCCTTCCCCACACCAGGAGTGTTGCACTTGGATCCCTGGGGTGTGCCCAGCCCTGTGTTCGGTAGGGTGGGAGTCGGGGGGCAAAGGGGAAGGCACTGGACCTACCTCAAGGCTGTGTCATCCATCAGCCAGCTCCACACCCAGCCCTGGGTTTTATAGGCAGGAAGGGCTGGGGGTGAGGGTAGGGTTGGGGGCTGTGGGTTAGATCCCCTGGGAAGTCAGGGGAGTCCTCACAGAGGAGGTGGCATGTGATCTGGGCCTTCCTGGGGAGGGTTGAATTTGTGAGAAAGTCTTCTAGGGTGTTGACTGCATATGCAAAGGTGGGGAGGTGGAAATGTGCGTTTTGGATTGGGGGGGGGGGAGCAGTTTTGATGTGCCAGGCTGGAGCAAGAGCTTCCAGGGCTGGTGGGGAGGTGGCGTAGGAAGGGCGGAGGGGGCTGGATCAGGAGGAGAAAAAGTGCTTGGCCTTTGCCCTGTGGTCTGGGCTATGATGTGGGGAGGCCTTCAGGTGATGCTGTGAAGAGGAACTGGAGGAGGTAAGACCAAGGCGGGCTCAGGGCACCCAAACCAGAGAGGCTAAGAGGCTGGTAGTGCACCCCTCTGGGCAGGGCATCTCCAGGCCTAGGAAGAGGGCTTGGACAGGAGGTTTCCCTCTCTCTGCCGTGTCCCAGGAGTGTGGCTGGCTATCTGGGTGGGGCCTCCCACTGCCTCCCAGATGCTCCAGCCCCACCTTCCCTAGTCCCAGACTCTCCTCTGGGAAGCCTTCCAGGCTGCTCTGGGTCCTGGCGCTCCTTCCACTTAGTGCCTGTGGAGTTGTCCTGCCTGCTTTTGTGTTTCCTGGCTGCCAGCTCCACTGGGAGCTCCCAGGCCAGGCCTGAGCACCTCCCATTCCTGTCCCCAAGCCTGATCTTTGGGAGGAGTGCAGTGGATGAGGACTTCCTTCTCCCTCAGGAGCTGGAGCAGCCTGGCAGTTGAGGTGTGGAACCAGGAGGGGTGGTGCTACCCCCATCTGGCCCAGGCCCTGGCCCAGTAGGTCCCAGGTGGGGTGGGGAGTGGAAGAGAGGGGCTAGTCTGGCAGGCCAGGGGGGCCCTGCTGCAGCCCTGGCTGAGTGTCGGGTGGGAGCATAGGGGACTCTCCCTTCCTCCCCCCAGCCTGCTCCAGCAGGGCTCCCCTCCCCTCCTCCTTTGTCCTCCGGGGATCCCCAGCCCCAGGGGCTGGGGGGTGGCAGGAGGAGGCGGTGTGAGCCCGGGGCTGAGGGGTGTCCTCACCCCCCTCGCTGCACGAGCCGGGGGCTGGCAGCTGCCCGCCTCCTGGGCACGAGCCCGTGCCAGCCGCTCCTGGCACAGTTGCTGGCACGCCCGGCAGACTCCCACGGCCACCTGCTCACACCCACCCACGAGCGCTGGCGCGCTGCGGGCCCTTCCGGCTTCCCGGGCGTCCCGGCGCCCCTCCCTCGCTGCGTGCTCCGGCGCCCCCACCCCAGTCCTCAGATCCCGATGGATCCCCCTGGCTCCCAGCCGGCTTCGCGGCCCCGGCCCCCTCCCCCAACTCCCACCCCGCAACTTGGGGAGCTCCGGAGGCGGGGCTGCCGGGGGCCCCTTGGGCTAGCTGTGTCGCGGGGGAAGGGGGGCGGGCCAGGAGGCAGACAGACAGACCGACAGACAGGGTGAGGGCCCCGCCTGCCACCTGGCGCCGCTCCAGCGGGACGATGGCGGGCAGCGTCGTGCCAGGCGGTAATTGCAGACAGACTAATTTAAAGAGATGAGACGGTTATTTTTAACTCGCGTTAAGGTAATGAACGGCGCGGGTGTTTTGCGGGTTCGAAAGTTCAGCGCCCCCTCAGCCCCTACTTTCTGGGGTCGGGGGCCCCTTTTCTGCACGCCCTGAGCTCCAGCTTTAGGACTGACTAGACGGGGGAGGGGAGGTTGGCCAGGAGGGGGTTCCCACTTACCCAGAACCAGCTACTAGCCAGGTGCACGTCCCGAAAATCCTCACCATAGTCCTGCGAGGTGAGTCTTAGCAACCCTGTTTTGCAGGTGGGGAACCCGACTTGAGAGAGGAAGTGACTTGCCTTGCCCTGGGGTCATGTGCCCAGGAAGTGGCAGACCTGGGAATTAAACCCTCTTCTGACCCCAATGCTCAAGCTCTTCCTATGCCATTGGATAGGACTGAGTGAGAAGCTAGAGGAAGGGGCTTGTATATGGACTCGGAAAGGGTAGGAGCTTGTTCCTGGTAGCCCACCTTCTGTCTTTGAGTGGCAGCTGGCTATGGTACTATGTGGGACCCCATGGGCTGTGGAAGCCCCTTTGAGTTTTATGAGGGGTGAGGGGTGATCATGGATTGTGTATGTGGATATGAGCCTCTGAGATGTGGGTGTATCAGCTAGAACAAGGGGAGCCCCTTCTCACCTCACCATCTCCCCCACCCTGCAGCTGACTCACTGGCACTCCCTCCCTACTTCCAGCTTGTGTACCTTCCTCCCAACTTGGGGGCGGGTACCTGGGAAACAGGAGAGGGCTGGGCTGGCATACCTCCACTGGGACCCATCCCCTCCACCTCCAAATCAGAGTGGTCCCTAGGGGAACTGGGGAGTCATGGAACCCAGCACCCCCTTCCACACCTCCATCTGCAGCTCAAACCCCCTCGCACTGACTCCCAGTGACTGAGAGCTCACAACCTCTGGGATAGCCTATTCTATTGCTAGGCAGGTCTTCACGCTGTTAGAACTCGCTTCTTTTTCCAGAACAGTGGCCCATCACCCTGGAGCACTACTCAGGGTTGCCCACCTCTGCCCTTTGGAGTCAGCTGGAGCTGCGGGGTCAAGAGTGAGTAAGGAAGTGGCCAGAGCACTTGTCTGGAAACCTGATCAATGTGTGAGCAAAGCTCTCTCCCACTCTGTGTCCAGAGGGCTTAACTCACAGTCTCTATTCCTTTGGGGGCTGTGACTTACAAGACATCTGGTTCCATGAGCCACCAGGGTTCACTGGGACAGAGGACACACGGTACTGAGAGGACGTCTCACGGGTGGAAGTGGGGAAGTGCAGGTGTGGATGGAGTCGAATTTGGGACTTCTGCCTAGAGATGCCTGTCCTGCCCCTGGCGGTATCCAGGTGGCAGACACACTCTGGGCACAATGAAGGAAGTGTTCCTAGCAGTTCCAGCTGGTCCCCAAAATAGGCAGATGGGGGGAGCAGGGTGCTGGGTGGGCATTAGCTGGGGCTCTGGGGCCTGGTAGGGTGCTCAGGGGGGACAGCTGGATCTGGAGCACCCCCCTCCTCCTGGCACCCTGGTTTCCATGGAAACCAACTCCTGTTTGGGAGGGTTTGGCTGTTTGCTGCCTTTCCCCACCCCCCAACCCATATGTGGAGGTGGGAGGGGGGCCAGGTGGCGTGTGGGGGAGGGGCCTCCCACACCCTCCCCCCAAGGCTTCCACTTTGCAGAGAAACCTTTCTGGTCTCTAAGAGGGGTGCCTCTTGCGGGAAGGGAAACAAGAATTAACATCTAGGCCCTAGGCAGTCAGTTGAGCACTTCACATAAATTCTCTCATTTAATCCTCCCTGCGTCCTGCCAGGAATGTGTTAATAGCCCCATTTTGCAGTTGAGGAAATGGAGGATCAGAAAAATGAAGTCACTGGGCCCAGGTGGCCTAGCTGGCAGGATCTGGGCAGATCCTGGATTTAGATGCAGACCTGTTTCTACCATGTTTTACTATCTCCCAATGCCCGTGCTGTCCCAGCTCCACACACCAGCCAGCCCTTTGGCCCCAAGGCACTGTCCTGCTCCAGAACTCTCCAGAGCTCCTTCATTCTTCCAGGAGTCAGCCGAACCCAAACCTCTCTGTCTGGACCCCTGGGCCCTCCGCTGGCTCTATCCAGGTCCTGCCCTCCCTCCCACTTTCCCTCCCTGCTGCCTCTGATCTCAGGCTGCCTGCACAATCCCACCTTCACACCTGACACCCACACCCACTGCCATTGTCACACGCTCACCAAGGCCTGATCCCTCGGGACACCCTGCAGAATCTCGGTGATGCTCAGGTGGTTTGAACAAAGATCCACCTCCCAGATGATTCTGGAACTCAGTGTGTCCTCTCAAGAATTCCTGCCTTAGATCCTTAGTTGTTCTCCAGCCTAGCTTATTATCAGTCACCTAGAAGCTTTTAAATACAGGTTCCCAGGGCCCATCTCAGACCCCCATATCAGACTCTCAGCGGGTGGGCTCAGGAATCTGTATTTGGACAGGTATATCTGGTGATGGGTCAGATTCTGAACCGATGCATTAGATCATGGCTTTTCAGCCTCCTGGTTGTCATTCTTGTTCTCTGACTCCACCCAGGGTGCAACAGCTCCTTCTCCAAGCAGGCTGCCCACATCGAGCCCACTGCTTTCCTGCTCATCTGTTTTGGGTCCTCACAGAGATTCCACCCCCATGGGGTCAACTCCAAGGGACTGAGGCCCTACCCCCAACACATGCATCTCCCCCCACCCACTACCATGCTGTATAAGACATGGATGGAGAGAACGGAGCCAGCAGCCGGGCTGAGGTGCTTTGCCATTGGGAGCGTTTGGCCGCAGGAGGGAGGGAAAAAGTCAGTGTAAATACTCAGCAGGCCTCTGGAATGGAATGGTGAGGAGCATAAAACTCTGATAGCTCCCCATCTGGTAGAGGGGACAGGAGGAGCTTGTGTACGGCCCAGTGCTGTTCTTATAGGATCTAGTCCTGGGACCTTCCAGCCTCATCTCACACCTTCTGTCTTCTGACCCATGCTTTAGCCACACTGAACTGTTCCAGCTCAGGATTCACATTTCCATGTTCCATTACATACCTGTCTTCATTTAACCCTCACAGCAGCCCTGTGAAGCTGGTACTTTTATTATCCCCATTTTGCAGATGAGGAAATTAAGGCCAAGAGAAATAAAGTGACTTTCACAGTGTCCCTCTGTGAGGGACAGAAATGAAACCTCCCAGGGCTGACTCCACTGTAGCCCAGTGCTCTGGTCCAGCCTTTCCGAGCTCCCTGCCTTCCCTTGGAGTGCTATCCCACAGCTTCCAACCTGGGAAGTGGCCCAGGGGTCCCAGGCTCCTTTCCCTGCAGAGCTTCCTGAGGACAGGCCAACCAGCTTGATGTCCCCCTGATCTGCACGCTGACGGCAGCTGTCTCCACTTGCTTTCATCACTGGACACCTACTGTGTATGGCATGCAGTGCTGGTCAGAGAGGAGCCAAACTGAGGTAGCTGCAGGTCAAGTTTGGGAGATAAGATGAGGATGAGGATGCCCGATTCTCATTCAGGATGGAAACTGTTTGGGGTCATGAGGGAAGGCCAGGTAATAAGCTATGGTATTTCAGGTGGGGGAAACTCACAAAGACAGGAGGTCAGACCCTCAGGGCTCTTTGGGGAGTCCCTAGGGTCTGTGCTGGCCAGAGCCTGGCAGGAGTTGTGTCAGGGGAAATAAGCAGGAGCCTGATGGTGAGAAGCCTTGGATGCCAAGCCAAGGAGGTGGCACTCAAGCCATGGGGGATGGGGAGTAACATGAGCAGAAGGCTCACTCTAGGGTGGTGTGGAGGGTGGTCAGGAGGGAGAGACTGGCCTAGGTCCCCGGTGTGGGCCAGGTACTGGGGTCCAGGGGAGAAGATAAGCCTGAGATAGGGTAGAGGCCCAAAGAGTCTGGGATGCAAGGCCTGGCTCCCACCCTTCGTCCAGAGGTGCCTTGCAGCACCCTTTGGAGCTTTGAGAATCTCTGAGGTGGGGCAGGGTAATGTGGGTAGGGACTTGAGTCTTGGAGACCAACAGGAGGGGCAGACCCTGGCTCCACCACTCATCCCTGGGTGGCTTTGGACAATTGAGCCTCAGTTTCCTCCCCTACAAAATGGGATAATAACGGGACTTATGCCTGAGATTTGTTGTGGGGATTACAGAAGAAATGCATGTCAAGTCTCCAGGAAATCTTGTCAGGGATTATTACTGTTACCCGTTCTTCTGGGAAAGGAACCTCCCACGTGCCGTGTAGGGGATTCGGGGCCCTGAGCCCTGAGAGATGCTGAATTCTCTGTGTGTGTGTGGGGGGGGGGAGGGGGGTTGGTGGGGGTCATCCTTCTTCTCATGCCACCACCCTCCCCAGTCCTCGAGGTGTCAGACGTTCAGCATGTTCACGCTCCATCCCGCCCTTAGTTTGACCCACCGCTTTCCAGCCTATTAGAGCCTTTCCTTCCAACCACTTGTTAAACCACTTGTGCCCAGGGCCTTGGGAGGCAAGCGGGGCAGATTTTAGTCTCCCCGTTTTTGTTTTTCCACATGAAGGAAATGACTCGCTCAGGGTCACACTGGAACCCAGGGCTGCCTGCCTCCTTGCCACCCCCCCACCCGGCTGACTGGGTGATCTTGGGCAAAGCCCGATCCTCCCTGGCTCTGAGTCATTTCTAGAGATCCCAGTTCCCTCCTCCCAACGCTCTGGGAAGCCTCCTCCTCCCCCTCCTCCCCTCCCCCTGTCCTCAGCTGGCCTCGCCTCCTCTTGTAACCTGAGCGGAGGCCGTGGGGGAAGGGGCTTGCCCTCTGCCAGAGGCACCTGCCAGCTGAGCAGATGTGTGGGATGGAGGCCCCCAGGAGGGGATTGCAGACTCTTAGCCCGGTAAGGCCGGGGCTGGGGCAAGGCCACTCGGCTGCAACACACCCAACCCTCTGGCCTCTGCCCCTGGGGCTTACCCCAGCACTTGTTCATTTTTCTGTGGACATTCATGGCACTCCAACAGTGTCCTGCCAGGATCTCCAGGAGGTGACATGTGGCAGATGAGGGCTGGTGTGCCCCGGTCTGGGTGGGCTGCCCTGGGCTCCTGGAGTCCCTTGGCATGGGGACAGAGGGCCAAGGGCAGCCCCTGGGGACGAGGCCAATGTCTGTGCGGGTGGCCATGCCCCTGGGAGAGCAGATGGCTCTCTTGGCGCCGTGCCCACTCCTCTTCTCCCCCCCCAGGAGCCAGCCTGCAGGGCTGGGGCACAGCTGCTGGGCCCTCCCCAGAGTCTGGCCCAGGGCAGGGCCGGGTGAGGTCACTGCAGCTGCTCCCAGGGCCCGGGGCAGGGATGTGGGGAGGTGCTGCCTGCAGAGGGAGGGAGGGAGAGACAGACAGAGGGATCTGAAGGGCTTTGCACTTAGGGATCCCATTTAATCCTGGACAAGGGAGGGAGGGGTCTGTGGAGGGGCGGTTGAGCCAGTGTGGCTAGCCCTCGACTCCCACCCTGGGCCCACTCTGGATTCTCTGGTCAGGAGGAAAAGCCAAGGGCCCTAGGTACAGATTCATGTGCCACCACTTGGAGTTGCGTGTGAGCAAGTCAGATGGTCTCTTGGAAGCTTAGTTTGTCATCTGTAAAATGGGGATGATAAAACAGCTCAGAGGGTTGCTACAAAGATGTAACAAGATGATAATTACTGAATGCCCAGCACTGTGCCTGTTACATGGTACATGTTCAATAAATGGTAGTTCCTTCCTTTTACTTTGCAGAATTCTCTCAAGGAGCTAGACAGTGCTGAGGAAAAGCAGAGAAGATGACAGAAGCAACAGGAGCTGCAGGGAAACCAAGAGGGAGGCAGTCCAGGCAGGGCCTTGGTGGGGAGTAGGCAGGACTTAGAGCCCTGGCCGGAGGTTTTGCTGAACCGACACTGCCCAGAAATGCCAGGCCCGAGGGGTTCCCGGCTGCCAAGGGCTCCATCCTATGAGTTAAGAGTTCACAGACAGACACATACATGATTATACTACGGCTTGCAGTTAGATCTTTGGGGTAGCACTGAGGTAGGAGCAGCTGTGTATCTTTGAGGGTGCTGAGGGGGCCAGGAAGACACCGCAGAGCTGGCCTTGATGAAGGAGCAGGAACTTGTTGAGCAAAGAGAGGAGAAGGGCGAAGGAAACAGAGTGTGCAAAGGCACAGAGGTGTAAGACATCTGGGGTGGTTGGAGCCCAGGTGGGTGTAAGGTACGAGGGGTGATGAGGCTAGAGGGCATCAGTGGGCTCCTGAATGTCAGTTTAGAGCTGAACCTGAGCCCATGGGTGATGAGGTGCCATGGGCTTTTGAGCAGAACTGAGCTTGGACTTGAATTACTGGTTTTTCTGCTGCCCAGGCTAGATGTGTGGGCTCTGCCCTCTCTTGGGCGGGGATGAGGTGGGGTGGTGCCAGGTTCTGACCCTTGACCTGACACCTTACTCTGGATATTTGGTTCCTCCAGGTCCCTGGTTGTCTTACTTCTGTCCCACTGCTGACTCCTAGCCCACTCACCGTTGCCATCTGTGGCTCCCACCTGCCCCCACTGCCAGGAAGCTGGAAGCAAACACCCTAGCTTTGCCCCAGGTGGCAGGGCAGGTGACCCCACTGGGGAGTTAGTGACTCTGTCTGAGACAGGTATGCTCCGAAACAGAGGGGTTGAAAGTCTTGACATCTGGAATCTCATCCAGGTTCCATCCCTCCCCGTGGATGTGGAGATTGTTATGCCCTTTTATAGGGTAGGCCCAAGGTCACCTGATGAAATTGGGATTCCAACCCCTGCCCTTGCCATTCCTTCATGCAGGGAGGGAGAAAAGGAGGGAGAGAGAAATAAGAGGCAAGGAGAGGATCAGAGCTCTCACCACAGCCCTGCAGAGTGGCCTCTGCTCTGGGGAGGATGAAGGGAGGAGCTGGACTGTCATCTGGTAGGGGCAGGTGGGGACAGCTTCCCAAGGGAGGGAGGGACTGGGTCAGCGATGGAACCTGGACGGGCATCCACACCCAGCCTTGGGCTAGGAGGGGTGGATCCTGGACCCAGGACTGAACATGGGAGGGCCCTAGAGGCCACCCAGGTGCCAGGGAGGTCAGGAGGTGGCACGGGTTATTGGGGGAGTGGGGACAGCACAAGACTTTGGCCTCCTGTCTCTGATGAAAACCAAAAATCTCAGGCTTAAGAACAAGGCAGGGATTGTCACCAGGGTGGCAGCAGGGCAGAGTGGCCCCAGCCACCCTGGCATGGTGGGAAGAACCCCAGCTTTGGAATTCAACAGCCCTGGGATCCAGACCTGGCTTCACCCCTTCCCGGCTGCATGTCCTCGGGAAAGACATCAAACCCACCGGAGCCTCAGTTTCCCCCCTTCATAAAAGAGCAATACCTACTCGCAGGGTGGTTATCAGGATTAAAAGGAGAGATGTCTCTAAAGAATCTTGTAGTAGGTGGTGCCCTGCAGTATTGAGGCACATGCCGATGGTGTGCTGGAGATGGCTTGCACTGGCTCACGAGAGCCCACTGTGCACATTTCTTCCCAATTCTGCAGTCAGCGACATCATGCTGGCAGCTTGGAATCATCTACGGTGGGAGAATCTACACCATGGAAATCAGCAAGCGCTATGAATCGGGTGATATTTTATTTACCCCCTGCAGAGTTGGTTGATAAACATTTACCAGCAGATCACTGAATGTGCTCCAGAATGGGTAACCCCCCTCCCCACCCCAGGATCATAGAATAAGAAGATGGCACAGAGAGCATAGGAGCCCAAGTCCTTGATCCATCCTGTTGGCCCTCTGTAGCTCCAGTGGGGACCAAACAGGACATTGTGGAGCACTGGCTGGGCCATACAACCTAGAACTCAGAGTCCATGGGCCCGTGTGTGCCTGGGGAGACAGGACATCATCAGGCAGCTCTCTCTAGGGAGGGGACAGCGAGTGGTGGGATGGCCCTCTCTTCTCTTCACCCTCCCTCTCCTTACTAGCCCCATTCCCACCCCGCCAAGAGATTGGGTGGGCCCTGGCTGGAGAAGTAAGATTGGATGAGGTTGAGCTGTCAGAGAATGAGGCTGTTCCGGGAGGAGAAATGAGGTTGTACTAGAAGATAAACGAGGTGTACTGCCAGGGAACGAGGTAGTACTTGGAGGAAAGGTGAGGCTGCATTATGAGATAAATGAGGTTGTACTGTCAGGGAATGAAGTGTGCTTGTAGGAGAGATGACGTCCTGCTGGATCAGTCAGGTTGCACCGTCAGAGAACACAGCCACGCCACGGGAGGAAGGCGAGGCTCTGCCTTAAAGGATAAATGAGGGTGTCCTGCTGGATAAATGAGGGGGCCCGTCAGGTGAATGGAGTGCTGTTAGCAAATGAGGTTGTACTTCCTGGATAAATGGGACTGGTGTGCTGGATAAATGGGGTTGTGCCGTCAGATGAATGCATTACTGCTCGAGGGCAAAGGGTGTCCTGGGAATAGATGAGGGTGCCCTGCTGGAGGGATGAGCTGCTACTGCCGGCTGGATCAGACCCTGTCCTCGAGGGAGGCACTGTCAGCAGGGACGAGCCTATTCTGTCCCCGCTGGGAATCCTGGAGTCTTCTAGCCTCGGTGGTACAGGAAGTGAGAGGCCTTGGCCCCAGCAAAGCCAGCTTGGATGGGTAGCCCTAGGTTGCCCAAGTCTATGTAGGGAGCAGGGTGGGGGCTGAGGTTGGCAGCTGCGTTGTTCAGCCTGTAAGCCCTTCTTTTCCTCTCACTGAAGTCCTTTACTCCCCTCTGCGTTCCCTCTGTGGATCCGACTGTTCCTGATTTTCTCCACTTCACCGCCCGTCTCTCATTGGGTCCTGGGCTTCCCACCCAGTGTGGATAAGCCCCTGTTGTGAACCAGCCTCTCTGCCTAGTCCCATTTAATTCTCCCTGAAATACAGGATTTCCCACCTTTCCTGACGTCTTTCCTTCCTCCCTCCCTCCTTCCCTCTTTCCTTTCTTCCTCCCTTCCTCTCTCTCTTCCACTCACTCACTCATTCATTCAACAAACATTCATTAAGTGCCTAGTATGTACCAAACACATGGGAATACAGTAAGCCAAGTGAACAAAAATCCCTTCCCTCATGGAACTTATATTCTAACAGGAAGGAAGCCAGACAAATAAATCATAAAACACAGAAGATAAGTAAATTGTATATTAATTTAGAAAATGATCATTGCTTTAGAAAAATTTAGAGTAGGGTAAGGGAGCCAGGAAATGCCAGGGAAGAGGAGCAGTTTTAAAAAGAGTGGTCAGGATGGGCCTCATGGCAAAAGGGGACATCCGAACAAAGACTTGAAGGAGGTGGGAGATCCATGTGGGTATCCTCGAGATAAAGGCCCCCAGGTGGGGCTGGGCCTGGCAGGTGCGAGGGGGGCGGGTCTGGGGGCCTTGTGAGCTATGGCCAGGCCTTTGTTCTTTACTCTGGGGGAGACTGGGGTTCTGCACAGGATCGGATAAGACCCGAGTCATTCGAAAGGATCTCTCTGGCTGCTCCTTAGAGGACTGCAGGGAAGTCAGGATGGAAGCAAGAAGCCGATGGAGGAAATGGAGGGTGAAAGCATCTTGCCCCAGGTCCGTCCAGTTCATCAGTGTTAGAGCCTAAACTGGGATGTAGATGCAATACCAGAGTCAACGCACTTTCCCCTGGGTGGCGAGGCCCCAGGGGGCTAGCAGAGTTGGGTGGGATGTAACCCTCTGCCTCTCCACTCTGCCCACAGATGGTCCCCATGACACCCAAATCCAGGAGGTCCTACGTCCCCTGGGAACTTGCACCAGGACTGGATGTAGGTGTGGGGAGGCACGAGGCACCAGATGCCAGGCCCGGCTCTGGGCGCCAGGGGAGCCTGGGCATGCCGGGGCCGTGGCCGTGGTGGCAGGTTGCTAGGCGACCCTGAAAGGGAGCCCTGGATACTGCTGCCTGGCAGAGGCGTCTCCCTCCTCTGCCTCCCTCACCTCCTCCGTGGCCTCTGGGCGCTTGCCACTGCATCTTGGCTGAGAGCTCTGATTGGTTCCAGGTGCCTGGGCCCTGAGGACCCAGATGGGGCTGCAGGGCCTGGGCTACACTCAGGGGGCCCTGGTGCACAGCTGTTGCAGAGCCTGGCTCAGGCGACAGTGGCTTAGGTCCTCGCCCAGCTCTGACCCACTGCCCTGGCACCCTGCTAAGCCTCGACTTCCCCATCCACCCAGCCTACAAAATCCCTTGTCCAAGTGCCTTGGTTTCTATGAGGGGTGTGTGGGCAGGACTCCCCGCCCAACTCCACCCCTCTATCACGGCTCTTCTCTGACCTGTTTTACACCCAAGTTTCATATTAGATTCCATTTACAAAGAGAGTTCTACTACTTAAAAAAAAAGTTTGAAAATCCCTGGACTGGTTTATTTCCAGTATTTTCAGTGTCAAAATGAAAAGGCCCCCAGAGTCCAAGCGGCCCATCCCTATCTGTTTACTTGTAGGAAAACTGACCCAGAGTTGGGGGGAGGCGTGCCCCTAGTCAGGCTTGGGGACAGCAAAACAGCACCAGGCGGGGAGTTAGGAGGCCTGAGCTCACATCCCTTCTCTGCCACCAGGTCCTGGCTGACCTCAGCAAGTCTTTTTTTTTACCCTGGGTCAGGCCAGCTATGGCTCAAATTCCCAGGCTGGGCAGAGGGTAGAGGGGGTAGGTTGCAAAGCTTCATAGGCTTGGAGCATGTGTTCTTGGGTGGTAATCTAAAACATTACTTTTATATGCAGAAAATTTGGATATATTATGAAGTGCAATGCAAAATTCCTTTGAGTTTTAAAAAGGAAGCACGAGACTTGTAAGAAATTTCAGCCTTGCAACAATTGCCTACGACCATGCCCCCAGCCTTGCCATGCTGCCAGCTTCTGGGGATGGTTTCCATGGAAAGTTCGAAAAGCACTGGAGGACTGCCTTCCTAAGATTCTTTGGCAATTCTCTGACTCATTTCCTTCTCCCGGGGTGGAATGTGATGTCCTTTAGACTCAGAGTAACACCTACCTGAAATTAATACCTGGCTCAATCACTTAATAAGCTGTGTGACCTTGGCAACTTACTTAACCTCTCTCAGCCTCACCTCATTTGACAGGGATCCAATCCGTGCCCTGTATGGGGTTTGATATAATGATTACATGAGATAAGTGCTTCTGGTGCCTTGGGCTGAATAGGCAGGTACTGAGTAGGTGCTAGTATCTGGCAGTGTCTTTCCTCCTTCCCCTCCAGTGTTCAGAAGCAGGCTGGTACATGGTGACATTTACAAAAAGGTGTTGCCTGACTGACCTCCAGCCTGGGAGGCAGGGAGATGGAGCCTCCCAAAAGCTAGACAGTCCCATGGGGGAGGAAAACCCTTGAGGCCTCTGAGCACAGGTGTTGGGGAGGGGCTGGGGAGCCAGGTGCACAGTGGGGATGGGGGTATCTACTTGAGGGAAAACCATTCCCTCGGGCTCCAGCTCCCCGCCTCTCAGGACCCCAGAAGCCAGGTAGGGCGACTCTGGGAGGGGACTTCTAGCCTCAGGTGTTGCCTCTGAAGGCCAGAAAGTGCCAGAAACAGTGAGCCTGGGAGCCCGAAGACACAGGTCAGAGCTGGGGGTGAGGAGTGAGTGTGCCCTGAGCAGCAGAGGGGACTCCCCCAGTTGGAGATGGGTTGAAAAGGTGGAGGAGAAAGAATCTGCACAGAGTAGCAGTCACCAGTGTGCCTGGGTGACTAACCAGCTAAGAGCAAGTCCGTGAGCTGGGCAGACCTGGAGTGGTACGTGGCACCACTGCTGACCAGCTGTGGGATTCTGGGTAAGTTACATCACCCTCTGGGCCTCTGTTCCTGGGTATGAAATGGGGTGATGCCAATTTCACAAGAGTTGTTCGTGCCTAGCAAGTGACATCCAGGCATGATATTAACAAGATGGAGACTAGTAGGTCTGTTGAGTGATCTAAGAGGTGAGATCTTCTGGCCAGACCAAGGGATTCAACCAACGTTCATGAGCATCTGGCATGTTTACCAAACACCTCCACACACGTTATCTTATTTAATGATCCTACAGCCTGTGAGGTGGTTACTGAATATATCCCCATTTTTTGGAGCAGTTCCGCAAGGCTCAGGGAGATTGCGTAAATAGCCCATGGACACAAAGCTAGGTGGTTGACGAGCCAGCATCTGCCCAGCCCTTCTGATACCAAAGCCCATGGTATTTCCACTGCAGTACCTGAGCCAGGAGGTCAAGGCCGTTAGGTGACAGGTCCAGCAGACGTTCTACTCCAGGGTCCTGTGGTCAGCTAGGTGCATGGAGCTCTGGACTCCGCTGCTTTCTTAATGTCCCAAGGGCAGGCCTGGCAAAAGGAGGCAGTGACTTGGGGAGTGGGAGACTGGCCCAGCTAAAACAGATGAGAGGATCTGTGCAGGGGTGGCAAAGAGTAAGCTCAGGGAGGTACTGAGGGGCAGCAGAAAGGGCTGTGCAGCCTCAGGCAAGCCACCTCACCTCCGTGATCCTCGGTTTTCTTATCTGTCAATGGGGGTTATGCCACCTACTTTGTGGGGATCTTGTGATGGTTCCACCAGCTAAAGGAAAGGGTTTTGAGGATGGAGCTCCTCTGCAGCAGATGGGCCTGGAGGGAAAGGCAGACTGCAGGTCTAAGGGCAGGCTGGAGAGCTGGGCTGGCCCCAAGGTGGCCACTGAGCAGAGACGGGGTCTGAGGATGCCATGGCCAGTGGATGTCCTTTGAGGGGCTTGGTGGGAGCCAAGGCTTGTGTGCAGTTCACAGGAGCTTGAGGGGCTGGGGGGGGGGTTCTCTGAAGAGTCTCAGGCTTATACCCACCTTGGGGACCCCCAGTCTATGTCCTGCTTTCTCTGGGCAGGCTCTCCCAGCAAAGGGTTAACAGTCTGCTCTACCTGCAGTTGCATTTTAAAGACATGAAATTAAAGCAGGTAATTTATTCTCCCCACATACGAAAGAGCAATTAGTTCTAAACAGGGCTTAATCAGTCACCACGAGATTGATTTCTGGAGCCCTGGGTTTTCGGGCTCCTGGCACCATGCCAGGCTGGGGAGGGAGGGGTGGCTGACAGATGAGCCACAGCGGCATGAGCCCTTATATAATCTGCTGGAGGGCACTGGCAGCCTGGCCAGCCTGGGGAGGGGTTTGGCTGAGGAGGACAGAGGGTGTCCAGCTCCCCTGCTACAGGCCCCAGTGGTCTGCAGGGTTCAGCTTGGCCCATGGGGAAGGCTGGGCTCAGAGCTCCAGCCCTACTCTCTGGGAAGTGTCTCTTGGCGGTGGGGGTGCCGCGGTCCTGGGGTACAGAATGAGTATTCTGGGTTTGTCAAACCTGGTACTTACACCTGTTCCTTCTCTCTGCCCATGCCCCCCTTACCCCATTCACTCTTTCATCTTCCCTATTTCCTTCCCCATCCCCTTTCTGGGTCTTCTTTTCTCCATTTTTTCCCCTTCCCCTTTCTGTCCCTCCCTCCCTCTTTCCCCACGGCCTCCCTGCTTCCCACTACCCCCTTCCCTGTCCTTGCCTCCAACCGCAGAACTCCATCCGGCACAACCTGTCTCTGCACACCCGTTTCATCCGCGTGCAGAACGAGGGCACAGGCAAGAGCTCATGGTGGATGCTGAACCCCGAGGGCGGCAAGACAGGCAAGACCCCGCGGCGCAGGGCCGTGTCCATGGACAACGGGGCCAAGTTCCTGCGCATCAAAGGCAAGGCAAGCAAGAAGAAGCAGCTGCAGGCACCAGAGCGGAGCCCCGACGACAGCCCCCCGGGCGTGCCAGTCCCAGGGCCTGCGCCCGCTGCGGCCAAGTGGGCCGCTAGCCCAGCCTCACACGCTAGCGACGACTACGAGGCGTGGGCCGACTTTTGCGGCGGCGGGCGACCCCTGCTCGGGGAGGCGGCAGAGTTGGAGGACGACGAGGCCCTAGAGGCCCTGGCGCCTTCGTCGCCGCTTATGTACCCGAGCCCGGCGAGCGCGCTGTCGCCTGCGCTGGGTGCGCGCTGCCCCGGGGAGCTGCCCCGCCTGGCGGAGCTCGGAGGCCCAATGGGCCTGCACGGCGGCAGTGGCGCGGGGCTGCCCGAGGCCCTGCTGGACGGCGCGCAGGACGCTTATGGGCCGCGGGCCCGCGCCGGAGCGCCCGCCTACTTCGGCGGCTGCAAGGGCGGCGCCTACGGCGGGAGCGGGGGCTTCGGGCCACCAGCGCTGAGCGTGCTGCGCCGCCTGCCCATGCAGACCATCCAGGAGAACAAGCAGGCCAGCTTTGCGCCGGCCGCTGCACCCTTCCGCCCGGGAGCGTTACCCGCGCTGCTGCCGCCGCCGCCGCCCGCGCCGAGGCCCGGCCCGGTGCTGGGCGTCCCGGGGGAGCTGGCGCTGGCGGGCGCGGCCGCTGCCTACCCCGGCAAGGGGGCGACCCCGTACGCAACGCCGGCGCCCTCGCGCAGTGCCTTAGCCCACCCCATCAGCCTTATGACGCTGCCCGGCGAGGCGGGCGCAGCGGGCCTGGCACCGCCCGGCCACGCGGCCGCCTTCGGGGGCCCACCCGGCGGCCTCCTGCTGGACGCGCTGCCCGGGCCGTACGCGGCCGCAGCCGCCGGGCCGCTGGGCGCTGCTCCCGACCGCTTTCCGGCCGACCTGGACCTCGACATGTTCAGTGGGAGCCTCGAGTGCGACGTGGAGTCCATCATCCTCAACGACTTCATGGACAGTGACGAAATGGACTTCAACTTCGACTCGGCCCTGCCTCCGCCGCCGCCGGGCCTGGCCGGGGCTCCGCCCCCCAACCAGAGCTGGGTGCCAGGCTGAGGGTCGCCTCCCCACGCCCGTGGTGCCCCGGCCCCGCCCTCACGGGGCCTCTGTCTTCCCATCCCGATCCCCGGGTCCCCATCCCCGATTCCAGCCCCACAGCAGGATCTAGGAGGCAGCACAGCCCTGCTAGAGACATCCCTCAGCAGTTGACCGCCGAGGGAAGCGGTAGGGAGGGGCTGGGGCACCTCACCGTTCCCGCCCCAACTCCTCAGACCCGCTCCTCTTCCTCCTGGGGCAGGAAGCGCGGGAAAGGCGGCTGCGTACCGGGCTGGGTAGGAGCGGAGAAGAGCAACGTGGGCCGCCTGGTGTGGCCGCCGGTCGGAGAAGCGAACCAGGAGATGGGGCGGGGTGGCGTCTCCGAATCTTCGGTTTCCTTTGCTGGGCCCTCGCCCTGACGGACTGCCCACTCCAAATTCCCCTCTGATTCCCAACCGACACTGTTTCCCACCGGTCTTCACCTCGCTTATCTCAGGCCAGCAACTCTCCCGAAAACACAACTACTCACTGGCCACCCACCCTGAACAGCCCTTCTTTACCCCTAGTCCATCCTACCCCCACCCCGCCCCCCAGGTTCAGCCGCTCCCTCCCTCCGGACCTAGCTCTTGCCCTCCTCGTCGGAGTCAATCCCTCTTTCTTCCTCCTGTCACCCCAGTACTGTGTCAGCCTCTCCAGCGGGTTTCAGCTCCGGATCCACCCTACCTCCCGACACCCCCTTTTCCAAGCCAATCCTGACTCCTCTCTCCCATATTTATAAGTGTCCGGTCGGGGCGGGCGGTGGGCGCGGCGTCCCCGGCGCGTATCGTAGGCAGTGTACCGTGGCCGTGCCGTCAGCGTGTGCGTGTGTGCCGTGTCGAGGCCGTGTAGAGTGCATTGTACAGCATATTTTCATGAATAAAATTGTTTTAAATATTTCCCGCGCCTAGGGCTAGCAGGAGGAAGATGATTGGCAGGGATTGTGGGGGAGGGCGTCCCCGTGCCTGAGCCCCCAGTATGGCTTTGTGTCTGGGTTTCAGCCTTGCCTGATGCCTGTCTGCTCCGCACACATTGGTTAGGCACCTACTGCGTCTCAGAAGCTGGGGAGGTGCCTGTGTGGAGCTCTGCACCTGGAGCTGTGAACACGTGCAGGCAGGAAGTTTCCAGCCTGGGGAATTTCCGTCCTCCGAAGAGACTGGGAGAACAGGCACAGATATTTGTTGAGAACCAGGTAGTGCCAGGCCACGTGTTAGATACGATTTTTTGTTCCCATTGCACAGATGGGGGGAAAAAAAAACAGGGTCAGAGAGGGGAAAATGGCTCGGGAAGGCTGCCCGGGTAGTGGGAAAGAGAGGCAGGCCTTTGAAGGCTCACAGACTTGAATTTGATTTGAATTCATTCCCTGCAGTTTACCAGCTGTGTGCCCTTGGACAGGTTATTGAATCTCCATAGCTTTGCTCCCCTCCTTTGGACAACGGAATAGGAGCCCCATCTCCTAGATTCCATGTAAGGAGTAAATGAGAGGAGGTATGTGAAGTGTGCAGCACAGGTCCTGTACATACACATTCATTCATTGCCGTTCATTCAAGGAACATTCATGAGCACCTCCTGTGTGCCCGGTCTTGTGGCAGTCATTAGGGATGCCACAGACTCAATCTGTGCCCTCAAGGAACTTAGAGGCTCATGGGGTGGGTGGGCATAGATGAGTAAACGGGCGATTTCAGATCAGAGCTGTGATGAAAGAAGGAGCCCCGGGAGCTGCTGTGGGAGTGAATGATGGGGCAGCACCCATCCAGGCCTTGAAGAGACATTAGGGAAGGTGCCTGGAGGGGGCACTGTCTCAGCTAAGCCTTGAAGGATGAGTCGGTGTTGGGAAGGGGAGGGATTCAGCCATAGGAAATGGCATATTCAAAGACTCAGAGGCAAGCATGTGGGCTCCAGAACCAAAAGCAATTTAGGGTGGCTAAAGCTCAGAGATCAAAAGATTACTGATGGCAGGGAGGCGAGTGGATCAGGCGAGGAAGAGTGGGGAGGAAGACCAGTGAGTGAGTGAGTGCAGAGACCATGCCAGTGATGCTGGAGCACTGCTGGCAGTGGGGTTGGAGGAGCAGGTGAGTTCAGTATATTTTGGAGGAAGACTCGTTAGGACTTGGTTGTGGATTGGACGTGGAGGAGAGGGAGAGGGAAGAGTCAACTGATGCCTGTTTTCTGGCTTGGGCACCTGGGCAGACAGGGCCATTCCCTGAGACGAGGAAGGTCGAGTCAGGAGTAGCCCTGGGGAAGATGGTGTGCTCAGCTTCAGACAAGCTGGATTTGAGTTACAGCTGATGGGAACCCCTCAGGATGGGAGTGGGGCTGTGCTCAGTGGGCACCATGCATATACTGTATGAATGGTTTTCCCTGGATTAGGTGACATGGTGGCCTGGAGATGTCCAGCTGGATAGTGGGGTCAGAAGCCCAGGAGGACATGCGGGCTGGAGAGGGAGAACAGGAACACAGGTTGTCATGGAGGTGTTGGGAGTGGCTGGAGTTGGGGGAGGGGGTGAAGAATGGGAAGAGAAGGGGACCCTGTTCTGCTCTTATGAGCACTTTAGAGGTCTGGCACAAGAAGAGGAACCCACTGGCTCAGAAGGAGCAGTTGAAGGGAAGATGGAGTTTGGGAAAGAGCGTGGTCCTAGAAAGGAATGGCCAGGGTTTTCCAGTGCCCACTCTTGCCCTTACCTCCTGGAGCCTTACTTTCTTGGTCTGAAAGAGGGGTCAGTAGCACCTATCTCACAGATTTGTTTTGAGGAGCAAATAGGATTGGAATTATTTGCTGAGGTCACACTACTAGCAAGGAGCAGAGCCAGGGTTCTTGCCCCCTGACTGATGCCTCAATGGGCAGGCTCTTTCATGACCCCCACTACCTCTTGGGAGATGGCTGTGCTCATAGGCATGAAGGAGCATCCCTGAGCCAGCAGGGCCCACAGTTTCTTGGCTCAGAGCTGGGGGACTGAGACTTCACTGGAGGGTTGTGGTGGGTGTCCCAACTGGGTGGGGAGCACATAGAGGCTGACTGTCTCTCCCTGGAACAGATGCCCTGGCCTTACCCCATAACCAGACTCTGGGACAGCCCAGCTGGGTCTGGGCTCCACATGGGCTGATGGAGGGTGGGCCACTGGTGTGTGTGTGCGGGTCTGTGTGTGTCCATGTGGCCCCATATGCATCTGACTGAGTGGGCATGCATGCGTGTGTGTGTGTGTGTGTGTGTCTGTGTGCATGCTGGGAGATGGGGCAGGCTGGATATCTGCTGGGGTCTCCCTGTCCGAGTGTTCACATGTCTGTGTGTGGGGTGAGAATGACAGTATCCCTGTCTCCGAGTGTGTATACACGTGCATCTGGGGCTGTGGAGTCCATGCCCGTGCGTGTCGTTTTCCCTGTCTGCACATGTGTGCTCCATGCCTTCCTCTCTGGGTGTGTCTGCCTGTCTTGGCTCATGCCCCTCTCTCCGGATGCACCGGAGCTGGTGGTCCCCTGCCAGGAGCGTCCTCTGGATTGCTCTGCTTTTGGAGGGGAAGGGAGGTCTGCTCATGGCAGGGAGCAGTGAGTCCACCCCACTGACTGAGTTCTGCCCAGCTCGGTCCAGTGGTAATTCCAGAGACAGCTTCTGTCCTGCTGGGCCTGATCAGGAGAGAAGCGGGCAGCACCCCTGCAGCTGGGGGTCTGCAAGCTGCCCTTCACCGCCAGCCCTGGAGCCCAGCAGACGCACCCCCCTCCATGCCCACTCCCTGGGAGGCGTCTGACACATGATTTATTCATAAAAAGCCATTATTTGTGCCAAAGAAGAACCGAGCTGCTCGCTTTTTAAGTGCTGATAATGCTCTCAGCCTCCTCCCCTCTCCTCCCCTCTCCTCCTCTCTCCTTCCCTCCCATCTTCTCTCTCATCTCCTCTCACCTCTTTTGGACTTCCCATCCTCTCTCCTGCTCCCTTTTCTTTCCCCCTTCTCCTCCCATATTCCTCGCTCTTCCTTGATTTTTCTCCCTATATCTCCTCTTCTCCCTATTTCTTCATTCTTCTCTCCTCTCTCCTCCCCCACTCACCTCCCTGCTTCCTCTCTCTAGCCTATAATTCCGGGAGTGAGGCAGGATCAGGAGGGCTCAGATCCAATTGCCCGGATCAGGAAGGCCAACCCCAGGCCTGGAACCCAGGAGCCCACCCCTCCACACCTCAGCCTTTAACTCTTCAGGACCAGGGGTAGGTTGGGAGGAGTGAGAGCAGGCTGAGAAAGGTGGGGTGGGGGGTCTTTGGCAGCTGTCCCAACCAGCTCCCCCTCTGCAGAAGGGTGTGACACCAGCACCCCATTATTAGCACCAGTCTCCTAGACTTCCTAATAAACCTTCAATCTTAGTAAAAACAGTGGGCTTGTTATGCAAATGCAGCTTCAAGGCCAGTCCTCTAGGCTCCCTTTTCCCCCAGATTGCAGCCCCCCTGCCACATATAGAAATGTTAGAGCCACCATTAGTCATTATTTGACCCCCTGTCTCAGAGATAGGAGGCAGCCCCCAATGAGTCTGTTCACAAATGTAAAGATAGACATGGCCGTACACAAGGTTCTTAGAAGCAGACACTGCAGATCTCTGTGTACACACAGACTCAGCCAGGTCCCCTCCACATATGTGTGTGTGGCGTCATGCTTACCTGTGCACACATGAACACACACACATACCCAAAGAGCCATGCACACAGCCACACATACTCAAGCAGATGGAGAGCCGTTCCTCACCCCTTTCCGGAGCGTTCCTCCCCTGGGCACCTGCAGCTGGGCCTGAAACTCTTTCCCCATTTTGTCCACGCATAAGCCAGACACCTGTTCGTTTGCTCACTCATTCGTTCATTCCCTCCATCAGCTTTGCTTTTGCAACCCCTCTGTGCCAGGCCTTTTGCTGGGAACTGGGGTGGCAGAGATGAACGTGATTGGGCCAGAGGGAGGAGGGCTGCAGCAGAGGGGGCATTGCAGGCCCCCCTCCAGCCTTGGGCTGGGGGTTGGGGGCCCAGCAGGCGAGGGGTTAAGTCATTTGGCATCCGGAGCCAGAGCCATTAGGCCTCCTAATTATGAAATTATCGAGGTCCTCAGGTGACTGCTAATTTCACACACACTGTTCCTCTCACGGCTAATGAACGCCCGCAGAACCCACGCCTTGTCTTTCCTGCTGAACGGTGACCTGCAGTTAATGAGCTCAGGAAGGCAGACAGGCCGCCGGCTGGGTGGGTGGGGCGCCAGGCCTGAGGAGGGGGCCGCTCGCCTCTCCTGCCCCAACTGGCTCCCCTTGCTGGCTGCCAGCCCCAGCGAAGAGACTTCAGGGCCAAAGCCCAGCCCGCAGTTTCTGCAGGCCCAGGCTAGGCCAGGGGCTCCTGGGAGCAAGGGGAGGGACACAGGGTTGGGGAGAGCTTTGGGTCATAGGATCCTCCCAGGAGCCTGGGGGCAGGGATGAAATGTAAATGGTGGAACCTCAAGAGGTGGAGGGGGGTCCCGTCTGCTTGATTCTGGAATCATATTAAGGGCAGGGGAGTTGGGGGTGGATGACAGCTTAAGGGGGGGAGTTGGTGGTGGTGGGCTCAGTCATGCCCTGATGCTGGAGATGGCGATGACTTTGGATGATGGTGGAAATGTCAACTGGTGAGGTTGAGATGCTGCTGCTGCTGCTGCTGGTTGTGATTTTTATTAATTTTTTTTAAATTAAAAAGTAACAAAAAACATCCTGCAAAATATGAAGGAAAAGAAAAAAAGTAGCCGGGAATGGTTGTGATCCCAGGTGGGTGCACAGGGCAGGAGCCCAGGTCAAGAAGTCATCTTCCCTCAGGTGGGGACACAGTGGACCCCCCAGGCTGACCACCATAGGCTTGAAGGCCCTCTGACCTGCCTGGAAATGACTCTGCCCCTGGCCCATGCTTCACCAGCCGGGTCAATGCCAATTGAGTGGCCGGTGGAGAATGAGGGGTTTAAGGGAATGAGATTCATGGGCTGGGGTGCAAGGGGCCTCTGTTCTAGCATTTTTCTGCCTCATGGCCTTAAGCAAGCCCCTTTCCTTCTCTGAGCCTCAGCTTCTTGGTAAGTAAATGAGAGAATTAGACTAGACTGAGTTTTTCAATCTGTGTTTAAAGAAGGGACCAAGCTGGTCCCCTTGGGGGGTTGCCCACCCTCACCTGGTATCCCCCATCAGGGACCCTCCCCAGGAGGCAGACTCCCCAGACTGGGGGCAGGTAAAGAATACCCTTGGCTCACAGGTTTGTATATTTGTGATTGGGGTGCCCAAAGGTGCCCCTGACTCCATCCTCTTGAATCTTCAACTTCTCCCTCAGGAATAAGAGGGACATCCTAGCTTCTACCAGCCGGCATTGTAGGATGCATCCTCTGACAGTGAGTTCCTGCTCTGCCACCAGTTCACACTGCTTCTGCACCTTGGTTTCCCACCTGCCAAAGGTAGGTAATAAAAGTGTGAACTCACTTTGTCATCAAAGATCTCAGAGGTTGTAGCCATCACTATGTGACTCAAGACTGACCCAGGCCATTCCCACGGATGGTTCCTGTTTTTTCCCCAATCCTCTTACAGGCCACTAGCTCCATGTGGAGGTCAGGGAAAAGTGCCTGCACTGTGGGTGTGCCCAGGAAGGAGGGCGGGATAGGGAGGGTGGGGAAGATCTGCCCCACCAGCACAGTGGGACGTGCTCCTGCAACCTAGCACATTCCTGCTACTCCGTGTGTATTATTCCATTTGATCCACACACAATATGAGGTATATGCTTTTATTATCTCCATTTTATGATGAGAAAACTGCAGGTCAGAGAGGTCAACTGATGAGCCCAAAGTCACACAGCTAGAAAATGGCAGAGCTGGGCCTCGTGCTGTATACAAACACTCAAGACATGTATCCCCATGTACACATATACACCCGTACTGGAGAGCCACTCATCTCCACATCCTGCAGGCGTGCACACAAATGCACGTCTTCTCTCCCCACTGCATATACATACAAGTCCACACACCCACAGATGCAGTCAGATGTGTATATGTACCTTGTTAGCAGACTAGCAAAAATTTACAGGTTCATGCCTACAAGCAGATAGCCACACAAAACATACAAAGCACATGTGTGCATGCATAAACACATGTAAGCACCATGACATGCACACAGATAATCTCCTCAGAAAAGTGTGCAGACATAAAAGTATACCCCCCATGTGCATAGATGTTTAGTGTTCACCCATGCATATGCACTGACAAGCAAACACATAGATACACAAGAAATACCCACAAAGAAGCATTTATATGCACATGTCCATATACATATACCTGTACAGGCACATGTATGCGAAGCAAGGCCCATGAGTTCTCTCCCATGAGCACACAGGCATACACACACTGTGCACATGCACATAGGTGCACAGGCCCAGGCACCCTGGTTCGGTGAGGTGAGCAGCCTTCCTCTACAGTGGGTGTGATGGATGGACCTGCATCCTAAGTGACTATCAAAGTGTCGTGGTGTGTGAGGCGCAAACACCAATTAGTGGGGCCTTTGAAAGCATCGGCTCGTTAGAGGAGAAGCAGAACAGGCTGGAATTGGCATAAAACACGGAGCTATTTAACTATCACCGGCGGGGGTGTGTGAGCTGTGGAAAGGCCTTTGGGCAGATCTCCCCCCTCCGCTCTGCACTTGTTAGCGGAGAAGGACCCTCACAAGGGGCCTTGGCAGGCTGCTTTGATGCTCCTTGAAAGTGGGGGGTGGGGGGGCAGCCTCCTGCCAGTGCTGGGGTGGCATGGAGCGAGCGGGGGCTGCGCCAACTGGCGATCA
Source organism: Choloepus didactylus (assembly GCF_015220235.1). Classification (NCBI taxonomy): domain Eukaryota; kingdom Metazoa; phylum Chordata; class Mammalia; order Pilosa; family Megalonychidae; genus Choloepus; species Choloepus didactylus. The sequence continues at coordinate 208,049,190 of NC_051308.1, read as the reverse complement.
ATTTCATGCACATCGTAAACCTAAGTGCTTTCTGGAGAGTCAGGCAGATTGCACATAAAGTCCCCCTTCTGTCCCTAGCACACGGGTGGGCGGGTGAGGCAGAGGCTCCCCCTGGCAGACAGACCCCCACCAAGCTGCAGGAGACCTGAGTAACCTGGTCCCCCATAGGAGAGATCCGTGGGGACAAGGGAGTTCTCTCAGGTGGGCTGGCATTTCTGGGGTCAGCTGGAGAGGTGGACAGTGCACGAACCCTGGAGTCTGCCATACTCTGCTACCTGCTGGCTGAATGACTGTGGGCAGTCAGCTTCTCTGAGCCTTGGTTTCTTCATCTGTAAAATGGGTTAATATAAGAATCAAATAAGTTTATGTCTGTGGCACGATGTGTCACAGAACTCAAGGAACCTATGAGTACAAATGTGGTCACATTTACATTTATTGTTATCTAGGCCCCGAATCCCCACATGCTAACTGCAGGACCATGGACCCCTCCCCACAAATTATCATCTGTTTCTGAAAGGCTCCGGAGGGGGATCTCACAAGGGCCCACAATTCTGTCTTTCAGTCCTGGCACCCACCCTTTCCTCCATCCTCTTCCTGCCCAAGCTCCTGTTCTTGAACATCTGCTGCCCTTGAACGTGCTCAGAGAAGCTGCCCCACCATCCCTCCCATCATGAACAAGAGGTCAAGGAGGTGGCCTCTGGATGTTCCCCAAATCCCCTGCCCTCGGGCCACCCGGGCAGTTCTGGGCTCTGCATCAAGGCCAGGGTGGTGGGAGGGTGCTGTGCTCCTGCTCAGCTCTGTGCCTCTGCCATCAGGGCCCCAAGGAACTATGCTGGTGCAAATCGTCGCTCAAAGACACAAAATCAGTCCCTTCAGCTCCTGCTTCTAACCCTGGCCAGGGCCTGTACTGTGGAAGGGTTGAGAGCAATCCTGAGCCAAACTGGCCAGATTCAAATCCTGGCTTTGCTACTTATAAGTCACATGATATTGGGCAACTTATTTACCTTACCTCTGCCTCAGTTTTGTCATCTGTAGAATGGGGATGATGATGTCCACCTGAAAGGGCCCTTGTTCCGAGAAATAAATGAATAAATGTAAGTGAAGTGCCCAGAGCAGTGTCTACCACATCACAGCATGATGTGGATGTTTCCTAATATTAGGGGTTTTATTATAACCATTGGCCTGTTTCTCCTTGGCCCCTTTTCAGACCCCCAGTTCTTCCTCTTATAGCCACAAAACCAAAATCTCCATATTTGTCAAAACAGAAGTGGGAGTGGGGGATAGGACAAGGCTACCACAATTCACAACTCCAGGGGGAGACTTCCACATTATAATCTTTGTCAGTGCTCCCCCTAGAATTGTGCAGTACCCAACCTGAGCAGCTGGACATAGCTATCTCCTTTTCTCTCTGATAGCATGGAGCGTTGCCCAGCCAGAACATCTCATAGGCAGGCATTTCGCAATGAGCCTGGCATGCAGTAAGCACCCAGCAACTTTTGATGAGTCTAACTTTGCCAGGCCCAGTGCTGGACTTTACATAATTAATGCCCACATACAATCTGTCAGAAGTGGATGATTCTTATCAGTCTGCAATTGAGGAAGATAATGCTCAGAGAGGGTTGTATTAGTCAGGATAGGAGAAACTATGCTGTGTAACAAACAACCCCAAACGTCAGTGGATGAACACAGCAAAAGTTTATTGCTTGCTTATGCAAAGTCTGCTGGAGGTCCAGGCACCTCTCCAGAGCTGCTGTCCTTCATAGGTGACTCAGCTTTCCACATTGCTTTAATCTTGAGGATCTATCATCTCAAAAGGGCCTTCTTGGTTGCTGCAGCAAGTGGAAGGTCATGCACCAGCTCTTCTATACTTTGGTCAAGAAATGACTGTTTCACCTCTGCCTGAAGCTCATTGGCCAGGAGCAGTCATGTGGCTCACTTAGCAATCAGGGAGCTGGGAAATAAAGGGTTCTGGATACTCAGGAGGAAGGGTGGAGGTGACTCTGGTGCATGCCTAGGCATGGACCAGATAAGACGGGCTCTAGGAGCTTAGGGTGAGAGGAGGTCCTGTCACCTGGGGCAGAGAGGAGAGGCTTGCTGGAGAGGGGGCGAGATGGATTTAGACAGGCAGAGAGGAGGGAGAGAGCATTCCATGTGAGCACAGAGAGTGAGTAAATGCTTAGAACTAGAAAAGCAAGCAAAGCATAAGATGCCTCCAAGGAACAATGAGCAAGTCTGTCTAGGGAGGATGGAGAAAGAGAAATATTTCAGAGGTACAACTGATGAATCTTCAGTCGATCATTATCCCCTGTGTGAATGTGGTGGGGAGAAGGGGGCTCTGGTTTGACTCCTAGGTTTCTGGCTTGGGAAACTGGCTGATGAAGGTGCCAGGCACATTAGGGAGCCCAAGAGGAGGAGCAGCAGGGCGTGGGGTCAGAAGGAACACTTGACTTGGGCCAGGCTGGGTTTGAGATACCCGTGGAACATCTAGGGAGGGACCCAGGAAGCAGTGCAAAGTCAGGTACCAGGGCCAGGAGAAAGAGCTGGGCTGATGCTGAAGATGAGAGGGCTGTAGGCACACAGGTGGTTTCTGAAGCCTTGGGCAGGGGGGATGAAGCTGCTCAGGGGTCCTGGAAGGGAGAGTGGAGAAGGGGCCTGGGACAGAGCTCAGAGAGCAGTCCTGTGAGGCCAGGGCAGAGGAGGAGTCCATGAAGGTGCCAGGCAGAGGGGTGGGTAGAGTCATGCCAGGAGGAGTCGTGGAAGTAAGAGAGAGCCAAGAAGAAAAAAGTCAATGTTGCCTGACGCTGGCAGATCCAGGTGGTGCGTGACCATGAGATTTAGTAGCAAGAAGGTTGCTGATGACCTTGGTGAAGATGGTTGGATTGTTTTTAGGGCATGATGGACAACGAAGACAGACTGGAGCGAGCCAAGGAGCTCTACGCCATGAAGTATAGAGATGAAGTGTAGGTAGCTCTCCCAGGAGCTTCCTCTAGAGGGCAAGGAGAGGGATGGCCATGGGTGGAAGAGGTTCAGCAGCCAAGAGAGAGTATTTTTTTAAGCATTTTTTATTGTTATTTTCTAAGAGGGGAGAGACTTGAATGTGTCGACAGCTGATGGGAAGGAGCCAGGAAGGAGGGAGGTGTCGGGGGTTTAGGAGGAGGGGAGCACCTGATTCAGGGGATCCCTGAGGAGTGGGGGGCAGAGAGAGGAATCTAGGACTGGGGGGCAGGGGCAGCCTTGGAGAAGGAGACAGAGAATTATAAACTAGAGGCTGAGGCTAGAGGGCCCCAGGGAGACAGAGGGGGTGTATGTTGGGATGGAGTGAGGGAGTGGGTGTAAGACACAGAGAAAGAGAAGGGCTGGGGGGTAGAGGAACGGGACTGAAGACACAGGCAGAGAAAGAGGTGGAGAGGCACACGGAGAGATAATCAGAGAAACAGAGACTCCAAGGAGAGAGGGAGAGAGAAGAACAGAGGACTGAAAGTCTGGGCGAGGCCCACAAGACCGGACCCCTCAGGAGCGGGTCAGGGCCTGGGAGTGACCGTGGAAAGAATGTGTGGTTTCCTCAGGGAACCCTGACACAGCCCAGAGCTCGGATCCTCCCCCAAATCCGACTAGCGCCCAGCCCAGCGATGGCCCTGAGTGTCACCATGTTGGTGCCCAGGACCCCTGCTTCCTGTGGCCCAGGGGCTTGAGAAGCCCTTCCTCCATTCCAGGGCCACCAGCCACGCCCCGCAGAGCCGGGTCCTGGGCAGAGGGGGCCTGGTCATCACGGGGCAGCCCACCTCTGGGCACCTAATGGGCGTTTGGCCCTGAGTGTGGACAGGTCCTGAGGGAGTCTGGGGTTGCAGCCAGGCCTCTGCCCCACACCCTTCCCTGGCCCCAGCCCCAGGCCCAAATCGCCCCCCTGGGGCCTGGGCCACCCTGACATTCACCTAATTGTCTTCCCGCTTTGATGAGTGGCTCCGCGGAGGCGCCGCCACGGATCAAATTAAATGTGAGCGAAGCAGGCAGTCCCTGTGATGAGACGATGAGACTGGAAATAGCACATTTACTTAGCCCATCGTGGGGGCTGGAGACCCAGACCCAGAGAGGGAGACCCGGGGACACAGGGAGAGACTGAGGGAGTCAGAGACAGAGAGATGGGGGTGCAGGAGAGAGAGACACCACAGGGGCGCCATCCACCAACGCCCTGTCACTGTTGTGGAATGAAGGGTGGGGCCGGCAAGGGAGTCCAAGCAACACAGGCAGAGGCTCCTTCCTCTGCTGGGCAGGTATCCTCCCTGCCTGGCCCTGGAGCCCAAGATGCAGCTGAGCGCCCCTCCCACCCCAGACTCCCAGCTGGGTCTCCAAGCCGCTCCCCTCACCCCATCCCAGACCCCACAGCTGGGCTGCAGCTACTGCCCTCCGCAGGGCCCGTGGGTGTGGCCATGAGCTTCCCCTCAGTTCACTTGGGGACATCCTGGCCAGCCCCTCCTGGTGGTAAGAGAGGGTGCTGGCCTGGGGAGACAGTGTGTGAGTGTGTGTGATGTGTGTGCAAATGTGACAGTGAGAGTGTGACCACGGAGCCCATGGGGGGCTTTCTGCAGGTGTATTGGCTGTCACTAGACCCGAGCACTCAGAGGACATCAGTGAGCTGTGCCTTCCCTCTCCTCAATGTGGAGGTGGCCCAAGGGTCCTGGGGTGGCCCAGAGGCTCCCACCTGCGGGCGCCTGGTCTGTGTGTGTGACAAGCGAGGTGCTGGCTTCCGAGTCCGAGTGGCTTTGCCAACAGCCCCTCCCACCCTCGATAGCATGTTACCAGGTGCAAGGCATTGTCACAGCCTCAAAATACCTCTGCGCGGTAGCCATTGTCACTCTCCCCACTCTACAGGGGAGAAGGGTTAGGTTCTGAGAGGAAGGGGAAGTGGCCTGGCCAGCTAGAAGGAGACAGCCCAGACCTAAACCCAGGACTGTTGTCAAGCCCAGTCCTTCTCTGCTCTGTCTTCTGTCCATCTCTCTGGATCTCTGGGGCCCCTGACAAAGGCTGGGACTGGTGGGGCCAGAGGACTCACCATGGAGCTCTAGTACCTAGTGGGGTTTGATAGATACATATTCAGCCCTTCTTTCAGCTCTGTAAACCTTCCAGGAACACGGCCCCACCCCCCTTCAGCTTCGAGGATCTGAGCTGGGCACTTGGGGGGTTATTACCAACAGCTCCGGCGTTTGCTGAGCGCTGGTGTGTGCTGGGCATGGAGCCACGCCCTTTACATGTGCCTCATTGGACCCTCGCTGCAACCCTATGTGGTAGGTGCTGTCATCTCATTTGACAGATGTTGAAACTGAGTCTCACAGGGATCAGGGAGAGGCATTTTGTTAAGGGTTTGCACACAGACAGTTTGGGGTCAGTCCCTCTTTCTCCAAGACTCCCCTCCCTGTGACACAGCAACAGACCTAGATGTCCAGGGAGGCAGAAGTGTGCGGGAGGAGAGGCTTCCCATATGCAAGCATGTGCGCTTGCACGTCCATGCAGACGCGTGTGAGCAGGTGCACCCTGGCCGTGAGCTTGGTGCCAGGGACCCAGGATACGGGGAAATGTGGGACAGGTTACCCTGAGCCAGTCTCCATTAGATGCTTTCCCCACCTCATCTCATCGGCTCCTCGCAACTCTACTGCCTGGTGATTATTATTCCCCCATTTCCAGAATGAGCAAGCAGAGGCTCAAAAATGGGGTGATAGCAAGTTAGCATCAGAGCTGGTACCGGGACCCAAGGTTCTGATTCTGGACTCTTTCCAGCACTCCTAGGCCCAGCAGGGCCTGCCCTTTCCTTTCCCCTTCCCAGTGGCGCCGAGGGGGCCCCCAGGGGAACTAGGCCCGGGAAAGGGCCTGTTGGCTCCACTCAAAGCCCTTCCCCCTCACCCATGGGGTCCAGGGCAGCTTTTACTGGGAAAATAATTAGAAACCTAATTCTTATTTCTCCCACTCCGCTAATTGTCTGTGGACAATTTGATTGTAACAGTCGTCGCTGAAGCAGAAAAACCACCTTATTTCTGCCAGACATCCTCCCTGCAATTAACACCAGCAACTGCTTCAGACTCCTCTCACCTGCAGAGACCCAGGGCCCCTGAGGTGCCCTCACCTCTCTGCCACCAGCTCTGGCCAGGGCACGCCTGGGGATGAGGGCCCGGCTTGGGGGCTTGGGGCAGGAGTGGGTGTCCTGGTACCTACAGGGCAAGGTTGGCAGAGAGAGAGAGAGAGAGAGAATGCATATGAATATTTGAGCATTTGGGGAAGAGGAGGAGGATGGAAGGATGGAGATTCGGGAGCCAGACCCAAGGAGAGGCAGAGCTGAGGGGGCCTGACCCAGGGCAGTGAAAGATGGAGGGAGAAGGGAAGACAAAAGAAGAGAGAAAGGGCCCAATGGGGGCCCTGATGGAGGCGGCAGGAGCCAGGGCCTCCAGCCCAGACTGTCCCTCTGCTCAGGCAGGGACACCCCTTTTGTGAGACAAAACCAGACAGTGTGTTTAGTTGCTGGCTGCCGAGGGCTCCCCAGAGAGCCCAGCCCCCTGTGGGATGTGGCTGATTAAGAAAGGAGGGAGAGGGGAGGGGGACAGGAGGGTATGGGGGATGGTGAAGGGGATGGATCCAGGGACCCAGCAAGCCTGGGGAGGGGGACAGGACTGAGGAATGAGACAGCAGAAGCCGCACACTCAGGGAATGACCTGTTGATTGATCAGAGCCGTGATGCTCCCCTTTCCCACTGCCACCCTCCCCTCCCCAGGAGCACAGCCCCTCTCTGGGCCAGGTTCCCTTTCTTTCTACCCAGGTCTCCCCAGCTATCATCTTATCTCCCTGCTCTGGTCTCTCTCCAGACCCCCCATCTCGGGCCCTGCCCCACCCTGTCCCCATCTCTCCCTTCCTGGGACAGGGCTCTGGCAGCGGGTGGCTGTGGGAACCCCGATCCCACACTTGGGGTGCAGGCTGAAGCTTCCAGTGGTTCCCTTTGCCGTGGCTGAGGCCGGGCACAGGGGCCAGGAGGGAGGGCCTACTGGCCGGGTTGGCCCCAACCCGGGCGCTCTGGCCTGCTGCTCTCAGAGCCAGCCCAGGGCTTCCACCCCAGCACGGGTGCCTGTGGGGAGGCTCCCCAGGGCGCTCACTGCAGGGAGGCAGGGGGAGGCAGGGGGCGGCAGCCCAGCCTCACCTCCTGGGGTCCCTGAGCAGCCTCCTCTGCCCTCACCCCAGTGCTGCCAAGTGCCTGGCCAGGGCTCTGCGCCAGCCGGCTCCTCCTTGGCCGAGGGTCCAGGAGGGAGAGTGGGGGGCGGCCAGTGGAGGGCAGGCGGTGATGTGGGGGGGCCTGGGGCCGGCACAGGGGTGGGAGAGCCAGAGAAAGAGAAAGGCGAGCCTCATCCCAGAGCCTCTTCCGCCGCCCCTTCCCTCGGCGGGTTCTCAGCCCTCCCCACTACCCCCCTCCCAGGCTTGTCAGGGGAAGAGGGGGGTGCCGGGGGCTCCTGTCAGTCTGGAGCTGGAGAGCTCCCTGAGCTTCATTAACATGCAAATTAGCAAGTTCTGACTGGCTGTGGCAGCGGCGGGCAGCCACCCCTCCCCAGCCCCATGAGTGTGTGTGTGTGTGTGTGTGTGTGTGTGTGTTCTTGTGTGTGTCATCTGCAGCAGGGTTGGGAGAGGGGGGAGCAGCTCTCATTGCCCTGGACTCCACAGACACAGTGCATGTGTGTCTCACACACACACATTATACAGACATATCCACCCACACACATGATACACACGTGCATACAGAGATGTACATTCACGCACACACATACACATGCTGTGCACACCAGGCATACAGACACTCCTGGGTGCAGCCAGCCAGCCACATAGTTGTATAGTTTTAGGGACCACACTGTCACCCACAGACGCACAATCACACAAATGGCATCATGTACATGCACACATGACTTCACAAAGTTCCCTTCTCCCCTTGCAACCTCACAGTATTTCACACAGTTCCGCACAGGGACAGACCCACAAACACACCGGCACCCACACAGCCACACACATGCACTCGCAGCCCGGTCATTCACACAAAATCACACACACACGCTGCAGCTTGAAAGCCGTCTGTCCAGCTAGAGGTAAGCCCGGAGCAGAGGCTCCACACTGCCTTTCTGGTGCTGTGGGCTGAGGGGGCCCACCACAGGCCCAGGGGGGCACCCACCACCGCCTGGAATCCCGCCCACCCATATCTCCCTCCTTCCCTGGGCTCCGGGGTCTCACTCGGCCCCTCGAGGCTGATTCCTTTACTCTCTGGCCCCTGTGCAGGAACCCACCCTGCATCTCCTTCATCCAGCAGATGTGGGCTCAACTTCCAGTCATCACCTCCCCCGGGAAGCCTGCCCTGGTTCTCCCTGGCTGGATGTCCCTTGATAACGACCTCCATTATGCTAGATTGAAGTTGCCTGTTGCTGTGACTGCCTCCACCAGGATGTGAGCTCTAGGAGGACGGCGTCAGCCAGTCTTGTTTATTGCCCTGTCCCCAGTGCTCAGCTCACTCACTCCCTTACCCATCCACGCTGGTTTCCACGGCAGGGTGGAGCAGGAGCCGGCAGTGAGGAGAACACCAATAGCTAATATTTAAGTGGCCTTTGCCTTGTGCCAGGCCAGATATACAACAACCCTAGGAGAGAGTTTCTATTATGATTGCAATAATGCTACAGATGAGGAAACCAAGGCACAGAGAGGTTAAGGAGCCTGACCAAGGTCACCCAGCCTATAAGTGTCAGACAGAACTGGGATCTGAACCTGGCTGGCCAGCTCTGGAGCCTGTCCAGCCCTGCACATGCTCTTCCCCAGGACACCCGGCAGGAGCTCGGAGGGTCTGGGGCAGTCACAGGATGGGGAAGAGGGTGTGGGAAGCCCAGGTGGGGGGTGTGTGGTGCAGGGCAGCAGGAGAAGTTCCCTGTGACAAGGAAGGCGGGCTCTAGGCATCTCAGAGGACCCTCAGAAGAGGGGCTGTGCTCACTCACCACCTGTCAGGGAATCTCTGGGTCAGGGTTGGGGAGATCAAGCAGGGCACTCCCATTTTAAAGAGGGTTTGACTGAGGCCAAAGAAGTCCCAAGTCAAACTTTTGCTGAGCACTCTCATTCAGGTTATCTCCTTTAATCCTCACGGCAGCCAAGTGAGGTAGGCGCTCTATTAGCTCCATATTACAGGTGAGCAAAGTGAGGCTCAGCAGATGGGAGGCATGCCCGGGTCTGTGTGGTGGACGTCTGTGGCTCATTTTCAGGGCACCGTTTCTTCCCCTATGCTAACCCAGCATTCTGAATGGGAGCTGCCATCTCTCATAGACCCCAACCTCCTGGGCAATGCTGATTGGGTCAGAGATGGACACGTGGCTCGAACTGGGCCAATCAGAGCCCTGGCTTGGGACTTTTGACCCTGGAGTTTTCAGCATGAGGGAAGGGAAGGCTGCAAACACACTGAGGGGACGGGAGGGAGGTCTGGTAATAACCTGCCTGCCATAGGGCAGCTTGGGGCTGCCGCACCGCCTCAGCTTGCTGGGTGGTCTCCAGCTGGTTCCGTCTAGCTCCTCCTTGCTCAAGTCTCTCTCCCAACCCTCCGTCACCCCTCTGTCTCAACCAGGGGACTTACGAGTGTCCTGGGCAGTGAAAAGGGGCAGGATGGCACTGTGCCCGTTCCAGAAAGGTGCTGAGCCAAGTCTCGGGGCACAGACAGCCCCACTCCTGCTGGAGGACCCACGGGTAAATGGCCGGCTGCAGTCACTAAGTGGTAATCTCATACTGCCCAAGGCCAGGGCCCTTGTCTGCTTGTTCCCTGTGCCCAGGAGAGAAGTGCTTGGCATACGTGGAATGAATGAATGAAGGAAGGAGCTGACATCTGTCTCTGGCCCTGGCTGGGCACAGAGCTTGCTCACCAGCGTGGAGTGAGCATGGCCACACTTGGTTCCCATGTGGCTCCCTGGCTCTGGTAACCGCTGCTGCCTGTGGGCAGGGCTCGGTGGGTGGCCGTCTCTGCTGACCTGTCCTCTCTCACCCCTTTCACCACTCCTTTCTGTGAGGTCTTTTATCCAGTCTGGCATGTGGGGGTGTGCAGGTCTGTCAATGCAAGCTGCATCCTTTTTTTTTTTTTTTTTGTCTTAACTTCAAAGAGCATCTTTTGAACATAAAAGGCCAAGGGTATATCTCTTTTGTTTCTCTTGTTCTGCAGTGACCCCTCTCCCCTGATGCAGGGGTGACCCCCGGTGTCACCACATAGGGCCAAGCAGACTATGAATGAGTTTACAATGCAGTGGCCCAAGCCTGTAGCCCAGCTACCTGGGTGGTGGTGAAAGGGCCTTGGGAACAAGTGAAGCCCCCGACAACGGTCAATGGGAGAAAGAGTGGCCTGTTGATTCATTCAAGATGTCGTCAGGCCACCTTCATCCTTACCAACCAACATGTCAGCCAGTGAGCTGGGACTTGAACCCAGGGCTCCTGACAAACAACCAAGACATCCAGGCCCCCATAGTTTTCCTTTCTGAATTCTCCAGAGAGAATCCTAGCATTAACCATTCTCTTCTGAGTTTGGGAGTTGTCAGGGCTGACTGACCATGGCCTGAGGCTCCCTGCCCTGATCCCTGGGCACCTGCCTTTCCAGCCCCGGTGTGGGCCCCAAGGGGGGCTTCGTGTAACCCATTCCTCCCAGGGTTAAGGCCTCTCCCGTTCAGGCCTCTTTGAGCCACGAGAGGGCCCCGGCTCCCTGGAGGGAGATTAGAGGGCCAGGCCTGCCCTGTGGGCCAGAGCCCCTGACTATCCTTCCAGACTGACCTGAGTTCTGCCGAGGTGGAACAGAGGCACCCGGCTTCCTGGCTCCAATTCCTCGGCTTGGCAGCCACCACCGGCATTTGGCACCGACCAGGCAGGAAGGAGCACAGCAGCCAGCTTGGGGGCTCCAGGGGCAAGCAGGGCCTGCAAGCCAAGGCAGCCCTTCCCAGCCCTGGAAGCAAAGGGTTAACAGACTGGGGAAGGAGGGAGCGGCAGTCCTTTGGCTAAGCAGCCTTGTTAATTGATTCCCTCATTCCCATTTGTTCCTGCTAAAGAGAGACAGATGAGAGGGAGCCCGCCAGGCCCGTCTTGGCACCCGGCAGCTTGGCTGGGCACAGCTGTGCTCGTGGCTCTGGTGGCTCTGCAGGGGGAGGGGCTGGTCACAGTGGAGGTGAGGAGAGGGGGCGGCCCACAGCGCTTCTGAGAGCACAGATCTTTTCTTTCGCCTTGTGATACCGCTTTGATCTTTTGGCCTGGGCTGTCACTCCCTCCCCGCACCTCTAGTCTGGGAGCTGACACCGGGGACTCACAGAGAGGCCCTGCCAGCAGGAGACCCATGCCAGCTTTCTGCCTGGAGGAGGGTCAGCTGTGGCCTGTGCAGTCCAGACTGTGTCTTTATGAGGCAGGCTGAGGTCCATGGCACAAACCGGCATCGTCACCCTGGCACGGGCTCTGTCCGAATCCCCTGGCCCTGATCTGCTTGGGACTCAACTGTTTTAGCTGTTGCCACCTTGTTTTCTTCTCAGCCAATGGATGCTTTGGATTGTGCCGGGCGAGGGCTCTGCCGGGTTCCCCTCAGAAAATGGAGTTTGAATGTCACAGTGAGGTCAAGCATGGAGAACCCTGAATTCAAATCCTGGGTCTGTCACTTGCTAGCTGCATGATTAAAGCAAGATATTTTTACCTCTTAAAGTCTCAGTTTCCCAGGTGTGAGAGCATCTGTCTATGGTAGATTGCAAAAGGAGCCACGATTCTCCAACCTGTGGCAATATGACCTTGCAGCTTCTCCCATCAAAAAGTAGAGTCTAGTTTCCCCTCCCCCATGAGTCTGGGATGGCTTTGTGACTTACTTTGGCCAACAGAATGTGGCAGAAGTGACATCAGGCTGGTCTGAGCCTAAGCCTTGAAAGACCTTGCCCGCTTTTACTTGTCCTCTTGGAACCCTACACAGCTGCTGTGTGGACGGGCCTGGGCTCTCCTGCTGGATGGAGAGACACGTGGCTCAGTCACCCCCATTGCCCAGATGACAGCCAGCCAACCCCCAGAAGTAGAGCCACTTAACTGCCTGGCAGCTGACTGCAGTTGCGTGTGAGCTCAGCCAAGACCAGAAGGACAGCCCAGCCGAATTTCCAAACCATAGAATCATAAGCTTAATAAGTGCTTGTGCTTTTCAGCCATAAAAGTGGTGTGATTTGTTACACAGCAAAAGCTAACTGCTACATTATCTTGAATCGTTGTATGGATTAAATGACATAATGTAAGTACGGTTCCAGTAAGCTGAGTGCCCAGCACAGAGCAGGTGATCAGCAAGTAGAGCTTCAATTAATGTTGTCCAGGGTGATGTAATTGACCACAAACTAAAGACTCCTGCATCTGAACCCCTCCATACACCTCCTCTATAGTAGTAATGAAAATCATAATTAATATTACTGAGCACTTACCAAGTGCTCGCAGGCATTTTACAAGCCTTATCTCATATAATCTTCATTTGATCTCAGGAGAGAGGTGCTCTCAGTCACGTTATTTCATTTTACACATTCACCATTTAAAATCTGAACAAACTGGGGCTTGGAGACATGAAATCAGACTTGCCCAAGGTCACACAGGTTAGTGAGTGGCAGAGACCCTTCAACTCTTAAATGAGCAATTGGCTATTTCCTACCTTTGTTTGTCTGCTTTCCCAGGTCAGCTTCCATCTGCAGGTCCTATCCTGGCACCCCCAGTCCCTGGGGAAGGGTCTTTCTCAAACTTTTACCAGACATCACAATTAGGCTCAGTTACGTCTCCACTGAACACCTGAGAGCTCGGGCACTGCTCTTCTGGCCTCCCCCATACACAGGCAACAAACCGTCAGGAACCTCAGTTTTCCCTCAGCCTGCACAAGGATTTTCAGTCTCTGCTCTCACTGGATGCCTTTTGGGGCCAAGGACTTTTCTCTGGCTGCCCCTCCTGGGCCTCCAAATGCCAACTACTGTTTTTCAATCCTTTGTAAACCTTTCCTTTTCCTCCAGGTTCCCTTCCATGTCTCTGGTCAGGAATTCTGCTGACACCCGTGCTGTGTTAGGGACATTGGGGGCATTATCTGCTCAGCACCCTTCCCTTCCTGGGAACCATAGCCCTTCCCCAACCCTGCGGCCCAGTGGCCATAGTCTGAGCAGCCATGTTCCCAGAGAACCCCGCCTCTGGCCATAGGTGATTGGTCCAAGGGTGGCACATGATTCAAGCTCAGCCAATGAACGCTCTCCATGTTTTTGAACTGGAAATGAGAGTCAGCTTTCTTGACAGCTATAAAGATACAAACACAATTATGAGTGGATGTGGTCATGAATTTTTCTTATTTTATTTTTCCTGCTTTAGACTAATTTCACTGGTTTTGTATGCGAATATTTTTTAGAATGGTAAATCACTTTTTTAAATATAAGTGCTTCTTGGGTAGACTTTTCCCTCCTCACAAGCTATACATTTTCATATTTCTTCACATTTTTAGGCCAAAGATAGCCAAGCAAGCCCTACTGAAGAGAAAAATAAATAAAGAAAATGGGATTCTTCCTTTAAAACAAATCTGGAGCCGTCTGGGGAAGAAGCAGGGTCTGCAGTTGGGGTGCGTGAGCTGGCAGTGAAGAGGAGAGAGAGTGGAGGGGATCCTGCAGCACCTCCAACCCAGCCGCTCTCCCGGCCTTTCCTGTGGATTAGTTCCTTGGCTTCTGAGAGTCAACAAATCCCTCTTTGTGCCTATGGGAGCCTGAGTTGTGTTTCTGTCACTTACCACCCTGAGTTCTGACTGAAGACCCCGGCCATGTAGCCTCTGGACCCTCTTTCTGGAGGGGCTGGGGCAAGCCCCTTAGGGAAAGAGGAAGAGAAGGTGGCGTGCACCAAATGGTGGTCATTCCCCCCTTGGGAGCCCCCGGGGGTTTCAATCCCATCTTTACAGATGATTCACAGCCAATCAGAAAATGGCACCCCCAAAGGACCACACACTCAACCGGAGACCTCACCATCCACCCCAGGATCATTAAAGGATCCTGGAAATTCCAGCTCTCCAGATTATCTCGAATCTGACCCCTTCTCTCCATCTCCATGGCTGCTGCCCCTGTTCATGCCATCTCCATCTCAGCCCTGGAATTCTGCATCTGCCTCCAGACAATCCCCTCCCCACATGGTAGCAAAAGTGTCCTTAGCAGGGAAATGGAAATCAGATCACCTCGCCTCTTTACTTAAAGCTCCCATGGCTTTCCACTTCCCATTGCATTTTTGGTAGAAAATCATCAGGCTCCCGAGGCCACATCTGCCCTGCTGCAGCCATGGTGGACTTCCTCCTGCCCCCTGGAGAGTCCAGTTCTTTCTCATCAGGTAGAAACAATGAGCTGAACTAAAATGTCATCTCCTCAGGGAGTTCGTCCTGAGCATCCTTCCTAAAATGGGTCCTTGCCCCAGTTGCTCTGCACCCAAGTCCCTTGTTTGTATTATTCACAGCATATTGGGTTCTAGGGCTACCATAATAAAGTACCACAAACTGGGAGCTGTAAAGCAATAGTAATTTATGGGCTCGCGGTTCTGGAGGCCAGACATCCAAAATCAACACTCCAGCAGGGCCATGTGGGGAGAATCCTTCCCTGTCTCTTCTAACTTCTAGCGTTTTCCGGCAACTCTTGGTGTTCCTTGACTTGTAGCTCTTCAGTGTCTACCGCCTCCGTCTCCACACAGCTTTCTCTCATTATGTGTAAATGTCCACGTTTCCTTTTCTCGTAAAGACACCAGCTGTACTGGGTCTGGGCCCTCATCCTCCGGTTTGGCCCCATTTTACTCATCACATCTTCAAAGATCCCATTTCCAAATGAGGTTATGGGCACGAGAACCGGGGTTAGGACATGAGTGTATCTTTCGGTGAGACACAATTCAGTCGATAACGTACAGAATCATCACAACTGAGTGACTGCATTTGTCTTTCTGTGCACTTGTTTTGGGTCTGCCCCTTCCACTGGTA
Organism: Choloepus didactylus; assembly: GCF_015220235.1. Taxonomy (NCBI): domain Eukaryota; kingdom Metazoa; phylum Chordata; class Mammalia; order Pilosa; family Megalonychidae; genus Choloepus; species Choloepus didactylus. The sequence goes on along the minus strand of NC_051308.1, from coordinate 208,034,189 downwards.
TGTGAGCTCTGTGAGGACAGGAAACGGTCTGCCTCGTTCACTCCTGGCACTTGGCGCTAACACGGTGCTTGGTAAATAAATGGTTCGATAAATAGTTATGAAATGACTGAGTGGACTGTTCAATCCAGTAAGGGACGTAGTAGTATCCTCATTCTATGGAACAGAAAGTTGGGGCTGGCACAGAGCCAGCAAATGGCAGAATTGGGACTGAAGTTCAAGCTTGGGTGAGGACAGAGCCTTTGTGCTTTCCAAAATAGCCACTATGTGTGTCGCGTTTGAATTTACCAAGCAAGTCCGTCCATGCCCATTATTTTATTCCATCTCTACCACCCAGTCCATTCTCCCAATTTTATAAATGAGGAAATGGGGGTTTGAGAGGACTCAGGGCTGGTCCACGGAGCCCTGCCTCTGCTAGGGATTGCCAGAGCCTCCTGGGTTTCCGGGGCCCCTGAACCCGTCCTGGCAGGAGGGATTCAGCCTGCGCTCCTCCTGCCCAGCTGGGCTCCCTGCCCACGGGGGCACCACCTCCCTCCACCCCCGTGCAGGCCTCTCGCCTGTGTCTGTCATGTCAAGTTCAAGTGATTCATGTGGCAGCAGCTCATGGTCTGCCTGTCGGCACGTCAGCTAGCCTTGGTTACCATGACAACGGGATGCAAGGCACCAGGGCATCAGTGGGCTGTGGCTCTCGGAGGGGCAGTGCCACGGATGAGGGAGGGAGGCTGGTTTCTTCCTCCTGTGGGAAGCTTGGCAAGGGCTGGAGCCACCGGGGGCTGGGCGGCCCCTCCCCGTCTCTGTGCCTTGGCATTTCCTTCCTGCCATCTGTGCTGGGAGCTGGGGGAGGGGCTGAGTTCCATCCCTGGTGGGAAGGGGCTGGGAGCAGATGGGCAGGAGGAACAGCCCTTCCCAACTGGGATAGGCCCCCACTCCCAAGTTCTAAAAACTCTCTTCCAGCATCCCCTCCCCTGTCCCTCCGGCCACCTCTAGCTGCCTCCTCACCACAGCCCTCCTCTCCTTGGCACAAATGGAGAAGTTCAAACCCCCATTCAACCAGAAAACTGGTGTCTGGACTTGGAGGAGAACGCGGGGTGCTAATTTCCAGGGAGGGATCCTGAGGGAACTACCCTGCCACATTCTGGTGCTCAGCTAGGACCTTTACTCTTTCATCTCCATCACTCTTCTCAGCAACACTGTGGGCTCGGTATTATCACATCGATTTTACAGAGGGGAGAGCCGAGGTTCAGAAATGTGGGGTGACATGCCCCAAATCAGCCAGCTGGAAAGGGGTAGAACCAGGATTCAAACCAAGGTCCACCTGGCTCCCAACTCGGTTCTTGCCAGAACCCGGGCTGCAGCCCCAGAGTGGAAGGGATTCCTCCCTGCCCAGCCCCTCCGTCAGATCAGCTCATCCCTGCCAGAGGGTTGACAGCTGGGGGCTGAGCTTGGGGAAAGAACACTGGCCTGGGAGTCGGGACACCTGGGTTCGGGTCTTGGCTCTACAGCTGGCTGTGAGAACTTGGCAGGTCTCTGCCCTGTTCCCGGCCACAGCCCCTTTGTCCAAGACCCACCAGGAAGTTGGCATGAAGGTGCCTTTCAACAGCAGATGGGGCTGTTGTGGCCTGTCATAGGGAGAGGGTTGGGGCTGGGCCTGGGATGGGTGATAGGGATAGCATGTGGCCAAAGAAGGGGCCTGAGTTAGTAGGAGGAGCAGAGGCTCACTCTCATAACCGGACGTTCAAATGGGACTTCACCTATTTTGGAATTACTTCTGAGAGCAACGGGCACCAAGAACCTGCACACTCTAAATCAAGATGTAGCTGTCTTCAGGCCTTGCAAGGTGGGTGAACCCAAGCTGGTTCTGTGACCCCTGTCGCCCACTTCCACACTGCATAAAGGGAGGTAGGAGTGACAAGGGTGGGGCAGGGGGAGATGGGTAGTGAGGTTTCCTTTGTCCAAAGTGCTTGATGTGGGGAGAGCTGGGGTGTGCCCCCTCCTCCCACCTTAAGTTGGATGATGGGAGTCATGCTTCAGGAGAAACACTTGGAAGAGCTGACATGTGTCCCCTAGAATTCGGGTGGGCACAGTGGTGGAGGCCTGTCCCTCACTTGGAAAGAGTCTAGAAGGGGGCGGTGACTTGAAGCAGAGAGAAGGCTACAGGGGAGCATCCTCACTTCCTGTTGGCAAGCCCAGCTTCTCCTGGGGGTTGGAGTAACTGTAACAAGGCATACCTCTTGGAGTCTGAGTGGGGTGCACCCCCAGAAGCAGGAGCTGGGGGGTAGGGGGTGTCGTGAGCTATCAGCTGCCATCACCTTTGCCCATGTCAGGGAGATGCTGGTTGAAGGAACCTAGTGAGGGGGTCTCCAGGGGTCTCACAAGACTTGCTCCATTAGAAGAACTCTCAGCTCCAATCTTTCTGAAGGACAAAGCCCCTCCACCCCCATCTCAGGTTTCTTAGCATGGGTCTGGCCTGAATTAGAGAGGGAAAGGAAGAATCTTTAGATTGAATGGGGGAAAGAAGTTTTGACTAGACTAGATCAGGGTTTTGACTCATAAAAATGAGAACGGTGATGCCTGAAAGTGTTCAGAAAAGGTATGGCATCTGCCTCTGAGATGGTCCAGAGGTGGGGAAACACCAGAGCAAGGTCTGAAAGCCAGTGCTGAGAATCAAGTGTTTCTTTCTTTTGACCCTACCTGTTCTAGTCATTTCAGTAAACAGTTCCCTTTGGCTGGTGTCCCAAGGTGGGTGGTGATTTAATCCCACTGCAGGCTCCTTTTCTTCTCCCTGCCCCCATCCCCTCCCTGGCCTCAGCGTAAATTGGGAAGGGATTCCCAGGTGGTGGTTGCTCTCCCTGTCCTGTCCTCTGGCACCTGCAAGCCTCCTTCCCACCCTCCCCTCCTTTCTCCCACCAGCCCAGCCCCCGATGCAGGAGCCCAGAGCCCCTCATCTCAGCTGCTCCTCCAAGCCTGCTGTGCTCTGGGACTTCCCTCATTTATCTTCTCGCCCTACTCATTCTAAAGCTGATTTTGGGTTCTTGGAACTGAGTTCTTCACTGGAACCGGGGCAGGACTAGTTCCACTATCCTCAATTGCATCAATAAATCTATTGGTCTAACATCCTCTGTTACAGAAAAGGAAATTGAGGCTCAGGAAAGCAAGACTTGCCCAAGGTCATAAAACAACCCCTGGCAGAGACAACTCAGTATCTAGGCCTTCAATGACCTAGTCCTGGGCTGAAGGGAGGACGTGGTGCTCCAAGGAGATGCAGCTGAACAGGTTCATGGCCGGTCCCACTTGCCACTGCTCCCTGGCCTGCAAAAGCCCATCCAGAGGGATCAAAAAGGACAGAGGACTAGAAAGATCCCTTCTCATAGGACCCCAGGCCCAATTCTGATTGACAGAGGTATCAGTGCCCAGCAGCTACCCATTCCCCCTGACTGTTCTGCCCCCACACCTAGCCCTGAGATTCAGTGGGCCACTGAGACCCTCTAGAGCTGGCTGTCAGAACAGCTGCTGCCATGGGCATCTTCAGTTCCTACTACTGTAGATTCCAGCGAGGTGGGATTGAAAAAGTGTCGATTCTGAAGTTAGACCTAAGTTCAAGTGCTGTCTCTATTAATTAGTAGCTGTGTGTCCTTGGGCAAGTCACACTACCTCTCTGAGCCTCAGTTCTCTCATACATAAAAGAGAGCGATACACTGGGATTCAGTGTGAGAATAATGAGATCGTGTTTGGAAGCACGTCTCCCAGGTCTGGCCTGCCAGGCTGCTTCCCTTCCCAGCAGAGAGCCCCACTGCTTGAGTCGGACTTCTCCCTTGAACAATAGGGTCGACGTCCCGTGTGCTGGCCCCATTTGTGCTTCCCCTGACCACGCTGCAGGAAGCCCCCGAGTCACCCCATCTATTCTTAAACTTCTTTTTCTCCCTCCATCCACCATTTCCATCCTTTTATCCCCCTCCTCCCTTTTCAGAAATGACATAATTAGGGGGATTTAATGTTCTGCCGCTGAAATCTTCATTTTCTTGGGTAATTTCCACTATTTCATAAAGGAATAATTAATTGCATTGTCTTTAATCAATTGTTTTACAAATCCAGCAGCGGGAGGAATTCTCCCACCATCCCCGCAGCTGCTTTCCCCTCCTGGGTGAGGTGCCAGCTCATGCCAGTGAGAGAGCTTGACTGCCAGAGCTGGGGGCTGGGGAGGTGACGACTGCAGAGTAGGGGACCCACAGCGACCCAGCTCCCTGGGGGAGGGAGCATGGGTGGTTGGGAACACATCTGGCAGCTATGCCGGGAGGACCCACCATGGGGCAGGCCCAGGAAGGTGCTGTTCACCTGCGAGCTTGGGATGCCCACAGCAGGTCAGGTAGGGAGGATTGGTTCTGTGTGGCAAAGGTGGAAACAGGCTCAGAGAGGGTCACAGGATGGAGGTGGAGAGGGTACTTTGAATGAGGACCCTCCGGCTCTGGGACTCAAGAGAGAGAAGATGAGACCCAGAAAGGGAGGGACTGCCTAAGGCAGAGGTAGAAAGTGATGGTAATAACTGCTGATGCTTCTACAAGACTCACAAATTGCTGGGCCCTGTTCTAAGCACTTTAGCATTACAATAACCCTGGGAGGTGGGCACACAGATGAGGAAACTGAGGCCCAGAGAGGCTAAGTGGAATGCCCAAGGCCACACAGAGTAGAGTGGAGCTGGGCCTTGGTCTCAGGCATGCTGTCTCTAGAAGCTGTGTGTTTATCCACTAATGACACTAGCCTGAGACATCATCCCACCTCATTCAAGAAAGTCCACATCCTGCCCTGACTGACAAGTGACAATACGATGTGCTTCCTCTCTGAATGCACCCCCCCTGCCCCACCACTCGCTCCGGCTCAAGGCGCCAGCCCAATCTTTTCCTCTCACGTGCCTCAGAGCATTTGCTGCTGCTGTTCTCTCTGCCTTGTATGCTGTTCCTGCTGCATCGCCCCTGACCTCATTGACATCTCTGCTCAAATGTCAGCTCCTCAGAGGGACTCTCCCTGACTCCCTTACCTAAAATAGCACAGCCGTTCCCCATCTCCTTACACTCCTTTATTCATCCCAACCAGTGGTGGGCAGGAGTGCTCTCCACCAAACACTCCCTGTTCCCTGTACACTTGCTTGTGGGAAATGAGATGGAATAGATGTGTCCTGCTTCCCTCCCTGAGCAGGGGCTGGGGGCTTTGGGAGGGAGTATGCAGTTAGCCTTGCTCCCTTTCTGTGGCAGCTGGGGATGGAGTGTCCGTCAGCCTGGGTACCAGCTGAGGGCAGCGTAGAGCAGAGTGCCTGCTGGGCTCACACGCAGCGTGAGTGGGAAATAACTCTTGGGGGTCCTTTGCTGCAGCAGCATAACTCAGCCTGTTCTGAGAGCTGCATCACTGGATAGGCGGTTACTCATGTGTGTGTCTCTCTTGCTAGAATGTAAGCTCCTTGAGAACAGGGACTTGGTTGTGTTCACTGCTGGCATCCCCAGTGCCTGGTACATTGCCTGGTACATAGTGGGGGATCAGTGATGTTTGTTGAATGAATGAATGAAGATCATGTTCCCTTGGGCACCACTTTAGAATTTACTAAGTTCTAACCTATGTATTATTTTCTTTTATCTTCTCTATAGCCCCATGATGTAGAGAATATCCCCATTTTACAGATTCTGGAACTGACACCCGAAAGGGTTAGTTGAGTTGCTCCTTGAGATGCAGCCAGTTAATGGTGGAGAGGGGACTAGAGCCCACGTCCCTGAGTCCAGTGCATGCCATCCTTTCCCCATCCATTTGAACTACCCCTTCTCCCCTCCCCAGTGGAACTCTTCCCTTCCCATCTCAAGCCAGGCATTTTGCCTCTGCCTACAACTCCCATATCCGGAGCACAGCAGAGGATGCAAGGGCATTGCAAAGCCCCTGCCTTAAAGTGCTTGCCACACTTCCCACAGGAGAGGCACTCCCACGTCTCAGTCTGGAATCCTGACTCTTCCTTTCTATGTGGCTTCATCAAGCTTTGTTTTCCTTCCTTCGGGGGATCAAAAGTAACAAATTAGAAAGGTAATACTGGCATACTGGCCCAGCAACACTCCAAGATGGGAAGATCCCCCAACCTTGCAAAAGCTCAAAGGACACAGACATTGGGGCCATTTAGTGTGGGGCTAAGACGAGGGTTCTAGATCCTTCAGAAAAGGAGGGAGCATCACTATACTGTAGCCCAGATGTTAATTAAGTTTCATTCCATAGGCTGTTTAACACGGGCAGGTTACTTGATCTCTCAAGGCCTGAGGTCCCTCATCTATTGGTTGATCTCCAAGGATCCTTCTGAAAAGCTCTGCAACTGTGTTGACACAAATCATAGTGGATGAGAATAGGTGGGTCTTAACAAATTAGTAAGAGGTTCCTAGGCAAAGACAAGGAGGAATCTAGGTACAGAGAATAGTGTGGGCAAAGGCATGGGGTTGTGAAACTCCTGTGTTCAGAGAATTTCAGCCGATTCAGTATCAGTGGAACATTAGATTTGAGGCAATTTTGAGTAAAGCTAGAGATGAGGATGGAGAAGTAACGAAGCAGATGATAAAAGGCTTCAGTGCCAGCCTAAAGGATTTGGACCTTATCCTGTAGGCAACAGGGCAGCCATAGAAGGTTATTGAGCAGGTGAGCAATGTGGTAAGATCTATGTTTTAGAAAGCTCCCCCCTCTCCCTCAGCCAATGTGGAAGCTGGATTGGAGGTGGTGGTGGCAAGGATGGAGACAAGGAAACGAGGGAAGTGCTGCTGCAATAGGTGACAGTGGGGTGGCCTGAGCTAGGGCAGGGCACAAGGGCATGGCCAGGAGCAGGAGGATTCCAGAAGTATGCTGGAGATAAAATTGACCAGGTCTTCTCAGTGATTGGACACTGGGGATAAGGAAGGCGCTAAGGCGCACCCAGGATTCTGCCTTCGGTTCTGGAGGAAGTGGGTGGTACCGACTGAGTGTGGATTTGGAGACATGATAGAGGAGTCCTTTGTGGTGGGGTGAAAACAATGAGCCCCCACTGAGCTAAGCTGACTTCAACATGGAAGACATCAACACAGAGGCTCTTCTGAAAGGCCAATGGATCAGTCTATTGGGGGAGGCAAGAAGGGGTGGAAGCTGGGAAGTGTATTTGTTTTCTATTTCTGTGGAACAATTTACCCCCAAACCCATCAGCTTAAAACAGTAAACATTGATGAGCTCACACAGCTTCTGTGGCTCAGGAATCTGGGATTGACTTGCCGGATCATTCTGGCTCAGGGTCTTTCATGGGTCAAGATATTGGCCAGGGCTGGTCCTCTGGGGGCCTGACTGGGGCTGAAGGATTTGCGTCTGAGGTGGCACACTCACCGGCCCGGCCCGTCTGTGCTGGCTGCTGGCAGGCGGCCTCATTTCCTCTCTACAGGGCTGCTTGAGTGTCCTCACAAGATGGCTGCCGGCTTCCCCAGAGACCCAAGAGAAAGCAAGGAAGGAGCTACACTTTGTTTTAATGACATAGCCTTGGAAGTCACACTGACATTTTTGTGATATCCTATCCTTCACACAAGGCAGTCCTATTTGACGTGGGAGGGTTGTGAATTCCAGAAAGTGACAAGCGCTGAGGGCCTTCTTCCTCTGGAAGGAGAGAGAGCATCCTTTTCATTGCCTTGTTTTCTAGATGAGGAAGCCGAGGCTCACAGTGGGGCAGGGACTTGTCCAGGGCCACAGAGCAAGTTTGGGCCGGGGCCAGGGCTGGAAGCTGAGTCTACAGGGGCCTGGTTGCTGGGGAAGGGAGGCTTCTTTCCTGGAAGGCCTGGAGGGAGGAGGAGAGGCCCTCTGGAGGCAGATGGGAGGCACTTAGCACAGCAGGGAAGGGCAGGGGGGCTGCGAACCCCCCTGAGAGCCGGCCAAGTGGGGGAACCTCCCTCCCCAACCTGCCCCTGGTGGATGCACAATAAACAGGGCTGCTTCTGCCAGAGGAGGGCACGGACCCCTACCCTCTCCACTCCTTTCGTGCAGGGTACGAAATGCTTGCTCATCTCTCCACCCTTCGGTTATTCAACAGGGATTTACCAAAAACCTACGATGTGCCTGGAATCTCTACGGCCCATGTTGGACATACACAGACAAACGTGGTCCCTTGACCTCATGCATGAAGCTTGCAGTCTTGTGGGGGAGACCACAAGGGAGCAAATAAAGTCCTAAAGAAATACATAAACACACTGTGAAACATGCCTTGGAGGAACCCAGTTTAGGGATCAGGGAAGATTCTCTGAGGCTGTGACCTTTAGGTCTAGAACTGATGAGGTCAGGCAGGCAAAGAGTTTAGGGTGAGGGGAAGCGGAGAGAGCACCCCAGGTGGGGGGATCAGAGTATACAGAGTCTTCGAGGAGGGGCAAACCTTAGGGCTGATGAGAATTCAGGAGAGCCAGTGTGAGCTGAGCTCCGTGATTGGAGGGAGAGGGAAGGAGGGTGCCAGTGTGGAGAGAGAGGACAGGGGCAGACCTGGCAGGGCTTGGCCATTCTCATCCATCTGAGGGCCATGTGAAACGTGCCAGTGTGGCTCTGGAAAGGCAGCATGTGGGGAGCTGCTTTGTAGACTGGACTGTCACCAAGGTGGCCCTGAGCAAGACCCTGGACCCCAAAGGATGGGCTGGCAGCACTCGTGGAAGGCGAAGACAAGCTGGGTTAACCAGGAGGCCGCTGGTGGGAGCAGGAGACAAAGAAATGAGAAAGCCCAAGGAGTTTGGGCCCCCAGGAGCTGAGCAGAGCTCAGCAGGGAGGAGACTGAAACATTCCAGAATCCCAGGATTCTAGGTCTCCCCCAGGTAGGGGAGAGGACTGAGCTAAGCTAGCTCTGCCGCTGACCTGCTGTGTGACCTCAAGGAAGCCCCTTTCCCTCTCTGAGCCCCAGTTCCCTTGCCTGTCAAATTTGCATTAAAATACTACCTCGCAGGGAATTGTCAGGATCAAATTGGGTGATGGATAGGCAAGGCCTTTATTGACTGGATTTGGGGTCCATTGTTACCAAGGATCCCTGCCCAGGAAAAGGCCCCCTCCCTCTGCTGGGTAGGCACTGGCCTGGGAGCTCATTAGTCCAATGCTGTGGTGCCCCCAGGCCAGCTGAGAGCAGACAGGGGCTGCTGTGCCAGGGGGCCCTGGGGTTAAGTGGGAGCTAAGAGGATTAGAGGGTCCAGTGATCAGCTCCCATTCCCACTGCTGCCTCCAGCCGGGGCTGCCTGGCCACAGGCCTGCGGGGCCTCCAAGTAGGAGTCAGAGAGCAGCAGAGGCTGAGAGGGAAAGAGGGCAAGACGGAGTCACAGAGGGGGAAGGAGGAGCTCAGGAGCCAGGAAGATCCACCTGCTGGCCACACACACACACATGCGGACACAGGACACATGTACACAATCACACACATGCAGACATGCACACCCAAGCAACCTACACACACACACACACACGTGTACATGCACTTTACACGTATGTAAAAACATACTTGTTGACATAAGCACACCTGCAGACATGCAACACATGTGAACACGTGTGCACACTCAGCACGTGTGTACATATGCACAGCATAAGCACACATAAACATAAGTGCACTCATGCACACATGCATGCACATGCACACACGCCTGCTTATGCATGTAATACAAGTGCACAGCACGTACGCACACATGCACACAATAGGCCAGGCCACCTCCTCTGCCACCCCGCCGCGCTCTCCCACAGTCTCTCATGCACTGTCAGAGACCCAAGGCTCCCACAACCTCAGGCCTGAACCCACCTCCGACATCCCATAGCCACACATCAGTCACATGCTCAGCCCAGTGACAGGCACAGTGTCACATAGCCAGAGAATGCTTGAGCCGGGGTTTGAACTCATTTTAAGGCTGTGCCTGCATGGGGGCCAGGAGACAAAGTGGCATGAGGTGAAGCAAGGAGCTCCAGAGGGCCACAGCACCTGGGGAGAGGGAGCACGGATGATCTGGGTAGAAAGAGACATCTCACACCTGGCCCAGAATTGCCCGGACATATGCCTGGCCTGTGGTCTCCCCCAGTTGGCACCCCACACTGACCCCATCTGACATCCCATTTTGTTCTCTCTCCTTTCAGCTCCCTGGACCCAACTCCTGAGACCCAGACAGGGAGCTTCACGCCAAAGGCCCGGAGACCCAGGAAACGAATCTGGGAGGCTCCTGACCAGCCTGACTCGGTGCCTGGTGGAGGGAGGATGGAAAGGGGCCGGCCGTGGAGGACCTGCTGGGGAGCCTGGAGCAATGCTGACCATTCTCATCTCACTGAATTTTGAAGTGGAACGTTGAGGGGTCTGCAGGGTTCAGGGGACCCGGATGGGAGAAGGCTGCCCTTGACCACAGGTCTGTCTGTCTCCCACGTAGCTGTGGGCCTGGCTTGGAAGAGACCGAGGCCAAATGGCCCAGGCACAGCTGCCAACTGTAGTCCGCCTCCCCCCGACACTGCCTCAGCTGACCCCGCCAAGGCCCGAGGTGATGGGAAGATGGATGCAGGCTTGGAGCAGGGCTGGGGTAAGGGGCTTTGCACCGGACTCCTGGCCACAGGTGCTGGAGCCCCAGAATATCCTGAAGACACCAGGCCTGCCTGAGCTTTAGGGGTGGGGATGTTCTTAGATCTCCCCCAAGAGGCAGCTCCAGGGCAGGGTCTGCTAGGGGCGCCTGGCCAGCTGGGCAGCCGGAGATTTACAGCCGAGACCAGGATCCAGCCTGAAGGTGGCACAGGCTAAATGGAAGCACGGGCTCGAGGCTTCCTCACCTGGCGCCCAAGCCAGGCCCAGGAGCTGGGGTGGGTGGGGCATCCGGGAGGAGCCCTGGCCCACTCCCCCTCCCCAGGGGGGTCTCTGGGTTTTACAAGGCACTGAGGCCTGGAAGCTAAAAGCAAGAGCTCTGGAAATCTCCTGCCTGGGGCCAAGCAACAGCTCCACCATTCCTAACAGAGGGAGCTTGGGCAAAGGCTCAGCTCCGTGCCTCAGTTTCTTTACCTGTAAAGTGGGGATAATGGTTGTACTGTACCATAGGACCTTGGGAGGGTTCAGTTACTGGCTAAGGTGCCTGGACTAGTACCTGGGCAGCGAGTTGCTCTTGCCTGAGGCCCCACAGCTGAGCAGAGACTTGTGGGTGCAGCTCTGCTTGGGCCTGAGGTTTCTGCCTCCTCGTGTCCAGCTGAGTGCATGGGTGGGGGTGAGGGCGGTTCCGGGTAGCCCCTTCCCCAGAGGCTGCTCTGAATCAGACTTGGCCCAGCTCAGTGGCACAAAGGAGGCAGGCCAGGGCCAACTGGGGGGCTGAGGGATGGGCTCAGGGATGGAGCTCCCTGCCCCCAACTTCCACATCTTCATCTTCCCCAATGGCCCTGTGAAACAGGTACTGCTGTCATCCTTGTTTAAGGATGAGACCCTTGAGACTCAGAGCAGAGAAGGGACTTCCCTGGGTCACACACCCTGTAAAGGGCAGGTTGAAATTTGAATCAGGCCTCTCTGCAACCTGAAGCCAAGCCTGGGAGTTCAGTGTTTCTCAAGAGAACACCGGCCCTGTGGCCTGGGACAGGGCAGGGTGCCATGAGCTCCCGGCAAACGGCAGGCACTCACCAAGGGTGAATTCCCTCTGCCTTTACCTTCTCCTTGCTGCCCAGGCTGCACAGGGTCCTGTAGGATGCCAGGCCGAGGCCTGCCCGGGCTGGGTGGGGTGGCAGCAGTGGGAGGGCCAGGGTGAGCCCCAGGTGAGCCCCCAGCCCCACCCTGGAGGTGGCTCCAGAGACAGGCTGGGACCCTGTGGCCTCCTCTCCTAGCAACAAGGCCCTGGGGACCCTGTCTGTCTGCCTCAGGTGCCCCGGGGAGCCCTGCTCGACCGCCACCCCCAAGGGGTGGTGTCTGGATGGCAAGCCCTGCCAGGGGTGGGGAGGCGGGACAGAAGGGCGAGGGCGAAAGTCCCAGCTGGGGGCTGTGGGGGTGCCCCTTGCTCCAACCTGGGGTGAAGCTGCTGAGGGCCCCCACCTCTCCCTGCTTGCCAGCTCCCTTCCTTTCTGGATCAGAGTCTCATCTCTCTCTCTGAGCCTCCCTTCTCTCCCTTTCTCTTTTCCTACTACCGTCTGTCTTTTAATTCTGTCTCCCTTCCTTCTCTCTCTCTCCATTTTCCATCTCAGCTTCTTGAGGCTGCCTCTGTTCTCTCTCCTCTCGGTTCTCTCTTGCTTGCTCCCTGTTTTCTCTCAGGGTTCTGTCCCTCTGTCTTTCCTGTCCATGCTTCTCTCTGTGTCTCTCTCTATTCCATGCATTTTTCTTCTGTCTTTGCAATGTCTCTCCCACATCTCTCTTCTGTGCCGCTCTGTCTCCCCCACTGTTTTCTGACTGTCCCTCTCCATGCACACCCAGCTGCCTCTCCATCCCTCCATCCCTGACATCCCCTCGCCATCAGGCTTGCTTCTTTCCCAGTCCATCTCCCCACTGGCCCAGGAGCTTTGGGGTGTGTATGGGCACTGGCTCCCCAGCCCTGGTTGTGTGTGTGTGTGTGTGTGTGTGTGTGTATGTCACACCATGGGGTGCTCAGTGGGGCAGTCACTGAATGGGGAGACCAGAGTTCACCCTGTGACCTGCAGCTGGCTTCTCCCCCTCCCAGACCTCAGTTTCCCCATCTGTTGAATGGGGCTAATGGCCCAGGTGGGATGCTCCATGTGCCCCGTGGGCTGCTGTTTGTCACAGGCTGTGATAGAATGGGACTGCATGTCAGGCCTAGAGGGCATGGGGCATCTTCTGGAGAAGGGGCTGAACGGGTAGCCGGCTTTCCACCCTCCCTGCTGGCGGGTCTGTGGCTGGCACTGCCTCCCTCTTGTGACTGGCCTCGCCTGGGCAAGCTGAGTCAGGCCTTGGCGCACCTGGGTGGCTTTGGCTGCATGGTGGCGCCCTCTGGTGGCACTAGGTAGGCACCGCTGCCACACTCCATTCCCCCACCCCACCCCACCCACCTGGATGGACCCCTGGGTGGACTCCAGCGCCCTGCTGAGCCATGAACTCTGGGACACCGCTAGGAGCCAAGCTCCACTGAGCACTTGCTATGTGCCAAGTGCTCTTCCAACTGTTTACGTGCCTTGTCTCATTTGATCATCACCCTACCCTACGATTATCTCCATCCTACAGATGAGAAAACTGAGGCTCGGGCAGCCTGACTCCAGAGCTGGCACTCTTAACCACTGCTTCTAAAACACCTCCCACCAGCTGCCTACAATTCCCCCGCCAATGATGACTCATTCTCTGGGGTGATTTTTTTGTCTAAACAAATGTGTATTTACACATACTTTGGGCAGGAAACATCAGAGCCAAAGGACCCCATAGAATCCACCTAGGCTTTTACAGATAGGGAAACTGAGGCCCAGGTGGGTGTATGGTAGAGCTGATCTACCTTTCTTCTCAGCTCGGGTCCCGAGCTGGCTGTCAAGGAGCCCAGCGTCTGTGAGTCTGTGTTGAAACAGGGACGTGGGACACAGTATAACCAGTGCCGCCCTCTGGGATGCAAGAGGCCACAGGGGGTGGGGGCTGGGGGCATTCAGGCAGGACCTATGGAGACACTGGCAGACTCTAGAATTCCAGGAGGAGTTGAAAACTTCAAGGATTTGGGAGTGCTTGGGGATCTCTGGGCATCCTGTCTCTGGAAAGAACCCCTCTACTCCCAAAGTGGCAGGAGTCCAGCAAATCCACTGAGGACATGGATGTAGGACACCTGTTAAATACACAGGTGCCCAGGCCCTAGCTCTGGGAGATCTGAAAGGGTGCCCCCAAATATTTTACATTTTCACAAGTTCCCCAGGGGATCCTGACATTGTCAGGATGCAGACTAGTAGTTGGAAATCATAACTTGAGATTCTTTCCAACCCTTGCTTCTGTGATTCCAGAATCCTGAGATTCTCTGGGTTGGAAAAGTCATTTCAGCTCATGGCCCACCCTCTCTCTTCTTTGACAGCAGAGAAACCAAGTCCCAGAAAGGACAAGTGACCTGCCTGTGGCCTCACAGCCAGCTTGCAGCCAGAGCTGGAATTGGAACTGAGTCCGGGCTGCCAGGCCAGGCTCCCGGCCCCTGCGGGGCTGACTGTCATGCTTCAGGAATCCCAGCTGTCAACGGCTGCTGGAGAGGTGGGCGGGGCCTGCCGGCGAGTGCGCTGAGCCTGGCAGCCATGGGCGGGCCTCACCCGGGCCCCGCCCACCCTGCCGATGCCCCAGGTGTTCAGGATTGGTAGGAGGTCACCCGGGCTGTTGGCTGCTGGGGCTCAGGCCCACCTCGTGCCCCAGCAGCTCAGATTGGAGCCCCGTAGGGTGGGGGCTCTGCTGAACTACCCGCCGCGCCTCATTAGGATGCAGGTGGCACAGGCAGAGTCAGCAAGGCCACCAGAGAACAGAGTGCAGGGAGGGAGCCCACGGCCAGCCGGGGCACCCCCCAGGACCCCTTCTGGCTCCAGCTCTCTGACCAGGGAATTGCCTGCTCTTGGCCTCCCCCTGCCCTGGCACCCTCCCCACCAACCCTCCCTTCCCTTTCTTCTCCTCCTTCCCTTTTTGAACCCTCTCTCTTCCTTTCCCTGCCTTTGGGATGCCCGCAGGCCTACTACCCTTCCTCTTGACTCCTTTGGAGCCAGGCAGACTTGATTTGAACCCCGGCTCTGTGACCTTGGACAAATTGTCTAACCCTTCTGAGCATCAGTTCATTATCTGCAGTTATTGTCAGGGGTGGGCTGGGAGGCTCTTTAAAATGTCTAATGGGGGTTGAGTATTTACTCTGTGCCAGGCACTGTGCATGTTTTTACACGAGTTATTTCATTAATCTCCATAGACAGCTACCATCATCATCCCCACCTTACAGAGGAGAAAACTGAGGCATAGAGACAGGGCACAGGCCTGCTCCTGTTTGCTCAGCTCTTAAGTGCAGACCCAGGCTCTGGGGTTTCCAGATCTGTGCTCTTTGTCAGGCAGTTGGGGAATAGGGGAGTAGGGCAGTGCCACAGGTTGGGTGTGGTCTCACTGGGCAGGGGCACAACCAGGTATAGGAGTTACAATCCTAGTTTTGGAGCCAGGCCTCAGTCTTCTCATCTGTAAAATGGGGGAAGGGATGACCATCCCTGGGGGTGGTCATGATTAGTTAAAAGGGTGATGCCTTAGACAGAATCTAGCCTCCCACCCTCTTGCCCCTGCCCAGAGCATAAGTTTTTGGTGGACGTGGAACATGACTCTGCCTTATGGAGACAATTACTTACACAGCAAATGTTGGTGAATTTAACCCCTGTTTTTTCTGTGGCCACTATTACACGTCCCGAGATCTCTACCCAGCGGATGAAAATGGCTTCACACACAACTTTAAGTACCCCTCCCCCCACCCCCCGCAAGGACCTGAGTCTAGTTCTCCATGTGTAAGGCATGGTATCCCCTTCTACAGAAGAAGAAACAGAGGTTCCCAGTGGGGCCCAGGCTTGCCCCAAATCATGCAACCCAGGGGAAGCAGAAGCCCCTTCCCTCCTCATTCCACATGGCCTCCCTGCAGGGCCTTCTCGGTTCTTTGGAGGCAGGGCAAGGCTGGCTCTCTCCCCTCAGCAGAGGCCTGAATTAGCATTCCGAAGCGCACCCGCCCAAGTTGCCATTATGTGGTTGGGTAGATTCACATCTGTAGGGTCTAATTCACCCTAACTGACCCTGCAGGGAAGCTTCCAAACTCCTGGGTTTTTATGGCTTCTTAGAGTTTTATTTTTGCTTTGGAAAACTTGCATTTATGCCCAACTTGCAGGGTTATCAATCGATGCTGCTCTGGCTGATGTAGGACAAAACGGCTGGCGGGCTCCCCCACGTGGCCGGGCCCTGGGACTGGGCATCTCCCAACAACTCCATCCTACAAATGAGGCAACTGAGATGCAGGAAGGATCGTCGTGACAAATGGGTGCTGGCATTTATTGGGCACTTACCGTATGTTGTGCTCTGTGCCGTGTGTTTCATAAGCATTAAGTCAAATTGTCTGAGGTCTGACCCAAGCCCAGCTTGGCCAGAAATAGGAGGTTCAGGGCAGAGCCCATGCGTGCACTTTGGTTATGGTGAGTCTGAGGTTCTTGTGGGATATTCAGGAAAGAGAGAGCTTGGTTGAGCTTACCAGCTGGTCCACCTGGAGCAAGCTGGTCAGCCTCTCTGGGCCTCAGTGCCCCATCAGTAAAGTGGGTGTAATAGTACCTGACTTGTGTTGTTAGGATTCCATGAGTTATATGGGGGTGGGTCACCGATGTTTGGGAGGTGAGGAGATATGTGGGTTTCGGGCCTGGTGATGGTGGGTTTGGAGTCATCAGCACGTTAGAAGGAGCAAACACCCAAGAGAGGTGTGGAAGGAACTAGCAGGCCTGAGAGAGAGCCCCATTGTCCAGAGACCAGGGATGGGCAGAGGGGCCCTCTAGGGGAACGAGGGGCATCCAGAGAGGGGAGGAAGGCCAGCAGGGTGCAGGGTCACAGGGCCCAGAGCTGAGGCTGCAGGAAGGAGAGGGGCCTGCAGCCCCGTGGCCTCCTGCTATTGGGTCCAGGCAAGAACTGGAAAGCGCTCACTGGATGTGGCCACGAGCTTCTTAGTGACTCAGTTGGAAGAGCTTTGATGGAGCACGGGGTGGGCTGGGGTGGGCTGAGCCAGCGGGTAGCAGGCAAGGAGGAGGAGATGGGGTATAAAAGCAACTCTGCAAGAAGGATCTCAGGGAAGGGGGGAAGAAAGATGGCACCTGGGGGACTTGAGGATCAAAGGAGGGCTTTTAGAAGCTTGCTAACAAGAGGTAAGCATGTTTGTAGGTGGAGGGGAAGAAGGGAGGAGAGACGAGTGGGAAGATGGAGTCCAGGGCCCAGGGAGCAGACGGCTCCTCAGAAGAGGGTCGGCTGGTTTGTCCCAAGTTGGGGCTTTGGAGCATGGGGTGGGAGACTTGGGGTCCAGGCTGCACAGAAGAGCACCCGGGAGGAGGAGAAAGGGTGGTGCGAGGAGGTCAAAGAGCCTAGCTAGGGGAGGGAAAGCCAGGCCCCAGCGGCAAGAATGGAGGGTGGTGGGCAGAGAGGCTGACACTGGGTGGGAGGAAGTATCCGTGGCAGTCTGTCCTGGGTGAGAACGACACGTGCTGCGGGGCCTGGTGTGGAGGGCCTGGCCAAGGGGAGTAGGGGGAGAGAAGATTGTTGGTGATGAGGGGCCGCAGAACAGCCAGGCAGGGGTTTGGCTGCGTCATTGGGGTCCCGGGGACTCTAGGATGAAGGCAGGATGTGGGATGGTGAAATCAGGTCTCCAGGTCTTTGGGGAATGGGTATGAAGGGAGGGGAGGGCAGGCTGGGGTGGGGGGTGGGGGGAGGCAGCTGGCTGATGGAGGGAGGGAGGGGGCCCCAAAGTGGAGGAGGGATGTCTCAGCTTGTATGCTGGTGGGTCTTCCCATTTTTGAATTCTAGAGTCAGAACCTTGGGCTAATGATGGAATCGTGTTAGAATTCTTTATTCATGGGATCCCTGGCCCAGACCTCTGGAGAGGGCAGCTCCTCCCAGAGCAGCTCAGGGCAGGAAGCCCCCTTACAGGAGTTGTTTGACAGAGACACCACCTCTTGTCTAGTGTGGCCTTAAATTGGCCACTGCACCTTGATTTTCCCTCCTAATCTCTGGGATTATGCCCTCAAGCTCTTGGGAGAGTAGCCCATGCAGATCACTGTGCAGAGTGAGCCTCATTAGAGGCGAATTAAGATCTAAAGATCTTGGGACCACCCCTGGGGCCTGTGGGGCCTGCAGACACCTTCCTGCCAGCTTCTGCTCCCGTTGGCACAGGTGCTGCCACGGCGCCTTCCCACCGCCCTCCCAGGCTCCTCCAGGCCCACTCCTGGCAGCCACTGGTGGAGAGAGGCGGCTGCCTTGGCACAAGTCTAGGAGCCCCACAAAGTGCCCCAAGGAGGCTAGGAGGGGCAGGAGTGCCTCCCTTCCAGGGCAGAGGCTCTCAGGGGTGGCTGTCAGGTCCCCCAGGGGCACCCAGGCATGGACACAAGCACCAGGCTGGACTCTGGGCTGGCAGCACAGAGGGCAGCAGGCCCAGACCCAGCCGGTGCCCCGTGCCCCATGTCCGGCCTTGGGCTCTGTGCAGCCTCCAGGCTGTGACCTCCAGGGCCGGCCTAGTGGCTCAACACCTAGTGGGTGTTGCTGCTATAACGTCCACCCCTCACCCCCACAGACCCTCCAGAGGCAGCCAGGGGCACCCATCCAGAGAGAAGGGGCTGGAAAGCTGGTGGTGAGCCTTTGTGGCCTCACTCTGACCCCAGATGACCCCTAGATCACCCCTCCATGATGTCATGATGACGATGACCTGCTGCTCTGACCTGAGTCTGGCTTCAGCAGTAGTCAACGGGGACCCAGCTGGGGATGGCCTGGATATGACCCCCACCCAGTGAGCCTACCCCCATTCTCTCCCTGCCACACCTGGCCAGCTTCTCCCAACTCAGGTAGCTCCCGCTGGGTCCAGAATGAGAAGCCCTAGAGGGCCAGGTGTGCAGGCCCCAGAGGAGGGGAGTGTGCAGGTGATGACCAGCACACCCACAGGACCCTCTCCCAGATCCTTCTAAACCTCTCCGGGGTTGAGCTCCCTTCCCAAGTGCCCGATTGCTCAGGGTAAGGCCCACACCTCCCTGCATGGCTCCCGGGGCTGCTGGGTGAGACAGCCCCACCCCACGTGCTCCCCGGCCCGGCTGCTCTGGCCTCACTGTTGCTCCACCACCACCCAGCTTCCACTTCAGGGCTGCCACACATGTGGGGCGCCCTGCCTGGGACACCCTTCCTTCCTTCTGCTCTGCTTTTTCCTTGGAGATTCAGCTCAGGGGTTTCCTCTCCTTAGATCACCCCTGACACCCCCAGCTGGCTAGGGGCCCCTTCCTGGAGGGACTCCTCTGCACCTTTGCCCTCCTCCTTAGTGTGCGGTCTATGGGTTAGGCCTGGAGCTAACTTGCCTCTGCGATGAGAAACTGTGCCCGGGGCTGGGTCAGCTGCAGCTGCCTGAGGTCCTGGGGCCCTTCCTGGGGCCGCTTCTCCTCCAGGAAAACCAGTCTCCCCAGAGGAGTGGTATGGCGGGGAGATGCTCCTGCTACAGGCTGTGTGGCCTCTGGCAAGTTGCTTAACCTCTCTTATGCCTTATGGCTTCACCTGTAGTCAGAGGATAATGGCCCTTCACAGGTGTGTGTAAAGCGATGAAGTTAAGGTGTATAAAGCACTGAAAGTAAAGCTTGGCACATGCTAAGAGCTTTTTGTTACTTATGAGCATTATTACTTGGCGCTTTCCAGAGAAGGGCTCTGCTCTCTGTGGCCACAGGGTCCTGTAGGGGGCTGGGCAGGGCTTTTCAGCAGCCTGTACAGGGCGGACAGGTGGGGAGGGAGAGTGTGGGGGGAGGAATAACCCGATCCTCAGTTACCAGCCGTGTAACTGGGGCAAACTGCTGAGTCAGTCAGAGCTACTTTCTTTATAGGTAAACTACCTACTAATACTACATTCAACTTGCTCATTCATGTGTTTATTCAGCAAACATTTGCTGAAGTCAGACAGTGTTGCTGACAGATAAAAAGAGGTTAAGTGTGGGCAGGGGCCTTGCCAGGGGTGGGACCCCAGGGGCCACGGCCCCCGCGTGCCCACCCTAAGGTTCTGCCCAGCTCAGCCCGTCCCTTCCCAGGCGCTGAGCCCCACTCACAGGCCTCCGCGCCTGGGCTCCCTGCAGGGTGAAGCTCGGGCGCCCTCTCGTGGCTACGGCCCTCAGCACACTACCCTTTGCTGGGACCAGAAAAATCCCCCCAATCCTGGGTGGTCAGAGTGGAGGCAGTCCTGGGGTCCACTGCCTGCCCCCGCCCCCCCCCAGACTGCCTGAGGAACCTGAGGCCCTACAAGAGCTGCAACTTGTCCCAGGCCACACTGCAATTTGGGGGGTGGGGGGTGGGGGTGGCTGGCCTCTAGTCCCTAGCCTCGGGTCCTCATCTTTGGGGGGTGGGCCCTACCCATCCCCTCCCCTGCTAACCACTCTCCCAGAAGCTGCCTCTTCCTGGCAGGACACCCGGGGCAGCCTGGGCCAGCATGCCCGCTAGCTCGTGGGCAGGCCCTGGAAACCAACGGCTGGTGTGAGTGGGCGTTTGGAGGCACTGCCAGGCCTGGGCACTCACCAGCTTGCAGCCTGCACCCCCCACCCCAGGCGGCCCTTCCCAGAGGTTTCAGTGCCTCCTGGGCTCCCCTCTGCAGGGCCAGAGTGTCTCAGGCGCAGCTGCCCCCTTGGGGTGCTGTCTGATCTTGGCAGGTGCACACTCCCTCGGAGCCTCAGGCTCCTTCCCATTTTCCAGGGAAAACGGGTCTTGCTCTTTCTTCTTAGGCTCAGGCTAAGTCAGACTGTGCTGCTGGGCAGTGGGGGAAGTGGGGTTTGGGTAAAACTTCTGAGTGAAGATGGACCAACTTGGGGCTCCCTCTGACCCTTAGCCCATCTTGGGCACAGATGCTAGAGGGCGGTGCTGTGTGTATTTGTGTGTACTTCTCCATGTGACCACATCCCTGCATGCCCATCTACAGGGATTCATGCTTCATTCTTTCTTTCATGCATTCGTTCATTCATTCATCAAATGTGATGAGGCACTTATGCCAGGTCCTGTTAACTGAAAAGCTCACAGGTAGAGATGGATCAGAAAGGACAAATGTAGAAGGGGCTCTAAGGGGGGCCGCAGGATGCCAGAGGGCCAGCTGGACGGTCAGAGAAGGCTTGTGACATCCAAGGTGAGTGTTGAGAGGCAAGTGGGAGAGGCAAGTTAGCCAGGCATACCAGTACCATTCAGTGCAGACCTACTGCGCACCGGGCACCGAGCCAAAGCCGTCCATGGGTATCTCACTAAGTCCTCATGTCTGCAGGTCATTGGTGTCCTGTGTCTCACGAAAGAAAGGACTCAGAGAGGCGCAGTGACTGATCTGAGGGCACACGGTTCCCACATGGCCCACCCAAGATTCAGACCCAGATCTGGCTGACCCCTGAAGCTGTAGTTGACATTGTTTCTCGGGGTTCAGTGTGGTGGGCAGGCCAAGGCAGGGCGCCACAAAGGCTGGGTTATGGAGGGCAGTGGTGGGGGGGAGTGGGGTGGGGTGAGTGACCTGGTGAGATTTGAATTTTGGAAAGATCTCTCTTGACAGCTAAAGTGACATGTGTGTATGTGTGTGTGTTGGTGGCGAGAGCATGCAGAGCAGGGAAACTGGTGACCAGAGCTTGGTAGGAATCCAGAGGGGTGATGGTGGTGGCCTGGATTCTGGTGGGACAGAGAGCATTTAGGAAATGGATGGACTCAGAGGGTTTAGGAGGGGGCTTCAGCAAGGCTGGGTGGAGGCTGGATGCGGGGGGTGAGGATGAAGGAGGCGGCAGGGTCTGGCTTGGGAACCTCGGTGGTTGGGGGTGGGGGGGGTGAGCATTCTCTGAGATGGGAAAGTCAGGCTGGCGGAGGCAGTGAGTTCAGCCTTGCACTTGACACCCGGGGCAGAGCTCCTGCTCGCTGGGTGTTCTGTGTCCCCCTCTGAGCTGATGCATGCATATGTGCACCCATCCTCCCCCAGGGTGCCTGGCTGGTGGCTGATGGAGACTCAAGAAGGTCTGGGGGGCAGTGGCTGCTTCCCGTGTGGGCAGCCCTGGGGGCCATCCTACCAAACACCCAGCTCCCGTCAAGCTCCCTGAGGGGCATGGGCCCCAACTCTGGGGGTGGTGGTCTTGGCCTCCCAGAGTGGACAGATGCCCACCTCCCTCGGAGTCTAGACCTCATCCCGCCTATTCTCTTCTTCCAGCATTCAGTGCAGCCCTTTCCTGCAACCTGGAATTCCCACCTGATGTCTACCCTGGGTCCCTCTGGCTAGGTTGTAAGTTGCTGGCACCTCAATTTCTTCCACATGGGGAGAAGGCCAGGCGGGTCCCCTGCCGGCGTTTTGAGGGGACTCAGCTCTGTCTCCTCCCAGCTGGGAACACCCCTCTTTCAAGCCTCTTTAAGTATTCCCTCCCTTGTGAGCACTGCCGAGTGGGCCCCACCGTATTTGCTGGGTGATCTTGTGCTCCTTCTGGTCCCCTGAGTCTTGGTTTCCTTATCTGTCCAATGGGATTAGAGAAGCCCCACCTGGCAGAGCTGAGGTGGGGCAGGTCCCTAAATCAAGGGAGGGACACATTCTTCAGACTACGGGGGTGGGGGTCCCTCCTGTCATTGACCCTCCCTGCAGTGTGGGGGTGTGGGGGGGCTGTCAGAAGACTCTGTGGGCCCTTGCTTTGTGTGTGTGTGGGGGGCTTCCTGGCAGGCTGCCAGCAGCTCTTCCAGGCTAATTAAATTTTTTGAAGCAGCTGTGGAGGGTGGATTAACGAGCAATTGGCTGTGGAGCTATGATCAGTGCCAGTCCCGGCCCCCACCCTGGCGCCCGGCAGCTCCGGAAACGCCAGGAAGCCCAGGCCTCCCTCCTAGGGCTGGGCAGCCAGTGCCAGGATGGGCAATTGCCCTACACTGGGCACCTGCCTGGGCCAGGCCAGGGCCCGCTGTCCTGTCTCACTCTGTCCCACGTCCTGGAGCCCCTCCCACAGCCCACTCCCACCTCTAGGCAGGAAGGGGACAAGGGGTGGCCCTACTTACTGGGTCAAAGCTGAGGCTCACAGAGGGCAGGCTTGGAGCCCAGACTTCCCAGCAGCAGCAGGGACCCCAGGCTCCTCCCAGGCCACCCCAGCTCTTTGCTCTGGGGGACAGGCCAGGTTGGGTCCCCAGCATTCCTGTGCATCTTAAGCTGCAATAAAAATGCTGAGCACTTGGCCACAGCTGGCTTTGCTCCCAGAGGGAGTGGCTGGGATTCTTGTGCCCATTTAACAGATGACAAGGGGTGCCAGAACAGCCAGAGTCACACAGTGAGGTGGGGAGGAGTGGGAGGGTCTGGGAGCCCATCTCCTGCCTCCCCTGCAAACTGGGCCGTCAGCAAATGCCAGTTAGGCCTTCTGTTGGGCAGATGGGGACAGAGGGCCAGGTCAGTCTTGGAGGAATGGCTTCTGCCACCTCTCCAGTCCTCAGGTTCCCTTTCCATAAAATGAGAGTGAGGAGAATACCCATTTTGGAAGGTGGTTATGAGAAGTCACATAAAATAGCTGCCATGGAGGAAATGGTCCTTAAAGAGTATCACCTAGCAAATGTGTCCCTCATGTTTCAGGAACCTTCTTACACGCCTGCCTGCTTAGGTCTCCCTGTGGTCCTTGGCTGAGGCAGTTGAGGGGAGCCCCCTCGCCTCTGACTCTGGGGAAATGGAGGAGGGGCGGCTGCTGTGGCCAAGGCTGGGTGGGCTTGGGCAAGTCTCTGCTCCCTGGGGGAAGGGGACATTGGTAGGTGGCTGCTGTGATGTCAGGGCAGGTCCCACTCTGTGTCTAGCTTCTGGCAGGGGCTGGGGCCGAGGAGATGCCAGGGCTGGGGCATGTGTTGGGCAGGGGGCTCCTTGGGGAATTGTTGCCCCAGCCCACACCCACGTACGGGTACTTCTGGCATCTTCACAGCATCCCCCTGTGGGCACCCCCCACCACATGCATGCCCCACCCCCCCAGGGGCAACTGCCCACACCTGCCACACACGGATACCTACTGCCACGTGAATGCTCCCAGCCACATACGTCTTCACATTTGCACACGCACCAACACACACGTACCACACAGGCCCACACACATGCCCACAGCCACTCACACATCCACACAAGTGTGTCCACTTTACACATCCCTGTCAGCCTGTGTATGCCCACGCACCACCACGCCCCTCAGCCATGAGTGCACACGTGCATGGGTGTGCACACGCCCACTGCTGGTGTGCGGGAAGGGGGTGGGAGGGGGCGGCATGCTCACTGTGGGAGCTCTTTCACCCTGGGAGGGGCACCGGCAAATTGAACGCACAGTCACACTCCCGGCCCGCCCTTCCCCTCCCTTGTGGACTCCTGATCCCACCCCCGGCCTGCGCTGCCTTTTATCCTTACTGTCCCAGCTGTCTTCCTGGAGCACCGTCAGTGGTTAGTGGAGCACCACAGGGGGGCAGACAATTCCAGACACATCCTCTCCTTCGCTATACCTGAGGCAGCTTGGGAAGGTGGCTCCACCTCTGGAGCCAGCAAATTTATCAGCTATGTGATCTGGGGCAAGTGACAACCTCTCTGAGCCTCTGTTTCCCGTTTGTAATATGTGAGCAACAACAGTACCCACTTTGGGAAAAGAAAGAAGGAGGTTGTAGGTAATGCACACAGTAGGTGCTCACTGAATGTGCTTGGCACTCTGTCCTACCCCACAGAGAAGAAAGTGCAGCTCTGAGAGGTGAAGGGATAAGGCACTCCTGGCACACAGTAGGTGCTCAACACTGGTCCTTTCTCTTCGGTTCTTAGAAGCGGTAGACCTAGGACTCAAGCCCAGGCCTTCTGATTCTCTGTCCAGTGGTCTTGCCCCTACTTTGAGCTGCATTTAGGAAGCTTCTACTGGGACAGCCTCATCTTTCACCCTAGCAGCTGTCACAGGGCCTGTTACATAAGGGATCAATAAGTGGGCATATCATGAACTCGTCATTCCCTCCATGGAGAGGCAGAGGAGTAGAGCAGAGGAGTCTCCAGTCTCTCTCTGGATCTGAGTCTGAATCCTGGACTTACCCCCCTTTCTGAGGTATAACATTTTGGCCTCTGAACTGGAAGTAGGCAGCGTTGAGAAAGCTGATCCACTACAGCTCAAACCCAATTCTTGGTTTTCTCCAGAATTTAGTCTCCTTCTCCCAAATCTTTCTGCAGAAGTATAGACTCCCCCTCTCCACAACTTCCCCTTCATGATCTGCAGGAGAAAGGAAAATTACATAAAATGAGCATCTACTGTGTGCCTGGTGATTTCTAATAGCCCTGGGAGGCAGCAACCAGAGCTCGCATTTTACAGACGAGGAACTTGAGGTTCGGAGAGGCAGACACACTTGTCCAAGGACACACATCTGGGAATGATGAAATCGAGGATGGACCCCAGTGCTGGGCACCCCCAGGATCCCGGGGATGGGAATTGGAGTTCTGTGGAACTTGGTGCCCATGTGTTCTGTAGAGCCAGAAAGAGGCTTTGGCTTCTTGGAAGAAGAGACTGTATCACCCAGAGCTGCCCCGGAGGCCTAATTCACAGGGAGTGAGTTCCCCTTGGTGAGGACACCAACAACTTGCAAAGCAAGTCACCATGCAGCTCCCTGCAGTTTATAGTGCTGTTTGCCAGCCTCAATAGACCTATTTGCTTCCCAGCAACTTTGCGAGGCAGAAATCCTTCTCAGCCCCAGTTACCCATGCAGAAAGGAAGGCAGAGAAGTCAGAGGAAGGCTTTGGGACAGAGCGGGATAGGAAGCTAACATAGTCATTATAACAACATGCCGACTGCCTACAGTGATGTAGCCAACACTGGGCCAAGAGCGTTATGTGCATAATTTCATTTAACATTTGCAACAACCCTAGAAAAGTGGGTGGCATTATTATCTCCATTCTACAGGTGATAATAAGGAAACTAGCTCAGAGAGGTTAAGTAAGTTGCCCAAGGCCACACAGCTAGTCAGTGGCAGAGTTGGCCCAGTGATAAATCTCCAATCTCCAACTGAGGGGGCTGCTGCAAATAGGCAAGCAGGGCCAGGAGCCCATTTCCCCAGGGGCTCCTAGTCCTCTTTCCACGACGACTGGGGCAACACCCTATCCTCATGGTCCTTGAGCAGAGGGAAAATTCTCCCCAGGAATGTCCTCTAACCATTTCAAGGACAGAGAATGCGGCCCACTCCCAGGTGGAGGCTAGGAGAACAGCTGGCTGGGGGTGCTGGCTGGGGGTCCAGCCTGTGGCTGCCTCTGGCTTGCACGGGTGCAGGTTGACCCTTTAAAGAGGACCTTTGGATCTAAAGCCTTCATCTCTGTCCTCCAATCCGACCCGCCACCCCACCTCTGAAAAACGACCCTAAGGAAACATTTCAGAATTCGGGAAACACTTTTGGCACACAGGTATTGGTCGTCTGTTTATTTAGAACAGCAGAAAATGGAAGCACAGAGATTGCAACCACAGAGCAGCCTCTCAGCAGAGAAGGAACTTAGAATGAAAGGCAAATGCTCACAAAATCTTAAATGTACCAAGCAGGGGACAAGGGAGCACATTCTAAAGCACCCGGGGAAACAAAGGCATGAAAGCAAAGCACCAGAACGTGAAAAGCACTTGCGGTGAGATGGCGTTGTATAGTTTTTCTTTTGTTTTGTGTGCGTGTATTTTCCAAACTTTATTTAATGAGTATTAATTTTATGGGGGGGTTGGGGAGACACACACACACACAGAGTCCATCATTTTATGTAACTAAAACTGCTTATCAGGATGCAAACGAGAACCAAGCAAGTCGCCCTGGTGGGGGTGCAGCTTTTCCACCTGTCGGATCCTGCAGGGCAGAGAGCCATTTAATTTCCTAATGCTGCCCTTCTTGGAGGAACAGTGGACATCTTGGTGAAAAATGATGAGCCAGGGTTGCCAGAAATTCTTTCCAAAGCACTTGCAGCCTTACCTCAGGCTTGGCTGTGGGCGTCTTGGCAGTTCTCTCCATATGTGACTCTTCGTCGTTCTCTCCAGAGCGCAGAATTCTTTTTTCATTTTTTTTTCCATGGAAGCACAGTCCCACCTGCGGGAACTGTGGTGCAGGCTGGGAAAAGGTGAGCCATGTATGTGGCATTTTATTTGGCTGATGCCCGTGTTCATGTGAAGGCAACTCAGCTCCTCCCATGGGCTTGACCAGGGAATTTCATTATACTTTGTGCACCTCGGGTCTGGGAGCCCCTTCCAAGTCAGGCCACCTCCAACATCCTGTGTGTCTAGCAGAACCCAAAAGCCACAGAGACCAAGGAAGGAGCCCAGAGTAGCCCCTGGCCCCTGCTTCTGCCTCCCCAGGGCCTGTGCCTGGGTCTCTGGTGCCCTCAGATACTATTTCTCCCCAGCCGGGGTTGAGGCCGGGAGAGAAGAACGAGGGCATCAGAAAGACCTCTCAGGTGGGCTCCTGTAGCCCCAGCCCTGGATGGAGACCAGACTTCCGAGAAGTTAGAGGATCCTTCAGCAGTCATCTCCTGCCCTGGTTGTGGGAGCCAAGCCTGGAGACTCCCTGGAGAGGGAAGCCTGCAGAGGGGTGGGCAAGTGGAACTAAGAAGAACAGAGAAGCCCTGTGTCCACACTTACTTAACTCCTACTCCCATTTTAAGGAGGGGGGCGGAAACTGAGGCTCAGCATGGGAATTACCCAAGGTCATCTGATCTGCAGCAGAGCCAGGATTATTACCCAGGACGTTAGGCTTCCCAGGGAGAGGTCCAGGATGCTCAGAGAGAATTCCTCACCACTGGGAAGTATTTTTCTAGAGGCCCCTTTTGGTCCCGGGTGGACCCCTTGCAGAGAAGGAATCATTAATCTCTTCCAAGGTTGTGTGTGCTGGGAAGAGCACAGGCTCTGGAGAGTCTGACTTGTACTGTGGATCTTGGGCAAGACACTTAACTTCTCCAGACCTTTCCTTCTTTGTAGCCAGGGAACTAATACAAACCTCGACAGGGTTAGTTTAAAGCAGAGAGAATTTCCTTAGAAAGGGGAAAGAGAAATTTCACAAGTAATCACTAAAACTGCCCCTTATACCCTCCTAACAGGCCCAGGGTGCTCATTATGTAAGTGGGAACTTGAGGCTAAGTGGGTGGCAATGGCTACCCAAGATCACCAGACACTAAGTAGCAAAGCCTGGGTGTGAACCCAAGTCTCATTGGCTCCTCACTGAGAGCAGTGGCCTTCACCAGGGAGAGGGCACTGGAATGGGAGCCAGCCTGGCTTTGTCCTTGCCCACTCCTTGACCTTGAGCCTTTACCTTGCTGAGCCACAGTTCACCTTACCTGTGGCAATGGCAGGGCCTTGTGTGTGCACCTGGGGGGTCAAGCACCAGACCTGGCATCAGGAGGTTTCAACCCATGTTAGAGGGGGGCTGGGGGCTGGTGCCAGAAGGGACAGAGATGGCACAATGGGGGGCGGCACAATGACAGGCAGTGCCTGGCTTCACCTGGCTATCTGGTGCACCCCTATCCAGGACTGGGGGGCAGGACAAGTGTATCTTCTCAGACCCTGAAACCTCCATGCCTGATATAGAGCCTGGCTCGAGGCAGGTGCCTGATAAATGTTCACTGAGCAAGTGAAGCCAACCTGGAAGTGCCCAAGGCCCCCACCCCCATCCCTGGTACTTGCCTGGCTCCGTGTCCCTGCAGCCGCCCTCTTCCCACGGCTGGAAGTTTTCCTCCTGCTCTGAAGACTTGGTGCTGGCATAAGCTGGGTACCAGACCCAACTGCGTGGGAAGGTAAGGGGCCCTGGGTCAGTGGCTTGGGGGGGCGTGGACATCCAGCCAAGCTGGCCCTGACGTCTGAACTCCTGCTTTGTTTTTCCTGAAGGACTTCCTCCATTTATTGAGCACTTACTATGTGCTAGGCGCCGTGCCTCACCTGCATTATCTCATTCACGCCTCACAACCTGTGGGGGAAGGACTCTGGGCATCTCCATGATTCAGAGGTGGAAACTGCAACTCAGAGGGGAAAGGACTTGGCCAAGGTCACAGAGAGAGTAGCAGTTAGGATTCAAATCCGAGTCCGTCCTCCAGGACTCTGAAGCTTGTGCACAACGTCATTCTGGGTTCCATGTGCGGGGGTTGTGCACTGATGACCGGGTCTGGGGAGTGGATGCCCGTTCTCCTCCCTGCTCCAGGGTCTGTGCTTGCCTTGGTAACCTCCAGACCCATCTCAGGGCCGGGCAGTTTCCTGCTGGACCCCGGCCCAATTTCTATTGTGCCGGCGCCCCCTGCTGGTCTGGGCTACTCAGCCTTGGCCCTGGGCCCCTGGAGCCTCCCTCCCTCCCTCCAGATCTGCCTCCTCCTGGCTCTCCTCTGGGTGTGCCCAGCCCGACCTTCCCATCCCCCCACCCCACCCCCCAAGATCCAAGGATTCACAGCTTAGCTGCTCCAGGCTGGGTCCCAGCCACCCCGCGTTCCCGGATCACGTGATTCCCGTTCCCTCCCGGACCCAATGTGACCACATCCTAGCTGACTGCCCCTCCTCTCGCCCCTTTTCACCCCTCCCTGCAGGCCTGCCCTGAGGGGGTGCTGGGGGGAGGTGAGGAGGGGCCTGGAGGCGAGGCTGCCCCTGCGCACCGGGGGCTCTCCTTGGCCCCCTCCACCAGCAGCTCACTGAACCCTTTCCAGCCTTAAGACAGGGCAAGCTTGGATTTTGGAGCCCAACACTCCTGGGTTCCCTTCTTTACTCTGCTGCCACTAACTCACCGTGTGACTCTCTTTTCTCCTTCCCTCTGTCCCCTGAACTGTAAAATGGGGACAGCAGTAACCCCTTTCAGCTGCAAAGGGCTCGCCCGAGGACTTGGCACAAAATTGGGGTCAGTACGTGTCTGTGCAATGGATGGAGGGGACAGGGAATCAGTGGCCTTGACTGTGAGGACCACGGCTCCTGCTCACCTCCAGGCGGCCTTCCTGGCCTTTCCTAGCCAGGTAACAACTCCCCTGCAGGGTAACCCAGCTGAGGTTCCACCAGGGGCCCACCTGAGGCTGGTGAGCTTCCCGTGGCCTGAGCTGCATAAATAGTTCCTGGTCCGGTTTGCAACTCTGGGCCCAGCTCAGGCCTTGGGGCAGCTTAGAGCAGGAAAAGTGCAGGGAGTGCCTCACGAGTCCACAGATCAGGTTCCAGTTCTGGTTCTGCCGGGTCCTCACCTTGAACTCCAGGCAAAAGGTTTTGCATCATCTGAACCTCAATATCCTCTTCTGGAAAATGGGAGTGATTCAACCTGCCCTGTTAAAGGAGCTTGCAGAGCAGGTCTTGGGCACCTTAAACTCAGCATATCTCCCCCCATCTGCCCATCTGAGTGGCCGCCCCTGCTCTTGTCTCATGGCACAATCTAGGTGGGGGGTGAAGGAGTCAAGACCCCTCTCTCTCCCTCTTCCCCTACCCCAGCCTTCCCGCTCCTGGGACAGTCCCTCCTCACGCAACTCTGGTGTCTCCTTCTGCAGATCCCACAGTCACTCACTCTGTTCTACCCTGTCCTCCACACAGCAGCCAGTGAGCTTTACCAGACACAAGTGCTGCAACTTTCACCAAAAAATCCTGCAGGGCATCCCAGTGCTGGTAGGACAAAGACCAAATGCCTTGGCTAGAAGCAGCGTCTGGGCCTGTGACCTCCTCCACTGGTTCTCTGGCCACCTTCCCTCACTCTGAGTGCCAGCCATCTGGGACTTCTTTTCCTGGCCTTTGTGCATGCCATTCCCTGTGTCCAGAATGCTCCCCCCCACCCCACCTCATCTTCTAGCTGCTGCCCACCCACCCTCCAGACCTCAACCCAGGCACCGCAGCTTCACACATACCCTTCCCGGGCCCGGCTGGGTAAAGGGCCTCTGCAAAAGCTGCTGCCAGCCCGGGCCTCTCCTTGGGGCCCTTTTCTTGGTTTTTCATTGCATCTGTTTTCAGGGGATCTCATGAGGGTTCTCTGTCCCCATAGACTGCAGGTGCCCTGAGGGCGGGGCTGTGTCTGCCTGCCTGCCGTGGTATCCCCATCTGCAAGAAAGTAGATGCTCGATGAACATGGTCATGCCCTCCTCGAACCCCCTGTGGCCCTCAGTCCGCATCCTGGGTTTACGGATGCTGATGCCCAGGCTGATGGTAAATGAGCCCATGACGCAGGGGGCAGAACCTTAGTCTGAGGTTTGGGAGTCCTGAGTTCTAGTCCTGGTTCTTCTGTGTGACCCTGGGAAAATCACCTCCCTTCTCTGAGTCTATTTCCTCCCTAGGGGCTGTGTTATGAGAGGCCAGAGTGGTCCCTTCCCACGAGACTGGTTCAGGAAAACTTCCTGGAGGAGACAGGACCTGGGCAGGGCCTTGAGAGGGCTGAGTTGGGTGGAACAGCATGGGAAAGGGATTCCCGGGGGGAGGCACAGCGTGCAGGAAGCTGGGAACGGGCATGGCCTGTGGATCGTATGTATAGCTGGACTGGGTGTAGGGGGACAGAGCCTGGTGAGAAGGGAGCTTAAAGAGAAGGCAGGGTGGGGAGCAGGGGCTCGACGCCCACTCCCAAAGTCCTCTGGAGCCCCCAAATGAGTAGGACCTTAGTACCTTCCCTGAGAAGGGGTGGTCCAGCCTGAAAGCCCCTTACCAGCAGGGCCCCTTAATTACCCACCCACCTAGCACCTCTTGCTTCTGGCATGGGCTCATTTCCGGCTCTCCAGAGCCATGCTGTTGACAGCCCCTGTGGTCTGCCTATAACTGGCTCCCTCATCAGATGGCAAGAAGGACGCATCCTCTGGGAGAATCAGAGGCTCCTGCCTGACGCCCTCCATCGCCACCCGGGAACGCCAGGCCCCACCCAGGCCCCCTCCGCATCCCCCGAAGCTCTACCCAGTCTAGAGTCTTGCATCTGGCTCTGCCGTCTCTTGCCCCCTGGTGCCCCTGCCACCCCCCAGCTCCACACACTGCACCCCAAAGCTGGCTCTTTGGTGTGGCTTGGGGCTGAAGCACTGTCAGCCTTGTGCCAAGGTGAGAGCCTGGTTCCTGGGGTGAGGATGAGGGTGGGGGCAGGTATCCCAGGTGTGTGTGGGGGGGTGGGTGGAGAGGCTGGGGTGCACGTGCAGGCTGCAGCAGGCTGTGTTTGCAGAGCTAAGATTGGAATGGGCAGGAACTTGCTGCCAGAGACCACCAGAGTCCCTGAAACAGAGGGGTCTGGGGAGCAGGGGTCTCACTTGACAAACCCAGCCTGCCTAGGAGATCCGGCATCCAAGCAGAGGACAGAGATGAGGGTGGGTGAGACCAGCCAAGTGTGTATGTGGGCGTCCACTCTTCAACCCCGCTTGGACCCACCTCCCCCTGCTTCCCTACGTCCCTCCAAAATTCCAAAATTCCAAGTTCGTCCTCACTTGGGGCCTTTCGCACCTGCTTCTCCCTCTGCCTGGACCCCTTCTTTGCCCGGAACTTGCCATGACTGTGTCCTCGGGGCCTTCCCTGACCACCTTCCCCAACTCACACACATCTCATCACTCCGTTTTATTTTCTTTCTAGTGCTGTAGCTGTGTGAAGCGATTGTGTTCACTTGTTTGTTTATCTCCCCCACTAGATTATAAGTTCCGTAAGAGCAGGAACTGTGCGACTTGTTTGCAGTATCTCCCCAGGTGCTAGTCCAGTGCCTGATGCAGAGTCTCTGCTCAATAAATATTGGGGCCCCATGTTCTGGCCTGTAAGTCGAGATAATTTGTCTTTCCTCAATGCTGTTGCATATGCAAGTCTTTCTGCCTGAAATGCCCTTCCCCAGGTTTTCCCTGGAAAAATGGCTTCAACGCTCAGCTCAAACAGACAGGGAGAAAGTTGACCTGAGAGTTCTCCCACAAATGCAGTGGTAATAAAAAGACAAACCTCTTGTCAAGTCTGTGCATATTTCTGCTGCTAGGAAGTTTTTTACCTATCGAGTTACCTGCTGCATTATTAGAGAAGCACTATCGGAAAGCTCTTCCTTCTTTTCTGAGCGCTGGTGTGCTTCCTGAGCTCTGCAAAATCAGTCTCTGGGGAGAGGGGCGTGAAGGAGGTGGAAGGGTGGGGAGCAGAGATGGGGGAGCTGAGCAGACTCTGGTTGCGGCAGGAAGTTGGTAACTGTGGTTGCCCAATAATGGAGGAGGCCGACTCGGCAGGTGGTGAGCTCCCTGCCAGTGGAGGTACGTGCTTCCAACCGGCCCTCTCCCTGTCTCTTAGCTTCTGTCAGGAAGAAGTATACCCCTCCCCATGTCCCTCCCATGCAGGGTTCAGTAGATTGCCCAGAGCAAGTTTCTCTTTGGGTCTAACTTCAAAGTATCTTTCTGCCCCTGGTGTCAGGTTGGGGCAGATGACCCTCAGACAGTCGTGGCGCAGCTGCTCAGGGCTGACACTGGTGTGCTGGTGACAGAGGGGCTCTTCGGGGACACTGGGCAGCTCTCCCTGAGCTGAATCCAGAAGGATGAGGGGACATGGAACACACAAAGAGTAGGGGGAGAGAGAACAGGAAAGTGTGTCTCAGGCTGAGAGAGGGAA
Organism: Choloepus didactylus; assembly: GCF_015220235.1. Taxonomy (NCBI): domain Eukaryota; kingdom Metazoa; phylum Chordata; class Mammalia; order Pilosa; family Megalonychidae; genus Choloepus; species Choloepus didactylus. The sequence goes on along the minus strand of NC_051308.1, from coordinate 208,001,075 downwards.
AGAGAGAGACAGGAGAGAGGCATATTTATTGCATGGATAGTTCTTTTTATCTGGGGTGTAACAACAACGACAATTGTTCAAGTTTGAGGGTGCACTATATGCTCAAGTCTCATTGAATCCCTCAACAGTCTTAATTTTACAGACAGGGAAACTGAGACCAGAGAGGGGAAAGGCCTGCTAGGGTCATAGCCTGTCAGCGCCCCTCCTGCCCAGCTCCTCCACGGACTGGACTTTTCGTTTGTTGTCTGGCCTATGTGAGGCTGGGGGTCTGACCCCAGCCCTTGCTATCCTTGCCCCCTGCCACCCTCCCCCACAAGCATGCACAGGAGGCTCATTTTCAGCAGCTGCTTATCAGTGGCGGCTGAGAGCCCCTGCGTGTCTAAGCTTGGAGGGACCTCATGGGTTCCTGGGCTGCCTCCTCGCTGCGCAGAGAAGGGAGGGCAGGGCTGGGACCAGCAGCCAGGCCTCTCAGCTGCTCACTGTGTCTGCTCTGTGGCCAGCCCAGGGCTGGACCCTTTATGCGTTCTCTCATTGAGGCTTCAACACAGCCTTAGTTTTCTTTTTTTTTTTAATTATTATTTTTTATTTTACTTGTTTATTTGTAGTTTTTATTTTAATTTTTTGTTTTTTCACCTCAGCCTTTGAAGGAGACATTGCTACCCTGTTTGACAGATGCAGAAACCAAGGCCCAGACAGAGTTTGCTCAGCTAGTGCCTGGCATACTACGGTGGTGGGACCTGAGCTGAGGTCTCTGACTCCTGAGCACCAGCACTTACATGTGCATGCCCCTTGACAGTTTATAAAGCACTTCTCAACTCCTTTAGCTCATTCATTCTTTCATCCAACGAATATCTGTTGGGCCCACAGTAATTTTTTTTTCATGCATTTTTCTAGGGAAACAGCATGAAGTCTTTGAGCTCATACAGCTTACAATCTGACGGAAGAACAGACGTTATTGGTATAATTCACAAGCAAATGTTTCATTGCACATTGAGCCATGACAGAAAGGATGCTGTGGGAGCACAGCACCTCAGCAAGGCTGGAAGTATGCCAGTGTCCCCATTTTCCAGATGGTGAAACTGAGGCCTAGAGAAGTTCAGTGATCTGCCCAAGACCACACAGCTGGGGCAAATCACGTGGTCGAGCTGGGACTCCAGCCTGGGGTCGGCCACTTCTAATTTAGTGCCGGTTCCACTACCCAACAAAACCCATAACAGAGAGCAACCACCACAAACTTCCCTTGCCTTCGGACTGCACGCGTGCACGCACACACAGTCTCTATGACAGAAAGAGTTACCTAAGGCTCAGGGTCGGTGCGGGATTATTTGTGGTGGAAAAGAGAAGCCAGCAGAGATAGCAGAGAGGCAGTTCCAAGTCCATTGTCCCTGTGGCAAGGTCTTCTTTTGTCACGTTGGGGTCTGCCTGCTTCTGCACAGATTCTGTGAACTCCCTGATGCTTGTCCAATACACTTACTTGCAGCCTGAGTTAACCAGAGTTTCTTTCTGCTGTTTGCGAACAACAACCCTGATTAGTACAGATATTGGTGCTGTAATTGGGGTGCGGGCTAAGAACCTCAGGGAATCATGGGAATCTGGTATTTGTTATTGGCCTAGTTAGGGTGAAGGCAGGGAAATAGCCAGCTAGTGTTAAGGGATGGGACCCAGACCCTCATGGCACCCAGTGCTGAAAGAGCTAATTAAAGTTTCCCACGTGGTCATCTAAAATGAAGCACCCATTGAGTGCAAGATTTCAAAAGCCTGAACAGCTGGTGCCATAGAACAGCAAAAAGGCAGGAAACCCCAAGTACTATGGGTTGGAATGTCTGTTTTTAATGGCCATGGATAGCTTAAAGAAAGAAAATAGCAAATATAATCTCTAGAGACTGAGCTCAACTCACGGACCAAAACTTGGGAACTTTCTGGGATGGGAAAAAGATCTTATCTGTTACAGAGACAAGGCTGAAACAGCCAAAAACCAGATACTTGGTTTGTTCTTGTGGGCTGCTGAATTACAACATGAGCAGAATTCATAACCTTTGCAGAGTTCTTACATAAATTTTAAGGAATTAATTCAGAAAAAGTGAGAATTGAGAGTCAGAATACAAGAGGATGTTAAGTACAGATTCAGACTCCCAAATCCATAAGCTCTCCCATCGTAACCAAAGCTGGCCCTTCTCCCTTGTTGGACGGGGCTGTTTCAGCCTTAGTTGAAGCCCGTGAAACTGCTTGCCTAGGGATTTATCTCACAAGGGGAAATCAACACTTCTCATCTTGCTTCCCGGCTCAGATGAGATCAGATTCCAGTATGTTCCCGGGGACCAATTATAAGGTCAAACCCTGGAGAAGGCTTACACCCTGAAAGGATTACCAGACCTTGCTAATTTATACTGACAAAATTCTGGGGAACACATGTGGGGATGAATTCTCAGAAGGAATATCATTTTAGATCTGGATGAATTTCCTGATGTTGATGAGTCTGTCTGGATTCAATGTTCAGGTTTGAGGAGTTGAGAGAAATTTATTGATATAAGAAATTCAGAAGAAAAACCAAAGTGTCCTGGCACCCCAAACTCTGACCTCTAAAGAGAAAAAACAGTCGTTGATGAGGGGAGTGCTGACCTTGAAAAAGCCTCCTCGTGGCTGCTCTCCGTGGACCAGGCCTGCTGGCAGAGGTTGCCATGGTGGAATGGACCCCTGGATTTTGGTGGGAAGAGGGGATCCTGGTGTGATGAAGCCATGTAGCAGCACTTAAAGGTCAGAGGTTAGGTGGGTGTCATGACCTTGAAAGGAGTGGAGCCTTCTGGTAATCTGAATGGTCCAAACTTCAGGATTTGTGTTTTTGTTTTTTTTTTTTGGAAATGGTTCATGATCATGGGTTTAAGCCCAAAAGAGATGGTTATCCCACTAAGATTCTATTTATTTATGTAGTAAAAAAAGTATATTCATGAATAGAAGATGACCCAAACCATTACGATAGAAAATTTTCAGACCCTTACCCAGTCAGTATGCACAACCAGAGGCCCTTCAATAAAGGGGGACTGGGTACACTTCAGGAAACACTATGCAACAATATCACTAGCTAATTCCTTGAAGCTTCTCTCAGTTTCCCACAAAGGAACCGGTGGCCATGTTCTAGGGTAATTGTGTATTGGCAAAGATCCAGGATCTTTTGAGTCTTGTTAGATACTAGCCCCAAACCTAATACTAGTTCCTAAAAATCCAGAGCACCCCTGAGATTTACCTATTAGAGTGGGGGTCTACGGGGATCAGATGATAAATGGAATGCTGATCTGAGTCTGCTCCGTGGAAGTAATTCCCCAGGTTCTAAGTGTATAGTTAAAACAGATGCCCTCAGGATTGGCAGATTTACTGCACTGGCTCCCTGACCCATGCAACAGTGACAGGCCAAATGAAAGCCACTCTAGTTTCAACTCAATCAAAATAATAAGTCAAGAGCAATAGCACATCTTTGGATGAATCACAGAGCTTAAAGCTACCATCAAAGACAGATGCAGAGGTGGTGATCCCCACTCCATTTAACTGTCGAGTCTAGCCAGAACATAAGACAGATGAGTCCTGAAAACTGAAAATGGATTAGTATAAATAATCAGGTGGTGATTTTGGTTACAGTTCCTCAACGTTCCAAATTTGATCTCATGACCGGAACAAATTAATGCAGACCTGACACAACGCAGAGAATATTTTCTTTCCTCTATTCTAGTAAACAGAGCACATCCAAAGTACTTTGGTTTCTCATGTCAGGGACAGCAGTATACCTTCCATCTTGCCTCAGGGCTGTGCCTCCTCTTCAATTCTGTGCTACACGTGGAAACTTGCTCATTTCATCATTCCAGAGGACATCACCCTGGTCCAGTACATTGATGACATCAGGCTGATAGGACCTGGAGATCATAAAATGTCAGGGATCTTGAAATACAAATGTGTTTTACATAAGGTGGGAGGTGGGGTGCAGAACAGCCCATGAAAATATGGCAGATCCAGTTAGTTTTCTGGGAACTAGTAATCTGTTCAAAATGAGGGCAAATTATTAAACTTTGTATCCACAAACACTAAGAAAGAGGTATACCACCTTCTGGGCTATTTTATATTTTATATACATTTGTATATACTGCTCCAACCTATTACCTGAGTGATCAAAAATGCCAAAGGAAGAGATGTTATTTGGTATAAAATCTATATTTTTTGTAGCATGCTATATAATTTAACTTGTATGGTCAGTTTATTCAAACACCGTAATAACATGCAACCTTGAATAGGGGGTGAGATCTGGTTGGTTTGTACAGGTTAGCTTGAAACCCCAATATATCCCAGAGTAATTTGGGCCGAGAATAAAAAGTATTTGCAAAGCCCCTTTGAGGCACTGGGGGAAAATGTGGAAATATTAAACTTCCCCACCTGGGGAATTCCTGATATTCTCACAAGAATTGGGGACTACCAGTTTAGTAGGCTGAGCCCTTGATCTTGGGGCTTGCCCTTCTGAAGCTTGTTACTGCAAAGGAGAGGCTAAGCTGACTTATAATTGTGCCTAAGAGTCACCCCCAGAGAACTCTTTTGTTGCTCAGATGTGGCGTCTCTCTCTAAGCCAACTCGGCAGGTGAACTCACTGCCCTCCCCTCTATGTGGTACATGACTCCCAGGGGTATAAATCTCCCTGGCAATGCAGGATATGACTCCCAGAGATGAGCCTGGGCCCTGCATCATAGGATCAAGAAAGACTTCTGGACCAAAACGGGGAAGAGAAATGAAACAAAAAAAAAATTTCAGTGGCTGGGAGATTTCAAATGGAGTTGAGAAGAGATCATTCTGGAGGTTATTCTTATACATTATATAGATAAAACCTTTTTAGTTTTTAGTTTATTAGAATAGCTAGAAGGAAATACCTGAGACTGCTGAACTGCAATCCAGTACCCTCGATTCTTGAAGACGATCATATAACTATATAGCTTATACGGTGTGACCATGTAATTGTGAAAGCCTTGTGGATCACACTCCCTTTATCCAGTGTATGGACAGATGAGTAGAAAAATGGGGACAAAAAGGAAATGAATAATGGGGGTGGGGAGAGAAGGAGTATGGGAGGTTTGGGGTATTCTTTTTTACTTTTATTTTTAGTCTTATTTTTGTTTTTTGGAGTAATGAAAATGTTCAAAAAATGAACTACATGATGATACTGTGTACAGTTGATTATACACTGTGGGTGATTATATGGTATATGAATATATCTCAGTAAAATTTCATTTTAAAATTGCTGCTGGCTTTGAATAGGGTCAGAGCTAGTTATGACTTTAAGCCACATTCTTATCTTAGCAATAGACTCAATGGTGCTTGAGGTGTCTGTGGCACATTGTGATGCTGTATGGAGCTTCTGGCAAGACCAGATAGGAGAATCACAGTAGCGGTCTCTCAGGGTTTGGAGCAAAGTCATGCCTTCCTTGGCAAATAACTATTTGCCTTTTGAGAAACAGTTCCTGGCTTGCCCCTTGGCACCGAGAGAGACTAAACACCTGACCAACAAATGCAGGGGCAATTATTTAATCCAAGATACCTGCCGTGTTATCTGATCCAGCCATTAAATAGAGCATGCCTATGACCACTGCTTCACCAAGTGGAAATGGTACAAATGGGCCTGGACCTGAGCAGGCCCTGAAAGCACAACTATGTTACATGGGCAGGTGGCTCACACTTCCAGCATGTTCTATCTTTCTCAATCTACATTTATTTTTTCATGGGGGTTCCCTATAACCAGCACAGCGAGGTGGAAAAATTCTCTGAGCTGGGTTTACAAATGACTCTGTATGACTTGCTGGCACCAGCTGGACATGGGATGCTATCAAATTATGGCCCCACTTAAAGGTATCTCAGAGGGAGAGAATGAGATTCTTCCAGTGGCTGTACTGTGAGTGGTATACCTTATTGTCTTTGTCTAGAAGAAGGGAAGTCTTAAATTATACAATGATTCATGGTGAGTAGCTAATGATTTGACCAGATGGGCAGGGACTCAGACTAGACAGGATTAAAGGATTGGTGAAAAGGAAGCTTGGGGAAGAGGCGTGAGATTGGACTCAGAATAGACTCAGAATCATAAGCATGTTTATGTCCTATGAGAGCGCTCAGCAAAGGCTCCTGAAGACCCTGGAAGGCTCTTAATGAACAGGTGGACAAGAGCACCAGCCCTGTGGATGTCAGTTAGTCTTTTTCCCCAACCACCACAGTGCTTGCTCAGCAAACAAAGTGGCCATGAATGTCACCTGGTGGTAGATAGATGACAGCTGACTCTTCATGTCCCTTTCATGGAAGAGGGTAGTGATTTGTCCTCCCTGGAATAGTCATTTATTCTGGATTTGGATTTGCTTGCCCTGCCTGCTGTAATTCTGCCACTAGCACCATCTGTAGACTCACTGAATGCTTTTCCACCATCATGGTATCCCATGCAATGTTACTTTAGACTAAGGAATTTATTTTATAGAATAAGAAGTGAGTCAATGGACTGAAGTCAATTGGATCCATTGGTCATACCAGGTACTCCATTTCCCAGAAGCAGCTGGAGTTATAGAATTATGGAATGACCTAATGAAGAACTTAGTTCTAGAGCCAGGTGGAAGAAAAAGAAAACACTACGTGGATGGATGCCATATACACTCTGAGTCTGCTACCTACATATGGTGCTATTCCTCCCACAGCTGGAGAACATGGCTAGGGGGTTTAGAAGTGTTAGAACCCAAAGAAGGAATGCTTCTACCCGAGGATGTCAGAATATTTACATTGCACTGGAAGTCGAGAATGACAGCTGGCCATTTATAACTCCTTATGCCACTGGGTGAACTAGCCAAAAAGGGGAGTTATGATTTGTGTGGGGTTATTGATCCTGACTATCAAGAGAAAATTGGCTTTCTGGTACTCAGTGGGAGCAGGGAGTAATAGAGTAATGGGGATGGAAACTGTCTGAGGCTGGAAGTTAACTGAAGACCACTCTAGCCCTAGATGGGCAGAACCTTCAAGATCTCAGGTCCATAGCAATGGCTGCTTGGGGATTCTTTCTGGGTGAAGGATCCTGGCTGGGGGAGAAAGACGTTAATAAATACCAACTCTGATCTCTCGATCAGCAGCGGAGGGGGCTTGTGTGGCATTTATCTGTACTTGCTCTTCCCCCCCCGTCATTTATATGTTAATATATTTTTTACCTAGTGCTTTTCAATCTGTAATACTCATACAAATCATCTTGTTAAAATACAGATTCTGAATCAGGAGGTCTGGGGAGAGGCCTGAGAGTCTGCATTTCTAAACAGTCTTTCCTGACCTCTTAACAAAAAGTCCTCCTCTCCAAGCCATTCTCTTCCTAATTACCCTGCCTCCCTTCCTTCATGGCAGTGATCATTATCTGTGATGATTCATTCATTTATTTATTCACTCGTTAATTGCCTGCTTCCTGCACTGCAAGTAAGTTGCATGACAGAAGAGACCTTGAGTTTCTTGTTCATTTCTATATTCCCAGCACCTAGGACAGCATGTATCACAGCGTTGGGACTCCATAAATGCATGCAACCACTTGCATTCCTGTGTATATCTAGAAACACACACATGCACATGTAAGGGTACACACACACGCATAGGCACACATGAGACACATTAGACATAATTAGAAACACACACACGAGTGAATATAGATTCATGTGAACAAATACACAACTACGTGATGCACATACATACCCACACATACAAAAACTCATATAAACACGTGCTTCCCCCAGGAAATTCAGGCATCAAAGCCCACAAAGCCCATGGTGACTTTACCCATCCGTGCAGGGACTGGCAAGGCCCTTCCTGGTTGCTTTCCAATCCCTGCAGGTGGTCAGAGTTTTCCCAACAAGGGCATAGAAAGAGCTCAGGGCTTGGATGCCCCCTGCCCCACTTTCCTCGCCAGAAGCAGCCCTGCTGAGCGTCCCCACTCTGGACCTGCGTTCGTGCTGCTGGATGTGGGACATGTCCTCCCTCCCAGCCGTCCGGAAGGCAGGGCCTGTGTCTCCTCCTCCCCAGTGCTGGCCCGGCACAGCATGGACACGCAGTAGGTTCTCAGTCTGCAGAGGGGAAGCCTGAGGCCAGAGGGGGGTGGCGTCTTGTCCACGAGGCTCACAAAGGCGCCAAGCACCAGCCGGGCTGTGGGTGACTGTTACTGTGGCTCGAGGCCCGGGGGCCTGCTCCTGCCTGCCCGAGCCCAGGCCCCTCACTAGAGGAAGGGGTTGTAGCTGCTGCCCAAACCCCAGTTTATTTTGTTTGCAATTATCTGGCCAGGAGGCCGAGAAGCTGCTAGGAGCAAGTTTCGGCAGACAGACCTACGTGTCTCCTATAGATGCTGTTCCTGATAATCCCCCAGGAAACCTTGCAGCCTCACCTCCTCCTTGGAAACAACCTTCTCAACTTGTCTGCTCTGGGTCCCTGAGTGGCCTCAATCCAGGCCCAGCAGTCTTCCTCTCCCCACTGCGGAGTCCTCTCCGTACCTGCCCAAGGGGTGGCCAGGTTCTCCTTGTACTACAGGGGCCGGGAACTCACCCCCCAAAGGAGCCCAGTTCCTTCCAACCACGGGGAGTCCTGCTTTGGTTTAGTGACTCCTCTTTTGGTCCCTCCCACCCTACCTGCTCCTTTTGCTCTAGAACAGCCACCCAGAGTTCATGAAACAGGGCGTGGGTCTTCCTGGAATCTCCTTAACACCTTCATGACCATTTCTAGATATTTGATTCCATCCAGACAGGACATACGTTCAAGTTCCCATTATTTAATCATTCATTCAAAAAATATTCATTGAGTTTCCACTATGTGTTCAATGCTGTGCTGAGCCCTGGGCAACAATGGTGAGCAGACAGGTGGTGGACTTGCCCGCGTGGAGCACACGGTCTCCCAAGAGAGACAGAACAAAGGTAATTTTAAACATATGAGTAAGAACTATTATAAGTTATGATAGATTATAAGACAGGAAGAAATATTGTCCTGATGTATATAAAATAATGGGGTGAAACCCACTGTTAGTTCTGTAAATCAGAGTTCTCTTTGAGGACGAGTTTAAGCTGGGATCCAAAGGATAATAAAGAGCCACCAAGCAAAGGGCAGGGGGAAGGGCATCCAGGCAGAGGGAACAGCCCTTGCAAAAGCTCTGAGGTGGGAAGCAGCTTGGGTATCATCTCTTTTCCTTCTCATTTGTCAGCATAATGTCCATTTCTCCTCCCCTACCCTGATTAGAAAGGGCCTCCCTGCCCTGCCCGGGGTGTACACAGAGCCCTACAGAGCGGTCATTAGTCCAGCAGCATAGCACCTGGTAAGAGATGACCCTTGCTTGGCTCTTAACCTTGCAAGGTACTGAAAAGAGAAGATTCTAATCTGTAGGTTCAACACTTACTAGCTATGTGAACATGTACATGATTTCTAACTTCTTGGCATCTCAATTTCCTCAAACATTTAATGGGCAAAATTGGTTGTGCCTTCCTTGAAGGGCTGTTGGGAGAAGCCAATGAAATAGTCAAACTCCATACACGTGTAACCAGAATCACCTACCTCACCAGCTTGGCAGTGTTAGTCATGAATCTCTTAATTTTCCAGTTATTTGCTCGATAACCACCTGGACAACTTAGTGGGACTCCAATACTTCCTGGTTGAAGCCACTTCCTTCCCTGTCCAAACCAATCCAGGAGGTTTCTCTGTTCACAGGAGAGAATCCTGCCTCCCATGTTGGCAGAGAGAAACAAGAGTTCCCATCTGCCCGTCAGTGTCACTGCTTCTGCTGCAACCACCTGGTGCCGCTGTTGAAGACACCTTTGTGTGGGCCTTTGTGGTGGCACCTGTGCTCTGTGATCTCCACGTGTTGGCTCCAAGGCTATGGCTTTCTTAGACTTGGCCTTTGGCCCCAAAGCACAACCCACCATGTCAGGCCAAGAAAGTCTTCTAGCCTCTTCCACATGCGAAACCAGAAGCAACCCTCCTTACCAATACCCCAGACTCTGACCTGAGCCAGGGCATTATTTCAGACCCTCCCTTCACTCACGGAGAGTTGGGTGGGTACTTGGTTTCTTTTCTAGACAATGGACTCTCCCACTCTATAAGAGATGAACATGGAGGAGGCTTGATCCCTAAGAAGAGACCAATGTCTCAGAGACCAGTTCTGCAAATGGAAGGAGGGTGAGCTGGGGCGTGAGAAGCCTTTGTCAGGTCACAATAAATCCCATCACACCCTTCTCCAGAACCACAGGAACCTTGCTGCTTTGTGTTTGTGGAGCGAAGAGGGACATGCCTCCTACTCCACTCCCTGGACAAGGAAGGGCTGCTCCAAGGCACACTTCTGTTTGTACTTCAGCAGAGAAATAGCTGGCAATTCCTCTTACCTCCCCAGCCCAAGCTGAACGCCTTCTTTCCAGGCATCTTCCCATTTCATCCTCACAACCCATCCTGTGAAGAAGGAGCTGTTGCAAGGATTGAAGGGAATGATGCATGATTTGGGCTGAGAAGACAGTGGCTGCTTCATAAATGATGGAGGCTACTATTGTTGCTATTCTCTGAATGCAGACTGGGTCCCCCCTCAGCACCCCAAACCATCTTAGGCCCCTCACTTAAAGATTGCTTGGGATCTGCTTTCCTGCTGCAATGCAAACTGCTCTCAAGGGGAGGAAAGAGCTGCCCTTTAATGCCTCCCTAAGCCAGTGGATGAAGCACTGCCCTCCCCCTCCAGTGTTCACCCTGACCCCTCCAGATGGGCCAACCAGGTGAGTCCAGCATAGGGAGAGGAAAGGGTAGCAGGGGAAGTGGCAGCAGGAAGGAGGGGCACAAGCAGGCCTTGCACCTGGCAGGCAGGTAGGCAGGTGGGGCCCCTGGGCTAAGGAGAAGGGAGAGCATCAGTGCCTTGCCTACCGGGCCCCAAGCTCCTCATCCCTGCTGGTTCTAGGCTATGTACACAGTCGGCCTGGCCACTGTCCCTGCCTCCCTGGAGGGGCAGCGAGCCAAGGCCATGACCCATCTTTAGCCATGCCACCCTCAGCGGGAGGAGACCCACCCATGAGCATTCAGCCTGCTGACGACAGGCCCGGCGTGACGATGTGGCATGAGCCTCCAAAGTTGAGCCCTTCAAATCAAAGTGGGTGACCATCTCTGAGTCCAGGGGATATGTGAGCAGCCTCCTTTCGGTTCTCTGAAAAATGCCATTCGTCAGAAGGGGTAGAGAGGAAAGCACTAATTTGCTGTTTGGCTCAGCCAAGTCGGCCACCTCCATAGGCCAAGACGTCCTCCCTGCAAAATGGCCTTTGAGTTTCCTTCTGGCTCTAACATTCAATGGTACACTAATAACAGCCAACCTTCCGAGCTCTTATCTAATTAAATCCTCTGGAGCTGTACTAATATTATCCCCCACTTTGGGGTAAACGAAACTGCAGAAAGGATAAGTGAAAGGCCCAAGGCCCCCAACTGGACTGTGGCAAAGCCCGGACTCGAACTCTTGACTCTGAGTGTGGAGTCCCACCCATGTGACCCCTCTGCTATGATATCCCTGCCCACCTTGCAGTGTTGAGATTACCTACCAAGCCAGGGCTGGTCCCGGGCTACACTTCTGCTGATGAGAATTGTTCCATCGTCCCTTGTTCTGGCTTTGTGCTCTGTGGCTTTAAGAAAACTTCTCCTCTCTTCCTGCTGTAGTTTCTGAAGAAACTGGCCAAGCTGGCTGGAATTGCCTGCCAAAAGGACTCCGTGTGAGAATGTCAAGCAGGCTCTTGTCTAAGAAGGAGATGTGTGTGTGTGGAGGGGAGGGGCCGGAGGGTAATTAGGGCAATCTCTCCTAGGGGGAACGTGCCTCCTTCTTGGGGCAAGATGGCAGGCCCATCTGTCAACAAGTCTTCCTCGTCTCCCTTCTCCCCGTTGGCCACCATGGGGGGTAGAGGGATGTCGGGAGCCCAGAGTGCCCTCCCAGGTCCGAGTGCTGTGTCGTGGGCACCCCATTTCTGCCCTCCCTCCCTGTCCCCCTCCACCCTCCATACCCTGGAGCTCAAATCCTGTTAGGAGAGATAAGATTTATATACTCGAAAGTGAAGGAACAATGAGATGCTTTGTGCCAAGTGTGTGGTCTGTCTACTCATTAATAAGCATTTATTGGGTCTTCTCTGGGCCAGGCACTGAGCTAGGCAGCGGGGTACAGAGCTGAAAGAGACAGAGCCTTCTTCTTCACACAGGCCTGCCGGGCTTGTGTCAACCAGCCAGGGCCAGGCTAGAGCAAAGGAGGCTCAAATGCTTCGTGGGAGCACGTAGTAGGTGCTCAGCACTGAGCTTAATACTGCTCTTGGATTTCCTTATTTAATCCTTAGAAAATTCTGTGAGGTGGGTATTAGTACTGCTTCCACATTACATGAGAGGAATCGGAGGCTTAGCAGAGGTTTGTAAAACTTGTCCACAGTCCGTTAGCTTCTACTCGATGGAGGTGGACATGCATCTGACCACCACAGCTTTCAAGCAGAGGCCTTTTGTGTGGAACTGAGGAGAGGGCAGGCTTCAGCCTGAGGGGGCCACGGAAGGCTTTTCAGAAGAAAGGGCCTGTGGGCTGGTCCTGAAGGAGGAGCAGGAGTTTGTCCTGGAGGGAGGTGGGCCAAGGGCCACGCGAGAGGAGAATGTCTGGGGCATAGGGGTGTGGCATGTTTGGGGGGTGGGAAGGGTTAGAGGGGGCAGGGGTGCCGTTTCTGTGGGTGCCCAGGGTGTCAGCTGGGGCTGGACTGTGAAGGACTCCAAGTGCCTGGCGATTTCATCCTGGGGACAGTGGGGGGCGCTTGGAGGGACAGTGAGTAGGGGCTCCCTCAGTCCAGAGGGGGCTGAGTTGTGTGGCCAGGGAGCGGCCTCAGCACCGAGGGTGGAGGGCTGGAGGTGGCGATTGTGGCTCCAAGAGCATGAAAGAGGGAGGACGGGGGATGGTCAGAGCAAAGGGGCGGAGGTGGGAGATGCCCCGGTCCAGCTGGGTGAGGGCATGCAAGGAGAGGGAGCATGGGAAACATAGGCATGGCCCTTGAGTTCTGAGCTGGAGCAGCCGGTGTGCTCTGCTCTGCGTGGACAGGGTGTGACCCCAGGCGGGGGGGCCCTGGGCTGCCATGTGCCAGCCAGTGCCGCTGTAGGAAGAGCAGGCAGAGGGCCCCTGGCCTGCCTGGAATTTCAAGTCCAGGAGCCGAGAGAGACATGAACCAAACAACCACGGGCACTCACAGAAAACTGCAAACAACTTAGCAGCTGATGGAAAGCCCAGGGAGTCTGGGGGGAAATGTGGGAAGTGGCCCTTGGCCTGATCCCTTAGGGATGGGGGTGGGTGGGGGGAGCAGGCGGGGAAGAGTATTCCAGGCAGAGGATATGGCCAGAGCAAAGCCTCAGAGGCAGGAGGAAATGTGGTTAATTGACTGAAAAGCAAGTAGGCCGGGGGCTGGAGCTCAAAGAGCCAGGGGGAGGATGGTACAAGATGCCAAACATTTGGGAGGTTTATTGAAGAACAGTCGGAAGATGGTGAAGAGTTTTAAAAAGGAAAATGACACAATATATGTGTTCTGGCTGCCGTAAGGAGATTGAGTTGCAGTAGGTAAGTGTGGCTGGGAGATCCAGTTAGGAGGCTGCTACAGACACCCCGGGGAGAGGTGGGAGTTCTGGATTCAGGTCAGAGGAGCAGAAGCCAGAAGGCACGAAGGGACTGTACAGACATTTGGAAGGTGGACTCAGCAGAACTGATTGGTGTGGAGGGGTTAGGAAGGGGCCGGCTTGAACGGTGGGGTGGGTGGTGGGGCCCTTTATGGAAACGGGGCTCTCGAGGGGAAGCAGGATTTAAGAGAGAGACTGATCAGTGTGAGGTGCCTAGGAAACACCCAAGAGGGGCTCAGAAGGCAGGTCTGGGATGGAAATGTGGATCCAAGAATCACTGACCGGAGATGGAAATTCAATCCATGGGAATGCCTCAGGAAAGAGCCTGGGAGGAGAAGAGGGCCTGGGTCTGAACGCTGATGCTTGGTTGCAGGAGGAGCTGACCAGGGAGACTGAGAAGTCGCTGGCAGGGTAGTGGGGAAAAACCTAGAAGGGGTGTCAGAAAACCCGTAGGATAGGGAGTCAGCAGGTGAAATGACGCAGAAGGATCAGGCGGTCGAGGACTAGGGGCGCTGCGTGCAATGGAGGCCCCTGGGGGCCCGAGCAAGAGCCTTTTGGTGGAGGGGGGAGGGGGGCAGACACGGCCTCATGGGTTGAGGAGTGGACGGTGGGACCTGGAGATCCCCTGCCGAGAGAGGGGCCTGAAGGAGGAGGAGAGGACCGCGGCCTCGTTAGAGGGGAAGAGAGCAGAAGGCTTGATTTGTTTGCTCCTTGGTTAATTGTAGGATGGGAGGAATTGGGCCTGTTTAAGGGCTGAGGGGAGGGAGCCATCAGGAGCGAGAGGTTCCAGTTTTATTTCACAGAGTAGACCCTTTTGTTCTTGAGGCTAAAAACAAAAACATCCAGCAGAACCCTGGGAGGAAAAGCATTTGGCTTGTTAGATAAGCAGGGAAAAGGCAAGCCAGCAATTGCCCTTTGGCTCCTCCCAAGAAGGTCAGAGAAAGGTCTCTTGGGGCTGGAGAAGGGAAGGGAGCCAGGGGGCTGCAGGGCAGTGGAGGGCTACAGCTGACGTTGACCAGGCAGAGGAGAGGGGCGCCATCTCCAAAGGCACACAGGAGTATCAAAGGGGGATGTTAAAAGTGAGAGCAGACAATAAAGGTTCTTATTAATAACAAAGCCAAGGTTTTCTCTCTGCATAATTTGGAACTACCCTATTTAAAGTTTGGTGTTTGAACTTGAACTTGACTCTTAGGGGTGGCATCCTATAGGGGAAGAGCTCTAGCTTGGGAGGCAGGAGAACTGCATTCAGTTCTAGCTCTGCCATTAAATGGCTTTAGGGACGTGAGCCTCAGTTTCCCTATATTCAAATTGGGGTGGAGGTGAGTGTTTCTGAGACTTTCAGGTGAAGTTGTGGCTTGGCAACCGTGCTTTCTGCTGGTGGCTGGGGGCTTAGGAAGTGTGTTTGCTGTGTGAGACTGCAAGATGTGACAGTGGCACTGAGGATGACGGTACTGATTCGAGCTCATGGAGGCCACCACTCTGATTGGGGCAGACGCACAAGTCGCCTGTCCTAGGAGAAAGACATGCCCCCTGGCCAGGCCCCTCATTTGATCTCAAGTCTGTGCAGGGGCAAGGACCAAACTGGGCCTGACAGGCCAGATCAGGACTGGGATGAGCAGGGTGGGTGGGGAAGGTGAGAGTCGGGGTGGGGGCAGAGAGGGAGCAGTGGGATGTGAGGTCAGAGGCCACATCGAGGAGGCTCTGAAGGACAAGTCAAGGATCTGAACTGAAGCCTGCAGACATGGGAGCCATGGAAGCTTGGGGAGGAAGTGTCAGTGAACCAGTAGCAGGACCCAAACCAGACAGGTGGAGATGAGGCTGGAGTCCAGCAACAAAGGAAGGCATCAGTAAATCCGGAGGGAATTTGGGGATGAGTTGGATTGGGGAAGGAACAGAAGGGCTGGCCTGAGGGAGGTATTGGCCTCCCCAAGTCTGAAGCTGGGCTGCCCACCGCCTTGGGAAGAGGAGGGAATCTGACCCGGCCAGCTCCAGCTCTGAGCCCATCAGAGAGATGGGTTGGGACGTGTCTCTGTGGGATTTTGTTGTCTGTTTGCAAACTGATCTCCTGCCTTTGGCTGCAGCTGGGAGCTTGCGAAAGCCCTAACCTGCCCTGTCTCAGCCTCACTGGGCCTCTCTGTCTCCTTGCCTCCTGGGAGGCTAAGGGTGGGGTGGGGGGTGGTCATCTGGCCTCCTTCCCCAACTTTGGGCCTCAGCACCAAGGACCATGTCTACCTCCCTGCCTCCTGTCCTCCAGGCTTGTCCTGGGCTCAGCCTCCCATGGGGCCCATGATGCCACATCGGAGTGTTCCCTGCAGCCAGCCCATCTATTCAGGAATCAAGGATTGGGCATCGCTGAGGCCCACCCTTAAACAAGCACGTTCATGTCCATTACCCACTTCATGCTCCTCCAAACTTGTGAGCTGGGCAGCTGAGCCAGAAGGCCAAGGCCCGGGCCCACAGCTGGTTGTAGAGGTTCTGCGTCAGGACTGGAGAGGGGACTGAGAGATTGGGCTCCTGGGTCCCAACCCTGGCTCTGACATCGTTCACTGTGGGACCCTGGATGAGTCCCTTCTCCCCTCTGGGGAGTGGGGCAGGATGAGGAAGGGGCCACAAATGAACTAGATCCTTTATTCAGCGAGCAAACAACCCTTGACCCCTTCTACATGCCCGGCCTGAGCTGGGGGCTGGGGCAGTGCGGGGAGACCCACCCTCAGACCACTGTGACCTTGGGAACCTGGCAGACTCAGTCACAGCCGCAGCTTCTAAAGGCCCAAATGGCTAATAAAGGGCATCCTTTCTGCCAGCCTGGGACTCCGGGAAAACATGAGGCCTCGAGACCCTCTCAAGGCCCTCTCGAGGCTCTTTTCTCTCCTCCCTACTCTCTCTCCCCACCCCCACTCCCCACCATCCCATAAAGATAACTCTCTTCTCCCCCAGCCTGGGTGATTTTTTCCTCTTTCATACTCCTCTAGCTCTTTACTGTGTAAATCAACTCAGTGGTAGAATCTCCCCCCTTTCAGCCTCTTTCTTTGTGCTATTCTGCTTCATCACCAAGGACCAGGCATCTCTTCAGAGGGCAGGCAGGAGTGGGAGAAACTGCAGGCCAAGGGGCAGACACCCCATGCCCCCAGCTGCAGGTGGAGGGACCCAGGGCGTGGCATTACCCCGAGGTGCCAGGTGCTGGGGGGGAGGGGTGGGGATTCTCGGCGACCTCCTGCTCTGAGCCTGGATTCCTCGCCAAAGGGCCTCCTGCCTTCCCTGAGCCCCAGGCCCAGCCCCACCCTCCCCATGCTCCCAGGCTCCCAGGCCAGCCCCCCAGACCAGCCTGTGATGAGGGAGCCCCAGACAGGGACTAGGGTCCTGAAAAGCAGAAAACTCAGACCTCAGGGTCCCTAACTCAGAACAGCAGAGAAGGAAAGAGCTTCTAGTGGGTGCCTCTGCCCTTCCCCCACTTCTAGGTGGGGAAACTGAGGCCCAGACAGGAGAGGCATGTGTCAGCTGACACTGGAAGCCAGTCCTCCCAACCCCAGAGCTTCTTTCCATAGTATAATGCTGTCTCAATGATATCATCAATTATTATTATTATTGTCTTTCTGGTTGTCATTGTCACCACTGCTTATGTGGTGACACTGTTATTGGACAGACACTCATTTGATCCTCCCTGCAACCACCATGTGAAATAGACACATCATTGCCCATTTTACAGAGGCTGAATGATCTGTCCAAGGTTTCCTAATCAGTAGGTGGCGGTGTTGCCAGTCAAACCCCAGTTCTCTTGCTCATCAGCTGTGTGGCCTTGTGGGAGTCACTTACCCTTTCTGGGTCTTAGCTTCCTTTCCTGTAGAACAGAGCCCCCCATTTTTACATCAGGGTGGCTGTGGACAGGCCTAACAGCACTGCTGGTGCCCCTGCACAAGCTGTGTGCCCTTAGCAAATCTCTCACCCTCTCTGAACTCTGAAGCCTTGGCTAGGAATGAGGAAAGCAACACCCCCTTCACAGTGTGGGTGTGGAGACTGTGAGAGAGTGTTCTGGCAAAGAGCTGGTGCTCAATAAACCACAACATATCTGAAGCTGCCTAATTTCTAAGGTGAGTAGGTTGCTTACATAACCACTGCCTGGGTTGGACACGGGGGTTGTGCCTGATTATCTGCCTTATTGTAAATAAAGCAAACATCTTTTTGGCTCTCTTAAGTCCCCAGGGGATTGATTGCTACATGGGTCAAAGGGCAAGGGCACTTTTGCAAGTCAGCAGCTTTCCTTCATGAGCAGGGCTCTGGAGTCAGGTAGACCGCTGTGTGACTCTCCATGGGGCCACTTCCTAGTCCGCGGCCTTGGGCAAGTGATTCACCATTCAGGTTGCTGCCCAAGACGAAGGGGGCACTTACAAGCTCTGGTCCGTCCCCAGTTAATGGGTAGGAAAACATTGTGTGAGGTGAGGAGCAGCCTGATCAAGGTCACAGTCGGTTTGCCGTTGGTGGCCCAGATATTTTTGGAGCCTGGCTCAGCCTCTCCTCCCGGAGGCCCTCCCAGATCCAAGCCAGGGCTGGAATTGAGATGAGGTGAAAGCTATGGTGACCCAAGACCTGTCTATCTAGGTAGCAGATGCGGATGCTGAGGGAGGTGAGGGAAAGGCGGGGGGGGAGCATTGGATGAAAGTTCCAGATGATTCCGCATCTAAATAAAGCCTGGCTGGCCCCTGGCCGTTCCCTCTCCCACCTCCACGCCTTGGCTCCTGCTGTTTCCTTCACCCAGAAGCTCTCCCTGCCACTCTGCCTTGGATCGCAGTGACTTCGGTGCATCACCTTCTCACCCATGGGGCTGTGAACTCGAGGACAGGGGCAGAGCCTCCTTCATCTCTTTCCCCAGGGCCCAGCACCCTTAAGGAATGTTGATTGAATGGAATGAACTTGGGGAATTTCAGAACTGGTCAGGACCAAACTTTTTATTTTCTAACAGGGAAATGGAAGTGCCAAAGGGGGGTGAACCCTGCTCAAGACCACGCAGTCTGTCCATTCATTTGTTTCTTGTGGGCCTACTAAGTGCTCAGCATGAGCTAAGTGCTTGGCCAGGAAGCCTTGAGGGTTGACAGAAGGAACACAGGACTGGGGATCAAAAGGCGCCAGCTCGAGTCGATTCACTGCCACTTGTTTGCTGGGACCTTGGACCTTTTATGGCCCCTCTGTGGACCTCACTTCTCCTACCTGTGAAATGGGCATGATAACCCTACCTACCTTCTGAGGCTGGAGTGAGGAGGGATTGAAGACACTGTGCCAGGGTTCTTGACAGATGTAACAGTGGCCACGGGCCCTGGCAGGGTGGGGGCTCCCAGGAGAGAGACAGCTGGGTCAAGTCTGGAGTCATTTCCCCTCTGAGCCTCAGTTCCTCCTCTATGAACTGTCACCTCTCTAGAGAGGCCTTCC
Organism: Choloepus didactylus; assembly: GCF_015220235.1. Taxonomy (NCBI): domain Eukaryota; kingdom Metazoa; phylum Chordata; class Mammalia; order Pilosa; family Megalonychidae; genus Choloepus; species Choloepus didactylus. The sequence goes on along the minus strand of NC_051308.1, from coordinate 207,982,001 downwards.
CTGAGCACTTTATCCAAAGTGGCCTTCCCCTGCCTACACCCCATCCGTGTGTCCGTTTCTTCCATAGCCCTCATCACAAGTAGACTTTATATTGGTTTGTTTGATCATTTTTTATTCTGTATCATCCCCCTCCAGAATGTAAGCTCTACAAGGGCAGAGAGTTTTGTCTGTTTTGTTCCCTGCTGTACCCACAGGATCTAGCACAGTACTGGCACACAGTGGGCACTCAATACATGTTTGTTGAATCAAAGAATGGATGAATAAATGAAAGCAATGGAGTCGGCAATTCCAACCTCCCAAGGGCATTTGGAGATAAAAGGAGACAAGATTTTCATGCTCCCAGTCAGTGATGTTGGAGCTGCTGTGACAATCCTGGAGACAAATTTTGCAGCTGCCTCCTGGGAAGCTGGGAAAGAGGCTGTGGGCAGGAGAGCTCAGCAGCTCTCACAGTGGCAGCTTCCACTTCCTGGCTCGAGCTGGGCCCTCTAATTGCTCCCATCTCCTTGGCAGCCTCAGCCTCCATGTAACGAGTTTGCTCTAAGACAAAGGGCCTCTGTTGCTGGGATCTGCCTCCTGCCCATCCACTGCACAGCCGGACACACAGAGGTCCCTGATGCCAAACTCCACTTCTGTAACGAGGGAGCCCAAGTCTCCCAATAGGCAGGGGCACAGAGCAGAGTGGAAGAAGAATTTGCCCAGAAGTGTGAAGTTCTGGGTCCAAGTCCCAGCTCTCCCCCAACAGCAGGTGATGTAGGTGACCATGGAATGTCATGACAAGAGCATGGCTCCTGGAGCCAGACTGCCTGGCTGTGTGACCTTGGGCAGGTTGCATATCACATTAATTCTCAATTGCCTCATTTGTAATGCAGGAATAGATTATGTGAAATAAGGGTTGTAGAATATGCAACACAGCTCCTGGCAGGTATGAAGAGCTACTACAATCGTTGGGGACTGCCTTTTGATCCAGGGTCCTCAGTCTGTTCATCTGTTAAATCAGGGCTTTTCATCCTTAACACTATTGACATTTTGAACTGGAGAATTCTTTGGCCTGTGCATCATAGAATGTTTAGCAGCTTCCCTGGCCTCTACCCACCCAATTGCAAAGTTTCCTATCACATTCTGGAATTTGCTTCAGGAACCCCAAATGCTCCCCACCTCCCCACCCCCCGCCCATGGTCTGAATCATTATAGAACAACCCCTGACTGAAAAACACCCACCTACAAGTGCTCCCCTCCGCCCCCCTCCACCACCACTGAATAACTGCCCCAGACTTGGGGCCCCCAGTGCATCAGGCTGCAGGTGGTGAGTCTGAAGGCAGAAGTGATGATGGTGACTTCTTCGCGGAGAGATGCCAGCAGCTAAATTGTACAAAAACTGCACCAGAACTCAGCCCTGAGCACACTGGAAACTCCTTGAAATGTGCCCCATAGCATTCACCAGAAGTCTCCAGTTTCCTTAGAATACACAGGGCCACCTGCCCATTTCCCTTGCACCCCACTCTGCTCTGCATCCTATTATGGTCCCCACCCCAGACTCAACCAAGTCCCTCTCCTCAGCCCCTCCCTCTCCCTGAAGTTTCCTGAGCTCCCTGCATCCACCAGCCACTGTGCCTTCATTCATGCTGTCCTCTGCCCTGGGTGCCCTGTCTCCATTGTCCACCTCCTCCCAGCCCAGCTCAGAGACTGCCTACTTCTGAGGTTCTCCCAGATCACTCTCATCAGCACGGCTCTGCCCTGCCCCAGCCTCCAGAGCCAACCCTGAGCTCAGCGCCCTGCCAGAACACATGTCTGCCCAGCATGGCGTGGAGTTTATTTATGAGGCTGTCTGTCTGCCCCCAGTCCCGGGAGCCCCAGGGCATGGCCTGGTCTGATTCATTGCCCAGCGTGGGGTCTGGCCAGCATCAGGGAGCGTGTGCCGAGCAGCAGTGACGTGAGTTGGCTCTGGAAGGAGGCATCGTGAGGTCTGGTTGGCACGGCACATGGGCCCAGGGGTGTGGAGTGGTGGGCATTTGCCAGTGCCAGCTGCTGGAGAAGGCTGGGAACCCTTTTCACTCTCCCTCCTTCACAAGCTCACTCGGCCTTCCCTCCCTCCCTCCTTCCCTCTCAGTCACTGACTCATTCACTAGATAACTTCTTCTCTCACTCATTCATGCATCTGCTTGCTACTTCACAGACCCATTCACTGATGCAGGAGTGCATTCATTCATTCACTCCTTTATTCATTCACTCATTTCTTCACTTTCTCCTTTATTTATCCAACATGTATTTCTTTAGCTGTGATATTATACTTAGTTCTGCCCTCCTGAGAAGCCCGGAAGACCAAGAGATAAATTGGTGCCTGGCCCAGCTCGGAAGACTTTCTATTCAGGAGTGGCAGGAGGTGGGGGTAGAGCACAGAAATATCAACAAATAACTGAAGTACAGAGTGCAAGGAATATGCAATGTGATTGCAGAGCAATCTGGGCAGGCTTCACAGAGGAGGTGACATTTCAGCAGGGCCTTGGAGATTAAGAAATCACAGGTAAGGGCTGCAGAGGCTGGGCTTGGAGCTCAGGCTGGGGAAGGGGGGGAAGGAAGATGAGAAAGCTGGAGAAGAGACAAGTTACATAGGGCTTGGGGACTGCTTGGCTGGGTGACTGGTTGGGAAGAGGGTAGGGCAAGAAATGTGCCAATTCCTATCATTTATCCAGAAATGCCAATTCTTCAAATATATGTTCAATGCCTGCTATGTGCTGGGTAGTGTCTTAGGGGCTGGAGATACAAGAACCAGACAGACAAAGCCCTGCCCTCATAGAGCTGACGTTCAAGTATGGGGAGACAGACAACCAAAAACATGAATAAAATACGTAGTGCTGGATGGTGAGATGTGCTGTTAGGAGCCACAGAGCAGTGGATGGCATGCTGAGCAGTGTGCTCAGGGGCGGTCTCCTGGAGAAGCAGTAAGCAGTGCTCGCGAGCCGTGCCGGTGTCCAAGGTGAGGGGGTCCCAGCAGCTCTATCCAGCCTTACTTCATCCAGCTGAGCATGCCGCCTGCTTGTTGCAGGTGAGGATTGACGCCAGCATAACCTCATCCCTAGCCGGCCTGGGGCTGAGCACACAGCAGCTATGCAGCCTGGGGCAGCCCCCACCAGGACTCTACCAGCTGCCTGGGGCAGCGAACAGGGCCTTCATCTCTGAACTCAGGCACATTTGGCTTCCCTGGGGGCCAGGAAGCAGCACAGGGGTAACAGGGGCCCTGCATGCTTTGGGGCAGCTACTGCCCATCCAGGCAGATCTCAGGGTTGGATAAGGGGGTTCAGGGGGCCTTCAGGGTTCTGGGCATTCACGGAAGATGGGGTCTTCCAGTGGGAGCCCAGCCCTGCAGGGAGGCAGGTGAGCATGGGAAAAACAGGGTGAAAGAGGCAGCCCCGCCCCTCAGGCCTCGCCTTCCAGGTCCATCCCCACTCCCAAGCAGGGGCAGCAGGGGGAGTGTTGAGGTTCCCTATACTAGCCTTGCTGAGAGTGGAGATTCCTGAAGGTGTCCCATGTGGGGCCTTCTGGGGGTCCACACTGAAGCTTTACTTGATCCTGGAGCTAGAGGCTCTGGAGAGGGACACAGTCTGGGGACCAGGCTCAGGTACCATGTCCAGGGTGGGGAGAGAGGTCAGGAGGGGGTCAGCACTGGGATTTCTCCTGGGCAGGGGCAGAGGCTACTTCCACCAAGGGAATGTCCCAAGAAGTGGTCACTGGGACTTCTAATAATTTCGAAGCTCTTCTTCCAGATTTTTGTAGGAATGCTAGTGTAATATGAATAATTTCTTTGCAATCTAGTAATGGGCATTTTCTTTCATGCTTCCTTGTATGAGATTTTCCTCCTCTTCAGCCAGAAACATCCTTCTGTCTCTGGGAGAATTAATATGGCTAGACCAATACTATAAAGAAGAATAAAGGAAAATGTTCAGTTAGCCTTTGACTTCCAAAATAGGATCCCAAAGTCCATAGCAAGACAATAATCCTGAAAGATGGCTTTGTTGAGTGACATATCAGCTAGGATGCTTTGGGCTGCAAGTAACATTAAGTCCAATACAAACAGGCTTAGGCAACCAGATGTCCAGAGGTAGGTTAAGCTTCAGGGCTGGCTTATCCAGGAACTCTGGCCCCATTTCTTTGCATTTCCCTTGGCTTTGCCCTCCTCTAAAGGGTGGCTTCATCCATGGACTGGCTTCCCTCAGATTTGTCAAATATCTGGGTTATACATTTGCCAGCAGGGACTCAGAGGAAGGGAGAGAGTGTCTCTTCTGGTGGATCCTTCTGAAGAGCAAGGAAGTAATTTTCCCAGAAGCTCCCAGCAAGTCTTTCCTTGTATCTTGGCTTGCGTCACCTGCCCATTCCTGTGGCCAGGAGGTGTCTTCACTAGTCGAGCTTCCTGGACCAAAAGCCATGGCAAGCGTGGTGAGATCCCATTAAACTAGTCAGAGCTACCCCCAGAGCTGAGGTTGGGGTCAGTGTTCCCTGAAGCAAATGGATGATATGAGGGTGGGGTAGATTTTAGAATGAAAAGTTGTTTATTTTTAAGAAGGGAGAATGGGGAAATAGAAGGTGGGAAGAGGATCAACACCATCTACTGTATGAGAGAGATAAAGAAGATCTCTCTGTTCCCAAAGCTTTCCTGCAGATATCAAAAAAAAATCTCAGAGGACAGAACATGGAGTTTGACTTGAAGCTACAGGCTGAGAGAATTTAGGGTGTGGTGTAAGGGAAGTTCCTACCCAGCTTGGGAGGCAGTGGCAGTCCTTCGACTTAAGAGGAGCCACCAAGTAACTGGAGAAACAGATTTGGAAGAGGCAAGAGTGGGGTGAGCAGGCTGCTTGAGGGACACAGTGCTCAACCCTTCCCTCTGAGCCCCAACCTGGGGAGGGGTCCTGGAGAAGATAGAAACCCCAGGTGGAGGCTTCTGCCCCACTTCCCTTCTGGAATTCTCTGGGAAGCTTCCTCGAGGGATGCCCAGTCTATACCCACAGCAGAGTGGAAAGGGTGGCATGGGGTGTGCGTCATGTTTCCTAGGACTGCCATAACAAATTATGGCAGCAGGAATTACAACAGAAATTCATTCTCTCCTGATTCTGGGGGCCAGAAGTCTAAAATCGGGGTATCAGCAGTCTGCATTCCCTCCCAAGGCTCTAGAGGACAGGCAATCCATTCTTTGCCTCTTCCAGCTTCAGTGGGTTTACAGCATTCCGTGTGGCTGCATCACTCCAATCCCTTCCTCTGTCCTTTCACGGTCTTCTCCATTTCTCTGCCTTCTATTCTATGTCAAATCTTCCTCTCCCTTTCTCTCATAAGGATACTTGTCATTGGATTCAGGGTCCACCTGATAATCCAGGGTGATCTCACTTGAGATCCTTAATAATATCTACAGAGACCCCTTTTCCAAATCACATGCACAGATTTTGGGGGTTAGGATTTGAACATATCTTTTTGGGGGTTCACCCTTCTACCCACTACAGGGGGTTTAGGTAGACAGAAGGCCTGAGATGGTGCCCCCCAGTCCCACTTGCCTTTCGCGTGGTGATGCTCCAATTTCCCAGTACGCCAACGATGGGAAGGCACAGAAGGCCACTGAGAGCTCAGGTCTGTCTCTTGCTGGTCAGAACCCTGGACAGGTGCCCAATGACACTGAAAGCCCAGCCAGATCCTAGGGAAGTCTCTCCTGAGGAGGACCCTGGTCAGCCTGGCACCTCTGCAGCTGTCCTTGCTCAAATCAGAATAGGTCCTGGGTTCCACCTGCTGCAAAGGTGGCGGCAGCTAGGACAGAGGCTGAGGCTCGGAGACCAACAGAATGAGATACCCCAATGGGAGGAATACACAAGGCCTGGGGGACCCTTCCCTGATGCCATGAGGCCACGCAGCTTCCAGCTCCTAGATCCTGTCTTGGAAGACACTTGGGAGGCAGAAACGGCTCCGATACCGACCTGAAATTTACACCAACTGACTCTTCCCCCAAAAGAGATCATTTTCAACTGAAACGGATTAAGTTACATTTAATTAATAAGCTTATTTCTCTCCCTTTTCCCTCAGAGCTAACTGTATAAATGATAAGGCTGCTACACATGATAGGACTGCTAGGTTGTTGTTTTTTTTTTCCAGTGTGCTATGTTAATTTGAAAACTGCTTTTATTACTTCATATATTACAGACATATTTTTATGACAGTTCATTTTAGAGCTCCCTTACTTTAAAAAAGTTCACATACTATAATTTATTTAACCAGACCTCTATTGATGGCCATTTGGGTTGTTTGTTGAATTTAAGTGAATTAGCAAGTGAATCAGTTGAACAGTGTACAACAATGCCCATTCATGCTAGGGTTGCAAAAATGAAATCGTTTCTTTCCTTTCTCTCTGAATCTATATGACTCTGCCCCCAAATCTCAGCATGTGAAAAAGTAATGAAATGATAATGCAATTGTTGGTCAGTAAAATGGGCTGCAGCCCTTCCCAGCTTCCAGAGCACACAGCCCCTCCAGTGTGGGTAACACTCTGACCTCTTGAACAAGAACTGCTGGCAGCGTTCTCTCTCTTTCGCATTAGCCAATTGTTACTTGTCAAAGAAGGGTGGCAGGAGATGGAACTTTGCCTCAGTCCTGATAAGCTTCTGGTTGCAATGGCCCTTTAAAAGAAACTTCCTGCATATTTCAGAGTATCTCTGAGATATGAAGGTGCAGAAAGGGCTGGCTGTGCCCTCACCTTGTGTCATAATCAGAGCCCTTTAGTCTGCAAGTGACGGAAGCCTTGATCAAACATAAGCAGAGCGGGAAATGCGCTGGCTTGTGTAAATGGGAAGTCTTGGAGCTTCAGACGTGGCTGTATCCGGTTGCTTAATTGATGCCATTGGGGCTCTCTCTCTCCATCTCTCAGCTCTGCCTGCCTGTCTTTGTTTTCTTGGAAAATTTTCTCTATGTGACACAAAATGACCAGCAGCCCACAATTCCAGAGAAGGGAGGAGTTTCTGGAAGGCTCTAGCAACATTCCCAGGAAAGAGTCCTATAGTCCTGCTTTGGGTCTGGTGTTCATCCTTGAGTCGATCACTGTGCCTGGGAGACGGCTACTCTGGTTGGCCAGGTCTGACTCCAGAGTCCATCCGTCCTCCCCATTCCCTGACCCCCCACCCCTGCCCAGGTGCATGGGGAGGCTGCTCCACCTGAACCACCTGGATGGAGCAGGATCAGTGGGGGAGACACAGCTTTCCAAAGACAGGTGTGCTGGACTGCAAACAGGTGTCCACTCAGCCTGGCCTCTGTCCAGGTTACACCCCTGTCTGCAGAGAAGACGCTGGCTATTTGGATGCAGAATTGGATATGGTGGAACGCCAAGCAGATTAGCTATACAGAGCCTCCCGATCCTGCTCAGACCTGTCTTAGGTTCCCACTTCCCAGTCACCCCTCAGGCCCAAACAGTGGTGGTGGGACTTTGCCCAGTGCAGCCCACGCCCCTGGGCCCAGCCTTCCCCTGACCCTCAGACTTCATCATGCAAGCTCCGCAGACTGTGCAAACATAAATTCTTTAACGTACGAGAAGACCCCAGAGGAGACACACAGGTTGAACTCAGTTGCCATGAAGTTAAATGCTAAGTGGTCCCTTCTCAGCATTTCAGGACACCCTCTACCTTAGGTCAAAGTCCTTTGTCCAGGTTCAAAAGTTGATTGTGGTGATGAATGCACAACTATATGATGGCACTGTGAACAATTGATTGTACACTGTGGATGATTGTGTGGTATGTGAATACATCTCAGTAAAACTGAATTAAAAAGAAAAGTCCTTTGTCTAGGCTCATCCCCTTGGGTCAGTCCCTGACTCCCTTGCTATGGCTGGGCCTCAAGGGGAGACAGCAGCGTCTGCTGACCTGGGAACACTGGCCCCTTGGTCCTTGCTCTCTGTCCCAGAACCTCACCCTAGCTTGGAGCCTCTCTGCTGGGATTGGTTTCTGGGTCCCCTGGCTGCAGGAAGCGTTCTTGGATTTGGGGGTGCTTGCTGTGCCAGCTGTGGGATTGGGGACAGTCAGAGGAGCTGGACTGGGGACAGGCAGAAGACAGCATTCTGGGATGGTTTTAGGGATGTAGCCCGGCTCAGGCTTCTGAGCAGGTAAGCGGTGTTTGGGCACAGAAGGAAGAGCACCAGGCTGTTCTGGGGACAAGGAATAGATTGGGGTACCCTCTCCAGCAAGCTGCCCATCTGACCTTCATGGTGGCATGTCTGCTTGTCTCTCCTCAGCCTTGCGTCCCTCCCCATCCCTGGGTTGCTCACCAGGCTGGATAACACGGCTCCTACCTCGTGGCCTTTGTCCTCCATACCTTGGTCCATGCTGTTAGTGGGCAGGCCCTCTCCTGCTGGCCAGTCCACACCCGTCCTTCAAAATCCAGCTCCACCTGAGTATCGACTTAGCGAAAGTGAAAATCCAGCAGTCAGTAGCGTGTGAGATGCTGTAGCAGTGTGCTCCTTGTGTGGCTGGTGCCCACAGCGCTGCAGCCTGAGGGTTTCCCCCGGAGCCTGGGGTTAGCACCCTCCCCACCCCTAGAAAGCTCTTAACCCACAGCTGATGGGAGCCGCTGTATAAAAACCCCAGGTCCCTTGCTCCTTGGGTGGGTTAGCTCTGAGGGGTATTGTTTACATGGTTTCCCAGAGTCTCCCTGTGGGATTAAGCTCCAGATTCCAAAGGTTGCTTGATAACACACCCTTTGCTGCCCTGCTCCCCTTCTTTGTCTCACTTCCTTACTCCCCTTTAGGTATTTCCTAGGATCACCTGCCAAGTAAACTGCTTGCCTTCGAATCCGTATCTCAGGATCTATCCTAGGGGAAACCAAAACTGAGACAGGTGCTCCATTTCATTAGTCACAGGGAAATGCAAATTAAAACCACAATGTGATACCACTTTGCACTCATCAGAATGGCTGAAATGAAAAAAATTGACCACCTGAGTGTTGGTGAGGATACGACACATTGGAACTCTTATATTCAGTGATGGAAATATAAATTAGTAAAATCACTTTGGAAAACTTTTTCAGTATCTAACAAAGCTGAGGATACATTTATCCTATGGCCTAGCAGCTTTACTCTGAAGTATACATCCAACAGAAATATATATATATATATATATATATATATATATATATTCACCAAAAACCAAGTGCAAGAATGTTCAAAGCAGTGCTCTTCATAATAGCTCAAACTGGAAACAACCCAAACTACATCAACAGTGGTGATGGAATACTATACAGCAGCGAAAAAGGACACACTTCTGTTACATGCAATGATATGGGTGAATCTCAAAAATATAATGTTACACAAAAGCAGCCAGACATAAAAGAATGAATATTGTAAGATTAAATTTTATATTGAGTTCAGCATACTATTCATACAGAAAAGTGTACAAATCGCAAAGGCACAGCTTGATGAACTTTTACAAACTGCAAAGACTCATGTAGCTTGCACCTGGATCAAGAAACAAAGCACACCTATTACCCCATAATCAAACTCTCTGCTTCCCCAGGGGAAACCACCATCCTCACTTCTAACACCATAGCTTAGTTTTGCTTGTGTTAAAACTATATATAAATGGAATATTATGGTATATACTCTTTACTTTATATATTTTGTTTGTGAGATCATTCATATTGTTTTGTGTGGTTGTAGTTCAATGTATATATTTCTTCTACTAGTTCCTGGGCTTTTGGGTAGTCTTCAGTTTGGAGCAATTATAGATAGTGCTGATATGAAAATTATGGAACATAGTTAGGCATTTCTTCTGAGTATATAGCCAGAAGTGGAATTGCTGGTCCATTTTGTGTTTTGGTTTAATTTTGTACCTTCTACCTGTCTTTTCATGCCTACCCCTTCTGCAGTCCTGATCCCCCCCCTTTCAGGAAAGTCTCTGAAAACATGAAACATAAAACAAAACAGAATTGCATTCCCTCCACATCCAGGCACTCATCCTAAGAGAACACAGAAAGATTTCTTACAAAGATGCTCCAAGACTGATTACAAAGACTGTATTTATTTGTAGAGAAAGATCAGAGATAATCTAAGTGTCCAATAACAGGGGATAAGTTAAAAAAGAGATAGTACAGTCATGTTCTGGAATACTATGCAGTCATTTAAAATGATGTGATTGAAGACTCTTTGGGGATATGTTTAAAACAGTGTAAAACAGTATGGTCCAACAATTGCAAAAAAGCAACCATATGTGTATCTGTATATAATAAAAACAAAACAGATGCAAATATACTAGCCTATTAGGGATTATATCTGGGGGTGGGAACATGGGCAATTTCTTTGTACTTCTAAAAAAATTTTCTACAATTTCTATAGGGAACATGTATTATTTTATAATTAGAAAAAAGTACAAGAATATTTTAAATCTTCCAATGTCTTTCCATCACACAGAGAGTAAAATCCAAACTCCTTCTCCTGACTTGTGGGGCTGTAGTTGCTGCCAACCCTTCTCCCACCCTCATGGCTGTCTCTCTCATGCACCATATGCTTGCATGATCAGACCCTGTCTACCTCAGGTCCTTTGTGCTGGCTGCTCCCTCCTTTTGGAATACTCTCCCCACCCCATCCACTTCACCACTTTTGCATGGCTGGCTCCTTCTGATCCTTCAGAGCTCAAACCTCCTCAGAGAGGCCTTTTGACCACCCACTCTAAATTACCCTGCCCCCAGGCCCTGTCATCAGCCTTATTTTGGCTCTCTTGTTTCCTTGCTCGTTTATTTACTATTTGCCTAATATCTCTCTCTCCCCGCTAGAATGTGAATTCCCCGAGAGCAAAGCCCCTGGCCATGCTGCTCAGCAGTGTCTCCCCAGTGTCTCAGCATATGCTTAATGGATGTGTGTTGAATGGATGGAGGGTTGGGAGGGGTCAACACGGAGGGAGGGGAAAAGTGGAGGGAGGGAAGGAGGAAGGGAGAGAAGTGGTGCACAGAGAGCACTGGACTGAACTAAGCAAGCCTGGGTTTCCCTCCTGAGCCTCAGTTTCCCTGGTGGCTGCTACATGCCTGCTTACCCAGGTGCCATGAGGCTCCAAGAGCTTCTCAAGGGAGTATGATCTGGCCATGTCCCTTTAAACTCCTGGCTCAGCTCCCTGTCGCATTCCTGGCAGAGACCAAAGGTCTCCCAGAGCAGGGCTCATGGGCCAGCTGCAGGAATCGGGGCAGTGGGTGAACCCTGGGTCAGGGCTGGGCCAGCCAAGGCTGGGCCAAGGACGGCAAAGGCTGGAATGGACAGGTCACGACCCCGCCAGGGGGTGGCTGCAGAGGGGTCCAAGTGCCCCAGGTGGGGTCCAGACAGGGTATTTGATAAACTTTTCTGCAGAAGGGAGGGAAGCGAGGGTGTGGCCGTGGACACTGAGATAAACCACCCCTCTGGTTGGCTGTGCTCACACCCACGCCCTCTCTGCCCTCAGCTCACATGTGCACAGCCCTGCTCCTCGGGATTGCTCAGAATCCACTGAGCTGCAGCTGACCCTGACATTCTCGTGGCCTCTCTGAGATGGGTTCTTTTGGCTACTCAGGCACATACCTGCTGCCCCCCTGTCTTAGGTGGGGGTTCCCAGAAACAGCAGACCTGGGATTTGAGGGCAAAGTGTTTATTCGCCAGGTGATTCCAGGAGGTGCCACAAGGTATCTGGGAAAGTGAGCCGGGGAAGGGAGCCAGTGCAGGCGAGTTAATGAGCAATGGGTGGGCAACGGAGGCAGCCCCACTGAGACCCTCCAGGAGATGGTGCGGGACACCCCTCAAAGTTTTCCCACCCAAGGCGTGAGGAAGCCAGGGCATTTCTCCGGGCACTTTTAGCAGCTGTAGGGCAAAACCACCGCCTGCGGGACCCCCGGTGAGGAAGGTGGGTGGGATGCTACCAGAGGGAAGGAGCCTGGTGAGGGCTTGAGGGCACAGCCTTCCCCAGGCTGTTTCGATGTCGATACAATGGGAATAAAACTACTGCTTACCTCCAAGGCGTGTGGCCAGGCCCAAACACGATAAGGCCTGGAATGGCCTGGGGCGGTGCCCAGTACCCGGGCGGGGCTGATAAATGGTGCTTTCCCTTCCTTCCACCTGGGCAAGGATCAGGCTGACTCACCTGCTCTCGGGGCACCCAGCGACCTGCTGTCTGTACCAAACATTGCTGTTCACAGAGCACTTTCTCTCCCTCCCCCTCCCAAGTGGGCTCTGGGGACCCAGGAATGCCCCGACCCTGCCCTTGGCCCCTGGAGCTTACAGTCCAGTCAGGAAGACAGAAAAAGGTGTGGCCAAATGGTGACAGGTGAGTAGAAGTTTCTGGGTCGGAACAAGGGCATGGAGGCACTGCCTCGAGCTCACTCTCAGAGTGTGTGACAGCCTGGGGCTTGGAGAGAAATTGATCTCCAGGATCTCCTGGTGGTGAGCAGAGAGAGGTGGGCAGATGTCAGGGCTTGTATTTTGAGCTTCCTTGCAACAGAAGCCCCAGGTAGTTCTGATAACCCACCCGTGGTATAGATGTGGAAGTGGAGGCTGAGTCTCGTACAGGTGTCATCAGAGCAGGGGCTGGGCCTGCCGTGTCCTGATTCCCAGGCCAGGGCTCTGTCTGAAACACTCACTGCCCCGCCCCACCCAAGCAGGAGGTGGGGCTCCTGGGCCCAGGGCAATGCTCTCCCTGGGAATGGGGTGGCCTTCAGGGTGAGCAGCCTCGGAAACTGAGGCAGGTTCTCTCTCTCTGGCTCCTCTCCCCCTTTCTCTTTCTGACCCGGTACACACCCAGCACCACTTACCCAGATCTCGAACAGCTACCCGGAGGTTGGGGGTGGGAAATCCTCTGCTTCTCATGCTTTTCTTCAAATTCCATAGGAATTGTGCACCTATAATATACCCATATTTGTTTTAAAAATACATAGTGTTTATAATGACCTATTAGCTAAGATAATTAATTAGTTAAAATGATTGATTCTCCCCAAATCTACATGTCAATAACCAAGAAGTGCAGAGTTTATACAGTGACATAATCCCTCTGTTTGTTTCTCAGTGTGAGTAGGGGAGAGCGGGCCAGGCCAGGTGGGTGGGGCCCTGCGGGAGACGTCCTGGCTCCCAGGCCCCAGGCAGCATCTCCAGGGGTGTTCCATCCCTCCCCGGTGCAAATGCACACCTGCGTGTGCGCACATCTGCAGAGAGTCACAGTACAGTATTTCCATACACAGCTATGCCCATGTGCAAACTCAAGTACCTCTAGAGTTGCTTGTGAGTGCACACCCCCATTGCACACACACAATCTGCCTTTATGCACACTTCGTATACATATTCATACACATACTCAAACACACACCCGCGTGCATGCTCATGTCACTCATGTGCATCCAATCACCTGCATTGCATGTCCCATAGGTATACATGCATTCTCACGCATGCACACTTATGTAGGCACATGCACATGCACACATCTGCAGAGCCACAGCTCAGCAAGGATACACATTTCAGGGGTACCCACAGTCACACACACATGTCCGTGGTAACATACACAGGAACACTCAAGTGCGGGTTGTGTGTGAAGTCCCACTCCCTGAGACACAGACCCACAAGCACGTGGACATGCCACAGTGCCCCCAGTTGCACATCCAGGGGCACATTTTGCACATAGGCCTACACTTTAATGCACCTGAGCCAGGTGAGACTCCAGTGGGCGAAACTCAGCCTGCTGTGTCAGAGTCAGAGGGAGCAAGTCTCTGAGGAACCACCCCCAGATTCCTGGCCCCAAGTGGGGTAGGTGCGCTCCCTTCCTCTGCCCTCCCTGCCCCTCGCCTGCCCCCAGCCTGCCACCGCCCAGGAGGAGCTGTCCTCCCACCGTGGGAGTAATTAATCATCGTGGCATGTGGGGAAGCTCTGGAGGGATCAGATTCTGCATCAACTCCCTGAGAGGAATGTCCCCAGCCCAGCAGCCGATGCCAAGCTTGGAGCCCCGAGGGAACAATGGCCTGCCCAGATCCACCCAGCAAATCTGGTCAGAGGCAAGGCCAGGATCCAGCCTTCTGCAAAAGGCCAGTGTGGCCACAGGTGGACAGGGAACCAGGCTCCCCCTCTCTAAAATGCCTTCAGATTCAGATGCCTAAAGTGCACACGAACTCCAGAGATGATGCTGTCTTCAAAAGTCCTTCCCCAAAAGCACTTACTATGGGACAGTGGGGTCAGCTGAGGAAGAAAACTGGCCAGCCCCTCTTCTGTCCCCAACCTCCCTGGGGGGCCAAATCACAGGGGCCGGACCAAGACACTGAGGGCAAATGCCAGCTACCTAAGGACAGACCTGTGGCTGAACAGCATCCTGGATACGAGGACTGAACGGCCCTAGAGGGCCTCTCTGGACCACTGGGGGGGTGGGGAGGGGCATGGGTGGCTCTCTAGTCCCTGCGTCCTCTTCAACCAGGGTGGCAACAAGTTTCTCTTTCTCACATGTTTAATTCCATGCAAAGAAATGTTTTTCCCATCAGACCATCAAACAATTAGAGACCAACAAAACCCTGGTGCAGGAAGGCACGTGAGGAAAAGGGCACTGTCACCCATGGTGGTAAGAGTGCAAACAGGAACCATATTTCTGATGGGATATTTAAAATGTGTTTGTCCCTTGATCCAGCGAGTCCGCTTCTGACAATCTGTCCGGTAGTAATACTTAGACATGTGGATAGAGGTGGATAAGCAAGGTGTTTGCTGCAGAATTGTTTATGAAGACAATAAATGGAGGCCATCCAAATGGCATCAGTAGACGTGTGATTAAACAGACAAAGTCCTGTCTGTGCTGGAGAAGCTGTTAAAAATACGATGAAGGTGGATCCAGATTACTGGTCTGGAAAAGTGTCTGTGGTGCTGGGAAAGCTGATCGTAGAACTGTGAGACTCTGTTTCCATTTTGGGATTTAAATTGCCTCTAAAATTTAGATGCAAGACATATACCTGAATCCATAGAAAAAGGCTACATGCTACTATCTTTGGAGTAGGGAGGCAGGAAGGACCTTAATTTTTTTTATTATAGATACTCCTGTATTTTTTCCAAGGTTTTTAGCCACTACCTTTTGTTCATATACTGTATTGCCTTTATAATTTAGAAAAGAAAGTGTTAGGATTTTCACTCCCATTATTAATAGATGGATGCCAGAGGAGGCAGAGACCTGCCTCAAAACCCATGTCGGCCAGGGCTGGCCTGGCCTGGAGCTTGACTTTGACACCACCCAAGGACCCTTCCTCTGCTGCCCAGCGGCAGGGCTTTGGGGCCCCAGACAGGGGCCATGTGGGGATGGGTGGAGAACGGGGCTCTGGGCTGCAGGTTGTTGATGCTGAGCAGAGGGGCGGGGCCAGCTGGGTGAGGGGAGATGCCCTCGTTCCTGGGAGGATCACTTGCATGCTGAGATGGCAACTCCCCACCACTGGGGGTCCTGGCACTCCTGCCCTGGCTTGAGTCTCCTGGCTGTGCCAACTGCAGAGATGCTGCTTGAAGCGCCTCCTTTTGCTCGGAGCCCACTGGGTGCCGCTGCTGGTGCAGTTTGGTTGGTGTGCTGACTGGCTCTATCTCCCTTTGAGGAGGCAGTGTGGCTCAGTGGTGATGGCCATCCTCTCCGGAGCCAGACTCCTGGGGCAGAGCCCAGCACTGCTGTTCACTAGCTGAGCAACCTTGGATGAGTTGGTTAACCTCTCTGCGCCTCCGTCTCTTTATCTATTTGATGATACTAATAGCATCTCCTCATAGGGTCATTGAGGGTTCAGCTAAAGTGCTTAGACCAAATGTAGAAACCCAAGTGTCCATCAACAGGTGAAAGAGTAAACAAAATGTGGTATACTCATACAATGGAAAATTATTCAGCCATAAAAAGGGAATGAAGTACTGACACATGCTACAACATGGATGAAACTTGACGACATCATGCTCTGTGAAAGAAACCAGACACAAAAGGCCACACGTTGTACAACTCCATTTATATGAAATGTCCAGAAAAGGCAAATCCATAGAGACAGAAAGTAGACAAGTGCTTGCCAAGACTAGGAGATGGGGAGTGACTGCTTAATATGTTACAGGCTTTCTTTTTGGGGCGATGAAAATGTTCCGCAATTAGAGAATGGATATACTAAAATTTGTGAATATACTAAAAACCACTGAATTGTACACTTTTAAAGGATAAATTTTGTAGTATGTGGATTATATCTCAATTTAAAAATAGCAAAAAAAAAAGAGAGATTAAGAATGAATATAAAAATGTGTGTGTGTATACCACACAGTGTTATTTTATTTGTGGGAAATTGACCAAACTTATATATGCACCTATGGGGTAAAAAATGTATTATGGTACAGCCTTATGATGATATATTATATAGCTGCAAATAAAATCCTGTTTGGGAAAATTACAAAAATAAAAGTCAAGTGCTCACGATAGTGCCCGACACATATGAAGTACTGTTAGTGCCAGCTGTTACTAGTGAACCACGGAACAACCCTGTGAGGTCAGGACTCTCCTCCCCATTTGGCAGAAGAGGAGACTGAGGCTCAGAGAGGAGACCTGAGGGGGTGGCACTGCCCCCTTCTGATCTGCTACCAGGGCAGCTTTGAGCCTTGGCATCTGGCCAGGCTGGGTGCCCGTCCTGGCTCTGGCTCCCCGCCACTCTGTACCTCTGTTGTCTTATCTATGGAGTGGGAATAATAGGATGCTAGGGAGGATTCTCTGAGCATGTGCAGCCCAGGGTGAGGCCCAGCTGGTGGTGCCGTTACTGTGCCTTCATGGGGCCCAGGTGGCAGAACTGGGACCAAGCGGGTAGAGACCCCAGGAACACTTCCTGCAGCCTGTCCCGCCTGGAGGGGTGAGCCAGCACCCCTGGGGAACCCAGGAAAGGGCGAGTCAAGCAGAGGCCAGGTGTGTGTCCTTTCTCCCTGGGGGTCCTTTCTCTGCCTCCTTGGGGCCTCAGTGTCCCCCTCAGAGCCAGTCCAGCATGGTGGGTATGATGAACACACTCCTGGGGCCAGCTTCCCTACTGTTGCTTATTTTTTTTTTCTTGAAATTGAACCAGTTTAATAAGAATATTATTTTTCACCTGCTGTTGCCTTTTGATGGCATGACCTTGGGCAGGGAGGCTCACCTCTTTAAGCCTCAGTTTCCTTATCTGGAAAACAGAGATAATAGCAGTAGCCACCTCATGTGGGGATTAAAGAAGAGGTGAGTACAGTGTGCTTAGCACAGGGCCCAACACACTGGAATCCCTCAAGGCCCGTTGGCTGATATATTACTCTTAATGCTTTATGAGCCACTGAAGGGGGCTTGGGGACACGTGCGTGCCTGAGGCAGGGGGCTGGCCCCATGAGCCCCTGCCCCCTGGTGCAGTCCCCTCACTCCCTTCAGCTCCAAATGATCGACAGGCTGGGCCGGTGGCGTCCTGGCAGGCCTGTCCTGGCAGCTGCTCCCACAAGGCGAGGCCCGCTGAGCGGCAGCGAATTAATTAGGCCGCATTCTTCTTCCAAGGCTCCCGGCGGGCCTGCACACAGCCCCCTTCCGAGCCGCCGAGGGCTCTTGGCTCGGCTCCCCAGCAGGCCAAGGCGAGGCCCGACTCTGCTCCCCGCTCTGAGGGGCTGGGAGGGCCCTCCTGAGCTGGAAGCAATGGCTGGGGAGGGGCCCGAGGCCAGCTCCCGTCCTGGCTCTCCCCCATCGCTCAAGTTCAAATTCCTGGTCCTGACATTGGATGCCATTCCCAGCCTGGCCCCTGCCGATCGGGCCAGCTGCCTCTCCCTGGACTCCTCCTGTCCCGGGCGGACACCACGCACCATTCCCCATTCCCCCGCTTGTGACGCCAGCAGGTGCCACCCCCACTCCGCCCTCCTCTCGGACCCACCAGCTGGAAGGGCAGCTCACAGCATGTGCCCGCCCCTGTCACTTTACTCTGCCCGGGCCTGTCTTCCCTGCCAGCCTATCAGACTTGTGGACAGCAAGTGTGGTTTGATCCGGAGGTGTGGAGCACTGGTGGAGGGCATTTCGGGTGTGTGCACATTTCACTGGGAGACGTCTTCTGAGGCTGGTGTGTGTGTGTGTGTGTGTGTGTGTGTGTGTGTCACCTGCTGCAGGTCTCCCTGGCCTGTAGCCGACCCTCCCGTGCCAGGTGCTCAGGGCTTGATCTGGTTGGTGCTCAGGAGGGCCCTGCCCATTCCTGCCTGTCCCCATTTCCTGCCTTTCTCATGCCCACTCCTTCTTGTGCTCCTTTCAAGGCGTACAAGAGAGAATAGCTTCTTCCCTGCCACGAGCCTTCACTTATGCTGCTCCCTCTGCCCAGTACACTCTTCTTCTACCCCCTTCTTCACTTGAATGACTCTTCAGAGCTTGTCCTAGATGTCACCTCTTCCAGAAAGCCACCCTGGGCTGCTCATCCCCAGGGACTCCATCCCAGTGTGGATGTCCCCTCCCAGAAAGATAGGGTAACTTAGAAATTAAAAGTCCAAGGTTTAAATCCCAGCTCAGCCCTTACTGGCTGTGTGACCTTGAGCAAGTTATGTAACCCCTCTGTGCCTCAGTTTCTTCATACATAAAATGGGAACAACAAGGCTAAGACCTGCTGCATAATGTTGGTGTAAGGAATCAAGGAGTTAAAGTGTATAAAGTAGTTGGTAAGCACTCAATAAAGGTTAGCTATTATTTCTATCAGAGACTTTAACAGCCTGTTTGCTTGAACAGCTCTTCCACTGGCTGGTGAGGGCAGGGGCCATATCTGGCCTGTGCACAGGAATTGCTTAGAGATGCTTATTCATAATTGCCGAATGAATGGACGGCCACATTCCAATGGTTTACTGCCCTGATAGGCAAATGAGTTCTCTGAACTGAAAACCTGGTTTCTATCTCTAATCAGAGAGCGAGAGAAGGAGAGACGAGCTGATTCCTGAGGGTCCTTTCCTGGGGCATAATTGAGCCAGGGATGGGGGGCAAGGCAGGCCAGAGAGGGAAAGGGGTGGTCTCCAGCCTCACCATGCTACATGCACCTCCAGGCTGCGTGGGCCCAGGAGTCCTGTAAATCGGGGTCCTGTGCCCCCTTCTGCCCTTTCTTCTATCAAAAGGAATACAAAATGTAACTCAAGAAGCCTTGAAAAATATTTACTGAAAAGACAGAAAAAGGTGAGATTTTGTCCCACAAAACCCAGACAGACTTCCTAAAACGTAGACACCTTTGTTCCAGAAGCGGGCTCGGACCTCGGGTACATACAACCACCTGATCCTGCAAATTCCTCATCCCGTGAAGAGAGGAGGAGCAGGGCCAGACCCCTAATGTGCAGGGCCCCAGCCAGAGGCCACCAGTGTCCCCAGTGTCCCCCTGCCTTCCCCTGCTGCCTGGGCCTCCTCTCCTCCCCTTACCCAACCCCACTGCTTACTCATTTGGGTCACTGTGTCTGAATGCTGACCGGGGCCACTGGCAGTGAATGGCCTGCCTCCGCCAGGCCTCCGTCCCACCTGTGGTCCTGGGATTGCCTCCCTCTGACCTGGCCACTGGCTGTTTGCATCCCCTAGGAAGCCTATGGGGCTCCAAGGGGGCAGGACCATTTTGAATGGGCTGCAGGGCTGGCCCTATGTCACAGAGGTGCTCTGTGCCTGTGGGCTTTGGGTACCTGGCTGGGCAGACCCCGTTACACCCATCCTTGCCCTCTGGCTGCACCGTGGTTCCCTCAGAGCCGGCAGAGGCTTTGCTTCCCTGCCTCCTGTCTCCTCGTGCGCCCTGAGCACTGGTGGCATCTTCCCATAGCCCAGCTCTGACCCGGTCCCTCCCCTGCTTGCAGACCTTTCCTGGCTCCCTGTGGCCCACCAGAGAAAGGCCAGGCTCCTTCGCTTGGCCTTCGAGGCCTCTCCGGCTTCATCGCCCAAGGTTCTCCTGTCACCAGGCTCTGGCCCATGGGGTCTTCCGTGAGAACCTCTTGTGTCACCCCCACTTCTGTTCCTTCACCCTTCCTGTTCCCCCAGCCTGGAATTCGCCCCCTATTTTCTCTTTGAGACTTACTCATCACTCGAGGTTGTAGGAACACCACCTTTGTCCAGGAGACCTTCCCTGACCGACCCCCATCCCCGCCCTGCCGGCTGACCCCAATCTCTCCCCACCTTCAGCTCTGTCCCCTTTGTCCCACTCCCTACACTATCACCCTCGACCTGATGAACGGCCTCCGCCTCCTACTGGGCCCTGGGCTGAGCTCGGAACCGCGACTTACCCGCTTAATGCTCACACCAGCCCTGTGAGGTAGGGACTATTAATTTCCCACTTTATGGATGAAAAAGCTGAGGCTCAGAGGAGAATATCTGTCCAGCATCCCACTGCTGGCAGGGGTGGTCCATGAATTCCATCAGTCAATATCTATCACATACAGACGTATCATATGCTCTGGACCCAGAGTGCCTGGGGTGCCACCACTTACTCCCTGTGGACCTCAGGCACATCGCTTGCCTTCTCTGTGCATCAGTTTCCTCATCTATCAAATGGGAATAATGGAAGTACCTATGTCGTAAAGTTGATGTGAGCATGAAATGAGTTCATCTGCATAAAGTGCCAGCACACAGTGGGAGCTCAATACATGTCCACTGTTATTGTTATTCTTTCATGGGGGGTAGGGGGAGTTAGGGCCGGCTGCACGGGCAAGGCAGTATTAGAACAGGGCATCAAAAATTATTTCTCAGTCCACGAGTCACAACCTGCCTCTCCCAGTACGGCCCAGCCACGGGGAAAGGCCCAGTTGCCCTCAGGGGGATTTGTCGGGGTGGAGGCCATGGGCTCAGGTTGCTGCCCTGCTGTGGGTCCTCCAGGGACCCAGATGGGCTGTTTCTGGGGCCTTTGCAGGAGGGGCCACCCCAGTCCTGGGACTCTGGGCCGCTGCTGCCAGAGATGCATCGAACCCCACTCCAGCAGGCCCCATCCATGGCCCAAGGTGGGGGGCAAGGCCAACACCAGGCTGTGCCCTCCCTACCTCCAGTACTGATCATTGACCACCAGGGCTGCACACAGCCTCAGAATCCATCTGGCCCCAGCCCTCACTGGATAGATTTGCACCAGGCCCCATGGCCAAGCCCCTGGCAGGACAGGGGGGCAAGAACAGAAATGAGTCTCAGCACCCCCACATTCTCAACTCCTCCCAAACACGTCTTGGGAAAGGCTTGGACACAGGGTTCTGGATGGGTGGGAACGTAGGTTCTGGAATCCTGGACGTCAAAGCTGCAAATGACTGCCAGGCCTGTGACAGGCAAAGCTCAGAGAGGGCAAGTTAGCAGCCAGAGATGCCCAGCAAGGGTGGGGAATGGGACCCAGGGTCCAGCTACCCGCCCCAGGCCCTTTCTTTCCTTTCCTGTATCCCCCTAACTTCTAAGCGGCTCCTTTCTGAGAGGGGCTTCCCCACTCCTCCCTCAGCCAACATGAAATACCAGATACCATCTCATTATTTATTACAAATAAAGTTCGCAGTTAATAACTGAGAGTCTAAAAAATACATTAAAATAAATAATTGGACTTCTCATTGTTCTTATAGAAAATAAGTTATATACAGACAGATGAAGCACAGCAGACCCTTACCACTAGGAGTGTCCCAGGGACTTTGGGCAGGGAGAACCGGAGAGGACAGATGGCAGCCAGCCAGGACACCAGGCCTTGCGGAGGCCACGTCCAGCCCCCAGGGCTGGCTGAGGTGTGAGCGTCCACCTGCTGCACAGTGGCTCCCGATGGCCAGGAACACCCTTGGGGCTTGGCCTCCAGCTTCACGCACTCCCCAAGCAGTTCTTTCCAGCAGGGCTGTGGGCCAGGAGCCAGGAATCCGCTCTGAAGTCTGGGGGCTGAGGGTTTTCCTGGGCAGCGTGAGGGCACAGAGCTGCCTTGAGGGGTGCTCCCGCACCACGGCGAGGAGCCCAGAGCTTGCATCAATCCCTGCAAGAGGGTCCGACTTGCCGGGACCATGGTCCCATCCCCAGGAAACAGGTAGAGGGTCTTCCACAGGCCCAGGTGGCCGCTCTCCTCCCGTCTCCACATGGGCTTCCTTCCCAACGTTCCTCCAGTTCCCAGCACTATCTCTTCCTCCTCTTAGAGTGCGTGGGCCTGGGCTCCCTCGTCACCTCTTGCTGTCGCCTGGCAAAGTGCATCTTGGCTGCAGAAATATCCCTGGGAATCAAGAAAGGTCAACTTAGCATCTCAGGAGACATGGATTGTCCATGAGCTCCCTGTGTGGGGCAGGGGTAACGGGGACTGGAACCTTCGTCCTGACTCTGGGGTCATGCCTGCCCTGGGGTCGGATGGTGGCCTCTGCTGACCCAGGAAATGAAGTCTGCACCTGAAGGGCAGGCCAGACCAGGCCTGGATGCTTCCCTGCCACAGGGGCTTTGGCCAAGCTGATGCTCAACAGCATCCACTGGCTCAGAACAGCCCAGCAGATCTCCCATGACCTGCCTCCCCACCTCCATCCCTCAGCTTATGACTTGCCTTCCACTTCAGTCTCTATACCTTTCCCCTCACCCAAACTCCACTCATTAAAGTACCACCCATTCGTCACAGTCCAGCTCAAGGCTGCCCTTTCTGGCTGGCCCGGACAAAGTGGATCCTGGGCTGCCCTTTGAACTTGGCTGGGACTCGGGCTAGGACCCTTGCATCATCTGGGTGTCACCCACGTCCTGGCTGATAGAGTTCTAACCTGGGAACCTGCTGGCTCATTTCTGTTCCCAGCTCCAGGAACTTGGGCAAGTGTCTCAACCTCCCTAAGACCCTTTCTCAGTCTGTAAAATAAAAGCAGGCGACCTGCCTTAACTGGTGTGAGGGGTGGGGCTGCAAGGTCAGCGAGGCAAGCTCTTGGCATGCTATGAAGTGCCGTGCATTTGCACAGCCTTATCTTGATTTCTTTCATCCGAAGACAGTTTCTAAGTATATGCTGGGTCCGGACCATCCCACCTTTCTGCCTTTTCTTCTATTTTTCTGCATCACCTCAAAGATGGGAGCTGCTGAGGGGCAGGGCTGGGCCCTGGCACTCCCCAACCCAAGGAGCCATCAGTAATAGAAATAAAAATGGCCAACAGTTCAGAGCTGCCCCTGAGTGCCAGGCACTGCTTCATATACATCTACCCATTTAATCCTTGCAACCATTCCTGAGCTGGATAGCACCGCTGTTCCCATTTCGAAATTAGGAAACTGAAGCACAGAGAAGTTAAGTGGCATGTCCAAGGTCACAAAGCTTGCTTGTGGTAGGGCCGCTCAAATCAGACAGCGCTGGTTCCTGAGGCTGTCTGTTTCACCAATACATGACACAGCTAGATGCCAGGTTTCTGTTCTCGAGTTAGTCTGATTGACATGAATGTGTTCACAGACTTCTACTGTGTGCCAAGCCTCACACTGAGTCATGCTGAGGCCACCGGGAGGAGATCCAGTCTGGGGAAAGAGGGAGGCAGAAGACTGGGCAGCTCACCCCTCCAGACCCCGGCGGGTGGCAGGTGCTTGATTCAGACAGTCCGAATGAAGCCGTGATCTTTCCACAGTCATGAACCTTCAAACGCTCCTTACTCTCTAAGAAAGTCCACGGTAACCAAGAGAGCATAGTGATTAAAAGTGTAGACTCTGGATTCATTCAGCCTGATGCCACCGACTGCTGTGTGACCCTGGGCAAGGGGCTTTACCTCTCTGAGCCTCGGTTCTCTGGGCTTCCCAGTGGGAACCTAATCCTGCCACATGACAGGGGCCAGGCATACAGGCGGCGCTCAGTTGGTTTGGGCGCGCCTTACCTCAGCCGCTGGAGGAGCTCCCCTGGGGTGGCCCCTGCCTTGCCAGCCTGGAACGTGTCTGCAGGGGACCCGCTGCCAGGGACTGCCACAGCTTCAGCCCTGAATGAAAGATGTTAGAGCCTGAGTGAGGGGCTGTCCGGGGCCCCACAGCCACCTGGCTGCAGGCCCAGCCCAGCCCCCACCACACCCCCCATCCGCCCTCAGGAGCAGATCCATTTCCAACCCCGTGCACCTGGCATCCTTCCTTTCCCAGGTGGGGTGGGGATCGAGGAAAACTGAGCTACCGGGAATGTATTCTTAGCCTCAGAAAAAGGCAGGTGGGTGGCCAGCCTTCCCAGAATCTGGCCACCTGCACCCCAGTGAGGCCCTCTTCAGGGGAAACTGAGGCAGGGGTGGAGCCCCGGCTCGAGTACCAGAGGAGGAGTTTCTCATAAACCATCATAGGAACTGGAGCTCTGCTTTTCCCAAATGCTCCAAGCAGAGGAGGGAAGGAAAAAAGCTCCCCCCCCCTTTTACAGCTGGGAAAACTGAGGCCCAGGGCAGGTAAGGGGCTTGGCAAAGGATGCCGACAACTCTGTAAAAACTGTGGGATTGTGCCATGGCCTCCCAATTCCAGATGTTGTTTCTCCAAAGAGCAAGCTCCAAAGTCCCCTGGGCCTCAGATCAGAATCCAAATCCAGGTGGACTCGGTCAGACAGACCGAGGCTGAGATCCCAGCTTTTCTTCTGACTAGCGGTGTGGCCTGACAGGACATGTCCTGTTCTGTCTCTGGGCCTGAGCTGCCTCCACTGTCACCAGGGGAGAGTCCCTCCTGCCCAGGAGTGAGGGGCTCAGGGTGGACCGCCCAACGACCTGGGGCAGCCTGGGACCCTGCGCGTCCCCCACTTGGCTCCTCTGCTGGGTCTCCTGGATGACACGCTCCCCAGGGCAGATCCAGGCTAGAGCACCTGCCCCTGAGCCCTGCAGGCTGGGGGCCCACCTACCACAGCCTTCGATGGCAGAAGGTGGCACAGGCGGGGTCCCTGGCACTGTTGCACTCGCAGCGGCTTGGCAGGGAGCGGCGCCGGCGTCTTGGCGGGTTTCCCAGGCCGTAAGGAGCTGTCTGTCTGTGGGTGGGCAGCCAGCAAGGTAGTGGTGGAAGGTGGAGGGAGGGAGACAGAAAGAGAGAGAAAAGAGATTAGATAAACTATTACCGTGGGTAAGCAGCGACCATCCGCACTGCATGCTGCCACGGCCACCCAGGCCACCAGGATACTAGCCCCTGACCTCAGGAAGCCCTGCCACTGACAGCAAGGTCCTCCACAGGTGCTGGCAGCCCCGGACAAAACCCCTTCCTCCTGGGCTCCTGTCCCCCAGGTTCAGCTCAGACAGAGTTCCCAGCCTAGGGTAGAGGCAGGCTTTGGAAATTGTGGTCCCACCTCGGCTGGGATCTAGGGAGTTTCTCCAACCCCTCTCCCCTCCCTGACAGGACCTCAAGCTGATAGAGCCAGGCTGGTCCCCCTGGATTTCTATGAATGCCCGGGAGGAAGGGAGGAAACACCCCATGTCACAGCAGTGAGCACCCAGGCTCGCAGGGAAGCTGCCCATGCCAGTCACCCACTTGCTTGGAGAGGCAACCAACGTGCCTCGGGATTTTAGCTTTAAAATATTGTGTGGGGGTGGGGTTGGAGTGCGGTGTGCAGCGTCATCAGGTAGAATTGATTTCCGATTCAGAGTCTGCCCAAGGCAGACAGCGGGCAGGGCAGGGGACTTGTGGCCGCCAGCCCAGCACCTCGGGTCACAGAGCTAATTTTAGACAATGTGGTTGGAGCTGTAATGACAAGGAGGTCCACCCAGCACGCAGGGACTGGCAGGGTTCCCACCCTGAGCAAGTGTTTGGATGGGGATTAGCTCCACACACGCTTACGTGCTGGGCTTCTCTTGCCTTTTGCAATTTGGGGAAGGAAAAAAAAAAAACAAAAACACACACAGAAACTTCAACTTGAGGTATGCAGAGGCCCCGAGGCAGCCCGGGTGCCGGCAGAGCAGACAGCACTGAGCTCCCATCCTGGCTCCACCAGGTGACACAGGGCAGGCTCCTCATCTGTCATTTGGGGACAGTAGCTGCCTGCTGGGGCAGGTGGGGGGCTCAAGAGATGATGGTGCACGTGCAGTACTTGGCACAGGGCCTGTCTAAGTCAAGACTGAGCTGTCATTTATCACATCATTCTTGGAGGACAATGAGGAGGCAGCACGGCCACCCGAGTTGGAGCTCTGCCATCCATGGATCTCGGATGGAGTCTCCACCCTACCTTCCTGTGTGATCCTGGGGAAAGCACCTAACCTCTCTGAGTCTCAGTGCCCTGATCTGGAAAATGGGGTCAACACTTTCTAACCAGGCGATTGTGAAAATCCGCAGGTCGGCCCCCAAGTGCTGTCGGCTCCCAAGTGCTATCAGTCCAACACCCCCATTTGGAGTCCTAAGGAGAGCTGTACTGTGCCAGCGGCCCCCACCAGGGCTCCCATCCCTAGCAGCTCCCGCCTGGCTCCCCAAGGCAACTCACCCTGGAGTGTTCACCCAGATGATGTCTAGGTGGCAGAAGTAGACGCACTCCTTGTCCAGCCAGGAGCTGCAGGAGCAACGCCGAGGCCGCAGGTG
Source organism: Choloepus didactylus (assembly GCF_015220235.1). Lineage (NCBI taxonomy): Eukaryota > Metazoa > Chordata > Mammalia > Pilosa > Megalonychidae > Choloepus > Choloepus didactylus. Next base: position 207,955,631 of record NC_051308.1, on the reverse strand, counting down.
GGTGCCTCGGGCATGGGGTAGGGGCACGGGCTGCTCCGGGGCTGCAGGGGCTTGGCCCTTCCCTGCGTGCACAGGAGGGTGAGAGAGGCGGAGAGGTGGGTCAGGGCCCCTGGGATGGCCCGCGGTAGGGGCGATGGGCCGTGCCCCTCCTCTTGCATAATCGAGGAAGTTGGCACTGTCTCTGCTCAGAAGCTCTGCTCCCGGGGGAAGCCCTGAGCAGCTGTGTGGGAAGGGCCAGCCGCTGCCCCGTGCCTGCTGCACCTCTGCACTGGGGAGCACAGCGCCACTGGGACCCTGCCCCTGTATGCCCCCAGCTGGCTGAGGGGTCACCGCAGCCCCGGGGAGAGACGCCGATGAACTGCCCCAGGGGCTGCAGCGGCGGGCGAGGTCAGGGCGGCTCACCTTCGTGCAGGGCCACGAGCAGGGCTAGGGCGACGGAGCACCAGGCGGTGGGCACAGCAACCATGGCGGCGGCGAGGCACGAGGCTGGCGTGGAGCAGGGAGCGCCTGTTGCCAGTGTCCTGCTGCCCAGCCGAGCCTGGAGCTCAGTGACTCGGTGCCCTGTGTGGCGCCTCTTATAATACCAGGCACCCCGCCCCGCCCCTGCGCGTCCAGCCCTGCCTCACTGCACCGGCGGGCTGCGAGCCAGGGACACCGCCTCCTCCCCAGGCGCCTGGCCCGCCCCGGCCTCCTTGGGGTGGGGTGGGGGTGGGGGGAGAAGTGGAGGGAGGCCCGGTTCCTCCCACAGCACTACGCACACCTCTGGGAATCCTGGCTTTCCTGCAGCTTCCAGGGGCCCCACGCAGCTCCACTGGACTCTCTCCAGTCACCCCCAAAGTACCCCAGGACCTCTCCCCATTCTCCCTGTGGTTGTTCTACAGGTCTTGCCCAGAGCTGAGAGTTCAGGGTGGGGAAGATCCCATGAGCAAAACCTTCCCCGCTCCTTGGAGAAGCCCCTGTGGGCCTGCCTGCCCACTGCCAACAGGGCTGGGGACGCCCCTTCTGTAGGGTGGGAGGTGAAAGGCTTGCTCAGTGCTGTGTGGCCTTGGGCGAGTCAGAGCCCTCTCTGGACTTGCTCCCCCAGTGAAGGACGCAGCTCACGCCTCTGACCAGCCTGGAGCTGCCTCATCATCTCCTTGCCCATGAACTGTCCCTTCCTTCCCCGGCCTAGGGCCTGGGGGCAGGAGTCCTCCTAGTCCCTTCTGGAAGCCATTCAGGCTCCCAGTCATGGCCAAGGACCTCCCTCCTGGGCCTCCGTTTCCTCGTGTGTAAAAGGAAGGCAATATAGGGGTGGGGATTCTTAACCTGTTTGCCTCATAGGCTCCCTTCAGACTGAAGAGTTGGCTTTAGTGACCTTTCCAGAAAGATGCCTGCGTGGGCACATGCACAAAGTGGTCTCCAGGCTTGGACACGACAGGATGTCTCGGTCCACCTCTGTGGCTACTTTCTGTAAAGACGGTGAGGGGGCGGGCTCCCTGGGGGCCGGCATTCTGCTCCCAGCCCCTCCGTTGGCCCAGAAGCCCCGCTGTGTGGGGGACAAGAGAGGGGTGCACCGGGTGCCGAGCTGAGCAGCTCTTGGAGCTGGCAGCTGCCTTCCGTCCCCGCCCGGGCTGGGCTCACAGTCCACCTCCCGCCTGGCATCTTCAGGGACCCTTCCTCCAGCCACAACAGGAAAAGCCCACTCATTCCTCTGCATCCCCAGCCTGTGGCCCTTACGCTTGCCTGAGTCACGATGTTCTCTGCCTTATCTCCCTGACAACCACGAGGACAGAACACCAGGGCATCCTCACACTCCAGCCAGCCCAGCACGCAGTAGGAGCCCTATGAATATTCTCTGAGGGAGGGGGAGTGGCTTCGAATTATAGAAATTAGGTCTGCAGGGACCAAGGCTGCCCAAGTTTTAGTTCCTATACTCAGCAGCTCTTTTGTCATTAGATATTTATGGGAGGCAAACAGATAACCACAGATAGGCAATTTTGCTTCTCCCTAGGGCATGCGCAGAGCATGCACGTGTGTGCACTTGCACGTGTGTGTATTCTGAGTTCCTGGCAAAGTCTGGCAAAAGCTAATGGAAGGGGATACCCGGTTGGCGTTGTCTTCCTTCCCCCAGGCTGGGCCAGGCTGCAGTGGAAGCAGGATCAAACATTTCCTGGATGCCCACTGTGTGCTCAGTGCACTGTCAACTCCTCCTCACCGCCACGCCACGAGGCAGCCCTTATCATCCGGGCATCAGCTCCGTGACGGCCCAAGAGGAAGGAGGAGCTCAGAGCGGAGCTGCCCCAGCCAAGGTCCTGCGGCAGGGGGACAGCAGAGCCAGCCTTAGAACCACAGTCTTGCTCTCAAGCAAACCACGGTGGCTCCCTACGCAGTGCTCGCTGCCCTCCCCTGCACTGCACCTCTCTAAGAATTCAGAAGAGTATTTCTGGAATGAGGTGAGCAATGCCCCCAGTCATTTCTATCAGCCTCCTAGAGAATATAAATGTGGAATCAAGCAGGGATGGGTGAGGGGGTGGTGGATGGAGAATTCAAACTACTGAACCATGAAGAGAAGAAAGAAGAAAAAGCAGGTCAGCGAGGAGCAGGAGGGGGTTGGGGTGGGGAGGAAAACCAACAGGGAGGCAGATAAAGGCAGGTAGAGAGAGAGAGGGAGAACAAGGAAGCTGCCCCTAGCGAGAAAGAAAGAATTCGGATTTGAGAAAGTAGAAGAGAAAGACCAGAGGGAGTGAGAGTGAAGGTTCTAAGGCGTCTAATCTTTACACAAATGCAAAATGCCTGCGCGGGACAATAGGGAACTAGAGGCTCCGAGTCTGGGAAACATAATAGAAGAATTAAATGGACCCGGAGACAGGATCACTCCCCGGTGTGAAAGGATGACGACGACAGGGCAAGGGCGGCTGGCCGGGCCCTGCAGGGTCAGCGCGGGAGCTGCAGCTTGTAGGGCTCCGGTTTCCCTCTCTCCTGCCCTCAGCTGGAGCTGGAGCAAACAGGGCTCCTGTGAAATGGAGAGGCCTGCCCCAGGAACCTGAGTGAGCCCAAGTCTTATGGGATGAAATCATTCCGGGAACAGCGCTACCCCACTGGCAAGAGTTGGTTTCCAGGTAGAGAAAATTAAGCTGAGTTAAAAATAGCCAGGGCCACCTGCCCCACCCCACTCCCCACTCCCCAGCTCTCTCAGCCTGTATGGTCCTCTGGGTCCTGACAGTCTTTTCCGCCCCTCCTGGCCACCCTGGCTGCACTGTCCCTGGGCCTTCCTCACGGGTTTGGCCGCACACCCCTTTCCCTCCTAAGGTGACCTGGCTGCAGGCCCCTCTGTCCCCACAGCTCTGACTTTCACCAACTGCCCCACCAGCTATTCTGCTGCACCCCCAACCCCGACAAGGCCCTGCTACCTGCCTGGATTTGTAAAGGCTGTGGAGAGAGGGGTAGGAATTCACCAAAGTTTCACATTGTCAGAATTTAGAGGGAATTGTTTTGCACACAAAATAAAGTGGCCCCCTAATGCTTAGTACCAGTCCAATCCAAGAAGGAGAGATTTGGGGGAGGCAAGACTGGCAGAAGAGGGCAGTTTTGGTGTATTTCTGGGTGAGAAACTGCTCTTCTAGAAATCCTTTCCAGTCTTCACCCCCAAGAGGTCCCAAGAGGAGGAGCAAGTTGTTCAAAACATGTGAGGGGCTGGGCATGTTCTTTTGGCCACTGAGCAAACCCTGCCCCTCCCTGCACACCAGGGAAGCTCTCCCAGGGGTCCAAGCTGAGCCTGAGGTCCTGGGTCCATTTGGGAGAGGCTTTCAGGAAGCCCCCATCAGGAAGGCTGGGGCACTGGGACAGGGCTAGGCCATCTCCCCATGTACCCCACAGCTCCCTCTAAGACCCAGGTACTAAGAGTAAAGAGGATCCCTCAGAGCCACTATCCAGCAGACGTGGACTTTGAGGATGGAGAGTGAATAGCAGTATGACCAAGTGACCAACAGGGCAGGGATGGGCTGCAGCAGGTGCCTGGGGTCACAGTCAAGGTCCTGGACCAGGAGACTTCAGCTGGGCTCTGCCCTTCGTGCCGTGCAGACTTGGGCAAATCCTATCCACTCCTTGACCTTAGTTTCCCACCTTCCCGCTGACGGCTGCAGACCCTCTCAGCTCTGACAGCCTATGATATTGAGAATCAGCCTGACCTGAGTTTTAAAAAAACAAAACCCAGATGTAAGCCCTGCAGACTTTGTGGCTGCCTCGCTCCTGCTCTCACCTCTGGAAAACCAGTCATTTCCCAGCCACCACCCGGCCCCACCAGGTTTCAGGACATTCTGTCTGCAGCCCTTATGGAAGGGACACGCGTCTTGACTGCAGGCACATTGCATGCAGGTGGCTTAGCAGAGTGTGCAGATGAGAAGAGGGGCTGGCCAGGGAGAGATGTCAGGAACCTGCAGGGAATGGGGGGCGACAGAGGGCTTGGCCCTGGAGCCCGCCTGGGCTGGGGGGCTTAGGGGCTGAGGGGCCTCAGACATTCCTGTCCCAGTTGTCACCAAAGCTGTGGGTAAGGGGCTGTCCTCATTCAGGCCTGGGCCCCTCAGCCTTAGGGCCTCTTTCTGGTGGGTGGCCTGGGCCTCGGCCATTGGCCACAACTCTCTCTGAGCCAGCAGGGCCTGCCGCCACCCACGCCACTGTCCCCTTGCTGGGTCCCTACAAGGGCAGCCTTGGGCCTCTGGACCAGCTCCCCACAGAGGACATCCCTTATAACTCTCCTCCTCCCTCCTCCTCAGCCCATTTGTTAAGATTTATATCTCCCACATAAACTGTACTTTTAAAGGAAGAATTCACGTGCCCTGCTTGTTACCGATCTAAGGATAATCAGGACAGTGTTGGCGAGGACCGGGAAACTGCTGGAACTTCAGCCGGGAGCAGATATTGTGCAGTCAGGGTACCCTTGTCAAGAGGCCACGTGAGTCTTGCTGGGCTGCTTGAAATAAGTCAGGGACTCGGTGTCGCAGGATGGAAATCTCTGGACTCCAAGTTTTTGAGTTACCCCCCAAATGGTAAGGAACTCATTCCCTACTTCGTCTTTTTGGGTTGTGGGGTACACAAACATTTATTGAGCACTTAATATTTTCCAAGCGCTGTGTTATTCTCTCAACTGTCACAACACAACTATGACGTAGGTACTGTAATTCCTCCCCATTCCATAAATGAGGAAACTGAGGCTCAGAGAGAGTAAATGACTTGCTCAATGTCAGATGGCCTTGAACCCAAAGTGCCTCCAATGTGCTGCCCATTACCAACTCCCATTCCTTTGAGGGCCCTTCCTGTAGCCACCATTCTCCAGGGACACCTCCTTCCTCTTACAAGGCAGAGAACCCTATGCAGCACGGGAGAGTGGGGAGCCCAGGAGCAGAGGTAGGTTCCTACCTGTGTCCATGAGGGACCTCAATCCCAAAACAAAAACAGCACACAGCCCATGTCTATGAGGCCAGTGGCTGAGGCATGGTAAGAGCTCTTAGGTGGGCATGGACTGTCCATTCTTATCTCACTGGCTCCTACAATAGACTACGCTCATAACTCTCACTTTACAGGTGAGGTCCTGAAGAAAGTGACTTTCTCAGGGTCACACAATGAGTAAGAGCCAGACCTAGAAATTTTTTCCATATACTCATCTGGTATGGGGCCAAAAGTCTGCAGCCAAGTCTATCCAATGATCCTCTCATCTATCCATCTCCCATCTGTCCATTCATAACCCATCCAGCTACCCACCCATCAGTCCAATCATCCATCCATCCATCCATTCATCCGTCCATCCTTCCACTCATCCTTCCATCCTTCTATCTGTCCTTCCTCCCATCTATCCATCCACCCATTATCTAACTTTCTATCATCCTTCTATCCATCCTTCTACCCAACCAATCTCCCATGCCTCATTTATCCTCCATGAGAGGAGGTTGGAGAGATTGGAAAGGTCAAATCTTGAGGGCTTTGAAAAGCACATTATGCTTGTCTTGGAGACATTATTTGGTTATCCCGGTGAGAGGTGAGTCTCCCCACTGAGATGATGAGCTCATTGAGACATGTTTTCTTCTGGAATCCCCATCCCAGGGCCTGGCTCAAGCCTGGCACATGGTCCATGCCAAATGTTAGAATGACAATGAATACAACAAGGTGACTTTTTCTGCCCAGCCCCTTTTCCTGCCTGATACTATCTTCAAAATGCTCTGATGATGAAGACTTATGATAATCTTTAAGAAAAAAATCAGAGAGGCAGTCAGAGATGGAAGGGCCCTTGGTCTCTACCCAGATGAGGAAACCGAGGTTTCCCTGCCTGGCCTGGATCCTAGAAACCTGGGATCCCTGGACTCTTTTCTCTCTGAGGCCTGGGCCCCTGCATTCAGAGGGGCTGGAACCCCACCTTCTCCTCCATCCCACCGTCACCACCAGCCAAGACATGCCACTGGTATTTTTTCAGAGTCACACCCACGCTGTTGCCTAGAACCCATGTTTTTAAAGGCGTGCCTGGTGCCCCACCAGAAGGCCGCCTTTCCCCTCTGGGAAGAGGTGAGCTACCAGGAGGCCGGGCCATGCCAGAGGACAGCACTTCATTCTAGAATTAAGTGTCAGCTAAAAATAAATGCCCCATGAGTGGATCATCAGGGTAGTTTGGTGCCCAGCAGGCAGGTGAAGTTTCCCACTGTGATTTCAGGCTGGACAGAGGTGTGTCTGGGATACCTCCTTGCCTAAAGGCCTTGGCCTTCCTGTCTAGCTCCTGGGAATCCTGAGCCATGAATGGCCCAGGAGCTGTATAACTGGGCTCTGGCGGGCAGGGTGGTCAAGAGCTGAAGCCGCTGTCTGGGGCGGGCTCAGGGTGTGGGGGTGAGTCAGGGGCCAGCCTCCCCCTGGAATCCCTAGGGCTTGACAGATCCAGCCACCAGCTTCAAAGCCCTGTGACTCAGGCCCAAATCCCTCACCCATCCCCTAAGGACAAGTGTCCAACACTGTGCCAAGCCAGACATAGTGCGGGGCGGGGGTTGACCAGCTTGGGGCCTGGCTCTGTTGCTCAGTAGCCACGTGACCCCAGAAACATCACGGTTTAACTTTCCTGAATGTCAGTTGCCACATCTGTCAAAGGCATCTAAGAAGAAAAATCCCACCTCTCAGCTGCTGGGAGGCTTTATGGGAGAGACAATGGAAGGCTTGGCCCGTGTCCTGGCACCAAGAGGGCCCCGATGGCCAGCTTTCCATCCTCCCTTCCTCACCTGGGCTGTGGAGTGTACATGGGCCTCATGGTGAGGACACTCTTCTGGAGAGGAGAGTGTGTGTGTTTGTGGGTGTGTGTGTGCGTGCATGTGACAGGGATACTGCCATCCTCATGCCACAGGCCAGAGACCCATGAGTGAGTGCCTCTTCCACTACCATGGACTGCACAGTTCCTCCAAGAGCTAGCAGCTCCCCTCACCCAAGCCATAATGCCATAGCATACAGGAAATGCGTTGAGATCTCGGAGGCTTCTGGGTCAAAGCCACCTTCCTATAAAACCAGGCTTCAGCTGGAAGTGTGCGGCTAGGACCTGGCCTAGCAGCAGGATTAAGCATCCTGCCAAGCCCAAGTGCCCACCCCTGTATCTGGCCCACTTGGCATCTTTCTACCTTCAACCCACCAGTGCCATCCTGGGTGCCCAAGGCTTTAGCCCACCAGGCCACAGTGCTTGCCACCCCCTGAAACCACTGCAGACTTTCTTGCATCCATGGCCCTGTGCAAGCTGGGGCCTCCCCCCGAATGCCACCCTCTTCTATTCTCTACTTGATTTATTCTGCCCATTCCTCAAGGCCTAGCCTACATGTTACCTGTCCCAGGAAGTCTTCCCAAGTCCATCCAAGACATGAGACATAAACTTGCTCTCAATGCCCATAAGGCTCTTGTTTATAGCCACCTCTGGCCAGGCTCTATCTTGCCTCTAAGACCAGGCCACCACTGGGGCTCAGATTATGGCTTCAGGCTGAGCTAGGTTTGTACCTGAGGTCCATCTCTCACTACATGTGCTCTTTCCTCCTTCAAGCTTCAAGCCCCAGTTTCCTTGTCTACAAAATGGGTATAACCATGGCAACAGGACCGGTGAAGATGAAAGGAGCAAGAGCTTACTTGGTGGTGGTCCTTATTATTATCGATTACACCTAATTTAATCTTTACAGCAATCACCTCTGAGGCACATCAACATGTCCATTTTGCAGATGGAACCTTATACTTAGAGAGGTTGGTGGCTTGACTAGTTATTAAGTGGTGGAGTTGGGGTTCAAACCCAGGTCTGTCGGACTCCAGGGCTGGTGCCATTTCTACTACCCCCTCCTGTCTTCCCCCATGTGACCTCCTCCATCCCCCTTTCCCACAGCCAGATTGCATACTCACCAAATCCATGCTGAGTTACTAATGGGAAAGTCAGTTAAGTTTGCCTCCTGGTGTCCATCCTTCCTCAAGTGCCCCCAACCCAGGCCCACCAGGTCCCCCTCAGCCCCAGGAGCTGGCCCCGGAGCATAACAGGGTAAAACACAGACAGACTTCAGGGCTGGTCGCAGCTCAGAGTGCTCTGTACTGAGTTCCAAGGAAAACACTGGTGGCAGGTGGAAACCTGTTGCTAAATGAGTTTGGGAAACTGGGTTTCCAGCAGGGCTTCCGAGAGCCTTCGGTGGGCAGTTGTGCTCTGGGAGTCTCCCGGGGGGCCCTCTCCGAGACTGGAAAATGAAGGTGCCTTGGGTCCAGGGAGGCGGCTCCCAGGTTGGGAAAAGGGGGACATAGAATTGCAGGCGTGGGTTCAGCTGCCCGCTGAGTGGCCGCAGTCAAGCACCTTCACCTGTCTGAGCGTTGGTGCCACCATCCACGAAACGGGGTGGCACTGTGGGTGCCCTGGAAACTGTGAGGTATGAGGACAGCTGTGCCCCAGAAAGACCTCTTCCGAGAGCCTTCTGGATTTCCCAGAAGTCTGGGGCTCGGCCTGCAGAGGGTGCTCCGGAGCTTCCATGCCCAGAAGCCTTGCCCTGACAGGACTTCCGCATCAGTGGAAGAGCTTGACCATCTACTCTCCATCTCATTATCCCCCAAACCTGGGCCTACTCTGCACCCAGCACTTCTAGAATTAATCACAGCTACCATTTACTGAGCCCTTACCAAAGGCCAGACAATGTGCAAAACACTTTACGGATATTATCACATTTCATCGTCATAGCAGGAGGGCACTCATTATTATTCTCCTTTTACAGATGAGGAACCTGAGGCTCAGAGAGGTGCAGTGGTTTGCTCAAGGTCACACAGCCACTGGATCTTAGCTCTGCCGGCCTCAGGGCCTGAGTCTTAACCACCATCCTGGCATATATGATGCCATGTAGAACCCTCACGGGATGCAGCTTATTATTATTATTATTATTACCCGTTTTTCAGATGGGGAAACTGAAAAGGTCACCCGCTAGCAAGGGAGAGCTGGCATTTGAACCCAGGGACAGTCTGAGCCCTTGGCCTGAGTGCTCAACCTCAATGCTGGATTTTCCTGTCAGGGGCAGAGAGTCTCACAGGCAGCTTCTGAGGGTGGATCTCAGGGCCTGAGTCTGAGAGCAGCAGGAAAACTCCCCCTATCCCTCAGCCTGGGCTCTGGGCTGTTAGCCTGGGGGAGAGGAGTAGCCTCTTTACGCACAGAGCAGTGTGCTGGGGTGATGAGGTGAGCGGTGACTCAGGGTGGGAGGCCCTGAGCTGGCGGGCCGGCAGTGGGGGCAGCTCAGGCCAGGCCGGGCTACCACTGGGGTTCCCTGGGAGGAGGAGGTTTGGGTAAGACAAGGGCTGAGTCACAACAGCGAGATGGGACAGGGAACTGGGATGGCCCGATGACCTCACACTTTCATCTGGGCCTGGCAAGGAGCCGCCGGCCCAGGCGGGCCTGGTGGGCCCATCCTGGTGGACAGGCCCGCCCCCTCCTCAGCTGCCCACAGCCATGGGGTGTCTGTGAGACCAGAGGGTCTCCCTTCAGGCTCCCAGAGGCCTAGTGTTGTTGGAACCCCCAAACACTGCCAGACTGGGGAGGCAGCTGGTACTGGGGACAGAGTGAGCGTGAATCTCACCCTACCATCTAGGTTGTGTGAACTGGGGCAAGCAATGCCAGCTCTTGGAGCTTTGGCTTCTCCTCCTTACTACGGATTCATGTGAGAATCCCACGAGCCAATGATTCCTGTCGAAGCTCTGGCACACTGCTGGAACTCGGGGAGCAGGAGGAGCAGGGGGCAGCCATCACCAGCCAGGAGCCCACCAGAGAACGGAGGGGCTACAACAGATCGGCCCGAACTCCCCTGGTTGCAGCTCTACCTTCACACACCAGTGTCCTGGCTATTGGCTGTGTGGCCTTGGATGAGGAAATAACAGCCCAGCATCTCAGGAGGAGATGCAGGATGGTACTGTGGGGTTTCTAGAAGTTACCACCACCTTCTTAGGCCAGGTATTGGGGAGAAGGAGAGCAGGACCACTTCCTCTGCCCCCCACCCCCCGCAACCATGCTTGCTGAGAAGACACCCCTGACAAACTTGTGAAATCACCGCCTGCCCCCAGCCCCCACCTCACCACTCCCCAAGGCTGGTACAGAGAGGGTGAGGGTTACCCAAGGCCACACAGCAGTCAGCCCAATGGATCCCCCATTCAAGGGGAGGGGCCTTTATCTCCCCAGATAAGAGGCCCTGAGTGGGCCTGGAAGGCCTCATGGCCTCAGATTTGGGTGAAGCCCAGGGGGTGGGTGGTGGGTGGGGGGAAGGGAGAGGCAGAGCTGGGCTGGCTCAGGCTGACCAGCAGAAAGCAACTACTTCTCCTGGTACCTCCTTGGCCTGAGTCAGCCAGGGGCTGTGGCGGCTTCTGAGTTCATTGCCTACCCACCCTCCAGCCACCCACCCTTGGAACCCAGGCCTCGGGCACAAGGGAGGGCCATAATAATGACCTGGTGATAATGACAGCCGTGTGGGGAGCTGTGCCCATGTGCCAAGCACTCTTCCTGCCTTCATTCATTTGAGCCTCTAAACAGCCCTGGGAAGCCGGCAGGGCAGAGCCTGGGAGAGAGGTTCAGAGAGGATGTGTAGAGTGCCCAAGGTCCCACAGCCAGGAAGAGGAAGAGACCATGTGCTGAACCCTGCTCTGTTGGTGGGCCGGGGTCGAGGTCTGTGGGTCCCAGTCCAGCTGGGGTTTGGGAGAGGGGCCCCAAAGGCATTGGTATTTGCTTGGGACAGGGAGCTGGGAGCAAGGAGGGCCTGCGAGCGAAGGCTCTCAGCCTAGGGACATGTGTGCTCTGTGTCTGCCTCTGTCCTGGCCAAAAGGGAGGGAAAGAGAAGGAGCTGCAGGGTCCAGAGAAGCAAGTGCTGTCTCTGCCTGGAGGGTCGGGAGGACTTCCTAGCAGAGGAGACCTTTGAACCAACCCCTGAAGGCTGAGAAAGCCTTCCAGGCAGAGGGAACAGCACAGGTAAAAGCCAGGAGGCCTGAAAGAGCACGGAGTATCCTGGCAGCTAGAGGATAAGGCTGGAGGGACTCAGTGGTGGACAGGAAGTTGGAAGCCAGCCCATAAGGGCCCTGAATGCCATGCTGAGGTGCTGACCTTCTCCTGAAGTCAAAGGAGAATCAGCAGGTGGGGGTGGGAGCAGGGGCCTCAAATGCTGTGGGCAGCCCAGGCCAGGTGGGTCTCAAACCAGCCCTGGCTGGCGATGGAGGGAAGGCTGTCAGAAGAGCCCCAGGCAGGTGACATCACAGCCTAAGGAAGCGCTGCCTCTCTGTTCCTACAGGTGAGAACAAGGGCACCCCAGGCCACCTCATTCCTGCAAACCCAGAGCAGGCACCTGACCTTGGCACCCCACAGCTCCAAAGAGCCCCACATTCTCTGAAAGCAGGCTGCAATGGGGAAAGAGGCCAGCCCTGGCAGAGGGATGCTGGGCATGGACCCTCCGACTGCCTCATTTTCCAGGCTCCTTGGGGTGCAGGCAGCTCAGCGCTCCCCAGTCTCCTGGCTGTCCTAAAGAGGAACATCCTAGTATAGGTCGGCCTGGCTGGGGACCCCAGACTTAGCCCGGCCCCTCTCTGGACTTTGGTGTGGTCCTGGGATGACCCCAGGCCGTTGAGGACCAAGGTTTGTTGAATCCTTTCTGCCTTTTTCCTCTTCCGCCTTACTTAGATGTTCACTTGTAATTTCCCCCAATAAGCCTGAAGGGTGCTTTCTGGCTGGCACCCACCTAAAGGGGAGGCTTAAAGAGGTGAAGTGGTGCATCCCGGGGGCTCCGCTTATCCGGTCTCAGCCACCAAGGCGAAGGGGGTGAGGGGTGCACCCCTGAGTGTCAGACATTGGGCTGCACACTGCCACCCAGGGGATGCCTGCAGATTCTGGAACCTCAGAACCCGGGTTCAAATCCTAGTTCTGCCACCTCTTGCTACATGACCTTAAGCAAGTCTGTGTGCGTGCCTCGGTGCCTCCATTTGCCTATCTGTAAAATGGAGATAATAATAAGTCCCTTCCTCACAGGGCTGGTCTGAAGCACAGAAGAGATAACCCACTCCCCCCTGGCACGCGGCGATGCCGGATCTCAGCTATCTTAATGCTTGCAAAAGCGGGATCACCTCCCCTTGGCTTTTGGGGAAACTGAGGCTGAGACAGCAATGCCTTTCGGCTGTGAGTCACTCCCTCAGCCCGCCCACCTGCGCTCTGCTCATCTGCCCTAGCCCCCACCCGTGGGCCCGCCGCCTGACCCTCCCCACCCATCGCGGGGGTCGGCCGGGAGCCCCTCCACTCTCCCTCTTCATGCCTGTTTTGGGAAATCCTCAGGCCGAAGCCCGGGGCCGATCGCCAGGCGGCCGCGGCGAGCGTGGAGCCGGTGAGCAAGAGACAGAGGCCGCGCTCGGCCCGCCCTCATCTCGCGACCAATTTTGGGCAAAGCGGCGGCGGCGGCGCGCTACGTGCCGGCCGTGAGTCAGCGCGCAGGAATGCGCAGGACGCTTTGTTCCTCGCTGTGCGGACGAACGTGCCGGGGCCGGGGCGGGGCGCGGGCGGGGCCTGACATCACCGCGCGGCCACGTGCGCCCCCCGCCGCGGCTGCCTGGGCCCGGCTGGTGGGGCACGGAGTCCCCTGGAGGACCCCGCTGGCCCAGCCGGAAGCCCGACCCCCTCCTCGAGCCTCAGTGGCTCTCGCTCTCCAGGGTCCTGGCGGCCCGAGTCCCCAGCGTGGGTCACGGAAATAACGCCCAGGAGGAGGAAGGCAGCTCCCTGCGAGGGCCGGGGGACCGACTGAGACCTGGCCCGGCCTTGGCAGGGCCCCAGGGCTGCCACGGGACCCTCTTTGGGGCTGGTGACCCGTCTCTACACCTGGGCTGCTATGTGAGAGGGCAGCCGGGCATGAAGTCCGCCTCCAAGCCCTGCCTTCAGCTTGCCCCAAGTCACCCCCTCCCTGGCCTGGGTCTGTCTGCCACAAGTGGGGTGACTCTGCTGTCTTGCTCTTCCCCAGAGTTTTGTGGGTAATAAGGTCTCAAGCTTAGAAGTGCTTTGGGAAAGGAGGGTAGGGTCCTTGAGAAGTCTTTGAAAACTACAGAGGGCAACATTGTGACCTTTTGTCACTTTTCTGGATCTTTCTAAATATGATGCCATCTAATGCTCAGAACAACCCACTGTGGTGGGCATTTCCACAAGGGCGCCCTGAGAGATGAAGCCATCTGCCCCAGCTCCCCCAGCTAGTACCTGGCAGAGTGGTTGGGAACCCGGGACAGTTTGACCGGGCCCTCCTTTTTCCAAAATGGTGCGGACCCTCCCTCCTGGGCTAGAGTGGCTGCTGGGTATGGCTGACGTGGCCGGTCCTGCAAGTGGAAAGTCCTGAGACTGCACTTTGGGCCGCTCTGAGGAGCAGTGGTGAGAATCCCTCCTGCCCTCTGGGGCCTTGGGCATGTCGTTTGCCACTTGGGTCCTTCTGTGACTGCACTTTCTTCACCTGGAGATCCCATTTTCACTTCCTCACTCCCTGGGCCCAGAAACTGAGTGTCTAAGGCTGTCAAGAGGACCCGGAGGGGGCAGGCAGCGGCCAGTGGGGCTGCAGGGAAGGGCCTCTGGATGGAATAGTTTCATGCACTCCCTCCCTTCCCGCTGCCTTCCTCCAAGAGCTCCCTGGCCCCAGGGCAGAGGACCCATAGTCCCACCCAGCAGACAGACAGGACTGGTTCCAGTGGGCCTGGAGGCTTTTACAGGAGGCCTCCTGCATCAGCCTGGGCCACAGGGACTCTGCAACTTCCTTGCCAACCTGGCCTCTGGCTTAGTCTACTCTGGAACTCTCTGGCTTCTGTCTTTCTTACGCTGTACACTCTCTAGGGGAAAAGAGGTGATGACCTCTCCCCACTCCAAGGCTGACCTTGCAGAAGCTTAGTTCCCACTTTCGAGCCCACCCTCTCTTGGTATTCCGACATGGCTCCCACCCAACCTCAGCTGTCAAAAGAGGCCCAAGCTGCCAGCTGGCTCTCAACCTGGCCTCTTCCCTGCGTGGTGATCTTACTGATAGGTAGCATGGCCGAAGCCTGGAGAAGGTTGATGCTGTAGGCCCCACCTGCCACCCTCCAAGGGCCTCTCTCCCAACTGATGTCAGAAGGCACTGCATTTGGGACCACCATCTGTGCCTTCCACCATCGATGTTTAGGCCTCGATTGCAAACCTCTCCACCAGCCTGTGAAATGCACACCTCAGTGGGAGACCTTATGGCTCCGCTTGGTGGGTAGATGCTGGCTCTGGAGTCAGATAGCACTGGGACCTCGGCAAGGCCACACCACCTCTCTGCATCTCAGAGTCCTCCTCTGCAGATGGAGAACAGGCTCCACTTTGTGAGCATTCAGGGAGTTAGGGGATGTGAACACCTTAGCACACAGAGGCTGCCAGCTGGCATGAATACCACTGTCACCCCCACTGGAAAACCTCAAGTGACTTCCACATCATCTCCATCATCTAACTCCCTTTGCCTTGAGTCAGTGACGGCAGTCCTCCTCCTGCAGATCTCTGTGGTCACAGATTCCTCGGGTTCCCCCGTGGGAAGGACTACCCTGTCTGGCCCTTCATAGCTCAGACCAGGCCACTGCAGCCCAGAAAGAGACAGGGCCCTGGCCTGGCCCACAGAGCAAGACTGGGAAGGAAGAACCCACCTGTGCCCCAGGTGGGGGCCAGTGGTCTCTGACCCCCTTTGGCCTCCAAGTCCCAGGAGGACACGGGGTGACAGGAGAGACTGGGGTGAACAAGTGTCTGCACGTGCCCCTCCTCTCTGCACAATTCCTGGCACCCGAGGGCCCCACCTCCGCCTGGCACGCCTGCCCGAATTCCTGCCCATGTGGTTTCCTCTCGGCCTCTCCCTCACGTCCGCTGGCAGAGCATCCCCAGATGTCTGCATTCCTCTGCCGTGAAGACCTTGGGGCCAGGCCTGGCTGGGACACCCCTGAGTGTGGGAGCGTGTGGTCTGGCCAGGATGTGCAGGGACGCACCTGCAGGCACCTGTCTCTCTGTGCCCAGAAATGGGTGTGCAGATGTGTGCATGGCTATACCCCCAAGTGTCTGCACCCCCGCGTGGACATGTGTGAGTGCCTGGAGGGGTATGTGGGGGGGGGATTGTGTAGGGGGAACATATGGCTCCCCAGGGGACCAATGGGCCAATGGGCAGGGACCTGCCCTCATGCCTGGATGGAGCTGTGCATGTCTCTCATACCTGAGGACCCTTGTCTTGTGAGGGTCATGGGCCAGTGGCTCAATATCCTCAGCCTGGGACTCAGCCTGTGGCCACCGTGAAGCTGGAGGAAGCAAGAGAAGGGGGTCGGGATGAGCCAGTTTGCTGGGCCGAGCTGGACACTGTCCATATATTCCCCTATTCAACCCTCCTCCCAGTCCCAGGAGGGAGTGAGCAGGGAGGGATGTGCTCTCCATTTGTGGTGCAAAGTGGACCAGTCACTTGCCCAAGGTCGCACAGCCTGTAAGTGGTGGAGCTGGGTTCAAATCCACGTCTGCCTGACTCTGTCAAGCAGGGCAGGGAGGTGGGGGAGCTGCTGCAAGGTCCACAGAATAGCAGAGACCTGCCCATTTCTGGGCCAGGTGTTCCCCTGCAAGGCGGGAGCCCCAAGCTGCTCTCCTGGGTCCCTTGTATCCCAGACCCCACTTTCTTCAGCTGGGTAATAATTAACATGCAGATAGCATTTGCTCTATGCCAGGCCCCACTGCAAGTGCTTTGCATGTAGTAACTCATTTAATCTCACCAATAGCTTAGGAGACAGAGGCTATTATCCCCATTTTCAAGATAAGGAAACTGATGCACAGATAGGTTAAGTAACTTGCCCAAAGTTGCACAGCTGACAAATGGCAAAGCTGGGATGTGAGCCCATGCATTCTGGCTCCAGGGTCTGTATGTATAACCCTCCACAAGCTGCTCCAGCTGACATCTCCTCAGGCAGGGGACCCGGCCTCACCCCCTTTCTGCTAGGTGGTCCCCAACTCCATCCTACATGCAGGCACAAGGAAGTTGAGGGCAGGATGCACCAGCCCCCTGCCTCACAGATGGGGAGACTGAGTCTGGATAGTGGAGTGCCTGGGACTGAAAAGGGGACTCCTAACCTCCAGCCCTGCTCTGGCTTTTCTGGCTCCTGGTTTGCTATGTGACTTCAGGCAAGTACCCTGCTCTTGCTGGGCCTCAGTTTCTGTCCCACCCCCAGAGGCTGCAGCATCCTAGGAAGGGCTGCCCTGGAGTTTCCAGGTGGGGAGTCCTGGGAGGAGGCGGGGCAGCCTGGCAGCGGGCACCATGTGGGCAGGCGGGTGAAGGTGAGGCTGGGCCAGGTTCAGAAGCAGGTTTTCCCAGGCTGCCTCTGAGTAATCCTGTGTCTATATTTATCTCCTTTCTTGGGTGAGCAAACAGAGCCTGATGCCAGCCGGGTTCGCCACCCCCCTTGCCGGCACGTTTCTCTCACCTGCCAGGTGGCCCTGGAGAGTACCACAGTCTTGGCCCCAGTTTCACTTGAACCACATAGGACAGACAAGGATGCTCGAACCCAGTGGCTTCCATGACTAATCTAATTGTCGGTGGTGGCTGGGGAATCTCCAAACCTGGTAGCTGTACACGTTGGCAGCTGTGACAACAGCCTGGGGAATGTTGGTGCACTGGGGGCCTGCGAAAGACCTACCCTGCCTTTTATTCTTCCACTGACACTTTGGTCTAAATGGCAACCCCTTTCAGGGTCTGAAATTCACAGAAGTGCAAGTCTACTTGGTGCAATAGTTTAGTGTTACAGGCATCTTGACCTTGGGCAAATAACCTCTTTGTTGACTCAGTTTTCCTGCCTGCAAAATGGGGCATTGGAAGTGTAATGGGGAGAAATGTGATGAAGGTGATAGATGGCAATGGCCTGCTGGGAGGGATCCCAACTACAGTGATGCTGGGCGCACACAAGATCCACAAGGGGACATATAGGGACATGGCTCTCACATGCATGCACATGCTTACAGGCACCCCTAATTCTGAGAGGTGCATGCAGTGCTAGATGCAAGATGTATTAGATAGGTTGCAACTGAGACCTGGGGGAGAGCCCAAAAGGGGTTGGGACCAGATACTAACTTTGCAGATGCCTTTCCCAGAGGTGGAGGGGGCAGGACAGGTGGCCAGTCAGGCTACACGGGTGATGGAGACAGAAGGGCCTTGTCAAGAGATGACTTAGCCTGGACCAGGCCCAGGATCCATGGGCGCTGACCCTAGCCTGGGTCCCTGCTGCTGGCCAGGCCCCTGCCCTGACTCTGGCCTCTACCCTGGCTGTGCCACCTCCCTGACCTTGGAGAGCCCTGGGCTTGGTGCACGTGCGCCGTGGCCCTGCCTGCTCCCAGGCTGGATTAGGCAGAGTCCGAGGACGTGCTGGGCGGGCAGGCCCAGGGGCGGGGTGGGTGCTGGCTCTGGGGCTGCCCTGTGCCGGCTTGGGACTGGGCCACAGCAAAGCCTTGTATGGCTCTGGCAGGGTAGCCCGGTCGGCGGCACCCATTGGATGAGCTGGCACTCCCAGCCGGGGCTGCCCGGGCTCCATGCCACGGTAACCAGAGCTGCCGGGAGCTGGTGGATTAGCATGTCGGCCTGCCCGCCTGCCTGCCCACCACCAGAGCTGCTCTTTTCCTTTCCTAAAAAGGCAGAGCCAGGTGGCTGGGGAGGAGAGACGGGCAGTTGAACTCAGGGCTTGGTTAGAGGGGCAGTGGGCGGGGTGGTGCAGGTGGCTCCACTGCAGATTCGGGAATCCTAGCCCTGGCCGTATGCCAGGCTCTTCCCGGCTCTGGACATCGGTTTTCTCATCTGTAGAAGGGGCGGTTGGCAGCTGGGTCTCCCTGAGGTGGTTGAGGTCTGGGTGGGATTGGGGGATGTCTCTGCTGGAGCTCCCCCTTGACTCAGGTTCCAGGGATGCTCAGTAGCAAAGAGGCCCAGATTCTCTTTCCATAGGAAGCTAACCATTTCCCAAATGTGGGGACCTGGTTTCAAATCTCGGCCCTGCCACTTACCACTTTGTGACCTTGGGTAAGTGTCAGTACCTCACTGAGCTGCAGTCTTCTTCCTCTCTAAAAGGAGATGAAGTGAGAAGTCCCCTCTCTCTAAAAGGTGAGAAGTCCCCTCCTTCCAGGGTCTCACGAGCGAATGCCCGTGACAAGCCCCATGCAGTGTCCCAGGCTGCACCCCTTCAGCTGCCCTCTGTCCTCCCCCCAACTCTTCCTCCTTCCTGCTTTTCTCTCCTTCCCAAGTTCCTCTCTGCTCCCTGACTGGCCTGGTCTTCGGAAGTCATCCTGCCTGCAGTGGCCTGTCCCTGGGAATCTCCAGGTCAGAGTATGGTCTCCAGGTTCTGAGCCCAGTGTGGACCCAGTCTTAGGAGTGAGGGCAGAACCCATCTTCTGCAGATGCAGACACCCTTGGATTGGAACCCAGATGGCTTGGTTGAGGCCTCAGCTGTGGTGGACACGGGCCAAAGCCCTCCTGCGGCTCTGGGTCAGACGTAGCTGGGGTCAGTGGCCCTGCCACTCACCCACGGTGTGATCTTGGGCTCTACCCTTCATCTATAAATAGGGGGTGTGCAGCTCTGTCCCTTCCCACTCCAAAAGGGAAAGTGCCTCATGAACTCTAGAGAGCAGCCAGAGGGGCCTTTTGGCCAGCAATGGCATGACTGACCAGTGGACCTTGGGTCCCATGGCCTGAGGCAGGGGTGACGGCTCCTTCCAAGTTCATGTGCACTTTGCAGGCTCTCAAGGGCTGGCACCAGCTCTGGTGTCTGCTGGTCGGTCCTGCTGCCTGCAGCCTACGGCACGGGGACTCAATGCCACTACCAGATGGCCCTGCCAAGAAGCCAGTTGGCTGCTGGAGAGAGGCCTAGCCCAGGCCTGCCCTGCCCCACCTGGTCCCTGGGGAAGAAGCTGAGCAGTCCCAGAGCAGGGAAGGGAGGGACTTGGAGGGTTCCCTGAGTCAGACGAGCACTCTGGTCTGCTTGAATGAGCGGTGTGCCTTCGGCTGCTAAGGACTCCTTTGGGCCTCTGTCCTCTCCCACTGGGCTACTGCAAGGACTTCAGCTAGGGTTTGTAAGATGCTGGACACGGGGCCTGGCAATACTATTGCACTTCTTCTCGGGCTCTTTGGGGCTCCGGCATGTGCCCTTTCCCACCGACCCAGGCTAAAACCTGGGCTCTCCGCAAAGACTTGCGCCCCAGGCAGCTCCCCTGGGGGCTCCGCATCCATCTATGTCCCATGATTCTGATGGCAGACGGCATTTTGCTCCCCAGAACTTCTTCCAGTCCATTATTTTTTTCTCCTCCAGTAGAAAGAGAGTATCTTTGAGGCCTACGCCGCAGGCCCTGTGCCCCTCTCCTTCCCCATGGCAGACAACTGTGCATCTCCTGGGCACTTCCAGTTCTGAGAAGTCCTGGCCTTGTGTGGTTGTCATTAGGGCTGTTTACAAATATTCCAGTTCTCTTCCATTAGTCAAGGCCATGTGGCTTGCTTTGGGCAATGCAATCTGAATGAAAGGGACGTGGTTGTTTACAGGTAGAAACATGTAAATGCTGGTGCAAGGGCCCACAGTACTTTCCTTTTCTATGCCTCTGTGGTCATGGTGGCATGGGGAGGGAGATCAGCCTGGGTCTCCGAGTGACGAGAATGGGTAGAAGTCCCCAATGACCCCCACTGGACGTGTAGCGAGAGTAAGAAATACACCTTTGTTGCATTTAGCCATTGAGTTTCTGGGGTTGCTTGTTTCTGCAGCATAACAGAACAGATACACCCTGGCTCATGACCCAGGTCTCCGCAAGCCTGCGGTTATCGGGGATGACCGCTGTGGCCACTGTACAGCCCACTCAGTACCCGGGGCCCTCGGTTCCCAGCCTCTTCAGCTCTGGTCGCGTTCTCTTCCACTGCACCCCAGCCACCCATGGTGGTTGGCACCATCTTCATCTGGAACTGTGTCACCTCTGGAATAAGGAGCTAAGAAGAACGGTCTTTTCTTCCCCGCTTTCATGCAACCCACCCAGGCACGTCACTGCTTCTTTCTCTGCATCAGCCACCCCTCTTTGCTTCCTCCCCAGCCTGTGGATTCGGCAGCCCAGAATCCACCCCTCCACTTGCCAATACCCTCAGCTCCTGTACCCCAATGTCCTTTTGACCCACAGCCTGGCAAAAGCACCTCCCTGGATGAATCTAACTGGCCACCTTCTCCACGCCCACCGCCTGGCTGCCGAGGGCTGCTGGAGAAAACCGTGCAGTTGTGCAGATGCACGGCAGCTGGCCCCCGGGGCCGTGCAGGCCGCCGTCCTTGTTCCCTGGTCAGCTCTGTCTCCTGCTGCCCACAGGGCTCATTCCAGCCTCCTCAAGTCCCTGCAGCCCCCTCATGCTGCAACTTCATCCTCCTGTCTCAGCAGGTGGCCTCCTTCTCTATTTGTCCAACCGGAAGGCCGTCAACCATCTGCCACCACACGGACACACCGGCTTCATCTGCACCTCTCCCCTTCCCCTTCTCTCGGGGCAAAACGGGAGGGATCTGCGTCTCCTCTCGACCAAGCCAGGCTTGATTCTCACTTCCCTTCCTCCATTTCCGGGCTCTACTCCATGATTATTTTCCTCCACCTCTCTCTCTCTGCTGGCTCCTGCCCATCAGCCCATCAAACCCCTCCAGCCTTCCTTTCCCGGACCCCATGCCCCTCTCCAGCGACTGCCCTGGTCCTCCTTGCCCTCCACCGGCCAGGACCCTAGGAAGGTACCCGCATCCGCCATGCCCACTGCCCTCTTCTCCTCACTCATCCACCACCACCATCTGCTTCTGCCGCTGCTCAGCACTCAGCAGCGTCTCCGTGTACCGGACACTGTGCTACGCCAGCTTCTCCCGGAATCAGCAACTGATCACCCACTTGGATGCTAAACCCGGCAGGCTTTCCCCGATTCTTACCTCTCAATATCTGGGCAGCATTTGACCATGACGGCCCCTCCTGGCTGTCCATCGACCTCTGTCTGCTCCTTCTCACAGCTTTCCTGCCCTCCTCCCGGCCCTTAGGAGTTTTCCAGGAAAGAGCTCCTGGATGACTCAGACTCCCTCTGGACTAGAGCTTTTCTTCTCTTCCGCCCCAGAAGCAATTATGGCCACTGTGATTGAGTAATTAATTACATCTTTATTTGTTTAATGACTGCCTCTCCTGTTAGAATGTAAGCTCTTCAAAGGCGAGACTTGTCTCTTGCTCACAGCTGTAGCTCAACAACTGGCCCATCGCTGGTGCTTAATAAATCATTGCTGAATACAAAAGACAGGGGCCTTTTATGCAAAAAGGTCTGTCTCTTTCACCCTTGTATCCCCAGCACCAAGGCCTGCTCATCACTCAAGCTCAGAAATGATTTGTTGTGGGCTTACAGTGTTCCAGGCTCCATTAGCCACTCTGCCTATACCACCTCACAACAGCCCTTATGGATATACAGATTATTACTCTCTACTTTACTGATTTGGGAATGGAGGCACAGAGAGGTTGGGTAACTTGCCCAAGGTCACACAGCCAGTAAATGTCCATGGCAGGATGTGAATCCAGGTCTCATCCCAAAACACATCGCAGAGTATCTGGTGCTTCCTTGCTAGGCCTGGAAGGGAGGGGCCACAGCATCCCGGGCTGTGTGACTGTGGCCTGATCACTTGCCCTCTCTGGGTCTGGTTCCTCCATAGTAAAATGAGGACTTGGGACGTCAGGTGTCCCTCCAGCTCTGACATTCTGCAACCCTCAAGAAAAACCATGAGCCAGGCAAGCAGGGCTATGTTGGGATTTTAAAATTTATTCCAATGTGCTGTTTTTTTTAAAAAATATCCTCAGGCTGAACACTCAGCCAGAGCTGTAATAAAGGCAATTATTATACTTGTAAAAACTTCTCATTCACAGTACAGATGTAATTTACAACAAAAGTCACACACATCAATACTGAGCATTTTTTTCCTTTTGTACGTCATACTCTGTGCTTTAGACCTGCATGGATTTTTGTTGATTATTATTAATTTTTTTTGCACTGATATATATCTTACCGACATTGCAAGATGCAAGTGTAGAAACTGGAGTTTAAATAAAATTACAGGCAAAACTACCCCATCCCAGTGTGGTTGCTGTACATATCTACAATACGGTTTTGGAATGTATTGCCATTTAAGAACATAGAAACTTTCCACAGACAATTTCACATACAGAATACATACACCTTTTAGAAAAAAAAGGCAAATATTTATCTTACAGAGAGTGCGTATCTTACATTTGCCTATATATTCTTTTCTTTTTCTTTTCTTTTTTTACACTAGAGTTAGTAAAGTGATTGTAAGTGCCGAAGCGGTTTTCTAATGGAAAGCAGACTGGGTTCACGACACAGAAGCAGGATTTGTGGAACAGGCCTTCAGAAACTTCCTCCCCACAGGTCAATAATGCAGAATAGCTCCAGGGATGGCTGCTCAGCCAGGACTTTTGCTTTAGGGAGGATCTCCCTGGAGAAAGGACTAGAGAGAAATCCAGTGCAGATATATTGCTTGTTCCTCTTCGAGAAGAATGGGGTGAGAGTGGAGCAGCGGCTAGAGGGATCTGGAAGCTAATTCTTTCAGACTTTTTCTGACAGAGGGAGGCAGAGGGACTTCCGGGTCTGGAAGTTGAAGATTTATGGAGACAAGCAGCTTGCTACTGTCAGATTCCTGGAGGAACTTTGTGGTTGTACCCAGAGTGGAAGCCGTGGGGTGGGTGGACAGGAAGGGGCAGTGGGGGGTGGGAAGGGTGCCTTCGGGAGGGGGGTAAGGAACAGGATATGAACCCTGGATAACCCCGAGTTTGCCAGTGGTTAGGGGTATCCAGGATGGTAGGCCCGGGGATGGGGTAGGGTGGGCAAGTAGCTTGGAATCCCCAACAGAAGGCGAGTTGGTAACTTCAGCAAGTTATTCCTCCTCTGCTACCAGCACCCAAGGACCAGAGCTAGCCTCTACCAAGGAATGGCCATTCTGCATCCTTGCACATTTTCAGCAGAGCACGTTAACAGGTATCCATGCCAACAAATTAGCACTGCTTTCTCCATTGCCTCCCTTGGCAGGGGCAATGCTGTCACAGACAAGATGGAAACATGGAAACAGTTGGGAGCAGGGCATGGGGGTCCAGGGCAGGTGGAGGGGTGAGAGCCTTTTTCCAAATTACGAAGTTGTGAGCTTGGGCTGGGGGTTCTGTGCTCAGCGGAGTGGGAATAGGGTCTGGCAGGGGGTGGTTAGAGCTGTGCCCAGTGACACACATCCCATACTGGTGGCATTGATTCCATCCCCCTGGGGCAGCAGCCTGTGGGCCAGATTCTGTCCCCATCATTCAGAAATGGGTCTCCAATGACTTCTGGTCTAGTTACCTTCCCTCTGCCTGTGCCCGATGTGCCTGAGCTACTGGTGGGGAGCCTCCCCTGCTGGCCACCCTGTCCCCTACCAGGTTCCCTGGGGCAGGATACCTTTGGTGGGTGGGCTGTCTGAGTATAGGGGTACTGAAGCCCAGGAGGGCTGGGGGCACAGGGGAGGAGGGGCATGGTCACCCCAAAAGTCAGGGTGCTAGCCCAGCAGAGCCCCTCATCTGCTGGGCTGGGACTGGAAGGACTTGCCCAGAAAAGTTTCAAAGCTGGGCTGAAGCAATGCCCCTTTATCTAGCGCCCAGCCCTCAGCCCTTGAAGTCTTGAGCAGCCCCACAGCTTAGGGCTGAAAGGCGGGGGGCAGGGGGTGAGGAAAGCCCAGGCCTGTGCTGGACCAGGACCCAGGTTCCTTTCTGCTTCCTCCCAGGCCCAAACGGTGTCCATAGGGTCAAAGCCAGTTGGCTGGCCTTCTCCCATGATGAGTGAGAGAGTCCAGGAATTCTGGAACATGGAGGACTCCCAATTTTCTGGCTCCAGGGAGGCCCTTCCCATTGTCCCCTTCTTGTCTTAGCTCTGAGCCAGGTCAGAGGAGAAGGAACAAGGTGGTCTGGCTGAAAGCTGGCCCTGTAGCTGGTCTGACCATCAGAAAGGGCCAAGCAGGGACAGGGCCTGAATGGGAGGGGGATGAAGAAATCACGGTCAAGCCCGGAGGGTGCACGGAAGCGTCTCAACCCTCCTCCTCCTGTGCCCATCTCAGCAACTTGAATATAAGGCTGGCCTGCGGGCCAAGGGCCGGGTGAGGAGCACCCTGCTCTGTAAGTGGGAGAGCGCCCTGCCTGGAAGGCCACAGATGTTGCCCCTCGCTGCGCCGCCTCCCCCTTCCCCTTGCAGAAATGAAAGAAAATCATTTCTGGAAGGTTGGAAGAAAACTCCTCTCTTCTAGGGTGGGGCAAAAATGTTGGAGTTCAGGTTCCATCTTTTCAACTTGGGATTTTAATTTTTGGTCATGTTATTTTTCTGACAAAGCAGCTTTTTTGTCACCCCAGGAAATGCAGTGCAGCTTCTTGAAGCTGGAGATGGGGAGGAGGAAGGAGGCACTGGCTTGCATGGATTGCTTTGGAGAAGAATTTAAATGACTTAGGACAATTCAAAAATACTGTGGGTAAAGAGAGGGTGGGGAAAGTATCAGACACTGTCGTCTCTAGATTCCTTATGCATCTTTAAAAGCGGTTTTGCCAACAAACAGGTCCAGACAGTTTCCCGCGTCACAGTTTTGGGTATTTCCTCCGGGCTGGTGGAGGACCAATGGTGGGGGGTGGGGGGCTGGGAGGGAACACCCCCTGCTACAAGGGTCCAGAGCTGTGCCCAAGCACTGGAAAAGCCCAACCACGAAGAAAATAGGGCCCCCTGCACCCCAGGGACCAAATGTGAAGCAAAACCCAAGCCGCGGCCTCAGAGCGGAGGGGCTGGGCCCTGTCACATCCGCCCTCTGGGGGGGTGTGAGGACAGGGAGGGCAGGCTGGGGGTGGGACCAGGAGAGCAGGGCCTAGGTCAGGTGCTCAGGAGCCAGGAGGTGGTTGGTCAGGGGCTCCTTTCCCAGCCCAGGGGGTAGGGGTGGGGGTGCAGAGGGGAGGTGCTGGGGGGTGTCCATGGGTCAACTGTCAGGTGGGCCAGGACTCAGACCCCCTGGCAGCCCTGGGGGATCCAGCTCCTACCTTACCTTCCACCTGTCCCTATTTTTTGTTATTCAAACCTGGGAAAAATGACCTATTTTCCTTTTCTTGGAAAAAAAAGTGCAAATGATGAAAAGGTGAGTTTTCTGGGCCTCACGGCCTGTGTTTGTGTCCCTCTGCCTTGGGCCACTAGTTGGGGTGGGATAAAGAGGCAATAAATAGGAACCATAAACATCTGTACATAGGAGCATTTGTGTTTACACTTAATTATATATTTTTAAAAGTTTCTTGTAATTTTCTCCCCCTCAGTGCAACCCCTCTCCCTCAGCAAATGGCCTCCTCTTGCCAAGACTTGGGGTGGAGGGTGGCTGCTGACGTCAGTTGCAGAGGGTGAGGTTCCACCTAAACCCCTTCCCCCAAAAAGCACAAAATATTCACAGCCTCAAACTCCTCGTGGGTTATTTTTTTTTTTTATGTGTGTGTGTGTGTTGTTTTGTTTCTTTTCAAGCAACGAAAGGTATAGAAAAGGCACAGGTAACTGCATACATGGAAAGATAACAGACGGGGGTCTGAGCAGAAGCTGCTTGGACAGATGGACAGATGGGAAAGGGAGCCCGTGAGAGCAAGATGATTCGAGGAAGTCGGCTGGAAACGTCTGTTGCCCCACACCGGGAGCCAGAAGCTGAAGCGGTCGGAGAAAGGCTAAGTGCTTGGGGTGCCCCTGTCCTCGGGCTGGTCTGGAGGTGCCCCCGGCCCTGTACTTCCTGAGGGCTTGGGGGAGCCCTGGCCGGTTCTGGGCTCCCCAGAAAGGTTCCTCCTCCGGGCTGGGAAGCGGGGAGAGGCCTCGGCCAGGCAGCCCACGGAGCTGCTGCGGTCCAGTGGCGGGGCCGGGGAGGCCCTGGGGCTGGCGAAAGCGCGCGGTGACTCCGCGCTCCAGGGCTGCTGGGCCCGGCGGCCCTGTGGAGGGGGCCAGGGCAAGGCCTCGGGCGGGGTGCAGGGGCTGTCCGTGGGCGTGGGCTCCCAGTCGGGAGGTCGGCCCCGGCCCCCGCTCGTCCTCTCCCTCTCCTTGGGGTAGTCCCTGCCCGCCAGCTCCGAGGAGAGTGTGAACTTGGAGACCTTAGCCACGGGGGACACGGAGGCGGACGAGCTCTCGGTGGGACTCCAGCGGCCTCGCTCCTGGGCCTCCCGGGCCCCTGTCAGGTCGCTGCCACCCCCTGAGAAGCCACTGACCCAGGCTCCGGGGGCCCCCGGCCGGGCCTGCACCATCTGGATCCCGCCGATGGGAATCAAAGGGCACGGGGGGCGGGTCAAGCCCTGGGAGTGCAGGGGCAGGTGGCTGAAGATGTTCTCCTCTGTCCGGGCTGGGCCGTGGCCATGGAGGTCATGGGCGGTGGGGCAGGGCCGGGAGCAGAAAGGATGAGCAGGGCCAGGTGAGCAGGATGGACTTCGGGGCTCGGCCTTCTGCTGGGGACAGAAAACAAGGCAAGGGAAGGCGAGGGTTACACACTGGGCACGTGGAGAAGCTGAGGCCCGCCGAGGGGTGGGCGTGTGCCCGAGATCCCAGGGCAAGGCAGGCAGTGCGGGGCCAGACTCCCTGCCCACGGTGCCGCCCGCCCCTGGCTGCTCTGAGAGGAGCAGGCCACCCCAAGCCCTATGGCGACCCTGGGCACACTCGGGCCACACGTCTGTCTCTGGGGGGTGCCCTGGGGCGGTGGTGCCCTGTCACGGGCCATCCATGAGCCCGGTCCTCTATCTCGGCTCTGCTGCCTCTCTGGTTCCTAACTGTCTGGATGTAGGCCCCCTTGAGGCCCTTGTTCCCCTCTCAGAACCAGGAATTTTAATGTTAACCCCCAAATTAAAAATCAAGGAGAGATTCCTTGATCGGTGCTTCTCAAGGGCTAGGATCTGAGTGATGGTGTTGGAGCCACTGGTGGTGAACGAGGGTGTTGGGTCATGAGGATGTGGGGACAGGAAGGGCGCTGGAGGGAAGAGGCAGGCTGACGCTGCTGGGGGTGGCGATACTGGCGGTGACGGGTGGTGGTGGAGCAGTGGTGGCGCTGGCCTGGCGACCATGCTAATGAACTGACAACGCTGCTCACAGCGCTGGGGATGGCAGCAGTGATGTTGGGGTGCAACGATGGCAGGGGTGGCAGTGATGTGCTGATGGCTTGACAGGGATGGCGTTTGTTGGCGGTGGTGTCTCTGAGGGTGCTGGTGACCGTCACGGTTGAGATGGTGATGGTTTTGGTTAAGCTCGGCCATCTGACCTTCTCTGCT
Organism: Choloepus didactylus; assembly: GCF_015220235.1. NCBI lineage: Eukaryota > Metazoa > Chordata > Mammalia > Pilosa > Megalonychidae > Choloepus > Choloepus didactylus. The sequence goes on along the minus strand of NC_051308.1, from coordinate 207,927,820 downwards.
GGGGCTGGGGTAGGGAGGGGAGCTGCACACTTATTTATAGCCACATCTGAGGCCACACCATTCGGAAGCAGTAGAACCTGGGCTGTCTGGCTAGAGAACCCATTCCCTGCTGCTTCTGAAGCTAAAGTAAAATAAGTGGTGTGAGGCCCCCAGCCCAGTGCCTGGGCAGATGTTTGCTACATTTTCACACTCTGCCAACTGGTAGGAGCTCCTGAAGGCCAGATGCCATCACCCCACCCCAGGGGAGAATGGGCCCCGTCGCCACAGTGGCAGGTACTCACCCACGGGGAGGTGTAGGTCTCAGGGCTTCTGCCCAGAAGCTTGTGAGGTAGAGGCGTGGGTGGGAAGAGAAGCCACGGGGCCAGTGCCGAGCCTGGGCCACGCTCGCCCGCCGAGGAGCTGCCCGGCCCCACCAAGGCCCACTTCCCTGGCAGCGCTGACCATGGTGGTGACTCGGCCTGACCCGGAGACCGTCTCCTGGTGGGCGAGTATCTGGGGGGGCCTGGGTCCGTGGAGCCCTCGTGTTCGAGGGGCAGATGCGCTCGTGGGGGCAGTTCTCTTTCCAAGGGGCGGGGGCTGAGAGGAGACAGCTCGAGTCTTGGAGACCCACAAGGGAGAGGGTCCATCTGGGTGCCAGGCGGGCTTGGGGCTGAGGCCTGGGGTTCTTGGGCCGGTGAATATCGCTGGGGGGACGAGTCGTTTTTGGTTAGTGATTGTTGGTGAGCAAGTGGTGGGTGGGTGCCCGCTTCTTTGCTTGGAGACCACGGCCTCCTCAGGGACATGGCCTTGGAGCTTGAGGCCCCTGTGTCCCTCTCTGTGGAGCCCGAAGGGACCGGTCCCAGCTGGGGGAGACACAGGATGCTCTGGCTGGATGTGGAGCAACCACCAGCTGCCAAGTGCTCAGCTTCTGAGACCGAGCTGCCCCGCACAGCCTGGCCACCAGGGGTGGCCCCCAGGGGCTGAGGACCCAGACCGGGCGAGGAGCCAGCCTGCAGCGGGGCTGGCGGACCAGGCACGGGTGCCTCCGAGGATGGTCCAGTCGGCTCGTCCTGGCTCTCCTCCTCGTCCTCGTCCTCATCTTCATCGAGGTCCGAGTCGGAGTCTGAGTCCTCCAGGTCTGAAAACTGGTGCTCCTCCACGGCCTCTGAGCCCTCTCGCCCCTCCGAGTCCTGGAACGGGTCGTCACTGGTTCCTGAGGGGCACACACAGGAGACACGGGGGTCACGGTTGGGCCCTGGGGCTACTCTGGCCCCACAGCAGCCCCTCACTATGTCCCAGTTTCCTCGACTGCAAACTGGGCCTAATCGCCATGGCCATGACGGGAGATTGTTGGGACAATCGAGTGACATACAGAGATGGGAACACTTTGTAAATGATAACAGGGAACAAGAATTACATTGTATCTCCTGCGTGCCAGGTGCAGTTCTAAGGGCTGCCTGTGTATTAATTCTTTCAGTCCTCACAATCCCTTGGAGGTCAGTATTATTCTCATCCCCATGTTACGGATGAAGAAACTGAGGTATAGAGAAATTAAGTAAATGACCAAGTAAGGGAAGTAGCAGGGCTGATAAGACAGCCTTTTTCTTTTCCATTAGTAGAGTTCAGTGAATTCAGAGTATTTTGTGGCTCCACCATGAGGCAAGTGATGCCACCTTGCTGGGCCTCGGTCTATTCCTTTGTCAAATGAAATGTGATAGTCTCACCTCTCAGGGTTTGCTAGGAGGAGCACACGGGGCTCCGGGAATTCTGATTGCTATTAACACGTTAGTGATCTATTATTCTGGGTCACACAGCAGCCACGCTGGCCAGGCCAGCAGCGTGGAGGCCCCGTTAGGCTAAACATACATCCACTGCTGTGGCCAGGCTGGGGCTAGCTGGTCCATTGGCATTTGGCAGCTGGCAGGACCTGGGCCCCTGCGGGTCTCCAGCTAAGCTGGCAACAGGTGGCAGAGGGGAGTGGGGCTCTGAAATACCAGCTTCCTGGTCCAGCCTCCCCTGGGGCTGCCCCAACCACCAGGTCACCTCTAACAAGTCACAGCTCTTGTGAGGAAGCTCTGCTAACGTCTGGCCCATGTGGCAGTTTCCTGGGTGGTTGGGACCTGCCAGCCCATCTCCAGGCTGAGCTGTTGTGAACCGTGTTTCTGGCCTGCAGAGTGAGGGCTGGTGACAAATGGGCTGAGGGGCTGGCCACTGCCACCCCCACTCCTTACCAAGAAAGCTGGACACACAGCTGACCCAGGCGCTGATGTGAGCAGGCTTCTAAACCCCATTGGGCCCAGCTGCTAGAAAGCCCAACATTTATTAAGAGAATTCATGACCTGATGAAAAGTGGGTATTCAGTAGGATGAAGGTCAAAAGCTATGGCGTGGACCTGGGGCTGGAAAGTGAAGGGCAGTTTGCAGGGGTAAGGGCAGGGCCTCCTGGCAGCTGGGAGCAGAATAATAGAGGGATTGGGATGGGGAGTCAGGACAAAAACCCCTGTGCATTTTCCCCCAGGCATTCACTTCCCTGGCCCAAGGCTGGGGGTGGGGGTGGAGGGGGTGGAGTGGGGGTGGGGTTATGGGTCCCTGGAGCTCATCTAGCCCCTCTCCCTAATTTACATATGGTGAAATCCAGGCACAGAGGAGGCAGATGCTTGCCCAAGATCACCCAGCAAGCTAGCGGCTGAGTCAGGACTAAAGTTTCCAACCTTTGCATTATCACACTGCCAGTTTAAAAACGACTTTGACACATCAAGAAGCAGGCAATGATCTCGCTTCGAATCCTGGCTCCACTACTTTCCTGCTATGTGATGCTGGATGACTTACTTAGTTCTCTCTGTGTTCAGTTTCCTCATCAGTAAAGTAGGGCTAATAGTACTATGTTATGTGGCATTTAGCACAGGCCTGACCCATGGTAAGTGCTCGATAAGCCTTAGTGATCATCTCGAGCTGCCACTGCTACGATCTCAGCGGGGAGGCATTGCAAGTATTTTGCAGATGGGCCTCAGAGGGGCAGCCTGCTAGTGAGTGAATGTTAGACCAAAAAGGAAGTCAAGCCAAGGGTCCCCTGCCCACAGGAGGGCTCACCAGATCTCCGCATTCCTCCACCCCCCTACCCCGCCTCAAGTCGCTGTCTGGCCAATGCTGGGATCACAGCTAAACTCAACAAAGCTGGCGGCTCCGAGTCCTGGGACCGGGAAGGTTGACGGCACCGGATCGCGGGGTGGGGGTGGGGGTGCTGCTGCGATCCCGCCACACGGTGGCGCCGGTGTTCGGCCTCATCACCACAAGGGCGGACCGCGGCGTTAGGAAGGAGTCGCTCCGTCCTTCCAAGCTGTCCTCCCACATCTCCACTTTGGGTCTAACAGACACGAACCCTTGATGCTCCCCCTCAAATTCTTCTCATTTTGGAAAATGGAAACCTTTCCGGTTTCTTAGGCCATAAGCCTCGGAGTCATCCCTGGCTCCTTTTTCTCTCATGTCCCTCCCCGCCTTAGGGTAGTTCTACAAAAACCTGCCGACTCTGATCCAGAGTCCCGCCACTTCTCGCCACCTCCGCCGATCCCGCCCCTCCAAACCAGCGTGCAGGCATCTGCCTGGATCGCCGCTTCCACCGCTGCCCCCTCCTGGCCGTTCTCCACACAGAGCCAGAGTCATCCTTTCAAAACAGTAAGTCTGAGGACGTCCCTGCTCTGCCCACCTCCCTCGGACCTTCAGGACCCGGTAGGATCTGACCTCCTCTCCCGCACTCAGCCCCTTCTCTCGGTGGCTCCAGCCCAGCCCTCCAAGCACGGGGCCTCCCGGGAATCCCGCCCCTGCTGTTCCCTGCACCTGCAGTGCTCCGACCCCAGGCACCACCTGGCTCCCCCACTCCTCGCTTCCTTCTGTTCATCTAACCCTCTCTAACATCCCCTCCTCACATGCCCCAGCCCCTCACTTGGTTTTCTGTCCTTTCATACATTTGCTCCATACTTACCACCCCTGCCATATTCCACATTTGTTCTTTACCCATTTCCCCTTCTAAAATGCAAACTTCCCGAGGGTAGGAGCCATGTTTTGTTCACTGCCCTATCTCCAGTACCTAGAAAAGAGCCCGGAACAGGGTTACTGCTCAGTAATTATTTCTGGAATGAATGCACTGAATTTCAACCTCACCAAAGGTGGGATGATCATCCTTATTTGCCCGGGGGGGGGGGCGGGGAATGAGGCTGGCAGAGACACAGGGACCTGGCCAGGGTCTCTCAGCAGGCTCTGGTATGGTGCCAGCTGGGAACTCCCGACTCACACCCAGGGGAGCTCTGGGTCAACTCAGGCTCCCCCAAGCATTAAGGTGGCATGGAGCCAGGGGTTTTGTGTGACCTTGAACACATAGCCCTTTTCCTCCACTTAAAATAGGGCAATGAAGCTTCTACCACCAGGAGGACTCAATGAGACAATGCGTGATGTGCAATCGTGAGAAGCATGTAGTCCCGCATCCTAGCTTTGGGGGCATAGCTTCAAGTTCCTTGTATTCTGTTCAACACAGGTGGTTTATGTCAGCTAAGACGAATTGCAGTTTGACTCCTCTTTTCTAAGACTGCAAATGCATTCCCAAATCAGAAAAACAATGACAGAATCACACATACACAGGCACACGAATGTGTGCCTTTGTCACACTGTAATTCCTGTCCTGACTTCACAACACCTGGTGAAATGTTTGCCAGATGCAGGGGGAATGCCTTCCACCTCCCCCAGCCTAGCCATCCACCTACCTGCCAAAGCCCCTCTGGCTCTTACCCAGATGCCGAGGCCCGCTGCCTTTGACTCATCTTACTCCCATCCCCTCTCTTCTCAAACACTGCCTCTAAGATGCTCCTCGGTGACAAGAGGACCGGGCTGGGGTGTGGGGATGGGATGGGGGCCCCCAGCTGTGGAAGGCGCAGTCTGCCCGAGGCCGAGTGTGCAGGTGTGAGTGTGAGTGGGGTGTCTGGGGCTGGCCCTGGCCAGGGGATGGGATCCCTGTCTTCTCCTCCCCACCCTGCGTTTTGGGGGTTGGCGCTTGCTGCCCTTGCTCCTCTGCCCTTGGGGTGTTTCCCTGTATCACCTGGGCTCAGAAGAAAAAGAACTCGGCAGTACGCAGGAGAGAACAGGGATTAAGAGTTGGCAGCATGGGTTCCAGGTCCCCTTTGTCACTTCCTGGCAGTGAGATCTCAGGGAGGTCATGTGTAAACAGGGACAGTGTCCCTGACTGCCTCACAGAGCTGTCGAGAGGGTCCTGAGGGATGGGGAAGCAGCACTGGGGCTGGGAGAGGGGCCTGTCAGCAGCTCTGTGGGAGTGGGAGGACCTCTGGGCCAGCCCTATGGGTCCACAAGGCAGGAGACCTCACTAAAGAAAGACCTGGTTTTAGGAGGGGGACAGGGGACGGAAGGGAATGAATGGGGGAGAGAGGGGCTGAGAAACCAGGATGCAGACAGTGGCAGCAACCTCTGACTTCCCACACAACATGGTGATGCACTGCACACCCACAGGGGGCTCTGCACACCCGTGCAGACACAGGGGCTCACCCTGAGGATTCTAAACACACACAGGAAGTAATACGCACCTTTGCACACATAGGTGGCTCACCCTGAGGGCTCTGAGCATCCTCAGGGGACTCTGCACATGTGTGCACACAAAGGTGACTCACCTGAAGGCTCTGCACACCCAGCCCTGCTCTTTCTAGAATGATCCCGAGACCTCGGTGAACAAGTTTTGCAGAATCCAAGACCCTGAAAGCCTTGTCTCACAAGTACAAGGAAACGGACACCCAGAAAGCCCCCAAAGCCCCCACAGTAAGCTGGACCCCATGTGATTTTCAGTCTTGGCTCTCTTGCCACCTCTTTGGCACCCAGCTCCCAGTCCCTGGAAATCACATGGCTGGGAAACAAGGAATGTGGTCTCCAGTCCCCACCTCTGCCTCCAATGAGCTGTGTGGTCTTGGTGGAGCTACCTGCCTCCCGAGCCGCAGCTCCCTCGTGCACCAGAGCTGCTGCGGGAGGTGCCACCTGACTGCTCCCAGTCAGGGGCAGAGCAGGAGCTCTGGAGAGGGCTAGGCTTCCAATTTCAGTTCTGCTTCTTTCTGAGCTGTGTGACCCTGGGTACGTCACTTAATCTCTCTGGCCTCATCTGTAAAATGGAGCTTATGTACCTCACAGGGTCAATGTAAGGAGATGCTGAGATAACTCATGGCACAGGTTCAGAACATGCCTGACACCCAGTGGGGTCCAATCAATATTGGCTCTAATTACTCACATATTAATTTAGTCCACACCCCCTGGGTTCCGGCCACTCCACCTGCAGGGCAGAGCGTAATGCACCAAGCTATAGCTGCACGGCCCATTCCACAAGTGCATGGGGAGTGGGGTGATCATTCTGTGAAAGTAACCTTTTTCATCGTCTCTGGAAAGAAGGATATGGAAGAGGGGGAAGAAGGGGCAAAGGAGGTGGAGCAGAGGCTAGGAGGAGAGAAAAGAAGGGTAGGAGGAGAGGGGAGAGGTGGAGGAAAGGAGGAGGAGGAGTGAGAGGATTGGCAACTTGTTACCTTCTTCGGCTTCCAGCTCCGCCAGCACCCCCGTCTCTTGGCACTTTTTGCTGTGGGCCTTTGACTTCATGTGCTTAGTCAGATTCCCTGGAAAGAAACGAGAACGGACTCAGGACTTGGGGCCAGGGCAGACCTGGGGCCTCACGGAGGCAGCACCTGGCTGGCGCTGGCAGGCGGTTGTTTCTCAGAGCAGTGGAGACCCCGCCTGCTGCAGGGGGTGAGCAGGGGCTGGGAATACCTCTGCCTTGTTGCTCAGGCTACGATGTGCAGCCATAGCCGCGATTCAAGGCGGGACATGGGAGCTGGGTTGGGTGGGCATGGGGCTGTGAGGGGCAGAGGGTATAATGAGGAAGTGAGATGCTGGTTAATAAACAAACATAAAAGAAATTAAAAGACAACTCAAGTGCAATAGGTTTATCCCTGCTTCTGATTGAACTCTGGGCCCAGGAGCTTGTGACACTCATTAGCTAGGACTGTTGGCTGTCCCAAGTGCGGGCATGCCATGGGGGCTCCCGGTAACCAACATAATGGTAGGTGCTGATACTTTTCTGCTGAGGATGCTTCTAGAGCAGCCCATAGGGCAGATAATTAGGGTTTGGGAAGAGGACCCAGGACAAAGTTACTATTAGGAATGGAGAAAGGGCAGAAGCTGAGGGAAGGGAAGTGTGGTGGACAGGGACGTGGGAGCCAGAAGGCTGGGGCCCGAGGCCTGGCTTCCTTAGAGAAACTGTGCCCCTTTGCTGGGCCTTGGTTTCCCCAGGCCTACATTCAGTGCAGACACAGGAGGTGGATGGTATAGAGAAGGCTGGGGCCAATGATCTGCCTGCAAAGCCCTCGGAGGGGGCACTGATGCTGCCCCAAGTCATCAGTCCATCCCGAAAGGCAGCTCTGTGGAATCAGGGGAGCAGTAACAATTGTGTGTTCCCCATGTGTGCACAGCACCTCCCAGGGCACAAAGCTCTGTGGGCAGGGGGCATCCGAGGAAGTGGAGGCAGAGCACGCCCAGGCTGCTCCCAGAAGAACACAGTCCTATGATGTGCTCACTGTGGCTCTAGGAATTGCTGTATTTCCTTATGGTTGTTCACATGATAAATCATAAATTCACAGAGTTCAGTGTTGTCTCAATCTTATTAATTAATAAGTTTGAGTGGATGGATGGAAGAATGGACAAATGTGAGGCTCCTGGACTGGATGCATAGAAAGATGGATGGATGGGTGGGTAGATGGATGGGTAAGTGGGTGAAAGTAAATATGGAGTGTAGAAAGAACAGGAAGAGGATGGACAGATGGATGAGAGAGTGGATGAGTGGATAAACTGATGGACAGAGAGCTGGGGAATAGATGAGCAGATAAAAAATAAATGGGAGGATGGATGGACAATGGGTCATTCAAGATGGGAGGATGGAAAAATGGATGAATGGGAGTATGGCTGGTTGGATGGACGAATGGATGCAGGCATATATAAATGTATGGGAGAACAGACAGGAGGGTAAGTGAATGGGAAGATGGATGGAAGGATGGATGAATGGGAGGACACATGGGAGAATGGGAGGGATATATAGGATGAATGAGAAAAGACACGGGAAGATATATAGATAGGAAGTCAAATAATCAGATGAGAGGATGGGAGGAATGGATAAACGGGAGGATGGATGGGTGAATGGGTAGAGAGCCCATGGATGAGCCAAGGGGTGATTTTTAATCATTCTGAGAATTTTAAGGATCCCTTAGGGTTTTGCTGAGAGGCTAAAAGCTGGCAGTCCCTGAAGTGTGCAGGTCAAGGGACGGAAGGGGAGCTGGATTCTTTCCTCTTTCCTACCCTTGTTCCTAGTGCATGACTCTATCCATCTCAACCCAGATTTTCCTCCTATAAGTGGAGGGAAACCTGGATCCTCTACTCCCAGCCAAAGGTGAGCAGAGCCATAGATTCCGAAGTCATCTTGGATCCAGAGGGTCCCCAGATGTCCACATCCAGCCTGGCAGACTCTGTCCTCACTGTCCTGAACAGGCAAAGCGTGAACAGGACAGTGAGGAGGTGGAAAAAGGCAGCTAGTATTGTCCATGAACCAGAGATACCAACTGTCCCCTAAAGTTCTGGGACCAGGCCCACCCTCCCTTGTCAACTCCAGGCCACAGAGGATGCTGAACACTGCTCATTCTGGCTGTATCACACATCACACACCCTCTACCCGGAATGGTTAGTTCTCTTTTCAACCAAGTTTGGTGCAAGTGCACAATGGGTACACAGTATCCATGTGGGACAGTGTTCTTCTCACCACAGAAGCAAAGTGTTGGACAGAACCCCAGAGACCAACTAATCCAACCCCAATCAGGCCCAGTTTTTTCCCTCCTCCTGATGCACTCTGGGGCCAGGTGGGGCCAGGTGCTGGTGGTGTCATCGGACAAGACTGTTGGCTGACTCAGGTGCTTAGATGCCACGGGAGGGCGCCAGTTAACCAAGTTGGTGAACCAAGTAGCCGAAAGCCACCCTGCTAGTTAGCACAAAGTCCATCTAGAACTGTCTAGAATCAGGACTCCAGGCCTTGCTTGCCCCGTACTCTGACAGAATGGATCAAGGATGGTTCGGGAGCTGGACAACCTTGGGCTTGAGTTTGGGCTCTACCTCTTGCTAGCTGTGTGCTCTAGGCAAGTTTCTAAACCTTCTGAGCCCCAGTTTCTGCCACTGTACAATAATACCTACCTCGCGGGGACGCTGGGAGGGTCTGATGAGATGATGCATGTAAGTGGCAGCAGAGTGTGCTGGTAGAGAGCAGACACCCCTCACAGGGTGCCTGCCTGCCAGCCTCTCCATGGGGCCTCCCCACCAATCACTTTCCCCAGCCCCTGTGGTCTCTGTGCCACACGCCATGCTGGTTGTGGAGGAGAGAGATGCTAAGATGATGCTCATGATGAAAATGACTTTACCCTTTCAATCTGGGCCTCAGGGAGCTCTCAGGAGCTCCCCAAAGGCCTGTTGCTCCTCTGCCCCACCCCTGGAGGCAGCAGGGTTGGGGAGTCTGAGGTGATTATGACTTGGCCTTGTCGGGGCTGCTGTGAGTTCCAGGAGCAGACCCTGGATGAGCAGCCCTGAGTTTTAGTCCTGGCTCCATCCGTGACCTCCTGCTCCAGGCTTGCTCCTCTGTGAAATGAAGGAGGCAAACCAAAAGGTTGCCGGCACCTTTTCCAGCCTGGAAATCCTTTCCCTGGCAAGGGGCAGAACCTCACCTTGTCAAGCCAAGTTCACAGCTTCTCACAGTCACCCCAGAGACTCACCAAAAGCCTGGCAGTCCCAGAATGAAGAAGGAAAGTCAAGCAGATGGAAAATGATGGGAATCTGGAAGAGAGACTGAGCCCCCTCAAGAGCATCTGCCAAGAACCTGTCTGCCTCGTTCAACTTTGACCAACTGCCGTCTCCCCCAATGCTGCCGGCCTTATGGACACAAGGCCTGCCCACAGCTGCCATCTCTATCCCCGGGGCGATCGGCACAAGGGTCTGTACACGGCACAGCCACCCCTCTGGCCTCTGGGAACCATCTGAGAAGAGAAAACAACAGGACATCCCGGCAGGCCTTTCCCAGTTCCACCCACTGAAACACTCCTCAGCTAACTCCCAGAGGCCTGAGCTGCCGCCATAGCGTCTGACACAGAGACGGAGACACAGACAAGCAGACAGAGACAGACAGAAAGGACTCCCCAGGCAAGGGTGCAGCCAGGTGATGGGAGGGCCACAAAGCCCCCCAGGCCCAGCCTCAGCTCTCAGGCAGCCTGGCTCAGGCCAGAGCTCAAGAGTGAGTACGAGGGGAGGGAGGAAGTAACAGCTGGCAGATGGGCAGACAGATCACCTGTGAGAGGAGGGTGGCCTGTGCTATCTGAGCTGGTGGCTGAAAGGGCTCACCACTCCAAGAAGACTCATGGTTCCAGAGAGAAATGAGGTGCTGCAGCATCCTGCCCCTTCCACTCCCTTGCCAACAGAGAGACAGCTAAGAGGAGGCTTTCACTAATTCAACCTACACCTGCCACCCATCCTCAACCCAACCCCTCTCTGCCAGCCACAGAGCTTGAGATTCCACTATTTTGGGTTCATTCACTGCTATGGCTCTTAAAGGCTTTTATCTTCTGGAAGCCCCTATGCACATTCAAGAAAGAGCTCAGCACACTCTTTGATCCCTGCTTAGAGCAGAGCCTCGTGGGACCGGCCTTCTGGACAACATGGGAAAGCCTTCACATGGGGCGCTGGGACTGTGTCATACCCCAGGGAACATGGAGGATGTTTAGTCCCTCTGCTCAGGTTACATACTCTGGACCCTGCAGGGCTCTGTCCTGGCACCATCAGATGCAGGGAAGGGACTGCAGAGAGCCTTGGTGTGGCTTCCGGTGAAGGAATCTTCTGGCAAATGGGTGTTCCCACCAGAGACCCAAGCCTCTTTCAGACCTGGTAAAATGGGCAAGGCAGATGGAATTGAGTGGGGACGCCTTGGGGGAGACTGCCTGGGCTGGGCACTCAGCCAGGATGGACTTTTCCAGTCTCACATGGCAGGGTGACGGCTCTCGGAGGCCGTGGGTGGCCTGGGGCTGTGTGCTGGGCACCAGCTGTGCCTCACGTATCCTCGACCCACAAGCTTGTCTGTCTGGGCTGGGAGGCTCTCTGAGGGCCTGGGCAACTTGTGACGAGAAAGGAACAGCACGGTCCCCTGGGCACACACTGGGAACAGGGCCAGCCTTTGTCATCCCCTCCAGAAAAGATGGAGAGCTGCTTGCAGAGAGGAAGACAATGGGGATTTTGACTAGGAGGCAGGAGGATGCTAGCTACAGCTCTACATCTTTTCTCTCAGAGTCACTTTCTTCATCTTCAAGGGGGCTTGTACAAGAGCTTTTCAGCCTTCAGAGATGACGACAGGGTTATTTAAATTGTCACTCAATTATTCCCACCTCTCTCTTCCACAAAGTCCTAAGACCAGAGGAAGTGAGGGTGGAGGGGACACCCGGGAAACAGAGCCATGACCTCATCTGACACATGCTGGGCCAAGCTGCCTTGCAGAGTTCCAGGGCTTGGGATGCTAGTGACGCATCCCTGGGAAGGTGTGAGGGCCCTTGGCCTCTCCATCTCTCCAGCCACCCTTTGTGACACCACTTATGTGACACCAAGAGAGGAGAGGATCAAGGAAAAGGAAGCAGGACTGTGGGTGTCTCCACCCAAACTAAAACCTTGGCAGGAAACTCTGAGCTCAACACGAGCAGGTTGGTGAGAAGACAGAAGAGGGCAAGGGGCCAGTTAACAGGGTCAGGAGATCAGAAATGGGAAAATGGTCAGAGAGGAGGCCACAGAGGCCGGGGATGTGACAAATTCACCCCCTAACCCAGCCCAGAGAAAATGGAAAGGGCCAGGCAGCACAAGGATGGGGGACTTCACTGGGGTCCTTCCCAAAGTGGCTACTCAACCTAACAACAGAAGGAAGGACAACGAGCGGCAAAGCAGAAGTTTGCCCTTGAGTTCCATCCACTGAGAAACCCATGTCTCCTGTGGGGCCTGCATGGAGGCTCCTGACTTGCTTAAAGAGAAGACAGGACCCTCGTCCCCAATCCATGATCCAGGAATCTGCAAAGCGCTAGAGGCTAAAGCCACCAGGATGCCAAGGGTACCGGGTCTCCCTTCTCAAGCACCTCATCAGCTTAGCTACCAAGAAGCAGGGAGCAAGCAGCAAATGTCTTCTCTGCCAGGCCTGCAGGAGCAGCCAATGGAATTAGCAGAGGGGGAAAGCTCAAGCCAAGGATCTCATGGGACTCAGCCTCATCGGTCCAAACCAGGGTCCTAGGTGGCTGCAGGGGCCAGGCCACTGCCACTTCCCATCACAACTTCTGGGACACATTCCCTCATGGCTGGGCCTTCTTCCTTCCACAGGTATTGCCAAAGCCTGTCCTGACACTGATGTGGGGCATGGCAGGGGCAGGAATGGCACGGCTGGCAGTCCAGAGGGGCAAGAAGGCCTGTGCCGGGAGCTGCAGAGAAGCCGGGCGGAGCAGGGGTATGGTCGGACTGGCGAGGTGGGTGGAGGCAGAGGCGGACGCTGGCATGAGGAGTGACGATGCGAGTGTGTTAAGTGGCTGGGAGTGGAATGGATTTCCAAATGTGAGAGTGGCAGTGATACATGTGGAGGCTGCAGTTCGTCCGATCAGTGGACAAACGGCTAAGGAGACATGCACAAGGAAGGGGTGAAGGAAAATGCAAAACCAGGACCTGGCTCAAGAGTGCTGCCAGGTGGGGCAGAAGCTCACAGGCGCAGCGGCTGTGCGTGGCATCTGAGAGGCTGGGTGGGAGCAGCCAGGGGACGCTGCGGCCCAGTCCGGAGCTGGCTGCTCTGCCACTGGGTGCCGAGTTGGGTAGGAACCCAGGCAGCAGGGTGCTCCAGGCCCCAGGCAAAGAGCTCTGTGCTGGGGCTCCCAGAGGGGAGCTCCCAGCAGTGGGCAGGGGCAGGCGCCCCAGCTGACTGTCTCTTACCTTTGGTTTTAAAAGCAAAGTGACAGTGCTTGCACACATAGGGCCGGACGTCAGTGTGGGTGCGGATGTGTTTCTTCAGCATGCTGGGCTTCTTGCAGCGAATTCCACACTCCTCACAAACATATTTCCCTCGGCCGCGGCCTCGCACATATACATACTCTTCGTTTGATTTGTACCTATGAGCAACAGGCGTCATGGTAAAGGAAAAAAAAAGGAGGAGAAGAGGCAGGTTCCCGCCTCGGCGGATGCACGCGCGTCCTGGCTTCATCCAGCCCTTGGCGGACATCGGGAGTGGAGGATGCGGAGCCAGAGAGAACCACGGACCCTGCGCCTGCCCTGTTCCCCCGTACAGGAAGGGCTGCCGCTTCCTTTCCCCTCAGAGGCAGCAGACATGGGTGCTTCCTGCCCGGGAGGGAGAAGCCCCAGATGCCCGGATAGCCTCCTTTCCAGAGCCAGTCGCTCTAGGCCAACAGTAACGCAAGGAAAATAACAACAACAACAGCTCTAGCAGCTTCCATTTACCAAGGGCTTCTCTGCTCTGTGCCGGGCACTTTGCCCAAACTAAGCCACAATAGCCTCATGAGGTGAGGATCGTAAGAACTGGAGGTTCAGAGAGGGCAAGAGACTTGCCCGAGAGCCCATGGCCAGAAATGACAGAACTGGGCCCAGAACCTGCCTGTCCCAAAGCCTGTCCACCGACCATGAGGGGCAAGAAGTGCTAAAACGGTCTGCCAGGAAGCCACCCAGACACTTGTGTGAGCAGAGACAACAGGAGATAATAGGACCACCATCATTTCCTGTCCTAGGGAGATGGGAAACCAGGAACCCTGTGCTTTCTCCTTCACCCCCTTCTCCAGCCAAGCCGGAAGCTCTTCAGGACCCAGACTTGCAGCTGCCTCAACTTTCATCGGCTTCTGGGGATCAGCAGGGATCAGAGCACAAAGTGCCAACAGCTCTCAGGGACCTCCTGGGGCAGCCATGCACCTGCTGGGCCTCCGTGCTGCCAAATTGGGATGCTCTTATTTCCACACTTAGAAGGAAACTCATGAGTCCCACGAGGCTCTGTGGGATCAGCATGCAGACTGTTTTGTTGGCTTAAGGCCCTCAACGTGTACGTCTCCAGATGGGGGTGGGGAGACTATGGTGGGCAACGGGGCCAAGGGAGGGAATCCTGGCAAACTTCCAGGAGAAGACGCTGTCTCACCCTCAGGGCCTTGGTGGGGTGGGCTGGCATGGGGGCTTGGGAGGGAGTCTGGCCCTTTGGCCTTTGGAGCAGACCCCAGAATGCCCAGCAGGAGCCCTGCTCATGCCCCTCCCTTGCATGGTGCACCAGGGAGGCAGGCACCAACTCATCCCTGCCCAAGGGGTCTGGCTGAATGCCAGGGGCGGCACAGAAGGGGAGGGCAGTGGCCGGGGGAGATAAGGAAGTGACAAGGGGCACTCGTCCTGCTCTGCTGGGGTCTTCAGGTTGCAGCTGAGGGGAGTCACAGGGTGGGCATGAAAGAGAGGACTTGAGGGAGCAAGCAACTGTCACCCCTCCCAGTGCCCTCCCCAGACACACACAGACCTATTGGACCAGAGCCTACAGGTACTAGCAGACCCTATTTTTTGCCACCTCCGATTTGGCTGACACCTCTCAGCGTCTAAGACTGCTTTGTCTTCACTTTTCAGACCCTGACCACCCCATCTGGGGCAACGCGTCATCTTGTGTTCAAGGGGAGAAACTGCAGGCCGTGGTGGCCGAGGAGAAAGGACCTGGCTTTGCTCTTATCCCACAGGAGATCTGCCTCCCACGGGACAGCGGTTCACCCCCATGTAGTAGGCTCCTCGGCCCCAAACCAGCTACCAACACCCATGTTTTAATTCCTATGCCCCTCTGTCCCACTGGAGACCCAGTCTCCGGGTGAAGACAGGCTGAGAAGGGGTGCTCTTTTCCCAGCCGGAAGACAGAAGAGAGAATGGTTCGGTCTCTCTGAGCTGGAGGCTCTGCCACCACCTGCACACCAGCTTCAACTGAGCGGGTCCGTGACTACCCCCAACCACCAACTACCTGGAATCCTTCCACATTTGCCTTCCCTCACCCTCACTGCTGCAGGGGGTGATGTGAGGTCACTCCCCACGCAGGCCCACGGCCACTCTGACTTTTACCACATCTTGCTTTGCTCTATGCTCAAGCCAATGCAGAAGCCAAGCACTAGGGTCCGCCTACCTCGGCTGCTCTCAGAGCCTTTCGTTTCTCCTCCATATCAAGCTTAAATGGCAAATGGTCTTCCCAAATGGAGAGAGAAAAAGGGAGAGAGAGAGAGAGAGAAGGAGAGAAGCACCTGTCCCTGCACACACTCACTGCATGAACACTTCGTGCTGACCGAGGTCTCCTTTGCACCTTCCCTCTCCTGGATTCCCAGGGGCCTGCAGCACTGCAGACAGACAGAAGTGCCATCTTTCTCCACCCAGCCCTTCCTGAAAGGCTGCCAGCTCTGGGGTGGAACCTTGCAGGTGTTGACAGCTGCAGGGAAATGCCTGATAAAGAGCCAGAGCAGGAAACCTGAAAGCCCCGGTGGGGCCCATGGGTGCTGCTGCCAAGGTCTGCTACCCACCCCACTCCTGCACCCGCGGCTGCCCTTTGGAGGCCTATGCCACAGGCTGCTCTTTACCCGGGGAAGAAGGGATCGATCACTGAGGCTGCCAGCCAGCCAGCCAGCGACAGGCCTGGGCCACCGCTAACTCACGGCTCCCAGGACTGGGAGAGATTTCTCTGAGCCCCACTGCTTGCCTGTCATCTGTTATCCTGATAAGCCAGGGGTGTCAACCAGTCTGGAAAAATAAGAAATTAAAAAAAAAAAAAAAAGACTTTTGGTTTTGTTCTTAAAGAAAAAGAGCTCTTTTTGTGGATTCCGGACTGTCTTAGCTGGAGGGACCTTGAGATCAGACAGCCTGATTGCCCCAGGCTAAGGCTGTGACCTGCCCAAGGTCACATAGCCAGAGGACTCTGGCAGAGCAGGGCTGGATCTCAGGTCTCCGGATTAGTGGCTGCAGCACCGGGGCTCTCAGACCCCAGCCTGGAAGCCCCTTTCTGTCCTGCTGCCTCGGGTTGGGAGCTGAGCGAGATGGCTGGGAGGGGTGCGAGATGCCTGGCTCCTCCTGTACAGCTCTGTTTTCATTCCTATGCTGCAGCCCTAGGACTCCTGGTCTCAGAGGAAAAGAAATAGATCCTCAAATTACCCCTTGCTTGGGAGGGTCCAGTTATCCTCATTTCACAGAGAAGGAAACTGACGGTCAGAGAGGCTGTCTTGCCCAAAGACACAAGGCAGTTAGAAAGTGGTGATGGTGGTCTGAGCACGACATGGTCTGATCTAGTTTGAGGTCCTCTCCTGCCTTGGCTGCTTCTCCTCCAGTCCCACTGCTGGTGCTGACTCTGGACAATAAGTACCAGGCCCCTTGGGTTGTGGCTCCAGATTCTTCTGAGGCATTTCTAATACCCTAGGAATTAAATGGCATCTCTGGCAAGATGATGGATGAGGCTATTGTTCCTGGACCCTAAATAAGACAAAGACCAGCAAAGAAGCTGCTCTGTATGGCAGTGAGCTCCCAGTCACTAGCACTTGACCCAACGGCTAGAGGAACAGCCTGGAAGACCCTGTGGCAGGCAGGGGGTTAATGATGATCATGTGCCTGTGAGAAGGTGCTTGACATGGATTAAGATTTATTCCTGTAACAACACTGTAAATGGAGATTTACTCCTCAGGACAGAGGACAAAAGAGAGGCTCAGGGAACTAGAGGGGGGTGGGCTGGCCACGCAATTGAGCAAAGCCAAGGAGATGAAAGAGGGGAGTGGTGGGTCCTGTGGTGACTGAGAAGGCAGGGCACAGTCCCTCTCTGCAGGGGGCTGTGGTTGCTCCCTCCAGCCAGCCACGTGCTGCATGGGATTGTCATATCTACCAGTTTTTCAAGGAAACCATAAATTGAAATTTAAAAAGAAAACTAATGCAATTAGCAAACCCTCATATAGCTCTTACTTGGTGCCAAGCACCATTTTAAAAACTTCTTAAACTCATTTAATCTGCACAGCAGCCCTATGAGACAGGGACTCTAAATCTTCCCTATTTACACAGTAGAAAATGGTGTCACAGAGAGGTTAAGTAACCTGCCCAAGGTCACACAGCCAGTAAGTTAACTGAGCCAGAGTTTGAACCCAGGTCCATCTGGCTACAAAGTCCATGTGCTCAACTGCAATGCAATTCTGACTAAGGTGTGAAATTGCCTATTAAAACACCACCACCACCACCACTGTATAAGCCAATGAAATATGAGGCGAGGCGGATCAGCCCAGAGCTCAAGTTGGTGTTGTGCAGCCAGTAGGACATCCAGCTAGTAGGAGCTGCCCGACCTGCAGGCCCATGACTTTTCTCTCCAGCATACTGCATTTTTCTCTTAAATGGGGGGATAAACCCAATGGCCTCCAAGTTACCTTCCTGGTCTGAGCTTCTATGAGGCTAGTCTGCATTTACATCATTGACTTGTCCATCTATTAATAATATTTTATTATAAAACCCTCAATTCCCCTACAAATTCAGATATTTTAGAGATTGCCAGATTTCTGACTTTATTATTATCTTGTTTCCAAATATGTTTTTCCCCCAGGAGAGTGCAGCTTGGATTTAATCATGCAGAGCAAGAGGCAGATGTGATGAGAAATGCACACGCTGTGGCTTTGAGGCCCGCTTTCATGGGCAGCCTGTGGAGCAAGGCGCAGGGTTGGTGCCCAGCGGTCACAGTGCCCTGGGAGTTCTGGCCACAGGCAACCAGCTGGCTTGGCTGCAGTGACATGCTGCTCCCTCACTGGAGCTCAAAAAGGAAGGGACGTCTATGGGAAGAGGAGCAAGTGCCAGGTGGTACAGCTACTGAGCTGTGAATCTGCTAAAAATACTCAGTTGCCAAGAGGTAGGAAACACACCCTTTGGGGGAAAATGAACTGGGGGAGCTGGGCTGTGGGTCACTGGGGAAGTTCACACAGGGTTCTGGACCCATCCCAGATTCTCCTTTTGTCAGGGTTCTGCAGGAATTAAATCACATCACAACACGCAGGGTGGGGGGGCATCTAATGCACCATCCAGGGACAGCCTGGCCATGCCAGGAATTCCACAGCATGCATGTAATACAGGCCCCGGCCCAGCTCTTGCCAGCAGAGTCTCTATTTTAAGCAGCGTTAACTGTAAGCAGGAT
The DNA here is from genome assembly GCF_015220235.1 of Choloepus didactylus. Lineage (NCBI taxonomy): Eukaryota > Metazoa > Chordata > Mammalia > Pilosa > Megalonychidae > Choloepus > Choloepus didactylus. Next base: position 207,909,559 of record NC_051308.1, on the reverse strand, counting down.
TCTGTGTATTTACTCAACACCTCGGAGCCAGAAATTCAAAGCTAACCAAGACTCTGACCTTGATCTCCAGTGTGAATAACAGGTACTTAAAAGATCATAAAACAAGGAGAGAGAAACAGAAATACAGACAGTGTACAAAGTGCCATGAAAGAGCAGAGGAGGAGCCATGGGCTGGGTCTTTGGTGGCTTTTGCAGAAGAAATGCCTTTTCATCCGGGTCTTACTGGATGAGCAGGGTCTGAGCTGCTCATACTCAGGTTTTGTGAGCTCTGTCTGGGTGCAGTATTGAGGCGGGCCTGGAGGCTGGAGAGGGGCTGCTATGACCGTACAGAGCAGGGCAGAGGCGAGGGCAGAGGGAAAGAGCAGAAAATTCTAGAGCCTTCATGGGCTGTCAGACTGAGAGGGGGAGGTCAGACACCTTCTCTTACACCTTCCAGACGGAGCCGAGCCCCGGCCCGTTTTGCAGGCTTGCTACTGAGAAATGGCATTTGCACTATTTCCTTGATTGTACTTCGTGAGTTTTTCATGCTCGGACACGTCAGCTCCCAGCATCGGCTGCTGGGAAGAAAGCAGCAGCTCAGGGGTCTGACACCCAGCGCGGCTCCAAGAACAGGAAGTACCTTTATGCTAAAGAATTTGCGTAGATAAGCGCAGATGCTCTGGAGCGACTTTGCAATGACTGAGTGCAGATGCCTCAGAACCACCAAGCAAGCACCAAGCCCGGGCTGCAGCCAGGGCCCTGCTTCCGACCAGACCTGCGACGAGGGTGGGGAGCGAGACAGGAAGCCAGAAGCGGGGCCCCTCGTGTTCCGAGAAGTGAAACTGCCAGAGGAGCGGACCCGTTTAAACATGGCCACTGGGTGGAGTTGCTCCAGCCTTCAGCAGCCCCCCGGCTTTAGAACAGGGGCTTTCAAACTGTGCTCCGGATTCCTGGAGAGTGGGAGCTGAGCAGTGGGGTTCTGGGACCCTCCTCCCCAGCTCCATATTGAGCTGTTTTTCAGACTGGGCATCTGCATAAACTTAACTCTGTAAAAGACAGTTCTGTGAATTTAACACAATGGGGAAGTTACTGTTAGAGAGGATTTGTGCTGAAAGGTCCTTAAAGTGTCTGACTACCAGGGTGGGAGGGGCCTCCAGCATCCGTGGAGTTGGTCCTTTCCAGGGGTGTCTGGGCCACACCCTCTCACCTGTGCAAACACTTCTGGCACCCGGGGACTCAGTTTCCCAGGCAGCTCCTGCCCCGCTCTGGGCAGCTCTCCCACTATTGAGCTGAAATTATCAACCTGTGCTTCCCCCCAGAGTCTAAGTTCTGGTGGTCCCACTCCTCTTCCCAGGACAGGCCCCCCAAAACACTGCTCCACTAGGGGCCTCTCTCCTCCAAGCCCAACATTTCCATCTCTTCCAAACAATTCTGCATGACACAGATTTCTGATTCCTCCCGGTATGTCCACCCCCTCCTGGACCCCTCTAGGTTGTCCTTAAGGTGGGGCAGACTACAGCAGCCGGGGGCTTGCAGGGAGGCTGGACCCAGCCCAGCCTGAAGGAGGACCACAGTCTCCTCTCTCTCATGCTCTTCCAGCCCCACTTCCTCATTTCCCAGGCAGGAAACAGGCCGGGAACGGGGAACTGACCAGACCCTGGCTGGGACTCGGTGGTTGGTGCTCTGCACCACGCATTAGGCCAGAGCTGGGAGGGCCACGGGCCTCTCACCCCGAGCTCACAACTGCCAGCACTTGCTGTATGCCAGGCTCTATGCCAAGTCCTTACTATACAATGTCTGTTCTAATCTTTGTTAACATTCATGAATACGTGTCTTATTCCTTCCTGAAAAGCACCCTCTAAAGAAAGCCAACCAGGACTAGAGGTGCATTCTTTTATCGTGGAAAAAGATGTAGATCTCATTTGTTGAGTGCTTACGCTGGGGTAGGTGCTTTTTAAAAAGGATTATGTCATGGGAGCCTCGGCACAATCCCACAGGACAGCCCTGGGTGCGAGTAGCAGGAGATGAGGTTGGATGGCTGTCTTGAGGTTGGCTTGAGAAAAGCCGCGGGTTCCAGGCTCAAAAGCTCGGCCTGTATCGTGCAGGCCGTGAGGGCTGGGGAAAGTGTTCAGTCAGAGGTGGAGTTTGGGGAGCGGTGCTCTGGAGCCAGCCCTTTGGGGCTGCGTGGGGCTAGTTGGAATCTCAGTGGACACAGCACCCAACTGGTGCTCCAGGCACAAACAACCTGTAGGTGAGTGGGTTAGAAACCGGGAAGACTGCAGCTGGAGCTTAGGAGTGAGGTGACTTGTCTGTGGTCACAGAGCTACCAGATGCTGGAGCTGGGACCCGCCTGGCTCAATTCTGAGCAGCAGGGTGCAGATGTGGAGGATATGGGGGGCATGGAGTCAGGCTGCCCAGGTTCAACTCTGGCTTCTTTATTCCCACCAGCTGTGTTCCTGGGAAAGCAGTTGGCTCATGGAGGGGGTGGGGTGTGGGAGTGGGGGTGACCACCCAGAGCAGCTAGCGTTCGCTGTGGCTACTGTGGTGCAGTTTTATTACTGCACCTCCTAGCTATTATTCCAAGGCTGAGCCACCCCTTGCAACAACAGCCCTGTTCCTCAAAACCTCTCTATACAAAGGGGATTTCCCCACCCAAAGCCGGCTTTCAAGCTGTTTAAGGATGTCTGCTGCACGGCCTTTTGTGGGAGGAACACTCCTTTTTGTGAGCCCAATGGCTGTCCCTTGGGTGACTGGAGAGCCTTCTCTCCCTGTCCCCCAGAGCTGCTCCGAGTCAGGCCTTCTCAGCAGACAGCCCTGCCCTCGCCCAGGTCTCAGACATGCAACAGGACACCCACGTCCTTTAGTCTCCTTGCCTGTAAAATGGGGGTGTGTGTGTGTTTCCTAGATCAGTGTTGTTAATTTAAGAGATGCTAATAGATGCGAATCCACAAAAGGAGGTTTAAAACAATTCACAGAGGCAGAAAGCAGAATAGTGGTTACTAGGGATGATGGGAGGGGGGAATGGGGAGTTATTGTTCAGTGATCTTGAGTTTTGGTTTAGGATGATGAAAACAGTCTGCAAATAGATAGTGGTGAAAGTTACACAGTATTGTCAGTGTACCTAATGTCACAGAATTGTCCCCTTAAAATGGCTAAAATGATTTTTATGTTAGGTATATTTTATCACAATTAAAAGTAAACTAAAAAAATAAAAATAAATTAAAAAATAAAAGCTTGGGAATTGATGTTAGACAAGGTTAAATGGGTTCCTTTAAGATGGGAATTCTCAGAGCCTTTATTCTGTTGTTATGTGCTGTGACTCTTCAAGAGGGTAACACAATATAAAGCATTTTCCAAACTCATCTGACTGTGGATTGCCCCTTCCTTTTGATGGCAAATCTTTCATGACTACTGTTCCAGAAAACTCTGGGACACCCTCAGGAGGTCTGAGACCACATACTGCCTTTCCTCCTTGCATAGGCTTTTATTTCCTGCCTAGTAGGGATACAGCACCTCCTCCCCCCTTCTATAGTATAGCCCCCTGTGCTTCTCTGTGACAGCAATGATGAAAGTCTTCAGTAATGCCTATTGATGAGGATTTCCTGCTGGAGTGGGCAGCCTCGAGGGAAGTTCTGTTTACCCTGTAGCCTTGGGGCCAAGCACAGGGATCGCACAGGCCCCATGTACAGGAGAGGCTCACATCCTTCTAGAAACATGCATCTATGTATGCTAATGACATGCCTCAAGTGCCGTCCACTGGAGGTGTTCATCCACCTCCCAACACCTCCACGTGGGTGTCCTGAGGCCCCACACGCTCAGTGTGGCCAAAACCGAACTCCTGAGCTTCTGCACAAATCCCAGTTTCCTCAGAGAGCACTGGACTCGAGGAACGCACCAGCCTGAAACCCGAGTCCCCCTTGCTTCCCACAGGCTCATTCCCCTTCTCCCTCATTTTGCTCTCTGCCGTCAGCCCCACCCCTGGCCGGAGCCCCTCAGTCTTGATCTCTGCGGTGGCCTCCTAATTGGCCTCCCCACAGCCTCCCTTGCCCTCTCCTCACCCATCTCAGCACGGCAGCCAGAGCTGCTCTTAACCCGTCCTGCTGATCACGTTGTTCGCCTGCCTAAAGCCCTGGGATGGCTTTCTAGGGCCCTCAGAACCAAGGGCCTGGGAGGTAGCCTGGGCCCTGTCCCTGAGCCCCCTCCACTCCTCTTCTCTCCTCTCCCCTGCTCCCCCTCACCCTCCAGGCTCCAGCCATCTGGGTTTCCTTCAGGTCGCCAGCCTGGGATTGTTCTCCCTCCCTCCCCACCCTTTGGTTAAGTCCCAATCCTACAGTTTTGGCTTCCTTTCCTAGGGGCAGTGTAGCATAGCAGTAAAGAGGGTCGGGCTCAGGAACCAGAATTCCTGAGGCTGAAATCAGGCTCCATTCCTTATTAGCAGTATGACCTTGGGCAGGTCACTGAACCTCTTGTGCCTCAGTTTCTTCATCTATAAAATGGGCACAATGTCCTATTTCTTGATCTGGAGGTAACTGGGTGTAATCACACGTGCGTGTCTACTCTATCGTAGCTCATGGAGCTGTACATTATGATTTGGATTTTTTTTTGTATTATATGTTTCAATTAAAAACTTATTAAAATATTAGTATGCACTCACCAGGTTGTTGTGAGGTTAACTTAAATAGTATGTCATATGCTAAGAACAGGGCCTAGCATGTAGTAGGGGTTCAGTCAATATTCACTGTACCTAGGATTTTCCTTGGTAGCACTCATCAGTTAGATTTGTTCTTCGGTGGTGTAAGGAAAACCAACTGCCCCAGTTTGGATAGGCTGAGAAGCTTGGAGTGTCCCCAACACCCAACTTAAACGTGAAGTCAATGGTTTAGTGCTAAGACCTTGGTACAACCAGTTGGCCCTGCAATGTACGGACCAGCTGACAGAAGTCATGACGGAGGCTCTCCACCGCCTTCCTCCTCCCCAGGCGTGGCCAAGTGTGTGGAGGAATCCAAAACACGATGATGGGGATACAGACGCTGTTGGAAACTTTCCAAGACCACAGCCAAGGGAACTAAGAACCCCTCAGGATCCCCCGGATGATGACGACGAGGACCATGTCCATGCCTGTCAACCACTGCCCCCATTTCTCCTGATCAGAATCTTGTCCCCCCAAAAGGTCAATATTCTGATGAAGAAGTAGAAGAGGAGTAGCAAGGGAAGGGGAAGATGATGAGGATTACACGGGTGCAGATGAAGAAGAGGCTGAGGGTGAGGAGGGTTGTCCTATAACGGCAATATCGCAGGGAGGCAGAGGAAGGGGACAATGCTGAAGAACGAATTTCCACGATGAAGATGGAACTGCTGACTTGCAATGTGACACCTTTCAGCATCCAATCTTTGACACTGAATACACAGCTGAAGATTTGGCATCAGTTCCCCCTATGACCTATGAGCCATGTGACAGGGAGCTTGTACCATTCTTATACATCAGCTGTCCACACAAAAGTGCTTTTGAAATGGAAAACAGTTTTAGAAGAAATTCTGGTTTAAGAATACAGGGATTTGATGATTTGCAATTGGAAAACAAAAACAAATGAAAAAACAAGACTCCCCTGGTGAATGGTGGACTGGACCATGCAAGCTTTCCATGAACCAGTAGCCCTTCATCCACCCATCGCCTGAAATGCCTGACTGCTCCAATCTGGGGCCAAGTTCATGTCCAGAATGTGGGGCTTTAGGAGTCCTGGCACAGCCGCCTGCAGGAGGGGTGGGTGGATGATTTGAGCTTCTGCTGGCTGACCATGTCTCAACTTCCCTTCATTCAATGCTTTTCAAATTTGGACAGTTCTCAGGATGACAGAACATTTCTCAGAGAGGTTGGCAGGGTGAGGAATGTGGCCATTAGACCTGTATGGCCAGTGGGCTTATACATTAGACCAGACATGAGGGGTGTCACTGCTGGCTCAGCTACCCTTCAGAAATGCCATTTCTATGGAATCTTGTGTGGATGAAAAGATGTAATGACCAGTTAGTGGAGAACACTTCACCCGCTCCCAGGCACAGTGACCTAGCTGCTGGATATGAGAGTGAGAGGGAAGCTGCTACAGACGTGCATTTTCCAGAATCCCCAAATGTAAGTGAAGGGGAAATAGGGAAGCTGTTGACTTCTGTGAACCTCACTGACTGGGAACTGTACCTCATACAATGTCCAGTCTCCTGCCCAGTCTTTGTCACACTCTTGTCTCACCTTTTGGTGAGAGCTGGTTACCTTATTTTGGGAAGTGGATCATGTACCCCACAAAAGACATGTTCTACTTTTAACTCACAATCCTGTAGGTTCTCTGAAGATGTTATTAGCTAAGGCGCGGCCAAACTGAATCAGGAGGGCCTTAGTCTATATGACTGGAAGCCTTATAAAGAGAGGAAATGTGGATGAAGTCAGAGAAAGCCCAAAGTCAGTGAAAACCAGACGTAAGGACAGAGAGATTGCCATGTGACAGGAGGCGGAGATGCAAGCCAGGAACCCCAAGGATTGTGGCAAGCCAGCACCAGAAGGCTACAGACTTTGGGGAGAATGCGTTGCCAGTGCTGTGATTCTGGACATCTAGTCTCCCAAACTATGAGCCATCAATTCCTGTTGTTAAGCCAACCATTGTGTTTGGTATTTGTCATAGCAGCTCTGGCAAACTAAGACATCTTGCTTCTGTTACTCCAGTAACAAGTGCTCACCCTGGTGCTGCAAGCCACAAAAGATGTTTTAAGGTTTCTGACAGCCACAGGTGGGTCTTTATTTCCTGTTGGAGTATGAAGCAACATCTTTGCTCATCTTAAGTCACCTGCATGCTGAAGATGGAGAGGAAGGTGCTGATCTGACAGTGTTGTAGTTGATGACCCAACCCAACTATCCAGCCATCTTCTGCACTGGACAGGCAATGAAGAAACTGACCATTCAGACCTCTGGGGAATCCTTCAAAATCTCTAACTGATTACTTTAAATCCTGTCAACTGATGGATAGGATGATGGGGTGGTCAAGAGAGGGGTCCCAGTTCTCCCCTGGCTCCCTCTGAAGCCATCATACACATATATCTACTTGTTTCCACACTGGAGTGTCTGGTGAGACTTTGTGAAGGTTTTCTTGCCCATAACAAATTTAGAAACCACTGAACCAGATGATCTCTAACATTCCTAAAACTTTCCAGAAATCCCTATAATTGGGGAACCCTGGGAATTTCTGAGGGGAGGGCATGTCCATGACTGGTCTGCAAGAACGATGCTGGGGGCTGTGGAATAACATCATAGTTGGCTTCCTTGGAGCCCAGGGCATGGCTGGTTCACACCCTCTCTGCCGAGGCCAAGCCTCTGGAGCTCTGGTGAGATTATTTAATGCTCCAGATGGACAAGAAACAAGACTCAGGAGAAGCACTGGCCCTGGCACACAGGAAGGCCAGCTGGGATCCACGGTGTCCTCAGAGGTCAGCACACAGGATAGGCACAAAGACCTTGGCCTTGGGCAAGAGCCCAGGCCTTGGGCAAGTCCCTTCCCTCACTCAGTCCTTAGTTTCTGCCTCTGTAAAATGGGTCTCTTCCAGCTATTATGGAGTTGAATCAGGTTCAATCCTCCTTATTTTGCATATAAGGAAACTCAGCAAAAGTGAGTCAAGTGATATGTTCAGGGTCTCAGCAGGTCAGAAAGTTGAGTCAGATCTGGAGCTTAAAAGGCCTCCTGAATTCTCATTCACTGCTTTTTCTCCTGTGCTGTGTTATCTCTTGGTATCAACTCTGGGCACACAGTGCTGCTCCTGCAAAAACACCATTCCCCCATTCCACTTCTCAAGCCCCAACCAAGAAAAATGTTGCTTCCTCTAAGAAGTGCCTCTGACCCCATACCCCATCAGTTGAGGTGATGCTTCTTCCTCTGAAATCCCAAAAACCACGTGCCAAGGTGGTCACTGGTGGGTCCTTGCTGCCATGCTTCTGTATCCCTGATACCCATCTCTGGCCAGATCTGGGTGGGCTCAGGAAGCACTGACCACATTGTACCCTAGTAGGTGACAGGAGTAGTAAAAATCCTACAAACCCAAATATCTGTGATCCTTAAGCATTTGCAAAGCATCCTCCCAATCACACAACTTCATTTATTCCTTACTATAAATCTGCGAGGTGGCTAATATCTTTCCTATGAGGAAATCTTTTTCAGGTGAGGAAACAAAGGCTCAGAGAGGTTAAGTAACTTGCCCAAGGTCACACAGCCAGAAAGCAGCAGAGGAAGGAATACCAATCTCCCACTGCTCCTCTTGGGGTTAAATATCCTTCTGTCATGGCTGGAGGAGATGCTGCTGGTGGGAAGAATGTTCTTCAGAGTATGGAAAGGAAAATCTCCCCACTGCAAATCCCATTTGCTGCCATGAACCCCTGGGAAGCACTGTCATCATGCGTATCTACAAGCATTTACTGCGGCCTGCTCCGGGCCTGGCCCTGGAATATGGAGAGGCAGGAACAGGTTCCACCAGGGATTTGCCATGTAAGAGGCTGTTTGAAAGTCAGAAGAAACAGAAAGCAGAGGACCCCAGTTAATGGCAGTGGGGCATGGAGGACAGAACACAAGATTTGGAGCCAGACAGGGCTGAGTGTGAATCCCAGCTCTGCTCCTCACTCAGAGCGACTCTGGGCAAGTTCTTTTGCCTCTTTGAGCCTCAAATCCTTCATTTGTAAAATGGGTATACATATCTACATAGCAGGGGTTAGAAATTATATGTGTGAAGTACCTAGTTCAGGACTTAGGGCACAGTACCCTCAATAAACAATGGCTGATGGGGACGGAGGGAAGTAGGACCTGGGGGGCTGGCAGCAGGGTCAGGGCTGGGGGGCTGGAGAGGATGGGGCTCAGCCAGGGAGTGGGGGGAGGCGGGTGGGACTGAAGCATGCCTTCACATGGAGGGTGTCTCCCTTGGCCAGTTGCTGAGCTGCAACCGGGCTCCCATGGGGGACTGAAAGCAGAAAGCAGGAAGCATTCTTTTCAACAGGCTGAGAGCTCATGGAGAAGGGTTGTAGAGACTATAAAAGCAGCTCTCAAGAGGGTGTGACTATCCTCTCAGAACAGACACATCAAAATGGTTTTTAAGTAAGGAGACCCAGGCACTGGGGAGCCTGGTTTGCCCTCTGAGGCCTTGAGGCCTGGCAGGGTCAACGAGGAGGGCGAAACCTAGAGAGGGTGAGTGCCTTGCCCAAGGCCGCACAGCCATCGCCAGCAGAGCCAGGACTGGAAGCCAAGACGCCTGCCTCCTCAAGCGGGGCTGGTGCCAGTGGGCATGACCTTGCTGCAAATGCCCACACGCTCCCCACACACTTCCTGCACCAGGCCTCGTGCCCAGTAAAGAACTGAGTCAACACCCAGTGTCTCCAGAAAGCCTGAGGGCAATTCTCCAAGAGCTGGATGAAGTGTCACTTACAAATGCCGTTTAAAGCATGTGCAGTGCCTTTCAGAGCCACCGGTGGCAAGAAGCCCACCCTATGGCCAGCGTTAAGTCCAGATGAGCTGCAGATTCACTTCTAAAGGATGGAAGAGAACAGATCCTGCTAACGTGTATCACAGATCTACTCCAAGCTTGCTGAGCGTGACGGCAGAGACTGAAGTCTCTGTTAGTTTCCCAACTTCACAACAACCTTCAGCAGTAGAGCTGTTGATCACTATTCATGGACGGAGAAGCTGAGGTCAGACAGGCACCACGACTTGCCCTCAGCCACACAGCCAGAAAGGAGGCAACTGCTGCCACATCATGCCCCAGAGCATTCTGACTGGGTCCACAGCTGACATTTTAAAATTTACTAAGTTACATGTTTTAAACCATATATGGACTTTATGACATGTGTTTTGCCTGCCTGTGGGCTCTGAAGTTGGCCATCAGGTAAGCAGCTATTTGACACAAATAGAAAATATTAAATGTCAAGATGTGGTAAACTAATGGGTCCTGGGGGCAGTGGTGGGGTAGGGGGAGGTCAGGGAGGCCTCATGATCTGGGGGCACAGGCCCAGGCTTGGCAGGACAGGGAGGTTGTGGGCATTCGGAGACGGAGGGGAGGAGAGGGCCCTCCACATGGAGGGAACAGCACGGGCAAAGGCACGGAGGCAGAAAAGCCTGGGATGTATGGATGAAAAAGTTTGGAAGCAGCAGAGGGAGAAGCCTGGGGAGGTGGTCTGGGGCCCAATCATCCATAGGGGTGCCGTGGATGGAACTGGGAGCCAGAGAAGGTTCTTTGTGAGCCAGGCCTTGGGCCAACCTTATGGTGGAGTTGTAAGGGTACCAGGCTTCGGGGATTTATAAAAGAGCCAAAAATGTTGGAGCATTTATGTTTTTCAATCATTTTCATTTATTCATTCCCACTCTCCTGTCCCCAAAATGAGATGAACGATATGGCCTCTTCCATTTGCGGAAAAGGGACAGAGGTCCTTCCTCCACAGCCCACTGATACCTGTGACCCAATCCCAGGATCACAAGCCCCTCCTAGGTCTGCCCACCTCTCCTCTCTGGCTGCTCTCTCACTGCTTCCTTCCTTCCCCATTCCAGCTTCACCACCTGCTCCTTCAAGGTGCTAATACTCTGGCCAGCCTGCAGCCTTTGCCCTTGCTAATTCCATCTGGAATAATCCTACCCATTCCCAACCTCCCTGAGCCTTTGCTAACTGCCACTTCTCCTCAGACCTCAGCTCAAGTGCCATGTCCTTTCTGAGCCCTCCCTGGCCCTCCTGCTCAATGACCTCATGTGCAAAGCCATCAAGGAAGGGCCAAAATGGGAGCTGTGGGACTCATCATGCAAGCTAACATGTATTGAGCACTTACTGTGTACCAGCACTGTGCTGGGCCCTAGACATGCAGCCACTCTTTTTTTAATCCTCAAAACAACCCTATAGCTTGGTGACTATTATTCTCCCCACTTTGCTGATGAGCCAAGGGAGGCCCGGAGGACATAGGCAAGCAGGTGGTGGAGCATGTACTTAAACCCGGGTGGTCTGGCTCCAGAGCCAGGCTCCTGACCCCTGCCCCATCCTGCCTTTATCTAGCCTGGGGAATTGCCAGCTTCCCTCCAGGAACTCTCTAATTCCATCTCCATGTATCTGTGCTAGTTCCATGCTGCTCGGGGCTGCAGGTGTGTAAGTCCATTGTCTCATTCAATCCTCCCCTCACCTGGCAGCACCGATAGACACCCTCCAGATGAGGAGCCAACACGGATGGGCTGAGCACCTTGCTCCAAACCACACTGCCCACGAGGGCAGAGCCAGAGTCCAGGCCTAGTGAGTTTTCCATGAGATCACAGAAGATGATGCAGACCAGAGCGCCCAGTTCCAGCCATCTGCTGCCCCTCTCCCTGTTGTTGCTACGTCCCAGCATTCTGGAAGTGATCATCCCATGAACTGCAGGAAAGCCTGTGGTGACACTCCTGGGGAAACGCTCCCGGGTGGTGGGGGCTGTCTGAGGATCCACTGCAGGGATCCGTGCCTCCTGCGATCTGGGAGTCTCCGAGTGGTGGAAAGAGGAACTGGCAGTCAGAGGCATTCACGGTCCTGCAGCTCCTGGGGATGGTGGTCTGCATGAGGTGGGGGGCCACGGGAAGACACCCCCACTTCAGCCTCATCCTAAGTATACCCACAGTCATGAAATCTCAGGTTTCACAGTTTGTTGTATTTTCCTTACACACATTAAAATAAAACTGAAGTAAGAAACATTTATCCAAGTGCCACCTAACTTCGCCCCAGAGGTGTGCTTCACAGCCTCTGGGAGAATCTCCCGGATAACTGCCAACAAGCCCTATCACAAACCTTCTATTAACCAAGTCCAGGTGCCCAGGGGTCCAGGGAGGGAAGGAGACACGGGATGGACTCCTGAAAGGATGGAGCTGATTTCCTAAGCATGGTGTGCATGCACATGGGCACCTCTGCAGGTGACGTGGAGGCTTGAGTGGTGCCAGCAGAAGTGTGGACAGGGTGTTGACTGGGTAGTAGCACAGCGCTCGGGGCTTTATTCACACAACCACCCTGAGAGGTAGTGATTATTCCCCCCATTCTGCAGATGAGAAGACCGAGGTCCAGAGAATTTAAGCTATTGGACCAAAGCTTACAGGTAGGAAGTGACAGAGGCAGGACTGGGACATCCATCAAACCTCAAAGCCCCCTGGGTGGACTCTACTTGCTGCTTCTGCCCACCAGGGACAAAGGAGGTCAGCTGCAGGGGAAGTGGGGACTGGCAGGTACCGGGCGGAGCTCAGCTTCAGCAGGGACATAGGCAGGGTCTGTGAGCCTGGGGACTGAAAATTTAGGGGTGCTCAGGTCAGGAATCTGGGCTGGGGGTGGGGGTGGTTGGGAAGAGGCAAGGAAAAGGGCAGGAAGCGGGACGAGGCTTGGGGAGCACTGGGCCTGGAGTCCTGACCACCAGGGACAGGGAGCCAGCGGCCTTGGGAAGTGGGCCGGGCAGGGAGGGAGGCGCCTTGCCAAGTGCTCATGCGCCTGGCTGTGGGCTCTGTAATGGGTGGGGAGGGAGGGAGGCACAGCCAGGCCTACAGGTGGAAGCAAGCGGGTGCCCTGGCTGGACCAGGAGGACGGGAGTGGGATGTCGGGCAATTCCTGATGCAAAAACATGCTTCTGTGTTTCTCCCACACCTGAAACATCAGTAACTCCCATCGGCTCTACTTTCAAAACATATTCAGAATCTGACTCCTTTCACCACCTCCATGGTTACCACCCTGCTCCCAGCCACCACCGTGCCTTCCTTGGTTATGGGCACAGCCTCCTAAATGCTTCACCTTTGTCCCCTTCACTGTGTTCTCAACCCAGCAGTCACATGATCCTTTTAAAATGCAAGGCAGACCCTTCACTCTACTGCTCAAAACCTCCCCATCTCACTGAAAGCAAAGGCCCAAGTCCTCACAAGGGCTGCCAAGGCCCTGCGTGACCCACACACTCTCCACCACCCCTGCCGCCCATCGCACCTCCTCCCACGCCCCCACTCCCCCTGCTCCAGCCACCAGTTCCTTTGCTGTCCTTCAACCCCCAAGGCAGCTCTTGCCTTAGGGCCTTCCCACCCACAGCTCCCTCTGCCCCTGACACAGGTCCTCAAGCTGTCAGTGTGACTTGCTACCTCGTCTCCTCACCCTGGGGCTTTATACAAATGTCACCTGCTCAGTGAGGGCTTCCTTGCCCTAAATTGCAATACCTCTTCCCAAAACTCCACATCTCCCTTCTCTGCCTTATTCTTTCCCTTAGCACTTATCAGTAAGCATACTAGATATATTTACTGTCTACCTACTCCCACTGGAATTTAACCTCCGTACAGGAAAAACTTTTCATCTGCTTTGTTCATTGTAATACCCCCAAAGCCTAGAACAGTGACATTCAATAAACATCTAATTAATGAAAAAATAAACCATGCAAGGCATCTGCATCGTGTGCCGGGTGTTGGGCACCGAGACCCATCGGCCCAGGTCCCTGCCTCCAAGAGTGACAGCTGGGAGGAGGCAAGAGGACACAGTGATACATGGCAATGCGTTCTGACGACCAGGGCACGAGATCAGAGGAGCCCAGAAGTGGGAGGGCTGACGCTGGCAGAGGGGCTGGGTGTGGTGTGGAGAGGGGCCAGGGCAGCTTCCCAGAGCAGGAGGAAACTCCCCCGGGCCTGGCAGTGTTTGCCAGGTGGACAATGGGGCCCGGATACCTGGAGGGACCACACAGGTGACAGCACTGCAGGCGCTGCGGAAGGGAGACACAGGCGCTGGGAGCACTTCGGCCCGGCTGCCGCTTGTTAGGAGAGGGTGGGCTGGGGCCCAGGTACCTCGCCTCTCCTGAGCTGAAACGGGGGGACTTGCTTGAAGCAGTTACCCCAGGTTTGGTTTGGCCTCTGGGGGATGAGGACAGCAGGGGCACAGCGAGGTCAGGCATGACGAGAGCTAACCCTGAAAGGCTGACCCCCCTCCACCGACAGAATAAACCCCCTTAACAGTCACAGGAACCATGAAGTGGTACCATCGCCATCCCTGCTTTATAAAAGAAGTTGAGGTGACATGAAAAGGGGTGAGGAAGTTGCCTGAGACCCAGTTAGTGGCAGAGCTGGGATTTGAACCCAGAACGTCTGTTTCTTCCTTGGGCCTCTATTTCTTCCTATACTTAAGGAGAGGGGGTAGGATCCCCCACCCCCATGGGTACTCAGCAGGTGGGGGGCAGGCAGGGTGAGGAGAGCATGCCCGGGCCACTGTGAGGGCCAGGCCTGTCTGCAGAGCCTGCTGGAACCCCAACCACCTCCTTGCCTTCCAGCCTTCCTGCAGAGACCCAGAGCTTCCCTCTCATCCAGGTGTCTCACTGTTCCACTTTTAGAGGGAAGTGTGTGGAGGCTGTGCTGGCTCCTCCCACTAGCCCCAGCCCAACACCCGGAACCCACAGGAGCCCAGCTTGCTGCTTTCAGTGGGCTGTCCACGGCGGAGAGGGCACACCGGGCAGAGGAGGCCCAAGGAAGGGAGAAAGGTACCCCCTTTGGTGAGGTTTTGAGCAAGCAATGATGCCCCGTCCCTGCTGGACCCCAGGCAAAGCCCCACTCCCTTGGCAGCAGCCTTCCCTGAGCCTCAGGTAGGGGCCCGGACTTCAGGGGTCCATCCAGGACCGTTTGCCCCTAGAGGGGGAGGGAAGGGAGCCTGGACCAGTGAGGGGCATCCAAGGGACCATGCCCTGCCTTTTTCTGCAGCAACCAGACCCCATGGAGACCCTGCCGGAGTCCAGGCTGGGAACCTCCTCCTGGGTAGGGGATGCAGCCGGCTCAAGGTCAGGTCACTGCTGCCTTCTTCTAACCCTATGGGAACCCCTGGGTCACTTCTGAGCCCGGGGAACACTCCACCCCTGCCCACTTCCACCCATGACCCATCAAGCTGCTCCAACCCACAGGGCTCTTCCCTCTCCAACGCTGACCTCAGAGGAAGACACAAGACCCCGGCTGACCTCTTTGGAGCCGTCCTCCTCCTTGGAAGGGTTTTAGCACTCACTGCAATGTGTGAAAAAACAGGGGCAAGGGAGTGCCAACACCAGTAAGTTACAAACCACAGGGAAGTCACAGGGTTTTTAGAGTCTAGCCCTGAACTCTCAAGCTAAGCAGTCCCAGCAATTTCTGAGGGGAGGCTTGGGGTGATGAGGGTTTGGGGCAGCCCAACTGCTAGATCTGCTGATGCTCTGAAAGTCTACAGAAACACAGCTCTTCCTCTTTGCTAGGGGATGGCTCCCCTCCCTTCCCAGCCAGTCTGTGTCCACCCTGGACCCTGCTAGGGGAAATGAACTTTCCTCCCCAAACCCTAAAGATTTGGCCCCAGGCTCCGGGCTGAACAGCACTGATCTTGCAGACAAGCCTCCCTCATCCTCCAGGTCATTGCCAGCTGCCTCCATTCCCTGCCGCCTTCCCTGGGGAGCAGACTTGCCTGGAAGTCCCTGGAAGCCCTGTGCGGCCTTCTGGCTGGCTGCCCTCTGGCCTCAGTTTGCAAGACACACTTGCCAGCAGGTTAAAAGGCCTCGCTCAGAGCCTGGCTTCTCCCCCAGGCGCCTTAGGCTCGTTTTGGCTCCTGTGTCCTCCTTGTCTGCTGCCACCATGTCTCTGGGGGCCTGTCTGGCCTGCCTGCCCCACTCTGCCCATGAACCAAACGCAACCTGCCTTCTGCTGGCTGCAGTGCCCAGGCACATGCCTCCCCCAGTTCTCCAGCCTGCCTTTCTTTGGTCTGCAAGCCACCCGTGGTGACAGTGGACACCAGTCCACAGCCCAGACCCAGAATCCTGCTTTGGAGTTCAGGCGACTCTTTCTCCTTCGGGTTGCAGCAATGCCTTTAAACTTCCTGTTTTGGCCTTGGTCAACTCAACTCGTCCAGAAATCTGCCTGGCCGGCTCTGTCTCTTTTCATCTCTTTCCTCAATCCCTGGCTTCCCTGGTCCCTTTTCTTCTCAGCCTTACTGAGAGCCAGACCCCAACTGACCTCTTTGGGGCTCTCCTCCTCCTTGGAAGGGTTTGAACACTCACTGCGATGGGTGCACTCCATCATTAACATGCTATGTGAACGCCTCTGGGAGCCATTGCCTCACTGGCAAAGTGAGAAGTTTGGAGATGATTTCTAGGGGCTCTCTTTTTAATAACAGCAGAATTTTACTGAGAAATTATATGCCAAGCACTATAAGCACTTTACAGGTAGCCTCTTAATTAATCCTCTCAAAAATCCTTTGAGATTCAAACACTGTTATCATTTCCATCTTATAGACGAGGAAACTGAGGCACAGAGAAGTTGCATGACTTACTCAAGATCAGACATCCACTCTGATAGATTCCAACGCAGGCAGTCTGCTTGAGTTGAAACCCTTACACTCTACCACAAAGTGCGTGTAGAAGTATGAGAGGTTGGGGGATCCAAGGAATTGACCCTTTACTTGAAGAGGCAATCATGTAAGAATATTGATTATTCATGGCAGAAGAAGATGTAAGTTACTACATGCCAGGCACTGTGCCAAGTGCATTATATATGAACATTAATTCATCTCATCCTCAATAACTTTGTGAAACAGGTGCTAATATTATTCTCATTTTCCAGATGAGAAGACTGAGGCATAGAGGGGTTAAGCGACTTTCTAATTGGCGGTAGAGCCAGGATTTGATCCCAGGCCTGGCTCATGCCAAGGTCATTCTTTTATCACCATGCTCTACTGCTAAACCAAGATACATGCTACGTTCAGAGGGCAGGGAGCAAGAGACACCTCTAATCCATCCTGATTGGCAACAGGGTCAGAGATGGAGTGTGTCAGGCTCTAAACAAGTGTTTCTTAGGTATGATTCTATTTAACATTCGTGACAATCCCAGGGGGGGCCCCTCCACATCCAGAGTGGAGAGAGGCGCCCCAGAAGGACCAGTTAGCAGCACTGATGGCACGGAGATCGGCTTGTGCAGGGCAGCAGGGTAGGGCCAAGGTGTCAAGCAGCTGTGGGGTGGGACAGAGGGTGAGGTCCTGGAGGGGGTCAGTGCCTCCCAAGGATGGGCTTTCACCCTGTGGACAGCAGGGAGATGCTGATATTCATGGGGTTCCCCACCCACCACAGACCACAGCTGGGGACCCCTCCTACAAGAGACTTCAGACCCTGGGGGGAAAGTAACTTTCCCCTCACTTTCTCAGGTCTCTGGGGCAAGAAGACCCTCTGGAGACTTGGCATCCTATGGTGGTTTGGAGTTGTATGTACCCCAGAAAAACATGTTTTTAAACCTAACTCATTCCTGTGAGTGTGAACACTTGTCAGTAGGACCTTTTGATGAGGTTACTTCAGTTAAGATGTGGCTCACCTCAAGCAGGATGGGTCTTAATCCTATTGCTGGAGTCCTTTATAAGTGGAATGAAATTCAGACAGAGAGAAAGCCACAGAAGGACCAACCAGACACTGAACATCAACAAAACCCGGAAGAGAAGGGAGAGACCAGGAGGTGCCTCGATGTGCATTGCCATATGATGAACTAAGGACCAAGGACCGCTGGCAGCCGGCCCCAGAATGCCGCAGTCTTCGGGAAGAAACCACTGCCTTGATGATACCTTGATTTGGACTTCCTTTTAGCCTCAAAACCATGAGCAAATAAATTCCAATTATTTAAGCTGAACCACTCCATTGTATTTGCTTGAGCAGCCCAGGAAATTAAAACACATCCCCTTTGCCCTCCTCCTCCTCCTCCTCTTACCTGCGTGTGTTCAGGCAAGTCAAGACCCAACTCTGGGCTCCAGAAGGAAATAATTCCCAACCAATTCCTCACTCAGGTGAGGGCAAACTGCCACAGGCTCCTCCCCAGGTAGGGGCACCCTACAGATGAGCTTGGATCAGCACATCTGAACTCCAGAAAACACAAGCTTCTTAAACAGCCTGCACGCCTCCCTCTGCCTGGCCTTTTCCTGCAGACTCTCTCTGAGCAACATCTTCTCTCGGTATTCAGGCAGAGCTCAGCTGTTCCAGAGCTGAACCAGCTCACAGGCTGATAAGGGCTAGAAAGACCCTACATGTCACATAGCATGACAGTCAGCAACGGTTCCATCCAAACCACATGGCCAGTGTTTATTTTAGGGATGAGAAACTGAGGCTCACAAAAAGCAAAGTAACTGCTCAAGGTCATGGTGCTGGTAATGGCAAGATCAGCACTCAAACCCTAGTCCTCTCAGTCCAAAGCCCAAGCCCTTTTCCCACATTTACAAATGTAATTTCCCACAATTACAAATGAGGAATTGGAGTCCCAGAGAGGGAACATGATTTGCCTGAAGTCTCCCGATCCAGGGCTCACACCAAATTACAGCCCTCCTTGCAAGAGACCTCATTTCAAACAATGCCCAAAGATGGGAAAGACAAAAGTTTCCTGTGATTTTCAGCTAATAAAATTCAAGTGGACCGACTGCTCATCTCCATTATCAGACACTTGATCCGCCCAACAATTCATATGCCATTTTTCTTTTTTTTGTTTTCTTTTTTACTGTTCATGGATCAACCTAGCCAGTTGGATCTCCAACTTGTTCCCCTCTGATGTGTTGTCCACACCCAGTCAGCAAAGTCACCCCCTGGCTTACAGCCTTCAGCAGCTCTCTACAGCCCAGACAGAAGGACCACCTCATCCTGGAGAAAATCAGAATCATACTGGTGGAGGGAAGGGGAGAAGGAAGAAAGGAAGATGGCAGGAGGGAAAGACTGGTGAAGGAGGAAGGAAGCAGGGAAGGAAATGTCACTCTTGTTGAGCACTTCCTATATGCTGGCTTGGGAAAAACAAATCCGTATTATCTTACTATTTAGTTTTCACAAGGAGCCTGTAAAGTAGATACCATCACCCCTATTTTTAGATGAAGAAACTGAGGTTCAGAGAGTGAAGGGCTTGCCAAGTAATTGCTAGAGGCTGGGCTAGAATCAGACTCTTAGTCCAAAGCCAAAGTCTTTCCATTTTTAGAATTTCTAGCACACTGTCACTTTCCCATGTGCTCCTTTGAGAGGTTCAGGGTGGTGCCACAGGGACCCCTAGGGCCTATGAGGGAGGCTGGGGGGGGGGGGTCTGTGGAGGCCTGTGGGAGCCTGGAGGCAAGGCTGACAATGGAGACTTCCTTGAAGAGTTCTTTGGAAGAATGAGTTCCAGGGGAAAAAAAATAATTGGAAACCACCTAAAACTCTTTTATTAAAGATGGTGAGGGAAACATTCTTCCCTTTCTTTTCTTTCTTTTTTCTTTTATTTTTTTTGCACAATAAAGACACAAAGAAGAGGAGAATGGGAGAGAAATTGACAATAAAATTTTCCAAGCTGGAAAGGGAGGGATGGGTGGAAAAGACTCTGCAGAACCAACAAAATGGAATCCTAAGTCAGCAGTGGGGAAAGCTGAGAACCAACATGATTTACACCCCAGCAGTCCTCAAAGACTCAGGAGGTGGAAATGGGGAGGAACCAAAATGAGGACGACTAGGTGAAAGTCTAGTTAGAAGCAGTCAGACTCCCATCCCCTCCTCAGCTCCTGCAGTCCAGGAGACCCTTTCCTCATCCCAGCAAAAGCCTGGAGGTTTATTCTCTGTGAATGGTGAAAAGGGGGGCCTTGGAAAGAGTCCGCCAGGCAAGCTGAAGGCAGGGCAGAGCACCCATAAAGAAATGAGAGGGTGAAGTGAACGAATGTATGACATGGGATGCTGAGACACCCTCCCTCTCCCACCTATTTCCTCTACTTGGCTCCCAGAATATGGGGAGTGAGCCCCTCAACCCCCAGGCAGGAGGCTGGAAGAGTCCTCATGGGGAATCTGCCCAAGAAGAAGGACCTAAAGTCACGTGCCATTGAAGACCCACCAGGGAAAGAGCCCAAGATGGTCAGCGAGAGAGAAGCTCACTGCCAACGAGCCTCATGCTTACCCAGACCTTCCAATCATGTTTGAGCCTCCCACTCTGAAACAGAAGAAAACCCCAAAGGGCAATGGAAACTGAGAAAGAAGAACAAAACAAACATGGATAAAGGGACCTGAGGAAAACAAACCATGCAGAAAAGAAAACCAAACAAACAAACAAACAACCCAACTAACATTAATAGCCTCACAGAGAGATAAGACAGGCTACTAGTAAAAGGAACATTAAGGGGAAAAAAATGAGCTCTTTAAAATTAAAAATGTTACAACTGAAATGAAAAACTCAACAGAATGGCTGGAAGACAGATAGGGGGAAGTGCCCAGAAAGCAGAACAAAAGGCATAGCGATGGAAAATCTACAGAAAGGTATGAAAGTTAGAGGAAGAAGCCAGGTCCGGCCCTTGAATAACAGTTGTTCCAGAGAGAGAGGAGAGAAAAAACAGAAGAGAGGAAATCATTGAAGAAACAATTCAGGAAAAATTCTGAAAGCAGAAGTTCCTGAGTTGCCAGAGTGAAAGGGCCACTGAATGAGGAAAACTGACACATGCCAAGATCCATCGCTGTGAAAATTCACAACTTAGGGGCAAAGAGAAAGTCACAGAGAATGGCTGAGGAATCAGATTAGATTTGGAAGTTTTAATAGCAACCCAGGGGGCCAGAGGAAAATGGAGCAAGGCCTTCAAAACTCTAAAGGACAATAATTTCCACCCCAGGATTCTACACTTCAATCAACTGTGCAGGCAGAATAAAGATGTTTTGAACATTTTCAGACATGCAAAGTGTCAAAAAATTTGCCTCTCATGTACCCCTTCTCAAGACGCTACACAAGAATGTGCTCCATGAAAATGAGGAAGTAGAACAAAGAGAAGGAAGGCATAAGGCCCCAGAAACAGATCTAACTAGGAGGCAAAGAGAGAGCCCAGGACGGCAGGCAGCTGTACTCCAGGCAGCTCAGGACAGACTGCCTCAGCAAGAAGGAATTTACAGTCCCCTCAATAACTGGAGGGCATATTTTGGTGAGGTAAGAATCTGGGTGCTGAGTTAGTAATAAATATATAGAAAACTAAGAAAGTAAAAAGATAACACACAACTATTGTTCACAGCAAAAACAGAAAGATCAAACAGGAAAGAAAAGTAACACCTGTGGTGGTTTGAAGTTGTATGTAGCCCAGAAAAACATGTTCGTAAATCTAATCCATTCTTGCAGGTGTGCCCACTGTAAGTAGGACCTTTTGATGAGGTTACTTCTGTTAGACCAATCAGGATGGGTCTTCAGGATGGGTCTTAATCCTATCGCTGGAGTCCTTTATAAGCAGAATGAAATTCAGACAAAGAAGAACACAGAGGAATTGAGAAGGCAAATATCAACGAAACCCGGAAGAGGAGGGAGAAGACCAGGAGACGTTGCCGGGAATCACCGGCAGCCTGCCCCAGAATGCCACAGTCTTTCAGAAGAAAGCATGTGATGATGCTTTGATTTGGACTTTTTCCCAGCCTCAAACTGTGAGTGAATAAATTCACATTGTTTAACCCAACCCATTTCATGGTATTTGCTTGAGTAGCCCAGGCAGCTAAAACACCACAGTTATCATGTGACTCAGCTGTGACTTCTGTAGGACACAACTCCAATGAGAGGATCGGAGAATTAGGTGTGTGTGTGTGATGTTAAAGTGGAAAGACCTGTGGGTCAAAAGATACAGTTTAAAGCTGAGAGACCAAGTAGCAGCAACCCAAATACATTATTTGGCAATAGGGAGGTAAATATCAAGATAATCAGTCATAAGAAATGAGTTATTGCTTCTGGGGGAAAAAGGAAGGGTACTGCTGATTTCCATAACAAAACTTGTGGAAATATATGACATGTCAAATATTGTGCCCATGTAACTTTGATAAAAACATGAGCTGAGAGAAAGAAAGCACATATAGGAGAGCTCGAAGAGGTTCCTCCTCCTGCTGGAGAGAGAGGGAGAAGCCAGTTTCCTCCAGGGCACCTGGCCTGATTCCCCAGGATACTGTCCAGGCCCCAGAGGTCCCTGCAACCTGTGTCCACTGTGTGCTAGGGGTGAGGACGCCACTCTCCCCACCTTCTCCCTCAAGGCAGAGCCCCGTGTGGTGCTACATCCCTAACAAGAAACCAAAGGCAGCGACTGTGATGAAAAATGGCTTCTCCTTTAAATTTTAATAGGATGCAATTAGGTCTTCCCTTCTGGTCCTTAGGGCTGGGCAGGGCTCTGGCCCAGCACACTCCAGACACTCCGTCTGCCCGGCAATCAATATGTCTTTTTTCTATTCCATTTTGCTTTTCATGCTTTATTATTATTTTTTTTTTATTGCCCATGACTTGGGTTTCGTTGTGACATAATTGGCTTTGTCTAATGTCTGAAGTGAGTGTTCCCCAGGAAGTTAAGTACTCAGAAAAAGGATGCTAGGCCAGCACAGAAAGTCAACCTAACTAGACTATTTCATATCTGATATTTTATTTGGGGGATAATCTCAATGAAGGAATAATACTTCCAAGACTCTAAGTGGTTTCCTGGGAAGAGCAATTCCCTCTTCCTGTTTTCAAAACAGCCATCCACGAATCTACTGTTGAAGACCTTGAGCCTCACAGGTGGCTTGGAATGGTGAAAAGAGGTCTGGATTGGGGCGATCAGACGAGAGAACCCTTCCCCATTCCTACTCCCAAATCATCAATTCTGTCAGCATGGCAACCAGCATCTTTCTTTCCTCCTGTACTACAAGAGAATTGTTTCCTTCTCATCAGTGCTTTGGACCTTGCACATTCTCCAGGACTTTGCTCCTGCATGCTGCCCCTTCTCTCCCAGATGTCATCCATCATCCTTGCTTCTAAATCATTCTAGCAGCACACACATATGCACAAGGGTCTCTTGGGCTCAACAGCAACCTACACCATCCCTGACCCCCTCCAGCTACTACTACCTCTAGCTTCCCCACCTCAATCCACAGCCAGCTTCTTAGGACAAAAATTTACACCTGCTGTCTCCACTCTTCGTTGCAACCTATGCTATCTGGACTCCATCTCTTCCTGTGCCTTGAAACAGCTCCCATCAAGGTCACCAGTGACCTCCACATGGCCACATCCAATGGACACTTGCCTGTCCTTGCCTTCCTGAGCCTCTGAGCAGTACTTGGCACAGCTGACTGCTTCCTCCTTCTTGAACACTCTCTGCTCTTAGCTTCTAGGACCTCATATTTTGCAGGGTTTCCTTCTATTCCTCTGGCTATTCCTTTTCAAACTTTTGCAGCTTTCTCTCCACCTGCCCTTTAAATGTTGGTGCATCCCAGGACTCAGTCCTGGATGTCCTTTTCTTTTCTCTCTTCACTATCTCCCTGGTGGGTGAGCCCACCTAGTCCCCTAGCCCTAAATACTATCTATGAACTGACAACTCCAAAATGTGTATTTCCAGCTTAAGCCAGTCCTCTAAGTGCCAAGCTCATATATCCAATTGCCTCCCTGAACATCTTGACATGGATGAATGACTGG
This sequence comes from Choloepus didactylus, assembly GCF_015220235.1. Lineage (NCBI taxonomy): Eukaryota > Metazoa > Chordata > Mammalia > Pilosa > Megalonychidae > Choloepus > Choloepus didactylus. The sequence continues at coordinate 207,886,187 of NC_051308.1, read as the reverse complement.
CATCTCAAAGTTAAGAAGTATCCCACAGTTTTGACCTCATTTCTCCAAACCTGGTTCTTATTCCCCTCTCCCATCCCTCCCCATCTTAGTAAATGACACCACTATCTAGCTGTCCATTAAGCCAAGAATTTGATAGTCATTCTTGTTTCCAACCTTTTCTCTCTCTTTCCCCAATTTATCGTAAGTCCTATAGCTCCATTCCTCATCTTCACTCCCCTTTCCCTTGTCTAAGCCACTGGATATATCACCTGAACCCTCCAATATTTTGTCCTTTCTTCCCCAAGTCCAGGTCACGTTCCCCACAAGAGATGGAGTAATAGGATTTGGCGGCATAAAGAGAAGGAGAACAAATCCTGTGTGGGCTGACGTGATGGTGGTTGGACAATTCACTCCCCACCCTACCAGGGCCATGCTCAGAGCTGCCATGTCTGCACTGCCAGGAGAGCCTGAGAATTAAAGAGAGATCAAGGCACTGAGTCTCAGGAAGAAGACAAGGCCCTGGCAGCCTGGAGTTACCCAGGGAGAAGAGCAGGCCACCCATCCAGAGCTGGGGGCCTGGGACTAATCCTCTCTGGCCTCTAGAACACAAAGATTCTGTTCAGAGCAGGCACTGGCCTGGGAGCTGGCAGCCCATGAGCCATCTCTTTTGGCATTACACATTTCATTTTTACATTTAACACTTGCAGGGCAGAATGGCCAGCAAGCAAGTGACCTTGGCTCCTGACTCCAGAAGCTCATCCATAACTGAGGCCACCTGACTTTACTCCCCCAGACCATGCCTGGAGTTTGGGTGATGAGTCTTTCCCAGCCTGGTGTGGTCCCAACTCTGAGTCCTTGCTCCTTCCTGAGACCCTGGGCCTTGATCCTGCTTTCAGGTTCTAAGAGCCATTGAGCCCAGGAACCTGCCCCCTCACCAAAGTCCGAGTCAATCCTGACCAGGTTAGAGGACAAGTCCTTCATTTAGTGAACATTCTTGATCACTGTGTGCAAGGCATTATTCTACAGACCCAGGAATACAGCAATGAACAAAACACATTCCTGTCCTCTCACAGAGCTTACATTCTGGTGGGGGAGACAAATAGAAACAAATAAACTAGCAAATGAGTAGAGAAATGTAAAGCAGAGAAAAGGGGGATAGGAAATGCCAGAGGAGGGTGTAATGTCATTCATTGTCTTAGTTTCCTAGTCCATAAAACAAATACCATACAATGGGTCGGCTTAATAACAGGGTTTTATTGGTTCATGGTTTCAGAGGCTAGAAGGCCTGTTTCCTCCGGTAGGTATCTTCTGGCTGGCCGGCAATCTTGGGTTCCTTGGCTATAATGTCACACGGCAATGCACATGGTGGTTTCTTCTCCTTTCTCTTCTGGTTTCTCTTCTCTTCTCTTCTGGTTTCTATTGACTTCTAGCTTCTGGCTGCTCCCCATGGCTTCTCCCTCTGTGTCCAATTTCCTTTGCTTATAAAGACTTCAGTATGGGCACACTTTAACTCATAACATCTTCAAAGTTCCTATTTACAAATGGGGTTCCCACCCACAGGAATGGATTAAGATGAAGAAGATATTTTTCTCGGGTACGTAATTCAATCCCCAACAGTAGTATTGGATAGTCTGGGAAGGCTGCCGTGACAGGGTGACTGAGGGAAGTGAGGGGCCATGGTACTCTCTGGAAGAGTGTTCTCAGCAAAGGCCCTCAGGAAGCAAAATGCCTGAGAAACAGTGAAGAGGCCACTGTGGCTGGAGCACAGGGAGCAAGGGGGAGGGGGGTGGGCACAAGGTCAGGCAAGAGCTGGGCCAGCTCATGCAGGGCTTTGCAGGCCCCGTGCAAGCCACGGAGAGTGCCGAGCGGATGGGGGACACGGTCTGCTGACATTTAGCAGGATCACGCTGGTGACTAGGTTGAGAATACACTGTAGTGGGAAAGACCGGAAGCAGGAGATTGGGCAGGAGGACACTGGGATGTTCTAGATGAGAGATAGTGGTGGCTTGGCCCAAGAGGTCAGAGAAAAATGGGCAGATTTTGGATATGGTCTCCAGGTTGAGTTGATGTGATTTGTTAATGGATGCAAGACAGGGAAGTTTTGGGCCTGAGTATTTGCAAAACATGAAGGTGCCTGGGCAGTGCAGAGTGTTCATCTTGCTTAACTGAATGAGTGACTTTTCTTCCCTCCTTCAAAAGCCCCTCCCCACTTAAATCTTTGGCCACTTAAAAGACTTCCAAAGAGACATTTAGCAAATGCGTGGAGATGTACAGTTTGTATGCCTATGTTGTATATTTCATAACCTCTACCCTTCAAACTTTTAGTATTATTTATTTTTCTTTTTGGTTTCTAGAGTGGCTTACCTAAGGACTTTCTACTTCATTTCTATCCAAAAGCCCCAGCTTCTCACTATTTAATTGGTATTAATTAGTTTGCTCCCCAATAACTATACCGAAGACATAATTCAACATAATCTTTAATCTTTTGCTGGGGTTTACAGCGAGATGGGAAGAGGCAGAGTAGACATATAGGCCAAAAAATATGTTACACTTCTGGGTTTTAAAGTCCAAGAAGAAATGGATGTGTGTAAAACTATGAGAAATTAACATAACCTCTACATTTAAAAAAATAAAACTATTCTTTCCAAGCTATTATTTCATGAAAATATATTACTCCAACATATACAGAAAGTTTTCAAAATAAAGACACACCATAAAACAACATGGGTTGAGTATCCTGCATGAACAATTAGACTTGAATAAAAATAAAGATAACTATGAGAAATGAAAACACCTTAAATAGAAAAGCTCGAATGTTAAAAACATAACCTACTGAATGAAATAAACTTTAAAAATAATTTCTTTAACAAAAGTCTAGAAATGTCCTTTGAGTCATGGTAGTTCCACAGTATCTGTGGTGTTTGTATGAAGGATGAACTCATTGGACGTCTAGGTAGACCGTCATGGAGACAGCTAGATACCCAACATAGAGGTCAGCGCAGAAGTCCACCTGGAGAGCTGAGTCTGGGAGTCATCAGCCTATAGATGTATACAGATCTGCACGATGGCAATAGGGCCACCTTGGGAATGAGTTTAGACCAAGAAGAGAGGAGGACCAGGGACTGGACCCCGGGGGCCCTAATATTTAGAGATGGGGGAGATGATGGGGAATCACCAAAGATGATGAGATGGTATAGCCAGCAAAGGAGGAGGAGTCAAGACAGATGGACAAAGTGTTCCAAGGAGGAGGGAGATCAACTGTGTCAAATACTACTGACAGATCGGGAAAGAATAGAAGTGACCACCGAATTCTGCAAGATGGAGATCACTGCTGACCATGCTAAGAGCAGCTTCTGAATGTGGTGAGGCCAAGGGCCTGCCTCTAATAGGTCTAAGAGAGGATAGGAGGAAAGACATACAGGTAAGCAAGTACAGACAACTCTGTATGAGTTTTTCTTTAAAGGAAAGCATAAATACCTGGTGATCTAGGCCCTTTGGTCAAAGGAGTGTTTTTTAAGGTGGGAAACCTTAAATTCAGATATGTTAATTTTGATGGTCCAGGAGAGAGGCAACAGCTGGAGTGATGGAGTAATTGAGAAAGGATGGGATCTGATGCTCTCCAAGAGCAACACAGATGATAAAGATGATATTTGTCTGCTCAGCAGCTGAATCCTGCAGCTGGCAGGGGCTGCTGTGGGCTCCTGCTGAAGGTCTAATAGGCTAGGAGGGCTGCCCTGGGCAACCCTGTGCTCATGAGTCATCCTACCCCACCCTCACTGCCCAGCCTACAGCTGGGTTTCTAGTTTACTGCTTTGCACTCTAGTTTTAAGTTGAAGTTGGGCTGCCTCTCTAAACCGAGCCACCCCTTGGATCCTGTCCTTGGCCCCTGCCCTTGGCCACCTCTCTGAGCAGCCCCCCATGCAAGCTGAGCCTGGTCTCCCTGGATCTCACCGCCTGAGGTTATCATTCCCTGCAGACCCAATGCACTGACTCCTCCCCACACTGGCTTGGGTGAGTTCCTGTCAATTCCAGTCTCTTCCTCTTCCATCCCAGCCCACGGAGCTGAGCTCCCAGCTTTCTGTGCAACAAGTGAACTCGAGTTAGGACAATATAGCCATTACCCTCAAGGAACAATATAATTTTGAATGTGTGAAAACATTCTTTAACAAAAGAGCCCTCTAAAACAAGCGGGGCAGATGCATGGGTGCTAGGTGAGAGACTCAACATGCTCGTGACGGGCACTCCCAGAAGGCTGCCTGGAAAATGCAGGATTTATTCAGATGTGGATGTGATGGGTAATGCAGAGAGGGGACTGTGTGCCAGGAAATTGATGCAATCAATATGGATGGATGCATAGTGTGTGCAATGCATCACCCTAGGACCCAAGTCAAGTGGAGACATGCAGGGAGACAGGAATGAATTTTAGCACCAGTGCTATGACAGAAGTAACACAAAGAACCACAGAGCGTGGAAGGACCTGGGAGGTTCATTAGGGGAGGGGAGCTGGGTACTGGCCTTTGGATGTGGGAAGGATTTGGCAGTGGGCTGGGCCTATCAGGCAGCAGAAGGTGAAATGCAATGGGAACTGGTCAGACAGTGGTGCCAGGATGGTCAGGCGAATTTAAAGTGGATCCTACAGGTAAGGCGGCCCATAGAAGGCTCTAGAGCAGAGGTGAGACACAGGCAGAACCAATGTTTTAAGATACTCAGTGGAACTAATAAGAAAGGCCAGGAGAGAGGAAGACCAGAGGAGAGGCAGAGAGAGTGAAAAGAGTCAACATCTGAGTCACTGACTACTTTGTATGGACAGCAGAATTTGGGGATGTATTGAAAGGGGGAGAATCAGGAGAGAAGAGGGCATCCAAGATGACACTAAGGCTTTGAGTGTGAAGGACTAAAGGATGGTGGCTGCTTCATCTGAAGTCTGGATGTGGAAGGAGGGGCTGTTGGTGGGGAGTGGGGAGGGCTTGGTTAGCAGAGGCTGAGTTTGAGGTGCCACAGGTCTCCCAGGCAAAGATGCCCAGCAGGCATCAGAAGTGAGGGTCTGGAGGTCAGGAGTGAGGTCCTAGCTGGAGACCCAGATACAGTATCCTTGGGCACAATGATGAGGTTTGAAACCAAGGGGATAGATGTCATCAGCAAGGGAGAAAGCTCAAGGCAAGAAAAAATGAATTCACCTGACCTGGTACATGAGTTGCCATCATCCAGGAATGGCCAATCAATCTGCCTTTCCTCTCTGCCTGTCGGCTTCTCACCTGTCCTCCCGGGCCTAGCCCCACCCTCTCTGGGAAGCCCTCCCTGCTGTGAGCTTCTCAGCCTGGGCCTTGTGCTGCCACCTGAACCAGTCCCCAAGCCTTTGGATCACTGATATATTCTGGCACAGGGCACTCATGAAGCACTGAGTAAATAAATCTTTTCTGATGGGTTGATTGATTGTTGAATTGGAGTCAAGAATAGTAAGGAGAACATTAATGATAAAATAACTCAAGAATGTTGGAATTACACAGCATCTACTCTTTTTTTGTCTGGCATACTGACTTATTATGAAATAGATCTATGTGTATCAGCACATATATATGTCAAAAACATTTGTTGAATAAAAATGACAAGTTGTAGACACCATGGTAAACTACTAGCGTAGTAGTTAGCACCATCTCAAGTATTTTTGATTCTCCCAGGCACAAGGTAGGATGATCACATTTCCCTGCTCCTTCAAAGTTAGGTGAAGCTACGTGATTTGCTCTGGCCAATGAAATGTGGGCAGCAGCTTTTGGATGGAAGCTTTATGAGCCAGTGCACAAGTCACCATCTTCCCTTCTTCCTCTCCTGGCCTACACTGGCTGGATCCTTCAGTGACTCCGATGAACTGGACCTCATAGCAGACCCTTGCTAAACACGTACTGGAGTGAAATCTAAACATTCAACGTGTCTTAAACAGGAAGAATATGAAGAATAAATGACCCTAAGGCAAAACCTCAGTGACTGCAGGTGGGTGTGCCTGAAGATATATTCAATGTTTCCAGGTGGGGGGCACCCTTGGCATTTTGAGCAAGACAAGCTGCGGCTGTATGGAAAGTTGGCATCCTTGGTACCATCCATGAAATGCCAGAGGTGCCCCAGTTATGTGACAACTCCAAACACCCTGAATTTCCAAACACCCCTGGGGATGACACCAGCCCCCAGAGGACCATGAATGTAGAAGGATCAGTAGAAGGGGGTGGGGAGACAGTAGGGGCCCAGGTGAGGCTGATGGGTGACACCACAGAAATTCCCTGTCAAATTGGATGCAACAAATGGAAAAGAGCAAGAAAATCCTGGAGGGAGAGTAAAGGGATGGATATAATAGCGATAAAATGCGCCAATTTCCTTTTGTCCAGCACGTGTGAACAGGGTCTCATGGGACCCTGTGCCAGTTTGAATGTATTATGTCCCCCCAAATGCCATTATCTTTGATGTAATCTTGTGTGGGAAGACATATCAGTGTGTTGATTAGATTGTAATTCTTTGAGTGTTTCTGAGGAGATGCGCCCCACCCAACTGTGGGTGATGACTCTGACTGGATAATTTTCGTGGAGGTGTTGGCCCACCTATTCAGGGTGGGTCTAAATTAAATCACTGGAGCCATATCAATGAGCTGACAAACAGAAGGAACTCAGCGCAGCTGAGAGTGACATTCTGAAGAGGAGCTACAGCCAAGAGGGACACTTCGAAGAAAGCACAGGAGCTGCAGATGAGAGACATTTTGAAGACGGCCGTTGAAAGCAGACTCTTCCTCCGGAGAAGCTAAGAGAGGACAAATACCCCAAGAGCAACTAAGAGTGACATTTTTGAGGAACTGCAGCCTAGAGAGGAACATCCTGGGAGAAAGCCATTTTGAAACCAGAACTTGGGAGCAGATGCCCCCCACGTGCCTTCCCAGCTAACAGAGGTTTTCTGCACACCATTGGCCATCCTCCAGTGAAGGTACACAACTGCTGATGCCTTACATTGGACACTTTGTGGTCTTAAGACTGTAACTGTGTAACCAAATAAACCCCCTTTTATAAAAGCCAATCCATTTTTGGTGTTTTGCATTCTGGCAGCGTTAGCAAACCAGAACAGACCCTCTGATAAAACCCCCATTTTACAGAGGAAGAAATTGGGGTCGTAGAGGTGGAAGGACTGCCTAAGGCTGAACACAGGCCAGTGCGAGAGTTACTCTAGAGTGGGGACGACAGATGTCAAAGAGAAGGGGGTTCAGGCACAGAGTGGGTGGAACCAAGTGTCAGGCTGGCTGGGCTGGTGTCATGGGGTGGGGAGGATGGCGGCTGAGGCCCAGGCTCCCTGAGAATGGTGGACCAGGAAGAGGACAGGACCTGTGTGGGAGGGGTGGAGGGGCTCGGCGGAACCTTTCACCCCTCCGTGGAGGGCAGACCACCTCGGCTCAGCCGTCCAGCAGACAGCCTGAGCTATCTATGAAGGAGAACAGGGCAGGCTCCTGCCGGCTGTCTTCCCAAGGCTCAGGTTTCCAGGGGAACAGGTGCCACAGAAAGCAGTGGAGGAGACAGAGGAGAGGGGAGGGGTCTGAAGGGTCTGATGCAGTGAGGAGGGAGAGGTTAGAGGAAGGAGCAGCCCCCTCCACCTGAGAGCCACAGGGATTCCACCCCCCTTGGCTGTAACTGGTGTGAGGATTTGGCTGCATGAGCATTCGCTAACCAGCAGGGTCTCCAGTCTCAGAGGAGAAGCGAACCCGACCTCCTGCACATACAGGATGCTGCAAAGGGGCAGGGTCCTTGCACATCAGCGAACTCAGCAGCCCGTCGGAGCCCACAGGCAGTTCTTGAAGCAAGAGGGAGGAAGAAAACTCGCTGTGACAAGAAGCACCAATGCTGCGCCGAAGTCTTTGTGTGGCCTTGGAAAGGACCCAAGGACATGAGAACACAAGGACACACGAGGGCGCTCTAACCAAGTACAGGAGGAAACGGTCTGTTCCCAAAGGAACAAGAGGCAGCATTGCCTCTTTGGTCCAGCGTTTCTCAACTGATGCTTCTTCTCTGGGGGAAAGTGTCCCCTCCTGGTCACTGGGACAGCTGACTCCCCATGTTTCCAAGTGCCCCTTCCCTAAGAGGCCCTGCTGGTCAGTGCCACCAGAGGCTGCAGATGGGTGGCCTTGGGGAGCTCAGCAGCCTCTGCTCCCCCGTGCCTCCCACTTTCATCCTGAGGGTTAGGGACCTGCAGTGTATGGAGAACTGGAGGCTCTAATGGCAGCCCAGAGCTGGCCTGTGCTCGTGGGGAAGGTCTCCTCAGGAGGGAGGTTTTCCTCCACACCCTCTCAGGGCTGTGTGGGATGAGGGCCACACCGATCACACCAGGGACACAGACACGGGACCCTGAGACAGACACTCGGATCCCAGGGAGCAAACACAGGGCCACATTGAACACAGCTTGCACAAAACTTCCACAAAGCGAGTCTGAAACAAGACACCCTTCTGGAGCTCAGAGTCCCCCAATCTGTAAGGTTCCCGAAGACAAGCAGCGACGATGGGTGAATAACCAGGGGTGATATTCCAAATGTCCAACCACTCATGGGCGTTCCAGGCGGAACGGAGGCCAGCACACCCAGCTGGCATGTGCTGTGGGCCGTGAGCCCTGCTGCTGGCCCCGGAGGCAGAGCCTGAACCCCACCACGGGAAACCAGGGACAGAGGCCTGGGAAAAGACATGCCAAGGTGGCCGCTTGGGCAACACAGAGGTGACATCATGGGGAACACACGGCAAGGCAAACAGCAGCCTGGAGAGGACCTGGGAGACTTGCCATCGACCCCAAGGCAGGGATGAGGAACAAGTCAGGGTCCCAGATGACTCCAGATCCTCAGTGAACATCCAGTGTCCCCCACTCCACAAGGAGCCCAGCGTTCTTACACACAGAGGCAGCCTGTGAGCCCCACGAAGGGGGCGTCTGCCTAAGGGCATCACCAGAACCACAGGGTGCCCTGTGGGCCTGGCCTTGCCGAGGAGACACTGGCCACCTCCGGACACGGCCAGTACTCCCTGTAGGCTGCTGGCCGGGGGCGAGCTGTTATTTCACAGGAAGCAGAAACTGAAAACCAAACGTGATTCTTACCCTCCTTCGAAGATTTTGATCCTCGCCGGCTCCCCTCTCTTGGAGGCGGGAGCGTCCTCCTCCGGCTCCCCTCGCTGCTCCTCTTCCTTCTCCACTCTAGCTGTATCTTTCTGGCCTTCCGGGGAAACCAGCGAAGGGAGGTGAACCTGGCCCACCGCAGGAAGGACAACAGCATCGCTGGTTAAATGTTTGTTGTCAATGCGACCGCAGTGCTAACGATTACACCTTACGTGGTACTGCACGCTTACACAGGTTAGCTCATTTCACCTTCACACCGCCCCGCGAAGAGGTGTGATTAACCCCACTTCACGGAAACAAGGACACGGATATCCAGAGAGCTGAAGTCCCTTATCCAAGGTCACACGGTTAGCCGGGGGCTCTGTCAGGGTCTTTCCAGTTGACCTACCCACACCGTACCCTCTTCGTCTTTTACACTACACTGGGGGCTCCTGCAGACAGGCCTTATCTTGGTCTCTTTGGTCACCTCAGCACCTGAAATAGGGCCTGTCTCAGAAGACTCTGCCTTTGGAGAGTAATGGTCCAATTTTCTTTTATGAATCAGAAAACTGAGGCCCAGAGGCTCCCAAGGTCCCCTGCTGCCAGGATCTGGCCTGGGTCCTGGTACCAGGCTGGTTCCAAAGGCTGGGAGCCAGGCTGAAGGTCCTGACCAATGGGAGTCCCAGCACCAAGGATGGAGGGGGTCGAGTCTGAGTTAGGCTGTTTCTGGGCAGGACTGATGACAGGGATGCAGCCAGGGTGTGTGGTTCTGAGCTGTCTGTCTATAGGAGCCCATTCTTTGCACAGAGCCATGGGCCTCTGTGGTGAGAGCTGGCCTTGACTGCCTGCCTCCTGGGCATCTTCCATCATCCCAACACATATCCTCTAGACCCTCACGATGATGGTGAGGGACCAGCAGTGCCGGGAGTGAGGTTCATATCCTACTTCCTGCCACTATCACTACAGCCACGAGAAACCGTATTGCTTCCAGACTGCGGGAAAGCAACCACCTCTCCTGGTGCTGCCTAAGAACCACAGCCCCCTCCCTGGCTGCCACACCTGTCCTTCAAGGATGGGGTGGGGCTGAGCAGAAAGGCACCTGGTTGGAGATCAGGGGATCTGAGTTCCAGCACAAGGCAGGCCACTGTGTACACGCTCCACCACATGGGTTATTCACCTCTTTGGGTCAGGGTCTGAGGGGGTGATTAGATGACCTTGAAGAGCAATTCCAGGGCCAGCATTCTATGACTCAGTGACCCCCAATGATCTCTTCAGAATTAGGGGTGGGGAGGGGAAGCAAAGCGAGGGTCTGGACTGCTGCTTTGCCAGATTTTCAGCAAAACCTCTGGATTTCCAGAGGACAACTGTTTCCACTCCCATCCCAGCCTGTGACCTGGGCAATCCATGGAATGGCCAATGGGCCTCCCACAGGCTGGCTGGATGACTTCTCCCCTGCAGCCAGCTGTGAGGTCTGGGCCAAGCTGGAGAAGGTTGGTTTTGGTGTCAACCAGCCACTTTACCAGGAAACACAGTGTTAGAATTGAGCAGGGACACCAACAATCCACTCTGGCTTTTAATCATAATCATAATTATAATTATATTCATAATCATAACCAGAGTATAGCTAAAAATTTACTGAGTGCCAATGTGCCAAGCACTGTTCTAAGCACATGTTGCATATTTCAGCTCATTTAATTACTGCCACAGCCCTAAGAGTTAAGTATTGTTATCATCCCAATTTTACAGAAGAGGAAACCAAGGCACAGAGAGGTTACATAACTGGCCTCAAGGTCATACAGCTAGTAAGTGGGGTAGTGCAGCTTGACACCTGGGCAACTTGGCACCAGAGTCTTGGTTCTTACTCTCTTTGCAATGGTGCTGTGTGGTTGTGAAAATGATCCCTGAAGAGATATAAAGGAAAGAGAAACCTGGGGAATGGAACTGGTTGCAAAGTGGACTCTTACACTTACACAGGAAAAAATATCTGTGACCAATCTCAGACATGATAGGGTGGCCCAGACCTGCAGGGAGATGGTGATGAAGAGCTTCAAAACAGAGAATGGAAGCTACAAGATGAGAAATATCAGCTCAGAGGTGAGAGAGAGAGAGAGAGAGAGAGAGAGAGGGAGAGAGAGATGTGATTAAAGAAAAGCATCAAGCTGTGAACAATGCAGTTATAATAACATACCGGGTTGGTGCACTTCTGGCGGGAAACACACCAGTGAATCAAACAGAATGTTCCAAGAAACAGTTTGAGAGTTTCAGATCATTTTAGGAAAGCAGCATTTCTAAACAAATGATCACCAAATGCATATTAACTCTTCCTTTTTCTTAAATGGCCTATTCAGTTTTCAGTCATTAGAAGAGAGAGGCAGTCCAGATCATCTGAAAGGACTTTTGGGTGAGAACTGGTTTTGAATCCAGGCTCTGCCACTGACTGTGTGGCCCTGTACTTTGGTTTCCTCATCCATGAAATGGTGATATTGCACCCTAACTTTCAAGGTGGTCATGAGGATTAAAGTTGTGCACAGCATGTACCCAAGAAGTTATAAGTATGGATATAATCACAATAGCATCTTGGGATTAACCATAGCCATTAAGAGACACTGGAGAGCAAGTCAGACATGATGTTTATGGCAAAAGTGGAAATATCATCTAGGAATGTCTGCAGATTGACCAAAACATTTAGTGAATAAATTTGGAAAACAGTTCTGTGCAAAATATCCAGCCACGCTAAGGACAAATTCAATGCACAAAATTCACTAGAGGATAAAAGAGGAGGTTATGAATGTATGGGAAGTTACAGAACACAGTTTTGCTCAATTATGTACAATATGAGTTTAGAGGATGATGCCTGATTTGATCAAAACATCTGGTCTGAAGACATACCCAATAGACATCTTTAAATTTGAAGTAATCTTTTAAGGTTTTCCTTCTTCAAATACTTTAAAGGAGAAAAACCGAAAGACTCTTTGGAGCCAGATAGATCTGGGTTCAAATTCGGGATTTGTTAATCTCTTGCCATATGACCTTGGTTTCTGACAGCCTCTGACCCTCAGTTACCTCATCTGTAGAAGGGAGATTGTACCAGCTACATCACAGATAGAGGCAAGCATTGACTGGATTGCAGGGCCCAGCACTGTGCCTGGCACAGTGCATCTGCTCAATAAACAAGACCAATTGTTAATCCACAAATGCCAAGTCAACATAACACATCTTGGCATGAATCCTTAGCTGGCCTTGTCAGGGTTGGAGGTGTCTTTTGTCTGAAACAAAGTTAGAATTAATGAATTTCAAACTTGCTGAGCTTATAAAGCAAGTAACTGACTCATTTTATAGTTTCTGATGCAGGCTCAGGTCAGAAGAAAGGAAGGAGTAAATATCAGTCCTTGCTGAGGGCCTGGTACTACCACACAGCACAGATGGGTCAAGCTGTGAGTAATAACATCACCTACTGGTAAAGAAGGATACTGCAACCCAGTTCTATTTGCTATCCTAAATACTCACAGCAAAGAAGGAAGGAATATTTCAGGAGTTGTTTATGTCAAATTCTAGAATCTCTGGAAATGGGAAGATTTTAACCGGTACTAGAGAACAGAAATAGCAGATATAGGGAAGAAGAAAGGCAGGAAAGGATGAACAGGACAGGAAAACCATATGATGAAAGAATGGCATAATGTTCAAATACTCAGTCAAGTTTTTCCAACTCAGTCTTCTGGATAATCACTTTCTTCCTCATGAAGATTGTATTTTTGATTTTATGAAAGAAGCAATGTAATAGAAAAGCAGAATCATTTGATAGCTAACTTTATTGAAAAGTGTCCATTCCAATGTTCTGAGAGACATACTGACAAAGAAACCCAATAAACATGTTTACTTGTAAGGTGATCAGTTACAGCTGCCAGAGAGGAAATTCGCCACCTCATTTGGCTCTAGTTTAACAAATGGGACTTCAGAAAAGTGACCTTAAAAGCTCAGCAAGGGCTTTAACAATTAGTGATGGAAAAAAGGCTGGACTTAACTTACCTCTGTCATGCGGGGCTTGTGGGAGCTGGATGGCACAAGCCTTCCTGCCTCAGGATGCGGAGCTGTGGCCATGGTGTATGTCTCTTTGCTCACCTTCTGCTTAGACCTCAGGAGGGACAAAGCAGCTTTAGTGGAAACCCCCGGAAGGTTGGGGTTGTACAAACTTATGCACCAACCAGCGTAAACAGAGGACCTCCTATCTGCATGCTGGATGTGATTTGGCTTAATGTAGTTTAAATAGCACCAACTGACATTAGTGGTCGTGTGGAGGCTGGGGAACTGCAGTACCTTCTTTGAGTCCGTACCTTCTTGTGACTTGGCTGGTCTGGGCGACGTTTCTGACAGAGGCAGCAAGCTGGAAGGCGTCTGTAGAGGGAGGTCAGGTTGTTCCTTGGAATCTTCTTTCTTCACACTTATTGCAGGTAACCCTCTTCGGTGAGGTTTGCCAGATGGCTGGGCATATTCTTTCAAAGTTTCTGAGCTTGGGGCTGTCACATGGGGCGATGTGGGGTGAGGAAGGGGAGGAATTTCCTTTGGGTCAGATGGATCTGAGGACAGGCTGGACAGTATTTCTAGCTCCCTCCTGCCCTGGCCCTGGCCTCCTAAGTGGGATTTCTCCGACCTCTTCCCATCTTCGATGCTTGTAAGCCCCACACTGCACGGTTTTACCAGCTCAAGTTTTTCATCTGCTTTGGAAGCCTCCTCTTCCTTCACCCTTTTTTGCTGTTGGGTTTCCATGGTAAGTTCAAGACTGCCAGCTGGTGAAAGGACACGTTTGCTTCCCCCCGCTGTTGATGAACTCCCCTCCAGGCTCAAGACACTCTCTGATGACAGGGGAGTGCCTTTTCTTTCCGGTAATGCCACAGGCACTCTCAGGTATGGAGTCGGGAAACCTCTGCTTTGTTCTTCACTTACCCCAGCCAGTCCAGGCCCAATTTCATACACATCTGCCCTACACACAGTCGTTCCTTTGGATGAGGGTTCCTCAAACTTGGGAAGAGCCACAGTTGCTGAGCTGCCTTGGGACTGGGTGACCAAGATCTGGGAGAGGGTGGTGTACATCGCACTCCCATAGGATGGCATGTTGGTCTGGATGCGGACAGGCACGACCAGGGACACCATAGTGTCTGGATAGGTGGGTAGGGCCAGTGGAGGGGCTGATGTGGGTGCTGCAGAGCTGGCTGGGGGGACCACAGGGGGCACCTGGATGTCACTGCTGTACTCTGTGCTGGGGGAGAGGCCAGCAGTTCCTGAAGCCAGCGGGGCCATGCTGGTTTTGATCTGGGACAGACGGCTGTCCACATCACTGGGGAGCTGAAGAGCAAACTGGGATTGCAGAGGCAGAAAAAACCCAGAAGAGAGTGCTGAGGAGGCAGGGTATGGCATGGGGAGAAATGAAGGGGGCTGCCGGAAGGGGATGTTGGCTGGGTGAGGCACAGGCTGGGGGAGGTGGAGCTGGCCTGGGTGCAGAACAGCAGGCTGGAGAGGAAGTGGTGGGGCTGGAAATAAGGAGGGAGGAAGAGGAGGCACAGAGTACGGTGAGTAGAGGAGGCTGGACATGGCCTGGGTAGAGAAGAATTCCGAAGACTGCCCTGGCTCATGCTGCAAGAGGTTCTGGAAGGAGAAAAGGGAGACAGGTGGGGGCAGATATGGTTTCTCATGCAGGGATTGCTGGGCAATGGGGTGGTGGAACACTTGCAGTGCTTCTGTGTAGGGTGGAGTAGATCCCAGTGGGGGCCTGTCCTGCACCTGGCTCTTGCCTCCTGGGTGCCCGCTGTGGGAGGTGGCCGTAGAGGAAAGCTGGGGCAACAAGCTTTTCTTAGAGGGCTGACTGGATGAGGGCTGTGGCTCCTCACCCTCATGTCTTCCCTTGGGGGTGGCCTCTGGCTCCATCTCGGGAGGTCTGCTCAGAGAGGCCTGTCTCACCAAGAAGCATTTTCTTCTCTCTGCTGGGGGTGCCGGGGCCGGTGGAGCCACGGCGGCCGGCACAGAAGGGCCTGTCAAGGACAAGCTGCCATAGTCGAATGATTTGCTGCGTGTTTCAGTCTTTGGGGAGGAATGGGACACGTTGGGGCTTTGCTCTGAGGCTGACCTCCGCATCTCTCGGGAGTGTGAGTGGTGGCTGGGGACGGTCAGCATGTGGGTGCCCAGAGGTTTGGGGCGCGTGTCGGACGAGGGCCCGGGGGCCTCGGCTTTTCCATGGTCTTCCCTCTCAAATGAGGCCGAACGGCTGGACTCGCTCAGGGAGATACTGCTCTCCTGGCTTGGGCTGCGAGTCAGAGACACGGTGGACTCAAAGCTAGACTCCCCCGACGACTGGGCCATCTCTGCCAGTCGCAGCCTCTTCTTCTTGGGTGGCAGCTTCTCGGCCGGGAGCTGGGCAAGAGTTTGGCTGCGCTGGGGCCACTGGAACTCCTCCGTCTTCTCGGGTTCTTTAGGGGGTGGCTCAGGCTCTGTGTCTGGCCGGTCGGGCTCCTCGGTCACCAGGATCTCTGGAACCTGTATGTTGGGCTGGCGGACCAACTTGGGCTGCAGGGAATGAGCTGAACGTCCGTGTGGGGCAGGAGGGGGTGATGAGAACTGGGCCAGAGACTTGTCTTCCCCTTCTAAGCCACTGGGCTGCTCTAGAGAGTCGGATTTCTCAAAGGAGCTGGTGTGCTGGATGACAGAGATTTCTTTGGACGTTGTTCTCCTCTCCTTCCCTGATTCAGAACTGGACCCTGGCTTGGGAGTCCTGGGCTGGAAGCTCATGGATCCCTCCAATGAGGGCATTGATTTGCTTGGTTCTGCTGGTGACTTGGTGGACTCCAGGGGAAGGTTCCGAGCAGCATCTGATGGCCCGGTGCTGCCAAACTGACTTTTTGCAGACTCAAAGGTAGGTGGCTCTTCCTCATCCCCGAGGCTTTTCTCTTTCCGCCTCTTTCTCAGTGGAGTAAGTTCCAAGGTGGTCCCCAGTTTATAATGCATCATCTGGGACCACGGCTCGTGCTCAGCCTGACTCTTTTTTGTTTCTGAAGGCATGTGAGCACCTGCAGAGACAGGCTTTGTGATCTGAAGCTCTGAGCAATAGTATTTCTTATGGGCTTCATAGTTATCCCTTTTCTTGTACCGAGCACCACATATGTTACATTCATAGATCACCCCTTTTATTTTCAAACCCTTCTTGGTCTTTTTGGTCAGTTCACTTTCCTTGGGTTCAGATTCTTCGGCAGGTTTGGAGGCTGCATCTTTGCTACTTGGTCCAGCCTCCTCGGCACTGTACTCCCCTCCCAAAGGCAGTTCAATGGCCGGCTGGCGTTTCAGCATCCGGGGGTGGGAGGTAAACACTTGACTGCGGCTCAGGGCATCGGGGTCGGTGATATGGTCGTCAAAGGAGTAGCTACCTCGGAAGGTGTGGTGGGGGGTACTGATAGTGCAGGCGGCAGAAGGCATTGAGTGGCTTCTCAGGAGAGGCACGGGAGGGGTGGTACTGGGGGGGTGCTGGAGGCTCAGCAGTGATTGTTCGGGCTTCATCTTCTCACTGTGGGATGACAGTGGCTCCCGGTAGAGGCTGGATTTGGGAGACTCCATGCTGCTGCGCCTCGACAGCGAGCTTCTCCTGGGCTTCACGCTGTCTATCTCGCTGGTGTCCACCACGGCCTCGTTGATGGTGATGAGCTTGGTGATGTGCTCGATGACCTGGGTCCGGGGTACGGACAAAGGCACCAGGCTGGGCTTGTCTTCGGTGGACAGGGGCAGAAGGGGCTGGGTCGAGGTGGCCGTCAGCATGGCGGTCCGTTGCCCAATCCGCCCACACTTGCCAAAGATGATCTCAGCATAGGACTTGGCATTGGTGTTTGGGGGACTGACCTGCTGCTCAGAGCTCTCGGAGCGGGAGAAGTACCCAGACTCAGTGCTCCCTTTGCTACCTGGGCTCAGAAACGACTGCTCGTCGATCACCTTTTTCCTCTCACTTAAGCGGAGGGCCAACTTCTGCTTTATTGTGTGGGTGTCTTCGGGTTTCTGGCTCAGGGGGTGCTCGGATGAGGGTTCTGCGAATGGAGTGGGGTCCTCGAGTGACTGGGATGTGCTGGACTGGGACAAGGAGCATCGCTCGTGGCTGGACCCGTGGCTCCCAGAGCTGTACAAACTGCTGGACAGGAGGGGGTGCTTAGGCCTGGGAGAGAGCTCTGCAGGGTGACTGGACATGGCCCCTGTCTCCTCCTCTGAATCCGTGCTTTCTCCCTCAGTGGGCTCCTCAAACTCTTCCCCAGGGATCCTCTCCACCTCCAGGCCTGGGGGATACATCTCACTGCCCATTCCCGAGGCCAGGCCTGCTTTGATGCGGTGGGCATGGGACTTCCTGTGCTTGTAGAGGTTACTCTTGGTTTTGAAGGAGAAGCCACAGGGACCGCAGGGGTAGGGCCTCTCGCCTGTGTGTGAGCGGATGTGTTTCTGGAGCACGCTGGGCTTGGCGCAGGGCCGGCTGCAGTACTGGCAGATGTACTTGCCCGGCTTCTGTGGTTTCTTCTCCTTCTTGTGTGCCTCTTCTGTGGGCTTCAAGGAGACCTGGGAGGGACGGGGCACAAAGACTTTGGGGATGCCAGGCAGGTCCTCAGGGGGGATGAGAGAAGCATGAGAAGGGAGGAGCTGGCCCTGAGGATGGAGCCCAGGGGTGACAAAGGAGCCTGATGGTCCAGGTCTCATGGGGTCGACCAGCTGCCAGGTGGACCCCTCCAGGAGATGCTCAGGTTTGCCGGGCGACATGAATGCTGGTGTCAGAGGGTGCTGTGGAAGCTGCGAAATGTGGACAGACGCTTCAATGGAGGACCTCTTTGGGGGCTTCTGTTGCTGGCCCGTTTTCTCCTGAGAGCCTTCCCGAAGAACCGATGAGGGGCCTGGGAAGGGCTGTGGGGCTCGGAGCTCTTGGAGGGGGCTTTCTTGGGTGGCAGCAGTGCCGCTGCTTGGATGTGGGGCACTGGATGAAACACTGGTCTGAATGGCCTCTCCTTTGGTCAGCCGCTTCCGGGGACTTCCTTCAGCCTTCTTGGTGCCCTTGGCACTTTGTTCAGGATCCATGACCTCCAGAGAAACTTCAGATGCTATTCAGGGAGGGTTGGGGCAGGCTGCATTTATGAATAATCCAAATGTCCCAAGGAGGCGCCTGACTTTGGCCACATTGGTCACGAGCTGCAGAAGCCCAAAGACAGCTTTGGGAGTTTTTTTTTTGCAAGTGTCACTGGCTGTGAGTAGACTCAGAGCAGGTCATCAGGGTCCAAACTATTCATATTGGTGAGGCATGCCCTCTACTTTGCAGACAGAAAATGCACCACGGCTTTCTGCCTGAATGTCTGTCTTGAATACGTCATGAAGGATGTCAATATTGCCATTGTATTATTCCACTTGGCAGTGGCAGGTGACCCCACGAGTCCCCTGTGTGCTATGTGAACTGTTGGAGGTTGGAGACGTCCGTGTCCACGGCCCAGTCATCCCTGGTCCTGGCAAAAGTGAAGCCACACTGGATGCTGAGGGTGGCTCCGTCCCAGCCTCTTCTCCCCTTTAGTCCCGTGTTGGCGATCAACAGCCACAGAGAAGTCAGGCTCTTCTACAGTGACAGGAGCAAAGGAACACACACAGACACACACACAAAAGAGAAGAGAGAGTTACTGCCATTCGCCCACAGCCTGGGCAACTCCGACTCAGTGTCAAACCTGGTTGACATCCCTAAAGGCTTCACCAGGGAGCTCAATGAGAAACCCATGGTCCCCAGCTCCACCTGCCCAGATGCCTCCAATCTTTTGCTCACCTGCTTTCAGAATGGCATTTGGGTGACTTGAATGTCAACTATGGCTCTGAGGACGGTGGCTGTCTGGAGCATCTGGAGCAGAAGGCCGGGGTGGGGGCAGGGGGTTCTAGGAACTACAGGGCAGTTAGAGGCAGGGGGTCCCAGTCTCTGCTCTGCAACTGACCCGAAGTGGGTGTGAGGCACTGTATGCCTCAACTGCCTAATCTATAAAATGGATAACAATTACTACCCTAATGGTGCCTGAGGGCTGCAGTGGAGTTCAATGAGATAATGGACGTAGATGACGCTCAGAAGATTAACAAGTCTATAGGACTGAAACAATTTTCTCTCAAATGGCAGGACCTCTCAGACACTGTGACATGCTTTGGAGGGGCAGGTGGTTTTGTCTACGAGCTAAAAATTATACTCTCTATGTTTACTTCCTTTGTGCGTTTCTTTTTCATCTCGGTTCTACCAAGGATTCAAGGTAACTTACGATAAAATCGTATTTATAAAATAGTGACAAACTATAATTAAATATAAGACAACTGTAAGCAAGAATAACAAATCAGAACAAAAGAAAATAAAAGTAAGGCAGGAAGTTAGAATTGGAGGGAGAAAAAGCCAATCATAAGGACCTAAAGTGTTTCTTAGCTCAACTATATATTTACATCTGCGCTTCCTGGCAGCTAAGGAGAAAAGGGGGATGTGGTCCATTACAGAGTCCTTACAGCCAGAGAGGAAGAAACATCTATGTTCCTTGAGGGAAGCAAAGGGTCTCTTGAGAACTCTCTCATGTGGTGTTTCCAACAGGGACAGTGAATGATGCAAGAGAAGGATATTTTCAATGACATCCCTCCAGCATATGAAGGGATTGTTTCTCGTTTGTTTGTTTTGTCAATGGAAGTTCAGGGAATTAATACCAAAACACAACTCAGCAAAGGCTGCTCTTTGAGAGGTCAAAGGTTTCCTCCTGAGAGGGTGGTCAAGGAACAACCCACAGGCAGAGAAGCCATGTTCCCAAAGGAGGCTGAGTGTAGGGGAGGCAGGGAGATGTCATTTCATCATATCACAGCCAACAGAGTGACCACAGAAGATATCATCCAAACTGGGACACTCTTGAGAGGGAAAGGGGGCACTACTAGTAATTATGGTGGAACAACATGAATAAACCAGCACTGGCCCAAGCAAACTGGGACACATGGTCACGCTTGCAATCAATAGTTACCCTGTGACCCAAACTAGGTACAAGCGCTAACTATCTCTGGGAGTCTTGTATAAATTTTTGCTCTTTCACCTTTACTATAAGGACTGAAATTATACCATGGACTTGAAGAAGGATTCTTAGAGACTGTTTATCTAGTCCAATCCCCTAGGACTGATGAAAGGATGGAGGCTTTGAAAGTTGAGGGCTGCAGCAACTTGTGCCTCCTGACCCCCAGGCCAGTGCTCACCCCCTTCCTCAATAACCTTTCTATGGCTTCTGGGCCACAAAGGGCAATGCAGCGTTTGGCTCCCTGGTCTATGGAAGCACTGTCTTGCCCCCAAAGGACGCTGCTGTATCCACAGCAAGTGAGTGGGACTGGGTATCTGGAGTGGGAAGAGCAAAGTAGGATTTTTGACTTATGTCGTAACCTTGATGTTGCTGCTGGAAAGGAGAAATGGGGAGCCTGGTGAAGGTGGTGAAGACCATCCCGGTGGCATTACCCAGGCCCTGCTTGTCCAAGCTACGCTGGGCAGGAGGGGTGGGACATCTGAGAATCAGATACCTTGGACATCCTCTGCAGTGCAGATGGAGAGCTAGTCTCTGTGCTTGTCTGGGACTCCCAGGCCTGGCTTCACCTCTGTGGGGGAGAGGCCCTTGGGTGCTGTGTATGGATAATTAAGGGCTGACTATACTTACTGTTTCTATTGACCCTTTCACGCAAGGATCTGAAAACCCCCAAATGCTACTTAGTGGTAGACTTTGCTTCTATGATGTATGCACAGGGCCCTGCGGCATGACTGGGTGGTGAAATTATGAGACTCAGGGGTAGTCATTTGGCTAGTGAGGGGCCTACATTGCTGAGTCCCACACTTCTCCCTTCAGTGAGCCACGAGGGTTTCCCAGGGGCAGGCAGGGAGGCACCCAGTGGCTGGGATTTGGTGCACTTCCCAGGGCCAGGTGGAAGGGACAGGGTGGAGGAGGGAGACAGTCAGGGGACTGTTGTGTCGGCAGGTGTCTCACTGAGCCAGCACTGCTTGTCTAGGGCTGGCATCCCACCTACACCTGTGAGCCCCAGGAACAAAAGGGCCCCCTGCCTGCACCCTCTGAGGGGAGAGCAACAAGGACACATCTGGTTGTCAGTTGTCCAGAGCAGAGAAGACGGGGGAGCCGGAAGGCCCACCCCTTTGTTCTACATACAGGGCATCTGAGTGACAGTGGGGAATGACCAGCCCAAGGCCACCCTGGTCCTTGGACTTCTGGGCCAGGGCTCTCTGCTACCCTGCTCGACCATGCCAGGTCTGAGGTTCTTAATACAAGGGGCAGTAGGAGAGGCAGCTGGGATCATGGGTGCAGAGATTAGGAGCAAACCTACAAGACCTGTTTCTAATCACCATGGCCAATGACTCTAAGAAAAGGACCCTTTTCTACCTTCTGTGGTTATGAGCATATGTGTGAAACTTCAATATAAAAGTGAAGTGGCAGAAAAAGACTCTTCTCCAGGGAACTGGTGATGGCACCTACAAAAGTCACCAGAGAAATGGGGTCAGAGCTGGAGAGTTTCCTAGATGGGTCCCAGGAGCTGGACTAACAGGGGCCTGAGCCTCCAGCCACAGGGAGGACAGTTGTCCTCTGTTGAGGACAGAATGACTGAGGTCCATGTGGGCTGCCACTGAGGCCACAGCCACAAGAGAGCCCTGGCTTAGCAATCAGCTTAGAATCATGGGGAGAACCTGAGCTTCATCATCCAATTGGTTTACATGTCTGACAACTCAGCTCCCACTTCCCAGAAGCTTCCATATGTTTGGCTGTTAGAACAGCTCAACAGGGAACACAGCTGGGACTGGAGTCATGAAGGCCTTGGGAGTGGGAAGGGATGGAGGAGCCAACAGGGCAAGGCGGCCTGAAGCCCTGATGCCAAAGACACCTGCATCCAAGGAGCCAGGACAGCATGGCTGTAGCCCAGAGTGGACACCCCAGAAGACTTTACCAGAATGTAAACAATTCTACCAGCCTGGCAGGAGGCCAGCTTGAATGCACTTTGTGTTGTAGACTGAGGGGCGAGGACCACCAGCCAAGTTAGACCAGGCTGAGTCAAAATGGGGATACAGGGCCTGATGCCCGGGGGCTTAAGTTAGGTCAATCTCCCCAGACTTACGGAGTTTAATAAAGTTTTACTCTGCTTGTAAACTAGTTACACACACACACACATACCCACACACACACCCCAACACACCAAAATCTGGTTAAAATTTTACTGACAGTAATAAAACATATTGATCTCAAAATGCCAGGAAAGCAAGACTTCCTCCTTCCTTCAATAACTGGGAACCCAGGACAAAAGCTCACAAAGGGAGTTAAGCAGTCAGTATTCTCACTTAACTAACCAACAGCAAAACCAATGGCCCTTCTAACAATCTGTGTGCCCTTCTGTTTGTATGTGAAATGGAGCAGAATTCCTAACCTGCAAAGAAAAGTAAAAGTGGCTATGGGCTCTGATGATAGTGAGATGGTCTAAGATGTGAGAATGCGGATTTGGAGACCACCAAGAAGAAGTGGTCAGAGAGTCATAGAAGGAAGTATGGACAAAGAGGGGGCCCAGACTGAGGGTGGACAGAGGCTCTGGCTGGGAACGGGGAACCTGGCAGAGATGGAAAATTTCTCCCACTAGCCATTCCCCTTGCTTCTTTCAGTAATAGAAGCCTCCCTGAGCTTTAGTTGCATCTATGGCCACCCAGCTATAGTTCCTAGACTCCTTTGCTGCCAGTTCTGGCCAACTTCTATATCATGCCCAGAAAAAAAAAAAAAAAAAAGCATTTGCCGTCCACTTGCCCATTTTCTTGGAAAGGATTGTGGTTGTGGTTGTGGTGAGCCAACCCTGACTACACAGATGAGGACATCACTCCAAGAAATGGTGGGACAAGAAGACCGGACAACCTGTGAAGCAAAGCCACCGACCTCCTGGACTGCCTACCAGTGTGAATTCTACCCAAGAGAGAAATAAATCTTCTTTCTTGTTAGGCCAGTTATTTGGTCCTTCTTGGAGCAGCTGAACAGATATGCTAATTCACACAGGGGATTAGAGAGTAATGGTGGCCCCTGGGAGGTTGAAGAGAGCTTGACACAAGCCCAGGCCTGGGGAAGCTGGGACACAGGGTCAAGTATCAATACAGACAGGGGTGTTAGGCCTGAAGGACAAGACGGGCACTTGCAGCAAAGCAAGAGTCCAGGCCCTAAACCCACACACAGAGCCTCAGAGCACAGGGATGCAGAAGGAAGCTTCTGGAGGCCGACAGCCTGCTTTTGAACCCTGGCTTACCCACCTCCTAACTGGAAATTCTTGGAACCTCTCTGAGCCTCAATCTCCCCATCTGTAACACGGGGGAAATAAAAGTACCAAGTGTGGATTAGATTGAGTTAATTCCTATAAAGGGTTTAGTGTGGACCCAGCATGCAGGAAACATTCAAGAAATAGCAGCCACCATTATTTTTAGGGCAAATATTTCTGTGTGAGGGGCTGTCATGCCTTGTGGAAAGAGCACTGGCCTGGGTTCTAACCTTGCCTCTGTTGCTTTTCGGCTTACAGATTGTCATGAGGATTGAATGAGGTTGTCATGTATGTAAAGTGGCATGCGGTAGGCACTTAATAAATAAGAGCAGAAGTTGAACCTGGAAGTCAAAGCAGAGCCTCCAAAGAAATTAACTTGATGCTGTACTACCCTACTATTGGCGTAGGCTAAGTTCCCCCACACAAGGGAGACGTTGGCTCCCAAGCTGGGCAGGGGGTTGGCCTACACAAGCGAGCCAGCCATGGAGACAGGAATATAGGCAGGAGCTGAGGTGGTTTCAGGCCTGGTGGATCTGTCCTTGTGGGACACTCTTCAGCTTGAATGCTTCATAACAACCCTAGACGAGATGCAACTCGTGTGGGTCAAAGCACTGCCACCCTTGTACGAGGCTTTCCCAGTCAATTGGTCCATGTCCCTGCCTCAGTGGCTGACACACTGGATGGCTCTCACTGAGGCTGGATATTTTGGAGCCTCCAATATACCTCTTGGTGACTGGGTTTTGGTGAAATAATGACTAGTCAGTGAGGCCCAAGGCAGAGCAGCTCTTTCCTGAAGGTCCTGAATTCTAGCTTCAGTTACTGCCGAATGGAAGAGTCACACAAGTGTAGTCCTCACCTTGAACTCACAGCACTTACGGACCGATTACCTCATTGGATTCTGAAAGGAAACTGAGGCCCAGGGAAGAAGCATGACTTGCCCAAGACAGCCAGGTGGAAAGTTTTCAGTTCAAATTGAGGAAAATTCCTGAGTCTGATTCTCTGTTTGGGGGTATTTCTCCTGAACAGCAGGTGCTGCCTGGCCCTGATTCAGCATCCCCTGGGGCCTGGCTTCACCCTCCGCAGGAACAGGCAGATCCAGGCTGCAGCAAGGACAGTGAGGGGGGTCCCTGGGGGAAGTGAGGAGGCTCTGTACTTGGGTCTCCTCACCAAGGCTGTGCTGCCTCCCAGGGCCCACTCCACCTTTGTCTGGGGTCTATGGGTTTCCTCCAGCAAAGGAAAAGCAAAGAGGCCTGAAGTCACTTTGGCTGCCCTGGAATACAGAAACCTGCTGCAGAGAGGCCTGGAACACAGCTGTGCTATGTGACCCTTGGCAAGTCACTTCCTTCTCTGGGCCTCAGTTTTCCCTCCTGTAAGATGAAGAGATGGGCTCAATAATCTCGAAGGTCACTTCCAGCTTTAGAAATTCTGGATTTAGGATTCTAAGACAAGGTAGAGGTGGGTAGACTGTGAAAAACATGGGTCAAGTTCCTGTTTCTCTCCAGCCAGTGGAATTATTGATCTTAAGCTGGGGAAGAATCCCACAGGGCAAATTAAGCCTCAAATCATGGTCAGGTCTTGGTCAAAGTGATTATATATCATGGGGTATGTGCTGATCTTCGTAAAATGCAAACCCCCAATGGGACTGGCTGATAGGTGAATTGGCAAGGTCTACCCCGGCCCCCCATGGTTCTGTTGGCTACTCCAGGGGGAGGGCTAGGGAAGGAAACTGTGCCAGCCTCGGCTACAGTTGCCAACGCCAAGCGACCCTGCAGATGATGAGGCACTGCCTTTCCCTCGGCCAGATGCTGGACTCACCTGCAGGATTCTGACCTCACAGAGGTCGGGGTCACCCACAGCCGCTGACCTATCAGCTACCAGGGGTGTTCCGGGCAGAGCAACCTGCCTCTGCCTGGGGATCTGTGTGCGTCCCTGCTCTCCAGAGCCGCCGCACAGAGCCCAGGCCTCCCGGACGTGGGACCCCTGGTCTGATCTGCCAACTCTCTCCCTGACTTTCATCCCCCCACCTACTCCCTACCATTTATCAATCTCCAAGTCTGGTTATTTCTGCCTCCTACATCTCCTCCGTGCACCATCCCAGGGACTTTGTCCAGACCTGTAGTTCCAAAGACTGCTACAGAACAGAAATGTTGGGTGCTTTCTCCTTCTTTAAAATTGTTTTTAATGAAAAGTTACTTGAAAGATTTTAAACCATTATAGAATTGCACTGCCCCCTACTCTCTCTCTCTGCATTCCCCAGTTCCCCAACTCCTCCTCCTCAAAGGAGCTACAGTTAGTTTTATATGTCCTTCCCGACACCCTAATGCATTTATGTAAATATGTGTGCATATACTGGGTTTTCTATATAAATGAAGAAAATATATCATACATCCCGATCAATGACTTTTGTTTTATTTTTTTAAACCTAAGTTGCATGGACATCTAGGTTCACCTTACTCTTTCTGGGGGCAGCAAAGAATTCCATTTTGGGTGTACTCTAAGCCATCCAGTCCCTTATTGATGGATATCAATAAGGGACTATTGTTTCTATTCCAAGAAATGCTACAAAGAAAATCCTTTGCATACTTGTTGGAGTATACCCACAGGATACAGTTCTTAAAGGGGAAATGCTTGGTCAGAGGGAATATTTCTTTAAGCTTCTGAATGGTACTAACAAATAGTTCTTTCATCAAAGGACCAATATACACTCCCACTAATAGTCTATAGGACTGTCTTCCCAAACCCCTGCCCACCTGGAATAAAGCCAATCTCTTTAATATTTACTAATATGAAAGGCAAAATGGGTGTATTAGTTTCCAATTACTGCTGTAACAAAGTACCATAAATTTTAATGGCTTAAAACAATACACACTTATTATCTGAAAGTTCTGGAAGTCAGAAGGCCAAATCACTGGGCTAAGATATCAAGGTATCAGCAGGGATACATTCCTTTCTGGAGGCTCTAGGGGAGAACCTGTTTCCTTGTCTTTTCCAGCTTCTAGAGGCTGACTGCATTCCTTGGTTTGTGGCCTCCTCCTCCATCTTCAAGCCAGCTACGGCTGACCACGTCCTTCTCTCATGGCATCACGCTGACACTCATGCACCCACCTCCCTCTTTCATTTATAAGGATTATGGCGATTACATTGGCTCCACGCAGATAATCCAGAATAATCTCCCCATCTCAAGATCCTTAGCTTAATTCACATCTGCAAAATCTCTTTTGCCATATAAGGTAACATACTCACAGGTTTGGGAAATTAGGACATAGACCTCTTTGGGGGGCATTCTTGTCCTACCACAACAGTATCTTATTTTAAAAAATCCAGATTTCTTGACCTCTAGTGAGGTACAGCATCTTTGCATAACTTACTACCCAATTACATTTATTCATCTGGGAATTCTAGTTCATATCCTTTGACTATGCTCCTATTGGATTATTTTCTTATTGATTTATATAAACTCTTTTTTGGGGGGTCATTAAGCATAAATATATATATATATATATATAAATATAATATAATATTTTCTCATTTATCTTTAACCTTGTAGTACAGAAAATTTTTGGTTCCATATGTTCAAATGTATCATCAGTCTTTCTCTTTATGACTTTTAGATTTCATGTCCAAGATTATCTTTTAAAATGTCATCCTATTTTCTTCCAACTCTTCTGCGATTTCTTTATTTTCCTCCCTCCCTGTCTCCTCCCTCCCCTTCCATTTCCATCTTGGTTCCATCTGGTATTTATTTTGGTGTAAAGAGTGAGGGAAAGATATAGCTTTATTTTTTCCAATGTAGTTAGCAAGTTGTCCTAACAACAATTATTAAATAGTCTATCCCCTCACCTGAAATGTTCTAGGGGTCTTCTAAAAGCAGAGATTCTAGCTCCATTCCAGAGCCACTGAAATAGAATCTCTAGGAATAGGGACCCAGAATCCATATTTTTACAAAATTCTCCAAGTACATCTGACATACACTTTCTTATCAATAGCCCAGCATTTCAGAAAACTGACAAAACTCCTTTCACTGCCTTCTGTCGTCTCCTTGCCTCTAGGTTCCCAACTTCCCCCTACTCAATCCTACCATTTACTGTGGAGAGAGACATCTCCAACTGCCAACTTCACTGGGGATTTCCTTTTGTCAAGAACTCTCCAATAGCACCCCATGGCAGAGAGTTTCAGCCGATGGCATTTCACTCCCAATCTAATCACCAGCCTCTTCTCTCCCCACCATACACTTACACTTTGCATCAACTCTGACCAACGTGCCCCCGAACTCTCTGCCTTTATACACTGTTTTCCTTGTGCATGGATTGCCTTCCTACCCCACTTTCCCAGCTTGCCCTTCATATCCTAGTTCAGATCATCCCTTTCTATCCTCCATCCCCGCTCCCTGCCCTGTGTCTTGCTCCAGGGCAGGGGACAGCATAGACAATGCACTGGTATGGCCCTGAGGGCTGTTAAAATACTAAAACGCTTTCATACCAGTTGGTATATAGGCATTTCCCCAAGTCTCCTCCCAGTGCTCCTACCCTCTTCTGGAACCCCTGTAGACATCCCTACAGTCCAGCAACCAAACAGTTAACATCTGGCCCTGCAAAGGTCTGATACGTCTGGAATGCCTTTCAGAGCAATTCTCCTTGAGAAACCAGCTGAGTGTGTACATGTGTGTGTGTGCGTGTGTGTGTGTGGTGGGGGGTTGAAGGGCTCCATCCTCTCTGGTTGTCTGCATTCCCTCCTCTCTTACTCAGGTTCATGCAGGCCTGGAGAAGGTTATCTCCCTTGGGAATACAGAGTGTTTCCTGTGAGCCCATTGGGGGACTGAGCCAGCTCCAGTGCTAGGGGTTCCCTGAACTGAGGAACAGGCTGAATAAGTCTGGAGACTAATTCCCAGAGGAGTCAGGAAAGCTTCTAGGAGGAAAAAGGTATATTTGAGTGGGCCTTGAGAAATGAGAAAAGTTGGTTAGGTTTGGAAGAAAGGGACTCTGGTCTAGGTGGAAGGTACAACTAATGCGAAGCAGAGGAAGCTGGAATGTGGTCAAAGGGAATGTTGAGTTTGCTACCTTGTCCTGGGCCAGGGCTTTGGGGCCCCCAGGCTCAGAGTGTCCAGGCAGTGGCCGCATCACATTGGGGGACATGCTGGGCATCTGGTGGAGTCTCCATCCATGCCCTCCTAGGCCCTAGAATGACAGGGAGAAGCAAAACAGATCTAACAGAGCTGAGGTCAGTGACTGACCCTCAGAAAGCAGGCAGAAGGCAGACTCTGTCCCATGGGGTAGGCAGGGGCACGCTGCTGGGCTAGACCTGACTCTTGGGGAAAACCCCCCACCCCACTGACCTGGACTCATTCATAGAAAACAGGCCCAACCTAGGATGAGATGGACCATCTGCAGTGGAGAAGGAGTTTTCCACTAATTCAGCAGGGCAAAGAGTGCTGCTTCCCTGGGAAGCCCAGCATGTCTGTGCTTGGGCCAGGCCTGTGACTTAACCATCAGCATCTTCCTCGCTAACTTGTCTCTCCCTGAACTGGGCAGGGGCTGGGCCTTATTCGTCTTTATAATCCCAGTGCCTTGCACAGGACTGAGGACTGAGTAAAACATTGAAGACATTTAGAAAGATACTCAAACACACACCTATCATGCACTAGAACTATGATGAACATGAACACATTGCTCCTCACAAATGCTCCCTTTTTGCAGATGAGGGAACTGAGGCTCAAAGAGGTGAAGCTAATTTCTTCGAATCATATAAGAAAGGGCAGAGCCAGCATCTGAACCCCAAGCACAGGCCAATGCCTGGGAAACCCCCCAGGGCCCTGACCTTGGTCAAACGGCCCAGATGGATTCCATCTTCCTTCACTGTGCCCCGGGGCCTCCAGGAAGTTCCCCCTGGTTAACGGCAGCCACCTCCCCTGGCACCAAAGTCTCGCCCTCATGTGCAAATCACCCTGTGTGGCTGTGTTAACCTCAGGGCTGTTTCTTGACAAATGCTTTCTTTACCCCCAACAGTGAGTGATGCGTTATTCACTGTGGTGGAGGCTCCCGAATCATTTCCCAGGGATGTCCGTGGTCTCCATGTTCCCACATTTCCTCTTTCTCCTTCCCAATCCCAAGACCCAGACAGGGCCTGGAATTTCTGTACACTGGTCAAAAAGCAAATTCTATTCATAGAAAAGAAAAAGTTAGGAATCCTGGGTGAGTTATACCTTGCTGGTGCCTGTCTTCCTGTTAGAGCCAAGGATTAATGCAGAACTGACATCACTAGCAACATCCCCATGGGAAGCAGGAGCACATTTCATAGTCAAGACCAGGCCAAGATGCAGCCAGAGCCCCACTCCGCCAGACTTGCAGAAGCTCAGGCTTACGCCTGATTATCTGTGGTTGTGATAACTCAAGCGAAGGTGGTTTAAACCTATGTCCTGTGTCTGAACCAAATAACTGAGCTCTTACTCTGTTGGGGCTGCAATTAGTGCATCACACAAATTAGCTCTTTTATTCCACACAATAACACTATCAGGCAGGTACTGTTATCATCCCCAGCTTACAGATGAGGAAACCAAGGCATGAAATCACACCACCAGTAAGTGGCAGAGCCGGAGCCTGAACCCAGGCCACCTGTGGTGGAGACCCTCAAGACAGCAGAGGCCACACAAACCTCGAAAGGACTCAGCTTAGATTCGAATCACAGTCCTAATACTTTGGGCCACCAAACACTGTTCCCAGCAGCCTTCATATCCATGATTTGGGCTGCACTTAAGAGCATTTATTTTTTTTTTAACCCAGAAAAGAATCTACAGTGGTTAAGTCTTGCTCGCCCTGAGACTAAAAATGAACTGAGATCAGGGACTGGAGCCTCTCATCAATGGCCTGGCGACACCCATGTGCTTGTGCTTTATTATCTACTAAGCTATCTATTGCTAAATTTCTGGGGATCTATTCATCTATCCGTCTTGCCATTTACTCATACCCGCTTTGATTAAAAGAGGATTAAAAGAGGATTCTGGACACCCATGAGAACCAGGTGAGCCTCAAATGGTCCTGGAAGTGCTTCTGGGTTAAAGAGCTTAAGGAAGAACAAATCCTGAAATGAGAGTCGGGCAGGGGCAGGCAGACTCATTTTCTGGCAACTGGGTTCTGACAGTCTCTCATCAATGCTGTCCAAGAAAGACATGATGGCATTTTGTTTCTATACACACAAGTGACATGGAGCAGAAGACACCTACCTTCCTATCCACACCTAACTATACCTGCTTCTACCTGCACTTCCCTACCTACAAATTTCCTAGGTAGTTTAGTTCTTTCTATCTACTATGAAGGGCAACATACAGAACACATTATCCCACATACACAGTAGAATAAACTATAGAATAAGGACAAATGACCAGAGAGACTAGGTAAAATATACAGTGTATTCCAACTGTGGATAGTGGCAAAAGTGGGGCCTGCCTGTGGTCTCCACCGTTCTTGCCCACATTGCAAGATGGACACAACTGTCCTAGTCATGATATAGCCGTTTTGATGATCACACTGAAATGCATTTCTCATTAATTCACTGAATCTGCAAGCATTAATTAGCTCTTTTCTATGCTACGCTACTATTATGAAAACAGACATAAATTATAGACCTTACATAAAACTAAGAAATCAAGACAGTGTGGGATAGACACAAGGAGAGAGAGAAAAATGAATACAGAATAAAGAACAGACCTCCACAAACACAGTCATCTGACTTCTGACCAGCTGTTACTACAGTTCAATGGGGAAATGATGGTCTTTTCAATGCATGTTACTGAAGCAATTGTATATCTATAAGGAAAAATGAATCTTGACTCCTACCTCACATTACACTCAAAAATTAATCTGTAATGATGACAGACCTAAGTATGAAAGATAAAACAATAAAGTTTCCAGAAAAAAACATAAGAAAATACTTTCATGCTTTGGAGTCAACAAAGATTTCTTCACAGTTCACAAAAAGCACTAACTATAAAAGAAAAGACTGATTATGTTAGTCCTCATTAAAATTTAAAACTTCCATTCATCAGAAGATACAAATAATAGAGTAAAAAGACAAACCACGGACTGGGAGCAGATATCTGCAACATATACTTGAGAAAGGACTCATATCCAGTGTATATAGAGAATTCCTACAAATCAGTAAGGAAAAGGTGGACAACCCA
This sequence comes from Choloepus didactylus, assembly GCF_015220235.1. NCBI lineage: Eukaryota > Metazoa > Chordata > Mammalia > Pilosa > Megalonychidae > Choloepus > Choloepus didactylus. Next base: position 207,854,614 of record NC_051308.1, on the reverse strand, counting down.
ATAAAAAATGGCAGGGGATTTGAATAGGCATCAAAAAAAGAGATTATTCAAATGGTCAATAAGCATATGAAAAGGTGCTCAACAGCCTTACTCATTAGGGAAATAATTTTAAATTAAGTTTAATACACACCAAAACAACTAAAACCAAACAAAACAAACTGATCATACCAAGTGTTGGCAAAAATGTGGAACAACCGGAAGGAACTCTTGTACATTGTTAGCAGAAAGGTAAAGAGATACAGTCATTTGGAAAATTAATTGGCAGAATCTTCTAAAGCCAAACACACACCTACTCTGTGACCCATAAATTCCACTCCTAAGAATATATCCTACAGAAATACGTACGTATATCAGCCCCCAAACACAAGACCTTTCATTGCAGCTTTTTTCATAATTGAAAAAAAAAAAACAAAGAAAACAACAACAAAAAAACTGGAAATGACCCAAATGCCAACAACAAATGGAATGGATAAACCGTGGTACAGTTGTAAAAATGACTGCACAGTAATAAAAGAACAAAGTGCTGTTATAGACAACAATATGGATGAATCTCAAAGATGTAATAGTACACGAAAGACATCAGACTATATACTGTACTCTCTCCCCCAACTTTCTTCCACACCTTCTCACAACTTTTGATAATTATATAGTCTTGGTTGTTTTGACAGTTGCCTCAAAATCTTCAAATATATTTAAATGCCATTTCCTGGTTTGTCCACTTCAGACGGTACCTATTTATTTCCTGCCATGAACAGTGAAGAAATTCATACACATTCCCTTCTCTTCTCCTCCCTTCCCTGTCCACCTCCAAATTTTTGTTAGTTATATATTATTACTTTTACATTTCAAGGTACATAACATTTGCATTCTCTTCTATATTACAATTATATCTAAGCTATAGGTTAATTCTAAAAATTGAATTTAGTAAACATATGATTGTGAAAATATCATTCCTTAAGGAACCAATCAGTGTGACTGAACTGAGAAAAGGAAATGTAATCCCACATTAATGAAATGGTGTCACCTCTTCCATGAGTCAAGGACCAATCAATCTTCCTTCAATGTTTTTATGGCTTCCTTCATGTCTTCCTGAATTCTATGTCATCATCTTTTTTGGATTCCTTTTTTTTTTTTAATTGACAGAAATGACTCCAGGAAGTTTTTTGTTATTTTCTTTCAGAAGATATAGGTGTCTGAATGATAAACTTTCTGAACTCCTGCATATAAAAAAAAGTCTTTATTTTGCTTTCAAAGTTTGATGAGTATAGAATTCTTATTTCAAAATCACTGCCTTCCAGAATTTTTTAATCTTTTTTTAATTACAGTAGTTGTCGGTTTACAGAACAATCATTTACAAAATACAGTATTCCTGTATGCCACCCTACTATTAACACCTTGATTTGGTGTGGTGCATTTGTTATAATTGATGAAAAACATTTTATAATTAATTACAGTCCATGGTTTAACTTAGGTTTCACTGTGTTGTGCAGTTCAATGAATTTTTTAAAAAATTTTTATTGTAGTACCATATATACAAAAAATTTCCCTTTTAACAACATTCAAATATATAATTAAGTGCTGTTAATTATGTTCACAATGTTGTGCTACCTTCATCACCATCCACTACCAAAACTTTTCCATTGTCTCAAATAGAAACTCTGTACTTTTTAAGCCTTAACTACTATTCTCTACCTGCACCTTATTCCCTGATACCTACATTCTAGATTCTGACTCTGTGAGTTTGTTTATTCTATTTATTTCATATCAGTGAGATCATACAATTTTTATCTTTTGGTGTCTGGCTTATTTCACTCAAACATGGATGTCTTCAAGCTTCATCCATGTTGTTGCATGTACAGAACTTCATTCCTTTTTATGGCTGATTAACAATCCATCGTATGTATATACCACATTTTGTGTATCCATTTATTGGTTGATGGACACTTGGGTTGCTTCCACCTTTTGACAACTGTGAATAATGCCACTAAGAACATTTGTGTGCAGATACCTGTTTGAGTCCCTGCTTTCAATTCTTTGGGATATATGTCTAGAATGGGATTGCCAGGTCATATGGTAATTTGATACTTAACTTTCTGAGCAACTGCCAAACTATCTTCCACAGTGATTGCACCATATAACATTTCCACCAGCAAAGAATGAGTGTTCCTATTTCTCCACATCCTCTCCCATACTTGTAATTTTCCATTTTTTAAATAGTAGCCATTCTAGTGGGTGTGAAATGTTATCTCATTGTGATGACTGGTTCAATCACTTTACTGGGTCATTATGGTTTTGATTTGCATTTCCCTAATGGCTAGTGATGTTGAGCATCTTTTTATGTGCTTTTTTGTCCATTTGTGTATCTTCTTTGGAGAAACGTCTATTCAAGTCTTTTTGCCAATGTTTATCTTTCTGTTGTTGAGTTTAAGGATTTCATTACATATCTGGGATACTGAACCCTTATCAGTTATGTGGTTTCCAAATATTTTCTCCCATTGTGTAGCTTGTCATTTTACTTTCATGATAAAGCCTTTGAGATGCAAAAGTTTTTACTTGAGGGGGTTCCATGTATCTATTTTTTCTTTTGTTGCTTATGCTTTGGGTGTAAAGTCTAAGAAACCACTGCCTAACACAAGGTCTTGAAGATGTTTCCCTACATTATCTCCAGGAGTTTTAGAGTTCTGTTTTCTATCTTTAGGTCTTTAATCCATTTTGAATAGTTTTTCTACATGGTATGAGGTAAGGGTTCACCTTCATTCTTTTGCAAATGGAGATCCAGTTTTCTTTGCATCATTTGTTGACTATTCTTTCCCACTTGAGTGGTCTTTGATCCTCTGTCAAAAATCAGTTGGCCATAAATGTGAGGGTTGATTTCTGAGCCCCCAGTTCAATTCCATTCATTCATGTGTCTGTTCTTGTGCCAGTACCATGGTGTTTTGATTACTGTGACTTTGTAATAAGTTTTAAGATTGGGAAGTGTGAGTCCTCTAACTTTGTTCTTCTTTGCAAAATATCTTTGGCTACTTGGGGCCCTTACCTTTCCATATACATTTTATGGTTGGCTTCTCCATTTCTGCAAAGAAGGTTGTTGGAATTCTGATTGGGATTGCATTGAATCCATAAATTGCTTTGGGTAGAACTGACATCTTAACAATATTTAGTCTTCCAATCCATCAATATGTGTCCTTCCATTTATTGAGGTCTTCGTTGATTTCTTTTAGCAACATCTTGTAGTTTTCTGTGTACAAGTCCTTTACATTCCTTGGTTAGATTTATTCCTAGATTTGATTATTTCAGTTCCTATTGTAAATGGAATTTTCTTCTTGAATAGTTATCCTGATTGTTCATTACTAGATTACAGAATCACTACTAATTTTTGGGTGTTGTTCTTTTACCCTGCCATTTTGCTGAGTTTATGTATTAGATCTAGGAGCTTTATTGTGGATTTTTCTGAATTTTCAATATATAGGATCATGTCAGCTACAAATAGGGAAAGCTTTACTGCTTCCTTTCCAATTTGGATGCTTTTTGTTTCTTTTTCTTGCCTAATTGCTCTGGCTAGAACTTCCAGTACAATGTTGAATAACATGGTGACTGTGTGTATCCTTGTCTTGTTCCTGATCTTAGGGGGAAAGCTTTCAGTCTTTCACAATTAAGTATGACATTAGTTATATAGGTTTTTCATTTTTGCCCTTTATTGTGTTTAGGGAGTTTCCTTTTATTCCTAGTTTTCTAAGTGTTTTATCAAGAAGGGGTGCTGGATTTTGTCAAATGCCTTTTCTGTAACATTTGAGATGATCTTGTGGCTTTCTTCCCTTCATTCTGCTAATGCACTGTATTACGTTAACTAATTTCTTATGTTGAACCACCCTTGCCTGCCTGTGATAAATTCCTCTTGATCGTGGTGTATAATTCTTTTAACGTGCTGCAGGATTTTGTTGAGGATTTTTGTGTCTACATTCATAAGAAATATTGGTCTGTAATTTTCTTTTCTAGTGGTATCTTTTCCTGGCTTTGGTATGAGGGTGATTTTGGCCTCTAAGAATAAATTAGGGATTGTTCACTCCTCTTCACTTTTTTTGGAAGAGTTTGAGCAAGACTGTTGTTAATTCTTCTTGTAATGTTTGGTAGAAGCCCTATGAAGCCATATGGCCCTGGGCTTTTCTTTGTTGGTAAGTTTTTGATGACTGGTTCAATCACTTTACTAGGTATTAGTTTGTTGAGATCTTCTGTTTCTTCTTGAGTCGGTGTAGGTAATTTGCGCATTTCTAGGAATTTGTCCATTTCATCCAGGTTATTTAATTTGTTGGCATGGAGTTGTTCATAGTATCCTCTTACAGTTCTTTTTATTTCAGTGGGGTCAGCAGTATGTCCCCCTTTACATTTCTGATTTTAGTCATTTGTGTCTTCTCTTTTAACCTTTGTAAGTCTAGCTAAAGGTTTGTCAATTTGATCTTTTCAAAAAACCAACTTTTGGTTTTGTTGATTCTGTCCACTTCACGTTTCTTCACTCTAATCTTTGTTATTTCCCTTGGCTTTAGTTTGCTCTTTTTTACCTAGTTCTTCCAGTATCAAATCAGGATTACGATTTGAAATCTTTCTTTTTTAACATAAGCATTTAGTGCTATAAATTTCCCTATCAGCACTGCCTTTGCTGCATCCCATAAGTTTTGGTATGTTGTATTTTCATTTTCACTTGCCTCAAGATATTTCCTAATTTCCTTTGTGATTTCCTCTTTAACTCATTGGTTGTTTAAGAGTACGGTGTTTAATTTCCTCATATTTGTGAATTTTCCACTTCTTCCTCTGTCATTGATTTTTACCTTCATTCTATTTTGGTTAGAGAAGATACATTGTGTGATTTCAATATTTTTGAATTTATTGAGACTTATTTCATGACCAAACATACGGTCTATTCTGGAGAATGATACACGTGCACTCGAGAAGAACGTTTGTTCTGTTGTTGTTGGGTTAAGTGTTCTTTATACAGGTTAGGTCTAGTTGGTTTAGAGTATTGTTAAAATCTTGTATTTCCTTATTGATTTTTTGCCTAGATGTTCTATCCAGTATTGAAAGTGGTATATAAAAGTCTCCTACTGTTAATGTAGAACTATCATGTTCTTCACATCAATTTCTCCCTTCAAATCTGTCAGTTTTTGCTTTATATATTTTGGGGCTCTGCTATTAGATGCTGTGCCGGTTTGAGTGTATTGTGTCCCCCAAATGCCATTATCTTTGTGGTCTTGTGTGGGGCAGAAGTTTTGGTGCTGGTTAGATTTGCTTGGAGTGTGCCCCACCCAGCTGTGGGAGATAATTTTGATGAGATGTTCCCATGGAGGCGTGGCCCCGCCCATTCGGGGTGGGCCTTGATTGGTGGAGCTATATAAATGAGCTGACTCAAAGAGAGAAAAGAGAGTGCAGCTGGTAGTGATGTTTTGAAGAGAAGCAAGCTTGCTAGAAAGGAACGTCCTGGGAGAAAGCCGTTTTGAGGCCGAAGCTTTGGAGCAGATGCCAGCTGCCTTCCTAGCTAACAGAGGTTTTCCGGAGGCCATTGGCCATCCTCCGGTGAAGGTGCCCGGTTGCTGATGTGTTGCCTTGGACGCTTTGTGGCCTTAAGACTGTAACTGTGTAGCGAAATAAACCCCCATTTTATAAAAGCCTATCCATCTCTGGTGTTTTGCATTCTGCAGCATTAGGAAACTAAGACAGATGCATATGTATCTATAATTGTTATGTTTTCTTGTTGACTTTACCCCTTTGTCCTCTGTAACTGTTTTTGATGTTTTCTGGATTTTTATCCTCCTCTTTTGGATGACCAATCATTTCATGTTTCTTTGTTTGTCTTGTGATCTTTTGGTGCACACTGCACATTTTAATACTTTAAAATGTTTACTCTGGGATTCATTCCCTCAGATATTTGTTTCTTGATTTTCTATCCAGCTGATAATATGACCAAGATTTTCTTGAGTGTTAACCCTCTTATTAGGAAGGTCTGTCTAAGGTGAATGCAAAGTGCAGGGTTTTCCCTGTCTTTTCTAGGCCTGCGTCTAGTCCTGGGCTTGTGATTGCTAGTGGCCTTAGGAGTTCTCCTGTAGTCAGGAGTTTGAATACCCCCTCTACTTCCCAGATACAGACCTTCTCTCTCTCCTGGGTGTTCCACTGCTAGACTCAAAGCAGCTAAGCCTTTGCCTATCCATCTACCTCAATTGTTTCTTATACTGCTTTTGTTGTCTCAAGCTCCCTTTGCCTAGATGGCAAAATCTGGGAGTGGGACACACTGGAGATGAGTTACTCAAATCAGTCTTTCCCAGCTGGAACAAGGCCAGGGACCTACAAAGGGAGTGCCAGTAGTCTCCAAGCTGCACTGAAGAGGGGGAAGAGCAAGAGTCCAGGAAGTGCTTAGGCGCATCTTCCCACAGCTGCCCAAAGTGGCACTTTCTTGAACTGCTCAGCAAATGCAGCCCTTCAATTGTCCTCTGCAGCTCTGTGGAAGCATATTGTCTTTAAGTCTCCTCTGTTGCCTTTGCCCAGGGCAAGTTGGTACAATGGCCACCCTCAGAGTGGTCCCCAGAGATCCGAAGTAACTAATCATAAGCTGTCATCAGCAATCGGCCCATGCCTACCCTGGATATTGGGGAAGTGGATTTTTATGTCCCTTGATGGCCCCAGCAAGCTACAGCAGGGCCAGACCCCACTAATGCTAAGAGTGGGGGATGGGCAGAGAGAGCAATTAACTGTTATTTACTGTAATTTACCAGTATTTACTGCAATTTACCAGCCTCTTCCTCCCACTCTTCCCTGGATGCTGTACAGTGTTGTACTGGACTTTGGAGTTGTGAAATAGTTGATTCAGACAGTTCCTGCCTGAATAACAGTTGTTCTGGTGGAGGGACTGATTTCATGAGCTTCCTGCTGGGCCATCTTCCCACAATCCTCTCCTGTTCTCCAGAACTTCGAAAGCATTGCTCCACAGTCTTGGCATCTTGGATTTCTGATGAGAAATTCTGATGTAAGTTTTGATTCTTGTTACATCTCTCTGGAAGCTTTTTGTTTTTATCATTGATGTTCTGAAATCTCATTCGAATGTCACTAATTCTGTCTTAATTCAGAGTGCTCATTCAATTTTAAATCTGTGGGTGTTTCAACTCAGGAAGAATTTCTTTTGTTATATTTGATTATTTCTCCCCCTCCATTGTCAGTGGTCTGTGTTTCTACATCTCCTAGCTGATGGGGGCTGGATCTTAACTTTTTCTCTTTGACTTTTTTCTCTATATTCTGGGAGAGTTTCTTGGTTTTAACTTCCAGACCACCAACTTGGTCTTCATCCATATCCATTGCATCATTCAGTTCATCCACTGAATTTTTTTTCAAAAATCCAATTTTTATTTTCAATAATTCTTTCTTTTTCTCTGATTGCTCCATCTTCATAGCAACCCATTCCTTCTATTAAATGAAACAACCTCTTCATTATTACTCATGATACTAAGAATGACTTATTTTAGGATTCTTTTATATATGAACTGTTTCCTTTGGAGTGAGCTCCCCCTCTTTCTCATCATCCATAGAAAACCATACTATTGGTTTCCTTTAAGTTTTTGGTAATTCTGTTTGTCCATACAATTTAAGAAAAAGAGCTTATGTTGTAAAGTATATGTGTCAGGATATGGGCTCCTGATACTATAACAAGGACCCAAAAGTAACAGTGGCTTATATAAGACAGAAGTTTATTTCTCTCCTGTGTACCAGTTTGAGTGTCGGTAGCTCTGGGCTGATATGGTGGCTTCCATCCCCCATTATCATGTCCACAACCTAGTCAGCAGAAAAGAGAAAATGAAGGCAGGACTGGGAGTTGTACATACCGCTTCAATTCATACTAGATAGGGCCACACCTAGCTGCTAGGAAGGCCAGGAAATGTAATCTTCAGCTGGGTGGTCAAGTGCCCTGCTAAAATTTCCATCACTATAGAAGAAAGAAAACTGGTGAAATAGCTAACTGTATAGGGCTTCCTGTGAAGTTTTAGTCTATTTCTCCAATAGGTTATTCCTTGAATGTGATGGTAGAAGCTATGGGAAAGTTCTTTATAAAAGGGTTAAGCAGTAGGATAACAAGCTTCTGTGTAAGGATTGTGGACAAGAAGCTGGCCAGGGGATGCTAGCAAATGTTAAAAGAAGGGCTTTACTCCGTGGGTGGGCATAGTGGTATACTATACCCCTGGGCAGAGCCAGCAACACGTTCCTGCTCGCTCCCTGCCCCGCACTGAGTCTGCTGGGGAGGTTTGGAACTCCCTCAATTTGGCTGAGAGAGAGAGAGAGAGAGAGAGAGAGAGAGAGAGAGAGAGAGAGGCTGCCTGCCTCTTGATGTACAAAGTGGTGGGTGGGTGTGGGTGGGTGGGGCTGTCAAACTGAACTTGCTCTTCTGAAGAGTTCTAGAAGGGAGAACCCTGGCAGACCATTCCTGTTCTTTGTTTTATTGACTCTCAACTTGAACCATGCATGGTTTTTAATAGGACAGAAATTGTTCTGACCTCTGGGGTCATGAGCTGCAGTGTTTTCTGCTTTGATTTCTATGCTATGCAATCCTGTGGACTTTCTATCTTACTAAAATTTATCAACATTTCTGGTCCGCAGACACATCCTTTATTGTTTTCCAATATTATGATGATGTCATCCTTTTAAAAACAGCTTTCTATGCCATTGTCATTGTAACAATTCCTAAGGAAGAAGTGGAGGTGGACACTTATGCTCCAGCAGTTAGAAAATCTGTGAGTTCATGACCAGTTGGCAGAGAGGCCAATGCCCTTCACGGGATGGGGACACACCAGAAGGGAAGATGGGCCCTTCCTACTGAGGGGCATCATTTTATAACTAGTGGTCTCTACCTTGTGCAGCCGGCCCTAATGCTCCCAATGCTAGGCCCTTCAGGGGCAGCAGTCAATGACCTGACTGCCTGAGACGCCTACAGGCCACTGTCTGTACACCTGGTGGGTGGCTTTCATTCTCTCCCTGCCTCTGGGGAGAGCTTTTAGAGGTAGCTGATGAACCAACACTTGTATCGTGCCATGCACAGCTGCAGAGAGCCAATGCGCTGTCTACACTACACGTGCCAGGAGAAAGGAGCTTCATTCTATCGTCCAGAGGCAGTGCAAAGCCTATTTGCAATCCATAATCTCCTCCCCATCACTCCCCTTCTTAAAACCTTCAGGATCCCCACATATTTAGACTCCAAGGTGTGGCACTGAAGGTCCTTTCCAATGGGGTTCCTGCCGGCATCTCCAGCCTCGCTTCTCCCCCTTTCCCTCTCAACTCATGTGTTCCAGCAGAACGACGCTGTGGAATTCTCAGAAGACATGCTGTTTCCATCATCCAAAATGCCCTTTCCCTCACAGGTTCATGGCAAACTTCTCATTGTCCTTCAAACCAACCCCAGACATCGAATTCTCTAGCAGGCTTTTCATCATCCGCTCACATTCACTCAAACACCTCTGTACCCTAGACGTGTTGCTGCTATTACATGTCTTACACCACACTGTAGTTTATTTGTTTCCAGGCTTTTCTCCCCTAAGGAGCATGTCTCAATCATCATTATATCCCCAGCACCTTGCCCAGTTGGCAGGCACACAGATGGTGCTTAATAATTCATGTTTGTCAAAGGGTGGATGAGAACAGGGGGACAAGGCTGGTGGGTAGAGGGAGGAAAGTTCAGGTCAAACCCTAGAAATGGACCCTAAGAGAGGCCAGAGAAAGATGAAATAACTAATTTCTAAAAACCGAGATTTAGGACGGTGGGCTATCGTTCCTGAAAACCCATCACCAAAGGAACAGCTGCCTCCGGATGTGCCCCCAAGTGGCCCACTGACCTCCATGAGTTCAGCTCAGGAGAGGACTGCTTGGGCCGGTCCACTCTCACGCCAGCCTCCTCAACCCCACTCAGAGAGCTCAGTTTAATTCAACAAATACTTACTGGATTCTGACCACAGTTTCTCAGTTTAATTCAACAAATACTGAATTCTGACCACAATTTCTCGTCAGGAATTCCCACTTTGCATTCTGATCTGGGTCTTCCTTCTCTGACAACACTGGGCTTTAGAAGCACTTTAGGAATGCACTGAAACAGTTCTCAACCTTCTTAAACTTGGGCCCTGCACAAAGCTCTCTCACTCTATCCTAACCAAGCAAGAAGTTGTCTGGTGTGATTTTCCGAGGTTGCACTACAAAAAATAGGCTCGTCTAATGTACATGTCCCTTTCTTCCTCCAAACTAGGTGATTTTGAAAAATCAGCCCCAGCAGAAGGCCATGGGGTGAAGGTGTGGGGCAGGAGGGAGACCCCTTTGAAAATCACTGTTCTGTGTTTCCCAAAGCTCCAAGTACAGGTTGCTCGTCACCCAATGCATTCTGAACAAATGAATGAGTGAATAACTTAACGAATGAATAGACAAATGCTAAGTTGAATGAATTATAATGTACTCCAAATTCCTCCTTATAGAACAGGCTCAAGCAAAGTACAATCAATTCAAGAAAAAGGAAAATAAGCCAGAAGAAAGGATAAGTTGTACATTGATAACAGGACTAGTGGTTTAAGAAAGATGAATCAAACTTCTGTCAGTCCTTAATAATTATAAAAATAACAATAATAATACCTTACATTGGTTCAATTATTCATAGCTCACCAAAGGCTTTCATAGTCACCATCTCATTTAATTTTACTTAAGTTCTTTCTTGTAGAAACAATCTACTGTTTATGGTTCCATTTCCCCCCTTAGACTGTAAACACATCTGAACAGCTCATCACAATTGAAAAGTTTCTCAAACCAGCTGAGAAGGGCCTTAGCATCCTCATTTTGCAGACAAGGGCACAGCCGTTCAGTGAGGTTGGGTGACTCCACCAATCACCAAGCTGGAGAGCAGCCGGGTGGGATCCACGGCCCGGGCCTCTTGCTCTCAGCCTGATGCTTCTCGAGAATACCTTGCTTCCTGGGTCTGAGCCCAGCATCTGGCTCATTTCTATATTCCCACCCTGTCCTCAGCCCTGACAAATACTTTGTAGATGCGAAAACCGAATCCATGAAGGCCTCAAGCTGCTCTCCTAAGCGCCTCCCTCCAGTGCACTGTGATGCCAGTCCCCGCCTCCACCCCGCTCTCTGCAGCCGAGGAGGGCAGGGCTGGGACTTGGGGAGCTGAAATCCTGGTGCCTCTTCCCTCCACCCGGACCCTCAGAAGCCATGCCAGAGAAAGGGGGAATTGAAATTCACATTTCTTGTTTGTTGAGCAGAAATGCGGCAGCTGTGCTAGTTGCTGTCCCAGCCGGGTCAGGCAGGGTTAATGCAGCGCCTCCTCTCAGGAAGTGGCCCAGGGAGGCTCTGAGGCACCTGGGAAGGAGAACAACGGGAATGCCCTGGGGAGGACCCAGCGCAGGGCAGCAGGAGTGCTGGGCTGTGAGTCAGCCTCTGAGGCAAGCCACACGCCGGTTTCATCTCCCTGGATGCCAGGCAGGGCACAGCCCTGCTCCACTGCCTGCAGGGTCTCCCCATCCCTTCCCCCAAACTCCAAATCCTTCTCACATGCCATGTTCCTCTCCCAATGGGTTTCCCAATAGGTTCTGGCCCAAGCAAGTGGTATCTCTTTCCCTTTCTGCTCCAGGTCACTCACTCACCACTCCCCTCTATCTTGGCAACGACAGCTGCCAATTCTTGATTGCTCACTATGGGGTCCATGGAGGCTGGGCCTGTTTCATTTCATATTGGTTCTTCCACTGTATTTTTTCACATGTTCATCTCTCCAGCTACAGATTTTAGAGGTTAGGGACTGTGTTTTAATTATCTTCATGTCCTCTGTGCCTGACACATAATAGGTACTCATGGGTGTTTGTGAATGAATGATAGGTACTTGTGGGTGTTTGTGAATGAATGGAATGAAGTTTTAATTGTAAAAATCTTTAATAGATAAAAAAAATCAACCTAAATCCTTTCTGGAAAAGAGGGGTGTATTAATTTCTGGAACTATGGACTGTACTAATCAGTTAATGAATATAACTTTCTAAATTTTGAGAGTTGTCCATAAATGTCACTTTTGGAACCTGCTGTATTAGACAATGTCTAGTCATTTGCTTTTTTTTAAAAAAAATTAAGACATAATTCACACACATAAAATTCACCCTCTTAAAAAGTTACATTTCAGTGTAACTTCACCATTATCTAGTTCCAGAACATTTTCATCAACCCAAAAAAGAAACTGTTTTAGCAGTCACTCCTCATTGTCCCTCTCTCTATCCCACAGCAAACACTAATCTGCTTTCTGTATCTATGAATTTGCAGCATGTGGCCTTTTGTGTCTGGCTTCTTTCACTTAGCATAATGTTTTGTTGTCAATTGCTTTTAAAATATTGGTATTTCATGGTGTTTCTTGAAGCACACCGAGTGCCAGGAGTTTCTGGGGTCATAATGCCTGGGCAATCACACTGGTTGGAACCAGCCCCTGTGAGCCTTCAGGACAGCATGGAGTCCAGCAGCAGACACACAGGACTGGGCAGTGTGGGGGCGTCAGATGGGAAAGCGTAGTCACAGCCATAGCTATGGGCAGTGTGGGGCAGAAGCAGAACCAGAACGGTTAGGAACCAATTGTGGGCATGGGGAGTGCGCTTGGAAAGTTCCGGGAGCCTGGGACACCTGCAGTGCACTTGGGAGAGCCCCAGGGAGCAGCTCCTGTAAACCCGATTCTCCAGTGGAGAGGGAGAGGAGGCAAGGCCCTGGGTCCAAAGGGAGAGTCTCATTTCTGACATGGTCTTAAAGTTCAGCAGGGGGGTGCGGGTCCCCCAGGACTTGCTTGGTTCAGATCCAGGGGTGTAGAAACAGGCAGTGGCCATCTCACTTGCTTTTTCACTCTGTTTGTCTAACTTAGTCATCCTTTCATCAAGAAATCCCAACAGGCTGAGAAGAGCCAAGGGTGCTCACTCACGTGCCGTTTGTATACAAATCGACTGGTTAATTAATTAATTAATTCTCCTGGTTTATTCTGCAATTTTAACTTGCTTTATTCTACAGAGGGTCTGAGGCGGTTTATAAGAAATACATAAAATAAAATAGTAGCCTGAATTAAAATGGAAAAATAAACCTGGGGGAATGAAAAACATAAGGTCTAGACCAGAACAGGGAGAAGAATACGGATAAGTAGTCTAGAAGGTCCCACGTGGTGGTGATTTGGGGGCTTTGAATTCAGCTCATGGCTTCCTGGTAGTCAAAGGAAGAAGGACAATACAGTTAGTTGGACATTCTCAGGGTCCTGACAAACAGACCAGCTCCTCAGGAAAAGCAGAGCGATTCTTGGCATTTGGTTCTGAAAGGAATTTCTCTCTTCGTGTTTTGCAGCAGGGAGCCTGTCATTCAGTTTGTCCCCAAATACTCCAGGGCCTCTGACGTGCCAGCTCTGGGCTCAGCTGGCTCAGTTCCTCCGGAGCCTAAGAATGCAAGGGGGTCCCCTCCTTTAGGTCATTAGCTTTTGTTTGGGAAATGCTAGGCCACTGGGTGACCCCCATTATAGATTTTGCCAGAAATACATACCATCTGTACTGTTATTTACATAATATTTTAATTTAAATTGACTTGAATTTGACTTGTTTAAACATAGCCTCATCCTTAGCAATAGGAATCATGGGTGTAACTGCTAATGCTATGGTTTTATCGGATTAAACAAATTACTACTGAAAAAGAATTTTGTCCATGTTCCTCCTAACATGCTCTAGTAGTGTTTTATGTTGTGCACTTGGGAAATAAGCCCCCCACTGCTTATTATGGATGGTAAAGTGCCAGCCTTTCCCAGAGATGAGGGTTTTCCCAGCCATCTTCTCCATCTGATGGAGTGATGGGAGAAGTTCCCTGGGCAAACCCTGGTGCATGCTTCCCTATAGACCATATAATTGTATATCTAGGGAAGGCTCTTAGCATTCAGTTTTCAGTTCACATTTGACAGACGAGGACAATGAGGCCCAGGAAGGAGGAGGGACTTGCTCAGGATCATGAAACTAGTGACAGAACCGGGTGTCAAGACTCCCCACCATGGGCAGGTGAACATTTAGACATACCAAAGACTTGAGCTCCTTGACTCGCACCAGGAAGGAGTCTAACGGGAAAGAACCACCTGCAGTAAAGGATCTGCATCTTCCCCAACTCCAGTTCAAACCCCATGAGGACCATGTCTGCGTTATTCACCAGGGTAAGCCTGGGGCCCAGCAAGTGCTCAGGAAACAACTGCGGACTGTTAACACCAAGTTCAGGACTGTGTCACCTCTGCAAGGGAGGGAGGGAGCTGCAATTGTGGAGGCTAGGCAGGGGAGCAGGGGCTTCCACTGTATTTGCTGGAGTCTCGTTAAGCTGAGTAGTGGGCTCACCAAAGTTTGTTATGTTATTCTCTACAGTACTTTGGTTTAAATATTTAAAAAGTTTTAAATATATCTGTTGGAGACATGAATAAATCCAGGATTGCTTTAACTAGTGCGTTTTTTCTCTCTCAGTCCCATCTCAAATGATTCTGTCCAAAGTGGAAGAAATGGCTCTGATTTCCAGGACGGGTACTCCCCAGCTGGGAGTCTTCCCGGCCTGTCACTTCTCTCTCCACTTCCAAAGCCTGTGGCACTTGGGGACGAATTTGAGCATAACTGGTTGACTGGGGCCCTGTCCAGCTCAAACTGGGGCCTGGCATCATTGACGTGGTTCATACAAGCCTGGCCTGGGAGGATACTTGGAGACCCCCAGTGGAACTGTGGGGTGCCTCTGATGAGTGCTACATCAGGATAATGAATGTTTCCAAGAAACCAGCCTTCAACCAATGTCTTTGTTGCCCACCTACCAAGGGGTAAGTCTCAGCATATACATTTTGTAAAAAACAGAATGTCTTATTGTCAAATGTCAAGCTAAGACATACTTTGAGATTGCTAAAATGGACCCATGAAGTCTCAGAATCTCAGGGTTGGAAGAAACCTTCAAGGGTTCGACCCAAGCTCCCATACAAGACACAAAGCCTCCCCTAAGGGATGGCTTTCAGGTCACTCACTACCTGGAACAGCAAGCTCTCTCTCTCTCTTTTTTTTTTTACTTTTTTTACTTAGGGGGTGATGGAAAAAGGTATTTTTTTTTTTTTTTAATAAAAATGGAATCACCCTCGATGTGTAGAAAAGTAGGGGAAGCAAACAAACAGACAAAGGTACCTAGTGTTCTTTTTTACTTCAATTGCTCTTTTTCACTCTAATTATTATTCTTGTTATTTTTGTGTGTGTGCTAATGAAGGTGTCAGGGATTGATTTAGGTGATGAATGTACAACTATGTAATGGTACTGTAAACAATCGAAAGTACAATTTGTTTTGTATGACTGCGTGGTATGTGAATATATCTCAATAAAATGATGATTAAAAAAAAAAAAAATGGAATCACCCTATGTACATTTCTCTGCAACCTGCTTTTCTCATGGACAATCCTTCTAGGTCAAAGACTAACATTTTTTTGAGCAGTTAGCATAGACCAGGCACTGCTGTAAGCATCTCACAGGCATCAACTCAGTTATTCCTCCTAACAAGCCTAGAGGGCAGGCACTATTATAATCCCTACTTTACCAAAGAGGAGACTGAGGGTCAGAGAGGTCATGTAATATAACCTTTAAGTGGTGGGATCCCAATCTGAACCCTGGCAGTCTGTCTCCAGACCCTATGTCCCTAGCCACTGTACTGTACTGCCTTTCTAAACAGAGTAGGATCTGTCTCATTCTTTTAAACAGCTGAATGATGGGCCATGGTTAGGATATAACACCTTTTGAACTTTTGTTGAGTTTCCATATTGCTTCTAATTTTTTGTCACTACAATTTTGCAATAAACATCCTTTGTACACATATCTTTGCAGACTGGTGCTATTGTTCCATAGGCCGGATTCCCAGAACTGGGACCACTGGGTCAAAGGGTATGTGTGTTTTGGGTTGAAATCGCTATGGGGCCTATTGTTTGTGCATCTTCCTGATGATGAGACATGTGATTTTCACTTAGTGGTTTTGATTCTGTCCCAAAGACCATGCAGAACACTTCTGACCCTTTTCTCCAGGATAACCCTTGTGATGGTTGGGGACAGAGACTCTGCCTCTCAAGAATTCTCTTCCCCAGCTCTTTCAAATGTTCCTCTGACAACAAGGTTTCATGACCCCTAGGGCTGGTCTAGATCCGGGTGACCCAGCCTATGCCCCTTAATCCCCATTGAAAGACACCATGGAGAGGGAAGTGTCTTGTCTCATGTTAACAGTGAAGAACCAGGTAGGTAGAGAGCAGAGGTCTTATTCTCAGCTCTCCCATATCACATACCTGCCTTCCCAGGAAAGAGGCCCTTTGTAAGATATTAAAAACCAGCCTAATTCTAACCCCACAGAGTAAGAAAATGGTACTCATTCTTCAATCAGGGAAGATGCCAATACTTTTGGAGCTGGACAGACCTGGGAGCATCTTCTAGTTCAACGCCTTATTTGACAAAGGAGCCCTGGAGGGAAATGACCAACCCAAGATCACGCATTGGGTGGGTGGTGATGTTTTCCCAAGCAGGAGCAGGGGCACTGGGGAGCACGTTTCTCCCGCTCTCTTTGCCTCTGGTTCCTAGGAACCGTCTTACTAGAAAGGCGCAGTGTAAATATTTTGCTAAGCAGCCAAGAGAGGAAACTTACCCAGGCTGAGCTGCCCTGTGCTGGGCGCTGGCCACAGACACAATGCTCAATGAGGGCCATTATCTGGGAAGGGAAGGCTGTTTGTTCCGCTGCGGGACGGTGCCAGAGCCCGGAGCCACCAGGCTTGCCACTCTGGCTGCCACACAGTAGAGTATCCTTGCGCTCAGCAGACTCTGCGGTTATGCAATGCTGGGCCAGGAGGTTAACTCTCCCCGGACAGGAGCCAAGCCTTGTTCCTTCCTGCCTCAGCATGTCCATCTGAAAACGCTCAAAATTGAGGACCTCGGTATTTGCAGAAAAATGCTCTGGCCCTAAACCTGCTGGTTTCTTCCAAAGGGTGTAGCATTGGGATATTGGTGTGTCCCATCCCAGTAGCCCCTGGAACCGTCCTCCCAAACCCCTGTGCTCCTTCCAGCCACCGTGCCTCAGGCATTGCTCACAGGCATTGCTATTCTGCCTCCCCGCCTTTGCTCCAGCCGTTC
The DNA here is from genome assembly GCF_015220235.1 of Choloepus didactylus. Lineage (NCBI taxonomy): Eukaryota > Metazoa > Chordata > Mammalia > Pilosa > Megalonychidae > Choloepus > Choloepus didactylus. The sequence continues at coordinate 207,837,446 of NC_051308.1, read as the reverse complement.
CCTCCACCTGGCATGCCCCTTTCCCCCTTCTTTCTCTCTCAGTTGTCTGGTCTAAATCCTTCTTCTAAAGTTCAAGTTCCTCTCCACCACTTCAAAGTCTTCCCTGACCACCCCAGCTCCCAGTGAACTGAACTGAATGGTGAGTTTTCAAGCTGCAAGGATCTTGGAAAGTATTTATCCAATGCCTCATTTCCAGATGAAGAAACTGAGGCTCAGAGAGGTTGACTTGCCTAAAAGAGCAGAGTGAGTGGGTAGAAGTGTCAATAGGATTCCTCCTCTAAACTCCTTCTCTTACACCCCACATCCCATCTGGTGGCAAATGATATTAGCTTGGCCTTCAAGCTACATCCAGGAGCCGAACCCTGCCCACCGTCATCACAGCTACCACCCTGGTCTGTGCTGCACCCTCCCCCTGCTTGGGCAACAATGCCAGCCTCTTAGCTGGTCTTGCTTCTTCGTTGCAATCCCCATGTGGCAGCCAGGAAGAGCCTTTTGGAACATTCGTCAGACCAGGCCACTCCTTTGCTCTCATCAACAATGGCTTTCCGATAACCTGCCCACTCTCCTCCTACGTTTCCCCTCCAATGTCACCTTTCCTATTAGGGCTACCCTGACCACCTGATTTAAAAATCCCAACAACCTGTCAACCCCCCCAGCACCCTCTATTTCTTTCCTGATTGTCACCTTATCACATATTCTATATTTCACTGCTTTATATGTTTGTCTATTTTCCCCTACAGGAATGTAAACTCCAAAAGGGCAGGAATTTTTGTGTGCTTTGTCACCTATAACAGTGCCTGGCACCCTGTCTAGGAGGGGCTGGTTTTAAGGACTATCTGCTTCTTTGAGGATGGATGGTGATGGTGGTGGTGGTAGAGGTGCCGCCGTGGCATAGTCAGGGTGTTAGAGGGGGAAGGGGACGAGCTTGGTGGCTCATGCAGGGTCAATGGGAGGAGGAACTCTGAAGGCAGGAGGCCAGGTGGAGGCTGCCACAGATGCTATATTCTTAGGGGCTTAGGAAGGAAGTTTACAGACACCTGGGCCTTAGCACCCCACCCGAGGCAGAGGCTGGTCAGACTGGGCTGCCATGGGAACCCAGGTCACTCCCCAGATGGGCCACACTTTGCTTTTAGGCACCCTGAATTTACAAGTCCAGGATTCTGTATTTTATTTTAAAGCTCCCCAGATTTGGAGGCCTTGGCTGAGATCTTTTGCAAAGAGCTTTATTCCCAATAATAAATACCTGCTGAATGAATAGAAGAGAGAGATGGAAGGAAAGGGGAAGATACGCTAAGATAGGCAGAAGAGAGGATGATGGAGGTTCAGGGATAACAAAATGATCCCAAGAAAAGATGCCAAACAGAGCTCAAACCAAGACAGAATGGCAGGGCTTGTCCTGACAGGTGGGAACAGGCAGTTCTCGTTTTCACTCGCTCTCCCCACACCTGCAGCTACACTGGCTGTGAGCACAAATCTCAAGCAAACAGAAACTCGTGATTTCCATTTTATTTTGACAGACAGTCTTATTTACCCATGGCACAATTTATTTTAGGTTGGCTGGCTTTATTGTAAAGAGGAACCTGAACTAAGTTACCTAGGTGAAAGGCTACGCAAAAAAAATTTTTTTCCTTCTTCGTACATCCCTGCCCCCATCCTGATGCTGCTCTTGCGTCTCTGAGCACTTGTTCTCCAATTCTTTTACCTGAGCCTTTTCTTCCTCCTCCTATATATGTGTGCTCATTCCTCAAGCTTTGGTCCTGACCCCCCTACTCATCTCTCTCTGCCACTCTCTCTTTGGGCTCCTTAATGGCTTCCACACTACACACATCACCTGCCCTGCCCTGAGCTCTCTCCGATCTTGCATTTCAGCTGCTGCACATCTTGGCTTGGCTGCCCTGCTGGCCTCTTAAATTCATCCTTTCTCCCCCTCTGCCTCTGGTACTATCCTCCTCCTAAACCACCAGCCTGGCAACTTCAGAGGCACCTCTGAACCCTGCCACGCACCCATCCATCGCCCCTTATTTGTTCGGCAAGGACTGACTGAGCATGCTCGGTGCATTGCACTGCACTGGACTAGGGACACTCACCAAGCCTGCCCTCCTCCCTCTGCTGTACCTGTGCCCCACCCCCAGGCCCCGAGATTGTGAGAAGCCTGCTGCAGAACTAGTCAGTCCCAGATCTGCAAGGAATATGCAGTGCGACTTGCTGTTTTAGTTTCCTAGCTGCTAAAACAAATACCACACAACAGTTGGCTTAAATAACAGGAATTTATTGGCTCAGGTTTTGTGGCTCAGAGAAGTCCAAAACTGAGGCAATAGCATGGTGATACTTTCTCCCCAAAGACTGTGTGACATTCTGGGGCTGACTGCTGGTGATCCTTGGTCCTTGGCTTTTCTGTCACCTGGCAATGCATATAGCATCAAATACTTCATTCTCTTCTGGGTACCATTGATTTCCAGCTTCTGGCTGCTCCCCATGGTTTCTCATCCCATGCCAAATTTCCTCTGCTTAAAAGGACTTCAGCGATATTGGATTAAGGCCCACTCTCATTCAGTTTGGGGACACCTTAACTCATAACATCTTCAAAGATCCTACTTACAAGGGATTCACACCCACAGGACCAGGGGTTTTGACGTGAATATGTCTTTTGTGGGGGATATGATTCAATCCCCAACTGCCTACCCTGTGGACCCCCAAAAGACATTTTCTTCCCACATGCAAAACACATTCATTCCATCACAACATCCCCAAAGTCTTAAGCTATTTTAGAACAATGCTAAGTACAAAGTCTCATCAAAATCAGTTTTGGGTGTGGTCCATCCTGGGGCAAAACTCCTCTGTCTGATGGACCTATGAAACCCAGAAAACAAGTTATCTGCTTCCAGTATACAATGGAGGGTCAGGCATGGAATAAACATTCATCTTCCAAAAAGGAGAAACCGGAAAGAAAACAGGGTCCCAAACAGTTCCAAAACCCAGTTGGGCAAACTCTATTAGATTTCAAGGTCTGAGAGTCAGCTACGGATCAAAGTTTGTCCTCCAGGCCTGATGGAGTGGCAGCCCCTCTACTTCCAAGCCCTTGTGCAGCAGCCATGCTCTCCTGAACACTGGGGTGAAGGCCCCATCTTCTCTGCACGTTGGAATGGGGCCAGGCTCTTCACAAATGCTGGGGACTGGCCCCACTATCTCCAAGCACTGGAGTGGTGACACATTCCCTGAACAATGGGGCGCAAGGTCCACACTCCCCAGCCACTAGGGCAGATGGCTGCCCCCTCCAAGCGCAGGGGTGCACGTGCCCTTTCCTGGGTGGACCTGCTCTCTTGGCCTGAGGAGATCCTTTCAGTCCAGACCTTGGCTTCCCTGGTTCTGCCCTTGAAGTCATTCTTCAATTCATCCCTTCTTTGTCCCTTTCAGTCCAGACTGGCAGTGGTTTTGCTCATGCCAATTTTGCCAAAAGCTTGTTGGCTTTATGTGCATTTCAAGTGGTTCCAAACAGTCAGACAGTAGAACTTTCCACAGATCCTTCCTGGATAACTGCATTTCCAAACCTGACTTCCACGGAAGTGGCTAGCTGGATCCATGCTTGGCCACACCTTCTGTACCTGAGGGTTGTTCAGTTAAGCCCTCACATGGAGCCCTGTTCTCTGGGCTACTGGTCCTGGTCAGAGGACACTATCTGGACAGGCTCAGAATTTTCAAAATCATTAATTGCTAGTTCCTTTGTAAGCTGCAAGGAGAAGCCAGGATGTACCTTCCACACTTAACTTGGAAACCTCCTCTGCTAAGTATCCAACTTCATGCCTGTGCCAGTTTGAATGTATTATGTCCCCCCAAACACCATTATCTTTGATGTAATCTTGTGTGGGCAGACATTATCAGTGTTGATTAGATTGTAATTCTTTGAGTGTTTCTTTGGAATGCGCCCCACCCAGCTGTGGGTGATGACTCTGGATAATTTCCATGGAGGTGCTGCTCCGCCCATTTGGGGTGGGTCTAAGTTGATCAGTGGAGTCATATAAATGAGCTGACATAACAGAAGGAACTCAGTGCAGCTGTGAGTGACATTCTGAAGAGGAGCTACAGCCAAGAGGGACACTTTGAAGAAAGCACAGGAGCTGCAGATGAGAGACAGTTTGAAGACGGCTGTTGAAAGCAGACTCTTGCTCTGGAGAAGCTAAGAGAGGACAAATACTCCAAATACAACTAAGAGTGACATTTTTGAGGAACTGCAGCCTAGTGAGGAACATCCTGGGAGAAAGCCATTTTGAAACCAGAACTTTGGAGCAGACGCTAGCCATGTGCCTTCCCAGCTAACAGGTTTCCCGGACACCATTGGCCATCCTTCAGTGAAGGTACCTGACTGCTGATGTGTTACCTTGGACACTTTACAGCCTTAAGACTGTAACTGTGTAACCAAATAAACCCCCTTTTATAAAAGCTAATCCATCTCTGGTGTTTTGCATTCCAATAGCATTAGCAAACTAGAACAATGCCTTACAAGTTCCACTTTCAATCTGACATCAGAACACAATTTTGCCAAGTTCTCTGCTACTTTATAGCAAGGTTCACCTTTCCTCCAGTTTCTAATAACACATTATTTCCTTCTAAGTCCTCATCAGAGGAAACTTTAACATCCAAATTTCTACCAACAGTCTCTTGAAAGCAATCTAAACTTTTTCTATCAAGCACCTCACAATTCTTCCAGCCTCTACCCATTACTCAATTCCAAAGCCATTTCCATATTTTCAGGTATTTATCAGCAGCACCTCACTTTCTGGAACCAAAAACTCTAGTTTTCTAACTGTTGAAACAAATACCATACAATGCACTGGCTTAAACCATGGGAATTAATTGGCTCATAGTCCTGAGGCTAGGAGACGTCCAACATCGAGACCTCGGCAAGGCGATACTTCTTCTCAAAGACTGTGGCATTCTGGGGCTGGCTGCAACCATCCTTGGTCCTTGGCTTTTCCATCACATGGCAATGCACATGGCAGCATCTTCTCTTTGTCTTTCAAGTTCCACTGATTTCCAGTTTCTACTGCTCCTCGTTGCTTCTCTTTTGTGTCCAATTCCCTTTGCTTACAAGGATTTCAACCATATTGGATTTAAGCGTACACTCATTCAGTTTGGCAGCACCTTAACTAATAACATCTTCAAAAGGGTTCATACCCACAGGATCAGGGGTTGGGACCTGAACATGATGTCTTTTGTGGGGGACGTGATTCAACCCCAACACTTTGCCATGTCTGAGCTTGAGTGTTCTTATCTGCTGTTTGAGAGGATTATTCATTCCTGCCCCACCTCTCTCCAGCCTGATGAAGACTTATGATCATCATCCCCAGCCATGTTGCAGCCTTTTTCCTCTTACAGACCTTGGCCTTAACCCCCGTGGCCTTGTGGCCTCTAGCCTGGGACAGGGCCCTGGAATCTGCATTTTAAAGATACATTCCAGGTAATTCTGATGCAAGGGCAAGAAGGGGGTGTTGTGGACCTCACTTGGAGAAATTCTGGCTTGTGGGATAAAGTCCAAACTCCCTTACCAAGCACCCCATCACTGATCAGACCCTAGCCCCCCTTTCCAGGTGTGGGCGCCATCAGTCTTCCTCTGAGAAAGCCCTCAGCTGTAGTCAGGCCAGTCTGACCACTCACTGCCCCAAACCCAGAACCTAGGCTGCTCTTCTCTTGCCTTTGTCTTTCCCTCCCTCAACTCAAATGCTTTCTCCTTCCTCTCTAAAGCTCAGAGCTTGATACCCCCAGCACATGGATTGTCATTTCTTGCCTGGGTTGCTGGCTAACTTTTCACCAGCTCACGTCCCAGCTTCTTAACTAGACTTTCTAACCAAACTTTCTAACCAGACTGTGAGCTCCCTGCAGATCTTTGTGGTCAACTCAACACATGCTTATTCAGCCCCTACAAAACCTACATGGGCCTCCTACTGGGCACTGGGGTTACAGAGGAGGAAAGCAGAATACCTGCCTAGAAGGGCGCTCCCCTCCAAGGGGAGAGATGACACTTGCACACTTGATCGGAGTAGAAATAAAGATGGGGTGCCACAGAATCCCAGAGAAAGGGTTCCTAATGTCATGGGGAGAGGGGCAGCAGGGGGCAGGGAAGGAAAATCCAGAAAGAAGGAAAATCCAGAGAGAAGGAACAGCATGTGCAAAGGGGTAAAGTGTGAGGAGCACAGAACAGAAGGGGGGAGGGGGCAAAGGGATGGAGACCATGGGACGGGGGCTGGATTGGGAATGCTGAGCTAAAGGGCTGGGCTCCTCCTGTACGGGTGGGGTTGGCAAATCCAGCTTGCTGCCTCTTTTTATACATAAAGTGTTATTGGAATACAGCCACACCTATTTTTATGGCTGCTTTCGTGCTTCACCAGCACTGCTGAGTAGTTTGCAACAGAGACTGTATGGCCTGCAAAGCTTAAAATATTTACTGTCTTGTCCTTTACAGAGAAGTCTACCGATCCCTGCCATAGGCAGTGGGAAGTCATGGGCAGATTTTAAGCAGGGGAAAGCATTGTCAGATATGTGTTTCACCTTTCTATCACTCTGGGACAGTGGAACAGATAAGCCTGCAGGAAGGGAGAGTGGTTAAGAGGCTGGTACAACTGCCCAGGTGGGAGATGGATACCAACAACACTGCTTTATCTGGTAAGAAAATTACTGTGAGACTGCTATGTGCTCACCCCGGGCTAAGCCCTTTACATATATTCCCTTACTTAGTGTGAACAGCCACAGCGGGGAATAGGGAGTGTTGTTATTCCCAACACAGAGGAGGCACAGAGAGGTGAAGTAGCTTGCTTAAGGTCACACAGCATGGCCGAGCCAGGATGCAAACCCAGGTGGTCTAAACTTGAGCTGGGCTCTTCACTGAGCTGGGGGCCCTCAGTGCCAAGCTCAAGGTCTTTGGAGTAGAGCATATTTGCTTGTTGACAGATCCCTTTGAGCGGCCCTGAGAATTCACAGAACATGAGCCCTCTAAAGGAGAAAATCTACCCAGAGCTGAGCCAGGCAGGAAGTGGGAGGCAGGAGTGTGGCTATTTTGGAGAAGCGACATGAAAAACCACCAAACTTCCTACCTGTCCCGTTTTGCTCCCATCTGTCCATGGAAACAAGGCTGCCCCTCTCTTAGATAAAAAGGTGTTTTCCCCACACAGAAGCTCTGCCTCTGGTGGTAGGAGAGAGAACACTAAGCTTAGCACATTTTTGCTATTTTTAAAGGACTATATAAACAAACAGGGGTATATAAATAAGAAAAAAATGAGGTCATCCTTTTAAAATCTAAAAATGTTCTTTTTCTATGGGGTGAGCAGCAAAACCTCAGAAAGGATTGGTACTTTTTTATGCCCTTGGGGCCTTCTTTAGCCCACAGCCTCTTAGAGACACCAGGCCTGCCCCTCCCTTTGCTGCCCGCAATGAGGGGTCTCAGGTAGACCTGGGAGCTGCACGACTCCAGCTACCCCCTCCAGGGGCCATCTGCCCCCAGCCAGGTAACTCCCAAATGCTGCACCAGGCTCACAACACCCTCTTCCTGCACAAACCCTGGCTTGGCATTCTGACCCAGCTCAGAACTCCCACCATTGCTCTCCCTTCTCCCCTGCCCCACATCTTTATCTGCCAATGTGCCAGAAAGGCCATTGCATTTGTATGCCAAGTAGAAGCATTTGTATGTACCCTCCACCCTTTCTCTGCACGCATTTTTATCTTTGCCCATGTTCTTCTGGACCTCTTCTCCCAAGTTTATGGTTGGAAGTCATTAATGCAGTCCCAGAGAGCTGTTTTTAGGTCATCAACAAATGTTAGGTGGAATCTCAAGCTTTGGCAAAAGCTCACATGGCCTCTCTGTTTCCTGAGAACTTTTTCCACTACTGACTCCACTCACCTCCCCGTGACCCTCACCTGCCACTGACAGCATCCTCTTACTTCTCTCCTCCACCATCTTCCACTACTTCCTCCTCTGCTTCCCTAACCCCAGCTCTTAGCATCCTTGGCATCAGCTATACTTAAGCCACAATATTTGCTAAAGGGGTGGTTTTCAAATTGTGTTCTATGGAGGTGTCAGAGGTTCTTCAAACATTATATGAGAAATTTATTCTAAAAATAGTTTGACTATTATTAAAACCATCATGAAAAATGGACGTGCACATTCAAACGTGTTCTAGGGCACGTTGTAATACATTGAGTACAACCCACTGTGCTATAGGCTAATTTGGTTTGTTCAGACCTGGAGTTAGGTCTGGGTAGGTCTTGAACTTCTGTATTGAAATACGTCCTCAATTAGAAATACTGGAGTTCATTACTGGTCTTTTGTTGTTGCTGTTGCTGTTTTAGTTTACTCTTATGTAAAACTGAACAAGCAAGTATACTCCAAAACTCTCAAAAGGACAATGCATTACATGGATTATCACAAAAATATCATAAACAATTGTGGTGCTTCTTGTCTGACTCATGTTAGTGATAAGAAGGAATTCGAGCAGTTGTTTGATATTGTCAGTGATTCAAACCAGACTTTCCTTCTACTCCCCTCCAAATACCCAGATAACTATCAAAGACCATCCTTTGGTTGCAAAGCATGCTGTTAAAAATCTGTTGCCACTTACATCATCTTATTGATGTCATTTAGAATTTTCTTAATACAGCTCAACCAAGCCAAGCAATACAAAAACAAAACAGGAATATTGGATTTTGCAGCTAATAGAGCAACACAGTGGTCATCTAGAACAGAGGTCAAGGTCAGCAAACCTGGCAAAGGACCAAATAGTAAATATTTTTTTGTTTTGAGGGACAGATGGTCTCTTTTACAACTACTTAACTCAGCCATTACAGCAGGGAAGTGACCAGAGATAATATGTAAACAAATGGCATGGCTGTTTCAATAAAACTTTATTTACAAAAGAGGTAGCAGGGCTTCATTTGCCTAATCCTATTTTAAAATCTCAGGTTTCAATGTCCACCTGTACCAAGGCAGTGTCATTGTGCTATTTATTAGTGAACTTTGATAATAAATAAATGTTAATAATTTAAACTTAATTATTTAATATGTAATAATGTGTATTACTAAATGTGTATTAATGAACTACCACTTTAACCTGTTTTATATATTTGTTTTCCATGTAAGATTTCACTTTCAAAAATAGCTTCTAAGACTATAAAAGTTTGAAAGCTACTAGTACAGAGAGTTTGCTGTGGAGAAAATGCTTTCACATTCGTTTTCAAAATAGATTTGTCACTCATTCAGAAATTGCATTTATTCTGGTTGCGACTACATTTTTTATGGGGTTGATCCCATTCAAGACAGACTAAAAATTTCAAAGGTAGAAGGAGACCTGGAAGTTAACTAGTAACTGCCTACCTTCTGCAGCATTGCTAGGTTATCCCTACCCTGCCTGGATTTCTCTAGCACCATCAGAAGGGATATGTGCAACTCCCACGTTACTTGCTGGGCCAGTCTCCATCCATCTGCCCCCCTGCTCCACTCTCTGCTCCCCTCTCTGTCCCAGAGGCTGGCATTTAAGGCACAGAATACCTTGCTCTTGAGCTTCTGGTTGGCTTTGGCCAGTGGAAAGCACTGGCAGAATTTGGGAGGGTGGAGGAAAGCGATGTGGTAGGATTTATTTCTCCCACTCCCTCCCTGCTTGGCCATGGTTCTGACACTGGCTGCTTCCCTCAATAGCCACAGGAGCTGTGGGGCTACCCCTCTCCCAGGACTCCAGCTCTCACCAGCTCTGATGATGCCAGCCCCACCACCACACCTGCCACACAGGCCTAAGGGTGGTAATGGTTTCCTGCTGTTTCAGATCCATGAGACTTTTACCTCCCCTTGTTGGGTGCCTTAACCATGCCTTCACTACTTTAAATAGTTGCTTTAAAAAATCACTTTCATAAAACCCTTTTGAGAGTGTGCTTTGTTTCCTGCCTGGGTCCCAAATGATGATTGCTTAATAGGAAATCATTTGCCTGTTGCTCCTTTCTTTCCCCCTTTTCTAGAGCAACCCAGCTCCAGCTATGGAGATGAGGACCCTAGGGGAGGGCAGAACCACTCCATGGAAGGAAATGGGTCTCTGAATGAGCTTGTGGAACAGAACTGTCCACCAACTGCTCACTCCTGGACTCTGATGTGAGATGAAAATTAAATTCCATGTTATCTAAGTCACCATAGTTTGTGGGTCTTCTTGTTACAGTAGCGTGAGTCACACCCTAACTGATACCACCTAAAATTGCCACAGCTGTTTGCATAGCACTAGCCACTGCCAGCTTATGTCTTCAAAACATCAAGCCCTCAAGCCCTGTGCTTGATCAAATGATTTTTTTTTTTAACCAACTCAAGGTCTTTACATCTCATTCCTTCTGTCTAGTCTGGGCTGTGGAGAGCTTTCTAACCTGATTTTTGCCACCCCATGTGTCATCTTTCCCTCAGAGAACCCTACCTCTATCTCCCACCATGGTTGGCAAGCCCTGAGGACCGTGGCTCTGCTCTCCATGCTTCCCCTCCAGCCACCAAAGGGATGTGGCTTAGATGTGAATCTCGTGTTATTCCAGCCCTCTGCAAGTCCTGGATGGCTCTCCACTGCCCCCAGGACCTGGGGGACTTCAAGGTCTGTTCCCACCCTTCTCCAATCTAGTTTGTGGCCAGTCCCTCAGACTCACACTGCAACTTCCCACTTCAATCAAATGAGTGACTTGGAATTCCCTGAGTGTGCCATGAAGCTCACAGCTCCATGACTTTCCCTATCCTGTTCCCATTTCTTGGAATGCCCTTCCCAAAAAAATCCAGCTCAGAAGTCACCCCTTGCCTCACTGGTTTGCTGGAGCCAATTCATACTGGCTCACAAAAGGTACTTGTTAGCATCTCTTCTCAGATCTGTGTTCAGTGACATCATATTGGTAAATGAAATAGACCGTGGTAGGAACATTTACACCATGAGAAGTGGCAAGCACTCTCAAGAAGATTTTCCTGCCCCCAGAGAGTCAGTCATTAAACATTTACTGACAACCACTACCCTCTCCCACCTACCCGCACAGATAGTTAATCTCTCCCTTCAGAAACACCTCCTTTTCTTGACTCTGTACCTGTAGCTGCACTTGCCACATGGCACTTATGTCTGCCAATGTGCTCATATCCGTACTAGGCTGTGGGCACCCAGGAGCTGCACCTCACACAGAACCTGGCACAAAAAAGACATTGATCAGTGAAGGCGTGGATGAACTAACAAATGGAACTGTCCATTCTGGCTCAACTTCCTGACAGCTGGGTAACCCTGAGCATGTTTGCTAACTCTTCTGAGCTTCAATTCTCTCTCCTGTAAATAAACCTGAGAATAAAACACACATCAAACCTGGGTTGCACTTTTCCCTCTAAAGGCTGCTTAGGGTAGTGGTTACAAGCATGGACTCTGGTGCCTGGTTCAAATCCTGGCTCTGCTAGTTACAAACCATCTACCCTTGGCCAAGTTACAAACCATCTACCCTTGGCTTGTTGTAAGGATTAGGTGGATTCATACATGTAACACCCTTAGAGTAGAACTGAGTTTGTATTTGGTAAATGCTAGGGATTATAGACATTTATTTAGCCTGCGGTCAAATCTTCTCTTACTATTCCCCTGAAAACTCCCCCAGTCTGAGGCTAGTCTCCTCTGATGGCCTTCATTTCATGCCAATGTTGCCGCACACAGATATTCTACAACTTCCTCATTACAGACCTGCCTGGGAATCAGTGGGAAATAGGAGAGCTAGCTCCCCTTCCCAGCTCTGCTATTAGTTTGCAGTATGAGAAGAGAAAAGTTTAATGCTTCTCTCTGGGTCAGCTTCTTTTCCCACACATCAAGAGGGCTGAATTCAGATGACCTCAAAAGTCCAGTCTAGTGCACACAAGCCACGATTCTAGTCACTCCAACTCCTCCCATACTTGGGAGAGATGCAACTCTAGACTCTCCCCTCTCATCAGGCTCAGTTAAAGAAAGTTTTCATGCCTGGAAATTTGCTATTTGAGAAGGCAGTGCATTTGTAGGAAATACTTTGTTGTTTTGCCAAACCTGCTCTGATGCTCTTCTGGGCACCTGTAACTGATGCAGCCTCTCCAGGTCCATGATCTAGAGCTCAATTCTTTATGGTGGGTAAAAGGAAATAACAGACCCTTCTGAATCTTTTGCCCTAAAGATAAAGAGCCTCCTGGGAGAAGGGGAAATAGAGAGGGAGAGTAAGAGAAAGATGACTTTTATCAAGGACCTCCTATGTGAGAGGCTGTGCACAGGTGCTCATTTATGTGTGTCCTCTCACTGAAGAGCAGGACAACCCTCTGGCATACGTGTCATTATTGCAGATGAGAAAACTGAAGCTCAAGGGGGTTAGGGAAAGTTCCGGAGTCAGGCCTGGAAGCCAGACCTCCCTGACTGGCAAGTCGTCATTCCTCCTGTGACGGGGAACAAGCAACTTCCCAACAAACACCAGACACCCAGGGAGACCAGAGCCTTAGCTGGACCTCCCTCCCAACTCCTGGGACAGGGCAAATCACCGTCCCTCTTCAGTGGGTGGCCTCGTCTGGGGCTCTCTGGGGCCCAGGCCACTGAGGGCTATGACTCCAAGCCTCCTTGCCCTCAAATAATTCCAAACACAGCTGTCCCAAGCCCCATATAGTGTTAAATGGCCTTCCCACTCTCTTTAGCACAGGGGAGTCTGCAATACCCCTGAAGGGTGGCATGCTGCCAGCTCCTGCCTGGCACACCTGCCAGCCTGGAACCTGAGCCCTAACCTCACTCCAGTGTCATATATTCCAGCCCCATCCCTAAGGCCAGGGGAGGCTATGCCAACAATGGGCTGTGATCGCCTGAGCACTCCAGCACTGAGTCAGCCCCTATTAATCACAGATGCCTTTATTCCCCAGGGAGAGCAGGGGAAGGGGTGGGGGCCAGATTTCTTGCTGGAACTGACAGCTCATTTCTCTCCGGGCAAGTCCAATCCTCTGCAGATCCTGCCATGTAGCTGGCGGAACCCACATGGACAAAAAGAGGTTGGGAGTGAAGTAGGAGAGGGGTGAATGCCAGGTCTGGGGAGGATTCCCCTGCCTGCACCACCCATGACAGTTCCCCCAGCCCTCTGCCTGCACCCCTTAGAAGTTTCTGTTTCTGGTTAGTTGAAACATCTATTGCACACTCAGCTGTATAAATCCAGAGTCTGCTCTGAGACTGCTCTGGAGGAGATCCATAAACATCTAACTGACATGTGCAGAACGAAACAAAAACTAAATTCAAGCGCCAGGATGTGCCCCAGGATGCCAAGGAAGAGACCCATTCATTATAGTGCTATTGATTCCTATTAAAATGCAGACCCCTGGGGGAGGGGTCATGCTCCAAGCTGTTTCAGCCTTTCTTCAGGAGGAGGAGAAAGTGCTGAGTCTTTTGTACACCAAGTCTCTGCCCCTTACTAGCTGTGTGACTGTCTTTAAATTATGAACTTCTCTGTTCTCAGGTTCCTTATCTGTACTAAAGTTTGGCTGGGGGGACTGTGAAGGATTCAGTCCTGTCCATAAGTGTCAGTCCCCACGTGCAGCAAGTGTCAGTCCACTTCATGTCACCATGACTCTTTAGAACTCACTGGTACCAGATGACAGAGTACAGGGGGCAGGGTGACTGCATGAGTCAAAAGAAGGCTCATGTTTGGGGAGCCCTTGCTTTGTGCCTGGCAAGTTCTGGGGGCCCTATCTATCTTATCTATCCATCCATCCATCCATCTCTTCACAGCAACCCTTTGAGGTAGGTACCATTGCTAGTCCCATTTTATAAGTGAGAAAAATGAGGAACTTGCCTCCTAAGGTTACAAAACCAGTCAGTACCTGAGATGGGGTTTGAATCTGGGCAGATTCAGAGCCTATATTATTAAACCTACACCAAACTTCCCCACCTCAAAATGATGCTCAAATGCCCAGTTCTTTTTCTTTGGAATTCAGGGAATGATTCCCCCAGCTCCACTGCAGAAACCTGGTCAAGGCCTGGGGGGGTGGCAGAGCCCCAGCCACCCACCGTCCAGTCAGCTACAGTGATGGACAGTGAGAAAACTCTTGAATTCATCAGACTCAAAACACAGACTCCTGTGGCCTCACCTCTGAGAGTCTGGTTCAGATGGTATGGGGTGGGCTAGAAAGCTACTTTTTCTTTTTTCTGTTATCAGGCACCTTTCCCCCGCCCTGGGTGATTTCAATGCACTCCATCCACAACCAGACCAAACATCCAAGGACTGATTACTGACCTAGAGAGCTCCTGGCAATCTCATACATATTATTTCCAAACCAGTAAATTTCAATCTTGACTGTACATTAGAATTATCTGAAGGGCCAATAATAATAATAATAATAATACCAATTCGATCAGTATCTCTGGTGCTGGAACCCTGGTGTCTGAATTTTCAGAAGGTGATTCTAACGTGCAGCCAGAGCTGAGAACCACTACTCCAAGCCCCGAGCCCCTTCCCTTCTTCAATAGCAGGGAGTTCCTTGAAGAGATGCTGCTCTGTCTTTAATGCCTGCTCTACGTTGCTGGCAGTGGGTGGGGGTGCCAGGGACAGAATGGAATCTGAGGAATCGGGGGGACAGGACTGCAGTTCAGGCAGCAGCAGCATGGGGCAGAGCACTAGCGCTGACACTCAAACTGTACACTCCTGCACCCAACAGACCCAAGGACTTCCAGCATAGCTTTCACAGGGTCTCAAGAGAGGTCATCATCATCATCATCATCACCAGAATTTTAAGAGGAAGAACACAGACACGCTCATGCAGGAAAGACCAAAACAGCACCCCAGCAAGGATTTTTGGTGACAGCCTATTTTTTACCTGTGCTGAAGGCACCACTTTCGATGACCAAAACTAAAACGCTCTTCTCTCTGAAAACCAGCACTCATGTCCACTCCTGCCGTTGCTGCCCGTTCCTTACACGTTGCTCTTCCCTCTGGAGGGGAGAGCTTGCCTGGCCAGTATCTCTTAAGGCTTCTCCATGAACGAAGTCAAGACTTCTGGGTCTGTGCCTCCGATCCTGCAGGGGAGGGGGGAAAGCATGGTCAAAGTGGAGCCGGCACTCGTCAGCTGCTTCACACACAGAAAAATCCCTGCCTGATCCCAGGAGCCCAAGCTTCCAACCCCTCCCCAAGCTGCCTTTCTTGGTGTGGGCCCAGATCCTCATGCCCTCCTGGGGGAGACGGCTGGTGGCATGGGGCCCGGGTGCCTACCACGCTCTCCCTTGCACCCGACACTGAACTTGGCTGAGCCACTATTTCTTCCCCTGTGTGGTAGGCAGAATTCTAAGACAGCCCCAAGATTTCCTGTCCCCTTGGTGTATGCATCCTGCAAATTCCTCAGGACAGTGAATGTTATGATCAGGTTATGCTATGTGGCACAACTGACCTTCAAATAGGGAGATTATCTGGATGGGCCTGATGTAATTACATGAGCCTTTGGAAAAAGAGCTTCCTCTGGCTGCTGACAGATGAGGAAGTCAGAGAGAGATGAAACACACGAAAGATTGGACATACTGCTGCTGGCTTGAAGACGGAGGAAGCCACATGGAAAGGACCTGAGAGCTGCCTCAAGGAGCCGGGAACAACCCCTGGGTGACAACCAACAAGGGGGATCCTAGTCCTTCCACCACAAGGTACTGGATTCTGTCAACTACCTGAATGAGCCCAGAAGCAGATTTTCCCTTAGATCTCCAGACGAGAACTCAGTCTAGCTGATACCTTGATTTCAGCCCTGCGCAGAGAACCCAGCCACACCGAACCAGACTTCTGACCTCTAGAACTGTGAGCTAATAATGGGCATTGCTTTAAGCCACTAAGTTTGGGGTAAGTTGTTACATACCAATAGAAAACTAATACAGCCTGTAAAAACTATGGCTATGAGGGCATGGATGAGAACTAAGTGCATTAATAGGCATAAGAACACATTGTAGTCACCAAATCGCTAAACAAAACAGGACTTTCAGGCCAGGGGGGAGTCCTGGTTCCAGGCTCAACAAGGACTACTGAATGAAAGAGTGAGCACAGTTTTAATTAACCCACTTACAGGCTGTTGTAAGGACCAAATGACATACAGATGAAAGTGCTTCCTAAACTAGAAAGTCTGAGCTGTTTTTAGTCGAGGATGACATGACACGTCACCACCCACGCTGCTCTCTTTGCACTGGGCTCTGGTTTGTCCGCCCGTGGCCGTGTGGGGTAGTGGCTGAGAACAAGGCTTCTGGGGCTTCAAGTCCTGTCTCTTCCACTTATTACCTCTGTGGCTTTGGAAAGTTGCTGAGCCTGGTGATGCCTGAAAAATGGGGCTAATAATGGCAACTGTCTTCTAGGGTTTCAATGAGTCAGTCCACTTAAATGGCTCAGAACAATACCTGGCACATGGTATGAGTCGTACAACTGTCATGAATATTGTCCCAGACTGGAACCTGATAATCTAGGTCCAGAGTAAGCAGAACTGGAGCAGTGTCACTGTCCTTGTTTGGCGCATCATACTTCTTACCAAAAAGCCCTGGAACAGTGTTTTGGCAACCATATTGCATTGCTGATTCCTGTGGATTTTAGAGCAACTGAAGAAGCCCCTGTGCTGTCCCCTCCCCCACCACACCTGCTGCTGGTAAATCCGAACCCCAGGCAGCACATGGTGTGGCTGGCCTTGGCCGTGGCTCCAGTCTATTTTAATAAAAATGGCTGTCTTCTATTCCTCCCAGCGTAGAAACACCGGTTTCTTAGCACTTGCTATTCTACAAATATAATGCACAATTTCCCACTTCCAAGCCTCTGCTCATGCAGTTTCTACTGCTTGGAATGCTACCCTCCACCCCAACAACCAGTGGTGTTGGCCTAATCCTGCCCATCCTCCTTCAAGAGGCCCAACTAGCTCCTCCACAACTGGATGCAAGTTCTGCCTCCCCAGATGCCCCAGAGCACAGCTGCGGGCCTGTCCTAAGATAAATAA
The DNA here is from genome assembly GCF_015220235.1 of Choloepus didactylus. Lineage (NCBI taxonomy): Eukaryota > Metazoa > Chordata > Mammalia > Pilosa > Megalonychidae > Choloepus > Choloepus didactylus. Next base: position 207,820,486 of record NC_051308.1, on the reverse strand, counting down.
CAGTGCCTGGTGTCAACAGGGATTCTACGAGTTGTAACGCCCTGCTAGACCACACACACCTGGGGAGGGTCAGTCTGACTCATCAGCCACCCTAGAGCCCGCCCTTGTGTCTCACAAGCCAGTGAAGAACGATTCTCTTTAGAACCTGGTTGTGTTGTTCATTTAGCAGTTATGCATTCACGGCCTATTTTGGGTCATTCCTAGTGGTAGGTGCCAAGGGCCACGTGCCACAGATAAAAGACAGCAAAGATTCAGTCCTCCTCTTCAAGGGGATCATATGAGTGGGGGGAGAGGGGCAAGGAATCAAAGAAATGCCTGACAGTGTTACAGGTTCTGAGTTACTACATGGTGAAGGCATAAAGAAAAGAGTGGTCAAATCAGATGCTGTTTGAGCATGGGGGTGGTGGGAAAAGGGGGGAGAGGAATGGAGGAGGGGTAGAGAGATGGTATTTTAAACTGAGGAGGCAGTTTTTAAGTAAAAACGGGACACCCCCAAATGTCCCACAGTGTTCATAAATTGCACACGGTCCCTGTGGCTGGGGGGCAGTGAGCGCGAAAGAAGTTAGAGCTGGGTAGGGGCAAGGCCATGGAGGATTTGATAGATGTAGCCTGGACTTGATCTTGCAAGCCGGGTGAGGTCACGGAATCGTTTTAATCAGTGAGGTAATGCAGTCCGGACGAGTGCGCTGAAGAGAGGAGGGCTTGGAAGGAGAGCGGCGCCGCGCTGCGCATGCGGAAGCGAAGCCCGCCTGGCTGGGCGCGGCTCCCGGCATCCTCAGCGGCACGTCCGCCCGCCGGGCCCATACACCTGCGAGCGGCTCACCGGGAGAATGTTACACACGCAGTCTGAGGTCCCAGACGCATCCGATCCCGTAGGTTTACCTCTTGCCCCCTCAAAGAAAAGGGGAGATGTACAAAGTAACAGATCCATGGTAGCACCAGCTGGCCAGAAACTGAGGAAAAGCAGATGAGTGGGAGTGACAGAAAATCTAATCAGAGCTAAGCTGACTTCGCCGAACACAGGCAGGGAAAGGACCACTTGCAAGAGGCAGCAGGAGCTGGGGCAAGGGCACGCTGGATGGAATTCCTGAAATCCACGGATGAAGAGTGAATCCTCCAGATTTCCAAAGATCCCCCACCCCTCATGCTGAGAACAGAAACCACCTACCCCCTACTCCTGCAGCTTACAGTCTTCATTAGCATAACTTCATTCCAGGAGACTATTGCTGGGCAAATGGGTTGATTGTTCATTACAGAAACTTCCCGAAGGATCCATCAACTCTTCAATCAATACAGTTAGATTCTTTGAACCCCTTGCCTCACCTCAAAAATCCTCACCACAGTTTCCACCAGTCCTGGACTACTGTGTTGTGAACCTCGTGCAATCTTAAATTCCTGCATTGAAAGACCTGTCTTAAAAGAAACTTCTAGTCCTCAACAAATGCTGACCCTACCTCCCTTCTCTGAGATACTGCCAAAGCTCTGTGGTGGTGTCCTCCCTTATGCAGGTGAACAATAAAATCAGCTTTGTTTTATCAACAGCTTGTGTTGCTGATATTTAGGGAGCTGGCATTTGACAGCCTCTACAGAAATTTTGAGAATCAAGTTGACATTGGACTCAATATCTGAATCATTAATGTTAGAAGGCAATGGAACAAAGACCAAAGAGCTCTGAGGACAAAGAGTTGAAACCCTGAGACCCTTTACTAAGCCAAGTCTCAAAGCAAAAGAGAGAAGTACTAAAATAGTATTCCAGTTGCCTATCTTTTCTTTAAAAAAATTACCCCAGCACACAGAAACTGTATCAGAATAAGTAATTCAAGAAAGGGCAAGATAGGATAAACAAGAAACTGGAGAACCATAAAACCAGTAAATTGTACAGTCAAATCTAAATAAATGTCAATAATGATGAAATGTGTTAATAACGATGGTCATGTTTTATTGGGGAATTGGATCCCATTTAATTCTTGACATTAATTGAGAAATATGGGTTCCTTTTTTTTTTTTTAATAAATATAAGGGTAACCATTTCTAGAAGGAAAATAAGATGTAGATCTTCTTAAACACACTGTGTATGGGGGGAGCAAAGAAAATTCAATCCAACAAGAACTAGGAAAGGAAACACCAAACAAGAAAGAAGAAAGGATAATAAATAGAAGACATAAGATGGCAAATGGAAGACCAAACATATGGGTGAATGCAATAATGTGAATATTTAAATTTACCCTATTTTTAGAAAAGAGACCAGGTTGAGTCTCTTATTTGGGAGTAACATACTTAAAACAAATAGACAAAGAAAGGTTGAAATCAAAGAAATGAGGAAAAAAAACATAGGTAAAATGCTAAAAAAGAAAAAAAAGAACACAGGAAAGTCAATGTTAACCTCGGACAAAATGCAGAAACATCAAATAGATAAAATGGGGCATTTTATATTGCTAAAAAGTCTATTTCTTCAAGAAGACACACAATTCATGAAACTTTACTCTCACTCTGAGTAAGAGAACCTCAAAATATATAGGAAATAATACATTCTTAGAATCACAAGAAGGTAAAAAAGGAACAGTAAAAGTCTTGAACACATTACTCAAAATTTGATGGTACAAGTTACCCCCCCCCCAGAAATATAAAGGATATTTAATATAGAGGTTAGAGATATAGTTAATATACTATTTATATATAGTCAAGAAAGAGAGAAAACACTTTTTTCCAAATGTCTTTGTAATAGACTGCAAGAAAATCTCAAATCCCAAAAGGTACAACTTATATAGACCACAGTCTCAGATCTCCAGCAACAGAGTTGGAAATTAACAAGTACCAAACAATAAAAATAAATAGGTAAGCTATGAACATGGCAACTCAAAACTATTTTTTAAAAAAGTAACTCGGATCAGAGAGGATAGCAAAACTGAAATTATAGAATAGTTGTAAGTGTACAACATTGAGAACCACGTTTCAAAATCTGTGGAATATGATCAAAGCTGCATTTCGATGAACATACAAACCCTAAATGCCTTTATTATAAGATGAAAAAAGATCAAAACTAAATGAATTAAGCATCTAAGCCAAGAAGCTGAAAAAGAATTAACCAAAATACCCTAGAAGAATGGATGAAGTTGAAAACAAAAATAACTGAATTAGAAAAAGACAGCAACCACACCAGAAGCAACATAAAGCTGCAAACTGGTTCTCTGAGAAGATTAACAAAATGGACAAACTTCTGGCAAGTCTGACCGGTAGCAAAGAGCAAAATTAAAATAAGTAGTAAGAAGGGGATGTGAACGTATATATGAAAAAATTTTTAAAACTTAGAATTCTACACGTAACTTTAGGAATTTGAAAACTGCAAATTTTCTAGAGAAAATTACAAATTGCAAAACTGACTAAACAGGAGGGAGAATGCTTAAACAGACCAATAACTATAGAAGAAACAGAAAAGGCTGTCAAAGATGGAATTCCAAATTAGTAGAGAAAGAATGGATTATTTAAATAAAAGAGCTAGGACAATTGGCTTGCTGCCTATTCATTCAATGGACATTTACTAAGTGCCTACTACGTGTTAAACTTTGTTCTAGGCATTCAGGATTTAGCAGTGAACGAAACAGAAAAGGTCCTTACAGAGCTGAAAGTCTAGCCAGGGAAGAAGGCCAATAAACAAACAAGTAGGCAAAAGAAAAGAAATAGTAGGGCAAACGGTGATAAGTGTCATGAAGAAAATTAAGCCACAAAGCAGGATATAGAGTAGGGGAAGGTGGAGAATATTTTTTTAAATAGGGTACTTGTACCATACACACACAAGAATGAATATGGATATCTTTAATAAACATGAAATATAAATAAATCCATAAAAAGTACCAGAACTATTAGAATATTTGTATAATTTAGTGTTGGGAAATGGCCTTCAAAGCACAAACCTTAGTGTGCTTAATGGAAAAGATTAATAAATTTGACTACATAAAAATATTAGGTGCTACATATAACAAAATGTCCCAAACAACCTGGTTAAGAAATAAATGACAGAATGCTTAAAATTATTTGCAACATACATAAAAAAGGGTTAATAACCATAATATGTAATAAGCAATCACAAAACAATAAGAAAATATAAATGCCAATAAATTGGAGAGAGGAAATGGACAGAACATAATTCAAGAAATAAAAATATCCAATAAAGATAGAAAAAGATGCTAGTCCTCATTAATGATTAAAGATATAGAAGTTAAAAGTCAATATCACTTTTCCCCGCTTGATTTGCAAAGACAAATTGATGGCCACCGTTAGTGTTGGAGAGGAGTATTCAAAAATGACTTCTCAAACACTGCTGGTAGGATATAGATTAGGGGAAGCTTCTTATACTATCTACCAAAATTGAGATTGACCTAGCAGCTTGACAAGTGTACACACACACACATGCACAAATACACACACATCTTCATGGACAAACATATACACAAATGCACACATACATTTTTAACAGTGAAGATGGAAACAACCTTACTTTTCATCAGCAGGGAATTGGTTTAATAAGTAAATGATGATAAATCTACCCAATGGAATAGTATAAGGCCAATAACTGTTCTTAATTAAAAATAAATATACACTCCTGCCAATAGTAGAGGTTCATTGTGACTTTATGAATTGGTACTTTGGCGCTTTGCATAGGTGATCTCCCTTTCTCCTCACAGCCCGCTGTACAGGAGGCACCCCCACCACCCCTATTTCTCACATGAGACTTAGAAAGGCTAAGAGACCTGACAGATGGTAAACCTCACTCTGGCTCCAGAGCCCTTAATACTTAATGCTTAACTGGAAACCTTCCAGTGTACAAACATTTCCTCTCAACCGGATGGTGTGAAAGAGCGGGAAAGAAAAATCACAGACACACACATATCTGTGTAGCTGTGCATTCTAGAAAGGACCTGGAGGATAACTGCCAAATGGTCAACATGCCCTGGGATGGGGTTTGGAACACGCATTTCCTTTTTTATACATTTCTATGCTGTTTCCATTATTTTCTTTTAACAATAAACATGTATCACTTTAATAATTTTAAAACCATAACTTTAAAATGATGTAAAAAATGTCTTCTATTTTGAATAGCAAAGGGTCCCCTGGGGGAAGAGGGGCCCACCTGCAAGGTGTTGCCCACCCTGGACAGGAAGGACCAGGGCCAGCTCCAAAGCATCTGGCCAGCCTAAAACCACAAGGAGGAAGGGGCATCCTCTCCCCCACCTCCCTCCCCATGGAAGCCTCACAGCACAGGCTCTCTGCTGGCAGGTGCAGGGTGCCCCACACCCGGCCTGGGTACAGGGGGCTGGCATCACTGCAGGGGAAGTTCACTCGATGAAGGGATAACACCCCACCCCGCCCCTGACACACACACACACTCAGATGCCTGGCAGGGGTCGGCCTACACAGCAGTTATGGTGATGCCTTGAGTGGGTCACAGCACAGCTGCTTTCCAAGGGCTGCTGAGGAAGCCAGTGGGGCCTTTGAGCAACTCCACTGGGCAGGATAAGGCTGGCCCGGAGGCCTCTGGCCCTCCCTAACACACACATGCCTGCCCCTTTATTGGGCACTGTGAATGGGACATGTGCAGACTGACAGGGCTGACACACGGGAAAGCTGAGTTCGATCTGTTTAAAGCAGGGAATTGTGGGGTGAATCTTTCTATTTGATTTCTGCTGTTGATCAATAAGAAAATACAAAAATCCAAGATATTGGGACACTATGACAGAATTACATGGAAGAATCTTGGTGGATCATGCTGGGATACTTGACAGTTGGGAGGGGAAACAGAAATACTGCATTGCCTCGTTTACTCAATGCCAGGATAAGCAGTGTGGCCCGATACAGAGACATTCAGCTCTAACATCAGAAGGAGCTGGGTTTGGACCCTGATTTTACCCATTAGCTGTGCAACCTCAACCAAATTACTAAACTTCTCTGAGCCCCATTTCCTTGTGAGTAAAAAGTGAAAAACATCACCTCTCCAGGTTTGCTGTGCGGAACAAATGGACTTGGTTCACAGGAGGCACTCAATAAATGTCCGTGCCCTTCTTCAATTATGATCAGAGAACTAATGGTCTCTGGTTCCTCTGTTTGTCAAGCTCTCCTTCTGGCTCCTGTTTTGGGGTTGGTGCTGTGAGGTTTCCAGCCTCCTTCCCTGTGGTCAGGTTTTGGGTACTCACTTTCCTTGCCTTCAGCAGCCCCTGCAACCCCTGCATCTGATTGTCCAGTTCTCATCTGCTGGGGCAGGGACTCCAGATGGGTAAGCTTACTGGAAATGCATCCAAAGGAAAAGTTACCAGGCGCTAAGCAAGGCTAGAGGTACTCACCTTTGCTTCCAGGGCATATGCTTTAATCTGCAAACAATGACACATGCATCTGGCAGCTCAGAGGCTGCTTCTGAATCCTTCCTAGTTCCTGGCTGTGTTCTGCAGACGTGAGGCTGCTCACTCACGGGGCAGCTGAACTTGTGGATTAGTGAGGTGTCCCAAACAAGGAGAATTGCAGAGAAAGGCAACAATACTCAGGGTCTTTGATATGGACAAGGCATGTTTTGAGAACACCTAGGAAATGTTTTTCCAGTCAAGGCAGGGTTTTAAAAATAGAGGATGGTGATGCATTTCCATTGTATTAAGGATAGAAAAGGAGGAACTTAAAGTGTAGGGTAATGGATTCCATTTAGTGATAGGCAGAAATATTCTGACCCACAAACTCTGGATTGGAATTAAAAGAAATATTCATGATTTTTAGGCCCTGCAGGCAAGGGGAAAGGAGAACTACATGGTGTGTGGAGGGCACCCAGTCTGATATTCTGTGAGAATAATGGAGCGGCAGGAGGAGGAGGTGCAGACAAAACCTGAGCAGCTGCACTTTGAGGTGGAGGTGAGAACTGCCAGGCCTCAGACAAGGGGTAGAGGAGCTGCTTCCTGCAGTGCCAGGCCACACCTTGTGGCTGTCCTTTCTTACCGGAAGTGCCCCAGAGCTGGGCTCTCCCCACAGGGGCACAGGGGCACAGAGAGGACATTTCTCCTCTCCAGGGCAACAACAAAAAAATGGACCGACCCACATTTGGGGTCCAGCTGCACCTCCCAGAGTGACCTTCAACATCATGCTCCCCACCACTGGGCTAGACTCCAAAGTGCCAAGGTGAAGAAGATCTGGTCCCTGCCCTGAGGGTGGTACAGATCTAGTAGGGAAGATGGGCTAGAAAATCAGTGATTTTCCCAAGGAGCTCCAAACTCAAGATGCTTCCCTCCAAGAAAGTCCATAGCATCTCCTCACTTTGCAGAGACACAAGCAGAGGTAGGGAACGACACCAACTGTGACTGGGTGCCTACCACAGGCCAATGCTGTCCCTATATTATCTCACCTCGCACTGAGGTTTGAGGCAGGCACCATCGTCACCATCTGACAGCGGAGGAAACCAAGGCTTAGGAAACCTAGAGAGAGATGGGCAAGGTTGCACAGCAGAAAGATAGCTGAGGCTCTGGAGTTAGATTAAACTGGACCCTAGTCTCTGTGGCTGTGTGGCCTCAGGCAAGTCATTTAGCATCGCCCAGGCTCAGTTTCCTGATCTCTAAAATGGAAGCAATAGCGCATATGCTGGGTCACTGTTAGAATTAAAAGAGATAATACAGAGTCATCTTTCCCAAAAATGACCTTCTCCTTCTTCCTCATTTAGTTACTTCTCATCTCTTAGCTTTCCTTATTAGTTACAATTATTTTGTCATCTAAAATGAGAAGACGCTAGAACCCAAAGCAGGACTGCTGCAACCTATTCATGAGGAAGGACACAAAAAAGAAAGGCTGGCCAAGACCCCTGGGAGGGCCCAGGATGGCATAACCTCAGCCACCGACCCAAAACGGCGCCCACAGAGACGACTGAAACACAGGATGTGTATTTTTGGAGGGAGAATTGCTTTCTGCCCCCTCACGGCTGCCTCCTTGGCTAAGGAGGGGAAGCCTGGTGACACAGGGCCCTCCCGCGACCCAGCCAAGCTTCAGTTGGAGATTCCATCTCACCCTGCCTCTCGCCCAGGGCTACCTTCACCCCCTCCCACCAGTTTGAAGTTTCAGTCAGACAGAAAAGGATGTGCCAAAAGAAGTTGTTTGCTACAGAGCCCACTTGGACTTTGTGGCTGTGTGACTAGTACCTTTTTCCATAGAAAGTTTCCATTGCATCAGTTATTTACATTGTCACCATCTATATGTAGGCTCTGGTTTCGAATCGGTGAACC